>NC_085140.1:136308370-138708370 GCF_024139115.2 Armigeres subalbatus
CTAGAAAGACGTCTTGTCTGTGTTGGTTCCTTCATTGAAAATGTCATTCCCATTTTGTTGAACATTACTGTGAGCTCCAAAACGTGCGTGTGCTCAAGTCAACTTCTTTCATTTTCTACCATTTCGAAACGGTGTTGTGGGTCGGAGAGAGTTTCATTTCTGATTTCTCGTCTCTGGCCTTGGAAGAGGACTGTAGTTGCAGTATCGTAACTTTGAGTTCAGAAGTTTCTTCATAACGGCTACAGCAGTCCACTATTGCGGCATAGGAAGACATGCTACCTTGATGGGCTTCATATTCCTTTCGCCTGAGGATAAGTGATTCCAGGATCAACACCGTCGATCGACTGCGACTTCCTTTGATACATCTGGACATTTCCGGTCAGAAACGGGTGAGTATCACAACGACAGAATATACATAGAACTTGTAGAAGTCTGTGTTTAACAGCAAGTTAATCCGAAATCGTTTCGTTATGCTCGTAGCAGTTCCTGAGATGGAAAAATGTCTGTAGTAGATGTTTCAAACCTGCTGTCTGATGTTCGTCTCATGAAACACTGGAGAACTTTAACGTCTTTTCATTTTGTCTTGTTTACTATACCCTCAAAAATTACTTCATATTCGGTATCTTCGCATTTATTATTCGGGACTATATTCCAAGTTATATACCCATCTTCTGAGTCTAGACATCTCCCTTGAGAATGAACACAAGTCAATCCATTTTTAAATGAATTATATCATTTTCATAGTCTACAGTTGCAATGTAATCTCGAAGTGTTATTTCATATTCGTAGAACACAAGGGCGTCAACCCATGTATATACTGGTGTTCTGTATGTCCCTCCTTTGCAGTTACTTACAGACTGATCCTACAATCAAAGTTTCGCCACAGGTGGTTCCATTGCGTTTTAGTTCTCGCAATTGATGATCGTGTAACAACTTACTATTCCTAGTTGGTGCGACAGACGACACTCTTCAGATGTAAAGTCTTTTACGATATATTCGTAACTTCTTTCATATTCTGAAGTATGAGAGTGCATCCCACAATGTTGTATACGTCGCTTTATTATTACTTTACATTGAAAGGCTGGTATTTCATTTTTGACACTTCGTTGTAGAACCTGTATTTGGATCTCACTAGTAGAGAGATTATTAGTTGGGGGAATGCATGATGCAACATCCAACAATGAATAACTTGTAAGATTTACTTCAGGGTTTCCGCAATCATATGCAATCAGTCCGGGTCCTTCAAATGATAATGCGTTTCCAAATATTGCGCATGCTATATACAATATTGCCATCCAGTTAAACCAGGTTACTGGTCTAATCCGTGGTCCTTTCTTTATAGGCTTCGGTCTAGCCATGCGGATGCGGCAATTTGCTTTACTGTATCTATGTCAATGCGTTGTCGTTTACCGTATTCGTATATTTGAACATTCCTTCTGTCTTCTTCTCGTACCATTCCCACAAAATTAATTGGTTTTGGTTCAGTGGTATTTTTGCCTTGTAGGTTCATCCTTCGTTTTATGGCACCGTTTTGTTTGTTAATGTTAGGCTCATGCTCTTTGTTTTTTTCCTGCTGCTTTATTTGTTTATTTTGGCTTTGGTTTTGGGAATTACCATTCTGTTGACTCAAGGCTTGTTTTATTCTACATGTTTGGTCATTAGTGCTTGCTTCCAAATCTTCATACTCCATTGGTTTTACATCCAAAACAGCTAACTTAACAACCGGACGAGTATATTCTCCGGTAGCTGTTTTACAACAGCTGATCTTACCTGACCATCTTTTGATAAGTGTGTTTTGGTTATAATACCTTTTTTCCATTTAGCTTTCTGATCGTCATCAGCAATCATAACGATATCTCCTTCTTTGATGTTCTTAACTTTATCATACCATTTCGATCTTTTGGCTTGAGATGGAAGATATTCATGCAACCACCGATCCCAATAATTTTTTGCCATGGATTGAACCCTTTTCCACTGATGTCTATTGGCTTCTGTTTTGGAGACATCATTCAATGATGGTTCTGCTCCTCCGGAACAACCGATCAAAAAGTGATTAGGGTAGTGAGTGGTTCGTCGTCCGTAGCATCTAGCGATATAGAGGTAAGTGGTCTACTGTTAATTATATTTTCGATCTCTGTGTAATGACCTTAGAGTATGTTCGGGTACAGTTTGGTTGGGTAATAAGCTCTTAACTTCTTGAACTAGCCTTTCCCATGCGCCTTCAAAGTGTGGTGCTGCAGGAGGATTGAAGTGCCATTCGATTCCACGTGACGCTAACCGATGTTCAATTTTCTGTAGCTCTGCATGTGAGTTTTTCACAAACTGTACGCAGGCTGGTGAGCATGTAGCTCCAAATGACATGACCTGCATTTCATATATATCTACTCGAATATTGGGTTGTTTCCTGTAGACGATTCTTTGCGCGAACCTGTCTTCCTCTTTAATGGCTACCCGGTGAAACATTTCCTGGATGTCTCCGGTTACTGCTATTGAGCCTTCCTGAAATCTAATTTTGATTCCTAATGATGATTCAGTCATATCTGGTCCTGAAAGCAATTGTGAATTCAATGATATTCCGTTTATTTTAGCAGCTGCATCGAACACCATTCTTGGTTTTTTGCTTATTCTTGTTTATCGTTATGAAGTGTGGCAAGTAGAACGTTTTGAGGTTCTCAACCATATATTCCTCAGGGCTTAGTTTCTTTAAGTATCCTTTTGCTACGTACTCATCGATTTTATCATGATACCATTTTTTCAAGTCATTCTGCTTTTCTAGCTTCTTTTTCTGCATCAAAAACCGACTTAATGCGGTTTGAAAGCTGTTAGGGGAGTTCCACTTTATCATTTTCCAAAGCAAACCTATTTCATATCCTTTCTCCTTTGGTTTCCAAGTGTCTTTCATGATTGCTAAAGCACGTTCATCAACCTTTGATATTAATTCGTTCTGAGGTATTTTAACTCCGAATGCTTCTGTGGAGAAGTAATCTGGACATAATTTGTCTTATAGATTTCTCCTCGCTAACATCTTCCATTACAACCAGCAACCGTTCTGGTCGTCCGAATGGATTAGGTGGAGCTCGACTATTGCCAAACAATACCCAACCTAGTCGAGTTTTTTGAAGCTATTGGTTCATTAAAACCTCTCGACCTCTCTTCTAAGCTTTTGAATAAATATGCATGCGGCAGTCCTAACAATATCGTAGGACTTGCCTCTTCGTAAGACTCCAACTCAATCCCGTCAAGATAAGGATATTGCCTTGTCAATGATTGGTAATCAATTGTTTGGGAAGGTAACGAAAGTTCTTTCATTGTACACAAATCTTTCAACTTAAATGACTTTCCTTCCGTGCTGCATATTTTCACCTCAATTGATTTGCTATTCTCCTCTTGAATGTCTCCATTCGTCCAAGCTAGGGTCAAGGATTTGTTAGTTCCAGATGCATTAAGCTGTTCCGACATATTTTTATCAATCAAACTTACAGATGACCCAGAGTCAAGAAAACATGTGTGTTCTTACTCGTCGATTGCCATTAATTAATGTAATGGGTGAGATTTGATAATAAACTTTGTTACAACCTTGCGAATGGTAATTAACGTTACCAGTTATTACCTTCACTTCTGACTTTTTACTTTCCCAGAATTGGAATGTAATAAGCGATTGTGATGGTTATTACAACCTTCAATATTACAAAGGTCTTTTTTTCCCGACAAGTTTTCAGCGAATGATTTGGTTTGCAACACGAGAAACAAAGCTGTTTATCGGCAACAAATTGTCTTCGTTTCTCAACAGTCATTTTCTAAATTCAAAACAAGTCGATAATTTATGGTCTTTACCACACTTCAGACACTTTCTTCGTCTTTCGTTAAGGAAGTTTACTCTGTTTGGTTTATCATATCTTGTTGTTCTTTCGATTGGTTTACCTTTCTCTGCCAACAACATTGTTGCTAATTTTTGTTGTGGCTTCAACCAGTCGTAGAAGTCTCCTATTGTTGGTGCTCTAAATGGATTTGCTAAAGAGGAAAGTTCCTTTTGTTCGTGTAAGTTAGTTAGCCAGTTCTGATGCAAACTAGGTGGTAACTTACAAGCAAGATCTTTGAGCAATCTGGGGTCGTTTAAATATTCCTCATGGTCGAGGCATCTCATATTTATGACCAAGTTTTCAATCCCAGAAATAAAATCTATCATAGTTTGAGGAAAATCAAACTTTGGGTTTTTAAAGCTAGAACATCTTGTAAAAAGACCCGCGTATATTAACTCAATGTTACCAAATTGGTCTTCTAGTCTTTCCATAATTGAATGCACGTTACAAGAATCTATAAGGAGTGCATTCACTGAACGCAATGTCTTCTCCTTTAAGACTCTTCTGTAGTCTGTTCAAATTTTCTAAATCTGAGAAATTTCCTTGCTTAGTTGTTTCGAGAAAAATCTGTTTGAATCTAGACCACACTCTGTAATTTCCGTCAAAGTAAGGCAAGTCCATTAAAGACTGTCTTACCATGTGTCTTTCCACAGTGACGTTCCCTGTTTTATCTATACTATTAACTTTGTTCACAATAGCATCTAGAGCCTTTATTTGCGAAGTTTGAGGGTCGTCGTTTGATTTAGTACTCAATAATGCGACCTTTTGTGTAAGTGCCTGATAGTCGGCTTTAATTTTACCACATTTGAAACATGTCCATGGCTCTTCTGCTGTTGGACGATGTTTTAGATTAACACAGTGTAGAGGTGAAACCAGCGATCACACTCATCGCAGGCCACTATACACCTCTTGTCAGCTTTGTCCTGGCAAAGACGACAATGCCCATTTTGTTGATGGTAAATTTAAAATCCATCTTCTCTAAGGATACAAACTCTAAACCAAATGTAATTTTGTTATTCCTGATCTGGATTGAACGTGTTTGGAAACCCTATCAATTAACTTTCTTTGTAAAAAGGAAAATTTGACTATTATTCACTAGTGCTTCTCTCAAATTTTGAATATTCACAAAATATGCATAAATATATATTTTTGGAATTTTTGTTACGACTTACTTTTGTTGCATCGGCTTACGATCTCCCGGAAATGTTAACCGTGTCTGCAGCAGCGGATATTCCTCCAGATGATAGTCACCAGTTCCAGAATTTTCTCCACTTCGTCGGTGCTCGTTCCTCTGACCTCTGTGGACGCTGGTTATTTTAGCGAACTATGCGCAATCACTTTTCTTCTTCCTTTTTGTTTTGTGAGTTGATTTTTTTTCACAAGACTTCTTCTTCGTGAACTATTTTCGCGATTATTCCACGAAACAAAAATCCTTCGCAAAGTTCACGCGATTTTCACTATTTGGTTTGAAGCTACACTAGAACAGTCAGATTTCAACTGACTCTGAGATCGCAATTGTTCACGCGGCTTTCACTAACTTCTTGAAGCCACACTAGAACAGTCAGATTTCTACTGACTCGAAGTTCGCAATTGTTCACGCGGCTTTCACTAACTTCTTGAAGCCACACTAGAACAGTCAGATTTCTACTGACTCGAAGTTCGCGATTGTTCACGCGATTTTCACTGACAGCTTAAGCCACACTATAACAGTCAGATTTCTACTGACTCGAAGATCGCAATTGTTCACGCGATTTTCACTAACAGCTTAAGCCACACTAGAACAGTCAGATTTCAACTGACTGGAAGTTCGCAACTCCTAGACGGACCTCTCCTTTCGTTAATGACCGTCCTCCAAAGGTTCCTCTGCTGGAGCCACCAAAATGTCGACGCCACCGTTCTCCTAAGGCCTTTGATTCCGTTCCTCTGGGGATGACAAGGCCTATCGAAGCTCCTGGGCCAACGTTTGTCGCCGAATGATCTCGAGTAGTTACTTGGTTTCAAAGGAGAACACTTTCGCTACCGGCGACCTTTTGAATTGCTTTCAGCTACTTTTTCTCCAGTCAAGGAGAAGTTTCACTTAAGCAATGAACTAATTACCTTCTATTAACACTGAACTATTTACCTGCACTTAGTCGGGAGTTGTTCGGATTCATTCACGAGAACCCTGGGTGAGTTTTTGAACTTGATTTATTTGAGGCAATATGTACAATATGGGTCTTAATACTACATGGTGTAACATCGATATGTATATTAAATAATGGTTTTATTTCAGCTGGTATTTTCCGAATCCTTTCAATACCAGCTTTTTAGTCTATTTCCTACTGTAATCTAAAAATAATACTATGGCCTCATAAGGGCTAAATTTTATTATCATTTTCCTATTTGCTTATGGCATTTCCAGATCAGGAGAAGATTGCAACACATTTGTAGAGCTTAACGTATCCTTGCTAAAGGATAAAGAGAGATGGATAATTTATGCACGCGTGTGTATTGCGTGGGCGTGTTTTTCTTATCTCATGCGCTGTCTCAAACTAACATCTGCTTAGCATAGAAAATGTTATGCAAAGGAGAGGGTTCGTTTTTTTTTTCTACTTTTCATTTCATTTTCTTAAGAATTGTATCTGCATCTAGTCCGGACCAGAACTTGCCAGTTCGTTCTGATTTTCATTCGAAATTAATTACCTCGCGTCTACAGCAGGAAATGGGATGTACTAGTTGTTCATAACAGGTACAGCAAAACTTCACAAGGACGCCCTTATTCATACTAACTATTCAGGGACTAGAAGGTCGAGAAGAGCCACCGTTGCTAACTAAAGCGTGAACCGAATACCTGGGACTCCCACAATATCCGCAGCAATAGAAGCAAACGATGCCCTGTACGTATTTAGTGGTACTTTTTCAAATGAATTTTTAGGTTTTTATAAAGCCATTGCGACGAAGAAAGTAAAAAGTAAATAATTGGAACGTGCTCACCGGTTAGTTACTCCTCCATCCAAATAACTTCCTTTGAACATGTTTCCTGCGCTTCGCGTTTGATCTCACTTGATCCTACTTTGCTCCCATCGGAATTGTGGCCTCAATGCGTATAGTTGCTAGACCAATAAAAATGACGACAACGTTATCGGAAGACTGCCGTTGGTTTTGTTGCAATTTTTCCGTTACACGTTGTATAGTATACTTCCAGAAGGTCCATAACGCTTACAAACGTAACGCTTAATGTAACGTAATACAGCTATTCGCCATCACAATCTGCTACCCCTCTTAAATCCAGATATTTGCACTTTTCCGGCCAAAACGAAATGACAAAAACTGCAGCGATTGAAAAAAAATCGCGTCCACTCAAAGTTTCTTTACTTTTTTATGATTTTAAATTCGCACAGAGGATTTTTTCTCATCCGAAATGAGAAATAACAAAACCGATTGGAAAAATGCAACCAAACGTATCGCTTGTTGAGATTGAACTACATATTCTAACAGGGTAATGTCAGTGTTATCGTTTTTTAATATCCTATCAGTATTTCACAGTATAATTTGATATAGAATACCTTGAAGAGTTCTCACAGAGATCCCTGGAGAAAATTTTGAAGGAATTCCCGGAGAAATCAATGTAAAATTTCCCAGATACATACATACTGAATGAGGAATCGCCGAAACATTTTTTTGTTTGGAAAATTCAGAATGCAATTCTTGGAAGAATTCCAGAGTAATTCCAGGAGGTTTTTTGTACAAATTTGCTGACGTTAGATAATTTCAGATGAAACTACTAGTGCAAATAATTGAATTCTGGACGGATACGAGAAATTCTTAAGAAAATCTCTTTAGGAATTGAAGGGTATCGTTTAAAACGCGCACGAACTCAAATTGCTCATTTTTTATTCATTGTATAAACATATATTAAATTTAGCGTAGACATAAAGTATTGTTTACATTCTATGAGTTGATTTCATCAGGTGTTTAAGAATCTAAAAGGTGACGAAAAAACAGTGTATGTGCGTAGTTTTGGATCTGAAAAAAAAGTTGAGAATCGTGATTTTCACGGTATCTGGTTTCATAAATCGGTTCGAAGAACTTCTGATTTTTGATCGTGATTAAATATCTGAAAAAAAGGGCGTCACGTCAACGATAACGATCACAAACGCACAGTTGAGGTCTTTTAAGGTCACTCCTGACGGAATCCAAATTTCAAAGTGCTCGCGTTTTCGAGGGCACACCACTCGATACGGAGGCGGTGCACAACTGTCATTTTTGTTGATTTAGCTTTGCTGCGTCGCAGCATGCGTGAACAAATAAAAACGACCGGAAACTGAATGCCTCAGTTCGAGATGTGTCTAAAAAGTTGTATTTGAGCAAGACTTTCGTGCAGAATACCAAAACTCGAGCTGGATCACGTACGATTAAGGTGAAGGTGGATTAAGGACTCTCCTCACGGAATCCAAATTAAAAAGTACTCGCGTTTTCAATACTTCGCTCAATACGGAGGCAACGCACAACTGTCATTTTTATTATTTCAGCTTTGCTGCGTCGCAGCATGCGTAAAATAATAAAAATGACATTTGTGCGTTGCTTCCAAACCGTGACGAGAAACAGAGTTCGGTCGCAAAAGCCGTGCTCGAAAGTTGTTGTGCCCAGAAGTGTTTACAGAAGACGCACCTCAACCAAATTTCAAGAAACTTGTAAGTTGTTTATTTTCGTCAAACATTGTAAAATACAAATACATTGTTTTATTTGAGCACTATCTATTTTCGAGAACCTCCAGATACAGAAGATGTCGAAGTTCATCAAGATGTTCTAAATTTGGGTAAGCGGAGAAAGTAGAAAAACCTTTCGTCACCGCCAGCATCATGCATGAACACTGGACAGGTGCATTTAGGAGAGTGTCTTTAAAAGCGGTTTATTTTGATCGCCGCGTGACTTTATCGAAATTAATGTATTGGCTTTTTTCGGTGATAATTATGCTACTCAAAGCGAAAGGGAGTAGATGAAAGTAATGGAGATACAGATTCAATTGACACCGCAAGCGAGCGGCAAGTGTGAAATGAATAGAAACTGAAGATTAGCAGAGGGCCATATGTGTGAACAAGCATTATTGAAATCGCTGTTAGGTTTAAGGCAGGCATTTTCGTCTTTTCGTCATAGTCATAGTCAATAAAAGAGATATTTTTTTCCAAACTCATCCGTACCAAATTGTAAACTCAGGAGAAACGTTCTGCTAGAGTGGAGTTCTAGCTATCAGACGTTGCTTTCGTTGGTTTTAGCCCCCTACGACGATGGACGGTAATACCTGCCATGTCCCTATTCTGCCTAACGTCCGCCCAGGTGTCGTGCTTCGGCTGCTTCCCTACCATTTTTCTAAACGATGTCGAAAACGCGTACGATCGTTAGGAATTTAGTGAACAGAATCGCGACTTTGACCTTTCTTTTCGGCTAGGATAATCCAGTTCTCCCTTTTCTAACCATCTCTTTCTTTTTCTAGCGCTAAACAACAGCTGTAGCTTTGGTATTCTCTCTCTCCTTTTCGATTTTCAATTTCAAAATTCGGTGACCCGATGAACATTTTTCGAACTTCTCGTTCTTTTCTTGGACTATGAATCGGTTTCTGGTTTTCTGGCTCTAGAAAGAATTGTCGAATTACTTTAAATCAAGTAAGCACTCTTTGAATAATTTACTCATTAATCTATCTCTAACCCTACTCGCTACACCAGGAACGTCACTATCCGAGGGGTTTATGGTTGGACGTTAGGCAGAATAACAACGATTTCAACATTGCTCGTTCACACATAGAGCCCTTTGCTAATGTTTAGTTTCTATTCATTCACACTTGCCGCTCGCTTGTGGTGTCAATCGAATATGTATCTTCATTACTTTCATCTATGAGTAGCATGATTATCACCGAAAAAACACTAAATTAATTTTGACTTCACAACTACGCCCAAAATAAAAATACTGAGCCAATATGATGGAGCACCTTCTAAAACGACCATAAGTGGTGAAGAATGTATAAGAAATGAAAAAAGCATGGATTAATATGCAAAAAAAACTGTGAAGAATCTTCTGGCCAAGGTTTGTGCATTCGGATATTATTATAATATTATGAAGGTGAAATAAATTGAATGAATAATGCCAAAACTAACTTAAATTGGTTAACTTTAAACTCGAATTTTGAGAATGAATTTTGTTTGTGCGAATTATAAACGGTTCACCCCCTAATAAAAAAATACAAAAGAATTATAATAGAAATTATTGTAACAGTGGGTTTGTGACCCGCTATAATGTGAGAATAACATTAAAGAATATTGTTTTCCACCTATTGTAAATGTCAGTTTTGCAATAGAAAATAGAGGTTGTTATGTATCTTTACAATACAAAAATCGATTTTTTCTCGAACAAATGTTTGCCATTACAATTGAATTTATTGTAATTCTATTGCCAATATTTTACTGGCAATAAAATTTATTGTACGTCTATTGGAACTACAATATGGTATTTTAATTGGTATGATATACAAAGAATAGAATTTTAATATTCATTAATAAAATGTATTGTATTTTTTTATCCGGGACCTTTTATCATGATTGTTTGCTAGTTTTATCATTATGTTGTTTTGTTGCACCAAGAAGTTGCATTAATTAAAAAGTATAACAAATATATTAAAAACAAGCTCACTTTTGAAAAGATTTTTAAAGAAAGGGTCGAACCCACCATTGTCTTATTCCGGCCAAACGCCTATTTCTAAAGAAGGAATCACATACGTCGTTGCCTTATTCCGAGCAAATGTCTACCTCTGAAGAAGGAATCAGATTGGAAGGAAACACATTCATTATTGGTTTTTACAGGGCAAACCATGATTCCGGTGGAGTGATCAGAATTATCATTAATTTTGTACCCAGCTAATGCATGCTTTCTTTCTTTTAAGTGTTAATACCGACGAGAGGTAGTTTCACTATTGCGGCTTTATTCAAACACCACTCAGTCAAATAACTATTTCAGATACAAAACGTTATATCAAACGTCCGTTGTGCCAAATTACCTTCACTTTTTAAGCTGTTCACGACTATGTCAAATGGCCTTTTGCCAAATGGCATTATGCCACTCTCTCCATTATTTGTAATTTTCATGAAAATATAATATTCGGAAAAATGTAAAATTCGGGGTAATGTAATTTTCGGGAAAATGTCATTTTCGGGGAAATATCATTTTCGTTGAAAAGTCTTTTTTTGGAAAAATGTTATTGGCGAGGATTTGTTATTTTTTTTAGGAATTCGGTCAAATGGTTTTCCGGGGTTTGTAGAATCCTTGAGAACCTTGGATGAACTTGGGAAATTTAAATCATGCCTAACGTCCATTATGACTAAAGCTATAATTCTTAACATATTCATGCATAAACTCGCATTATATAGGGGAAGGTGGGGAGATCCCACTGTTTTATCGAGAGCCAACATAGTTTTGTTCTAGCGTATTTTTTAGTATAGATCCTCTAGACCATTTTCTCCAGATCATTTGCTTTATGTGGTGCGTTATTTTTTGATTCCCATTATCACCTACACAAAAATTTGGCGAAAAAATTCAAAAAATATAAATCTGTTCTCAGGCTTCAATTCTTTTTTTGTAGATTTGATAGATTTGATGAAGGGTTGGCAGGGAAAATTATTTATTGCGTAGATATCATAAAAAGGGGATCAAGTCTCCCCAAATTTTAAAATTGCATGTGCTGTAGAATTCAATAACAAAAATCGTTCATGTATACGCACAGCAATTCGCAAATTCCGCGTATTTTGAAGGAAAAATATTTTAAAAATCTGAGGGCACCTTTCTAATTTTATAAAAACAAGTTCTTGGAAAGGGATCATTTTCCCCCGAATATTTTAAAAGTCGATTTTTGACAGCACTCGAACAAATCGATTGTGTATCAATAATAACAATAATTTTAAACCCAGATCAATCCACCTAGCGTTGGTGGTGCCTTTCTCGCGCATTAAAAAAATAAGAAAAACTCATAAGGGGGTCGAAATAGCACTTAAGGGAGATAGATTTTGCTTTTTCCATCAATTCATATGCATTTGCGGTCATTTGAATGCATTGCTGCAAACCTTGAAAAAAAAAATTTCTCAAGAGGGCAGAAAAACAATGCTTTTTCAATAACTTTGGAACGCAATGACCGATTGAGCCAATTTTCAGTAGGAAACGCAATTCGCGTCGACTGTAACTTGTTGCGAGCAAATCGAATAATGCTAAGGACCAAAAATTGTGTCTCACATTTTTGTACACACACACACATACACATACAGACATCACCTCAATTTGTCGAGCTGAGTCGATTGGTATATAACACTATAGGTCTCCGAGCCTTCTATCAAAAGTTCGGTTTCGGGGTGATCCTATAGCCTTTACGTATACTTTGTATACGAGAAAGGCAAAAAGAACTGTCATACATCAGTAAAGTTAAATACTATACTTCTTAGAGAGTCTGTGTGGAAATCGCGTATGTTTATTTATTTTTGGCTGTGATACATCGGAAATTAGAAAAGAGGATCAAGTCTCCACAGTCTCCCCTACCACCCACCCAGCTCCATATTTTTTCCAAATGGCCGTACCTCCCCACCTATATCGTCTGATAAAGATAGAGATTATGTGTCCCAAAATTGGTGGAAATCGGTTAAGAGGTTCCAAATGACCCTCATAACATCTCTATAGCCGTTTCATTTGTGTAGAGAACGTTTCCCAAATTTGTTTTATGAGATCCGAGTGTGCCATGGTTGTGGACGCACGTAATTTTGTTTTCGCGTCGGTTTGTCTCGTTTTCGGCATTTTGCAAGATTCGGCGGGTGGTGAATCGGGCTACGCCACCCAGCCGATTCTGTGTTCTATTGATGGTGATTTTTTTCTATTGTGTTTAGTGGATTTCGTGGATATTAATTACGATCGCGAAATGTATGAAACTTAAAGCGCGTGTGTAGTTTTTAAATACAAATGGTGAACTAGCATATTTAAAGTGCTGTTCCTGCAGGCTTGGAACTGCAAGGCGAAAGATTAATTTGGTGACCGTGTTTCATGTGGTTTTTCCTTTGTAGGCTCTAGAGGGTAGTGGGTGGGGTAGGTAGAGGGTGGTGGGATCGAAAGAGGTCACAGGAGGAGCTTGTGCTGGTCCATTTGGTTCCGCTACTTTAATGTGCGTTTGGCGGATGCGAGTTTCGGCCTCGGCAGTGGGGCCGTCTTCGGTGTCTCGTGCTTGATTCGACTTCAAGTCAATTTTCGTATCGAAAGAGGTGTTCTTTCTGTTTACTTGATTTTACTTCTACCACAACTAAAGTCTTTTCTGCTGTATTCATCTTACAACACGCCAATAAATTCCATAGCCTTTCAATTAGTCGATTCGTAGGTACAGTCAATCAAAAGAAATCTTCTCTGTGGCTTTGAACAGTGAAGTGCTTATGGAACAATTAGCAAGATCTGTAACACACAAGTCATTGGGAATTGAGATAGTTGTAGATATTGATACATTTTGATATCATTCGATGTTTCAAGGTATCAGTTTTTGTATAAGCTGTAATATTTTTCAACAAATACACACAATAGAAATACTAAATCGCTATATGTCGCTGCATGAATTTCGTCAAATTTTTACTCAACAATGTCAAACAATTACACATTTATCTTAACCGCTAATAATTATAGACCATACAGAATACTGGAACATATTTATAAAAATATTTCTACACGATCTCTCTCCGGTTTCATTTTTCTCACCGTTTATAGGTTTACTGCTCCTTGAATTAATCTCATGTACCCATATCAATCACCATCAAAAACAATGAGTTGGAGCTCAAACTGTTTTGTTTTCCTCTAAATGGCTCTACATTTCAACTACAGCTTGGCATGTTTTTCAACTTATTGTGCTTGCCACACAAGATACATTTATTCCAGGGTTTCGAAAATGTTTTCCACCCGAAAACATGCTAGACCGAGATCGACAATCGAACCTCAGACAATCTACAGAATGGTTATCCCACGCATTTGCTGGCAAGGCTAAATGGAAACCATTATCTTTCTTTTTTTCGTTTCAATAATAAAACGACACATATTGCGATTACATCGCTCATTTTACAAATATGTATGATTGATATGGGAACATGTTATTGGTAATGAACCCAATACTCTACATGTTTCATATATTATTTCATTTGTTTAATGTTTCTTCCTCTCCGCTTTATATTTCTTACGTAGTGTAAGCTGTAATAAAACTATGATATCTATCATAAGTTCTAGCAATGCTAGAACAAGAAATAGATATCATAGTTTTCAAGTCAAGTAGTCAAGAAAATAATTCTATCCATGTTGTAGTAGTGTCTGTAAATTTATTGTCCATAGTTTCATAGATCATATCACATACCAATGTGAATCCAGACCTATGTTACTTTTATCAATTTCCCTTCCTTACCAACAACGTCCAACTCCTGTGACATTCGTTGAGATGCAGAGGTGTTCTCGGTCTCTAGTAACAACGAATGTCACACAAATATTCCTTCCCTTCCCCGATGACCATAAGGACGTGGCCGGCGCCGTTATTGACTCTTTGAATAACAGAACCCTCGCATTGTGCACATTGATGATGTGAAACTAATCCCAGTCTCCATCTATTGGTTCCTTGTGCAACTTCGATCGTTCTGGTCAATCACGGAGTAGCAACTACGAATTGTATGGTCATCCTGCTCATGCTCATGCTCAGAACGTTTCCCAAAATTGTTTTAAATCAACCCATTAGCTTAAACGTTAAACAAAACTATTCGTTTCATAAGTGTGCCGTCCCTCTGCTTCCTGTATTACACTGCCACACAGTCTAATATCGTTTTCCTTAGGCAGAGCATGGGTTTCAAATTCCATCTGTAAAGAGTTTCAGAAATTACACTGAATTTATCGATAACTAAACAATACCCCTCCCCCCCCTTCCCCTTTTCCAAAGATCGTTCCAACCCTTTATCATCATCTCCTTGAGATAAAGAATGTGTGTTTTAAATTTTCTGTTGGTTCTAAGGCTAGTATTACGGATAAGTTTGTCAAATGATCACCCAGCAGTTCTGCAATCAAGCACCAACACGTACAGTTTTCATATAGTACTTGCAGATAACAGGATTATGCTGTTATTCCACGAAGAAACATTTAAAAAGCGGTGATGCAACTTGATTCATCGATGCTTAAAATACGACACCCACAGGACGAGCGGACGATGATGCGGTAACCCGGTTTTCTGGGAAAGCAAAAGGCGAGAACGAATGGCAACCATTTTTCCGGCACTGTCCACCCCGAAAGCTGCAACAAGGTTTCAGGTCATCACATTTGTTCCTAATTCCAGTAGTTGTTTCACACTTTGCGTTGTATGTTGCGTTTTCTTTTCGCTCGGTTGTCCTTGCATTTTGTCGAATAGCAATGTACAAACCGCTCTATCACAGCACAGCTCCACACTCATGTCTCGGAACGTTCGAACAAGGGGGACTGACGTACAACTGACAGTAATCGTTTCGAGGTGAGTCCCATAATAGACTTACAATAAAGACGAAAACGAAAGCACACCACACGCCTGCAGTTACTTTTTTTCACCTGTACTTCCAAGTCTCCAATACCCATAAACATCAGTGGCAAGGGTGAAAAACGTTTAGCACACATTACTGCTTACATCGCAGGGCACTTTGGACGGAGGCCCGTGTCCGGTTTCGCCTGTATTCAATCGGTCAATAACAGGGATCGGTGTCGGGTTACCTCACGGCTTTGCTACCTAATTAGAGTAGACAATTTTCCTGGAAACAGGTCTGAACTCGTGAGGTGTTGAGCCGGTTGCGGACGAGCGAACAGGTGACACCGGACGTCCACGCATTACATCCCTGATCCGGCCAATCCTTGCAGCAGCAGCAGCAGTCAATGTCGTACTAATTTCCACGCTTCCAGTTCCTGAAGGTTGACGGCAGCAGTGCTGCAGCAGCGCTACAAATTGCACACAAAGCAAGTCGTTCATCCTCTCTGCGAAGCGGGGCTGTTTTCTGGCGAATCTAGGGTTAAATGTTAGAAACGATTAACTGACAAGCTCTCCTTCCCTGACGCGCAGCGGCGATGGTCACACGAACATCTTACCCAACTGTTCGCTATCTACTGAACGGGACGCCCCAGAGCGAGCGCTTCCGATTATCAGAGTGACAAGAAAGAAATGCCAGTGCCGTCAAGCTGATTGATTGATTAACTAGAGAAGTGGACTAATTCTTGTCCGTTCGATCGCCTGCGTTCCACGGCGCGGGATGCGATGTTTATAGGCGAGAACCAACAGCGAAACGGAAACAGAATGAAGAAACTTGGCGTTATCCAGTTCCAGTTCATTAAGATTGAAACGATCCGAAAAAGTTTTTTCCCTTTTTGTATTTATAAATCATCCCTTTGGGGAGATGGTGAAAGACAGTTCACCCAATTGGAATCAGGTCATTTTCATAGGAAACAGTTTCAAGACAAAATACATTATTGATGACGTCGCGGGTCGGAGAGTGAGGTCTGATTGGATTTGCGTTGAGATGGCGATTTACTGAATGTATCTGGCAGGACATTATCCATTTAATGAGCTTAATATTTTTATATTCCCGATTGTATTTTGTTCTTAATATTTATTGAAAGATTTCAAATAGTTTAATTGCTACTCTATTTTCATCTGTTTCTTAAGCTTTATATGATTCAAAGCATCCTTGACAAAAATCCAAACAAATTCGCACTTTGGGACTCTCCTACCATTCGATTCCACCTAACAAATGTGCAAACATGTTTAAATTTGATGGGTTTTTGCACATACAAATAAAATCAAGACCGAATTCCATTGAAGACTGCGCTGCGCCAAACCATACAAACATGCAGCAACTCTGCAGTAAAATATCTTCGGATGATGGAAAATGCAAATGCGATTTCCGAACACACTTCCATTGCTGCATCGGGAGCAAATTTTCTTTCAGCCATTCACTCGTGGTGTTTGGAAAACGGAAGAAAGTACACGGAGTCGTTGAATGGCATTTTTTCACACTTTTTCCCATGTTGCATCACGCGCGCCATACTCACAATCCTCTGAGCTTCGTTTTTCTTTTCCCGCTTGACAGCGACTCGATTGGCCGCCTGACGGTGGTATGGTGGAGGCTTCGACCGTCATCGGTCCGTCCCGCGTGCAGTACGAAATCGAAGTACTGGCGCATTGACGACGCGACTGGTGAACGGGAACGACGCGCGTTGTTCTTGGGCACAGGAATGTAAATTTGTGCAAACATTCCGTTCAAACCGACGACAACGGGACAGACGAGGATTGATCCATTGATGGATAAACTGGAAGGTGATGGCTGGCCGGTTCGAACACTAACAGTGGGAAATTTGTGCACAATAGTGAAGTAGGTTAGTCCGTATCGACCCATTTTGTGTTACTATATGTGCGAAATTGTTATTTCTTTAGACGACCACACTTGGTTTATCTTTTTCGGGCTCAGTAAAATTGGCAATAGCCGTAGCTTAGTAAATTCTGAAACTGAACAAAAAAATCAAATGCCGTGAAACCGATGAAATACGGTAAGCGATAAAACCGTTCGAAAATAAGCGATAGGATAGCATATATGACGACCAAATTAATTGCTATTAACTATTATAGCAGTTTTCATCCTTACCTAATAAATCCCACTGTGCGTATTCGATTTTCCGAATGAAGCCAAGGGTTTACACCCATGAACGCCACTCACCATATCCCAGATCGGATTGCACATCACCGCTAGACTAAATCAAACGCTCCCGTTGGCTGATGCTGCTAAGCTGATGCCTGTGGCTGCTTGAGCAAAACATTTGCTGTTTACATCAATTTCGAATTGAATGGAAATTGAATCGTTAGGTCGTCACGTGGAAAATGTTATCGTCCTTTTTTTTCCTACTCGCTGCCGTGTTCGTTCGATTCCCGTCTTTTCTGGTTTGTTCGCAACTTTACTCAGTGCTCGACGTATTTTTCCCCGTTCGCATTTTGTCGCTTTCTTCAACGCCAACGGAATTGCGCCGGGCGAACGGAGTTGCTTCCATCAGACGGCTACCTTGCTGAATGGCTCCAACGGTTATAACCAATCACTTCTAGGACTCTACGAATGATTCTCCAAATGGCTCCACCAAGAATAACAGCAGTCGGTGTGAAGGATGCGAATAGAGAGGTGAGAATGCTGTTCTTGGTTCGGTTTTGGTTCCGAGCCGTTGAGGAGGGGTTCATCCGTTGAACCGGATGGTGGAGAACATTCTTTTACGGTGCCGTCCTGACTTTGGTTTATGTAGCATGGTCGTTTTTCAGCAATGATATCGGAAATTTTCCAGAATCAATTTTCCAACTAATAATGCGTCACACAATCATGTGAGCAATAATCGAACCAAAAACGGTCTCTTCTATACAATGTATGACTATACGAGATCATTATCTCATATTCGCTGCAAACAAACACAAATTTTTCGTAAAACCCATGTGAGACGAAAAAGTAATGAAACGAAATCCTCATTTCAGTTCCAAACTCAAAGAGGACCTGTACGGCTGGGTTCGAATCCCGGTGCCGGTCCAGACAATTTTCGGTTTGGAAATTGTCTCGACTTCCTTGGGCATAAAAGTAGACTCATGATATACGAATGCAGAAATGGTAACTTGGCCTAGAAACCTCGCAGTTAATAACTGTAGAAGTGTTTGATAAATACTAAGCTGCGAAGCGGCAATGTCCCAGTGCACAATGGTCCCAGAGTCGAATCTAGCAAGACAAAAATGTTTGCGCCAAAACTATTAGTTTTAGATGTATAGTGTCTTTGAGAAAAAAATTCATATTTATTGACGATTTTTTTTCCATGTAGTGAAATTAGGGTGGTACCTATATTTCAGAAGTTCCTAATATCAACTTTTTAATTTTTCGGTAAATATTTGTACAATGTTCCACAAAGTTGTAGAGCAATTCATTTTGAGCAACTTTGCCGAAGAAACCATGTTTCTATCACTTATGGTTCGCAAGTTATAAGCTTTTTAATAAATACGTTAGGGCGGTCCCCAAAAATCGGTATTCTTCACATAACTTTTTATACATTCATTTCTCGCATAAACTTTGTTCCGAGCACTTTTAGGACTTTTGAAGATGCACATTTTTGTTAAAGAACCATGGATCTATCTTTTATAACAAAAAAGTTATTCGAGTTTTTGTATGAAAAACATGTTTTTTTCATATGCGTATATTTCGAAATGAAGCAAACCGATTTCCAATCTATTGGTTCTATTCTAAAGCTCACACTTTTCTGCGTTAATGGTGGGAAAACTGAGAGAGCGTTTTTTGTTTAAGCGTTTAATTTCATTTAAAAAAAAATATGTTTTTAATCGAAAAACGGCTATAACTTGATAAATAAACGATATAGGTCCATGGGTCTTCAACAGAAAGATGTGTCTTTAGAAGTTCTAAATGTGGTCCATACAAAGTATCCCTCAAAAATCAATACATAAAAATATATTTAAAAAATCAGAAGGGTTATACACAAGATACGACCGCCCGACGTAAACTACGTAAAACAGATCATAAGATAATTATTTTGGTTAGAGCCTAGAGTGATTGAAATTTTGACTTCTGCGCTCCCTTATGCTTGAACGATAACATTTTCCGTTTTGGTGAACCTCTTAAATTTTCAACTGAATTGGTTTTATTATAACTGAGTACGTGCAGTTTGAAGTTTGTATGGAAATTACTATAGAAATCGCCCCATATGTGAGAGATCGTTTCGTGAGGCGGATCATTAACTATTTAGTGGGAGAACTCCCAGCGCCGGACACCTCCCATATACTTCTTAAAACGACACTACTTGCAGAGGTCCTCCTTCATCTTATTAAGTACAAAAGGAAGCTACGGCAAGAAATATCAAATCTCCATGTGATAAACTTTGTACAAAATTTGAAGTTGAATAAAAATTCTTCACACTTGTTTTATTACACTTACTTCAATTCAATTGTTTCTTCTTGCTGAGAAAGCCACAGAAATTAGCAGAAACAAAACTTGAAGAGGACATTGAAAAAGGTGGGAATTTGGATTAGGATGTAAAAAAAATTTAGCTGAAGAGTCAAATAAGCTTAACTAACAATTTTTAATATTTACAACAAAGCACGTGAATAATGAAATAATTAATATTGAGCGTCTTAGGGGAAAATGTTACAAGGTTAAAACTTTTTTTCAAACTTCCATTTACTTCCACTATAATTACTAATGTATCATCAGATACGTATTTCGTTTTCTACTTGAAAACTTCTTCAGTGTTTTGTTATCGAGTCGATAATAATCGAGTCTGATGATACATTAGTGATTATAGTGGAAGTAAATAGAAGTTTGAACATTTTTTCTAGATGTGAATAATATTACTATTCTGAATAATGTCTTTACTCATGTAACAGGAACTTAGTCACATTTGAACATGATGCAATGGTGTCCAGTACTAGGAGACATTGTGCTGAATCGTAAAATCGTCGGAAAACGAGTTCAAATTATCAAATATAGGTTTGTATGAATCATCAATGGTCAATAGTCATATTTTGTGTTTCTTTCTTCTATATATTCTTCCTTTGAGGCAATTTAACTCACGAAGAGGATGACCGATTTGCGAGATTGCCTCACTAATCGATTTGTATTGGGAGCTGTGTTTCTATATGCAAAAGGTTAGTAAAATTAAAAGGAAAAGTTGTGAAAATTGTCAAAATACAATTTTAGGGCGAGTTCGATCGCTTTCCGATAAATTTACTATTTTCATAGTAGTTCTCATCAGTGGCGTAGCCACGGGGGTGGTTTTGGGTATAAACCCCCCCCCCCAGAGACAAAATTTTTGGAAGAAATTTTTTTTTCAAAAAAAAAATTGTTCAGAAAACCCCCCCCAGACCAATTTTCTGGCTACGCCACTGGTTCTCATACAAACTTCAAACCGCGCGTGCGTGCTTAGTCAAATTACAACCATTGGGATGGTAGATTTATGGGGTTAGGAGGGAGCGAGGTTTGCTTTGGTTAACGTTTTGCCGCGTGTAATGTGTAGTTTTTCCGCATTTTCATTTGAAAAATTTATTATTCCGCAGTGGTGATGATGCCTTTCTCCGATTGTTATTCGACTTAGAGTGATTAATGCATTTCATAGTTAATTGTCTATTAAATGGCGATTAAATGCTTTTGAAGTGTTATTTTAAAGGGATGCTGCCTAAATAGTAGTAGACTGAGTAAACATGCATTGCTCTCTCTTTCTATCCCACAGAAATTTTACTCAATTTCCGTCAAAACAGTAAGAGTGTAACCTTGTTTAAAGTTGATAATCAATTTTAATATTCACCTCTTGCTTACATGAACATGTCCAGCATCTGTAGCACTTTTTCATAAACACTACTTTTTTGCTCCGACCGCGGTCATTGCTCTGGTTCTATTTTGTACTTTTTGTGCGAATCACCGCACAAAAGTAGAGCGCAAGAACCAACTGCAGACGGCGGTCGTAACGAAACTGTGAAATTTTACTAAGTTGGTAAAGATTTGGAATTTTTAATGTTTTTACGTTGATATCAAAAGTTACAATAAGCTTAAAAAATTGCTGGAGAGTTGCCGATTCGATTGATAATAAAATCTCGAAAATCCATTGAAAGATAATGGAGCTATTAGCGTTTGAAATCTATCCTAATTTCGTGACGGTCTCGAATTTGGAAATTTCCGTTTTACACCCTGTATCAGAGTCTTCCCCTTAGACGTAGTTTACGTCAAAACGGTTTTCGTAAGGAAATGAACGTTAGATCGATCAAAGTAGGCTGAACTAGAGAGGGCATTTTCTCGGTTCACCGGTTCATTCATACTGAATGTTTTCATACGCGTTGTCTTTTGTGTGCCATGTTAAACATCAAACAGAAAATCAGGATACTATGCATATTAATGGTAGTAGCTTGGTTTTCTGTTGGATATGTAGCGTTAAAAATACGTCACTTTTGAGTATAGCCTTTGTTACAAGCCTATCTTGTTTTCGCCAGTGGGAGAAAGCGAAGATGACCAGTGGTTAGCTACTGAAATGTTTTTATTACTATTACGTTAAAATCAAATCTTCACATTTGGCCGCCACGTGGTGCATCCTAGTGGTGAATGCTTGGATAGCACGTGCTATTTGTACTGCGGAGAAGATTTTCACATCTATGAGAGCTTTGGAAAATTATCACGAAAGTTGTAATTTTTGTTGCAAGGCACAATAACGTCAAAAAAAATCATACGCTCTGTCGACCAGCCTACTTTGATCTAACTAACGTTTATTTCCTTACGAAAACCGTTTTTTTAAATATATTTTTATGTATTGATTTTTGAGAAATACTTTGTATGGACCACATTTAGAACTTCTAAAGGCACATCTTTTTGTTGAAGACCCATGGACCTATCTCGTTTATTTATCAAGTTATAGCCGTTTTTCGATTAAAAACATATTTCTTTCAAAATGAAATAAAACGGTTTAAACAAAAAACGCTCTCTCAGTTTTCTCTCAGTGTGAGCTTTCGAATATAACCAATAGATTGGAAATCGGTTTGCTCCATTTTGAAATATACGCATATGAAAAAAACATGTTTTTCATACAAAAACTCGAATAACTTTTTTGTTGTAAGAGATAGATCCATGTTTCTTTAACAAAAATGTGCGTCTTCAAAAGTCCTAAAAGTTCTAGGAACAAAGTTTATGCGAGAAATGAATGTATAAAAAGTTATGTGAAGAATACCGATTTTTAGGGACCGCCCTAACGTATTTATTAAAAAGCTCATAACTTGCGAACCATAAGTGATAGAAACATGGTTTCTTCGGCAAAGTTGCTCAAAATTAATTGCTATACAACTTGTGGAACATTGCACAAGTCTTTACCGAAAAATTAAAAAGTTGATATTATGAACTTCTGAAATATAGGTACCACCCTAATTTCACTACATGGAAAAAAATCTCCAAAAAATATGAAATTTTTTTCCCAAAGACATTATATATGTAAAACTAATAGTTTTGGCGCAAACATTTTTGTCTTGCTAGATTCGACTCTGGGACCATTGTGCAGTGGGGTATGTGATGCCAATGAAGAAGAAGAAGAAGGACTTTGTTTGACTTACGCAGCGATTTAGTAACAAATGCTATGGTTTTAGTTATTATTTGGTTATTCCTATTTCTTAATTCCTTTGTTTGGTAGAAATACCTCTTGACTCAGCTGTCGAATCAAGACGTTAAAGTCCTCCAGTGTTTCATGAGACGAACATCAGACGGCAGGTTTGAAAACACATCTACTACAGACATTTTATCCATCTCAGGAAGTGATGTCCCTGAGCATAACGAAACGATTTCGGATTAACTTGCTGCTAAACACGAAACTTCTAACCAAGTTCTATGTATATTCTGTCGATGTGAAAATCACGCCGTTTCTGACCGGAAATGTCCAGTGCATCAAAAGGAAGTCGACAGTGTTGATCCTGGATTCACATATCCTCAGGCCAGAAAGGAATATAAAGCCCATCAAGGCAACATGTCTTCCTATGCCGCAATAGTGGACTGCAGCCGTTATGAAGAAACTGAAACTGAACTCAAAGTTACGATACTGCAAATACAGTCCTTTTCCAAGACCAAAGACGACGAAATTGCAGAAATGAAACCCACTCACCAGACCCACAACATAAGCAACCGTTTCGAAATGGTACAAAAAAAAGAAGCTATAGAAGACTAGATCAAACTAGTTTTGGAGCTCACAGTAACGTTTAACAAAATGGGAATGAAATTTTCTATGAAGGACCAACACATTTTTAACACAAGACACGTTCTCGTAACGGTCCAGGAATTAGTCTTAAATCTGCCCGTAAATTTGTGGGTGGCAGTAGGCCATACTTTTACAAGTTCATTGAAGAGGAAATGTAAGTCGTTTGAATTGTTTTGTTTTCTATCTGTTTTCAATTTCTATTAGGAATACCTACTCAAGCGAAAGCTCTAACTGTTTGGAGATCTTGTGGAATAACGCCTTTCAAACACGCATCTCCCAGAATTCTAGTAAAAGGCTAAACACCCTTGCTGACGATCCCGAGCCGAAAGAAGTCGACCAGGTCACCGCCTGGATTGAGGCTAACGATGCTGAGATGTAAAAGGCAATCCATCAGGAAACCATCGACACTAATAAGGAAAACGAAAACGGACCCTCAGACTATCTTTTGAACATTAACTAACTCCAATCAAACAGTAGACTGCAATAGTGGCCCGCAAGTTCTAAGGGAAAAACAGTACAGCCATCAACCTAGGATAGGATGTGTCAAGTAGTCATTAAAAATCGTACCAATTTTCTGTCACAATCGTACCGGTTGCTGATTGATTGGAAATGACAATCGATTTTCGCGATTAACCTATCATAAGACGAGTTTCGTACTATTCCAGTGGCTCGTACTTGACTCGATTAACGTACGGGATAAGGGGACGGCCTTACAGTTAAGGTTGAAATACGTGTATGTAAATATTACAACGTGGTGGAAACTTCTCGGCGACCTCGTTGGAAATACGAGGCCAAATATTCAAACGGTGGAGCACCTACTTAGAGGTGTGCACCCCCGTCGACAGTTTTTGGCACGCTGCTACCGCCGATATTATTGCATCAGCGCGCCGCCGTTTGAAATTTGTCACGCCGGTGGTCTATAATTTTCGCCAATTCAAAATTAAAGAAGTCCGCAGAATTTTACGTGGAATTTTCGACGATTCAAAGGAATTTTCGTAGATTTTTCCGATTAAACCCTAAGACATCGCCGCGTTAGAACAGCAGAGAATTTTTTGTGGAAATACCAAAAATATCCTTAAAAATTCCATACAATTCCCCGTTAACATTTCGAAAATCTCTCCGTGAATATTAAAAAAAACTTCGAGTGTAAATTACGAAGGATTTCCAGTTAAAATCCGAACAAAAACTTGTTGAAATAGAATTTTTGAACGGAGAAGATTGTTTGTTAGTAAGGCCGAAAGTTGTTTGTCATGATATGTTGTATGACCAAACAAACCATTTTGCTGAAGCCCACCTAGTAAAATTATTTAGCCGAAAATGTCACTTGATCGAACAGTTTCTTTGGCTAAAAAAACAGTTGGCTGACGAGCTCACTTGGCCGAAATGGGCATTTGGCCGAAAGTGTCGTTCGGCTGAATTGGTCAATTTGCCAAACAAGTGATTTACCTGAATAGGTCATTTGTCGGAGTATGCCGTTTAACTGAAATGTTTGTTTTGCAGAAGGGATATTTTCGGGCCAAATGACTCTTTCTGTCAAACGACCATTTCTACCAAACGATCTAGTCGGTCAAATGACTGTTTACCATTTATCGACAAATGTTATTTTCTGTCAAAAATTTTTGACCTAATACCATTTCGGACAAACGTTTAAATCGGCCTAATGGAATTTGGCTTGATGACTTTTGGCCTAACTTGTTATTCGAATAAATGGCTTTTCGTCGAATGACTATCGGCCAAACGACAGATTTCTTCTTCTTCTTCTTATTGGCATTACATCCCCACACTGGGACAGAGCCGCCTCGCCGCTTAGTGTTCATTAAGCAATTCCACAGTTATTAACTGCGAGGTTTCTAAGCCAAGTTACCATTTCTGCATTCGTATATCATGAGGCTAACACGATGATACTTTTATGCCCAGGGAAGTCGAGAAAATTTCCAATCCGAAAATTGTCTAGACCGGCACCGGGAATCGAACCCAGCCACCCTCAGCATGGTCTTGCTTTGTAGCCGCGCGTCTTACCGCACGGCTAAGGAGGACCCCGATAGATTATTAGGCCTTAACCCACCTGGCCGACTATTTTATTTAGCTGAAATGGTGATACGGCCGAAATGATCGTTTGGCAGAAAGGCCATTTGGCCGAGTTATTTGGCCAAACGGGTGGATATTTTGTAATCAGCATTTGGCTGTTGGACCAAATGACATTTTCGGCCATATAACCTATTCGGCCAAACGATCATTTCAGTCAAACAACACGTAGGAAGAATGCTTTTTCGGTCAAATTACCAATATGGCCGTATGTTTTGGCCAAACTGTATTCCGTTGAATAACCGTTATGCACAGACGTTTATTTCGGTTAAATGCAATTCGGCTTGATGATTTTCGTATTATTCGGCCAAATGGCTTTTCGCCAAATGATTTCCGGTCAAACGATTCTTCCTCTTTTTAATAATTTTCCATTGAATTTTCGAAGAATTTCTTATGGACAATACAAAGAATTCCTTGTAGAAATCCAAAGGAGTTCCGATTTTTTCGTTGAAATACCGAACAGTTTTCCGTAAAAATAATAAAAAACGTTGAAGTTCTGAACAATTTTGGTTAAAAATTCGTAAAATTCACCGTGGAAAGTCCGAAAAAAAATCCCGTGCAGATTTCAATGAAATTCCTGTTTTCTAAAAATTTCAAACAGTTTGCCGTTGAAATCCAACTTTTTCGTTGATGTTCGCATTTGGAGCAATCTCCAGCGGAAAGGAATACTCAACAAAAACTTCCCATAGATTGTTTTGAAAACATCATGAAAAAATGCAGAAAAAAATCTACAAGAAACGAACGTAAAAAATCGCCACGCCGATTCACGCCGCCGACAAAAATACTGTTGTGGGATTTGCTGCAGTAAATTGAGCTTTCTGAACGATTCACAAACTTTTTACAAAATGAACAAAAATGCGAGTGTTACAAATATGCGATCATGAACAGACCAGTCATAGTAACTGATTTCTTAGAAATCACAATCAAAGTTTTTTTTTCAAGTTCGTTTATTTGGTAGGCACAGGCGTTAATAACACTTTACGGTGCCACGGTTCTTTTTGATATTTACTGTCAATATCATCTTATTCTTAAATTAGTAAGAAGTGGATATAAGCCAACGTATTCGTGGTGACTCGAGGTTAGGCTAACAATGTTTACAGTGTTTTTTTTTCTCCCAATGCATTTAGTTGTTGATCTACTTCTTTCGAAATAGTGACCATATCAATCCTAGCCCTCTAGTAGATCTCCTAAATCCAGTCTCCGAGTGGTAGCTATATACCGGAAGAACCCTTATGTGAGTTGATCAATCTCCATCTTCGCAGAGAACTCTACGACCTATCATAGGTGCCACGGGAGATTTTGGAATTGTTAGTGTGAAAGTTTATAACAGCAGGAATCGTTTTGGTAGAACGTAAAACACAGATAGAAATACACAGTAGGAAAGGGACGATTCTGAATTTGAACTCACGACCTTCTGGTCCACCGAGCTCGTCACATTTCTCCAAAAATTACATTTCTCCAATAAATACATTTCTCCAAAAAAGTTATTGAGCATGAGCATGAGCATGATGACCGTGCATTTCGTAGTTACTACTCCGTGATCAACCGAACATTTGCAATTACACAGGGAACCAATGGATGGAAGCATGGGATTTGCTCTTCAACCTGAATGTGCACAGCCCGAGAGTTCTAGTATTTTGGATGATCTATAACGGCGCTGGTCACGTCCTCACGGTCATCGGGGATGGGAAGGAATTGATGATGCAGTCACTCGCCCACTGCAAGCCGAGAACACCTCTGCACTCGCCACGAGTTCATGCGGAATTTTATTGGAATCTGGGGGTTAGGTTCTAGGCAGAGGTTCGTCTTGGTTAACGGGTTGCCAATGTGATAGTAATGAAAGGGTGATGTATTCTAATTGGATGCCGAAACGAGCTTTTTTGCTCATTTCGAATTCTAACAGTTACCTGCTAGAACTAATCAATTTTTGAGTGTAGAGATAGAAGATGGAAACGGTATGAAAGCCCATTCCCAGTTCTAGCGATTGCTAGAACATGAGAAATATATGAAAGATACAAAGTAGGAGGAATGGAACGGGCCTGGGATTGAACCCACGACCTCCTGCGTATGAGGCAAAAGCCGTAGACATATGACCACCAAGCCCGTTACATTTCTCCAAAAAAGTCATTTCCCAAAAATGGCATTTTTCAAAAAATCACATTTCCCCAAAAGTAAAAATTCCCCGAAAATGAAATTTCTCTGACAATTAAGTATCTCCGAAAATGACATTTCCCTGAAAATTATATTTATTTGAAAATAACTTGAAATTACATTTCTCCAAAAATATTATTTATCTGTAAATAACATTTCTCGAAACTAAAATTTGCTTAAAAATAACATTTCATATAACAAAATAACAGCACAATACTCTCTATGATCACATATTAGTTCCTCGTGGAAAGACAAACATACAAAACAAACATCAAGCCTATTTGTCCTATCTTAAAAATGACCGCATATGAGTCCCATTTACAAAGAAAAGGGGACTCATATGCGGTGATTCTACATCTGGGACAAACTGGCTTGATATTTTTTGTCAACTTTTCCCAAACAAGTATTCCTATTTAACAGTTAATTCATATGGGACAGAATACCTGCCTCAATGCCACATATATTGGGTAAAATTGGGTTATGCTTTAGCTATGCTTTTTTAATTCAAGTAAATCACTAAAACCCAAACCTTTTTCCTCAAAGTTTGTGTAACTAATAAATAAAAATGAGTTAAGCTTCGGTTGACACAATTCAACGTACGAAGGGATTATCTCATTTGAATTTTTACATTTACTGACAGATTGCGTTATCGCACACTTTTATTTCCCCTTGCGATGCGTTGCGCTTTTGTTGCGCGCTGGCTGTGGATTTATACGATCGACAAAGCTATCCTTACTGGTTAGCAATGTGATCCCATGAAGATTTCCGAATAGTTCGGAATAGTCTGTGATTGTTTGTATACGGAAAAAGGAAATTAATTCAGAATCAAGCATACCTACATACAAATTTTGTTGTTGAATGCCCTTTAGGTTATTGAGGGATATCCGATAGTATTTGTGTTCAATTGGCTGTGGCACACGAAAACTGTAGTTTTTAATTCACATGTGGTGTGATTAGAAAAAAATTACAACCATTTACTGTCATTATTATTTTTAAGCCATTTTTTTCAAAACTATGCTGCACCCAACCAGATGGCAGTTTTCAATACATTTCTGCATGAAAAACCAAGCAAAATTTGTATAAAATCATGGTACATACAAAATTTAGAAGATTTCAATACAATTATTGTATTGAAATCTTACAATTTTGTACTAGATTTATACAATATCTGCTTAAAAAGCTTGCATTCCTTGTTTTAAAACCTTGCAGGATTGTATATGCCAGGATTTTATATAAGAAATGTAAGATTCGTATTTTGGGTGTGAATATAACTCACATGGAATAGGAAAAGAATTATAATTCGAAGCATATAACAAAAATTAAACCTAGGACGGAAATACATGCAATTATCCTACTTAGTAAAAGAAATCAGAAATAATTTTCATGATTGCTGAATGAGTACAGCAAAGCCGTGATAAGTTTTCAAAAACTACTGTTATCAGCTTCAGGGGTGATGAGATGAAGAATTATTCCAAAATCGAGAACGCACTGTAAGTACTACTTTCCTCGGGGAAAGTAGTACTTGTGTTGCTTCCTACTGCTTCCGGCCGGGCGGGCTGCGATGGTGATGTGTGCTCAATTTATGGAAATTAAATCGATTTGTTCGAGTGAGAAAATTTCCAATGGATATTGAGTGGGAAAATGCTTGCAAACTTGGCTGGGCGATGGTACTTGGAAAGTAACAAAGACGGTTCTTTTCGCCTCCGCAGTAAAGGATTGCCACTTCGATATAAGACCGGGCTTATGTAGGTTTTTGGGACGAAAATGGGGCAAGGCTTATGACCGGGGGTGTGCTGGTCGTGATGGGTTGTAATGCTATTCGGAAGTACAATTTTTGCATGAGGGTGGAATGATGGTTGTAAAACGATGTTAATTGACATTTTCAGTCCATAAGTAAGTATACTTATTCACAAGAATGACATGACACGAAATATAACACACAGAAATTAGATACTGAAATAAATGTGTACTTAATAGCTTAACGACTTCCGAATCGTTTATTGTCATCAACAAGCTTATCATAATTTATGTCAAACATTGAATAGCTTGATCCTAGTTGTACTTGCCAAACAATAAATAAAATCATACTTCTGTTTACAAAGAAGATTTCAATGAACATCTGAGGCAAAATAATTTAGGCTTACCAGCAATAATCATAAACTAGAAGAAGGTGCAAATACATACCTGTAAAGAGAAAAACATTTTTTTAATTAACGACATAATTAAGAATGAAACGAAGTTAGAAATAGATTATAATTTTATTCCAGATTTCCACTTTTCTTTACATTTGATGAACATCTCCAGAATTAGTAACAAAACATGCAATTGTCAGAGTCGACATGAGTTTTACTCAAGTTTCAGATTTTTGGGCAACACTTTATACTTGATTTTCCTAAATTCATTAACGACAACTGTGTTTAAATCAACTGGAACAGAATTATTTCGTAACATAAGAGACCGAATTCATTAGACATTACATCTGAAACTGAAGAAAGTATTGACAGCTTGCTCAAGACTGTAATTAATATTCCAGCTACATCAAATGTGTACATATTGTGGCTACATGTAAAAGGTGAGAGGCGGCGGCGACGACGAAGGCGTCTTCCCAGTAAATCCGCCATCACATAAATTTTGCAGTAAGAGCGCACGAATTCCAAGCCGACTTTCACATCACGGTTTGATTCAAACCGCATCCTAGTTCAGCCCAGCCAAGATACGGCACCACCGACGCCGCAGAAGCAGCACCACCGCCACGCTAGAATATTCATGAGGCTGAACAAGTGTAAGCCAAATGTTACCGCTGGCAGCTCCATCGGCACTGCCATCAGTTTCATCTTCATCATCATTGCCACATTAGTTGGCCCGGGGGTAGGTGGTGTGGGTGGGTCTTCTTGGTAATCGTGGCGAAGACTAATAACTTCGGATCCGGTGACCTGGAAGGTTGCCCATTTTCCAGGGAACCGTGTCAATCCTCATAACGCACACTCGCTGTACCATTTTGCGCTTTGCGGTAACGTGAGACGGCGGAAGTCAGTTGATGGATGGATGGCGTCTGTAATTCACAGCGAGGATAACGTGTCTCCAAGGACATCTATTGGAATCCAACTGTGCATTTGCCTATTTGATGGTCCGGAATGAGATTGATGGGCCTCGGAATCAGCAGCGTTTCCCGATTCGTTATCATATCATCAAGAGGACCGTTTTCGAGAGAATCCATTATTTACCCATTCATCAGAGGTTTCAAATGGACAGGCTTAGAAAATTGTGAATTTTTTTTTTCAGAAAAATCTCAAAAATGATAAACAAAACAATTATTGATAGTAGTGCATGCTATGGATTCAAGTATCAGTATCCTATGTGCATATGTGTTCAAATTGTTATCAGAAATTACTTCGATTTCTTAACAACACTTTCAGCCTCATCTGCCTATCTTCAATTCTAAAGTTCTTCATGAAGTATTTAAAACTTATTATTGAGTTACTTTAAAGTTCTACTAACATTTTCAAAAATTTAATTAAAAAGAATCATGCATTCCATAATTACCAGAAAGTGAGGATGACGCTTTCTTCATAGAAAGAAAAGTACATTATAAATACCTGAAAAGTGCTTTTATTATACAAATTAAATTATTACTATATTAATTTTACCAAGCCAAATAAAATAATAAGTTAAAGCTAATCTGGGAGCCTTTGGTCTATGCACCATTACATTATGTATTTGTTGAAGATGCATAATTTGTTTTTGTATAATTTCAAAAGAAAAGTTTTTCAAGGTTTTCCTAATATCAGATTGAGAGTCGCTGATGCAAAAAGATATAACGCTACCGATAAGAATAGACGAACGCTTTGAAATTCGTTCTCAGGAAATGAAACTTTTTTTTAACTCGCATACATATGACATAGCGATCGATGATGATTTGCCATTTTACATGCCTATTCATTCTGCTTTATTTGCTACACACATAATATAATCACCTATACCCGCAAGGGATTCATCCATCATAGATAACTTGAGGTTGGATTATCAGCTTTCCACACCATAAAAATGCATTAACTGCAGAGGCCGATTTCTGATGAACTATAAAAATGCGGAAGATTTATTACGTCACGTCATGTTGCCTCGCCGCATGCTTCCTTCCGCAGGGATTAGACATAAATTAGGAAATAGCTAATATGAAATTTTGTCCGTCGTCCCCTTTTTCGGACCTGTTTGGCCACTCTCGTTTCCCGGTGAAAGCGTCGGGGGTTGGGAAATGCTCATAATCAAGTGAATAAATTAAAGTGAAAGCGTGCCCCTCTTCTTGCCCGGGCATACCAGAACTGAAACTAAATGAAGTAAAAATAACGCATAAATTTCCACTGTATCACAGATTAAAATGGTCGCTGCTAGTGCAGGACTGTTTTTTTCTATTATCGGGGGTGGATTTGTTTTCCGTGGCTAAATATGTTTTGGTTCCATTTCACCCCCACTTTGCGCTGTCCGCGTTCGTTCGAAACCCCTTCAAGTGGGGTGGCCATAGCTAGTTCGAAGGATCGCCATCGAAACTAGTAAAATAACGATTCTATTTATACTCGCTCCCTCACTGGGAGCGCGTTTCGATTATTTATATCCTCTTTTTTCTTTATTATCGATAGCATATGCACGATTTAATTTATCTTTCCGGTTCGATCAGTGTTTAGGGAGCTGCATCAGCCAGGCAGTGTGGCACTCCGTTCCTGCACTGTGGGGTGAGTCGTACTATTTCCTTCGGAATGTGCAAGGGGAAAGGCTAAAATATGGACCCTATTGGCGGCTGGTAGCTGCTTATTCAAATTTTAATATGTTTTGCTAGGAAATAGTTCAGTTACGAGCAAACACAGGAAATTCCGTCGAACATTATGGGGCATTACTTGAGCAGACCCATCCGAGGGGGAAATTTCTCCATCCTCGGCTGGGACTCATATTTTTTCCCCTTTGTTGCTACACCGAAAACTCGTTAGAGCACATCCGAAAGGCTACTTTTATTGTGCATGGTTGACTTATTGGTTTTTCACTATTTCGGTTGAGTCATCCGTATTCGATTACGAGTTCTATTGCGTGGGCACATATGAGCGTTTGAAACAAAGGTGTGTAGAATTTGATTTTATCCAGATAAAATTTAACTTTTCTAGGAATGCAGAATTTAATGCGATATCATAATTTATGGGGGCCCTCCTTAGTCGTGCGGTAAGACGCGCGGCTACAAAGCAAGACCATGCTGAGGGTAGCTGGGTTCGATTCCCGGTGCCGGTCTAGGCAATTTTCGGATTGGAAATTGTCTCGACTTTCCTGGGCATAAAAGTATCATCATGTTAGCCTCATGATATATGAATGCAAAAATGGTAACCTGGCTTAGAAACCTCGCAGTTAATAACTGTGGAAGTGCTTAATGAACACTAAGCTGCGAGGCGGCTCTGTCCCAGTGTGGGGATGTAATGCCAATAAGAAGAAGAAGAAGATCATAATTTAATTATATTCGGGCTAAGGCCGGAGTGAGATTTGTAGTAAAAATCTTCTTCTATCAACTCGGTCCAAGGATGCACATCATTAACCAGTCTAGGGTGCCAATGAAAATGACATTTTCGAATTTCAAAAACTGACATTGCTCACAAGTTTCATTACCCCAAAAGATGACCCCATACAAAATTTGAGCTCAATCGGACATGATTTAAGGATGCCTAAAATTCATTTAAAACTTTAACCCATGAAATTTTTCCCAATTTTTGTTTTTGATGTCAAATGACTTAAAAATGCATGAAACGTCGAGATCTCATGCTAGGCGCTTAGAAAAAAAATTTAAAAAAAAATAGATTTTTTCTCTTAGGACATTTTTGGGACTTCTTCAGAAGTTGAAAACTTTTTTCATCGAATTTTAACGCCGGACGATACGCAAACGTTTTCGTAGCCAGAAATATCCCCCTATGCAAAATTTGAGCTGAATCGGACATGATTTAGGGGTACTCAAAATTAATTAAAAAAAAATTCTCACGGAGGGAAATAATTGTTTTTGTTTTTGATGAATTGATCGGATTTTGACACCGGAAGATACGCAAACGTTTTCGTAGCCAGAAATATCCCCCTGAATTTAAGCTAAATCGGACATGATTTAGGGGTGCTCAAAATTGATCAAAACTTTTTTATTCTCAAGAGAGGGAAATATTTTTTTTTGTTTTTTGATGCCAAAGGACTCAAAATGCATGACACTTTGAGATTTTTTTTTTTTTGAAAAAAAATCGGCTGTTTTGGGACCTTAAAAAAATCTTATGGTGAAAACAACTTTTCTTCGAATTTTAATACCTGACGTTACGCAAACATTTCCTAAGCCCTAAAATACACATGATTCTGTTTTGACGGTCTTTTACTTTCGATCGTAATTTTGATCGTGTGACTTTAATTTGTTACCAAAGTATTTGCAACACGTATCAATAAATCACATGTTATTAATATGAGGCAAACATTTAGGATGAGTGCAAACTTGTGAAAATGTAAATCGTGTAAAACAGAATTCAGTGTAAAGCAAAATTTGAGCTCCATCGGACATGATTTAGGAGTGCTCAAAATCTTGCTCTCAAAATTTTGAATTTTTTGTGACATCTTTTTACACGTTGTGTTTTGAGTTTATGCAGTACCGCGTTATAATAACAGCGTAAAAATAAACATCAGTGTAACAAACATTGCCTAGCAATCTGATAATTTTCTTCATAAATCTGATTTCAAAAGTTTTCAAAGTTACAAAAAATTCAAAATCTTGAAAGCAAGGTTTTGAGCACCCCTAAATCATGTCCGATGGAGCTAAAATTTTGCATAGGGGCATATTTTAGGTCTTAGGAAATGTTTGCGTAACGTCCGGTTTTTTAATTCGATGAAAAATTGTTTTTGCCATAAAAAAATTTTTCGAAACCCCAAAACAGTCGAATTCTCTAAGTTTCATGCATTTTAAGTGTTTTGGCATCAAAAAACAAAAAAAAATCCCCTTGTGAGAAAAAAAAAGTTTTGATTCATTTTGAGCACCCATAAATCATGTCCGATTTAGCTCAAATTTAGCCTAGGGGGCTATTTTTGGGTACGAAAACGTTTGCGTATCATCCGGTGTTAAAATTCGATGAAATTTTTTTTCATCATACGAAAGTCCCAAAAATGTCCTAAGAGAAAAAATAATTTTTTTTTCAAGAATTTTTTTGGGATAGAATCAGATCTCGTGTTTCATGCATTTTTAGGTCATTTCGTACAAAAACTAAAATTCGATTTTCTACTTTTTCTTTGGTCCCTCTTGGGAAAGTTTTCATGGGTAAAAAATTCAAAACTTTGATGAATTTTAAGCACCCCTAAAACATGTCCGATTGAGCTCAAATTTTGCATGGGGTTTTATTTTGGGGTATTGAAACTTGTGAGCAATATCAAATTCGATGAAAAATGTTTTCCCATTGGCACCCTATTAACAACGCAGTCTACGGTGGGTCCGCAAATCGTCTTACACCTGATCGATCCTCCTTGCTCGCTACGCACCTCGCCAGCTTGTGCCCGTCGTTGTTGAGAACCATTTCACCGGGCTACTGTCCGGATTTCTAGCTACATACCCAGCCCACCACAGGCGTCCGTTTTTCGCGGTGTAAACGATGGATGGGTATCTCAACAGCTGATGCATCTCGTGGTTCATTTGTCTCCTCTTCGTACCGTCAGCTATCTGCGCTCCATTATAGATGGTATGCAGTACTTTTCGTTCTAAAACTCCAAGTGAGCGTTGGTCCGTTGATTGGAATTTTTCGATAAATTTTGAAAATTCTGATTGACGTTTTTCTTGGAAACTTCTATTGAAATTTTTTTCGTTAATTTGCTTCAGGTAAAAATCTTTTATATTTTGCTTTGGAAATTTATTGGAGAATTCATTCTGAAATTTCTCCGGGACTTTCTTCGATAATTTCTTTTGAAAATCCTTCATAAACTGTTTCCACTCCAGGTATTCTCTCCAGGAATAATTGAAAAAAAAAATACGTCATTAACTCGTTTTGCCATTCCTCCAGGGATTTCTTCAGAAAATTCTCTGAAGAGACCTTTGTAAACTCATCTGGATATTTATTCAAAACTTCCTTTTATTGTAGTAAAACAATTCAAAACTTCTTCTGGAATTGCTGCAGGAATTATTCCGGAAATTTTGTTTTTTTTTTTTTTTCAAAAAATTATTAGAGAATGAAATGTCAATGGAATTTCCATATGAAATTTCCAACGGAACTCTGGAAGTAATTCCTAAATGGTTCCTAAAAGAAATTCTGAAGACATAAGAGGAATTTCGAAGGATTTTCAAGAATTTCATCCTTGAGTTTCGGAAAAGATTTCTTAAGGAATTACAGGAAGAATTTGTTTGAGAAATCCTGAAATAATTTCTGATGCAATTCATTAAAAAAAATTAGAAGAATTCCTAATTGAATTTCGGCAGGGATTACTAAAGGGATTACTTAGTCACTCTTAAATTTTTTTTTTGAAGTTTTCGATGAAATTTTGAAAGGTATTCCCGAAAATAATTGGGACTTTCCAAGGAATTCCTGAAAAAAAAATCCATGGATTTCTCCTAAAACAATTTCCGAAGATATTCCTAAAACAATTTCCGAAGGTGTTCCTAAAACAATTTCCGTAGGTACTCCTGAAGGAATTCCCGAAGGATTGTCCATAAGTATTTCAAAATGGAAATTTGTTAATGAATTTCTAAAAGGAAGGGAATTTCCGAACGGAGTTTCCAAAATAAATTCCAAAAGAGTTTCCGACATTCTCATATTCCTGCAATTAATCCAGAAATTTCTTTGGAAGTTCCTCATAATATTAATTCAAAAACTCAAAAAAGAAATTATATAAAATTTCGAAAGATCCTACTTTTAGGACTTTTTTTTCAGTACCAACAGCAACTTCGGAAATTGTTTCAAGATTACCTTTGGAAATTCCTTTAGATTTTTTTCGGAATATATTTTAAGAATTCTGCCAGTACTGTCGCGAGAAATCCCATTAAAAACTCTAGGAAGTAATTCTTGAAATTGATTCGAAATTTCCCTCAGAAATTTCTTAAGGATTTGTATTTCAGGAGAAATTTTCGAAGAACAACCTGAATAGATTTGGGACAAGAACTTCTGAACGAATTTCTGAAGGAATTGTTGAAGAATTATCAAAAGAATCCTAGAAAATAATCCCAATGCAATTTTAAAACCAATTCCTATTATCATATATATTTTTAGATTTCTACAAGAATTCCTTCAGAAACATCTCAAGGAATTCTTTCGGAAATTCTGCCTGGAATTTTTCCGGGAAGTCCTTCGAAAATTCGGACAAAAGTGAAACAAAACCATGTTTTGAATCAGGAGTTAGGACCTGCAAAAATATCGGAGTTGCAGTCGATCCATTTTTATACTGCTTCGGATATTCTTGAGAATTCCTCGCGAATTCACTTCAAGAGTTACTTCGAAAATTTCTTTAAAAGATCGTTTGATAAATCCTCCCCCAGCGATAAATTTGATTAGTAACCCAGAAATTCTTTCAGGCATACCTTCGGAAATTCCTTTAGGAATTTCATTTGGATTTTCTTTTCTCTCCTAAAAGAATTTCTTCAAAAAATCTCCGCAATAAATAGAGAAGGGCCGTTTGGCCATTAGGCTGGAAGTCGTTACGCCGATAGACCATTAGACCGAAAGTCATTTGATCGAAAGTGTCATTTGTCCGAAAAGGATATTTGACCGAATAGGACTTTTGATCGTATAGGAAATTTGACCCAATAGGTCATTTGGCCGAAAGGGTCATTTGGCCGAAATAGGACATTTGGCCGGATAGGTCATTTGGTCGAATTAGACATTTGCTCGAATTGGATATTTGGTTGAATTGGACATTTGGCCGAATAGGACATTTAGCCGAATAGGACATTCAGCCGAATAGGACACTTAGCCGAATATGACATTTGGCCGAATAGGACACTTGGCCGAATAGGACATTTAACCGAATGGGACATTTGTAGCGCGAATTAGAAGTGAATAGAGAGACGTCTAACTTCCCATTCCTCATTTCTCACTTCTCACAGTAAAAAGTGAGGAGCGCGAAGTGAGTAGTGAGACGTCTCTTTCTCCACATTTCTCACTTCTCCCTGTAAAAAGTGAGAAGCATGAAGTAAGTAGTGAGACGTCTCACTACTCACTTCGCGCTTCTAACTTTTTACAGCGAGAAGCGCTGCTTACTGTAAAAAGTGACTGCTGTTTTTCACTTTTACGGTGAGTAGTTAGAAATGAGAAGTAAGTTGTCTGACTTCTCACTCCTCACTTTCCACTTTCCAAATACCATTTAGGCCAAATGTTCTTTTCGGCCAAATGTCTTTTTTGACCAAATGTCCTTTTCGGCCAAATGACCTCTTCGGCCAAAAGTCTTTCTAGGCAAAATGTTTTTCTCGGAAAAATTTCCTTTTCGGACAAATGTCGTTTTCGGTCAAGTGTCCTTTTTGGCCAAATGTCCATTTCGGCCAAATGTCCTTTTCGGCCGGATGACCCGTTCGGCCTAATGGTTTGTTCGAGCTCGTGGCATTTGGCCAAATGGGTTTCGGCCAAACGACCCTTCATGGTGAGAATAGGTCACTGTTTCGCCTACTTAGAATGCTTGTAATATATTGAATGTATCTGAGGGCAATTAATTATAAGATACCTTTTTGATGCCTTTTTTATCCGACCTCCAGTATATCCTGTGCAAGCGATGAACCATTCTCATCTCCGCGATCCACTATCACCCTCGACGATGGTACAAATTTCTCACGGGGGGACTATGTTGACCGACCTTAACAAGTAAGGATGAAGCTTGCTTAAACAAAAAGCTTTCACACAGTCCATCGCTTACAAAACATCGGAGGTGAGAATGGGTCATTGCTCTCACCGGCAGGCTGGAGGTCGTACCGTAAAATCGTTCTCTTATATTTTAGTCTTCTTGCCCTCATACGCGCCAAATAGATTACGAATTTGTGCCTACCGGTGTAAACGTGATCTTTAGGATTCTCAATGCCAACATCGTAAGTCTACCGCAAAGGTGCAGCGGTATAAAGCAGACAACGCAGTTCAGTTGCGCTTTGAATCTGGTCGTCTCAGGGTTTGCACTAACAGCGATTAGGAGCATGGCATTTACGTAGATGAAAACGTATAGACATTTGCCGGTGGGGTAGGAAAAATTGCACCACTAAAGCTGTTGGATATGGAGTTTCTAATTGTATCCCGGAAAGAACGTCCGCCTCAAAATGAAGGCTAGATATTCCTTGTAAATCCCGATTCCTTGAGAGGCAGAGTACCCGGGATATTCATATCCGATGATAAGCCTTAAAGATGTGCGGGGACATATATAGGGTAATTAAGTCAATCATGGCTATGCACCTGATGCAGGAGGATTCCAAAAGGGCCTGTTCATATACCACGAGAACAGTTTAGGGACTGATCCATATCAGGTCCAGGTCGACTATCTTCTTCCAGCTTGTATTTATGTTGCTGGATGATCAAATGATGGCTATGGATAGGCTGCAGGTTAAAAAAAGGACCGAAGTCTAGGGAGATTCCTAAAAATAATGTTGTACTTGGGGATGGACATTATCCAATTTCTCCTTCTAGTACTGCTCTGACAAGGAATGCTTCTCCCACATAAAGCTTACCAGCTCTAGGAATTTGCGCTTACCAACTAGGGCTAGTAGAGGACAGCGGATCCTATCAGATCCTGTCAATTTAGTGTTGGTTGATTAACGGAGCCCTGTCATTAGGTCACTGGTCACGGGAGACAGTGAAGCCTTTCAGTGAATTATTATTATTATTATTTTTCAAATAGAGGGTAGTAGTTTTTGACATTATAGCAACGTGAAATATTTCCCTAGCGCTTTTCACCATTTCAGAAAAACGCGTAATATTAAAACAGAAGTAATCTACATCGCGTAATCTACAAGTGAGGGGCCCTCCTTAGCCGTGCGGTAAGACGCGCGGCTACAAAGCAATGCCATGCTGAGGGTGGCTGGGTTCGATTCCCGGTGCCGGTCTAGGCAATTTTCGGATTGGAAATTGTCTCGACTTCCCTGGGCATAAAAGTATCTTCATGTTAGCCTCATGATATACAAATGCAAAAATGGTAACTTGGCTTAGAAACCTCGCAGTTAATAACTGTGGAAGCGCTTAATGAACACTAAGCTGCGAGGCGGCTCTGTCCCAATGTGGGGATGTAATGCCAATAAGAAGAAGAAGAATCTACAAGTAATCTACAAAACAAATGGGATATCGACTCTGCAGCCTTATTTCGGGCATATTCGGACTACTATTTCTCGAGAAAATGACTTGCGAGGTAATGGCGTTTAGATTAATGTTATTTTCGTTAGGAAGCGGCCAATATATGAATTACACAATTCTTAAGCTTCATCTCAGGATTGGCAATCCTACGCCTTTGCTCGCAAGGCTACTGGAGACCCCTACTATAATTCTTTAAAATCATTATAGAAATCGTCAACATTTGTTAGGTTCATTATGAATCAAAATGAAAATCATCTTATTCTTAATATTGTTTTTCATTTTCCAACAATTTTTAAAAGGCTTTGCTTGTGTTTAATGTAGACAAATAATCCTAATATAACCAGCATTTAAAATATTACACATTCTCGACATATTAGCACAGAGTACATTACGTTGAAGCTGTACTCACTGTGTTGTGATAACTTTTTACTGTTCATTTTGAAATAACCTTGAATGTCGCTGTCACCCCATGCAGGATCAGTGCTACCCGGGCGGAAGCTATGAACGGAATGTCAAAACATGATATGAACTTGATTGATATGAGACATAAAAGTACAGGCAACAATGTCAAAAATTTGCACTGAAATATAATTTAAATATCAAGATATGCTACGGATAAGAACAAACTAAGGTGATTATAGAATGAAGCCAGAAATCGGCCATTTTGTAAACCACTTGCTTTTCCAATATTTTTTTCAAGAGCACGAGATGAAAGATCCTTAATGTGTATGGGGCTAGAATAATGGTAGATCGTTTGCTTAGTTATGCTGAACAATCATAATTTGAGTTTCGGCACAGTACGGAAACTATTACGCCAGATTTGGGCTTTTGGAAATGTAAGTAAATAAACGTGTGGTGAATTTGAAATTCACCATGGGCTTCATTCTATAATCACCCTAATGGTACATGATATTGATCACATCTTACGAAAAGCATAGCTTGATCTCCTCATGATATTTGAGTGCAAAACATTGATGTTGTCGTCTGATGTTTTGCAAGAAATTTTGTTCGAGCCTCCGTGTCTGTTCTGTGTGATATTAGAACGTGCCGTTCATCAGTGTCATCCAGTCATCCTTCAAAAATAAATTAAAATTCTCGTACCAAAAGACATATCCTCACCGAATGAAGAATCGGCTGAAAATTTTCACCATGTTGGTTTTCCCGAAGTACACCATAAAAGAAAACCGAAAGAACAATAATGGTTTCTCAAAATTTTACAAATATGGCGACCGTTGCCGCCGTAAAACTTTTTTCATTCCCTCTGAATTCATAATGGCGTTCTGCGTTTTCTTTCCTCGAACAAAAAAAAACAACGCCCCAGTGTCAGGCCGGGAGGCAACACTTTACTCTGAAGTGGGCACTTTTTTGTGCCTGCTTGCCTCCATCGTTGCCACTGCCAAGTGCATCGTCGCCCTACTACTACTGGTCCTGTGTGTGGCATTGTGCGGATTGTATGGAGTTGGGCTCAGAAAAAAAATAACCGACGAACAAAAGTGAGAAAATGCAACGTAATCCTTCCTAGTCCTTGTGTCTCGGCGGTTGTTGCAAGTTCTCCCCCTCAAAGTTTGCATGTATGGGCGTTAGGGTGGATCCGATAAACGATTTAGAATTTGTGAGAGATTCTATGCCTTCTTTTCTGTTCAAAATTCAGCAACATAAATGGAAAATCTTCATACTAGTTCATGAGCATTTCAATTGAAGTAGTCACGTCTCGGGCTACATAATATGAAGATAGTAATCACCAGAAGTATGTACTGTAAATGATATTTGTGCGTCTTCCAGAATTAGTTTGGGATTAAATATTTCATGTGATTACATTGTAGTTTCAGTTGGGAAATAAATAAATAATCAGTTGAAAAAGCAGCTCAAATATCACAATTGTTATTGAATCATTTATTTGAATAATAATATTACAATCAATACAATATTGTCTTTATGCGCTGAAGATAAGAAGTAACTCGAATTGATGAACAAAATGTAAATATTCAGAACATTCAAAATTTAATTGTGCCACCTTAATGTTTACATAACATGCAGAATGGGTATGTGCTGCAGCCGAAGTGGGTGTATTACTCGTATGACAGTTACGATGTATGTACGATGCACGTGTGTACCGGGAAGGCTGAATGAGATAAAAAATCTGAAGAAGTTTTCAAAAAAAAAGTAAGAAAAGCAAGAGGTCCATAACAAGCGACCGCCATCATCGTCACCTTCTCGAAAGCGAAAGGAGGAGCACACGGAATGGGGGTCCCGAAAGGGGGATGATACGTGTTTTTTTACACCATTTAATTTACAGCCTGATTTTTCGCAGTTTAGCACACGTTCTCCGGTTTCGCTCGTCTACCCTTGTTGTTTTTTGACGCTGCTGTGTACATTTTGAAAACCACCATTACCATCACCACCACCGATGATGGCTCGAAGAACAACAACAACCGCAACAACTTCATATGTGGCATTATTCAACCCTATTTTGCATGCACTCGTTCTACCGTCAATCAAGAACAGGGACTTATGCTCCGCCCCGTAGCCCATCGGAGTGGTTATTTGTTTCGTACCGCTTTGTTTATGCCTCATCATCCTCATCATCATCATCAACATGATCCCGGCTTCGTTAGCTGCACGGATCGTATTTTACAGGGCCACCGAATGCATGGGGGGAAACTGATACTTCACGCATTTTAAGGGAATTAATACACGAATAAGATGCGAGATGAAAGCACATATGGATGGTGTGATGAATTTTGAAAATAAACTAGAAGACAAAATTATGTGAAGTAATGACATTAGTTGAAAATTGATGATGAAGACTGAATTCTACTCAATTCTTCTCAGCTAGGTTATTGTCAGCCCATCCAACGATCAGAGACAAGCAGATTGTGATTTTTTCTTTGTAACAATCGAGTAACATTTTCAATTCACCACACTAAACGCATCGCCAACGGACACCAGACGAACTGCGAACTGTAAAGCAGTCAGTCGACTTAGTACTCTTTCTACCTTTTCTACCTTTCCTTAGGATATTCTAGGATACGAAGTCTGTTGCAGACTATTCAGGATTGAAATCTTTCAGCACAAATAGTTCTTGTCGTCGAAATTGTTTGTATAATAACTGACTCACCAGCTGCCTTATACCATTTCAGCTTCTATTACTCCTGAAAAGATGCTTTTGCAACAGGATTTCCTGAGATATAACGCCACGAACACTGCGTATGGGACAAGATCCATTCACGGAGTTACAATTATTTGTTCGAAATATTTGCCTTGAACAATTTAAATTGGTTTACAATTAAACCGAGGAGCCCGTCTATTTCACATGCCATGTATTATACTTCATCTCAGCAACTTTGGAAAACAGCTGTACAGTTTTTATGCCGTCCTCAATACTGATTAGGAAGTCTTTCAAGGTTGCTTTTCCCTATAAAACTTCATTAGGGCTTTGTAGTCCGAATCTTTTTGTAACGAATAAATTGGATACACAATATAAGATAGGATTGGAAAAAAATCGCCAGTTGAGATCAATCAGGATGTCCTTCGTAGCTTTGTTGGTTAAAAGCACCAGTCCAGCGTACTGAGGGTCGTGGGTTCGAGTCCCACCGAAGGAAAGTAGTAACCTCCAATACATTTTTTAAATCCAAATCTTCCACATAATATACATATTTACATCTAAGTTTTCAAAACATAGTAAATCACTAACTGAGAGTTCCTATTATTTATAATTTTTAATATTGATTGCTACCATACTTTGCAACTTGCAATGCAAAACTTTCAAAGGCAAAAACTTTACTTATATTTTGACAAGGTCCTATGAAAAGTCTTCTTCCAATTCTGGCATAAAGAATTCTATATTTAGTGCACAACAGAAGCAGAAAACAATTCAGAAGAGAGACACTGATAGCGGGTCAGAAGGTGCCATTATTGCGCTCTACTTCTAGAACATCTCCAGAAAAACTTTGGATACGGGCCAGTTCAGAAACTTTGTACACTCAACCAGCGCATGGTAGATTTTAATACAGTTCTGCATAAGAACCTTACAGAACCTGTATAATAGTTTGGCATATACAATTTCGGAAGATTTTAATTTAATTGTTGTATTGAAATCTCACAGATTTCTTCTTCTTCTTCTTCTTATTGGCATTACATCCCCACACTGGGACAGAGCCACCTCGCAGCTTAGTGTTCAGTAAGCACTTCCACAGTTATTAACTGCGAGGTTTCTAAGCCGGGGTACCATTTTTGCATTCGTATATCATGAGGCTAGCACGATGATACTTTTATGCCCAGGGAAGTCGAGACAATTTCCAACCCGAAAGTTGCCTAGACCGGCACCGGGAATCGAACCCAGCCACCCTCAGCATGGTCTTGCTTTGTAGCCGCGCGTCTTACCGCACGGCTAAGGAGGGCCCCACAGATTTGTATTATTTTTATACAATATCTGTATAAAAAGCTTACAGAATTGTATATGCCAAGATTTTATAATTGTCAGATTTGTTTTTTGGGTGAGGTTCACCCTTTCAAGCTTGAACGAATTATAAAAAATCGTATGTTTCTTGAAGTGTTTTAGTACATATGAATATCCCAAAACCAAACGCATTTCAAAAATGTATATGCACAGTTTATGAAAAATTGATTTCCGAAAAAAATTGAAGGTATCAATTTTCCGTTGATAAGGTTCGAACCCACGACCCTTAGTAGGACCCGTTAGGCCGGAAGTCTTTTGGCCGAAATTAATTTGGCCTAGTTGTTTAGCCAAATTACATATTCGTCCAAACAACCTTGTGCCTTCGGTCAAACGGCTTCGACCAGAAGGCCCTTCCCCGTTTTAAAATTTGATTTCAACGGGACATCCTCCAGAATTTCTACGGAAAATTCTTCGGAAATTCTTCGAAATTTCCACAAGAAGTTGTTCGAAATTTAGACGGACATTTTTTTAAATTTTCATGAGAAATTCTTTGGAACTCCTTCGGAATATTTCCTGGAAAGTGCGCTTTATTTTTTCAGAATCTCCTGACTCATATTATTTTTTTTTCGGAAATCTCAAAACTCAAAACTCATCTTTTTTTTTCAAAAATTGACACGGAGACACATTGTCAAAAGTGTCGTTTAGCCGAACAGGTCATTTGGAAGTTTAAGTCGTTTGGTCGAAAAAGTCCTTTTGCCTGATAATGCTGTTCGACCAAAAGGGCTATTTGGTCAAAAATGGCATTTGACATAACTGGACATACGACCGAAAGTGTTGTTTGACCGAACTGGTCTCTTTGCTTAGCTTAGCTTAGACTGACTGTACATTAGGGTGGTTCAAAAAATCGATTTTGCTCCACAGTGCTCATCTGATTCTTTGCCATGTTCTGAGTGTCCTCTGAAAATTTGAGCTCATTTGGATAAAAACTGATTTAGCACAAACCGTTTCAAGTTTGCATGCAAATTAGTATGGAGAAATTTATTTTTTCATTATACTGTTAATGACGTTCCCCCATTAAGCGCAGGTTAAAAGAAAACCTACACAGCTTAAAGGAATACTCAACAGCTTTCACCCAACGAAAATCGCAAGTTGATTAATCGCCCCAATAATTAGTAATCGAATTTAATCTATACCGTAGTTTTCTGGAGCTAATTGCATAACCCATCAACAGGCAACATTGCTGCTCGTGGCGCGAAAGATAGCACACACAAATTCAGGCTACTATGTTGCACTGCACATTTCAGTGATGCCCTCAAAGAAGTTTAACGATCATGACTAAAGATTCGCAACCTATCTTAAAATCGATTACTAATTATTGGGGTGATTAATCAACATGCGATTTTCGTTAGGTGGAAGCTGTTGAGTATTCCCTTTTGCTATGTAGGTTTTCTTTTAACCTGCGCTTAATGGGGGAACGTCATTAACAGTATAATGAAAAAATAAATTTCCCCATACTAATTTGCATGCAAACTTGAAACGGCTTAAAGCTAAATATGAGCTCAAATTTTCAGAGGACACTCAGAACATGGTAAAGAATTGGATGAGTACTGTGGAGCGAAATCGGTTTTTTGAACCACCCTACTGTACATGCCAATGGTTTCTACTCCGTGATTGCTCATAACTGGTGTAAATTGCACTGCGATCAAAATGAAAGGAGGTAATGGTTTACCACATATTCTCGAAGAACATGTTTCAACAACTCACAAATCTAGATCAATAACGGTGCCGGCCAGAGTTGAGAAATGAGGAAATGAGAGAAATTGTAGTTGTACTTATTGTTGTTACTAGAGACCAGGAATACCTTTGCATCTTCACAATTATTACGGAAAGGAAGCTATGTTAGACGACGACGAGAATGTCCGTTCATTTGGCATAAAGTCTTTTGGTATAACGTCATCTGGCATAAAGCCATTTGGTATAATGGTAATTTGGCTTAACGGACATTTGGCATAATTTTTTACTGTTACGAAAAAGTGGGTATCTTGGAACAGATCGGTGTATTTTTTCACATAGATAATATAGATCGAGAATGTGTTCTGATAAATTTGATGATAGATAGACGTTTGATAGACGTTTCTGGGAAGGTTTTTTGGAAGGCGGAATTTCTTTTGACGAGGGGATCACATCTATCATTCACTTATTCCAGGCAAACATCAACTTTTGAAGAAGAACCTGCTTTTAAAGAAGGAATAACATTCACCATTGCCAGGCCTATTTTAAAAGAAAGGATTAAATTCGCCATACCTAACGCTTTTATCCAAAGGATTAATCCGAACAAGAACCTACTTTAAAAAAGGGATCACATCAACCATTGCCCTAATCTGGGCAAGCGCCTACATTTAAAAAAAGAATCATGTTCAATTAGCCTTAAACCGGGCAAGCGGCTACTTTTGAAGGAGGGGTCATATGCACCATTGCCTTAATCCGGGCAAGCGTTTACTTTTAAAGAAAGGATCACATTAGCTACTGCCAGGCTTCCATGGTCCTTCCAGGCAAGCATCTACTTTTGAAGAAGGATTCACATCCCACATTGATTGAATCCGGGCAAGTTCTTATTTTTAAAGAAGGGAAAACATCATCCGTTGTCATAATAATCTGGAAAAGCCTCCTTTGAATGAAGGGATCGCATTTCCATGATCCGAACAAATTCTTACATTTGAAGAAGAAATCACCTCTGCTATTGCCTTACACGGGCAAGCGCTATCCGATAGATGCATTATTTTTTAAGTATAAAACACATTAATCATTCCTTTTCACAGGGCAAACCATGAATCCAATTGAGGAATAACGATTATTCTTGTTCTATGCTCGGCTCATGCATGCTTTCTACGAAAGGATGTCATTTTAATATTATCATCGATCTGTTATATTTACCATTCCGGATTTATTTCCAGCACCACTCAGTCAAATCTCAGCACCACTCAGTCAAATGTCCGCTCCAGGCGGGAAGTCATTTGTTCGTATGGAGCTTGCCTAAATAACACGTTAAAAATCTTGCCGAATCCCATTTAATCAAATTGCACGTTCGACCGAAATGATCGTTTTGCCGAGCAGATCATTTTGAAGAAAATGTCGTTTGGCTGAAATGGTCGTTTGACAGAAAGAGCCATTTGGCCGAAAATTATATTTGGGCGAACGTATCCGAAAATGTCACTTTCTGAACAAGTCATATGGTCAAAAATGTCGACCCGTTCAGCCAAACAGCCTTTTTCTGTTAAATGACCTATTCGGCCAAAACGACTTTCTCGGTAAAATCACCAGCTAAGCCGAACGACAGAGTGCAAGATCGGTCGTGTTTCATATTGGAAGCAAATCTTTTCGAGACCCGGATGTTTATTTTGCGGTCGGAAAGCATATTAATAAGTGTGAGATCGATAGTAGGGGAACTGTTCCATTTTCCATCTCACTGAACATATATTCATCTCATCGCTAAACAAAGAAATACAGCACCAATCTCGTCGCTTCTTTTTTGCTAACACGCGTGCTTACTGTTGAAAAAAATCACAAAAATAAGAAACAAACCAAATTCCTTTTCATTGCTTTGTTTTGATGGGATGGAAATAGGAGCTGTGGGATGAAGTGCCGAACCGTTCCCCTATTTCATATTGGACGCAGATTTTTATCGGAGTACAAGATTGAATACGTCAGTGTTGTGCTGAATTATTATCAGATGATAATGATTGCAATTTACATGTGAAAACTTTTCACGTGAAAACAGTAGGCGAGTAGTCGCCGGCGACAACTCATTCAAACATTAATCTCAGCAAATTGTCATAAGTCCCGTTCCACCTTATATTTGACGTCATGGTTTCATGGTAGTTAGGAAAAAGGGTTCAAAATGTAACGGTAACAGCTTCAAATTAAGATACGATTTTCTAACGATTCTTGATCGCTGTCGTGTTGTTATCACTTGATAAGTAAGATCATTGGTGAGTTTTGATCATCCTCGATTTTTTTAAAATTTGATTTTTCCCATCCCTGGAATACGTTCATATTAGGATAGGACACAAAATAGTTCAAAATCCGGGTTTGTGCACCCAACCAGCGACTATTAGATTTTCTTACAGTTCTATATAAGAAACTACCAAAACCTGTAGGGGAGACTGGGGAAACTTGATCCTCTTTTCTGATTTCCGATGTATCAAATCCAAAAATAAATAAACATACGCGATTTACACACTGATTCTCTAAGAAATACAGTATTTAACTTTACTGATGTATGACAGTCCTTAAATTATTGTTGTTATTGATACACAATCTATTTTTGGAGTGCTGTCAAAATCGACTTTTAAAATATTCGGGAAATTGATTCCTTGCTTAGATAAAATTAGAAAGGTGTCCTCAGATTTTCTGAATATTTTTCCTTCAAAATATGCGTAGTTTTCGAATTGCTGTGCGTGACACATGGAATTTTAAAATTTGGGAAGACTTGACCCCCTTTCTATGTTATCTACGCAATACATATTTTTGCTTGCGAACCCTTCATCAAATCTGTCAAATCTTCAAAACAATAGGAGCCTGAGAACAGATTTATTTTTTTTTTAATTTTTCGCCGAATTTTGTATGGGTGACTAATGGGGGATCAAGTGTCCCCATATTGAGGCACTAACTTAAATCCAGATATTCTAAAACTTTGATGGAACTTTGACATTTTCATCAGTACAGATTATTAAGCATATTTATGGCTTTGTGCTGTGAAAAAACGAAAGTATTTGGACATTGTTATGAAAAGTTGTTCAAATTTTGCGTGGCCAAATACAAAATCTTTAGGAAGGTCAAAACATACAAACCGCCCTGCAGTTTAAAAAAGGTTGTCAATCCAAAAAATAACTCACCACATAAAAGTCATTTGTCTAGAAGATTTATACTTAAAATACGCTAGAACAAAACTATTTAGTACTCGATAAAACAAGGGGTAGTCAAGTCTCTCCGGGGATCAAATCTCTCCACCTTCCCCTATAAGAACTGGGCATATGCGAAATTGTTCGATTATTTTATAAAAAATGTAAGCTCACAAACAAATATTGTAAGTAAAGCTTGCAAAATTGTAAGGTCTTCTGGTAGGTTCTAATACAGTAGAAAATCAGTAAGTACAGTAAGAAAATCTTTTTGAGGTCGGTGAGTAAATAAATTATAACTGCACTATAGTGCATGATTGGACGCGCTCGGTGGTCTACATACCAAAAAAATATGAATATTACAGGTGACGTGTTTCAATGAGTATTTTAGAGTAAAAATTCTACCAAATGTCCGTCGAATGCCAAATGGCCATTATATCAAATAACCTTATGGCAAATGGCGTTTTCATGAAAAATAGGGCACAGACTGATGAAACGACAAGAAGGGCCGTTTAGCCGAAAGTCATTTGTCCGAAAACCATTTGAAGAAGACCGATAATTGTTTGACCGAAACCCTAATGGCCAAAAACGTCATTGGAGCAAAATAAACAAACGACCGAAAATATAGTTTGGCCGAACTGGTTTTTTGGCCAAATAGGTCATTTCGTTGAAATGGTCGATTCGCAGAAAGGGCAATTTGGCTAATAGCTACGACAGTTTCAGTCGTTCAGTAAATGGCATTTTCGGCCACATGACCTATTCAGCCGAACGGCGCACTCTTCTCCCAAAAGAACATTTAGACCAAACAGCATTTTCAGCTAAACGATCATTTCGGCCAAACAACCTGTTAAGACAAATGACTATTTCAGCCAAATTTTTCTGTTAAGTCGTTTTCGATCTAATAACCGGTTCAGCCAATTGTTAAATTTGGCCAAATGGAATTCGGCGAGATGATTTTCAGCTTAATACGTTATTCGGTCATGGATAGAAACGATATGCGGATGTTTACGTAACTGTCAATAGCGCGCTGCATAAGACTGCGCCATGTGCAATGACCGAGAAGATAATTTGCTGACAGACAAGACTATGGTGACAGTAAAACTGCTGGGAAGGACGAGATCCCGGTCGAGCTTTTCAAACACGAAAGCGAGCAGCTGCATCAATCAATCCACCACATTATCCAGCAAATATAGGAGGATGAAGAACCGCCTGCCGGCTGGTTGGATGGCCTCATATGTCCCATCTATAGGAAAGGGTACAGACTAGAGTGTGCCAATTACAGAGGATCACCCTTCTGAACTCCGGCGTATAAAATCCTGTCGCGTATCCTGTTTAAAAGATTAAGACGGCTTGAGGAGTCCTTCGTTGGTGAATACCTGGCAGGTTATTGTAAGAGCCCATCGACGACGGATCAGATGCCTGCGGATGATCCTTGATAAATTCCAGGAGTACAACTTGCAGACTCACCATCTGTTCATTGATTTCAAAGCAGCGTACGATTCAGTGAAAAGAAACGAGCTGTGGCAGATAATGTCTGAACATGGTTTTCCGGTGAAACTGATTAGACTGATACGTGCAACGCTGGATAGCTCGAAATCAAGTATTCGGATTGCAGACGAAGTGTCAACCTAGTTTGTTACCTTAGACGGATTGAAGCAGGGTGATGCACGTTCGAATTTATTGTTGCACTCGATGGGGCGATTAGGAGACCTGGCGTGCACAGGAACGGTCCTATCATCACACGGTCGAATATGCTCCTGGGTTTTGCGGACGACATCGACCTTATTGGAATCGATCGCAGCGCACTAGTGGAGGCTTTTGTCCCACTGAAGAGGGATACAGCGAGGATAGGCTGGCGACTTCGTGGAAGGCCACGAACACGCTGGCTGCATCGCGGTGGAATCGACCTGGCGATCCTGAACGTTCGGGGAAACTAGAGGAACATCACCCAAGACCGACGATTATGGAGCTCTACAACACGCCAGGCATATGTGTATCAACGCTGTAGCCAACCAGGTACCTAGGAAGGTACGTTATTCGGCCAAGTTGTATTTGACCAAATGGCTTTTCATCAAATGATTTTCGGTCATTCAACCCTTTCTCTATTAGAACAATATTCCTACACGCCGAAAAATCGCCGGAAATTCCTTGAAAATTCTGAACAACTTTTCGTTGAAATCCAAATAATTGTTATAGAAATCAACATTTTGAAAATGTTGCAAAAATACTTGTTGGAAATTTCGAAAAACTTTCCATGGAAATTCTAAAGAATTATCCATGGAAATACAAGAGAATTTTCCGAGAAAATTCCAAATAATTACTTTTAGAAATTATAGTCATTTTCATTTGGAAAGTCTAATTAATTTCCGTTCTGAATTTCATATAATTTACCTTAGAAGTTATCCTTGGAGATTCAAAATAATTTCCCGTAGAAATTTTCCAGAGTTGCTAGTGGGCACTTCAAAATATTTCCCTTGGAAAATCAGAAAAAAAAGACCTAAGCATATCCTGGGAAAATTTCTAAAAGTTTCTCTGACAAAATTAAAAAGATTTTCCCGTTAACGTCATGACAATATCCATATAAAACCAGAGAAAAATCTTGAAAAACGAAAGCGATATTTTTTCCCTCTTTATTAAAGAGAATTTCAGCCCAAGGTTGTGTCATCTCTGAATATAAAATTGCAACGTGACGCCGAAGACGCCACCGCTATCGAGCAGAATTATGACATTGACCGCTGTCGACGATTTTCAGACCGGAGCACAGCCTTACCTTCAGGAATTTCTCTGGAAGTTCCTACAGAAACACCCCGCTCAAATAAGTAAATTAAAAACTCCTCTGTAGTCCAGAAATTTCGCTAGGAGTTACTGCAGAAATTCCATTGGAAATTTCTTCTGAAATTCTTCCTAGAGTTCCTTCAGAATTTGGCCCAAGAAACCCTCATAAATTTCTCAGCTTAGCTTTACCTTACTACACAAATCTATGGTTGCTATTAGCCAGAATCAGTGAAATTGCACAAAGAATCAACTAAAAGATTTACTAAGATTGCTCAAGCATTCTCAGTGTGCAAGTTTCAGTGACTCATATTTTCAAATGATCAATAACGACGCCGGCCACTTGTAGTCAGTTAGAAAGAGGAAGGAATATAGGTAGGTGTTTTTTTTATATATTCGAAGACCGTGTTTACCTCTGCGTCTCCACAAAAACCACAGGAAAAAATAGTTAGTCGGTAGGCAACGTTGGATCTGGATTCACTCAGATAAGCGATCCGACCATACCATTCTTTTTACACGATGATTTAAACTAACAATGATTCGGCCGCAAAAGCAGAGTCATCTAACTACCTGCACACTGAGCAGGAAGACGATCAAACAGGTATCAATTGATTTACTTCTCGACCGCACAAAGGACAACGATACCAAATCGCTCTATGAACCGAGCATGAATACTACTCACCATGTATGCCCGGTGGCATATGCAAGCTGTTGAGGATCGCGGTTCTAACGACCGAACTGACGCGTAGCACTATGTACTTACTTGCCCTATGATAGCTACTGCAAACTATGGAAGATCGCACTTGTCTCACACAAGCGCATGATCCACCGAATATCAACAAATATTTCTTCTTGAGCTCGCGATGAGTAACTCACGTACTGTGCTTACTTTCCCGGTGGCTACTGCAAAGCTCTCTCCAAGGAACCCTCATAAACAACAAGTTTATTCAAGAATTTCCTGAACCTCTTAAGAAATTCCTCTATAAATTTATGCGGCTGTTCTCCCAGAAATTTCTTCAGGAATTCTGTCTTGCTCCAAACTCTCCGGACAATTCCTCCAGAAACTCCTGATCGAAGGCCTCTAATATTTTTTCAGGTATCCCCTCAAAATTTCTCCTGAAAACCCTTTAGGATTTTGCTTCAAGATATCCTAAAGGAATTTCTTAGGAAATTCGTCCAGAAATGAGGGCAGAGGCTGTCGGTAGAGACAGAGTTGGCCAATGCTCTCGGAGTTTGCGTAAAAAATATCTGCTATGGTAGGCCATTTATTTCTGTGGCGTGGAAATAACACTTAAATCATTTGGGTTAAATGGCAACTGGGATAATCAATCAGGACACTTTTGGAGGGATTCAGCATCTTGCCATTATACAAAAGACCATGGAGCGGGATGTCTCACCATGTCCAGATGGTGTCCAAGAACCTAATCCCTTACAATACACCAGAACTCCGTCCAACTGGAAAATGTTTGGCCATCGTTAAGCGGAAACTCAAGACGCAAAAGACAGTTTTAGTTGTCAGCGAGCTGCAGATGCAAAGTGCCGTTCTGTAGTGAGGAAATGGACCAAGGAGGCCGCGCAAAACTCGATGGAAGAAGTCGAATGAAGGCCCGGCAATTCGCATTCGTTAAAAAGGAAGCATGGATAAATGTTGTATGAATTGAACTTGAACAAAAAGGCATTTCTATTGACTTGTGATTAACATTTTGCAATGCTGTCGGAAGCCTCATGTATAGTTACGAAATACCGCTAAAAAATTACATACTTTCTACAATCCACCGGGATTTTTCGAAACTCCAGAAAATGACTGTTGAACATTAGTTGAATTTCATGCGATAATAAAAATGCAACTACCATAATAAGTACCGATGAGTCATCGGCTCCCATCGCATATAAAATTCTGACGATGGGTAGCCAGCTAATGGGTTTCTAATGACTGCTTACGAGTTTTTAATTCCACTGCAAGTTTTATGAGCTGCAGAAGGCGAACTTTCATTTCGTTTATTCTTCGAAAACACATATGCTTCGCAGAGCTACAGCCCCAGAAGACAATGTATGAACCCTTTATCAATCGTTTCCGCTTCGTATCAGAGGATGTAGATCAGCGACTATTCCTCACAACACAAAAACAACTGCTCTATTAGGCATTGGCCCCATTCCACGAAGGCCATTCCTATTCTCCGATACTATCTTCCGGAAACACACAAGGCAGGTTGTTAGTTAGGATCCTGTTCGGCATTCAAACAGAGCAGCCGCACGTTCGCATTTCGAAATGCAAGTTCAACATCAGTTTGTGGCAGTAAGCAGCTTTCACATCCCACACTTGTACCAACCTTCGTCCTTTTTTCCAGCGGAACTTATTTCCCCGAATAGACTCAAACTGCCGGTTTGTGCCACCCTCCATTTGAAGGCATTATGGTTCCACGCTTGCCGATGATGGCTACCCAATCGTTCCTCGTTCTGTAAGTTTACAGAATGCGACACGTGCCAGCAACTGTCGATGAGTTGAAATTAATTTTAATGGAAATCAGCTGCCGACTGCTGCTGCTGCTGGATTCGGAACAACTGGAGCACATGACGCCCTCAAAATTCCCATTTTTCGATGTCAGCTCCGAGTGCAAAGATTCCGCCGCTGGTGTTGTGATTCGTCGTACGCAACATAAATACTGGAGTATTCGTCGGGAAGGTTTCGGTTGAAGAATTTGACGAACATTGTGAAATTGAATTGGCACGGGGAAATTGCTTTGAGCGTTCGGATTTTATCTGATTGATCTTGAACTGCGGAAAGTGCGTACTTATCGGAATGGAACACAAACTTTGCAATAAATGAACAGAATGGGAACTAGCAGCACGTGACTCTTTTGTGCTATTTTTGCCACCACGTTCACTAGCATTTTATTATGATTTCAAACTTTAGGGCCCTTATTTTGAAAGTATGAAAGTCTGCAGGAATCGTGTTTAGGCAGTAAGACCAAAATTATTATATTATTTGTCATGAAAACCATGGTTCGTGAATGGTTTTAGACGCTTCTTGTGGGGTTATTAAAATAATGCCTAAAGAAAATTAAAAGTTATACACAATTATATAATTTTTATACACCACATGGGATTGCATTGGTTGCTCTTGACTGTTTCCTTGAACTGTATCTGTATTTCATGAAAAACCTTATTTACATTGGTTTCAACTGTCATCATAATAAAATGTATTGCGAAAAATTCTAAATCATTCAATAAGTGTTCATCAAACTTACCCCTGTGGTGACGCAGATGGTGCTGTCCATTACTGTTCCCACCGCAGCACGGCTGTTCGTAGTAAAAGTTCCAGGTATTCTCATAGTCGCATCGCACTCCATCCAACAAAACCACCAGTAGGAACAAAACGGAAGCAGAACCCACTGCCACCGATCGGAGGGCCCATGCCAGCGGTTTCGCCGGCCCCGATATACTCATGCTGCTTCCTGACGAGGGAATTTCCCTGTTGCTGCTGCTGCCGTACTGCCCGGGCACCAGATTCCCCTTCAGCAATCGGCCGCCGGTCCCACTGCCCCACTTGGCCACCCTGGGACTCCGGTAGCGGGAGGAAAATAACTTGCAAATTTGTGCGAAAATATTCAATTTCCGATAGGAATTCCCCGAAGATTCATAAATTCACCGTTATTGCCGATTCGGGTTCATGCATGTGTAACTCGGTGGGGGAATCGAAACAAAAACAAAAAACAAACTTCCCGGCAAGGAATAATTTACATACTTTTCCGATGGTTGTTCATTCTCTTTTTTGTGCACTTCCACACTTCAACCGAACTCGTTTTTGCAAATTTAATATTTTGTGCTTTTTCCCTTTTGCGGCGAATCACATGGAGCCCGATATCCCCTTACGCACATATACAGTCTGAGGAAATTTATAATTGATATTCTCCAATCGATACACGTCGGAACGACGACTTTATTTTTAAACAACCAAACACACGCACTTTTTTGCAGCTCTTGCTCTGTATAAATAATTTGTTGGTGGAATAAATAAGTATGGAACACCCTTCGTTTCCTCCACTATGGTTGGTTTAATGTTGCCTAGAAGTGGCGCAACTATTTATTCATGCAAAAACTTCAACTCTTTTTCCTAATGTGACGGAGATGTGCTTCCATTTATTGAGATTTTTTTTAACGAATCCAAAACCGTGCAGAACGAAAAAAATAGGAATTGAGCGACGTAACTACTGTGGGTATTGGATTATCTGCAGATTTTTTTTCGTACGGTTTGTGACTGTGCTGCATGGAACCTGAAAAGATAATTAGTGTTATATTTGCAAATCATAACAATGGTACAGTTTACGTTCCTTTACGTTGATGATGATCGAAGTTAGCATTCACAGGAAATAAGATAGTCTTACATGATATATTTATTTTCTTATTTTGTATAATTTTGGTATAATTTTTCTATTTTTTTGGCGTAGTCACAAAGATTTTTTTTTATCTTTATTAGTGTGTTTTTTTTTAATTATAAACAAAGTTCAACACAGGCATAGATTATGTTGAATAAAATCTCTTTTCGAAAAAAGAGGACAGAAATCCTCAGCTGTAAAAAATCCTGATCTTTAAAATATTACAGGGATTGCAAGCGATCCCATGATTCGAGCTTTTGAGCAAAGATTTTGATGAAATAATGGGATATTTATCTGAGTTGTCTATCCGCTTACTAAACAAAGTACAACGTTCGTACAAGCAAAAACATTCCAAATGTCGCACGACCATCTACGACGTCAAAAGAAAGCAGTGGGACAGCTACCTTGACTCCATCAATTCAACCCAATCTGCCGCCGAAAGGGAAAGTCAGTGTGCTAAGTGGTAGGCATAGATCTTCCCCCATCCACATCGATTCAGAAGGCCGTACTATCTCCGACCTGCTGGTTGTATCCGTGCCTTTATCTGCCATTGACCTTCTGTTTATCAAAGTTCGTCGAGAGATTGGTCTGCCGTAGAATACGTGAAAAGCTTTAGGTTGACGGAAAATACGGTTTCCGCCAACACTGCTTTCGCCCTAGGTATGGGCCCAGTTCCGACTATGCTGGATTATGGGATGTACACCAAAGTGCCTTTGTCTAAGGGAAACACGTCGATCTAGCTTCTCTGGATATATAAAAGGCGTTCAACCGTAATTGGACCCCACTAGTGATGTTAAGCAGCTGGTGTACTGGGCTTTCACTGGTTACATTTTAGCTTTTGTTCACAAATTTTTCTCGCACTTGTTCTTCCTGGACGGTATCGGCAACTTCACCTCCAGAGCCTACCCAGAGGAAACAGGGGTCTGGCAGCAGACTGCTCTGGCGGTGACCTTGTTTCTGTTTACCAAGAATGGCCTCCCTTATGGATTGCCACAAAAAAACAATTCGGAGCGGAGCATTTCCGCCATAAACTGATCAGAACGACAGTTAAGCGAAGGCGATATTCAGATCGCAGTCCAATAAAAAAATAAAGACCGCATGGATCGCTACAAGAGCGACAATTTTCGTGTACCTGTTACACGGGAGTTGGTCAGGTGGTGTTAAACTTAGGGAAATGATATCAGCGTGTTAGTCGGATAGTTCGACGTCATAGCGCTGCAGGAAATCTGCTGGACAGGACAGAAAGTGTGGAATAGCGGGCATCGAGCGGCTACCATCTACCAAAGCTGTGGCACATCCAACGAGCTGGGAACCGGTTTCATAGTCCTGGGAAAGATGCGCCAACGCGTGATTGGGTGCAGGCAGCCAATCAACGCAAGGATATATAAGCTGAGGATAAAAGGCCGTTTCTTCAACTATATAGCATCCATAAACGTGCACTACCCACACGAAGGGAGACTTGACGATCAGAGAAAGAAGCCCGTTCTACCCTTAGTAGCACATATGTTCCACATAGGTTACTGTAACTCATGTGTGACTAAATTCAAACAATCAAGCAGCCGTAAAATCTATTTTTGCCTGACTTGTGCGTTGCTCGGGTGTACAGTTGGAGCAGATATACGATGGATGCCCACTATGGACGTCAAAATCGGGTCATCGGGACATGAACGCTCAGGTAGGAAGGGAGGAAATGGCAGACCGGTGAATGGACCGGATAGTCTGCATACTGTATCGAACGACAACGGCCAAAGATGCATAAACTTTGCAGCCTCCCGCGGAATGGTAGTCCGGAAGCACTTTTCTTTCCCCGCAAAAATATCCACACAAGGCCACATGGAAATCACCTAATCGTTTACGGAAAAACCAAATCGACCACGTTCTAATCAGACTGTAAATTCTTTCTTCGACATCACGAACGTACGCACTTACTGCAGTGCGAATATTGAATCCGACCACTACCGTTGCAGTATGTCTGCGCTCAAATCTCTCTCAGGACGATGTACAACACGCAAATCGGAGTCGTCCGCCGTGGCTAAACATTGCGGCTGGCTACAAGACGGTAGACTAGCCCAAGACTATGCGCAGCAGCTGGAAGAGGCAATTCCCAACGAAAAGAGCAGCTAGGCGCAGCATCTCTCTGAAGATGGCTGGAGAGATATTCGATCCGCCATTGAAGCACCGCAACCGCTGAACTAGGCACGGTGGCTCCAGATCAGAGAAACGACTGGTGATGACGGCGAATGTGAGCAGTTAGTTGAGGAGAAGAATTCAGCATGGGCGAGATTGCTGCAACACCGCACGAGGGCCAACGAGGCACGGAGATACAAAACGGGCGCGGAACAGACAAAACTCGATTTTCCAGGAGAAAAAGCACCAGCAGGGAAGATCGGAGACCGTGAAGTGACGGAGCAACTGTACTGGGCGCTAATAACGCACGAAAGTTCTGGTATGAGGTGAAGTTGAAACCGTTCTCGTAAGGGCAAATACGTGCCACAGCCCGATATGTTTAAGGACATAAACGGGAACCTTCTTACAAAACGAACGTGGAGGTGATCCAAAGGTGGCGGCAAAGCAATTCGCTGAAGAGCACCTGAATGGCGATATGACAGACAACGGTGGTGGTGCATGGTAATGAACTCCAGGGAGCACGCGCGCAGGTGACATGCGACTTCCGGCTCCGAATCTCCAGGAAAACCAAGAGGAGTTCGGGCCGGCTGAAAAACAACAAAGCCCCTAGACCAACTACCAGGAGAGCTGTTTAAACACGGTGATGAGATCTGGCTACAGGAGCGCTGCACTGGGTGATTACATTTCACAGGTTTGGGAGGATGTGGAGATTCTGCCGCAGGAGTGAAATGGAAGGTGTAGTGTGTCCCGATTCTACAAAAGCGGCGATAAGCCATATTGTAGGCAACTACTGCGCAATCACATTGCTGAACGCCGCCTACAAGAGATGCTCTCTCTCCCCAAATTTCATGCCGCCGACTGAACACCAATTGTAAGAGAGTTCGTGGGGCAGTACCAGGCGGGATTTATGGGTGAAACTGCTCTATCACAAGACTAGGTGTTCTCCGTCTGTCAGGGTATTGCAGAAATGCCGCGAATACAACGAATACAACACATCATCTATTTATAGACTTCCCCGAAGCTCGCATGATACGATACAATCGATCGGGACCAGCTATGACAGCTAATGCCACGTAATGAAACGGATTTCCGCGATAAACTGACACGGTTGATCCCGCAGGCGACGATGGATCGGGCAGTGATATGCGTAGTTCGAGTTTCAGGGCATTCTCGAGTCCCTTCGAAAACGCGCAGAGGGTTACGGCAAGGTAGATGGTATCTTTCGTGTCTGCTATTCAACATCGCTTTGGAAGGGGTAATACGAAGAGCAGGGATTAATACGAGTGGGTACAATTTTCAATAAGTCCGTCTGTTCAGCTATTTGGCTTCGCCGACGATACATAGGATATTATGGCAGCGTAGCTTTGAGAAGATAGGAGGAAGCCACATCAGACCTGAAGAGGGAAGTCAAGCTGGATCGGACTAGTCATCAACACGTCGAATACGCGAAGTACAATGCATAGGGAAGAGGTCTCAAGAGAAGATAACGTGAGTCACCCACCGCGAGTTGGCATCGGTGGTGACGAAATCGAGGTGGTAGAAGAATGTGTGTACTTGGGCTCATCATGGCGACTACCGAAAATGATACCAGCAGAGAAATTCGGAGACGGCAGAAAGTGGCTGGAAATGAAAAGTACATGCTTTGACTCCTGCATGACGCTTCGAATGAACAGAGTTCGCCGCCGTACCAAAAACGCTCATTAGACCGGGGTAGTCCTCAACGGACACGAGACCTGGACGATGCTCGGTGGAGGACCAACGCGCACCTCGGAGGTTTCTGCAAGGAAAGTGCTGCGTACCATCTATGGTGGGGTGCATGATGACGGACGGTACGCAGTGAGGCGAACAATGAACCACGGGTTGCATCAGCTGTTGGGAGAACTTAATCCCATCGTTCAGCTACAGTTCGCGAAAATCGGACGACTGCGGTGGGCTGGGCACGTAGCCAGAATGTCGGACAATCACCCGGTTAAAAATGGCTCTCTCGACAACGATCCGACGGGCACAAGAAGGCGAGGTGCGCAGCGGGCAAGGTGGATCGATCAGGGGTGGAAGATGACTTGCGGAACCTCCGTAGACTGGCGTGGTTGGCGACGTGTGTAGCCATGGACCGAGCTGAATGGAGAAGACTCTTATATACCGCACAGGCCACTTCGACTCCTTAGTCTGAATAAATGAAATGAATGAATCAGGGAGGGCTATGGGTCATATCTTACTCATATAGTGGCTCAACAAAAGGTTGTAGTACAACAGTGGGTTTTATTACTCGATCTTATAATTTAATCTTGAAAACCACTCCTAGAGCGTGGATAAAACTTGAAATGTTACTTGAGATGTTGGCCTTATGATGTTGCCATGAAATTTTCTGCACTTTTCAGCTCCGTATTGCCTTCTGCCAGAATTTCAGTAGCGGAATCATCCCGTGACCATACCGTAATATATCTATTTGCACAGCACAGTACTTTTCAGCAGCGTACTAGCCTTTTGATGTAGTTGATAACTGGGAAAATAGGTTGAAAATAATCATTTGGGTTTTGTTATATTTTTATATTTAATTCATATTTCTCCGTTTTGGTACGTATTGTTGTTGCTGGTTTAGGGTCCTTGTTTATTATCTTCTCCAAACACTCTAGCCATCTGGTCGTAATAATTGCAGATGATCATATCGCCATTTTAGTCTAGTTTCATGGTAAGCTCCCGTTGGTCGTGTTTCGGTGAAAATACCAAAACGATTTCCACCTGAGAAGTACTCCTTCAATGCGCATTTTTGTCCCTTGTCCGTCTCCAAACAACTTTTGAAAACTATAAGGCTGCTGCAGCATTGTTGTCCTTGTACGTTGTCTAGCATGGTTCGTACACGAGGTAATCCGCTGAGGGTCTTTGGTTACAATAGGTGGTGGTTTTCGATTTCCTTCGATACTCGCTCAATACCGGCAGCTTTGATGAAATGCCGCTAAGACCTGACTCCAACTGTAACTATTGCCTTGTAAGTGACTATGTTTTAGCTTGTTCAATTCTATACAGGCTGTACGAACCTTCGGTAGTCCGTAGACCTTACACGCTTCATGCGCAGAGGACATTTGCAACGCTAGTTTGACAAATTCATTCTCTTATCTATTGCTCTCCTTTCATCTATTTCAACCTTAGCAGATATAAGACTCAGCTCGCCGAAGTTATCCGTCGATCCAACATCAAGTAAAGCGATTGTTTTCATCGGCTTCCTTTTGTCGTAGATGATCACAGAAGCGAACTGCAAAAAGTACTTTCCCTATCGTATTCGAATGAATATACCAAATCCTTTTCTCGGGGCTGAGCTGCAATACTCATTTGTTCATATTAGTGGTCCCAGGATTTGGTATCGTCCCTGACGCAGCGAACGTAGTTGAAGATCCGTACGAGACTTGATCTTCGCTGCTTCGTTTCCTGAGCACTCTTCACATGATCCCCTAGTAGTACAGTTCAGATCGATTTGGTTGCAGCAATTTTAATGTGATTCTCGATTTTGGTCACATATGAGTCACAGTGACTGATATGTGATACAAATCCCTGAGCAAAGCTCGAAAGAGCAAATCGATAAATTCAATTTTAAGCTTGTAGTGGAATCGCCTTAATTTTGATAACTCAGGTTGATATCCTTTGGTCGTTTTAACGGTTAAAAGATCAAATTCTACAGCAGAAAAATCTTTACTGTGCTATCAAATCGAAAAATTATTCGCTATCGATGAGGTGCAAATTGAAACCAATTTTGATACGTTCCGATAATGTCAAAATAAGTGCCACAGTTTGATACGTCAGATCATCATACAATTTAAAAATCAACAGCAAATGAGATTAAAATATATAATCAGTCATGATGATTCATATTTGAAAAATGAATGCTCTCATTATGTTTTTAGACTTTGCTCGGGAAGTGTGCTACTCGGGTCTACTGTTCTTGCTAACTTGAATATAAACCAAATAAGGCTTGAGGAGGTTGTTGAAGGGTTGTTTCTATGGTTCCCTCTGGAAGAGGAAACTAATCAAGCAAATGCAACCAAATTCTGACATATTGTTTTGCGTTAAAGAAAAGAAATGTTTCGGTGGTGGTTCGAGACCCTCTTTTCTCTGGAATGGGTCCCCACACAAATGAAACATAAATTTCTGTACAACTCGAGAACTTATCAACCAAACGAAACCTAAATTTACATGCGGAGATTTTGAAATACAAGAAATAATTCTATGGTTGTTCAATACAAATAAAAAACAAATTTCTTCAAAACTCAAGCATACGGAATCAAATTTGACATGTTGAGATTCTTGAAGGGAAGAAATATTTCTATACCGACTCGAAACCCCGTTCTCTCTGGAAAGGGGGCTCCCATAATAAATTTGAAACTAAAATTTCTACATAATTCAATTCTAGCACGTGAAAGTGTTTAGCGAAATGAAATGTTTCTGTAGGTTCGGAGAAGTGGCTTCCATACTAATAAAACACAACTTTTCTAGCAAATGGAACCCAATTTGGCATGTGGAGAATCTTATAAATAGACCGTCCTCTAAATAAATTGCGTGAATCAAAAACATATTCAAAGAATTATTGAATTTTAGGGCAGAGACGCGTTTCGCTCGGTCCGGCTAGTATCGAATACAAAAGCCAAGCAAGGAGCAACAAGAGACAAGCGAAGAAAATACAGCAAGCCTTTGGTGTTCTACTGACATCTTTAAAAACACTTTCGCAAACTCCCGAATTCAGCCCACGCCTCAAATCACTCCACCCCTGAATTCCTTCCTTCAATACAACAAACCAACTGATTAACCGCAACATCTCGGCTGAAAAGTGGAAACCACGTTGTCTTATCTCTGGCAGCTTGCAAACCTCACCTTCCAACCAACAAAGTCTTGAGCTAATTCACTCTTCCTTACACAGCTAATTAAATTTCCTTCCGTTTGTGCTTCGGCAAGATACTTCTGAAATAGCTGGCTCAAGAACAAACAGACAAACAAACACACAGAGAACACCCCACTATTACCGTTTCCTCCGCTGGATGGCCTGACTATACACACATATATAGAGGCCCTGGCGCAGATTTGACTCGATCTCGGTCAGGCAGTTGTTTCACTCGGGAGGTCGCTTCAGCTACAACAACTCCGCTTTGGCAGCCTCCGTACCGACCGAAAAGACTATATAATTGAAGAAGCAACTTCAAGAAAAACTATGGAAAAAATAAACATCTTAATGAAAACTTAATTATGCTTCGGGGCAATTTTTTCTCTCGCTGCCTCGGCCAACCAGATAACAAAGACGGCGAAAAAATGCAGAGATGCTTATTCCCGGAATCCCATCTCCTAACTCCGATTCTACCGCCGCCGCACGATGACGTTCCCCTGCTGTCGATGGGATGATGGTCGAGTTATTGCAGGCGCTTTATAGCGGAAATAGTTGGTCGGTCGGTTCGCTGATGGAAAGTTCAAATGGGGTGGTCAACAAGCGAGCGTCCTCCGAAATGAATAAGAATGGATACGGCGTTTTTATTTTCCGGGGCGCATCACCATCGTATTTAGCGCGTCAATGTTTGAAACTTTGAGTTCTTGGCAACGTTATGTCGAGTTGCAGGTCGACCAGTAGTACTGGTCAAATTAGGCCGGTCATTGGATTCCGACTCTGACCGTAACTACATATAAGGGCCTTGGTAGTTATCTCGCATCGAGATCTGTAGTTTTGCTATGAAGGTCCTGCGCTTCATTATCTTCGTCCTGTCGTCGGCGAAGGTTAGCGAAAAATTCGGAAAACATGAAACAAAAGCAAATCTGAATTATGCTTTCGATGGTACCCTTCCTGAGATAAACAAAGCGAATCTCTTGTTGTGGTCGAATGTGGGCTGGAAAAGAAGTGGAGCCAAAGCTCTTTATCATGTTGCGACCAATTATTACGGGTCCTAACGATGATCTATCGGGCGGGAAAAGCGGATCGAACGCGGGCTTTGTCGCAAAGAATGCTTCTGCCGGCTGGGGCTTACGGTTCCGCTGCCGGATGGTGGTGTGGATCAACGCCGGATAAGATTTATAGCCAAAGGGTGCTATGGAATCATCGCAAGCGGCACAAAGTTGGGCTGTCTTTTTTGTGGTCATTATACGGATCGTTGTCGGCATTTAGTGTAAGGATTTGATTGAAGGTTCCGCTTTGCATGCGTAACCACTGGCAGCAGTCAGCAAGCCGGGCGCGGTCGTTCTTTGGTCGGTTGGCACAACATTGTCAGATTGTTGTGAATGAGTTTGAGCAACAAGATTTGTGTGGGCGTCAAACTCGAAGCTTCAGCATCTGATGGAACGATTCTTTTGGACTTTTGAATGCTTCGGTTCACGTTGCATGCATTTATTCAGAGAAAATAGCTCGCCGATTGCGTAACAATCGTTCCAAGTTATATTGGACGATGCAAAACGTTCAACACATGCTGGATCGCAAAGAAGTTATACTTCGTCTGAACCTGTGGTTTTCGATGCTTCATTCCAAACGCCTGGTCAGGACAGGTTGTGTGAGATACATGATCGGTTACTGCAAGTGCTCTTGGTTTTGGTACGGCGAATAAGATTATTGGAACTTTACAATAATGGGAACAACGTTCGAGGAAAGCATTTGTGCGTAAAGAATGGATTGTTAGGGAATTTCCATGGAGAGACAATGTTGTTTCAATGAGGGTCAAATCGAAAATATTTACTTTTCCTGTTATTGTTCTGATGAGTTGAACCATGTAAAAAATCGAAAATAAAACCTGATTTTTTAGATACCATCGCGATGCATCGGTAGAATCTGTATGTTTGCCAAATAACATTTTACCAAATTTTCTTACACCTTGGAAATATCGTGCCTTTATCGATTATTTTTTCAGGTATTACGTATAGGCACGTATAGGAAATAATAAGTAAATAGAACTTGTTTTTTTATGAAACACTTAGTAGACCTGAACGAACTTCGTTTCGCTTTTGCAAAATTTATTCTCTGCTTAGTTTATTCTCTGCTGTAGTTCTCGAGATATTCAGAAATTTCTGTTTCATTTGTATGGGAGCCCCCTCTCCAAAGAAAGTGAATACGGAGAATTGACTGATATCCCATCGTTATTAGCTGGTTATGGAACACCCTCTTGCAAATGGCAGCTGTTGTGTAATTGGCAGTATATTGCCGTGTGTGTACTTGATGAAAAAGTGTGGTTCTTAAGAGCAGAGTAGAACGGATATGTTTGCAGGCGTATTGCTACAGTTTTGCCATGGGAAAACTGTCAAAACGCACGCAAACGTATCGCATTCTGCTCCGCTCTGAAGCCCTGTGCGCCGCCAACAACGCCGACGGCTGTTCAAGCAGTGTCGGCGGCGCGCCATACGCTCGTGGTTGGCTCCACGCCGCCGAATTTCGTATTTTAGGCTGATGATTGACCAACACAAAAATCTACAGTATGGAAAAGTGCGTTTTGCAAAATTCTAAGCCGAGCCAAGGCAACCTGTCAGCGAATGTTGGATTCGGATTCTCAGTCTGGCAGCTTTTTTTAAACTTCTACTCTCTGGATATGGAGCATCATTGTAAAAAGCCTCGTGATATACGAATGCAAAAATGATAATTTGGCTTCAGGAGCTGGAACACGATGGGGCATGTAACCCACCAAATTGAACATTTCCTTCAGTCCTCCTTGTACCTAAATTGCCAGAATTGTTCTGAAAAAAAAAACTGATTTCGATTTAGGGGGAATGGCGGCTTTGGCAAGTTTAATAGAATTGTCAAGGGGGTTTTCTATAACTAATTATGCTCAAATATGGTCTAAATATTCTTTTGCATATATCAAGAATATTCCTGGCCAAATTTCATAAAATTTGATCAACAAAAACATCCCTGACAATAATAGAACAAAAACTGCCAAAGCCGTCATTTCCCCTATATTGAAAAATAATTCCCGAAGAAATTTCTTGGTTTTCCTGAAATAATTTCCAAAAGAAGTCTTAGAGGAAGTCCTGAAGGAATACATGAAGAAAATTCTTAGAGGAATTTCTGGATCTATCTCCGTAGTAATTTCTGGAGTATTTTCTGAAAGAATCCCTGGAGAAAATTCCGAAAGAATTCTTGGAAGAATGTTCAAAGAAATTTTTTAACAAATTTGCTCTGCATACGGCTCCACTCAATAGTACAGTCGAATTAAGCTTTTAATGCACTGCTATATGAAGGGCAAAAAACGGAGGTAGCGGACCCGTAAGCAGACACTTACGCGAAGCCCGCGGGATAGAGAGATTATCCTTTCAACAGTGTAATCCTGCATACTAATAAATAGATTCGCAATCCTTCTTGAGCTTTCCGAGGGATGGATTCTTTCAGGAATGCCACGTCAAATCCATTACAACTGTGCGGTAGTGCACCCATCTACATGGGTAGAAATTTTAAAAAATATCCAGAAAAGAATTTGTGAAAAAGTTCATGATGAAATTGTCAGAATTAATCGTAGAAGAATTTTTGAAGAAATTTCCAGAAGAATTCTTAAAGAGGTGCTAAGGCCCTAAGAAGTTCCGAAACAATTCCTGAGGAAAATTTCAAAGAAAAACCTGGTTTCATTTGTGGAGGTTTTTTGAAGGATTTCCGGGAGAAATTCCCGATCGAATTCCTGGCGGAATTTTTGAAGGTATACTAGAATGAGTTTCTTGATGAATTAATTCCTGAATATATTTCCTAGGGAATTATTTAAGGTATTAACGAAAAAAATCTGTAGAAATTTTCGAAGGAACTCCTGCAGTAAATTCCCAAGGAATTCTTAGGAATATCCGAATATCCGCAATCTAGTCTAGCGTCAAAACTTAATTGGTTTTACTTCGGTTCGGATTTTCGGAGAAATTCTTGGGATTTTAGGAATTTTGATTTATATTCAATAGCTATTTGTTTGGAAAGTCCATTAAAAATTCCTTCGTAAGTTCCTTTCAGAATTCCTTCGGATATTTATTCAGAAATTCATTTAAAAATTCTGTTCGAAGACCTTTAGAAAAGCCACCAAGAATTAATTTGGACATTCATCCAGGGATTCCTTCAGAAAACCCTTCAGAAAGGACTAAAATAAATACTCCCCCTAAACAATCAGAAAATTCCCATAAAAAAATAGAAAAATGCAAATAAAGAAATCAGGGTATGAGCAATGAATAAATATAAAATTTCCACAAATAAAACAAAATTTTCATAAACAATTAAAAATTTTCCACAAAATAAAAATAAATAAGCATTTTTAAAAGCAAAAATTGCAATTATAAAAGAAGAATTTTCCATAAAAAAATAAAATGTTCCACAAAAAATACAAAATTTCCATAAATAAATCAATATTAGCAATAAAAAGTTACAAAATTGTCCACGAAATAAAAATATTTTTCCATAAAAAATAAAATTTTCCACAAAATGATCAATAAAAAGCAATAAAAAAATAAGAAAATTTCCATAAAGAAATATAAAAAAGCAATCAAACTGTGCTTTTTTTCCATAGATGACCCCTTCTTTAGAAGCGTTTAAAGTTCATGTAAAATTTCATCAGCTTTATTGCTTTCTTGTATTTTTTATGGCAATTTTCTTTTTTTTATTGCTCTTCATTGATTATTTTGCGGAATTTTTTTAATTTTTCATGGAAAAAAAATATTTATTTTGTGGAAAATGTTGTAATTATTTATTGCTAATATTGATTTATTTATGGAAATTTTGTATTTTTTTCCGTGTAACATTTTGATTTCTCTCTGGAAAATTCTTCTTTTATAATTGCTATTTTTGCTTTTAAAAAGTGCTTATTTATTTTTGTTTTGTGGAAAGTTCTTAATAGTTTATGGAAATTTTATTTTATTTGTGGAAAATTTTATAATTATTTATTGCTCATACCCTGATTTCTTTATTGGCAATTTCCCAATTGTTCATGGAAAATTTTTAATTTTAAATGGAAATTTTATTTAGCTGCCCCAGAAAGGCCTTTATTTGTTTAGAAACTCCTTTGGAACTTTCTCCAGGAAGTCCTTAGGAAATTCCTTCTATACAAAATTTAATGCAGGAAAAATTCCGGAACGATTTCTTATTTGACAAAATTTTTAATGGAATTTTCGAAGGAATTTCCAAAGGTATTTGAGTGTTAATCTAATTTTCATTCCTAAAATTTCTAAAAAAAAAAATCCAAAATCGAATTCCCTAGGTTTTTTTCCTAAAGAAATTTCCGAATGTATTCCGTCTGTACAGTGTCTGTAGGCATTCCTATAGAAATTCTGGAAAGATTTTCCATGGGTATTTTCTAAGGAATTCTTCAAGAAATTTTCAAAAGAATTCCTAAAAAAAGTTTTTGAGTTCCCAAGTCCCAATGGCTCCGTAAAGGAATTTCCGAAGAATTTTCAGAACGAATCTCCGAAGAAATACCATAATAAATTTCTAAGGGAATTTTTAGAGGAAATGCTGAAGGAATCTAAATTAATTCCTAAAATTCCTATTTAGAATTTTCCGAGGTATATGTTGAGGAATTTCCAAACGAATTTCTGGATGTATATCCAAATTACTTTCTAATGAACTAATGTGCTGTGATGCGGCAATGTCCTAGTGGAGGATGAAATGTAAACTTTTGCTGTGGAGATACAAGCTATAGCTATTAGGATGTTCGTTCACCTTATCAGTCTAACTGTAGCTAGCAATTTGAAAAAAAAACCTAAAATTCATAAAAAGCATCATATGCCTTGCAGCGTAATTTTTTTCTTTTCTCAAAGTTCTTCACGCCGATTCACACCGCCGCCGGCGAAACACCGCCTTACAAATACTTCGGCACACAAGTGTGTAGTGGGTTTAAGGCTCACCGGCAGTTGAATCTTTTTTAGCAATATCTCATAAAAAAACCTTAAATGGCAAACTTAACTATGTGTATCAAAATCAAACATCTTTCCCAATTATTATTAATATTTTTGGGCAAAAAATCCAATTTATATCGGTCCGAAATGATAGATCATACTAATACTTCGATCTCCCTTAGAAAAAAAACATGAAAATGTTCTAAATCAAATTTTGTTTTGGTACATATTTTCCCAACGCATTTTTTCTTAAAATTTCGTCAATTTAAACTTTTCCCAGTGAATTTTATTTTTAATTTCTCACTCTGATGCTGAGCGGCGTTCTTGAAAAGCGCTTTATTTCTTTATTTGGAGCAGGTAAAAGCCCATCTGAGTAGAACTGCTCTTAGGGTCTTTCTCAAATGGGCGCAAAAACCTCCTCATCTTTTTAATATCAACAACCTAAGTAAGTGAGATGTCTTCTTTGGTCGATTATTGAAATATCAAATTTGAGAAGCGGAAGGGACAGAGAACAGACGTTGAAGCTGCTATGTTGTGACTCGCTATGTTGTGATAACTTTTCACTGTTCATTTTGAAATAACTTTGTAATGTCGCCGTTTATCCCATGCAGAATCAGCGCTAGCGTCATCAAAAAACGCCGTTGTGCGCTAGCGCCGTTCTGCATCCAAGAGGATACACGCGCCATCGTGTTGTCAAAATGAGATTATGAGTGTTGCAATGTCGTCGCGTCGTCGATGTCGTTGGGATTCGGTTTGTTTGTTTACACATGTTTTGCAAGAAATTTTGTTCGAGTCTCCATGTCTGTTCTCTGTGATTCTAACTTTATCCAAAATTTTACTACAGAAAGTTCAAATTATGTCCTGATCCTGACATTCTTTCAAATCGAAACACATTCTTCTTCATTGAAAAAATAAAATAAAACAACTTCTGAAAACGTAGAAAAATCGTTGCATTTGTAAAAGAATATTATGGAAATGCATTGAAATTTCAATAAAAATTGTCCAAATTTTCCAAATTTTGCAAATACTGCAAAGTGCAGGCCCGTTCTGGCATATCTGGTTTGCAGAACAAGAAACCGCTGGTTTCAACGAGCTACGCAAACGTAAATACTAAGGGCCGATGTCCACGTAGCGGTTTTTTACGCTGTGTGTAGTGTGCACGCCGCGTTCACGCAAGGTTCCCAGTATCAAATGGAGTAATGCACGTAAACGAATCTATGACAAAGATCAAAAGACAAAAGGTCGAGAGGACAAAAGGTCGAAAGACAAAAGGTCGAAATGACAATAGGTCGAAAGGTTAAAAGGTCGAAAAGAAAAAACGTCGAAAGGTACAGAAGGTCGAAAGGACAAAAGGTTTAAAGGGACAAAAGGTCTAAAGGGACAAAAGGTCAAAAGGGACAAAAGGTCGAAAAGAACAAAATGTTTAAAAGGGACAAAAGGTCGATAAAAAACAAGTTGGGTGTATTCTATAGGAATTTGTCAAATGCATTTATTTTCAAGCAGAAATAACACACTCATCTCATCAATCAAAGCTGAAGAATGAGCAATTTTCAAAGAAGGAGTAATTACTATAAACCAATATTATGAATATCTAGATAGTTCTGTTAGAGATAAAAAAGATAGCTAATTTAAGAAATGAATAGAACTTGTATTGCACGAGACAGAATTGTCCTATACAGTTGGCAAAAAAAATTGCTTTTTTATTTTCCACTATTTTTAACAATAACACATAAAATCATTGAATGAGTGGAAATAATAGATGAAGATCTAGCTTTTCTAAATGTCACTTCAATCTGTCTAAATAGTGCACGCCGCAGCCACGCAAGTGCGCGCATTAAAATTACACCGGTGTGTAAAGGCTCCCCCAGGCCTAAACAATGTTATTGCCGGGGCAGCGATAGCTTGATGCCACGATTCTATCGTTGCGTGGATGCTCGCAATGCACCATTTACGCTTCCATACCAACGGTGACAGAACCGCAGTCGCCAGGCAATAGAATCGCGTCAAGATTGTCTCGTCGCGTGTGTTTGGGGGAACCTTAATACATTTCATTAATAAAGTCTAAAAAAAGGAACCCGAATACATGCCGGTGTATTTAATGTGCGGCGTGCGCCATTGTGAGAGAACGAAGTTACATTTTGAAAACTCAAACATCCATCTGTACTCATTGAATAAGTTTTATTTAACTATTAAAAATTGTTAAAAAATAAAAAAGCAAAGTTTCGCAAATTGTGTAAGGCAACTCTGGTGCGCGATTAAATCTCTCCGTTTCATTTTCTTGTCTATTTCGACCTTTTGTGCCCTTTGATCTTATTGATCTTTTATTTCTTTTGTCCCTTTCGACCTTTTGACCCTTTCGACCTTTTGTCCCATTCGACGTTTTGTCCTTTCGACCTTTTGTCCCCTGGACCTTTTGTCCTTTCGACCATTTGTCCCTTCGACCTTTTGTCTTTCGACGTTTTGTCTTTCGACCTTTTGTCCGTTCGACCTTTTGTATTTTGACCTTTGTCCCTAACCCCACGTAAACGTGTGCACGACTATATTTGATGCTGGGTACCTTGCAGTCCGCAACGAGACGGATGCATCGTCAACATCTACGAGGAGTAGCCAAAGCCGAGGTCGCTTGCCCGGCAAGAAGCAACGATACGATAACCCGTCGAACGGTTACAAATTGTTTTCTCGTATCTTCGAAAACCGACTAGAGCGCGTCATGCGAGCTCATTGTCAAAATACCCAAGCCACGACGTCAAACTCATCAGAAGAGATTTAAACGCCCAGGTTGGCCTGGAGGAGGAATTTAGGTCGACTTTTGGAAAGTTCTGCGCCCACCGGCCAACTAACAAAAACGGCCTACGATTTATTCATTTTGCCGTCTCCAAGAACATGGCTAGGTTATTCACTGCACCTACTGCAAACACAGCCTTCCATGAGACGAGATGTTCAGTGATAAGGATGGAAGCATCTTGACTGACGAACATGTGGTGATCGAAAGATGGGAGCAGCACTTCTAGGAACACCTAAATGGGGCTGAGAGTACAGGCAGTGAAGGTGAAGGCAGCGGAGAAGACGAATTCATCAGTTCAGTGGACGATGAAAATCAACCAGCCCCCACCCTGAGAGATGTTGAGGATGCCATCCAACAGCTAAAGACCAATAAAGCAGCTGGTAAGGATGATATCGGAGCTGAACTCCTTAAGATGGGCCCAGAAAACTGTTCTCTTGTCTTCAAAGACTGATAATCATAATTTGGAAAACAGAACAGATACCGGAGGAGAGGAAAGAAGCGATCATATGCATTGGCATAAATAAGAGCGGGCTGCATTGGATCATTCGACCAACGGAGCATGAAAATTCTATTAAATTGGGAGTGTCCAAAATGGAGCGCTTTTCAGAATGTTGCAATTTCGGGACATTAATTAACAACTGATGCTCATTTCAAATTAGGCCGTTACAAATATTTAATTAACATTTTGTCCTATTGGTTAGCATTGGCATTAGCATTGTTACGGTGTAATTCGTAGATTGGACACTAGTGATACTCATGTTTTACTTTTCAGATCCTTTAACTAGAATGCTATCAGAAATCAAGAAGGGGAGAAGTCCTTGATTTCAATCTTAAACAAAAATAACAAAAGCATGAGGATTACTACTCCTGGTCACGCCCATCTTCACCGTAACTAGGGAGAGGAAGGAAGTGTTAATGTGGTACTTACTTAACGAGAGGCCACCGACTTAGCGACACCCTCATAAGTACCACGGAGTTGGATAATAAGGAAGGTTATCGTTGGGTCAGGATTTGCCTGTAGCTGGCAGTGTAACCGTGGTAGTTCTTATCCCGTAACACACCACGTAAAGGTGTCTACCCAGCGTTACAGGTCAATTAACATTTTGTCCTATTGGTCTCCAGAAAGTCAAGGGGATAATAAAAAAATATTAAAATAAAAAAATCAAAAAACTCCTCAGTTCGATAAAGAATGTTTTAAGAAATCTCAAAATTATCCAAATTTTAGTTTGGTTTTTAAATAATTGTATCGGCCTTACTATTTCAGGAATAAGACTTCATCCATGGTATAGTGTGATTTTTGTTTGTTTCAAACTTGCCCTTAGATACTAGCCAATATTTTCAAGCACCTTCTCTAAGGGTTCAATAACGACATAAAAAATATGCTTAATATGTCTTTTTGGATTGTTATAGTTTGTCACGCTTGAACTTTCACCTTATTTGTATACATTCGGTAGCTCTTCTGATTGTATCAAGTTCAGAAAAATAATTGTTTGGAGATGAAAACTAAAATTAAGATTCGTATAGAAATTTCGCATGAGCAGTTCACAACGTGCATTTTCGCCTACTATGCAGGACAACGTCTGTGGGGTCGATCAAACCAAGATGAAAACAGTACTAGGTGCTCCAATCTGCCAAGTTTGTGGAAGAGAAGAAGGCGGGGGTGAAAAAATAATTTTCAGTGCAAAACGAAAAATACCGGCTGGCTCTCCCATACTAAAACCTAAGATGGCTGAATCGTGAAATTGGCAGATTGGAACACCTAGTGGTGTATTAATCTTGGATCAAACTAAATAAATCAAACAAAACAATATGGTAATATGTCAATCAAGCGCCTGGTAAGCAAATTCCGCTTTGACGATTTTTTCAGCAACAGGCTTGGCAGTCCTAATGTCACCGCTCGTTCCTGCTGTATACGAAGGAGGTCATGGTTGCAACTCCAGATCGTTTCCATCTCTAATAGGTTCCTTCAACTTGACCATTACAGCAGTCACTGTTGGAAGTGAATCAAAGTTCATTTCTTCATCTATTTTTTCAATCACATTGCACAGTGGTCAGGTAGCAGACTAAGCAGTAATAAGTTTTCAAGCCGAAAATAGCAGAGATAGGAAAATGTTTGTTCTACAATTTTTCCTAACGGTATGAAGCTTATTGAGGTTTTCATAAAAAATAAGGTAGGCCACATTACAAAAAAATGACCAAGAAAACTTTTTTATTTGCGGAGATACGGTTATATAATGTTCCGCGAAGTTATAGTTCAGCCAGATTTCAAGAATTTAGCTGAAAAAAATATTTCTCTAGCTCTTAAATTGACTGATTTAGAGCAATTTTCCCAAGTTTACTTATGGTGACCCTTAAAAAAGCAGTTTTTTTTTCTCTAACTTTCTTGTTTCAAATTTCTCAGCAATGTGATGTTCAGACCACTTTTTGAGATTTGCAGGGCGCAACTTGGACTTAGCGTTATCATATCATGCGGATCAAAAGTTATTGAGGTTTTTCTTCGAAAAAAAACATATTTTCTTCTAAAGGCTGTATCAATGAATGGCGCAAAAAAATTTCAATCTGTTTTCTCGATCTTATTCTACTGCTTTCAGGCTCCATTTCAAAGTGTTTAAATCAAGGGGTAGTTGAAAATAACTCCATATTAAAGGATTGAAAAATTACCGTTTTTTTCCTTTTAAACCACTATTTTGCTATTTTTATGTGTTTTTCTTCTTCCATATACTCGTGAAATGGTAAATGCACACTATTTTGTTATAAAGCCTGAGTAGAAGCTAATAACTTGGAAATAGCAGTTCATATGCACTTGATATGAATAAAAGGTAACATGACAAAAAAAATACGCTCATATTGGGGTCCATTTATAGACAATGCGAAAAGGATTCTTTAATCTTAGATTACACATTTATCTACATTTAGTTATATGGAGAAGATAAGTTGACACAAACACATCATTTTGAAGCAAACACAGCATCATTGGAAGTCAGTTGTATTTTGCCCGAATTTCGTTAAGTTTGTTCCAGGATGAATGAGCGGTAAACTTAGTCAAACAATTTCTGTTGTAACCTTCGCGCGCAGTGCCTTACATCGACTTAGAAAATGCATCCCAGCAGCTGGGGCCATGCCCCGCCCCCTAGACCGAGATTCTAGTTATGCCTATGATCATATGCCAAATCTACAGTGAGAGAACTTCGAGTGATCACCGTCACTACCATCTTCCGCCGTCTTTCACGAATAATGAAATAATTCGTGGAAAGCCATCAAGCCGACTTCGCCGAAGGCCACGCGACAACGGACCAGATCTTTACTGCAAGGCAAATTATGTAAAAACACCGTGATTAACGCACTATCTGTTTATAGATTTGAAAAAGGCATACGATAGTAAAGACCACGTAGAGCAATAGAAAATTATGAACGAAAAAAGCTTTTTCGAGAAGCTTACAAGACTGATCAAAGCAAAGATGGATGGTGTGCAAAACTGTGTGAAGATTCCGGGCGATCACTCGAGTACGTTCGAATTCCGCCGGGGACTACGACAAGGTAATGGACTTTCTTGCCTGTTGTTCACAACTGCCGGGGTATGATTTTTAACAGATCCAGTCAATTGATATATCATACAGACATACGTACACGTATATGCAATAATAAGAATAGTAAAAGCTACTGGAGTAAAGCACTAATCATAATTAATAGCAGTTAAAACGCTTTAGATGCAATTCAAATTTACCTTAATATTGACAAGGAAAATAGCAATCCAATCCGTCATCCAACCCATTTTTTTTCCGGGATGCTTCTTTTCTTTTCGATTAAATTGGATTGAATTAGATTTGGATGAATTTAATTTTGCAAATTATACCCCAAGTTTTTTTTTTCAATTGGAGTCATCGTGTATTTGAGTCTCTATGAATTACAATCACTGATCAGATACAAAATATAAGAAAATAAGAATATGTAGTAATTTTCAGCACCCACGACTGTAGTACATACCATTAAAAGTGGCTTTGCGTGTCTATATCCATACATTTTATTACACAAAGATTTCTTCTCTGCAATCCGATGCTAGTGTTGCTAAGCTTTTAAATCATCCTTCGATTAGTCAACAACCTAATATCTAACCAATATCGAGGCATCCTATCTTAATTAAACAAATCAATATTCAACCATCAAACGAGTCATAGTGTTGCGGCTAAAAAAACACCCACAGAAAGGCGCAAAAGTTGTCCAATCTAGAGCCGACTGTAGGCTGGCTGTTAAAGCAGCAGGCAGTAGGCACCAGAAGGAATCTCCCGTCGGTCGGTCCGTTGCGCGGTGCGTTGTGTACAAGAAACCTTCCTTCGTCCAAATGCCACCTTTGCACCAAGTCTGAAGCGAAAACAACGCCAATGGACTCAGCAACCGCTACAGCAAGGAAGAAAACTAAATAACTCAATTCAACTCGCTCGAAGCCCCGCTCACCGTACCTTCCCAGCAGTAAGCCGATGAGGTTTCCCGTCGGCCAAGTAACAACATGCCGCACAGTGGCGTTATTTATGCAAAGGAGTAACAGAACTAATAGGAACTTTTCATGTTTGTAGTTTTAAAATTTAATACATTCGATTTTTATGTAGCAGATACGTACCGTGTAAAAAGAAACGTGTAATAAAATTACAAAATCCGCGATAAAACGACTTGCGTAGAAAAAACACATAAAAAGCGATCCCAGTGTATTTAAAATAGTTTGAGAAAATTTTAAATTACAGTTTACACCAACTAGTTTTGCTTTAATAAAAAACCAACATAATTGGAATTAAAAAATATAAGCACCATGCCTTCCTTAGTTTGGCGATGGGCGGCTACAACGCAAGACCATGCTGAAGGCGTTTGGGTTCGATTATCAGCCTGGCCTAGGAAATTTTCGAGTTAGAAATTGTTCAACTTCCCTGAGCACAAAATGATATACAAATGCGAAAATGGCAGCTTGGCTTAGAAGCCTCGTTAACTACTAACTGTGGAAGTGATTAGGAGGAACCGTTAAAACTAAGCTGCTATACGACAATATCCCAGAGGGGGGTGTAATACCATTCAAGAAGTAAATTAAACTTGAGAATAATTCTAAATTATGAAAATTATGATATTATTTTATGAAAATTATGTTCGCAAAATAGTGTTACTGCTCCTAGAATTCATCTCATATATAGCTTTTATGTACATCCCACGAAAAACAAAGCAAATAAAATAAATTTGATTCTTATTTTTGTGATTTTTTCAGCAGTGGTAGCGGAACGGTTCGCACTTTATCCCATAGCTTTTATTTTCATCCCATCAAAAACAAAGCAATGATAATGAAATTGGTTTGTTTCTTATTTTTGTGATTTTTTCAGCAGGAGGCACGCGTGTTAACAAAAAAGAAGCGACGAGATTGATGCTGTATTTCTTCGTTTTGCGATGAGGTGAATATATGTCCAGTGAGATGGAAAATGGAACAGTTCCCTACATAAAACTGATTAAAAAATCATAGAACTGAGCCTATTCCAAATTACGAATTCACTCACTCAATCAGCCTCACGCTTTCTTAACGAATTGTATCTAAACTGCCACCACTGTGCGACTGGTACCGGCGTTGGTATTTCTACGACTCGTGGCGTGTTTTTTAAGTCTCGTGTTATGTGTTTTTTTCTGCAAAATATACGAGAAAAAATATAATTATCTCAGATGGATCACCGCAGCGCTCGTTTTCGACCGTCCGCTTTTTGCCGTCGGGTTCCTTCAAGAACTAGCGCGGTGTGCAAACCGGGCGGTTGTCTACTTGGCACGGCATCGGAATCACCTTCTCGTCTCGTGCCTTCAACTGCTTCTCACCTGCTGTGACCAGTGGATTTGAATCGAAATAAGGTGATTCTGCTGATTGGATGATGGGATCGACCGATGGAGAGAATAGGCTTTCGGCTGTGCCGTTGGGTTGGCTGCTTTCAATCCCTGCCAGCATCTCGGCTCGATAGTTGCAAACGAACGGAGTCTATTTAATTATGTATGGATAATTAACAACGGGTCGCCCATCTGGGTCGTAAATATTCTTTATCACCAATTTATCGGCAGAGCGACACAAAACAAAACTGGGAAAGTGAATTTAATTAGATCGCAACGATTGTCTAATGAGATGTAGTGGGGCGAAACAGGTATTTTATGGATTCTATCAAACATAGTAGAAACGGTACAATGAAGATAACCTTAAGTTTAATATCTAGGGAGTTCGAAATGGTCACTTTTATTACTAAATTAAAAGTTTTTCAAATAACAGTATTTGTAAGAAATATATTGTAGTATACATAATGGATCAAAATACACAGTCTTCATCACGTTTAATCAAAAGTTGTTTTGTGTTTTACCAACATTTTGGAATGCATAAATAAACAAACAAGAAAATATTCTCTTTACATTGTCATTAGTAATCGTGAATATTCCATAGTCAAAAGCCAATAAATTTGCAATAAAAAACAGATTAAAATAAATTATAAAATAAAAAATTATCAGATAAAAAATGTATTGAATTTTGCCTAAGGCAATATAAAAATTGCGAACTTTAATATCAAAAGAACTTTCCGAAAATTCCGTGAAAAAAGGCATATTTCTCATAGAATAAATATGATTGTGGACGAGCATATTTGTTTTATTAAAGATTTTACAATTATATATAGGTAGGTAATATTAATTTATTCATAAATATTTAGTTTTTTTTTTGTATTGCTATTTTAAAACTACTATTTTTCTGATATTTGGAAAATTCCCACTTAACTATGGACATTTTCAATTATTGAATGAAAATTTTATATTTCGTAATTGCTCATGGCGATTACTCATCATTCATCAAGCTTAGTTTGTTATTCAAGAATACGAATTTGAGCTTGATTAATTTGAACCTTAAATTTGAAACAGTGATATTAGGAAACATAAAAGCATACATTCATTAAAAAATAATTGCAATTTGCAACACATTCAGTTTGAAGTTGGAATTCAAGCGCAACAGAAAATTGATCCCTACAGCTCAATAAACTTACTAAACTAATCATTCACCCTCGATGAACGGGTTGTTCCTCCCATCACCAAGGAGAATCAATAACACAAATAAAATATCTTGCACCCTGCTGGTATGAAACATGATTGGTTTCCTTTCTAAAATGTCTCATTTGGTTGCCCAAAACAGAACCAGCTGAACCTGGATTGAGACGGTGGAAAATCAGCCATAAAGTCATCAAACGAACACATGCATCAACATGAAATAGAACCAGCAGCGGTGTTCATCTCTCGGGAGTAGGTGTAAGACAGGCCGGGGTCAGCGCTTAGTCAGCCAGCCAGCAGCACTCCACCCCCAGTCAGTCGTTAGGAAGTAGCGCACACGTGCGGGTGCGGGCACAGCGTTGGCAACGACGACAACGACATACCATTCTACACCTCCTACCTTTCTGCATGGCTCGGATGTTCTGCAGCAGAGAGGTTACCATGTGGTGGTTGTGTAGTACGGGACCGACTCCTCGGGTCGGTGTGTGTACACTTTTCGAGACACTTTTATTTCTCTGTTGCGCCTGCCGCCGTGCCACAGTGAGTTGGAACGACTTGCACAAGAATATGGAGGTGTGTTTGTATGTGCGATTGCGAGGAAGAAGCATAGCGAAGCATAGGCACCGCGCGATGCAGACTCTTTCAAGCCCCCAGACTTTTTATGCTGGTGCTGGTGAGTCTCATGCTGCCTTGGTGTTGTGTTGTTTATTTTTTGCTTTGGCTCTGCTTCGGTGTGAAATGAATGAAAGACGTTCATCTGCAGAGGGACACCAAATAGATACTTCTTGCGGATATTCGAATCGAGTATCACTTTGCAAGCTTCATTGTGTGATGTTGCGTGGAGTGGAGGTTCGTCTGAGAAGCGGACTTGACTTTGAATTAGGTTTTGAATTTTGTTAATAGTCATGTATTCGCAATAATAATGATGGTTGGCGAAGCCTATAGAGTGTAACCGTTTTCAGCTACGAACAGTTTTCTCTAAGTGGCAATAAGCAGATACTATAATACTAATTCCATAGTGGTTAATTTTGACTAACCTATCAATGCACATACATGTCAATAAAACTCAACTTTCACTATTGATAAAAATGGGAAATCATCTGCTACGCCTGCTGTTTTTTGTTAAGGGACAACACACCATGTGTCCCCTTTTTTCAGTGTGGGTGGATAGAATATAGCACGACGAGTTCGTTCCACAATTTGATTTTAACCTCAACAGATACGTATTTCGACCTCAACAGTAAGGCCAGCTTCAGTGTTTCGTTCTTGACTCGACTTACTGCTGAGGTCGAATACGTAAACATGTCGAACACAAATCACATCGTTGAAAGAAGTCCAAGAGAAGAAAACGATATAAGCCACCCACCACGATGGTTTTAGAATTTTAAGAATTCGTGTATTTGTTTAAGAATACGTGTATTTTTGCTCAAGGGTGACCTCCGATAATGATACCAACAAAGAAATAAGTTGACGCATCGTAGCAAGAAATCGGTACGTACGTACCGCTCCAATAGAGTTCGATCGAATAGATTTCGACGTCGTATAAAACTAAATTTCTACAAAACGCTCATTAGACCGGTAGTCATCTACGGACATGAGATCTGCACGATGCTCGTGGAGGCCCAACGCGCACTTGGAGTTTTCGGAAGGTAAGTGCTGCGTCTATGGCGGGGTTCAGATGATGGACGGTGATTCTCGACTAAGATCCAACGAGCACCAGAAAGCAGTGAGCAAGCTAAATCGATCAAGTGGAAGGTGACTTGCGGACCGTCCCTCAGTAGACTGCGTGGATTTCAACTTGCAGCCATGGACTGAGCAAAAGGGTGACAACCTTCGATCTGAGTCAATAATAATTTGTAATCAATATTTATCGTATATTTTATTTGATTGCTAAAAGATAATAAAGTTTTTCTTGAAATGATCCCGGAGAGAAGGAACTACGTATGATAAATTATGTTCCGAAGACTCACAGCTCGTATTTTTAAAATTATTTAAAATTCCACTGGCCATACCTTGCCATGTTGTATTTCTGCGATTCTACTTTTACTCTTATGACAGTGTACAATTGGTTTTCTTAGCGTATTGCATGGAATATGAATACCAAAACGCATAAATGTTCACTTTTGCCAATTTTCACAACCTTCTTTTTTTTAGTTATCGGCAGTTCTGAATATTTTGAGTTATACACTTTGGATAGAGATGGCATTGTCTAGATTTTCAACGGGTTTCAAAATTGTTAATGAATAGCCAACTTTTGGAGTGCATTGTGAGTACACCACACGATCAAGAGTAATATGGCTGCGTAAGCCAGCGCAGAAAAAAATCTTTGGTGTGTATCCCTTGTTAGCTAAGGTGAATTTTATTTTCATTGCTCCTCTGGTGAAATAAGTAGCAAAGATCAACCCAATATGCACCCCCTTAACTTTTAGATGTTTTCATCAATATAAACAAAAATACCGAACCATTTCAACGGGAAAAAGCAAAATTTACAAAACCAGCTATAGTCTACAATGATCTCTTATTGAAAAATAGCAAGATTTTGTGAATTTTCAACGCCAAGGGGCCTGGGGCAAAACGCCCGAATGGTGGTGTAAAATGACTCTATTGCATGTAAAATAATGATGAACGCATTTTTTTTTTTTTTTCTTCGAAGTTTTTTTTTAGTTTTGTCTCTGTCTTTCTGTCCCGTAGAGCGCCGTGGCTCTGGCCGTCCGGAAGATGCTTTCATGGGAACCATTCTTCGAGCACGACGACACACCACATCGTCCCCGACGCCAAATGACCGGATGAGCTGCTGAAATTCCTTAACTATGATGATTCCCTGTTTTCCGAATCCTTATCCGCTTCCATTCTTAAACATTGTAAACCTAACCTCGAGTCACCACGAGTAGGTTGGCTTATTTCCCTCTCTTATTAATCTAATAACAAGATGATGTCGATTGTACATATAACAAAAAATGTGGCTTCGTAAAGTGTTATACACGCCTGAGCCTACCAAATAATCGAATTTGAAAAAAAAAAATGATGAACGCATGGTTGTTTGTTTATATTAGCGGATTTAACCAGAATCATACAGGTGAAATGAAAGAATCATAAAACGTTAAATTTAAGTAACAATGCACTATGGGGCGGCTCCATACAAAGTGGTGGCCAAAAATATTTTTTTGGTTTTTCCGCTTTATTTTATAGTATTCTAGTAAAATTAGCATATAATTAATCATATTTATGCATTTTCATCGCATCCGGAAGGTGTAACTAGTATTGAGGTACGTATTCCTAAACAATAAACTTGAACGATTGTTTTTAATTTTAGGGGCAGTTCAAATGCAAATTAAAACTAGAATAAGGTTGCTATGTATAAGATTAAACAGGAGAAGTGGAGGTGGAAGACCCCCCCCCCCCAACCAAGATTTGACCCCTTCCCCATTTTTTTTAACTATGTCGTATAAGAGTATTCTTTTATCAATCAGGTATTTTGGTGAAGAATTATTTGTCTTCCGAACCTCCCCCTCCCCCCACACAAAGTTATCTGCCCCCCCCCCCCTATGGAAATATTTTTTTCCGTACAAATAAATCAATCAAACTAGTCGAAAGGATTATTTTTTAATATGTTTCCGTTATTTTTACTGAACATATATCAACATCTTTAACAAAGTTGATGATTTGTCTCCATTTTTCATACTGCAGGGATGAATATAAAGGAGCTGTTCCGATCTCCATCTCATTGAATATATATTTATCTCATCGCGAAACAAAGAAATACGGCATCAATTTAGTCGCTTCTTTTTGTCAACATGCGTGTTCACTGCTGCAAAAAATCACAAAAATGAGAAATAAATTTCATTGCTTTGTACAAAATAAAACCTAATTTTTATTGATAAATTATAATAAATTTTAATTATTAACTTTCTCTTAAAACTAAATCAAATTGACAAGCAATTCTACTCATTTTCTACATTTTCATCGAGAGCAAAATCATCATCAAGTTGTTCAACATCATCCATTAATTCGTCTAGTGCATTTTTTAATGCAAGTAGGTAGATAATATTTATTAGGAAAATAAATAGACCTGAGTATATTTGGTACAAATTGTAAAATGGCACATGAACAGAGAATTATAAACAAGGTTATCGTGAAACCATTGAAAACTTTTTAGTCCAGTTGGGTAGGTTTCTATATGGAATGATAATTTTCGGTTTGTTTTAACCCATTTTCACAAAAATAATAATAAAGTGGGTAACATTTTTAAGACTAAATTTGACATTTAACAGTTCCACATTTAAAGCAGTATTTGATTTGTACGATTTTTTGTGTTTGTGCTCGATAATTGTTATTAACAAAAAAAATCCATTTTTTCGACTTCGTGCCAAAATGGCGCTCAGCCGCAGCTGGATTCTCGTTCCGCAGATAGTATAGACCCCAAACTAAACTTTGGTGGTGGTCTCTTGAGACTGCTCGGCCCTGCTTGTTAGATATAGTCCAACTTAGACAAAAAATTTCAATAATTACCCATTGTTGACTATTTTTTATAAACCGTGTAAGCTCAACAGAGTACCCATTTTAAAGCTTAGACAATTATCTTTCCAACGGTGTATTAATTTCCAAAATTGGACCGTTATTCGCTGAGAAATTTGCATTTGTTTGAGATGCATTTTTTTTTTACAATTTTCACAATTTTTCTAAACTTGATGTCTGTGGCACAATGAGTTTTCATTACAGAGGGCTGAAATTTTGGGAATCTAGGTTTGAATTATCCTTCTTTCAAATGGTATACAAGACACGTCATTCAAAGCAAGTCAATTTTTCGATTTTTGGCCACCTTTTTTCCCCGTAGTGCAATGCAGGGACTTTGCTCATTTTTCATTGTTGTTCTACAAAAGATTTAATGAGTGATTTTAAGAAGTAAGTGCATTTTGCACTGCTCTCCCCTACCGCCATAGTCTCAAAGAAAATATTGTGTGAAAATATGGACACTCAAACTGAAAATTCGAACACATCATGGATGGTCTATGTTCGACACTTCAGAGGATGTTCGAAGAACGAACATATCAGAATTAGCCAACAAATTCAAAATACGTCAGCCAAATTGTGGCATCGGTGAAATGGGTGCTCGTCTCAAGACTACTAGAACTGTAAATTTAGAATAAAAGGGTGTAGAAATCAAAATGCGTCCTAAAAATTCAAATTGGTCTTACTTTTTCAAATAAATTTTATCTAAATACTGTTCACACTGTGTAAATTTCATTTGCAACTGTGCAATCGTTGGAAAATGGGAATCGATATACAGAACCATATACAGAACAGATGCCTACCACACGTACCTCGAAAATGCAGATTTTTTTACTGTGAAGTTGACAATAATATTATCTACGGTTGGTAGTTTCAAAATAAAAATAAAACGAAAATTTGATGTTGAACGGAACCAAAAATCAAAAAAGTTGTGTACAAGACACACTGCAAGGTAGGTAGATGTTGGACAACGTAAGGCCATCGTTGCGTTTGAAATTTTCTACCTTTGTTGAGCTACCTAAAACTTATTGTATTGAAAAGAACAGATGTATTTTTATTAATACGCATTTCGAATCTATAACAGCGACAGATCTAAAATCAAAATCTTGCATTAGCATTAGCATTGAGCAATTCGCACAAATTCGAAAGTGGTACAAGCCAAGACTATTGTATGAGAGTAGCATCACTTTCATCCGTTACCACAGATATTGATTTGGGACTAACCACTATCTCTTAGATGCAAGTAATGCACTCTCCAATAGTCGAGGATCTGTCCTGGCCACGTCCTTGTGAATGCTGAGGAAGGGGAAGCATGGTGTTGTGGAAGGTTTTAACAGTAGGAATCGTTTTGGTAGAACGTGAAACACAGAAAGAACTAAGATAGAAATACAAAGTAGGAAAGGAACGAGCCTGGAATTGAACCCACGACCTCCTGCTTATAAGGCAGAAGCGGTAGGCACTAAGCCACCGAGCTCGTCCAGATCTAAAATCGAAATCTAGCGTGTAAAAAATCAAAATCGTAATATTGAGGAAAATTTTCAGTACAATCAAAGTTAATTGCCTGGAGTGGACATTAATCACTATGTCTGAAACTCGATTTTAGAAATTGCACAGCATGTGAAAGATTTAGTTCAAACAATGTTTTGGAGGGTAACCACTTACTTCGGTGGGGTTGTGTACTGCTGACGCTGGCGACAGCCACTCGATGGTTTGCCACTGCCATAAATTGCTACATATGCACAGCTTGTATTAAGTCAACGGCTATCGCAGCGTCTTCCGCCGACGCGCGCTTGCTTGTGATTCTTGAAGTCTCTGCTGTAGCCAAACGTCACCGCTACCGTGGATTCTCGATCAAAATTTCATTATGGTTTCCAATTTTAGAAGATTGAACACTGATATCAGTACCTTCCGGTAAAAAGTTATCCAACGCCAAAAATAATGGCCAAATATAGTGCCGTATATAGTGAAGAATAAATCGAGAAGTTAAATTTTCCAGCAAGGAGCATAAAAATGTAAAGTACTACTACTAGTAGGGGGAGATCCCCCACCGCCGGACACTTCCCAATACCGGACGCTTCTCAAAACGACACTTGCGGAGGTCCCTCCACCAGCTAAAGAAAGCTATTAAAAAGTTAAGAGAGTCAAATAGGCTCTACTAACACATTTTAATATCTACAGCTTAAAGCAAATGAAAAATGTTACTATTCTGAATGATATCTTTACTCATGTAACCAGAACTTGGTCATATTTGAACATGATGAAATAGTGTCCGATACTAGGAGACGTTTTTCTGAACAATGACTTTATCCACCAAAATTAATCATCAAAATACATCGTCGATAAACATGTTCAAATGGTGAAATATATCTAGTATGAATCATAAATGATCATATTTAGGATGCCATACTATGTAGTCAACATAATCCGAATAATTCGAGACTTTTTCGTTAAATGGCTTATGTGTCCGGCACTGGGGGATCTCCCTCTACAATGTCGCAAAGGCGCCGAAACGCGATGAGCTGTAACATACGGTGAGAAAAATCTAAAGTGCGAAAGCTCTACGCTCAGTTATTGATAAAATCCCAGGAACTTGAACGATTAATGGCAGTTGTACGTGAAGGAATGCCGCCGACGGCATGTACAGAGTGTCTTCTAATTATCCGTTCAAATTTCGACAGCATTAACAGCCGAAAGGTCCTTTATTTACCAAAACAGCACATTTGGTGCAGTTGTGATTTCAGATACATACAAAAATTGTCATCAGGGAAGAATATATCAGTAATAGCAAAAAGACTTTATATAACGAAATCTACTGTAAGTAATACAATAGAGCGATTCCATGAATCAAGCAAAAATTTAGCAGTTCCCAAATTTAGTGAAATCGATGGAAATTTCGAACTCTCCGGTATCAAACTAAAATCTTTAAAAAAAAATCTGCAAAAACCTATATTTGAATGACACCATGAATGCAAATCGGGTCAAAACATCAAAGATTCTGTTCAACTATGCAATTATGTTTACTACCTGGCAATATCAGACCTCCAGAATGATTATCAATTACTCCCGTCAGCTAAACCAAGGAAGTATTTCAAGAAGTTATCATCCCACATCTAGCATGGCAGGAATAACTTACACCGTTAACTTTTCTGTGCAAGCTCCTTTTAAAAAATTGTTTAACCAAAGAGGAATGGTCTTTCAACTCACCGGACTTACAGGTCTTGGAATCAAGAACCTGCAGACATGAGCATGAGCATGATGGCCATGCATTTCGTAGTTGCTTACTCCGTGATTGACCAGAACAATCGCAATCGCACAGTGAATCAATGGATGAAAGCATCCCAAGTAACATTTGTGGTTCTATAATGGTTTATTACTTGCTCTACAAGAGTTCTATAAAACCATTATAATTTTGCTCTTCAACCTCAGTGTGCACAGACCGAGTACTCTAGTATTTTTAAATGGTCGGTAACGACGCTAACAACGTCCTCACGTTCTATCGGGTATGGGAAGGAATTGATGATGCAATCACTCGCCCATTGCAAGCCCAGAGTAACACCTCTGCACTCGCCACGAGTTCCTGTGGAATTTTATTGGAATCTGGGGATTATGTTCTATGGCAGAGATTCGTCTTGGTTAACGTGTACCCATGTGAAAGTAATAAAATATTCAAAATGGATGCCGAAACGAGCTTTTTCGATCATTTAGAAATCCAACAGTTACCTGCTAGAATTAGGCAAGTTGTATGTGTAGGAAAGAAGATGAAAACGGTATGAAAGCTCATTTCTAGTTCTAGAGATTGCTAGAACATTATATGAAAAGATACAAAGTAGGATAAGTGGAACGACCTCCTGCGTATGAGGCAGAAGTGGTAGCCATATAACCACCAAGCCCCTATAAGCGGAGTTAGGATAAAGTTACATATGTTTGATATGACAATACTTTTGAATACAACTAATATGGACAAAGTTTGTAAATGTGTATTTTGATCTTTGAAAGCTGAAGAACGATCGAATTTGGTCGAATGGCTTTATATGATGCGAAAACCCTTTATATAAGCAAAAGAGTTTACAAAGGTGACACTTGTCGTATATGAAGAATCGCAAGGATTCTACACTATTTTGGCCTTATTTTGCTAGGAATGTCTTGAAGTGACACGAGGCCGAATCTGTGGTTATCGTGCCAAAACACATAGGTCCTTTGAATTCAACAGAACTTCGCCCGAATAGGCTGCCATGAAACCAGAACTTCGTAAGAATCGCAAATGAATTAAAAATGAACATCGGGACTTCAAAATGTTAATTTATGTAGAAACATGCAATTAATTTTTATTGAACATCAATCTGTCGAAAGAGATTATAATCAGATAATTATTTTTAATAAATAGGAAGAGAGTAATGATGCAAATGATGTTAATATATTGTTTTATGTCTAGCGCGTTGCCCATTTTACATTCCGTCGGTGTCTAGATTCAGTTTTGCTTGGTCTTATTATATCAATAGCACATTCCTTCAACGAAGTCTTTGAACGAACTAAAAAACAGTGCAACTACTAGGAAGAATGAAACCCTGGTTGAGCTTGACTGACTACAAATATCTATGGTTGCTACTCCGTGATGGACCAGAATCAGTCGCTCAAAGATTCATCTGAATGATTGACTGGGATTGTTCAAGCATTCTCAGTGTGCAAGTTTTAAATGGACTTCGAATCAGAAAAAAATAGCATACATCTGAGTGTTACATGCATTTGTCTTTAATTTCATATTTGTCAACTCTTGAAATCTCTTCGGACTTTAGGACGAAAAATAAAGGAATCTTTTATGGAATCTTGGAATCCGCTCTACCTTCCTAGAACATCATCATTTGTTTTGGCTGTTCAAGAAGTGTAATTGGCGCTGATAAATGCGATTAAAAACCTATCCCTATCTACAGAGGACAATGTCAGCATTGCGTTCAACCTTATTTGCAACAAATTGATGAGGTATTCATTAGGAATATTCAAACTGCGTTTATTTGTATATTTTTATTGGCGAAACTGAGTTCATGTCAACAGATGGTTATGTTTAAGTCTGAATATTACGACTAGTCAAAACTCATTAGTTTTACTCGGAAATATCATTCAATATCGACATTTATAAAAGAGGATGATTATAAATTCACGAGTAAAATTAATCCATAATAGTTCTTAAAATTTTGAAAATTTAAACATTTTTGTCCGAATTCAATGCTTTTGAAATATTTGCTTGAAAGTGAAAATTTCAGTATGACCAGAATTTTGAAAGCGGCTTAAGACATTTTTTTGGGCTCCTCAGCAGATAGCTCCTTAGCCGTGCGGTAAGACGCGCGGCTACAAAGCAAGACAATGCTGAGGGTGGCTGGGTTCGATTCCCGGTGCCGGTCTAGACAATTTTTGGATTGGAAATTGTCTGGACTTCCCTGGGCATAAAAGCATCATCGTGTTAGCCTCATGATATGCGAATGCAAAAATGTTAACCTGGCTTAGAAACCTCGCAGTTAATAACTGTGGAAGTGCTTAATGAACACTAAGCGGCGAGACGGCTCTGTCCCAGTGTGGGGATGTAATGCCAATAAGAAGAAGAAGAAGCAGATAGCAAAACTAAATTCGGATTCCTTGAGTTCTAATCAATCTTAAAATAATCTTTTTGGATCTTAGTTCAACAAAAGTTCTAAAAAATACTTTGAAAGCCTTGGTTAACCTTTGTTACTTTCGAGTGCGCTTCTGATCGTGTTTCTGCTCATTACGAAAATAGTTTGCGCAGTTGAATTTTGTTGAAATTTGCACGGTCGGAGTGTGTGAATCAATTGTTATGTCTGTGGGTTTGGTCGTGTTTCGATAGTTTGCACGATCCGAGCTTACAGAAATCATCGGGCATGCATGGTGTGTTTCTTTTTTATAAATTACTAGTCAACCCGGCAGCAGGCAGTGAAAGCGTGATTGAAGCGGACGAGCATTGATCTAATTCAATCATAGCATCCAATACCAGTGAGTGAACAGCCTTGATACCAAACAACGATTATGAGCGATCGTTGCTGCGTAAACAACGAGCAATATAGTTCGCCAAGCCAAACTTGGTATGGTATCCAGGGAAGCTACGACTGGAGCGTTTGTGTTACGCTTGCTCTACTAGAATAAAACCAAAACACATCAGTCGTTCTGCTTTATTCACTCTGCTTTGAAGTTGCTGGGATGGAGGAGAGAAAGTATCAAAGCCTCCCATGCAGTGTATCCGAGTTCCATACTCATAGCGGACTTAATTTTCCTAATGTCTGGAAAGATTTTTCTAACAGCATGTGGTAACAACAGTCATTGTTAGGTTACCAAGTGATTTGCCTCGCTCAGTTGTCTCCCATTGGTGAGCGATGAAGATCTTTAAACATTGAATCAACGAACGCCAAATTTCAACGATCTAGAAAGCATCAGCGATTAGACCGCAGGAGAGCATCAAGTTGGCATGAATTTAGCCGATTTTTACTCATGATCTGATTTTTTTCAATGCCTGCCCGGCAGACGTTGTTTTGCATAGTAGGCGAAAATGCGCGTTATGAACTGCCAATGCAAAATGTCCGTACGAATCTTAATTTTAGTTGTTCACAATTTACTCAACTAAATTTTTGATTTTCGCATAAGGAAATACCTTATAAACCCGTCGGAAATGACAACGATCATATTTACTGAAGGAATGAAGAAAACCTTTCCAGCCGTTTTCGAGTTATGCGGATACGAACACAGACCATTTCATTTTTATTATATAGAAGATTAATGTTTTGCAGAGGTCAGATCTAGCGATGTATATCAACTAATTATTATTCCTTCCTGAGGTTTCTGTGGATACTCAGAGGCAAATACGGCCTTTAAACAGTAAAAATCAACTAAAAATTTTCTTTTAATTTTCTTCATCCCAGTCATATATTCAATTGATTCTGTGTGTGTTATCATTATTTCTGGTTAATTACAAAGTAGTGACATAGCTATGTATAGTTATTCAAAGCTTAGCTAAAGCTAAATTCAAGCTCAGCCAAGTAAATGGCTCATTATTTTTTAAGCCAAAATCATATTTGGTACAAATATAATTTTTTTCGTGGGTGGCTTTGTTTATCGTGATTTTTCTCGGTGGTGGGCGTTTTCAGCGCCACGTCGAAAGTTATTTAAGTCGGCAGTGGCGGTGTGAATCGTCGTGGCCCTATTTTAATGAATTTGTATTTCGAGAAATTGTTCATGATTCTTCGGTTTTTTTTTTGGATTTTTCTCGGAAAAATCTTTGAAACTTCTTCAGAAATTTTTTGTCGATTATTTCAGAAAACTCTCAGAAATTTCCAAGGAATCTTATTTGAATTTTCCTTAGCATTTTTCTTAATTTTCTTGTGACTTGCGAAATTTCTCGAATTTTTTCTATTTTCAGAAAATTCGTAGGAATCTCCTCGCAGAATTCTTAGGAACTATTTCGAACTATTTAGATTATTTTCGGAGAATTTTTCGGATTTTCTTCGGAAAATTCTTGAGAGTTTCCTTGATAACTTGATAACTAATCTTCTTTGGAAAATGTTTTAAACACCTTCGAACAAATCTTCGGACCTTCCTCGAAGTAATTTGTACGACTCGGAGTAATTTCTACGCAAAATTCTTTGAAACATCTCCAGATAATTTTTCGGAATTTTCTCACAAAATTTCGCAGAACTTCATATGATTTTTTTTTTAGTTTTCTCGGAAACTTTCTCAGGAATTCCATTGAAAAACTCTTCGGATTTCTTTCGGAAAGTTATTCGAAGTTTTGCTCGAAAAAATCTTTGGAACTTCCTCGGGAAATTCTTCGTTAGCTTCTCGGAAAATTGTATGCAACGGAAAATACTCGAAAAGTTATTTTCTTGGAAATTTCTATGGAGAATCATCAGAAAGTTCATAGGAGGTTCTTCGAAAGCTTCGCAGGAATTTCTTTGGGGAATTCTTCGGAATTTTCACGAAGACTTTTTCTAAATATTGTTATGAAATTTTATACACAAGAAATTCTTCGGAAATCCCAATTTTAAACAGGTGCGCGCCGGCTTGTCGGCTTCGGCGCGCACCTCTAGTCTCAAGTTGAAACTCAACTAAACAAGGTGGTATCCAATTCTTAAAGTAAAATAATAGACTCTTTGTTTGTCGAAAATTTATTATCGATTTCCCTCCTATCGATCACGACGATTTGAAATTGTCTCCAAGATCGCCGCCAGCAGAAAATGATAGGGTCATTTGTCAAATCAACTGTCAATATTTTTGAGCTCGTTTATCATAATATTTACCCTGATTTGCATGAAGGCTATCTTGCATTGACGTTTTACTAACGGAGATATGAAAAAGCAGGACTGGCGACGATTTTAAAGTTGGTAACAAACTGAGTGGCGCGTTCCGTTACCAAAGAAACAGGCAATATCATTGTGCACTATGACACTTGAACGAAGTTTGACATCTTTCATTTTGTTTCCTTATCATATATTGAAACAAAAAGAAAATGGAATGTCACACCTGTACCATATGTCACATCAAAAGCTAATGTTTCAACTTGCATCGTTTGACAATTGATGTTTTTAATCAAACAATCTTAATCAATCAATCATTCTTTAAATTATTTGAGACTAACCATCCCAAAGAACTCATATTTTTTACAAATCGCCCAAGTAACATTTTAAGTTTTATAACGCTCTTGAAGTCCATAATTTACTCTTCGAGAGTGTTATAAAACCAACATAAAACCAGAATGTTTCTAGGGCGGGCTATTTTTTAAATTTGAAACAAAAAATCTAAAAAGTGCTGACATTTAATTTTGGCTTGACATTTGTCAGATTTTAGCTTTACATCAGGGCAGTTTGCACTTTTCTCATTTTTTGTTTACGATTTTTGAATAATAAGACACGAAACAATATAGGTTCATTGGGAAAATATAGGACACAAAAAAACGAGCAAAAATGTTAATGGGAAAGGTCAGTTATCCTGAGAAGATTCCTGAAGGAAATCAAATTTTCCCTCTTACTTGAAGACTAGAAGCATTAGAGTCCTATTCTTTTTCCAAAAAAAATGCTCCTCGATTTTGCTAATCGTTCTGTTCTACCTAGTCGTTGTGATCAGAAGTTCTGAACTAAACAAAGAACCAATATGTGCAATGTGTATACAATTCTTTAAAATAATTTTTTGTTCATAGCTCAAAGATACGAGAAGCCGCATCGCTAGGGATAGTGCGCTTTCAAATATAGTCGATCCATCGAAAAAAAAACGATGGTCTTCCAGCTGCCACTCCCTCTTCAATCTATATATTTAGTTCAGTTGCATACACCATCTATAGAGCTCTTCATAATTTTGAAAAGTATCTGCGATTCAACAGGCAAGTTCCCAACTGTAAATAGCACCGCACATTTTTATAGCCGGTCTGCCAACGGCATTTCGCCAAAATTCTGTCTACGCCACCGCTTTCCGGCTTCGGCTCTCCGTCGGAAATCCGATATATTACATGAAAGTCCTTCCCAGGTACGAAAAAAAAACTTTGAATATCACGGCCATGACCTAATTTTCCTTTCAGTACTTAGTTTATTCGGTGTCTTAATTTGTACTGCTTGAATTCTCTAGTTTCCGTTTCCGAACGGAGTTATGAGCGGACATACGTTTACTGTGAAATAGCTTTTCAAACACAAACAGGAAGGGAAATATGAATCAAATGCAGGAATTTGTCAAGAAGTTTTCAATTGCAGTTTTGACAAGCACAAACTATTCGGTAAAATCTGATTTACGGTTTATCAAGCCGAACGTGGAAGAATCAAAACGTTGAGTACAGGAATATTACCTATCGAATCAAACATCGACAATATGATCAACTGACTACCGAAGAACATGTATGACAAAAAAATATTTGTTGACTATTTTACTTATGTCATGATTGGTAACTCAAATATTATATACACTTGATTCAGTCAGACATGTTTTGAAATGTGCTTCGAGAGAAAACAATGAGTATTTTTGCAGCGGCATACCAGGAGTAAACTTACAAAACCAGTATGTTGGAAAGAAACTATGTATAGTTAAATATCACAAAAATAAGCACTTCCAACGAAAAAACCATTGTTTACACTGGTGTTCGCAAAAAAAATGCCAGGTCTCTGTCTACGTTATTTTGTTAACCATGGTGAGTAGGGATCTACCATTTTGTTCGAATAAAAAAGTCTGAAAATTGTGAAATTATTGAAAACTAACTTGAACCAATGACTAAAATTTCCTCCTCGATATAAATCATACGCTTGATTTAATCTTATAGCCACAAATCTAAAATTGACTATCAATTAGATCAACCTATCGTACTCATCACATATCCAGATTGCTGTCAAAGCCACCGTACAAGCTGCCAGAATAACCGGCTGTCACCGATTGTAATAGACATCAATTGGCAGACTTCAGCCGTACGTACGTTAGAGTAGGTCCACCCAACATGCCGATGTTAGAAAGCCAACAATCAGCCCTTGTTTACTACCGCATAGCAGCTGTGCAGAAGGTCAGCGTTCAATCATTTGACGTTGAGACAAATTGATGAATATCCAATTAGGTGGCTAAACTTGTGCGTTCGATTCCAGTTGGATCGTTCCCAATCAAACTGTGGAACGTGATGCAACTGCAAACATAATAATGAGCAATTGATTGTTTGTGTGCAGTTTAAATAAGTCAAATTTAGGTTCCTTCGTTTCATTCGTTTGCTTCTGGAATGAGATTCGTGTTGGAATGAATGAACTGCATGGTAAACTAACTCCAACGCAAGACAGTCGTGCCTGCAAGTTAAACAGTGAATTCCTAAAATAATGAAAAACTAGTTTTCATTTTATCTCTGTCTTCACTGCAGTGGTCTTGCAGTTCCACATCTGCTTTCTTCGTTCTTTGTTTCGGAGTGAACCGCGAGGAATGTATGTATAAGAGGCACTTCAAATTCGTAAACATGTATCTGTGGGCCTCTTCGGCCGACTCGGTACAACTATCTTGTTTCCTGTGAATGCTGTTGAACTTCCTCCGAAAAATATACAGAGTCACATAGATATGCCGGAAATTACATACTTTGAAGCTATTTTATTTTCCACTTTCCAGTACAAAGCGCGCTGTGATCACCATGATTGTAACTTTTTGCATTATTTTCACACTTTGTGCATTTTTTCTTGCTCTGGCAAACTTTTATTGCTTGAGCTTATCTTCTCTATCGGCACTACAGCAGCATCTTCTTGCGATCTCACTCACATAAACTTTTTGCATTTCATCCATTCATTTGGTTATCTTTAGTGCTCTTCTCACATCACCGTCTGGATCTGTCACAATATCTCTTCAGCCACAGTAACTTTGCCAGTGACGATGCGACACACGATCCGCGTCCACCCGTTGCGGTCTGTCGAACATCCACAGCTCAATCAAAACCTCCAAATCGCCAACGAAAACGGCTGCACCCAACTAAGAACAGTGAATCGCAATCAGGTCGAACTATAATCCCAAAGACTCAACAATCGTCAGAGACCACCGAAACACACAGCGTCCTCTCCCGGGCTAAACACAACAAACAGAGTGGAATAGTGCAAACACGCCGTGTGTGTATGTTCGCACGGCCCTCGCAGCAGAACCAGCCGCGTTTGGTGGCGATGGCGGGCAGCGACCGACGATGCTATTGGGCAGGTTTTTCTCAGACTCGAGACACTGCCAACATAAATACACTGTGGCTAAAATCCGGACTGTGAAACACCGAGTGAGACCGATGCAACGGCAGTTCTCCGTCATACGCGTCCGTTACCGACCGAAGTTCAGAGTAAACTAAAGCGCCTTTATGTTCGCCATCCAGCCAACACATTCACGGAACCGGGAACGAGCTGCCACTCGTTCGGGTCCATATGAGCAGAACGGCCGAACACGGGAAAGAAAATTTCGATTCGAGAAATGCTTTGCTTCCCCCGGTGAGTTAACGGATGAACCAGCCGAGACGGTGCCGAATGCAGCATGGAAGCATGAATGCTGCGTGTGGCTGTGCCAGTCGCAGTCCGTCTATTTTAGCGGTTTCCCGATTCCTGTTTCTCCGTTTGTTTTGTAGTCGGTTCATTCGGTGTTCGTTCAATGGAAACGAGCTGCTGTAGATATCTTTGAAAGAAAGGTCACTGAAACTGTGACACAAACGCTTCAGATGCGAACGGTTGGATGAAATGAACTTCCCTTCCCGTTTATGTTTCATGAATGTGTACCGAATGTGATCTACAACACATAAATGAACGCTATAGGCCAGATAGATAGGAAAGGAGTTTTGTTTGACTGATTGCGATTTGGTGGCAATATTGAGGATGCGCTATATTGTGTAGATACATGGAATTCTTTAAAAAAAAAGTTGTTCCTTGAGCTTACTAACAGAACGTAAGTTACCATACAAATGACATTAGAAAATGTTTTGAGATACACTGGATTCTGTTTCTACACGATTTACATTTTCTCAATTTTGCACTCATCCCAAATATTTAACACATATTGATTACCATGTGATTTTTCTTTGATTTATGCTGGTGGAAAATTGAAGTTACACGATCAAAAATACGAGCGAAAAAAAAAAAATCGTGTAAAAACAGAATCCTGTGTACTTAAATACCGATGAACAAAAATTTGGTATCGTAAAACCTTTTTTTGAATCATCAAAAAATATTAAATTCCAGAATAACATGGGTTTTCTGTTTTAGATTACGTTAAAAAGCCGCTTCAAAATGTTATAAAAATAAAATAGAGGTTTGGTTTTCTGAATAGGTGAGAGATTTTTCCAAAGAGACTATCAGACTCGAGAAGCAACCAAATCGATCTGGATTGTGCTTCAAGAGAAATGTTTTCTGATACGAAGAGATTCCTTAATCTAAAATAGTTTTAGTTATCCAAAAAATATAACATTTTAATTAAACATCAGGCAGGCACAAAAGAGTTCTCTTATGATCCTTATAAGGATATATGATATTAATTCCTAATTTATCTCGGTAGGTATCGGAAAATTGCCTTGTGAGGAATATAAAAATAATTCTTATTGTGAGCAAAAATGTTAACAAAGTTTTGTTCAAATATTTTCACCAAATTCGAATGCTTTGTAGATTTTTCAGTCCTTGCAACAAAGATTTTTTAGTTTTATAGTTTTGAAAAAGGTCCAGAAAGGATTATTATTAAATATCATGAGTTCCAGGTATTTATAAAGGATTTCTAGGATATCTTGACAATACATGAGATTCCACGTGAATTTCTCATAGTTTCAAATTCGCACGATTATGCATATTCAGATTCCAATTTCACTTGTAATAATTCAAACAGTTTTCAAAAGGGGTAAGTTCTGTTCTATCTTAATCAACAGCTTTATTTAAATATAATTGTTGCATTCGACTGTGATTATTAATCAACGACGGTGTTTCTTCGGTTCTTCCAGCCTTTATGACAAGCTAAAACGGGTTTTGCGAATTTTAGCTTATCATAAAGACCGAAAGAGCCTAAAAAACACCGTCGTCTATTTAAATATACAATGTTCAGATATAAGTTCTCCAACTGTAAGGGCAAAACAAGGATATCTTTTGGTGGCAGAATTATATTGAGTAGCGAAAACAAAAAAGCTCCTTAGAAATTTGATCAACTGTTTTGCCTATAGATTATGCCTTGAGATTGACTCAAATTTTTTTAAAAGAGTGATCGTTTGAAATTTCATTGGATTTGTGTGCATGTGCACTATTTGATGTAGTTCTAAAATGCTTCAATCTTTTTTGAAGCAGATCGAAGCTGGTAGTCTAATAGAACAGGAATGTTTGTATCGTTAAACAATTATGTTTCTGAACTTGCTGCAATCAGGAGAACTAATGTGTGCAAATAAGGTGAAAGTTTAAGCGTGACTATTGGGAAATAATATTTTTTCAAAAATTAGTATCTTTGAAACACCCACCACGCGAAAGTATATGCTCTCCTCTTTCATATAGTAGGCAAACTAAAATTTTCTATCGGGGGATCTAGAACATTTTTTTTCACTATTTTTCACCATAGACATCTCAAATGATAGCCAAATGATGTATGGAAAAATGACCCCCGGTAGAACATTTTATAAATGCACCTACGTGAAAGAGGAAAACCTACACTTTCGTGTAGTGAGTGTTTTAGAGATACTATTTTTTTTAAATAAGCCTCTTCGGACAAAGACACCGTAAGCTAAGAAAATAAAAATAAAACATATTTAGCAGTGATATGGAAATGCTAATATCATCTTCCAAACTTGGACGTACATACATGTTCATGATAGAATTAGACACGGAAGTTCAGATTTGATAGTTCCGTTAGGATACGGCAGGTATGAAGATTTTTTTTTATAGAAGTCGATTTGAAAGCGAGCAGAGGGCAATATTTGTGATGGCACATATCACACGACCTTCCTTCTGCCAAGCTCCCGTATGAAGGGGAGGGAAGAATATCAGTGTGGAAGCTGATATATCTCCACTGGCTTAGCAGATTAATTTTCAATTAATGGCATATTATCCGGCAACTCGAACGAAAATTATTTTTTTATTAAATATCTTGGCTGACATGTGGATTCTTTTTCGAAAATTTCATATCAATTTGTCCATTTCGAAGACAAATTGATACGAAATTCACGACAAAGAATCCTCGAACCCCCAACCTTCTATTCTCTACATGATAGGCGTGATAGCCCCTACACAAAAAGACCACTTAGGGGCTGTCCATAAACCACGTAGACTCTTGAGGGGGTAGGAGGGGTTTCGAAAAAGTATACGTTAGACTACGACGGGCGGGGGTATACCAAAAGTCCACGTAGACTTTATTATTTTTTTTATTTTTTGGATGACAATTTATGCAGCAGCTTTGCGGAAAGTTCACTTGTTTCATTTTTAAGGTTTTGTTTGGCTAAACTACGGCTTAAAACTATCATGGATTTCACCTGGAAATTCTTCTATGATAAGCAGGAAAATTCTGCAAAATATTCTATAAAAACTTTCGATTTTTGCCTTTCTCGTATACTAAGTATACGGTAAAGGCTATATGATCGCTTCAAAAACAAACTTTTTATAGAAGGCCCGGAGACCCATAGTGTTATATACCGATCGACTCAGCTCGACGAATTGAGGTGATGTCTGTGTGTATGTGTGTGTGTATGTGTGTGTGTCTGTGCGCACCCACCCAAAAAAAAATGTCACTCATTTTTCAGGTACTTATCCTTAACCGATTTACTCGCAACAAGTTGCATTCGACGCAGGATACTCTACCATTGTTTCCTATTGAAAATTGGTCAGATCGGACTATGGGCTCAAAAGTAATGGCCAAAATACTATTTTTATAATGCACGAGAAAGGCACCATCACCGCTAGGTGGATGATTCAGGGTTTTTTTTTATTTCCACTCGGATTTATTGCAGATTCTACTAGAATATCTTTTGATTTTTGGAAGGAACTTCTATGGAAACGACAAGTGATTCTTAAGAATTTTCACGGGAAATTATGTCGTACTTCAACGGAAAATTCTTTGGAATTTACAAAGCATTTTGGAATATCAAAGAAAATGTCATTTGAATTTCCAAAAGCCATTCTTTAAAACTTGTAAGGTGAATTCTCCAAAATTTCCACGAGAAACCCTTCAGAATTTCCACTGGCGATTTTCAAGGAAGTCCCTGGGATAATTTCGGTAATTCTTCGGAATTTTTGCGAGGAATTCTTTAGACATATATGCGAAACTCTTCGAAATGTCTATGGGAAATTATTAGAAAATTTAAGGCAATTTATTCGGGAGTTCTAATGCAAATTCTTTGGAATTATTGATGGAAAAACTTCGGAATTGCTATAGAAATGGTTGAAAATTTCCATGACAAATTATTCGAGTTTCCCACCAAAAACAAATAAAATATTTTCAATTTTCAAATTGTAAGATAGCCTTTATTATTTTCACAAAAAATTATTCGAAATTTTTACTAGAAATTCACCAAAATTTCAACTGGAAATTCTTCATAATTTCCATCGAAAATTATTCGGAAAATTCTTTGGAATGTGGAAATTGCTCCAAATTTGAAACAGAAATTTAAAAACATCGTAGGAAATTCAAATTTCAAAAAAAACCACGGAAAATATTCCGAAGTGTTCGTTTATATTTTAAATTACCTCGGGAAATAAATTTAAATTTTCACTGAAAATAACTAATAACTAATAATAAACTTTTGGATTTTTTATATTACGGATGATTATTCAACAAGATATTGCATGGAATTTATAAGAAAAGCATCGACATTTTCACGGAAAGTTCTTTGGAGTATTATCGGAAATCTTTAAAGGTTATTTATCAGGAAATTCTACGATATTTCCACGGAAAACTTATTGGCACTCTCGGAATTTCAACTCGAAATTTTTCGAAGTTCTGAAGATTGTTCGGTTTTCTACTAATTTGAACCGTCCGTGGAGAATTATAGTTCAGATGCGTTACACATTTAAGGCAATGGCACGCCTAAGGAAAAGTTTTGTTTGGTCTTCATTTGAAAGGTTATGCAAAAGTGTCGGCGGCGGTGGCGCACACCTTCATGAGGAATCGAGCTCAACAGAAGGTAAATTGGCTTTGAGATTTGGTTTCGGGAGCTATGGACAAAGGATTAAATTTAATTACGTTTTAAATTGCTTTTTGATTTTGTTCAGTTTAATTTTTATGTTTTTATTGTAATATTTACATACTGAAATTTTTTTGAATACCGCCATCGGAGGTGACAATGAGTCTGGGGGGTGAGAATGGGTCATCGCTTTCATCGGCAGTCTGGAGGTCATAGAGCAAAATCTTTTAAAAAGGTCTCTCATATTTTAGACTTCTTGCCTACAGATACATTCAATATATTCTACAAGCATTCTAAGTAGTTGAAACGGTAGCTGAATTTCTTAGAACGTGGTTGATCTCCATATTTTTAAAATCGCATATTATATTTTGTAAAATTTAGAAAAGTCACCGTAGACTTCAAAGGGTGGGAAAGGGGTTTCGTAAAAGTCTACGAAAGTCTACGAGGGGGGACGGGGGGGTTTGAAAATGTGAAATTTCGGTCTACGTGGTTTGTGGACAGCCCCTTAAGTGTCACGTTTGCGGAAAAGCCACCAGAGTCCGAGTAGCAACCTTCACCGCGGTTAACTCCTATTTTTGCAAATATGAATAATTTTCGGATACTTGATTTGTCCAAATGTCACTTCCCAAGTAACAATTTCCATGCATGTTGGATTTATTTAATTCTTATAGTGAATTTACGAGAGCAGTCACCATGGCTAGATGCTCAGATTGATTGGAGATCTTATTGCTATCAATAAACCTCTACTGGAAAAGCTTCAAACGTTAAATGCCGATTGGTTTTGTAAGCAGCTCTACGGTTGTAACGAAGAGCGTAGTAAGTCCTATTTTAGAAACTCGATCAAAGCCACAATTTTTAATCGTAATGTGGTCAAATGAATAACCCCAATAAGAATATTTACATTGCAAAGGTCTTATAACGGTGTTTAATAAGAACAACATTTTTCTGATAGAAATTTATTATGGCCATATTGGAAATGGAGAACGAAATTGCATGGAAATACATTAAAAAAATACTGAATTATTGTGCAGTCATTCTCATCATGATTTTCATTAACTATTTAGTTTGTTATTATTTATTTGCAAAGTTTTGTTTCTATTTTTCAAAGCAACAATTTTAACAGTGCCCAGGCAAATTTCCTTTTTTGCGGGCGGCTTGAAACGGTCTTTTATATACTGTTATGATAGGTTTAGGCGTGAATAACGGTAGGCTAGGGGGGTCTTAGCCCTCCCTACTCTTACTCTTATAGTGGTCATCAGTAGGTTTTCCTGTAGTATTGGGTTTTATTGTTAGTTCTTGTAATTCGATCTTGAAAACCATTCCTTGAATTCCTTGAAATGTTACTTGGGATGTACTCTACTGTTGCACCTATTAGATAGACACCAAGATTTACATGCGTTTTCATTTGTTTTTTTTTGTGACTCAACCCATTCCAGTCATCTTGAAAATATATAAATAATTCTTAATTCTCTTTCAATATAGAACAAGGTGGCAAAATGAACACGTTAAGGACTTTCGTAGAAGTCATAAAACGAGGATTATTTGCCAGTTTTACCATTCAGTCCAACAATTTAACTCATATTCTTATTGTACTTAACCATTTGTTAATAAATAAACATTGTTTCCGGTAGTTTTTCGTTGAATGGAAAACCTTCAAAATTCGTATGGGGTCGTACACATATTACGTAAGCACTTATGGTGGGAGGGGGTCTGTCGTTTTTTTACGCACCATATAAATGAAAAATTATTTGTATGAAAAAAATCTTACATGGGAGAAAATCCCAGAAAAATTGCTTGCGTATTAAGTGTACGACCCCTGTAGATGGTGCAGGTAAAATGAACACGATTTTTAAAACTCTTTTAAAAAATATGTTTTCCAATATCTAAACTGGCAGTACCTGACGATTACCATAAAAGTTACATTTCAGCAACTGGCTCTGGCTCATTCCCTATTTTTTATGAGCACCAGCATGAATGATAGGAAAACTTTCCAGAGGATTGAGGATTTGGTTATCATATCCGTGTCATTCTGACTGTCGTGATGATCACTTGACTCACGCGGTATTTAAGGTGAAGTGTTCGAAATCAACGCTCGTCAGCAATGGAAGCTTCAGAAAGCGGAAGCGGATCAATACGAAATAGTAAAAAGTAATAAATTTCATAAGGTTTTTTCTGTTGGTGCACCTCCATATCGTATGACTTTTTAGTTTCAAAAGGAAACCTCCAGAACATACAACAAAATGGATTATGCTTTTAGGAAGAAAAATCATTATTGCCATTCTCGTACAACAAAACACTATATATTCTCTCCAAAAACAAATTTTTGATGGAAGGTCTTTGGGGCATTTCCATAAAAGCAAGTGGATAAACATATTTCCTGCCTTTTTTGAGCCACCAAGCCGTTTTTGAGCTACATTTTTTTTTTGAAAATTTCAGTTTTTCTTATATGTATCATAGTTAAGAATTGCGGCTCCGCAAAGTGTCACACACGACTAAGCCTGCCAAATAAATAAAATGGTTAAAAAAATTAAATTTTGGACAAATATTTTAATCGTTTGAGGTCCCTGAATTAAAAAAAATATCCTTGAAACCTTTACAGAATTCAAACAAAGTAATTTTTTGTTAGATCCAAAGATAAATTTGCTTTGCGTAATTATTTACGCTCTCCCAATGCAAACAAAAATATAAATCCTTACCGTAGTACGGGGCTTCTTTAGACAAATCGTAAATTACTATCAAATTGTCATTTTTACCATTCGGGTGTCTTGTTGATAGTTGGATAGCAACTTTCTGTTTCAAATTTGAATTTTTTTTTTTGTTTATATTTTTTCAGAAAATCAAAAATCCAAAATAGCTCCCGGATACATTTGAATGAACTTCAACCTACAGCAATTAATTTCTTTATTTGATGCTTATAAAACTATTCAGGCTGATATTCTTAGGTATAGTTCTTAGGAAGTGGGAAGGTACATGGGCCACAAAATGGAGATATGATAAAAGAGTCTTCAATATAGCAACAACCTTGAAAGGTTATTAAAAGGCTATTTTATACTAAGGGTACAAGGAGTTAATCGTTGCAATAGAAGATTGCAACGATTTTTGTCTAAAATTGGAAATTATTTTGTTGGACATTTGTTGCAATGATTCAATATGGATGTTCATTGGCACTATACCACGTATATACTATACCTATACCACCAATTTTATTTTGAATCCTCTGGAGTGCCTTCTTTCTGGTATTGCAGCAACTAGTCCATATTGGCATACAACATGGCAGGTCTAAAAATGTGTTTGAAAATCAAAAGTTTGTTCTTAAGACAAAGTTTTGATTTTCCGTTTATAAGTGGATATAGACACTTAATATATTTGTTACATTTGGCTTGAAGGCCTTCAATGTGATTTTTAAAAGTTAATTTTTGATCTAGCAGAAGTCCTAAATATTTGGCTTCGCTAGACCAATTAATTGGAACCCCATTCATAGTGACAATATGTCTGCTAGAAGGTTTCAAATAAGAAGCTCTCGGCTTATTAGGGAAAATTATAAGCTGAGTTTTGGAAGCATTCGGGGAAATTTTACATTTTTGCAAGTAAGTGGAGAAAATATCCAAACTTTTTTGCAATCTACTACAAATGACACGAAGGCTACGCCCTTTGGCTGAGAGACCTGTGTCATCTGCAAACAAAGATTTTTGACACCCTGGTGGTAAATCAGGTAAGTCAGAAGTGAAAATGTTATACAATATGGGCCCCAGTATGCTGCCTTGGGGGAAACCAGCCCTTACAGGTAATCTATCAGATTTAGAATTCTGATAGTTTACCTGCAGAGAGCGATCTGATAAATAATTTTGGATCAGTTTAATAATGTACAGAGGAAAATTAAAATTCATCATTTTTACAATCAAACCTTCATGCCAAACACTGTCAAATGCTTTCTCTATATCAAGAAGAGCAACTCCAGTCGAATATCCTTCAGATTTGTTGAGCCGAATTAAATTCGTTACTGATGGGTGGTTGAATGCCCATGGCGAAAACCAAATTGCTCATCAGCAAAAATAGAATTGTCATTAATATGAACCATCATTCTATTTAGAATAATCTTTTCAAACAGTTTGCTTATTGAAGAAAGCAAACTGATTGGGCGATAACTAGAAGCCTCAGCTGGATTTTTGTCCGGCTTCAAAATTGGAACAACTTTGGCGTTTTTCCATTTATCTGGGAAGTATGCCAATTGAAAACATTTGTTAAATAAATTAACCAAAAAGGATAAAGAGCTCTCAGGATTTTTTTGATAAGTATGTAGAAAATATCATCATCATATTTTCAAATTTTCTAGTAATAGATCTCACTTCATCCAAATTAGTTCCCAACGAAGGGTCAAAAACATTCTCTTGATTGAGAATGTCTTCGAAGCTCCGTGTAACCTGATCCTCAATTGGACTAGTGAGACCTAGACTAAAATGATGGGCACTCTCGAACTGCTGAGCAAGTTTTTGAGCCTTTTCGCCATTTGTTAATAAAATTTTATTTCCCTCTTTAAGCGCTGGAATTGGCTTTTGAGGTTTTTTAAGAATTTTCGTTAATTTCCAAAAGGGTTTCGATCTGGGATCCAACTTCGAGACATTATTCTCAAAGTTGGTATTTCTGAGAATAGCGAAATGTTTTTGCCTTTCTCGTACAACAAAGTTGTACCAAAAGGCTATCATTTCACTTCAAGAACGAACTTTTTATAGAAGGTTCGGAGACCCATAGTGTTATATATCAATAGACTCAGCTCGATGATCTGAACAAATGTCTGTCTGTCCGTGTGTGCGTGTGTGTGTGTGTGTTTGTGTGTGCGTGTGTGTGTGCACAAAATGCCATAAAAAACATTCGCCAAATTTCCACATAGACACTCTTAACCGATTTTCTTGCAACAAGTTGCATCCGAAAGAGACTAAAACGCTGTTGATCACTATTGAATTTCATAATAATTGCAAATTGCAAAAAATAGATAATATTAAAATAGTGATGAGACATAGTCACATAGAACAATAATGTGTTATGAAAAATGCCTTGCATCTATGAATATTTTTAAAGTTTATCCGTGGCTTGCTCCCATTAAGAGTTTCATCGTACTATAAAGATACTCGCATTGCACGCATTTAGGCGTAAGTATGCTCTTCGTTCAGTTTCATAGTACTATGAAATTGTCCGAATGTCGAAATTCGAACATAGGAAATTCGAGAAACTTTTGGCAGCGCCATCTGTCGTCTACTAGTGTATATTTTCTATCATAACATTAGACGGTGTAATTGTTTTGCCTTTCTTGTACATCATCGAGGTGTAAGCGTAAAGGCTACATTTATTACCTTTTTGCGCGAGAAAGGCGCCATCATCGCTAGGTGGATTATTCTGGGATTTTAATTTCATTTTGCAAATCTCGCCAAATAACTTTCAACGCGGGATCGCGAGTTCTTTGGTGTTGCCTTCGCCTCACAGACGGATCAGTAGCTGAAGATCGTGGTCAATAATAATGGAGTTGAATTTAATTTCACATTTAGGAATTGCAATGCCTCTGGCTTCAACAATTAAATTTGTCAAAGATACGAGAGCATTATCAATATCACTTTTGGTATCGAGAGGAATATCAACATCAAAATTCCTATCGATATACGTTTTATATAAATCCCAATCAGCTCTATGATAATTAAAAGTAGAGCTGATTGGATTATACATGGCTTCTTGTGAGATTTCAAACGTCACAGGAAGGTGATCAGAGTCAAAGTCAGCATGAGTTACCAATTGGCCACACAGCTGACTTGAATCCATTAAAACCAAATCAATTGTCGAAGGATTTCGAGTGGATGAAAAACAAGTTGGGCCATTGGGATATTGAATAGTATAATATCCCGCAGAACAATCTTCAAATAAAATTTTACCATTGGAATTGCTTTGAGCATTATTCCATGAACGGTGCTTGGCATTGAAGTCACCAATTACGAAGAATTTTGATTTGTTGCGAGTCAGAATTTGAAGATCAGCTTTCAACAAATTCTTTTGCTGCCCATTGCATTGAAAAGGCAAATAGGCTGCAATGAAGGAAAATTGTCCAAAATTTGTTTCAACAGAAACTCCCAAGGTTTCAAAAACTTTGGTTTCAAATGAAGAAAATAATTTATGTTTGATACGTCTATTAATGACAATGGCGACCCCACCACAGGCGCTGTCAAGACGATCATTTCTGTAGATAAAATAATTTGGATCTCTTTTAATGGAGAGTCCGGGCTTTAAATAAGTTTCTGTTATAATATGCAATATGCACATTATAAACTGTTAGGTAATTGAATAATTCATCTTCCTTACCCTTTAGAGAGCGGGCATTCCAATTTAGAACTTTCACACAATTATTTGGATCCATTGAAACGGAGTCCGATAACAATTTTTTGTGTGTACTTTATACCAACCTGAACAGCTTCAGGAATGGTATTTGCTTTGAACATTGCATCAATCATATGATGCAATTGTTCAGTTAAAAAATCAAAATCGGAAGCAGTCATGCTACCTGAATCGGCAACATGACCATTATTTTCCGTTGGGACATGGGTATAAACCTCATTTTGAGAAGAGAAATTTTGTCTACCAGCAGCGATGTTTGGAAAAATTGGAATTTACTGAAGTGCTTGCTACCCGTTGACGAGCGGCAAAATTTGTTTGTGAATTGTGGTGGGTATGAATTGCTCGACCGGTAACTGGTTTCGAAATTTGAGCGTTTGAAAAATTTCTACCCGTCGAATCTGGGATCCGATTGGAATTTCCCGTCATCAATTTTGCTCGGGAATTCAAAACTTTTTTGCGTGAAGGGCAGAAATTTTATGAAAACCTTAAGAAAGGATTTATGATTGTCCCTACAATTTGCACATTTAAATTTATTGGAATCTTCTCTCACAGGACATGCGTCCTTGGCGTGAGAGGTTCCACCACAAATCATGCATTTAGCATCCATGTGACAATGTTTGGTTCCATGACCCCACTTTTGGCACTTACGGCACTGGGTAGGGTTTTGGAAGTTTCCCCCAGGCCTGCGGAAATGTTCCCATGTAACACGGACATGAGACATAATACAGGCCTTTTCCAAACTTTTCATATTATTTAGTTCACTTTTGTTAAAATGAACTAAATAAAATTCTTGAGAAATGCCCCTCTGGGAAGTTCCAGAATGGGATTTCTTTTTCATCTTAATTACTTGGACTGGTGAAAATCCAAGTAATTGAGAAATTTCAATTTTAATCTCATCCAGTGATTTGTCATCACTGGGGAGACCTTTCAAGACGACTTTGAACAATCGCTCAGTTTTGTCGTCGTATGTGAAGAATTTATGGCGCTTCTCAGTTAAATACTGAAGAAGACGTTTGCGATCGTCAAAGGATCCTGGCAAAACGCGGCAGTCACCCTTCCTAGGAATCTGAACTGAAACCTTGATCCCCTGAAGGTTACTCAAAATCTCATTCCGGAAGCCAGAAAACTCGGCAACAGATACCACAATTGGCGGAATCCTTTGCTTTTTCACATGAATCGAATCACCTGGGCTAGAGGTATATTCGATTTGCTCAATTTCATCATTAATCAAATCGAACTGATTGCTCAGTTCGATTGGAGAAGAATTATTTCCGATATTAGAGTTAGAAGGAATATCTGAATACTCCAGCTTCCTTCTATTTTTTCCGCGCTTTGGCAGGACGGTCTTGAACCCTTGTTTCTTTGAAGGAAGTGGAGAATTCAGAGACTCCCCTTCCTCTTGTTTTTATTAATGCTCATGGCTGAGCGTGGAGACGTGAGCTTCTAAGAGGTTTTTTCCCAGAACGGTGTCCCTGCAGGATTACCACCGCTTGTCGGAATTTTACTTCCGCAAACGGGTCCAACGTAAAACGAAGGCACGGGTCCTTGCAAAGATCGTAACGGGATCAGTGGGTACAAATAGCGCTAAGAAGCACCGTTGAAATAAAAATAGCTTCGGGTAGTATTAAAAACTTCCTTCCGCAAAGAGAGAAAGAACCGCACAGCACGAAAGCACGATGCGGTCTGATGCATTCGTCAGTGATTAAGCCGTATTAACGAGCATGTTAACGTGCTTGAGAAGGATAATTTAGATTAAAAAAAATGCGGGAAAGAATCCACTTGTCTTGGTGGGAATCGAACCCACAATCTTCTATTCTCTAGAAAGGCGTGAAACCTAAGGCTATTCGTCGTACATCGTATAATTTTTTTTTCGTTGACCTACTATAATTTATTTCGTTGACCTACAGTTATAGCATTCGGAGATACCCTTTTCCATCAAAGCCTCTTACCGCGAAAGCACAATTATCCACCGATTCAGCCATTCACCAAAGCGGTCAATTTTTCAGCACCCGTATGCAGGACATAAACATCTATTTTGCCATCAACAAGTGATTCATTCTCCTCCAGAAATGAAATCCCCCTCCCCCCTACAACTCAGTGATTCTTCACCATTATCTCGCCGCTCAGTGCCCTATTGAAAACTATACACCCCGCCCCTAGGACGTCCCGATCCCCACCCCTCCTCTCATGGTAATCCATTGGGCTTCAATTTGGCTGGTCGGACCAAGCATAACATAAGTGGGGATTTAGGAAAATTGGACGCCAAGGAAGTATGTGGGTGGGTGTGGAACCAATTCGGAGAAGATAAACTCCTCGACATTTCAAGTGACACTTTTAGCTACTGCCACGACAACGCTGGCTATCACTCCGGGATGTGTGTTTATCGTCGCTCCACGCAGTGAAGAGTTCAGTTCGCATTCCGTCCGAGGACAGTGTTTCGTTCTAGATGTGGGTTTTATTTGTATTGTTGGCTTTCCGTGTTTCGACGGAGTGTTGGAGTGGTGTAATTTATTACCCTCCCGGTGAAGAGGTAGCTGGAAACGATCCGGGCGGATAACTTCCAACCTAGAGTCTAATATGTATCCATTGACAGTTTGTGTTGATGAATTGTAAATGATTTCGTGAACATTGTCACCGGCAGATGACATGTGTGTGATCTGACAATTACCTTTAGATGTGGACCCGAGGATAGCATTTTGGGAAATTACCTATAAAAAAATTTAAAGGTAATTATGTACAATGTAAGATATGATACAGAAGATGCTTCTTTATTCAAAATAGATAATATATTTCCTCAAATGTGGTAAAGTAAGCCACAAAAAGTTGTTAGGGATTTTCACAAAAAATCAAAGATTGTCGTAGGACTTTGTAAATAATGATTTAATAATTTTATGTACAGAATATTGTTATTAATCAAACTCAAGATCAAATATAAAAATTCCTCTAATTTAAAAGTGTAGAGTAAGTCTGGAAAAATAAGAGAAGAAGTCAAAGAAGACAAAGAAGACAAAAATGCCAATGAAGACAAAGAGGATAACGAAGACCAAGAGAACAAAAAAAAACAAAGAAGACAAATAAGACAAATAAGACAAAGAAGATACGGAAGACAAAGAAGACAAAGAAAACAAAGAAGACAAAGAAGACAAAGAAGACAAAGAAGACAAAGAAGACAAAGAAGACAAAGAAGAAAAGGAAGACAAGGAAGACGAAGAAGACGAAGAAGATAATGAAGACAATAAAGACAATGAAGACAAAGAAGATAAAGAAGTTAAAAAGAACAAAGAGAACAAAGAAGACAAAGAAGGCAAAGAAGGCAAAGAAGTCAAAGGAGACAAAGAAGACAAAGAAGACAATGAAGACCATGAAGACAAACAAGACAATGAGACTAAGAAGACTAAGAAGAAAATTAAGGCAAAGAAGATAAAGAAGACAATGAAGACAAAGAAGATAATGAAGACAAAGAAGACAAAGAAGACAAAGAAGACAAGGAATACGAAGAAGGCAAAGAAGGCAAAAAATACATAGAATATAACGTGGACGAGAATGACGAAAAAACAAACAAGACAGCGAAGACTAAGCACACAAAAAATAAAGAAAATAAGGAGAACAAAGAAAACAAAGAAGAATAAGAAAATAATCACAAACGATATGTTCCACATGTCAAATACTGTACAACGATCTAAAAACTTGCTTGACCATTTCCAAACACAAAACACACGAACAACTGCTGCCCGAAACCCCGCCAGGACAGATCGCCAATGGTATCCAATAACGAACATCATGTTTAACACCTTCGCAACTCGAGTACTAGTCCGGCAAGCACTTTTCTCTATGTCATGCACTCTTTTTCTAAGCACACACAAATTGATCAAAACAGTTCCTTTTTTTTGTCCCAACGCCTGGTGTTCTTGGAATCTTTTTTTCGTCAAAGCAGTATGATAGCCGCTGGACAGACACTTGAGCACTTTGTTTTTTTCCCTTTGTCCACATCAATATCGTTTGAAACTTGATCCGTTTTCCACCCGGTAGTCAAAGAATGTCCAGAAAAGGTGCCAGAAGCCACAAGTTTTGTTTGTTTTCATGACCAAACAAAAGCACCGACCATTGCAGCACAGTGATTACGGAGGCCACAGTGCGTTGCATGAACTGTTTTATTTGTGAAAGATTTTCCAATGAAACTCTTTTTCAATTATCTATTAGAATATTTTCAAAACTCAAATTTGGCTTAAAAACTTATAATTCTTGATTATTTGATTGGCGATTTCTTTAAAAACCCATGTAATATTTATAATCAAATGAATGCGAATAACAGTTGATAGTAAAGAATTAGATTTTGTGAACAATTTCACTGTAAAAATCTATTACATTCGCACGGTTTCTATATTAAAGAAAATTATAAAAAATAACTTTTCAAATGTACATGGCTTTTAAACTCAGTATTAGATCCCTCATGAATCACAGTACGCGGACTGCTCGAGTCCTTCTCACAGTTTTAATCTCGATTGGTCCGAGCGGAAATTATCCGCTTCATGTAGAGGATAATATCGCGTGAACTGAGAGACATGCTGAAAATTTTGTGCAGGATCTTGCTGAAGTGCATTCCACGTTTGCACATTGGAACAAAGGCAATTTGATATGTGCTAAAGGTTGGTGTGCTGTTCCGTCAGGAGGTCGTCAGTCCGTTTCGTGGCATCACCACAAAATTCTCAGCTCGCACAAAAAATACCCTCGTGTCCTTGTACATCTTCTTCCGAGAAATTCAAGCTTCATTACTCTCAGAGCTGTTAACGTGGCAAATTGTGACGTCCTGCAGCACCATCCTTTTCACCTTCCAGGCAAGTAAGCACTTGCCAGGCCCAGGCACTGACAATGACCAACTAAACCGTCGCGTCGCGTCGTCCAACTCGCTTTGGCAATCAACCTCACCATCGTCAGTCATCCTCCACACGGTACTGACCGCGTGCAGAGGACGGAGTCGAGGTAATACGATACTTGCCCCCCTTCGCTTTTATATTCCTGGAAAAGCCATGTACGGGGAAACCAAAACCTCTGCACTCTCCTTACCGGTTCATCATATCGCTAACAATGTTGATGGCGTGGCAGTCATCAGTTGTTTACTGCGAACACGGTAGAAAAAAAGGTTTGGATCAATCTTCCAAGACGAGTTTAGTATTCTCCATTTAATTCCACTACGTTTTGTTATCTTTGTAGATACGTATTTCGACCACAACAGCGTGATCGTCTTCAATGTCTCCTAGACTCGACTTAGTCGTGAATACATTCCTCTAAAAAATAAACAAAAAAATAAAAGAGCTTAAAATATTTTTTATGACACGGTGTGCCTGTGACGGTTATTAACGAAAAAAAATGTCCATCCATTCTGAACTCGCCTTTCGAAAGATATAATATTCAGGCGTCCGCTATGAAAATTTCAAAATATTTCATCTAGGGAATCGAAAGTTATAGCAGTTACAAATTTAATGATTTTTGCGTTCGATATTTCACTAATATGCAACCATATATACCGTGAATTTCCTCCTGATTACATCCAAATAAATTATCATCAAATATGCAATTTGCAACCTCAACCAACTATAACCTAAAACCTATTCTTTGAATAATAGAAAAAAAATAACAAAGGATGTTAGAGATAATATTGTTCTAATGTCAATGACAAAATAGACAATACAACCACAATACAGTATTCAAATTACAGAATTACTACACTTCAATCTCCTAATCATACCAAAGTGTGAATATTGTCTATGACAGACAAGTAACTACACTCTGTATGATGATTCTGCTTTTATTAAATATGATAATAGTTGGTAACATAGAATACCGCGCGGAAACAATTTTGTCTTTCATGGGTACTGGGTAGTTAGTAAGACTAGTATAACCAACAACAATGTGCATGATTTGTTGTCAGTTATACAACCATCATCCAGTTCGATTCAAGCAGTGGTACGAAAACGAGTTCCATTTGGAAAAAAATGGGAAAGGCTAGATCACACGAGGAAAACCGCCTTTTCAGAGAAGGGTAGACGAAAAGAGCATATATGCTCCACTTCGGAACGTCTCAACAATTTAACTGACTTGTTGAGCTACGATGCATTTACTTCATAAATTAATGCATTTACTACATAAATAAACTGACACAGGGAATACTAGTATCCGACTTAGAACTAGAAGAGAAAAACCATCGCGTTTCCATAAAGCCAGGTAAGAAAATGAGAGATTTTAGAAGACTGAAACTATTTAAGAAATATTTCACTGTCATGAGACGAGTTTACTACAATTCCATTTAATTCCACCAAATCGTATTACTTTTACATATACGTTTTTCGACCTCAACTGTAAGGTCGTCTTCAGTGTCTCGTACTTGACTCGACTCAAGTCTGTTGACTTGTAAGGTCGTCTTCAGTGTCTCGACGTGAGTCGAGTCAAGTACGAGACGATCTTACACACTTAATTTTTTTAACCGGGATCTCAGCAAAATGGTCAACTTTTACCGAGATTCGCACAGCTGTGCCCCAGCAAACATGTTTTTTGCCGAGATTTCTGTCAAAAGTGCTGAAAATCAGCAAATGATTTGCCAAAAATCAGCTAATAAACATCATTTTTGCCGGAATATCAGCTTTTTATTTTGTTGGCGTACGGCTGTGCGGATTTTTGCCGAGCTGCAGAAATAAAAACTAAGTGTGTACAGTTAAGGTCGAAATACGTATATGTAAAAGTAATACGATTTGGTGGAATTGAATGGAATTGTACTAAACTCGTCTCATGACAGTGAAATATTTCTTAAATAGTTTCAGTCTTTTAAAATCTCTCATTTTCTTACCTGGCTTTATGGAAATGCGATGGTTTCCTTCCTCTAGTTCTAAGTCGGATACTAGTATTCCCTGTGTCAGTTAATTTATGTAGTAAATGCATTAATTTATGAAGTAAATGCATCGTAGTTCAACAAGTCAGTTAAATTGTTGAGACGTTCCGAAGTGGAGCATATATGCTCTTTTCGTCTACCCTTCTCTGAAAAGGCGGTTTTCCTCGTGTGATCTAGCCTTTCCCATTTTTTTCCAAATGGAACTCGTTTTCGTACCACTGCTTGAATCGAACTGGATGACGGTTGTATAACTGACAACAAATCATGCACATTGTTGTTGGTTATACTAGTCTTACTAACTACCCAGTACCCATGAAAGACAAAATTGTTTCCGCGCGGTATTCTATGTTACCAACTATTGTCGGCGTAGCACCGTTAGAATTCTGAAATCAGGACTTCCGAACCGAACTTTCTTCCGAAGTTTTATTTGGCAAACTAATTGATGCGTTGTTTAGCGCATCTTTAGGCGAATCCAGCGCACTACTTCCGAAGTTGGGAAAGTTGCATGTATCTGGAGAAAAATCCAACTTCGGTATAAAAAGCGGTAAAAATTTATTCCGGATAGACAATATTATCATATTTAATAAAAGCAGAATCATCATACAGAGTGTCATCATATTTGATTATAATTTATTTGGATGTAATCAGGAAGAAATTCACGGTATATATGGTTGCATATTAGTGAGATATTGAACGCAAAAAATCATAAATTTGTAACGGCTATAACTTTCGATTCCCTAGATGAAATATTTTGAAATTTTCATAGCAGACGCCTGGATATTATATCTTTCGAAAGGCGAGTTCAGAATGGATGGACATTTTTTTTCGTTAATAACCGTCACAGGCAAACCGTGTGAAGATTAGAATGTTTTCTTTAGTTGTGAGCCATTGATTTTAGTGAAAAAAATCTCTGCATATCGTTTTGGACTAATGTTTATTATACCCAAAAATGATAATTCAACATTAATTGGTTGAAATTCTTAACACAGAGAATTATAAGTTGCTGTTCGTAATATTCATAAAAACATTGTTTCCATACTACTTACTAAATTATTATTATTATATCTTTTAGGGAAGGCATTATCTAAGTGCTATTAATTTACTCGTAGCTAACACTATAATCTGACCAAAATCGTATACAGATTTTGCAAGTTGTATGAAAAACTGTAAGACAGCTGAACGAGCTGACGATTTTTGTTCACCTTAATTTTTTGACGGCTTTAAACCGGACTGACACAACAATCCATGAAAATTGTTAAGAGCGGCTTATACTAGCAGTGTTCAATTGGATACATACTTTATTTTGATTTCGATTTTCAGTCCCATTGCTGAATGTCCTCATGGATAGCTTAATAATATCTGGCATCTTGTGTATAATAAATCGTATTAATTACCATGCAACATATTAAAATTTGTATTCAAAATATTCTCTCCGTGTTTCCTAGCTATCAATCTCATCCAGCTGCAATGGCGAAGCTGCACCGAGCATCCTGACTGTCAAAGATAGGTACGTATGCCTATGATACGAAAAACTTCAAAGCAAGTCACGAATAAATGGATAGATAGAGCGGGCGGCCGTAAGAGTGGGACGTTGCGGTTGAATAACTTAAAAGAGGTCAGTGTTGGGGGCTGACATAATGGATAATGATGGAAACGTAGACTGAGCCGCTTTTTTGTCACACCACTGCGCCTCGTTTGGTTCTCAGTTTGGTCCTGGCCGCTGTCAGATGTCTCCTTCTTTCCTGCCACATCAAGTAAAGCGACTTATAATGCTGTTGGCCTCGCTTTCTAAATTAATATTTTTTACAAAAGATGTAGTCTTACAAAAGCTTTGACACCCACTCATTGCGGGTAGTGATACATAAGTTCATATGGAGGGTGAAAATTATCACACCTTGCTCCTATTGATAAACATACATGACGCCGCTTAGTGTAGCAAAAAATTCAATGGGAAGTTGTACGTTTCGTTGACATTGACACCTCGTGGACTTAAGCCATGAGAATGAATTCTTTCACTGATAATTTTGTCGTCCGTTCATGCTTTTGTCCCTATCCCTACACAACCCTCTTTTGAACAATAATACCTTGCACAGTGGCGTAGCCACGAGGGGGAGGTTTGGACATAAAGACCCAAAGAGACAATATTTTATAAAGAAAAATTTTGTTCGAACCCACTCAAATAAAAAAAAATTGGCTGCGCCGCTGAATAGAACTTATAGTACATACATAGATCATTTTTATTTGAGATCCAAGAGTAGTATTGCAATCAATCAACCCATCAAATGCAATTCAGAAAATCCCTCCCAGACCAATTTTCTGGCTACGCCACTGTCCTTGCTGTGAAAATACTGGTAATGACATCAAAATGTTTTGTCAAGATAAAATTTGAATTAATTCATAATTTTAATTTCGTTTTTTTAACCAACACTAATTGTCTCAATTTAGTTAACTAATTTTCGAGCTAATAAAAAAGCACCATTTCTGTCCTAACGCGCTTTCCGACCATGGATGGTGGATGGTATCCATTCCTTGAAAATTATAATTGAATTAAATTATCTATTATTCATACATACTATCAAAGAGCCCTACGAAGAAGAGACCCATCCTGCCATACTGACGAAGGGGTCCGACGGCCAACGTTTTTCTTCGCGTCGGGCGAAGAAAGGCCTAGCAAATGAGACGAATTATTTTTAATTTGACATTCAAGATGCGGATCTTGAGCAAATGAGCTTAACAAGTAAGACGGCATGCAACGTTAATTGCACGGAATTGAGTTTTGAGTTGAGCAGAGCTGTGCCGAGAACTAGTCCCATGTCTTGTGACGTGATTAGTGTGCATTGTTTCGACAATTTGAAATAAAATGCAGAAATATTAGCCTGAATGTAAAAGCTTTGCATTTGAATTAAGGAGAGTTCAGAAAATAGGATGTTGGATGACAACTGAATCATAAACGTGATTTGTAAAAACTTTAGTCGTAAGAATATATTACATATTCGATTTTAATATTTCCTGCTGCCCAGCAGTCTGGGAAGCATGATAATATTTTCTTCTTTTTCTTGTTGGTATTACATCCCCACTGTGACAGTGCCGCCTCGCAGCTTAATGTTAATTAAATGTTCTTCCACAATTACTAGCTACGAGGTTTCTAGGCCAAGTTACTATTTTTGCATTTGGATATCATAAGGCTAAACACGATGATATGCCCAGTGGAATCGAGACAATTTCCAACCCGGAAATTTTCTAGATTGAACCGGGGATTCAGCCCACCCACCTTCTGTATGGTGTTGCTTTGTAGCCACGTTTTACCGCACAACTAAGGCAGGCCCCAGCCAGCCAGTAGGTATACTTAAAATAAATATGCACCTGTTACGTCGCTCTACGTTTTTGTTTTTATGCCCTCATCATTTTCACTCCTTAGCATCACAATTCTACATAAACAAACAGAAATCAGTCACAAAAAATCAACAATTGATTATAAAATGACGCTCAATCAAAAAGAAGGTGAAAATTCTACCGTTAAGGTAAAGATTGGTGAATACTATGTAATGCGTACTTTGGGGTTAGGGACAAAAGGTCGAAAGGACAAAAGGTCGAAAGACAAAAGGTCGAAGGGACAAATGGTCGAAAAGGACAAAAGGTCGAAAGGACAAAACGTCGAATGAGAAAAAAAGGTCGAAAGGGACAGAACGTCGAATGGGACAAAAGGCCGAAAGAAACAAAAGATCAATAAGATCAAAAGGTCAAAAAGCACAAAAGGTCGAAATAGACAAGAAACTGAAACGGAGAGAATCAATCCCGCACCAGAGTTGCCTTACAAAATTGGCAAAACTCTGCTTTTTTATTTTTCACAATTTTTAACAATTAAATATAACTCATTCAATGACTACAGATGGATGTTTGAGTTTTCAAAATGTCACTTCGTTCTCTCACAATGGCGCACGCCGCACATTTAATACACCGGCGTGTATTAAGGTTCCCCCAAACACACGCGACGAGACAATCGCGACGCGATTCTATTGCTTGGGGACTGCGATTCTGTCGCCGTTGGTAAGGAAGCGTAAATGGAGCATTGCCAGCATCCACCCAACGATAGAATCGAGGCAACAAGCTGTCGCCGTCGCGGCGATGAAATCGCTTAGGCCTGGGGAGCTATTACACACCGGTGTATTTTTAATGCGCGCACTTGCGTGACTGCGGCGTGCACTATTCAAACAGATTGAAGTGACATTTAGAAAATCTAGATCTCAATCTATTATTTGCACTCATTCAATGATTTTTTTTTTCAATTGTTAAAAATAGTGGAAAATAAAAGAGCATTTTTTTGCCAACTGTATTGGACAATTCTGTCTCGCGCAATACAAGTTTTATTCATTTCTCAAATTAGCAATCTTTTTTATCTGTAACAGAATTATCTAGATATTCATAATATTGGTTTATAGTAATTACTCCTTCTTTGAAAATTGCTCATTCTTCAACTTTGATTGATGATATGAGTGTGTTATTTCTGCTTGAAAATAAATGCATTCTTTATCGACCACATTTTGTTCTTTTCGACCTTTCGTCCCTTTCGACCTTTTGTTCTTTCGACCTTCTGTCCCTTTCGACGTTTTGTCCTTTCGACCTTTTGTCTTTTCAACCTTTTGTCTTTCGACCTTTTGTCCTTTCGACCTTTTGTCTTTCGACCTTTTATCATAGATTCCGTACTTTGTGCAGTTGAAGGAATTAAATAGACCCCATTTTACGTTTCCAATTTTCTCACCCAGCAACTGCTATCCGTACCACCCCATGATGCCGGCGGGGAGGTACGAGCATTCTTAGGAAAGATCGACGAATCAACCCCGGTAGCAATTATGGTTGTATGCTGTTGACGACAGGGAAGCGGAGGTATGTTCTCTTCCTCTCCAAAATTGCAAATCTGATCAAGCGTCAGTTCTCTACGTTAGGAGCGGCTGATCATTGTCTGAGTGCCAGCAAGGAGCTTTACGCAAAACTGTGCAGTGTGTACACTGTGCTTCATTGTGTCAGGCGCGAGAAGGCAGCCCCATCAATATGACGTAGATAGCACAATCCTGGTAAGGGACGATTCAAATATGACGTCCACTACTTTTTGAGATTTCTAGACCCCCCTCCCCCCTCTGTCACGCTTTTTTGTATACCTAGTATATGCAGTGTCACAAAATCTTAGACCCCCTCCCCCCCTAAAACCTGTGACATCATTGTTGAACGACCCCTAAACACTAGCGGCGCCAGAGCTCTGGTAGTGGTGGGGCACCAGCACTTTTGGCCTAATTGGTTTATTTATAATTTGGCGTCAGCGATAAATCAATTCAAAAAAATGTCAGACAATTTCAAATATTACAAAATTGTTATTGCATGATCGTCTAATCGTTTTTCCAAAAACTTCCAATTCAAAAATTATTTCAGGTATTCCTTCGGATACCATCGGAAATTCCATTCCCTCGGAAATTTCTCCAGTAATTCCTCCGGAATTTCCAGCAAAAATCCTTTCCACAAATCTAGGACAAAATTTCAGGAATTTCCTTAGGAGTTTCCGAACGAATTGCTAACGGAAGTGACAACGGAACTTCTGAAGGCATTTCCGACATTAAATGTGTACAAGAATTTCTTTGGACATTCCTCAAAGTATTTTTTCGAAATAAGGGATTTTTCTAGAAAATCCTCTGGAAATTACTTTGGAGATAAATCCAGAAATTCCTTCGTAAATTCTTTTAGTAAAACCATATGAATTTTTTCCGAAATTCCTGCAAGAACTTTCCGGAATTTATTTTGAAAGGAATTTTGATTGAAAGATCTGAGATTTTTTTTAAGAATGAAATAGGAAATACTTAAGAAATTTTTGGAAGAGTTTCTAAAGGAAATTTAAAATGAATTTCCAGTTGACATTTACGGAAGAACTCTTAAAGTAATTTTCGAATGATCCTAAAAGAATTTATAAATGAATTTCAGGAGTGATTCCCGAAAAAAAAATGTGTCAAGGAATATCCGAAGATCTCAAGGAATTTCTAATTAAATTTCTGGAGGAATGTCCGAAGGAATTAAAAAAAAAATCGAAAGGATTCCTGGATGAAGTTCTGAAAAAAAATCGTAAGAACTCAGAGAATTTCTTCCTAGAGTTTCCGAAGGGATTTCATAAGACAGGAATAATTGATTTGAAAAATTGCTGGAATAATTGCTGAAGCAATTTCTTCAAAAAAAGTATTTCTAGATTTATTTGTGGAGGATTTTTGAAGAAATTCACGATGGAATTCCTGAATGAATGTTCTAAGGTATGCCTGAAAAAATTTCTGGTTGACTAACCGGAGGGGCAGGATTTTTTAACGAACTTTTGAAACATAAATTTATTATGAAAAATCACCTGAATGAAATCACTGAACAAATTTCCGAAGTAACTTTTGAACTAAAACCCAAGGAATTCTCGAGAATATCAGAAGAAGTATAATGATGGATCGACTGCAATCTCGAATTTTTTGGGTTTTTGGCAAGTCTTAATTCCAGATTCAAAACAGGGTTTTGTTTTATTACTGTCCGAATTTTTGAAGGACTTCCCGGAGGAATTCCTGGCTTAATTCGCGGAAAAAATCCTCCAGATGTTCCTGAAGGAATTCTTGTAGAAATCTTAAAAAATATAGGAATCTATATTTTTATAGGAATTTGTTTGGGATTTTTTCATAATTCTTTGATAAATTCCTTCCTTTAGAAATTCTCGTCCAAAATCTAGTCAGATTGTTCTTCGTAACTTCCTTCTAAAATACATTTTCTGCAATTTTCCAAGAAAATCCTCCAGAAATTCTATCTCCTCCAAGAATAATTTATAAATTCTCCCTGTAGGGATTCTCTAATAAAACCTCCTGAAAGGCCTTTGTGAATTTCTCAAAAAAAAGCTTCAATAAAACAATGTAAAATTCCTGCAAGAATTATTACGAAAGTTTTGTTCAAAAAGCTCTTCATGAAAATTATGGAAGAATGAAATAGGAAATGCTAAAGGAATTTTCGAAGGTGTTTCCAACGGAAATTTCTAAAGAATTCTCGAAGAAATTCTTAAAATAATTTCCAAACAAAATTTACGAAAGATCTCTAAAAGAAATTCTAAAGGATTTTCTGAAGAGATTCCAGAAAGAATACGCAAAGGAAATTTCGAAGGAATTTCAAAAGGAATCTCAGAAGATTAACGGAATTTCTAAAAGAATTTCCGGAGGAAGGACCGAAGGAAAACCTGAAAGAATTTTCGAATGAATTTCCGGATTAGGATCTTAAGAAATTCCTATGGTAAATTTCTTCCTAGGGCTTCCAAATTTCTCGATTTCTCGAGAAAGTACTGGCTGAATTTTTAAAATATTTTCGGAAGAAATTCCTGAAAGAATTAAAATAATTTCCGTAGGTGTTGTAGGTACTAAAAAAATACCTAAAATTAGGATCTTTCGAAATTTTCTTATAACTCTTTTTTTGAATTTTCGAAGGAATATTATGAGGAATTTCCAAAAAAAAATCTGGATTTATCTTCGAAAATATTTCCGAAAGATTTTCAAAAGAAATCCCAAGAAATTCCGAAAGAATTCTTGGAGGAATTTTCAAGAAATTCTTACAGAAATTTAGGAATGTCAAAAATTTCTTGGAAGTTATTTATAAAATTGAAAATCAAGTCGTTTCGGCGGGTGCAGTCTTGTAAAGCAGCAAAAACAAGTTTACTTCTGCATCCGACGATTTCGGTAATTTCGGATGCAGAAGTAAACTTGTTTTTGCTGCTTTACAAGACGAAAACGACTTGATTTTCAATTAAGTTATTTGTAAATTCCTTTATAAATTCCCTTGAGAATTGCTTTGGAAAGTTTTTCGGGATTTCCTTAGGAATACCTACGGAAATCGTTTCAGGAATACCTGACGAAATTGTTCAAGGAGATATCATTAGGAAATTTCCTCAGGAATTCCTCGGAAAGTTCAAATCATTTTCGTAAATTCGTTTGAAAATTCGCTCAAAAATTCCATCTAGAGATTCCTACGAAAATACCTTTACAAATTCTTTTGAGAATTTCTTAAAAAATTTTTTTTTAGAAATTCCTGCGGAACATCCTTTAAGAATTACTTTGTATATTCTATTGGAAATTGATTTGGAATCCCTACGGAAACCCAGAAATTCCTTTAAGGATACCATGTGGAAAACGATACTGAAGACCGAAAAACATGTGTTTTTGATGAGTAGAACATTTATGAAATATGTAAAAATATCCACTGCCTATCGGCAGGAATCAAACCCACAACTACCAGTATGCTAAACGAGCTCAATCAGAATGCTACTTGGGTATGGGTTGGATTCCCACCGGTAGGCAGTGGATATTTTTGCATATCTCACAAATATTTTCCTCCTCTAAAACACATGTTTTTCGTTCTTCGGTATCGTTTTCCACATAGTAAAAAGTAAGACGAAAGTCGATCACCTAAACTATTTCAAAGAATACCTACGGAAACTTGGGCGTAACTTGGGCGTAAATGAACATTGGAAGGCGAATTCCTGCTACATATAAAATTTCCTGATAAAACCACGGTACACAGAAAAAAATAATGAAAACTAATCAGCGCATAAAAAATACAGACGCGGAAAATTCCACTATTCTGAGCATACAAGAATCTTGTCCACCAATTTCACCCTAAATGTATGCAATTTGTATAGCATTATGCCACTTAATCGAATAAATAGCGTCATAATGCAATACAAATTGCATACATCCAAGCGAAAATATCGTTTAAAATTACGCTCTTTTTGGCATTCCCTTGATGTGCATTACTTTCGTGTAAATTTCAACAACTTTTTCTATCTGTGTATGTATCCGACAGTATATACTTTCCTCTACCAGGTAAGGGAATTAGTGTTGACGAAAAATGCTTGTTTTCAACAAATTCCACAAAACAGTGTTTAACCAAATAAGTTACGCCCAAATCACAGATCGATCCTGCTGTGTCTTTCAAACTTCACCCAGGAATTCTTGTGAAAATTCCCTCAGGAATTTCTTCAGACATTCCTACGGACATTTATTTGGAAAATACTTAAGACTTTCGAATATTCCTTTATAAATTCTTTAGGAAACCAGAAATGTATGCAGACATTTTTCTAGGAATCATTCAGAATTCCGTCAGAAATTTCATCTGGAAATTCAATTAACATTTCTGTTAGAAACCCTTCCGAAAACTCCTTTAGTATTTCCTATTTCATTTTATGATAAATTTCTGGAAAAGATCTTCCAACGAAATTTCTGGAATAATTCCTGCAGCAATTTTAGAAGGAATTTTGTATGGTTTTACTTAAAACAAAAGGAGGTTCCGAAGAAATATCCGGATGAATTTACAAAGGCCTTTTCAAAGGATTTTCCGAAGGAATCCCTGGAAGAATGGCAAAAGGAATTAATGGAGTAGTTTTTTAAATTATTTCTGGAGTGGGAAGAATTTCTGAATGATTTTCAAACGAAATAATCAAAGAAATTCCCGTAGAAATTTTAGAATGAATTCTCGTAATATTTTCCGAAGAAAAAACTGAAGGATTAGACAAATAAATTTCTACATAAATTAACGAAAGAATTTCCAATCAACTTTTCGCGAAAATCGGAAAACTGCGGTGGGCTGGCCACGTAGTCAGAATGTCGGACATAAAACCGGTGAAAATGGTTCTCAACAACGATCTGACGGGAGCAAGAATGCGACGTGCACTTGGCTTTCGGCTGATTTATTAGGAGCTGGATTGCGTAATTTTTAGCCCAATCGAGCAATCAGAACCAATTTCCAGATCGAATGAGTGACGGAGTTGTATTTTCCTATATAGTTTAGCTAAAATCGCCATACAAACCTCAAATCAAATGCGCCAGCTTATGCAACAAGCGATTGAGCTAACATTTTGAGGGATTGATTTTCTCACCAAAAGACACAATCCTGGGAGGTGCCCCGTGAAATTCGACAACTTTTTGTTTCCTGGGCCAGTCTATTGACAATGCTTCATATAGGATGAAGAACTATCGCGATATTTGGTTATGTTTTGAGTACAATTCACACTTAACTTTTCAAAAGGACCTAAGTAACATTTTTTTCATGATTTAATTTGAATAGCGCAATCAACAGAACAACATGACAGCTATTGATTGCAGTATTCAAATTAATTCATGAAAAAAATGTTACTTAGGTCCTTTTGAAAAGTTAAGCGAGAATTGCACCTGATCTGATATATTTTGTACTGCTTCTGTTCTGCGGCCCAGAAAGAAAATCAATTAGCTCGCATTTAAAGTTCGTATTTAAAGTGATCCCCCCAATAAATCACATCCCAAGTAACAAATTTATTGCCGCTTGGTTTAATGTGAATTATGTGAATTGAATTATTAATGTCATATACAATGCCGACGAAGGAAGGTTTTTTAACACTCTAAAATTATTTACAAACCCCTTATAAACCTTGTTTTAAAACAAAACGATTTATTAGCTTATCCGTTTTATGAATAGTTTTATTATTGCTTTCTAGTATCCCATAAAACCAATTTGGATCACAGCTATAAAACTCTCAGTCGCGACTCGACTAATATGCAACGTTAAATTTGATGAAAGTGTTTCTGTGAAGTTTTAAGTTTTAATCATGGTTTGATACGCATAAGCTGGCGTATTTGAACCAACATGATCTGCTGAGTTTCTGATGTACTTATTTTTCAAATTAAAATAAAATTAAAATCAAAGGGGACAGTTAAAAAATTGAAAATCTCCCAGTCATAAGATTCGCAGGCAATCTCCAATAGGACCAATACGGCGTTCTCCAAAAAAATCGATACTATTGAAGTGTCTGCTTTTGGAATTAATTTGATTTTGTTTTGGCAGGTTTTCGATAACTGCGGTGCATCTTTGTGGCAGATGACTCCCTCAGGTTGTTAAGTGTTAGTACACTCTGGCGCCATAATGATGATTTTCGAGATTTATTTTCAAGATAATTTACCATAAATGTATGACAAAATGAAATACATTTCTCGCCTGATTTTTGAAAACGTTGTAAGTCCAAAAGAGAGCTTACGTAATCAATGTACGACCCTCTTTGTTTACGTTCTCTTTCGATTATTGCAAAGCCTTGATAACATATACATGGAATTTTTTAGCACAAATCAGAAGAAAATAGCTTTATCAGAGAAGCCATCGAGCAAGTAAGTGCAGTGCCTGTTTTAGTCGTCTGGTGTACGGTGGCTCATGCACTTCATTTCGGTGTAGACAAGTGCGATCTTCCATAATTTGCGGTACCTATCGGGCAAGTAGGTACAGACTGTTGCGCGTCCGTTCGGTCGTCCAAAACACGGTTCTCCTCAGTTTTCAGAACGACGAAGTTATTCAAAAAGAGAGGGCATTCAAAAACTGATCATATCTAAAGCTGTGAAAACAATTTGGATGATGACCTACCTGGTGGAAGCTCTTCGGTAACAGTTTCAGCGATGATGTATGATACTCCTACGAACAGTAAACTAAGAAAAGTGTAAATCGTTTTCACCGGCATGTTTATTTTCGTCTGTATATTGCAACACCAATGATATGTCGAAACACTTTGCACTGTAGATCTGCAAATACATAAGAAAGAAAGAAAATGTGTTAAATTGTGTCATTAATTTCAATCAAAACAAGATTCATATAATTATTTTCAGAAAATAACGACTCCTACTGTTTTTGATTCTAATCAATCAATAAGCACCAGTATTTCAAACATCAAGGAAATTTACTGCCCTAGTGCCATCGTCTATGAACCTTCTCATATCCGCATCCCAATCGAACGCAATCATCATCGTCGTCGTCGACGACGTCATCCTCGGATGGTAGCGAGTGCCAGTGAAATCCGATATCCTCCCACTTTTACCGCACCTTTCTCTCACGAAGCCTACACCCCGCACTGCCAGCATGGCAACCGACCAGGCAACCTGCTTGAAAACTTTCAATCATGACGAGTTCGGAAAACTGTCAGTTTCAGAAGGATTAATCGATTTGTTTTATGGTTCTTGGCTTCAATCATCCGTTCTCTTCCTGCTGGGGTGATGCTTGTCGCTTTTCATCCTTCAATTACCTAATTCCTCCAACCTACCGCATGCAGACTCCACCCAATCTAACGTCAACGTCAACTAATCCAACCCTCCGGAACTGCGACGGATGGATGGTGTGCAGCGGTGGTGGTGGCTCAAGTTCAGGAGGCGCAGGTTGAGAGAGAGACGATGTATGTCATGTCGTTTGCCAGAATATTGAAAAAGTGAAAGATTCCTCCATCATCGGTGTACGTGATTGTTTTTAGATTATTTTTTTTCCTGCCGTACGGAAGCGAACCTGCTCCGAAAGGATGCAACCGAGATGAAAAATGGGCAGAAGCTTGAAGGGGTGTTCATATTTCAAAAATACAAAGTAGTGTCAATCGAAGTTTATTGAAATTTGAATGAGAGGGAAATTTTGATTGGACCATCTCCAGCTAGTGTCGTATATGGATGGATGCTGGGTGCAGGGCTTTGTATGCTTTGTGTCCCGGAGCGTAGTGTACAGAGTTCAGTGAGACGATGAGGCGATAAAGTAATACCTATTCTAATGAAAATTCATCAAATTGAGAACAGGAATGCTTCATAAAGTACATAAATTTTGAACAATCTGTCTTTGAGCAATCAATTATTTTTTTCTCAATTTAGAACTTAGAATCCAAAATCGATCGATTACAATGATAAATAGTCTAATCTCAGATATCTAAGTCAAAAAGGACACGATATTATTATTCGATCAATACTCGAGTAAAATGGATTTTTTCGTTGGATGTTTTTCCAACTACTCAGTGCTCATAGGCGCATATCATTGCCATTACATTGAAAATCGTGTGAGATGATTACAAATGTCACTAATGTGTTAACGTGCTTCATATTATAAAATAAAGACCACACATCAACCAGCGACTGTTATATTTTCTATCAATTCTTTATAGGAACCTACCAAAATCTGTATAAGAACTGAGCATATGTTAGATTCTTATCAAAAAATATAAGCTCACAAACAAATATTTTAAGGTCACTCCTGACAGAATCCAAGTTTCAGAGTGCTCGCGTTTTCGGGGGCACACCACTCGATACAGAGGCGGTGGACAACTGTCATTTTTGTTGATTCAGCTTTGCTGCGTGCTTGACAGTTGTGCGTTGCTTCCGTATCGAGTGGTGTGCCCCCGAAAACGTGAGCACTTTGGAACTTGGAATCTGTCAGGATTGATGTTAAGGAAAGTTTGCCAAATTGTAAGGTCTCATACAATATTAGTAGAAGAATCTATCATTCTCGCATATGTACAGTTCTTGTACAGGTTTTGGTAGGTTCTTATACAGACTTGTTAGAAACTCTAACAATCACCGGTTGGATGTACGTACTTGGAGTATTTTATATTACTCGGTAGAGCTAGAAAAAATATTTTATAATTAATTCAGATTTATAAGACAACCACCACATCACCCATTATTCCGACATATTTAGGACAAGACTTTTCGAACTCAATTTGTTAATCCGATTATTAAATCTATACAAATGAAACTAATAAAACAGCGAGCAATTGGTACAAATATGATATTAACATATTGTTCAAAAGAAAATTATAAATCAATACAGTCTAGATTGATGCATTGTTGGACAAAGAAGACACGGATAAGCGCGAGAATAACGTAAAAAATGGAACGGAGCTAACAAAAAGCTAGATAGAAATAAAAAATGGAAAGTTTGCGAAAAGAATGGAGAACGGGGAGAGTGCAATTATCAAACACAGGTGAATTATGACAAATGGAAGTTAAAAAAGAAAAATGATTTGTGGCAACTGATGTAATGCAAAAAGTGATAATGCGAGGAAATAAGTCAAAGAGGTTAACAGAGAAAAAGTGAATAAAGACAACTGAAGAATGTGGAGTTAAAAATAAGGACTGAAAAGTAAGTAAACAAAATGCGAATAATTATACAACAAAAGTGTGAGTGAGAATGAGCAGCGAGAATTGATTGCGAAGTGAGACGTAGTACTTCTCACTTTTCACTACTCTTTTATCACTTGCTATTGTTCTCACTTTCGAATCTCATCAATTACTTTACATTCACTATTGTTCGTCCAAATGACCTTTTCAGACCAAATTACATTTTCGGCCTAATGACTGTTCCAGCCAAACTGAATTTTTGGCCGTATTTCCATTTTTGGTAGATTCGGCCTAAAGGCATATCGAACCAAACAACTTTCGACTTCGGCCAAATCTTTACAACACACGCAGTGTTCCAGTGGAGAATTTTTAACTTTACAAAAAGTGCTCTTCTTACTAGGACGGTACTAATCGCATGGGCGTGAAGCTTAAATTGAAAATAGGAAATGAGGAATGAGAAATCAGATATGACAAATAAAATATGATATAGGGGAAATGACGGCTTTGGCAGGTTTTGTTCTATTGTTGTTAGGGGGGTTTTCTATAACTAATTGTGCTCAAATTTGGCCTAAACATACTTTGCATATCAAAGAATATTGTGGCCAAATTTTATAAAATTTGGTCAACAAAAACCCCCCTGACAATAATACAACAAAACCTGTCAAAGCCGTCATTTCCCTACGAGAAATAAAATATGGGAAACAAATAAAACTTGAGAAATTGAAAATAAGGAGATGAAGAAAAATAAGGAGATGAAGAAATGAAGAATGAAAAAACAAAAAACAAATATATATTTATAGGGGAACTGTTCCGTTTTCCATCTCACTAAACATATATTCAACTCTTCAAAAAAACAAAGAAATACAGCACCAATCTCGTCGCTTCTTTTTGCTAACACGCGTGCTCACTGGTGAAAAAAATCCCAAAAAAGAGACCAACCAAATTCCTTTTCATTGCTTTGTTTTTGATGGGATGGAAATAGGAGCTATGGGATGAAGTGCCGAACCGTTCCTTGTTTAGTTATGCGTATTTTTGTAACAGATTCTGATATAAAATGTATTAATAGTAAAAATATCAGAAAGTCACAACAAACCAATACAAATGAAACAAATCTTGTTAAACATTTGATTAAATATGGCAATAACTAAATATTAATTAATTAATTAATATTAAGGTATGGGGTATTTCAGCTGCTCATCCGGGTATTTAACGTCATTAACAATGTTGCGTAGCGTCTTGTTTGAAATGTGGCTCGTCGAGGATCATCATTCAGATGATCAGAGCTTCATGATACACCGAGCAATATGTCAAAGACCTGATACTTTTTCAGATCACAATTCCTGTTCAGATCCTAGTTATTGCTAAAACAAGTGTGGAAGAGTATGGACTACACAATCAATTACAATGAAATATGCATGCGGAAATGGGCATGTGGCTGCTCAAACTTTACAAATCAGAAGTTTAAAAAAAATGTTTAATTGACATTGACCTTCTAAAATTCATATTAGGGCCGGATTCAGTGGTCAAAATGGGGGAGAGCAGTTTGATTGTAATTAGTTCTGGAATTCTTTTTGGCTTTCTCAGTCTTATGTATTCAAAACGATGAGTTTTGTTATGCCCGACGTTTCGGCTTTGTATTTTGGCCAAAATAAAAGGCCGAAACGTCAAGCAAAACAAAACTCATCGTTTTGAATACATAAGACTGAGAAAGCCAAAAAGAATTCCAGAACTAATTACAATCAAACTAGGCATGCGGCTGCTCAAACTTCGTGAAAATACATAAGAAACTCAAAGAGTGCAGTTTGAACTTGAAATTAATTTTGACCAGGGCTAAATTCAGGGGTCAAAATGGGGAGAGCAGGAGCAATAACACCAATAATAATAAAACTGGGCATGCTGCTGCTCAAACTTCATGAAAACACATCAGGACCTCAAAGAATGCTGTTTGAAATTCAAATTGATCTTTTGAAATTTTAACCAGAACCGGGCTTGGGGGTCGCAGGCATAGATTCTATCACAAACGCCCGAATGACACTCGCCCGAATTCCATTCGCCCGAATGTAACAGTCGCCCGAATTCCATTCGCCCGAAAAGACCAAACGCCCGAAAAGACCATTCGCCCGAATGGACCACTCGCCCGAATGGACCACTCGCCCGAATGGACCATTCGCCCGAATAGGTCATATATTTATGTATACCTTCAGATTGTATAACAACATGTTATTTTTCCTAATCATATTGAAAGGAAAAATACCGTACCAGTTTGTCCAGTTTTTCATTCTTTTCTGCTATTTTAGATGTCTTCTTAGCCTGCAGTGGTCGTAGAGTATCAGTGGTCGCATTTCTTTCTTCTAGTTGGAACTGTTTTGGAACTCTGTAAAACGGAGGACTTCCTCGTTTCAAAAGCATATTCTACTTATTGTGCCACCCTAAAATGTTATTGGAAGTTCGAGGAATACTGTTTAGGGTATTTTCGATGCTAGGAGTAGTGAGAAGTGAAAAATGAGAAGTAAAAAGAAGTGAGGAGCACGAAGTGAGAAATGAGATGTGAGACGTGAGAAATGAGAAGTAAGAAGTGAGATGTGAGAAGTGAGAAATGAGAAGTGAGAAGTGAGAGGTGAGAAGTAAGAAGTGAGAAGTGAGAAGCGAGAAGTGAGAAATGAGAGGTGAGAAATGGGAGGTGAGAAGATAGAGGTGAGAAGTGAGAAGTGAGAAGTGAAAAGTGAGCAGTGAGAAGTGAAAAGTGAGCAATGAGGAGTGAATTGTGAGAAGTGTGGAGCAATAAGTGAGAAGTGAGTAATGAGAAGAACGAAGGAAAAAAGATGAGAAAAGAAGAAAAATAGATGGAAGAAAAAAAGAAGAGAGAAGGAAGAAAAGAGTGAAGTAAAATATAAAGAAGATAAAATGAAGAAAGAATGTAGAAAGGATAAAAGGAAGAAAAAAGGAAGGATAAAGGAAGAAAGAAAGAAAAAAGAAGGAACAAAGAAGGAAGAAAGCATGAAGAAAGGAATAAGACAGTAGCAAGAATGAAGGAAGAAATAAGGAAGAAAAAAGTAAGAAAGAAAGACAACAAAAAGAAGGAAGAAAGAATGGAGGAAGAAGTATGAAAGAAGGAAAAAAGAAGGAAGAAAGAAGGAAAAACGACGGAAGAAAGAAGGAAGAACAAAGGAAGAAAGAAGAAAAAAGAGAGAAAGAAGGAGAAAAGAAGGAAGAAAGAAAGATGAAAGAAGGAAAAAAGAAGGAAGAAAAAAAGAAGGAAAAAGAAGTAAGAAAGAAGGAAGAAAGAAGAAAGAAAGAAAGAAGAGAGAAGGAAGAAATGAGGAAAAAAGTAAGAAGAAAGAAGGAAGAGGGATGAAGAAAGTAAAATAAACGAATGAGGAAGAAAGAAGAATGGAGGAGGAAAAAGGAAGAACTAACTTCTCACTTCTCGGCCTAATGGTCATTCGGCCTAATGGCCTTCAGCCTAAAGCCCTTCGGCTTAATGGCCTGACACCGGTATTTTCATAGACCGACCATAGTGAAGGGGAGAAAAGTAGGTCTCTAGTGGTCTTTTTGTGCGTTGATTGGCGACCATTCACATGAGTCCACTATGTTAGGCATAAGTACGTTAGGCATAATGGATGTTACACATGACGGAAGTTAGGGATAATGTACGTAAGGCATAATGGTCGTTTGGCATAATTCTGCCTTCTTTATGTCATGGTCTGTTCTTTGGGTCATTTATGTATAACGTAAATTTGCCTAACGGGTACACCCCATTCACATAATACTTGCTTACATAAAAAAATACGTTTGGGCAAGATTTTCGAACCTCCTTGAATGCCTTTTTATATCTTAACATGAAAAATATGCTAAGGTAACAAACTTTTTATAGGCAAGTTGAAGTCTGTAATCCTTCCCGTATGCCGAGTGTAATTCCAATCGCTGATGTTTTCTTAAAAACAAAACTTTGGTTGAGGAGAAAGAAACATCCTTGAAACATGAAATTGGGACGACACGTTCCTCAGCATTAATCTCAACCATCCTAAACTCCAATAGTATATACTCTGGATCTAACGTATACTGATAAATTTCGTTCCATCAATGAACAAAAGGCTGTATCATACGTTCCCGTGTTTTAGCATTAATACCAAGGGAACGAATCGATGGTGTTGACCTTCGCCTAATGTTCCATCAATTATCCAAATCTTGGCTTGTGTTGAATGATGTGTTGAAGGAAATAGAAAGATCTTCCCGTAATTACCATAGATAGTCGATCGCAAGAAAGGTTCTGCGTCCAATGTTGTCATATAGCATCTGTCGATATGCGCATATATATCGTCACATTCTGATGATTATAGTTTATCACGTTGTTACCGGCGTTACATTATACGGCGTGGCTCGTTTTTGCTTATCTTTAAATCGAGTTTTGCTTGAACCTTAAGCATTAAAGAAATCATGTCTTCAATACATTAAGAAAGAACAATGTATGAAGAAAAGAAGGGTGAATTCCTAATTCCGCCTCTTATTTTTGACGATTGGTTTAAATGAATACCCTTGCAACGTCATTTTTCGCTACAGCTCTAATTATTCCGTCAGGTTTTAATTCATTTCAGGATGTATAAGTGACCAGCATACATAAAACTTATTTTAATATCTGATTCTCTCAACAATGCTAAGCGATTGAAACTGACTTTTTTTTTCTACGGGGCTCTACACCTCGGGAAAGTTTTCTGCCGGATTTTGGTCACTGTGCCCAGGGGAAAAAATCTGTGGACCAAATTCGCGAGGTGTGAAGCTTATGCATATGTATATAAAGAAATTAAGTCATTATTTGAATGTTATGAAAAAGAAAGTACATAACGTCGTTATTTTTCTTATTGTTTCACACATAAACGAAACGAATATTTAAATACATATGAGAGACGTGTGCAACAAAATATGAGATAAGTAGGAAATCAAATATACTATCTCTTTTTATTAGTCACAAAAAATCTTTTCATCAAGTAAAGTGAAGAGCTTATTCGGGCATATAGTCTATTCGGGCGAATGGTCTTTTCGGGCGAATGGTCCATTCGGGCGAATGGTCTTTTCGGGCGAATGGTCCATTCGGGCGTTTGGTCTTTTCGGGCGAATGGAATTCGGGCGTTTGTCATTCGGGCGAATGGAATTCGGGCGAGTGTCATTCGGGCGAGTGTCATTCGGGCGTTTGTGATAGAACCATAACACTAATTACACTAAAACTAGGCATGTGGCTGCACAAATGAAAATACATCAGGAGCTTTTTTTGTATTTTCATTAAGGAGACTTTCAGCCCTAGGCTGCCTCGTCTCCAACATCAGGAGCTCAAAGAATTCTGTTTGAACTCGAAATTTACTTTCCCAAAATTTTGACCAGGGCTGAATTCAGGAGTCAAAATTGAGAGAGCAGCCGGAATTGGGTCCAGTGTTGCTAATCCAGGGGTCAAACAATAATAATGAATAAGAATAGTCATGCAACTACTCAAACTTCACAAAATTACATCAGGAATGCAAAATCAATTATTTAAATTTGAATTGATCTTCTGAAATGATGTCCATTGCCGCATTCAGGGGTCATAATTGCTGGACCAGGTAAAAAAATAAATTGAATGAGTAGGCATGCGACTACTCAAACTTCGCAAGATAACATAAAAATAAAACACAAATTTTGTCGGTTCTTTTTGCAAACATGCGAGCTTTTTTTTTAAATGTTTATTTAAGTGATTTTAAATACATGTGAGCTTATTGCAGAGTAAAAATCACAAAAATAATTAACAAACCAAATTGCATTTCTTTAATTTGCGAGCAAGCTAAAGGATAACGAATCGGAAAGCCGTTACATCCAATTTTATTCTCATTACCAGTGATTTTCATGTTTTGTCTACGGAGGGTCCACTTCATCATCGCTTCGATCATCGCTGATAGGATCGGATCGTGATTAAAAACTATTTTCATCGGGTTGTTGCCGGATCGGTTTCGCAACCAGCACGATTTTTGCGTTGCAATTTATATTCGTTTCCAAGTACACCCAATATTTTTTTTACCCGGTTGGTATTCTTTAATTTCCCGGTTAACCTGATCTTCCGAAGCTTTTTAAATACCACCTGATTTTTTAAAATAATTTTTCATAGTTTCGTCAACGCTAGGGGCATTAATCGACTAAAACCCACCCGACTCTGATCGAAATTTCAGAAAATCAATTTCATTTTTAAACAGTATTTTTTAGATTTTTTATGGATCATCAGCATGCCCAGTTTCACTGTGACTGGATTTATGCGCCCTGCTCTCCCTATTTTGATCACTGAATATGACCCCGGTCAAAATTTTAGAAGGAGAAGAAGAAATTCTTTGAGCTCCTGATGTATTTTCGTGATGCTTGAGCAGCGGCCCCCTGAACCCGACTGTGGTTTTAAAACTCCTGATTTGTAAAGTTTGAGCAGTCACATGCCCATTTCCCATTTCCGCATGATTATTTCATTGCAGCCCATACTCTACCATTGTGGCCCCTGAATACGTCTCTGAGTTCAGTCAATCCTGCCCTACTCAAATAGTGAAACCATCGGAATCGACAAGAAATCTTTACCAATATATTTTTGAGATTGATAACTTTTTTTAGGTGGACGACATGGACAAACAAACACAATGGACTTACGATGAAATGGACTGGCAACGACAACAATAATGGTAATGGAAATCTAAAAATAGATTCTGTGTGGATTCTGTTCAGCCGAATACCACAGTAGATCTCGGCACAGTAGCGGTTAAGTAACACAGAGTGCCTAACAAATAAAGAAAGTAATAAAAAAAATATGTTTTAATCTTATAAACTTTGGGTGTGAACACGTCCAGAACATTAAGGTATGTTTCGTATTACAGGGAAAAAAGACCCTTGCGCACACTTATTTTTAGCAATAACTCGGATCTGAACAAGAATTTCGGTCTGAAAATTTATCAGGGCAAAAATATAGCTGCTCCCATTGAGCACAAACGAAACTGAGAAGCTGCTAGGCTCAAACGTCATTCTGTCCAGATATCCACGGAGAGTAGATGCATCACCCTCGGCAGCGATAAACCACAAAAATTTCTGCCACCATTACAACTGCAGCTAATGTTGAAGCACCCGCCAGCCTGAATGGTTTAGATTAGAACAGCCCATCATTAAAGCTTGGGCTGTCAATGGTGTTTGGTGGTCATCCTAGGGGTGGCTTTATACGGCCATGAGACATGGACGTTAAAGGAGGCTGATCGGAGAGCTCTCGGAGTGTTTGAGCGTAAGGTGCTGCGGACAATACTCGGCGGTAAACAGGAGAACGGTATCTGGCGGCGTCGCATGAATCACGAATTGTACCAGGTGTATAAAGGGCTGGATATTATTAAGCTTATATAACACGGCAGACTACGGTGGGCTGGTCACGTTGTTCGTATGCCGGAAGAACGTCAAGCGAAGATAATATTTAGTAGAGAACCCGGAAGAGGCCGCAGGCTTCGTGGAAGGCCGCGTACACGATGGCTTTTTGCAGTTGAAGAGGACCTAAGGGCGCTCAATGTTCAGGGCGACTGGAAGCGATTGGCCCAGGATCGAGTCCAGTGGAGAAGGACACTCCATTCGGCGTAGGTTCATCGAAGAGCTGTAGCCCATCAAGTATCAAGTATCAAGTACGTGAGTTGTGTTCGACTGGTTGTTTACTCTGGCAGACACTTAAGAAGCAGCAGAAACGAACCGTAGAAAGTTTTCCATAACCACTACAGCAGCGAAGTAGATTCTGAGTGCCTCCAATGGAACCAATAGAGGTACGTTCGAAAAGCTACCGTCAAACAGAATGCCCCAAATACGCGTGTAGGTTAGCAGAAACAGTCCTTTTCAGGACCATCAATTTCGATTTTAAAAAAGTTGTCAACCGCTGAAAATCATACCCCAGATAGAGTTGTCCAACTATGCCCCTTTCAATCAATAGGAGCAGCCAAACGAAAATCTGAACCTTGTGAGAAAATTTCGCATGAGTGTTATTGTCGCCGACGATGGCCTCTCGATAATTTCCCACCAAATAAATAATCGGCGCAGACGTCATAGATAAAAATAAGTTTTATGCAGGATCCACCGCCGATAAACGTCACTGATATCGCACCGACGCCATCATTGCGGTTGACCAGTAGCTATTGATATCGATATCGACGGAATCATTACGAGTTGTCGTCGCTGCCCTGCCGTTTCCACTCGCTTCAAAATATTGATCAAACTCAGGATTAAAACTAAGTTGCATCAATGTGACGTCTATGCTTGCGATGCACTTGGATTGGTTGATTTACCGAAACCGATTGCTTAACTGTTAGCATATTTTCAAAAGTATGTTGTTAAGTTAAATCAATATTTAAATGAATCTGATAAAAAATGTTGACTCTTCCTTGAAAGAATGGTCCAAGAAAATTGAAAATTTATCGAGAATCGGTTGAGATATTAACGTTCAAAGTCTATCATATTTTCATTAGGCTTTTCGATTTTACGCAATTGCAAAGTGTACCCCGGTGTAGAAAACATAGACGTAGTCCCACGTCTAAATATAAAAGGTACTATGTCTATAATTTGTTATCGAAAGAATTGTTCACTCGCATACGCTTGCTTTTTGTATGCTCGTTTAAGCTTTATATTAACCCTTTATCAACTAAAATAGTTTGTGTAAAAAGTACGTAACAACAGTCCGACACGCGCTTGTGATTCTGCTGCCGAAGACAATTTCCGCTGTGGCCAAGCGATGATGATTTGTTCTTGATGAAAGTGTATTCTGCTCAACCTTTTCTTTTGGAAAATTGAGGTTCTGAAAAGAGCCGATTGTTTTACAATAATGCGCCTTCTCAATAAACTGCAACAAATCCAGATCCCGAACCATGCGAGAAATTTTCACTGGAGTGCCGATGACGCCGACGATAGTCTGTTTGCCGTTGAGCCGCTACAGATGCAGCAAACACCGTCTTCACTGCCATCGTTCTGTCGACTCTCCGTAGAACCTCGAACCGAAATGACGCGCGGACGCGAAACACAGGTCCGATTGGGCTGCACCTTTGAGTTTTTGTACAACTCATACACAAAATCAATAGGAAGACCAACTGTTAAATGATCGCACTATAAGAAATAGAGGACATTTTTGCAATTCCAAGAAAACATATACACTTTTGTAGCTGCTTAAAAGTTTTATTGCTGCTCCATCGGACCGGAACTGGGGCATCCCTGCTCCCTATACAAAGTACGAATTCGTATCGCCCATACATGAAAAGGAGCGCAAAAACTCCTAACCGAGAGGTTTCCTGTTTCATCCAATTCATCTTTACTGCAGAGCAAGGAAGCATCCTTCATCCATGTTATGGAGTGTGCATTTTTGTCTTTCTTGTACTAAACACATTCACTGAAAGGAATCGACGTCGAATCAATATCAAATTTTCTTTACAAAACCAAATTAAAATTATTTATTGATTTTGAATTGTTACAGTCATAATGGAATGAAATCCATTCGAATGACAATGTTAATTAAAACATTCTGTTATTTTTGTGGTTCTAATGGCATACGAGCCTTGACCTTAGAATGCTTCTTTAGGCGTTAAGCAAGCTTTGTTGCATGAACATTGAGCAAACTTTTCTGCTGAAACCTGATCCCACTTAGGTGGATTAATAATGTTTTTTTTTCGGTGATCCAGTTTGGGTATTACTTCTATCCTTCGCTGTGCATCATCATATGAAGCTGCCTCTACCCAGCACTATATGGCAAAGAAAAGCATCTTATTTCAAACAAATTGCTGCATCAATGTACATTGGTTAGGTTCCCTCTAGGAAACAGGCAGGGGCACAGCAATATAGTGATCCGATCGATGGATTTATGTTCTGAGAATGAGAAGAAAGATGTCCGGGGAGCCATGTGCTGGGATCAGTAGTTGAAAGATAAAACGTGTGTTTCATCAAAGTGCCAATCGCACACTCCCACCCGACTCGACCCTTCTGCTAAGCTGTTTTTCTGGGTTGGCTCCGTTGATTGGGTTGGTTGCGGAGTCAATATGTTAGGAGTACAGAGCAACATTTTTAATCTGCTGTATGATCGAATTGTAATTGATTCTAGGAAGCATGGGAGTTTTTGCACTTATGATGTAAACAGCCCCTGGATGGACTTCGAATATTGAGCTTTTTATCTTTGAACATAGAGTTGACAGCAGTTCAAATATGTTAATAACTGTGCTGCTGTGTTTACTAAAATGTAGTTTACTAAAATATGTAATTCAGCTATCTAAATGACTTGGAATTTGTTTTATCAAGTGATATATGTAAATAAGAACAACAGTCTATCATCTATGTTAATCAAACACGAAACACTTTGATAAGAAAATTATTTTGAGCTTTTTAGTGGAATGTCTTCACTTGTCATAAGACGAGTTAATACAATCCCATTGAATTCCACCACTTAATGGTTAAGTGGTGGAATTCAATGGGATTGTATTAACTCGTCTTATGACAAGTGACGAAACACTTAGAGATAAATGCATGTAGGTATTAGGTAAATAGCAAATAAAATTTAAAATGCGGCGAAATTAATAAAAACACGGAAAAACTTGACTACAAAAGCCATAAACAAACATTTTACAAACACCTCGTCAAGATAAAGGTAATTTTATCATAGTTTTTCTCTTATTCGACCATTGCTTTTTATTTTTTATTTGGAAGAAAATTTTATTTGGAAGGCTCATTAACTTGTTTTTTATTTATTGTTCATGAAATTTAAAAAAAAAAAGTTGTATAATTAAATTTAATTCAATTCTGGGAAATTTAATTTCTGTTTGTTATACAATATTGATTTTTTGTTTGAACAATTCTAAACAAGTAGTGCCGAACAGTTCTAAGCAAATAGCGTCGATACTAGGGGACCAAAGATTGCTATAGGAAAAATAATTCTGAACATTTCTATGGAATTCATTCTAACGCTTGATAAACTTTTCAAAACCAGACAAAAAATGCCATAAAATTTCAATTGATCGCAACAATAGAAGCCTCGAAGCACAAACTCAACCGCAATAGTTCGGACGTTGCCACTTCCGCAAACAACTAGTACTCGGTTTCAAACTGAAAACTATCAGCACTTATGCCGGACGTTAGTTTCCTGACATCACCATGTTTAAGTCCGATATATTCAAACACTCATGGCAAGCAAAAGTTTTATCTTAATGATGATCTCTCGTTCTCGTTTTTCTATCTTCCATTTTCCAAACTAAGTCCTTGGCTTTCTGTTAGTTTTCGGAGCATAACTAGAGTGTAGATTTGTTTTTTCGTCTTCTGTGTTCTGTATGCAGATTGGTCACACCAACCGACTTCACCGCATTCCCTCCCAGCTCTATCCTTATTCATGTTAGACACTATCTCTACTGGATTTCTCCAGTCAAAGCGAAGAAAAACTATTTATTTTGATGATCTCCTGATGACGATTGCACACTGCGAGGGGAAATGCTTGTTCTCAGGATTGCCCTCCATGTCTTTGGATTTTCAATTCAACGCAAATAGTTGGGTGCTGGATGCGACTTTTTCGCCCTTTGATCAAACCGGTGGTGGTACCCAAGGGGAAATCAGTTCAACTGAACACACATAAAAATACGCTCAGGGGGGGCGGTGTGGCAGAGACTCCAATTCACTGAGTGAAAACTTTTTTGTGATCCTAATCATGTCCAGCTTGGTTGGCTCAGAAACTAAGAGGTCATGTTTAGTCAAACAGGCTCAACTGCGACTAAAATATGATAATTGCAGAATTTGGACTTGGCTGCAGTAGCGTTGATGAAACAAAATGAATGAGTGTCGAGATATGGGGTGAACATCATTGAATAAATCATGTGCTCGTCATTCCCTGTATGCCCGGTGTGTTGGCTCCTCAAGGCTAGGTGAAATGCAATGAACGTTCTGAAGTGTAAAACACTTTGGCGGATAAAGCTCTCCTAACTTGTCAATTTGCAGAATGGGTAAAAAAAGTAGGAGATGTACACACATATGCAGAGTGAAAACCGCAAAGCGTCATTCATGTAAACTTGTGAAAGGGTAAATTGAGAAGCCCCACTTAGGTGAGACGGGCTGCGTTGAAGGTTGCTAGTTCGAGGAAAGGATACAACAATGGGGTTCACATTATAATTGTGCAATGTAATAAGGTGTAGATATGTTATGTCTTGTGTTTGCCTCATTTCTGCTTTATTATTTCCTCAAATGACGATATCATCCTTCTTTTATTTTGTTGAAGCTGTAAATACAGTTGCCAATGATGAGTATGGTATAGTTCTACTAGTGTAAAATTTTCTCTTCTTGAATGATATACATCCTAAAGGTTTTTGTGTAAGTACTAGATTCATCGATAGGGTAAATCCGGGTGAGATGTCACGCCTTTTCAAAAATCGATATTTCCTCAAAACAACCCGTCAAATTGAAACTCTAAATATTGTTTTTGAAAGTTTAGGGATCTAACTACATAAAGTAGAAGTCATTTACAAATTTAAAAAAATAGGGCTGTACTATTTACATTACAAAAAAATGAAATGAATTCCGGATGAGATGCTACACCTCAGGGGGAGATGCCGCACGTTGGAAATATTTGAGGAATGGGATTTTATTTTTTTTTACGATAAACGGTATTTTTCAGAAAAGCATAATCATTTGTATTTGTATATGCCATCCAAAAACAATCAAATTCATCGCGTGAATAATTTCTTATTTCTACCGTGTAACAATACACAGTCGAGGATATTAGTCATTAATAGGCTTTCATTTTAATGTTTTTCTCCCACAATCAACTACACAAATCGCCAAAAAATGCACATATTGCCTTTTTCTATATTCACGACATTTTTGCAACTTGTCTAACATTCTAAGATGGCCTTATATTCTTCGAAACAATATTCTTCCATTCCTGATTTTCTATCGTAGTGTATCTGGATCATTTTATTGGATCATTTGAATGTTAAAAATGAGATAAGCTATTTAGAAACTTTGTCGATCTGCATAAATAGAACTCTGTTTTATTCAATTTGCGGTAATTGTGGTTATCACGTGCATTATAAGGCACGGCAAATGCTGGGTCAAGCGTACCATTGGTACTCCGCGTAGGTACATGAAGGAATGAAATAGACCCCATTTCGCGGTCCTTAGCCTCTTAACCAGCAACTTCTATCCCTACCTCTTCGTGGTGCTGGCCGGGATACGAGCAACCTTAGGGAACATCGGGTAACTAACCCCGGTGGGAACTATGGTCGTATGCTGACAGGGATGGGGGGGGGGGGGTTGCTCGTCTCCGGAGGGGCAAATCTTACTGAGCGTCTGTACTCCATATTAGGAGCGGCTCACAACAGCGTCTGTTCTCCATGTTAGGGGCGGCTGATCATCGTCCGAGTTCCAACGAGGGACTCTAATGTCGAATTCGTTTTAAACCTGGGTCAGTGCCAACCCGAACCCTGAATAAAACAACATTTTCAGTTCCATTTGTCATTGGATATGTTGGTGTGCGTAGCATCGCGTTTGTTTTGATTCGAAACATATGATCCAGGACATCCAGTGCACTGACTGGCAGTGCGTTGGCCTTGACTAATCAGATCATGATTAATAAATATGTTTAAGTGCGTGAACTGATTTTTGCGGATAGTGGAAATAACTTTTGGGTGGAAATATATAGGGAAGCTGCTCATGGAATTCATCTCATGGCTCCGATATTCATCCCACCAAAAACAAATCAATGGAAAGGAATTTGGATTATTTATTATTTTTGTGATTTTTCTCAGCAGTGAGCACGCATGTTGACAAAAAGAGGCGACGAAATTGGTGCTGCATTTCTTTGTTTCCCGTTGAGATGAATATATGTTCAGTGAGATGGAGATCGGTACAGTTCCCCTATTTGATTATATTCAATAATCCCGTGCACATTTTTATACCACGAATTCCGTATTTTCCGTATTTCCGTAAATTCATCTATTTCTGCAAAAGTTTTTTTTTCGGAGAACACTCAGAAGCATGTAATAAAAATTCCCCAGGATTCGCTATTTTTTCCCCGATACCTCTCCTGATAAAGGTAGCCTCACACCTCGGGAAAGTTTTCCGCCGGATTTTGGGCCCCGTGCATTTTCAATTTCCAAGAATCTCCCGGAGGAATTGCTCAAGGTAATTCCGGGGGAATTTATGTACGAAACTTGCGTAGCAATTCCTGAAGGATACTTCGAGTAAGTTCCTGTATTCTAGAAGGATTTCCTGAAGGAATTATATTGTAGGCATTTATTCCTGGATTCCTTGCAAAAAATATGGAGGAATGTCTGAAAGATATCGCCAAAAATTCAAGAAAGACTTTCTGAAGTAATTTCTGGCAGAATTCCCGAATAAAATTCTGAAACGCACGAAAGCGTTTTTGGAAGAATTTCAAAAGAAATTCTACATAAGAAATAATTCTATTCGGTATTCTTCAAATATATTTTTCTGACAATTCTTAGCGGATTTTGTGAACGGGTTTCAAGGGGAATACCCAAACTACATAATTCCATCCACCGACCTAATTTAGGACACCATCTGTGAGGAAAACCTGAATAAACTTATGAATACTTATGTTCCCTAACAATTATTTTTAAAACTGTATCTAGACAACATTACCGGATTAATTTTATTTTAAACTACGATAACAAATATTACGAAATTCCCGAAAAAAAAAATTTCAACGCGCATTTTATTTTAATAAACAGACAGTTTCATTTCTCACTTCTACTTGTTTATTCAGCCCAGTCCCACCTGTGGATACGGCATCGTAGCGCTGCAGGAAGTTTGTCGGAAGGGATCAATGGTGCGAACGTTTAGAGGTAATCATACCATCTACAAGAGCTACGGCAACACACACGAGCTGGGGACAGCTTTCATAGTGATGGGCGATATGCAAAGGCGCGTGATCGGATGGTGGTCGATCAATGAAAGAATGTGCAGGTTGAGGATCAAAGACCGGTTCTTCAACTTCAGCATAATCAACGTCCATAGCCCTTCCGGAAGCACTGATGATGATAATGACGCATTCTACGCGCAGCCAGGGTTCTTATATCAGGGTTCACTCATTTCGACAGTATATGGGAGAGACTAGCGCGGGGGTGAAAAATTAATTTTCAGTGCAAAACATAAACAAACTCGGTGTCTGCTCCATATAAAAATCCAAGATGGCTGAATCATGAAATTGGCCTACTGCAACACCTGTTTGTATTCACCTTGCGCGCAGCTGGAACGTGAGAACGACAGCTGCCCAAGCCACGACGTCAAATCATCATAGGAGATTTGAACGCTCTGGTTGGCCAAGAGGAAGAGCTTAGACCGACTATTGGGAAGTTCAGCGCTCACCGGCTGACGAACGAAAACGGCCTACGAATAATTGATTTCGCCGCCTCCAAGAATATGGCCATTCGCAGCACCTACTTCCAACACAGCCTTCCGTATCGGTACACCTGGAGATCACCACTGCAGACAGAATCACAAATCGACCACGTTGATGGACGGCACTTCTCCGACATTATCGACGTCAGGACATATCGTGGCACTAACATCGACACTGACCACTATCTGGTGATGGTTAAACTGCGTTAAACGGTACCGATAGCCGCAGCGGTAGAACCTAGAGCGACTGAAGCAACCTGACGTCGCCACTGCATACGCGCAGCATCTCGAGGTTGCCAGAAGAGGATGAGCTCGATGGGGCACCTCTTGCGAACTGCTGCCAGTAACGACGCATCGGAGAACAACGTCGGGTATGTGGGACGAAGTCGACGGAACGATTGGTTCGACGAAGAGTGCAGACAGATTCTGGAGGAAAGGACGCAGTGCGGGCGGTCGTGCTGCAGCAAGGTACCCGGCAGAACGTGGAACGTTTTAGACGGAAGCGGAGACAGCAGATCCGCCTTTTAAAGGAGAAGAAACGCCACCTGGAAGAAGCGGAGTGCTAGGAGATGGAACAGCTGTGCCGTTCTCAAGATACACGTAAGTTCTATCAGAAGCTCAACGCATCCCGCAAAGGCTTCGTGCCGCGAGCCGAAATGTGCCGGGATAAGGATGGGAGCTTCTTGACGGACGAACGTGTGGTGATCGAAAGGTGGAAGCAGCACTACGAGGAACATTCGGATGGCGCTGAGAGTACAGGCAGTGAAAGTCAAGGCCGCGGAGGAGATGACTACGTCAGTTCAGGGGATGATGAAAGCCAACCAGCCCCCACCTTGAGGGAAGTTAAGAATGCCATGCAACAGCTAAAGACCAATAAAGCAGCTGGTAAGGATGGTATCGGAGCTGAGCTCATCAAGATGGACCCGGAAAAACTAGCCACTTGCCTGCACAAACTGATATTCAGAATCTGTGAAACTGAACAGCTACCGGAGGAGTGGAAGGAAGGGGTTTTATGCCCCATCTACAAGAAAGGCGACAAGCTGGAGTGTGAGAACTTTCGAGCGATCACCATCCTTAATGCCGCCTACAAAGTGATATCCCAGATCATCTTCCGTCGTCTGTCACCATTAGTGAATGAGTTCATGGGAAGTTATCAAGCCGGCTTCGTTGACGGCCGCTCGACAACGGACCAGATCTTTACTGTACGGCAAATCCTTCAAAAATGCCGTGAATACCAGGTCCCAACGCATCATCTGTTCGTTGATTTCAAGGCGGCATACGACAGTATAGACCACGTAGAGTTATTGAAAATTATGGACGAGAACAGCTTACCTAGGAAGCTTACCAGACTTATTAAAGCAACGGTGGAAGGTGGGCAAAACTGTGTGAAGATTTCAGACGAACAAGGATGTTATCGATCATTTAATAATCTTCGTTCGATCATTTAGCAGTTTGTCAATAGCTCATTCCAGAGAAAAATTTCAAAATTTGTTGTGTGGTTGACTTCTAGTGCAAAGGTTTATCCACAACTCAAATTTTATCCACAACTAAATGATGAGAATAGTGTCAAAATTCTTAAAGAGAAGGTAGAAAAAGATATGGGTGGTCTGTACGATGTGAATGTGCGAGAAAATCTGAAACCATCTATAAGAATAATCGGGATGAGTGATGAGTTGGATGAACAAGAGCTGAAAGAAACTTTAGTTGATCAAAACGAAGCATTTGGAAGCCTTAAACATTTCAAATTGTGCAAAATGTACTGTAATGCAAAATTGCAGTACAATAACGTGAGCGCAATAATTGAATTGGATGCCGAAACGTTCGTCAAAGTAATGCAAGAAGAAAGGGTGAACTGCGGGTGGGATCGATGTCGAGTGATTGATGGATTGCAAGTAACTAGATGCTTCAAGTGCTGTGCATTTAACCACAAAAGTAAAGACTGTAAGGCAGAGTATATGTGTATATGTAGTGTAGTTCCAAGTGCCCAATATGTAGTGAGAATCATGTAGTGCAAGAGTGCAAATCAACTAAAAAGGAATGCGCAAACTGCAAGAAAATGAACGCTGAGCGGAAACTGCGAATCGAAACAAACCATGCTGCATGGAGTGAAGAATGCCCGGTGTATCAGCGACAACTGGAGAAACGTAGGAGTTTCGTGGACTACTCAAAGTAGCAACCAACGGATTCAGGACACCAGCTCAACCGACTGACTGGTCCAGGTAAAACTTTAAATAGTATATGTCCGCCCGAAGCAGACGAAGATACTGCACCCGCCCTCAATCGAGCGACCGCATTCCAGAATGATCCCGCGTACAACGACACAACTGCTTCCGGTGCATCGCTCGCTCAGTTCCGCCAATCTCCACGAAGGATGTCAATCCCCAACGAAGGATACACGATTTCGCATGTTGTTCCATCTCTTCTCGACTCAGGACACCAGCTCAACCGACTGACTGGTCCAGGTAAAACTTTAAACAGTATATGTCCGCCCGAAGCAGACGACGATACTGCACCCGCCCTCAATCGAGTGACCGCCTTCCAGAATGATCCCGCGTATAACGACTCAACTGCTTCCGGTGCATCGCTTGCTCAGTTCCGCCAATCTCCGCTTCCCGACGAACGCTTGTATGACACAACTGTCTCCGGTGCATCGCTTGCTCAGTTTCGCCAATCTCCACGAAGGATGTCAATCCCCGACGAAGGATGCACGATTTCGCATGTTGTTCCATCTCTTCTCGACTCAGGACACCAGCTCAACCGACTGACTGGTCCAGGTAAAACTTTAAATAGTATATGTCCGCCCGAAGCAGACGAAGATACTGCACCCGCCCTCAATCGAGCGACCGCATTCCAGAATGATCCCGCGTACAACGACTCAACTGCTTCCGGTGCATCGCCCGCTCAGTTCCGTCAATCTCCGCTTCCCGACGAAGGATACACGACTTCGCCTGTTGTTCCATCTCTTCTCGACTCAGGACACCAGCTCAACCGACTGACTGGTCCAGGTAAAGCCTTTAACAGTATATGTCCGCCCGAAGCAGGCGTAGATACTACACCCGCCCTCAATCGAGTGACCGCATTCCAGAACGATCCCGCAAACCTCGACGCAGTTCCTACTACAACTGACGCACCCCAACATCCCAGTACTATGCACTCTCACATCAGTAACGTCAACGGGAGTTTGAGCATCTATTATCAGAATGTTCGCGGACTTCGCACCAAAATAGATGACTTCTTTTTGGCGGCAAATGAAGGAGATTACGACGTCGTTGTGTTAACCGAAACTTGGCTTGACGACGCCATACACTCAGCACAGCTTTTGGGTGCCACTACTCGGTGTTCAGAACTGATCGCAATCCTATGAATAGCCGTAAAACCCGTGGTGGTGGTGTACTCATCGCAGTCTTGTCAAAATTCAATTGTGTTCGTGAATCTGCTGCCGTCAGTGACACTCTTGAACAGTTATGGGTTCGAGTCATTATGCCTGGATACACTATCAGTATTGGGGTTGTGTACTTGCCACCTGATCGTATGAGCAATCTTGACGATATTCAAAGCCATCTAGAATCTATCGAAACAGTTACTTCTACTCTTGGAGCTAACGACAAGGCCCTGCTGCTCGGTGACTACAATCAATCTGGGATTCGGTGGTTTTCAGCTGATAGTTCTTACCCGTCGGTCGATTTGGAACGCTCTCGCCTCTCAGGCGCCAGCTGCGCATTGTTGGACGGATTCAACTTTCATGGACTTACACAGATTAACTCTATCGTTAACTCAAATGGTCGAACACTTGATCTCGTACTGGCAAACGATTCAGTGCTTCCGAATTGCGCACTACACCATGCTCTTGAACCGTTAATACCTGTTGATATCAACCATCCACCGCTTACATTGGAGTTATCGTATGTGCCGCCAATTACCTTTGAATCGGGACATGATTCGAGCAGTTATGACTTCCGAAAAGCAGATTATTCCGCGCTAAATGAACTGCTACTTGCAGTTGATTGGGGTTGCATGAACTCATTTAATAACGTCGACGATGCCGTGGATTTTTTCACCGATAGTATTGTTCGTGCATTTGCCATTCATGTTCCGATCGTAGGACCTGCACGAAAGCCTGCATGGTCCAACCACAGATTACGAATACTGAAACGTCGTCGTTCCTCTGCACTTCGTAGATACTGCAATCATCGTTCCATATATAACAAGCAACAGTTCAACAGTGCCAGCAGTGCGTACAGAAGCTATAATCAGTTTTTGTATTCCCGATACATCAGCCGTACCCAACGAAATCTACGATTAAATCCCAAGCAATTCTGGGCATTTGTGAGGTCCAAACGGAATGAAGATGGTCTTCCTAGGTCAATGCAACTGAATGGTGTCCCTGCTGAGACTCCTGCGGGCAAATGCGAACTCTTTGCTACACAGTTCAAGACATCTTTTAACGATTTCATATCTCCGCCCTATCATGCCATTGAGGCTACTCGTGACACCCCTCGTGATGTTTTGGACCTAGACATCTTTTCCATCAGTGATGAAGATGTGCCGAGCTATCCGGAAACTGAAATCGTCGTTCTGTGCTGGACCAGATGGGATACCCGCTGCTTTACTGCGCCGGTATTCGAGTGCTTTTATTAGACCTTGAGCAAGAATCTTCAATCTCTCTTCGCACCAGAACGTTCCCCATGCGCTGGAAATCATCATTTCTTTTCCCAATTCATAAGAAAGGAAACAAATGCGATGTGAACAACTATCGTGGAATAACTACTCTCTCTGCTTGTTCGAAAGTTTTTGAAATCATAGTAAACGACACGCTCTTCGCCTGCTGTAGGCAGTACATCTCTACGGATCAGCATGGATTTTTCCCAAAGAGATCGGTAGCGACCAACTTGACTGAATTCACAACAACATGTATAGAGGCTCTTGACACCGGGAGACAAGTGGATGCAGTATATTTAGATCTCAAGGCTGCTTTCGACCGTGTTGATCATAGTATTCTACTCAGCAAACTGGCGAGGTTAGGCGTTTCCACTGCGTGCGTTGATTGGTTTCGAACTTACCTGACGGATAGAACATTACGTGTGAAAGTCGGATCATCTCTCTCGGATCCTTTCATCGCTCCATCTGGCGTACCACAAGGGAGTAATCTTGGACCACTATTGTTTTCGATATTCGTCAACGATGTAACACTGGTGCTACCACCTGGAGTGAGGCTTTTGTATGCTGATGACGCCAAGATCTACATTGTTGTTAATTGTCTTGATGACTGCATTCAGCTACAAATGCTTCTTATCCGTTTTGAGGGGTGGTGCGTGCGGAACTGCTTGTCACTCAGTATCCATAAATGTCAGATAATAACGTTCAGCAGAAAACGAAATCCTATTATCTACAACTACATGCTGTCTGGGATAGTTCTTGAGCGAGTGCAGCGTATCAGGGATTTAGGAGTTATACTTGACGACGCAGAAGTGATGAAGTGATTTCCAAGGCAAACCGACAACTTGGTTTTATGATGAAAATTGCCAATGGGTTTCGTGACCCCTATTGCCTACGCTCATTCTACTGTGCCCTTGTACGATCAACTCTAGAGTTTGCTGTTATTGTCTGGAGCCCTTATCAAACCACCTGGATTTCAAGAATCGAATATGTGCAGAAAAAATTCGTGCGCTTTGCTTTGCGCAATCTTCCTTGGCGTGATGGACAACATTTTACTCCCTATGAAAACCGCTGCCGGCTGCTTGGGCTGGATACTTTAGATGTTCGACGCCGTGTGGCACAGACCATATTCGTAGCAAAAATTCTCAATGGTGCTGTAGACTCTCCAACATTGCTAAACGAAATTAATTTTTATGCTCCTACGCGCACACTAAGGAGAAGAGACTTCATTCAGCTCGTTGCTAGAAACAGTCGTTATGGTCAGCATGACCCAGTTCGATATATGTCGTCCAATTTCAACGCAGTGTTCCATCTATTTGATTTCAACCTTTCGCCAGCTGCTCTACAACGACTTTTCGCAGAACACTTTCGTGGTACCAATTGACACATATACTGTAGTTTGCTAATTCTTGTTTTATTTTATTGTTGCTTTTTTTGTGTGTTCTGATTGATGTATTATTTGTATATTTTATCCATGTTTGTATAATAATTAGGTTTTCGGAACATTTTTACCCTTATAGTCATTGAGACATTAGATGTCAGATGACGATTATCATAAATAAATAAATAAATAAATAAACTCTCACTAACAGTTCGTTGTTTCAATTTCACTAATAACGGAGCTATAGCCCTAGTATTAGTAACTTATACTAAATGATTGAAATTTTGTTATCCTTTAGTATGAGTTACTGCAATTAGCGTCTTAACTACTTCAATAGTGAAATTCGAACATTGACCTATCAGGCAGAGTTGTAGAAAAAGCTTCGCACTAGAAGTTCGCCATACAACACATTTTGAAATTAAGCCTCTGGAATGAGCTATTGACAAACTACTAAATGATCGAACGCAGATTACTAAATGATCGATAACATCCTTGCGGACGAACACTTCAGTTCGTTCCAATCGCGCCGGGGACTAAGACAAGGTGTTGGACTTTCGTGCCTGTTGTTCAACATTGTGCTAGAAGGTGTCATGCGGAGAGCCGGTTGTAACAGCCGGGGTGCAATTTTCAACAGAGCCAATTAAACTTATTTGTTTCGGGGATGATATGGGCATTGTCGTTGAACATTTGCAAAGGTGGCAGAACTGCACACCCGCCTGACACGTGAAGCAACAAAAGTTGGACTGATGGTGAATGCATCGAAGACAAAGTACATGCTTGTGGACGGAACCGAACGCGACAGGGCACGCCTGGGAAGCAGTGTTACGATAGACGGGGATACCTTCGACGTGGTCGAGGAATTCATCTACCTTGGATCCTTGCTAACGGCTGATAACAATGTTAGTCGTGAAATACGAAGGCGCATCATTTGTGGAAGTCGGGCCTACTACGGGCTCCAGAAGAAACTGCGGTCAAAAAAGATTCGCCACCGCACCAAATGTGTTATGTACAAGACGCTGATAAGACCGGTAGTCCTCTACGGACACGAAACATGGACAATGCTCGAGGAGAACTTGCAAGCACTCGGAGTATTCGAGAGACGGGTGCTTAGGACCATCTTTGGCGGTGTGTGGCGGCGAAGAATGAACCATGAGCTCGCCCAGCTCTACGGCGAACCCAGTATCCAGAAGGTAGCTAAAGCCGGAAGGGTACGATGGGCAGGACATGTTGCAAGAATGCCGGACAGCAACCTTGCAAAGATGGTGTTCGCTTCAGATCCGGCAGGGACGAGACGAGTGCAGCGAGCGAGATGGGCAGACCAGGTGCAAAACAACTTGGCGAGCGTGGGGCTTATTCGAGGATGGAGATGCGGCCTCGAACCGTGTATTGTGGTGTGGGCTGCTTTGGCAGGTTTTGTTCTATTATTGGCAGGGGGTTAACATCGGGCAAAATGTACAGTTGGAAACTGTAGTCGAGCAACCATTAGTTCCTCAAATTATTTATGTTGACCCTGGTGTGACTCTCGGTGCATTGGAATCAAATGACTCGGCAGCAACTATTATTGCGAATCAGAAGCAAATTCTTGAAAATCAATCGAAAATCATGCAGACTGCATGTCACAAGCCATCAATGAAAGAGCAATGATCCAACATACATCGACAATCGCATATATGGAAGAAGGTATCTACCCGGTTAATAAATTGGATTAATAAATTGGATACCTTGGAGATTTCGCTCAAATATGACAATGCTGTGCAGAAATAAGGTACACGGGGGGAAGTGGTAAATGAAAAATCGATAGTGCATGTTTGAATTAGTGTAAAACCAGTTTAAATGATCTAAATGGGTCCAATCAAAATGGGCTATCAAAAACATTCAATTTTCCACCAACTGTGCGGTAATTCATACCATTTTGGTCACTTGAAATGTGTGGAAAGTGATTTAAAAATAAGGAGTTGTTTTTCCACTTAACCCAGTGGGATGGGGTAAGTGGAAAACCCATTTTACCTTGACCTTCAATTGTGATGAGTAGTTACATATAACTAAAATCAATACAATGATTGCTCTGAGTATCTTTGGTGGAATGATTTCATTACCTTAACGGAATAGATCCTCAAGGAATTCTCGTAATAGCTAGTGGAGGGCTGGTTTTGCCTTCTCGAACACTAAGTGTACGTAAAGTCTATATGTTCGCCCCAAAGATGAACTTTTTAAAAGATAAATGGGACTTACAGGGTTATAAACTAATCAACTTAGATTAACGAATTAATATGATGTCTGTATGTGCGTATTTTTTTTAGGGCCCTCCTTAGCCGTGCGGTAAGACGCGCGGCTATAAAGCAAGACCATGCTGAGGATGGCTGGGTTCGATTCCCGGTGCCGGTCTAGACAATTTTCGGATTGGAAATTGTCTCGACTTCCCTGGGCATAAAAGTATCATCGTGTTAGCCTCATGATATACGAATGCAAAAATGGTAACCTGGCTTAGAAACCTCGCAGTTAATAACTGTGGAAGTGCTTGATGAACACTAAGCTGAGAGGCGGCTCTGTCCCAATGTGGGGATGTAATGCCAGTAAGAAGAAGAAGAAGTGTGCGCAAAGCTCGTACAAAATTATCAGCTATTCTTAAGCACTTCTCCTTAACCAATTTGTTCGCAAAAAAAATTGCATTCAACGATACTTGTTATGAATAAAAATTAATGTGAATTATAGAATATATTTACTAGGGTGGTTTACCGGTAATACCGAAACCGGTAAAACCGGTAAAGCCTGTCCACGTTAAATTTCGGACACCCATCTTATAATGCGATTTTTGAAAATTTTCACAATCTACTGAGGCGATCAATTTATATGTTAACTGAATCTGTCCACTTTATGTGCTGCTTTCAGCATGTTTTAAACACGCCTAAATTGATAAAATGACGACAAATCATATGGACATTACCTAAGTGTCCGAAATTTAACGTGGACAGGCTTTATTACCGGCCCATTTTTGGATACCGAAATATCGGTTTTATGAAGGTCTAGAAACCGGTATTTTCGGTATTCCAATTTTCATCAAAATTTAGTAGATAAGACTTTTTAAATGGAGCGCATGGTGTAATTAGTGTGCTCTTACTTTTCAGACCACTTACAACAACAAAAGAAAATATAATAATAAATCCCATAAATTATTTATTCTATTCTTAAGGAAAATGTTTAAATTGATCATACCTTGTTGAAGAACAATTAGTTTTTGCTTTTGGAGAATCCGGTTACTAGGAAAATGCAGTCCTGCATGAGAGCTAAATCGAACACAATACTAAGATGCTTTGCACTAGTTTCTTTTCTCTTCAGGTAAATCTGGATAACAATATGAATTTAAAATTTGCTTCTATTTTTTGCTTATGCATTTATATTTAAGGTCACTCCTGACGGAGTCCAAGTTTCAAAGTGCTCGCGTTTTCGGCGGCACACCACTCGATACGGAAGCAACGCATAACTGTCATTTGTATTATTTCACGCATGCTGCGACGCAGTAAAGCTAAATCAACAAATATGACAGTTTTACGCCGCCTCTGAATCGAGTGGTGTGCCCCCGAAAACACGAGCACTTTTAAACTTGGATTCCGTCAGGAGTGACCTTAAGATATCCAAGAAATGCAGGTAGGAAATTGCAGTGTTATAAAACGTCATCTGCATGACAAATTTGTTCAAAACTTTTTTTAGATGCCAAATTCACTTTATGATTATTGATGTAGTCATAACGCTGAAGTAGTTCTGTATTTTTGTCCAAAGGCACATTGCTCTTAATATAGTCTCTGAGGCTAGAGTGTAAAATCTGTTCAAAATGACACGTGCCAATTGATATAATGTCATTTTGACTCCCACGCCTCAGATTATATATTTACATCATTGTCTTGTTATACAAAGTTGTAGGTAACTTTAAGCGCTTCAAGTTTGTCATACCTCAATATTTGATATTTAATTTTTGAAAAAAGTTCTGGGAAAATTGAACAATTGAATTTTAACGACACAACACCGAATGGCTGCGATAGTCATGATTTAATAAAAAAAATCCAGGAAAACTTTAATGAAACAACAAAATAAACTATATCCAATTGATAGTTTAGGTTTTAGTCAATTTTTCATCAGATTTTGGGCAAAAAAAATATAAAAACTGTCATTAAATCTTAATTTTACACAACAGTACATAATGATTTCTCGATTGGATTTTGAAATTATATGCTTTTTCATAACTTAAAATGAAATCCTCAGAAAAAACTTCAATACCGGTATTATACCGGTATTACCGGTATCAACATCGTCAATACCGAAATACCGGTTTTCACCTAGGACCTAGGATAGTAGTTGCAATGCGAAATGTATGAATACTCCCCAACTGTAGTGCATTTTTGGCATCCATTTTGCGTATTAAAATTGGCAACACCTAATAGAAATTAAAATATTAGAAGTAGACTTTATATCTAAAATTAATAACAAGCTTTTTTAAATACCTTTGACGAAAGATCTGGCAAGGGAATCGCAAGTAAAACATCGTATAGAGATCGTAAATGTTTGTTCATTGATTGTTATTCCATTCTTCATTAAGTCTTTCATTTCATTCACGAAGGGTTCTAAGAATATGTTTATATCACTTTATATCATTGGTTGTAGCTCTGGGTCTTCTGGGATATTTATGAGAATGGGCCAAAGTTCATCTTTTAAGTTTTTGTAAACGGGAAGCCCGTCAATATTGTACTTTAATGAAATTGTTCTGAAAAGCTTGTTCAAGGCATTGTCTCCATCCATTATGCCAGTATTCACCATCACCCATTCTTTGAAGTTCAACATTCCGGTTGTTCTTCAAAAATGATCGGGGATCTTGCGGGAAATCATCGGCCAACCGTTTGTCAAAAAAATGATAAATTACTCCTTAAGTGCGTTTTGTTTAATATTGAAGGACACAGCCCATGTTTGTAATTCGGTGTAAAGTTGTTCGTTTTGATATTTATCAATTTTAGAAGACGGTGGGCATTGTATTTCAGGTTCCATGGAAATTGTTTCAGATGTTTCAGCTGAACTTGGCATGAAACCTGTTTATAACTTTGTTTTTGCTGGAGACAATATTGGCTCGTTCACATGTTGCAATATGCTTTGACGTTTTTCACCGACTGCGGACACGCTATCCGTGGAAGTACAGGTCGGACTCGATTTTCCGGAGACTCGATTATCCGGGGACTCGATTATCCGGGGTTCGATTATCCGGAATTTTAGACTCGATTATCCGGAGTATTTTGTTTTCTTCGATTTTTTTTTATTTTAATTTTTAAATTTCAATATTATAATATACAATATGATTATTTTAACAATATGGGACGTATCAAGGTTGTTCGAGGGGGTTGAAAAGGGGCTGTTTTGTATATTGAAATTTGGCTATAGGCTTGTATGTCAAATCCATGAATTCAAATAAATATATTACTGTTAGATTCATACAAAATTATTTGATTATTTGAAGAAACATGAACGTAGCTGGAATGGTGGGGACTGAAGTAGAGGTGTTTTATATATTTAATCTTAGTTCCATCAATAAACTATTTTCTCTAGAAGATGTCCACAAACTTCTCGCTTCAAGTACTTTTCCACGGAAGTCTGTTTCCTCTTTTTTTCTTCCATGCAATTACTTGATCGATTGTCAATTAAACTGCTGCATTTGAGACAAAATCTTCAGATTTGCAAAATTGATTAAGCAGTCACTCATTCGACACGTAAAACGTAACCTCGCCGCCATAGTTTGGGTGCATAACAAGGATGGCAGCATTCGCTCTTAATTTATAATTAACAACGATAGACAAGAAAAATATTTCCCCCGCCGACGTTGTGATAAAACGGTTCGTTCAAGTACAATTGCCATTGAGGACCATGTGTAAAACAAGTAGAAATGCATTCCCGTAACACGGTAGATCACTTTGACGTAGTGTGTTGCGGTGTAAGATCTACCAAACAGAGCCCTAGCCTAATCCATTTTTCTAGCTAGGACAATAAGTTGTGGTAATTAATCGTATTTAGTCCTCGCTACCAACAGCAGTCTCAGAAATAAAACATAATTAATGTTACCTTGCAGACAGTTGAAAGACTCGAATTCCTCTTGTTTGAGGCTAAACTGTATGCAGCGGAAACAACTTTTCAAGCAATTAGTTAAAAAACCTCGGTACCCGGTCCTAGGCTAAACTGACTGCTGGAAAAATCGAGTTAGAGGTTTAAATACGTACTAACTCTTCTTGAACTGGTGAACAATGGTAGTGAGAGGAACACACGGAAGTTCTTATTACTGAACAAATTCTCTTGCTTGAAATGGTCTTGTAGACAGAGCTAAATCCCGGGTTTTAAGAGTTTCACTGGTGATATTCTAGAAGCAAGACAAGGATGTGGCTAGGGCTCCGATGCATGGCTAAAAACAGTATTACTGTTCTGTTTTCTCAAGAAAGGATTGATTTCCTATTGATAAGGGGCGCGCCTTCAATGGGATTGCTCTCTATGAAGGGTCTAAATAGCGGGACCTTGTCATGGTGGTCTTGAGAAAACAAAACAACTACTGTATCGAAACCGATACTGCATTGCTTCTTAGTATACACTAAGGATACGGGTAACGCTACAATAGATCTAATAATTGGTCGCAGTGGCACACCCGAACAGGAAAAAAAAAGTAGAAATGCATTATAAGAACCGATGTCTTTACAATTAGAGGTTCCGTAAAGGAATTTCCTTGCAGAATATCCCCCTATAATCCATTAATTTCGTAAATTGACCATCTGCAACCCCTTCATCCATCCCACCCGTCAAACTTTTTATATAAATCATTTTAGAATTGTGTATGGATTGTCACACTTATGTAATTTATGGACGTTCATGTAGGTAAGCAGAGTTAAGGTTTAGTGTAATAAAGAAAAAAAAAAGTTAACAACTTCAGCAAAATCAAATTGTTAGTTGTGACCACGGCAACCCCTTCCAGCTTCCAGAGGAAATCTCCCAAATTATCTTTAAATTTTTAACATTTAGATAATTTTATTTTTTTTTGCATTTTTAACATTATTTTAGATGTCTCGGATATCCATAGTATTATATACCGATCGTCTAAGTTGATGTCTGTGTGTTTGAGTGCACAAAATCTAACCCATTTTGCGGTACTTATGAGTGCAGATTTGATCGTGTTTTTTATTGGACGTAGAACGATCGGAGATCGCGTCCAGACGTGTTTTCTTCAGTAAGCAGAACGATCGGCCGGCAATCGAATTTTTTTTCTGCTTTGTGCGGTAAGCAGAACGATCGGCCGGTAACCGAAATTTTGTTCTGCTTCGTGCGTGTGTGTAAATTTATTACAAAGTAAAAGTTTAATTCGCGTCTAGACATGTTTTCTTCAGTAAGCAGAACGATCGGCCGGTCATCATAGTTTGATTCTGCTTTGTGCGGTAAGCAGAACGATCAGCCGATCACCGAAATTTTGTTCTGCTTTGTGCGGCCTTTAAAAAATAGTATTGTTTTCATCGATCAAACTACACGCTATACACGGCATACCGTTTACCAAAACGAACCCTGCCACACTCCCTACCCCATATATCCAACATCCCAGTGATCTCTCGTGGAAGTGCAGATGACTATCAAAGCGAGTATCACGTCAACAATTTCCTACCTATTCCCTAATTGACCTGCATTCGGACACGGCCGGCGCTGGTATTGCCTATTTTTTGGGTCACCAGTTCTTACACATTGAAGATGATGTTAGTCCCAAACTTCATCTGTTGGTTCTCTGTGTAACTACAGCTGACCTGGCAATAACGGAGTAGCAACCGTGGGCGGTCAATCATGCTCATGCTCATGCTCACAAAATCTAACCCATTTTGCGGTACTTATTCTTATCTGATTTGATTCCTGTTTCTGATGGGAAATCCTGTTTTTTATTGTTTCTTATTGATAATTTCATGGATCGGACAATGGACAATGGACAATAATAGCAAACATACTATATTTTGTACAAAAAACTTAAATAGTGTAGCTATTTTATTGGCTCCTATTCTCAATCAACAAGTTGCATTCAAATGGAAATCCTGTTTTATCATTTCATATTGAAAATTGGCTGGATCGGACTATGGACTCAAAAGTTTTGGCAAAAACATTATTTTTCCATGAAAACGACTTCAAATGGTTTTGAAGATAACTTGACATTCTTGACTATTTTCTACTTAGTAATACCTCATTAAGCAAACATGTACTTATACATCCCCAATAAAACCTCGTTAAAAAATTACTAAAACCTGAAAGCATAGAAATTGTAACTTGCAGGGCTGGTAGCGATAAATGCCGTTTAAAATAGTGACTTAGTGACCAACGATGACGAAAAAAGTGACCAAATAGTGACTTTTGTATGAAGTATTAACTAGTTAGTGAGCTGAGTTGCATTTGCATTGTAATCATGTGATATCATGTTTTTCTTTTGAAATCCTTATCTAGAATGTTCTAGAATGCTATCAGAAATCAAGAAAAGACAAAAATTACAAAAGCACGAGGATTACTACTGCTGGCCGTCCCCATCTTCACCAAAACTAGGAAGAGGATGAAGCTTAGCAAGAGGCATCCGACTTGGCAACACCCTCATAAATATCACAAAGTTGGGTTAGCTTAAGGCTAGCAATATGACCATGGTAAACCTTATTCCGTGACAAACCACGTAATGGAAGTTTATAATTTCAACAACCATTTTGAAGATTTTTCCGTGAAACTGCAGCTTGTGTATGAAAATGGCAGAATGATATATGTATTCAACGTGTGAATATTTGTGTTGGCACGTTGAAAAATTAGCTGTACTTCGATAAAAAAAGCAATAAAATGATCTAATTAATTACTAGACAGAGAATTATTTGGAATCACAAAGCTTATAAATCTTTATCAGCACAAATTGTTTCAAAAAACTTAAAGAATTCAAAATTATTTTGACATTTTTTAAAAACAATTTTTAATAATTATTAATAACATTTTTAATAATAATAAATTTAAATGCATACAGTACCCATTAGTCATTTTTTGAGCTCCTGGTCTCGGACATCTATTCTGGATGGTCCTGTTCACCAACGTTCTAACTAAGCAAACAAGAATGAAGCAGTCAAAATTATTTCTATAATCAACGTTTCATGGAGAAAATGATGGTTGCAGATTTGTTGTAATTGTTGTTCATAAGCTAAACTTACTTAAAAATAAGGTAATAAAATAATGTTAATTTGTTTTTCGAGCGAAACTTCTGAATACAAATTATTTGAACACATAGAAAAACATGAACTTATTTGGATTTATTGAGTAATTTGCACTTCTTTAGACTACTGAGCGAAAATTATTTTCTCAATCACAATTCCTCACCCACCAAAACCTTGCGCATACTTCGATCAACAATCAATTTTCAGGATTTGTTTTGTTTATTTTCACTTGTCACTTTACTCTATTATCGAATCATCAACTTCAATCGAATTATCAGGAACGATGGATTCACTAGGTACATTTGCCACGACCAACAAAGTTTAAGAAAGCTGTATCAAGTAGTACCCGCTTATTGGATGACATTATACTCACATCCTGGACTGAATGGAATAATATTGCTACACGTTGGAATGGAAGCATTTCTGGTGATAAGGAAGGAATAAATTGCAGGAGTCGGAATGCAGTGGTTAGAATATAAGAAGCAGACTTCTTTGGAAACCCTTCTTGGTGAAAACTGATGTGCTGAAACTCTATTCTCGATTGACTTGGAAAGAATTCAGAACGACATTTTTGTTTTTATTTAGAACTAGTAGACCCGACAAACTTCGTTTCGCCTAAAATTGATTTATTCTCTGCTTAATTCTCGAGTTATGCAGATTTTCTTGTTTCATTTGTATGGGAGCCCCCCTTTCCAAAGGAGGGAGGAGTCTTGAACCATCATAAGAACCTTCCCCGGCCCCAAAAACCTATGCATACAAATTTTCACGCCGATCGGTTCAGTAGTTTCGGAGTCTATAAGGTTCAGACAGACAGAAATTCATTTTTATGTATATAGATGGAAGATGGATTAACTGTTTCTGAGGAATATGTAAGGGCCCATTCACAAATTACATAACGCTTTAGGGGGTGGGAGGGTGTCTGTCCGAGCGTTACGGCCCATACAAATTGTAGAACCCTTCCATACAAAACACGTTACGAGGGGGTGGGAGGGGGTTGAAAATGATCTCTTTTAGCGTTATGTAATTTGTGAATGAACCCTAAGGCATTACTCACATACAATAGGTATTACACACAGGTTTTTTTTACACGGTTGGAATTTATTAATTTCTCGGTTAACCCGAACTTTCACAGCTTTTTAAATAGGGTAGAATACGGCATTGGCAGGGTGCGACAGTTGTTGGCACCCTCAACAATATTTGCGTTTTCCAGCAAATATACACTATTTATAAACATTATTTTGATTCAATCACACAATTTCAAGTCTTAGCTTTCATTTGAATAAGTTGTTTGTGTAAAAGTTGCAATATTTGATGAGTTAATCACCGAAACAAATTTGCACCTACGAAATCCTTGCCATTATTGCATCGCCAATGAAAGCAGCGCACGAAAAGCAAACTGTTACTTACTTTTTTGGATCGCCTGTTTCTCCTCTTTATTGCGTATGACACGACAAATTAAGTACGTAAATAACTTTTTACACTTTATCACCACTTGATTATCACCACAAAGAACAAATTTATGCAATATTTGCTCTATGTTTCATTAAATAAAATCGGGACTGTTTGTTTTCTTTGACAGCAGCACACTTTTTGGAATAGAGCGAGAGAATGTGTTTGTGAGCATATCAAACACACGCTAAAAAGATACCACGCACAATTCTATGTGATTTGATTTCAGCAAAAATATTTATTTAAAAAAAAGTTGAAATACAAATGCTTCTATTCAGATTTTTACGCAGACCATGAATTATATCAAAAGTGATAGCAACACCGTAGTGTTTTAACCCTTGTGTGGCTGACAGGACCGTTTCCTTTTGCAACTTCAATACTTTCCAAGCTAATCAAAAAAATCATAACCATTCCCGTTCCTACATAGCGCATTTAAACCATAAATAATTGCCTACTTTTAGGGTATTATCTATTTTTTAACTGTGAAACGTAGTGCAAGAATGGGGTAGCTCCAGCCCTGTCAATTATTCAACATATGAAAGACTCACTAGGTGGAAAATATTGTATACTACTATACTATACTACCAGAACCGACGAGCTTCGTTGCACATAAAATTGATTAATAATTATTATAATTATAATAATATTAATATTAATATTATTATAATATTATAATATTATTAATATTATTATAATGTTTTGGCACTTCCTCAGCAAGCGTGCTGGGAATTTTCACCTACCCCGGGCAATCTGAATGCCAAAGGGGATTAGGCTCTGTGGATCTCATTCGCCGGTTGACTTAAAATCCTATAATAAACGTTTGCACCGGATGTATTAGTTATGGTGGTTCAGGAATCTTCTTACGATGCTGCAAGTTCCAAGAACCACTGTCTTTTGGATGCTATGGAGGTTATGAGATAGTTCCAGCTCTCCTAAGGATCTCAGAAGAGATTTCAGGACGATTCCGGTTGCTGAGATAACAACCGGAATTATACGCACGTCCTCCAGGTGCCACATCTGCTTCAACTCCTCCGCCAAGTCGTGGTACTTCGTTATCTTGTTGGAGAATGTTGTTTGGACATTATGGTCTAGCGGTACAGCAATATCGATGAGGGTTACCCGCTTCATCCTTTTGTCGTAGACCACAATATCGGGCCGATTGGCACGAATGAGGACATCCGTTATGATCTCGCGATCCCAGTACAGCTTCACGAAACTATTTTCCAGAACCGGGACAGGCACATATTTGTAGTAGGCGACAAACTGGTTAACCAAGTTGTGCTTTAAAGCAAGCTGTTGGTGCACAATCTTGGCTACTTCGTTATGACGACCGAGATAGGCTGAATCAGCTAAGGCTGAACACCCGGACACGATATGTTCGATCGTCTCTCCTACTGAATTGCACTTCCTGCAGCGGTCCTCCACGTTTTCGTGCAATATATAGTGCCGATAGTTCTTCGTCGCAATTACCCGGTCCTGGATGGCTACCATGAATCCTTCTGTTTCCGAGAAGAGTTCACCCCGCACCAGCCACGTATTCGACGCCGCTTTGTCGATATATTCCAGTTCCAGTTGATGGGGGTGCGTCCCATGTAACTCCTTCTGCTTCCACGATGCGATCATCTCGTCGACAGATTTGATGTCGCAATTCAGCTGATAGTCCTCCTGCGCCAGATGCAGGGCACTGAATCCGTGGTCAGCTTCACACACAGCGCGATAGATTTCGTGGCGGTTCTGGCTTTCCACGAAGTATCTTCGCAACTGCTGGATCTGGGAAACACATAGTGTTTGTATATCGGTGACGCCTCTTCCTCCTACTGTACGTGGCAGGGTGACTCTCTCAATGGACGATTTTGGATGGCGCATGCGATGCTTAGTGAACGCCACTCGTACTGCTCGTTCTAACGCCTCCAAGTCAGTCTTGGTCCACTTCACCACCCCGAAACTGTATGTCAACAAGGGCACAGCAAACGTGTTTATCGCCTTCACCTTGTTGCCGGCCGACAAGAGGCTCTTCAAAATACCGTTGACACGATGCAAGAACTTTTCCTGCAGCTCTTTCTTGATCGTCGTATGGCGAATTCCTTTCAATTGCAGGAAACCTAGGAACTTGTACGTTTCGCCTTCAACCATGTTTCGAATCTCCTCCTGTTCGTTGACGCGGAAACTGTCGGCATCCACCAGGTGACCCCGGTGTAGATGTATGGATCGACATTTATCAATACCAAACTCCATCCGGATGTCGTTGCTGAATACCGTTACAAGCCGCAGAAATTGGTGCAGCTTCTCCACAGATTCCGCAAACAGCTTCAAGTCGTCCATAAAGAAGGTGTGGGTAATGTTTGTACTCCTTTCCCCACCCTTCAAATGATAGCCATAGTTGTGTTGGTTGAGTGCTCTGCTAAGAGGGTTCATGGCAAGGCAAAACCATAGAGGACTAAAGGTATCGCCTTGGAATATGCCCTCCTGATGCTGAGAGTCCTGGACCGTAACACCTTTTCTCCGTCGGTAATGTGTAGGGATGTGCTCCACATCCCCATAGCGTGCTGCATTAGCCTGATGACGTTACCGTCTATCTTATACAACTGCAGTACCTTAAGAAGGTACGAGTGAGGTACTGAGTCGTATGCCTTTTATAGTCGATATACGCCATGCTCAGGTTTCTTTGCTTGTGGGTGGCCTGCCCAACAACGACTGCATCAATGATGACCTGATCCTTGCAGCCTCGTGTGTTACGTCGACAACCTTTTTGTTCCTCGGTCATCAGGTTGTTGACGTCGCAATGGTTCTGCACCCTCCTCGCTATTACCGATGACAGCACTTTGTACAGACTCGAAAGGCACGTTATTGGTCTGTACTTGGTTGGATTCAAAGTGTTCCGATCCTTCGGCAGAAGATAAGTGACACCCCTAGTGATGAATTCCGGTAGCTGCCCAGGGTTATCTAGTACCGTGTTGAAGCATTCCGCCATCCGCCCGTGGACTGTTGTGAGTTTTTTATACCAGAAATTATGCACAAAATCGGGTCCTGGTGCAGCCCAATTCCTGGTATACCGAGTAGCCTCACGTATGTCTTGGGCGGTCACGTTGATAGCGGTCATGTCTCCAATTCCACCACAATATTGCTCTTCTTCTGCCATCCACACCCCATCGCCGTTGTGTATGACGGGGTTCTCCCATAGATTGGACCAAAACTGCGTGACTTCTCCAATCTCCGGAAGGCCCTCGCCAAAGTCGGCTTTGTCGTTTCGGATGTGGTTGTAGAACTCCCTTTCGTTGATGTTGAACATTCGATTTTGCTCCTTCCTCTTCGAACATTCTCCATAACGTCGCAGTCGTTTAGCAAGAGCACTCAACCGCTGTACATGGGTGTCGAGGATCTCAGTTATGTTCGCCTCGGTGAGATCACGGAGTTCTGTGGGTTTCACAATTTCAGCAACATTCCGAACTAGCCTGGTTGATCGATTCCCCTGCTTGTACTGTGTTAATCGACCAATCTTTGACCGCAGTGTGGCGATGCGGGTCTCCAGACGTCGCATCCACGCGGGTTTTCGTGCTTTGGGGCGTGCGCGTCCATCACTCTCACCTTGTGGGCGCGTTCGCAATCCCAACGTTCTTACAACAGCCACTGCAGCCGAATACACGATAAATTGCAGCTCCTCAAGGTTCTCCACGGTTTCCAAGTACTGTGGCAAAATATCCTGGTTAAGGATGCTTACTGTACTCGTCAACCGATAGGAGTACTGCAACTTGGGTATCCGGTGTCAGGACATGGGGTCTGTCCCACGGAACTGTGTAACTGCTGTGCCCATATGATTAGCTAGTTCGTCCTTCAATTGCTGTCGTTGCAATTCCACTGTTGGTCCTGGAGCGGCGGGTGCAATCGAATCGCGACGGTTACTTGCGATTGATGCATCCAACCCAACAGAACTCCTTCTCGACGTATCGCTCGATCTTGCCTCCTCCTCCTCTCCTAATTCCCTCTGCACTTCCCGCTTGATGTACTCTACGTCTTCTGGAGTCAGCATATTATGTGACATAATAGCTCTCTGGCGTGTGTACAACATCTCCAGCATCGCCGGTCTGCCGGACATATCCGTCTCCATCCTGGTGCAAACGTAGTAGCAACGGATCACGTACTGATTCATCTCCCTTGTCCACATGATCCGCTGCCGTCGGCGGCCTGCTAACGTGAGTGATTGACGTCGATCAACCACAGCAACATCAGCAGGTGCAGCATTGCCTTGGTGATTTCTTCTGCTGCCGTTTCTGTTTTGCCTTGTCGGGCTGATGACTAGAGGGTCGCTGTTGCACCTCTCCTTCCTCTAGCCGCTGGCCGCTCGCTCTGTCCCCGTTCCAGGACCAGCTCCAGTAGGGCTCCTCCTCGGGCAATCGCATGGATGGTATTGTTCTTGAGCGTAACTCCATATTTGGGTGTGCTTTCATTCCCGGAAGCTACGGGTTCTGTAAAGTTATTTAATTCTTTACAGTGCTAAATAGCTAGGTTCAAGCGCCAGTGCTCGCCCGAGGGTGGTTTTTCATTGGTGCTTAGGAATTGGGCCTTCAGCTCCCACCTACTCGAAATGGTGGTTTTTCATGGACGCCCAGGGTATTTCACCTGAGCTCCCACCTATATTATATATATATATTATATTATAATTATTATTAGAATAATTATTATATTATAATTATTATTATAATTATTATTATTATATATTTTTTATATTATTTAAAAGACGGTTAAGTATTCGAAATTTGCAAATTTGGATTCCATTTTTTAGATAAATTTTCGAGTTAAGCAGAAATTTGTACTTCATTTGTATGGGAGTCCCCCTTCCAGATGAGGAGGGATCTAATACCATCATAAGAATCTTCATCGTTCCCAAAAACCTCTACATACAAATGTTCATGCCGTTTCCTAGTCTATAAGAGCAGACAGACAAAAATTCATTCTTATGTGTAAAGATTTGGTTTTACCAAGTTTACGTCGAGCGGTCCTGTCTTGTACACAACCACCATGAATTTTTAATTCAACAGACATATCATGTAAGGACCGCAAAGAGCAAGTTGTATATTTGAAACTGGTTGATAGACTTTTGCTTACGCGTGTAGACTCTAAGGCGTTACAAAAGACAAAAGATGTAAATCTTGATAGCGGACAAAAAGCATATCAGTTCCCTTCTCCAAAATGGCCAACATTATTCAAATAGGTTGAAAATGATAAAAGTTATGAAAATGTATATAATGTAATAATAATATATGTATATAAATGTAATAATATCTGGGTACACAAGTACCCTCTGTCATCTGCGTCTGTTTTTGTTAGCCGCATAAGGGCTAAATTTGTTTTACAATGTGTTTAAATGCTTTTGCCTATCTGTCTACATGACATAAATTTGATGTCAAGGCTAAAAAATCATGTTTTATTTTAAGCCAGTTTTGATAAACAATAAAGTTTGTTTCAAAATTGAGTGAAGCGAGATGAGCGTTCGGCCGATTAATATGAATGAATTTTACTACTTGAGGATATAAACAATCAGCATTTGGCACCAATACATTACCAGTTTTCTACTTCCATATCTAGTTGCTAAAGGGAGCAAACTCATTGCTGATAATAGAAATTGCTATGCCAATAGAAGAAACGTTGACCTGTTACTTTATATTAAATTTACTGAGTTTGTGGTAAAAGCTGCTATATTTAGTGAACACCAATCATCAAAGAAAGAGCATACAAATGTATACCAGTTAAACCGTTCATGAGTTTTAGTGTAATTATCCATTATTTTTATCATTCAATTTGGCGAATGTCTTAGACTGCCAAGAATAGGTATTTTCCCCTACAATCTGAATTTTCTTTGATTTTTTCGTGAGGTTAACTCATTGTTTCATTGACGCTGAAGCAGGCTTGTAAAATGTCATCTGCATGTCATTTGACTAATTTGTTCATAACTTTTTTCAGAAGCCTAATTTACTTAATATTTTTGGATGTACTCATAACGCTTGAGTAGGGCTATATTTTTGTCCAAGGGTACATTGTTCTAAATATAATATCTGAGGCTGGAGAGTGAAAACTTTCCAAAATGTCACGTGTCATTTGACATAATGTCATTTGAATGACATTTTGCCTCCCACGCCCCAGATTACATATTTACAGCAATGTCTTATTAGACAATGTTGTAGGCACATTAAAGGGCTATAAGTTCGACATACCTCAGGAGCCGATAGCTAACTTCTGAACAAGTTCTGGAAAAATTATATAAACGAATGCAAATGACATTTTACAACACTGCGCTGAAGGTCTTAAACGACTAAAACCAAACCGTGTAAAAAAAAACCTGGGTGTATTAGGGTTTTCATTGATGTCATCTGCAAAACTTGTGTGGTATGGTATAGAAACAAAATCTACTTGTCACAAATTTGCTTTGAAAAGCTAGTACTTTCGTTGGAATGGAGCCTCCGTTGAACATTGGAATATAGGTGCTGTCGAGTATCATCTCTCTACTGGCCATGTTCCCAGTTCAAATTCAAATAAATAGTTATACAGTTAGGCTAGGTATGCCGAAGGTATGGATATTCGTTATATCGTAATTTCAGTATTTTCGAAATTGTTTTTTTTCTTCTGATCTACATGCCAGATCACTATGATTGAGGAAAAGTGAGCTGTCAGCAACGATTTTCTCAATAGTCTAAAAATTTGTGGCATACACAATATATCCAGAGAGAAATAATTCAGAATTGACAGAGAATTGAATTGAAAAGTTGTTCAAGTTTCATAAAATGTAATCAATGGTGTTCCATCCATTCTGAAGATATTTTTTTCAGACATTTCAGCAGAAGTTGAATTTCTGTGGAAATTTCTAGGATTTTTTAAAAGAAATTGTACGGAAAATAGGGGGAAAGACGGCTTTGGCAGGTTTTGTCCTGTTATTGGCAGGGGGGTTTTGTCGACCAAATTTTATGAAATTTGGCCACAATATTCTTTGATATGCAAAGAATGTTTAGGCCAAATCAGGTCATAGGCCTAGTCAGTCATAAAAAACTCCCCTGCCAATAATAGAACAAAACCTGCCAAAGCCATCAATCCCCCTACTTCAATTCTTGTCCAATCTTTCTCCAGGAGTTCGGACGGAAATTCCACCAGAAATCCGATATCAGCACAAAAATTTCCGGAAATTTTTTCATACCATAAATTCAATGCGGATTATATTGCTGATATTCCTGCTGTCTTTCAGGAAATCGCAACGTTAATAAAAACTTCTCCGGCAATCCATGAAAAAAAAATCTTCCTCAAATACAAGCGCATTTTTTTATGAATTTCGGTGAAAATCGCTTTGAGAATTCCTGTAGCTATTGTTTATTGAATTCGAATTCCTAAGAAAAACCTTCGAAAAATTATTCCCAAATTCAAGACGGAGCTTTACGCAAAGATTTAAGCAGTCATCGCTACAAAAATTACAGTGTAAGTTCCTCCAAGAGAAAAAAATATATTATTTTTGGAGCAAAGTTCAGCAGACTGAAAAAGAGTCTCATCGAAATGTTGAAAAAAAAATTCAACGGGAATTACTTTCAGAATAATCAGAATCTATTTCTGTACAAGAAACAAGGAACATATTTGTTTTTCAAATTTTTGTACAGACCCTGTTTCTTTCTAGATAAATGCTATGAAAACCTCACCCGGTTCTTTTTTTTACACGGGTGGGTTTTAGTTGATTACGACTGTTTAAGAGTACAACGAACCCTACTTACTACAGCCCTGTCATCGTAAACGTTGATGTGATTTGAAGCCAACAAATTCCCACGCCACCGACGATGTGCACCGCTCCTTATTCCACGTAGATCGCCGCACAGCAATGTATCGGCTGTCCAACAGTACCTAGGCAGAAGCCTAACGATTGCCGAGTAGTAGCTTCTCTGAGCACGATCATCATTACCACCGTCATGACCATCATCATTGCCACCCGACGTGAGGAGTGATAAGGATGACCAGCATGCTTGATAAGAGCGGCGAGAATATCACCCGCTCTTTAACCCTATGGAAATATCATCGCATCAACGGTGGACAGGCTGACCGGTAGCAGCTTACGAGCAGCAGCAGTAGTTCACATCATCCAGTTCACCACGAAGAACGCACGGGCAGAAGTCTCACGATCGTTTATTTTATTAGATTTAGACTCCACTAGTGATAAGACCAATAAAGTTTGTGCATGTGACTGTTTCGTTTTATAGTTAAAAATAAAGTGTAGTTAATTTATTTAATCGACGCGAGTGTTATTCTAATTACTGGATAGAATACCAGAAGCATCTGGAAGGCTGAAGGGACCTAGGATTGAAGAAGACCGAGTGCATGCAACAAACTATCCCGTTGGTCTGGTTTCCAAGCATCATCGTCAATGTTGGGGTGGAAGATTTATTGCAATCCACTGTTGAGCTATCAAAATTAAGGTATTTGGACCTCCTCCCAACATTCTGGTCCTTCGAACCGGATGAGGACCACCAGGAATTGGAACTACGGATGCTCCTAACGCTGGATTAAGGCAAGGACCGGCCATTAGAAACCCATCAACTTTTGATAGTTGGCGCCATCACACCGTAGAACAATCGTTTCCATTGAACGTTTGGATTACACAGGAGTCAAGAGCGCCATCACACCGGGTAACAATCAGAGGCTTTGTTCCATTGAAGGAATCCGCACGCTTTAGGATTTAGCGTTTTCTCGATCGCCATCGCGGATGACCATCATCGGCTTGGCATGGACTTAAGCCAAACGCAGTTTCATGCAGGTTAGTGAACTCTTGCTACTGTTATATGTCCAGCTAAGCTAGGTCATTGCATCCTACTTACACCTGGTTTTTTCTCTCCGTGATTTCGTGGTTCTGGATCTGGTCGCAACGGTGCGACCGACGACGATACTGTGGCAACTAGTGGATTATTTCGGATTAGTCATCTGGTACCTATCGGAGAGGGTAATAGGTGAAGAAATCGCGGGCCCCTGGGACATCGAGCAATCCAGTGAAATCGAATGTTATCGTCAAGCTAGTGGAAGAATTCGTCGCCCGGCGTCGTAGCTAGTGGGCCTCATCGTCCATGCCATCGAACGGCAACCAAGGATAGGATTAGACTTTATTCGGTGGATACAGTGGAACGTTTCCAGCGCAGAGAGGGAGCCCATTGTTATTTTTGCCAAGGTAAATTTAGATTAGTGTACTGCCGAAGCAAGGCAAATGATAATACACCATTTTAATTTGGATGAAACCCTCTTCGTTTTACCTCTCTGACCGCTGAGCCCTGCTTGCCCTTTGGGCTCCTCCATCTTTGAGAATAATTGCAATCGATTTGGATTTGAGCGATTTTGAATTTCGGTGGACATTTTGCGAATTTGGTGCAGTAATTGTTCCCTGTGGTGAGTTGCCGCAGTATATGCCTGGCCGAAGCCATCTCTTTTGGATACTACACCAATATCTCTCCTCTTCATACATATCTGATTCTGTTCGAGTTATGACGATTTGATGTGACATTTATGTGGAACTGAGCGCAAGGCTGTTTGTATGACTGATTGATTGCTGAATTTTCGTAACTTGGAGCATCATTTCCTGTTTTGTCGGGTAAATTTAAGCAGTATATGCCTTGCGAAGCTAGGCTTGCACTCTGCCTACTACACAATCAAATTTCCTCTTCAATATTCCTCGTTATTTCGGAGAGTTCCTGAGTTGCCATTTTCGGAGCCGAAAGTGTGACGTCATCTGGTTGCGGTTGTAGATTTTGGATTGGAGCAACATTACTCGTTTCTCCGGGTAATTTAACATAGTATATGCCTGGCGAAGCTAGGCCTTTCGCAGTATACTACACCGTACCTCTCTCTTCCTAATTATCACCATTGTGACGACGGCAACATGGCACCACCTGCTGGAGCATCAAGTTCCAAGGCACCATCGATGAGGGCATTGACTGCGAGGCTGAAGGCAGCTCAACTGTCCTTTAACGACATTCAGCGGTTCACCGAGGCATTTTCTGATGCCAATACTGCTACCGATGTGGAAGTACGTATTGCAAAACTGGACGAGTTGTGGGAGAGCTACAGTGCCACCATGGTAGATATCTTCGCTCATGAAGAATACAACGAGGAAAAGACGTCGCTCGAGAAGGAACGTGCGGAATTCAGCGATCGATATTATGAGATCAAGTCCTTCCTAATGGACAAGATCAAATCGTTCCAGAAACCCCAGGTTCTGGAACAGCCCAATCGAGGTGGAGATGGGGCTTCAACAATTGTCGATCACGTACGTTTGCCGCAGATCCAGTTGCAGACGTTCAACGGGGACATCGATGAGTGGCTGAGTTTCCGCGACCTATTCACGTCGCTCATCCACTGGAAGGTGGATCTACCGGAAGTGGAAAAACTTCATTATTTGAAGGGCTGTCTTCAAGGAGAACCCAAGGCTCTTATTGATCCACTTCCCATCACAAAAGCCAATTATCAAGTGGCGTGGGATTTGCTGTTAAAGCGCTATAATAACAGCAAGCAGCTAAGGAAGCGGCAGATACAAGCTCTCTTTAAGCTGCCCACACTCTCGAAGGAATCAGGTGTAGACCTTCACACCCTGGTTGAAGGCTTCGAACGAATCGTGCACACACTCGACCAGGTCGTCCAGCCGGACGAGTACAAGGATCTTCTCTTTGTGAACATCCTCACATCACGATTGGATCCAGTAACGCGTAGGGGGTGGGAAGAGGTCTCATCGGCGAAGCCGCAGGACACCTTGGAGGATTTATTCGAGTTTCTGCGGCGTCGAATCCAGGTTTTGGACAGCCTTCCGGCAAAATCTACCGACACTAGGGGTGCCGGTCAAATACAGCAGTACTCGAAGGTGAAGCAATTAACGGTGAAGGCCAGCTATAGCTCTACCCAGGCGTCAAGGGGACGCGTTGTCTGTTCATCAGATCACTTTCTGTACCAGTGCGACGAGTTTCATCGAATGACGGTTCGGACAGGGATAGGCTACTGAAAACTCATGGACTTTGTCGGAACTGCTTTAGGGCGGGGCATCATGCCAAAGAATGCCAATCAAAATACTCCTGTAAGAACTGCAAGGGTCGGCACCATACCCTAGTATGTTTTAAGCAGGGAAAGGAGAAAGAACCCATGGTGGTGGCAGTTGCTGGGGGCAACCAGCCACCGGTATCCAAGAATCAAGGGGCTTCATCCAACACCCAAGTGGCTAACTTGGCAGCCACGGAAGCTGTAGTAACTGCAACAGCTCACCAATATTCAACACGGGTTCTTTTAGCAACAGCAGTAGTGGTGATTAAAGATGATATCGGCAATCGATTTACTGCTCGTGCGCTACTGGACTCCGGATCCGAAAGTAATTTCATTACAGAGAGGTTGAGTCAGCGGTTACAAGTTCATCGAGATCGAGTGGATATTTCGGTGACAGGAATTGGTCAGGCGGCGACCAAGGTTCGGCAAAGGATTCAAGCGGTACTTCATTCGCGAGTTTCGGACTATTCCCGTGAGCTAGCATTGCTGGTTCTTCCAAGGGTCACGGTAAACCTTCTAACAACCACTATCAATACGGCTGATTGGACACTGCCGAGCGGAATGCAGTTGGCGGATCCTACATTCTTCGAGTCTAATGGGGTGGATACTTAGCATCGAATATTTCTTCGACTTTTTCGAAACAGGCAAAGGGATTTCCTTGGGGGAACAACTTTCAACCCTTAATGAATCCGTGTTTGGCTGGGTTATCAGCGGTGGTATTTCGGTACCAACTTCCTCTCTTCACATAAGCTATAATGTCTCCGCGTTGGATGGTTTGGATACCTTAATTGCTCGGTTTTGGTCCTGCGAGGAGGTAGAGTCAGGCACAGCTCATTCGCCTGAGGAGAAGCGATATGAGGAGTAGTTCCCCAGTACTGTGCAGCGGAATACGAATGGTCGGTATACGGTTGCTCTACCAATGATGAAAAGCGCTGTGTCAAGGTTGGCTGAATCGAGAAACATAGCTGCAAGGAACGACGGCTGCAAGGAACCGAGAGAAGGTTGGCAAGGGACTCATCCCTTCGAGAACAGTACGTCGGTTTTATGGAAGAATACCTCTATCTCGGACATATGGAGATGGTGAATGAGGATTCCCAAGGTTCGATTCGAAGGTGCTATTTACCGCATCACCCTGTGGTGAAAAAAGCTACAACCACGACAAAGGTTCGCGTGGTTTTTGATGCCTCCTGTAAAACATCTGCAGGAGTATCGCTAAATGATGTACTACTGGGAGGGCCAATAGTACAGGAAGATCTCCGGTCCATAATACTTCGATGCCGGACCAAACAGATCATGCTGGTATCAGATGTGGAGAAAATGTTCCGCCAAGTCATCGTTCGTCCCGAAGACCGCCCTCTACAGTGCATACTCTGGAGAAAATCGCCATCGGAAAGTGTCCGTACGTATGAGTTGAATACGGTTACGTACGGCACAAAGCCCGCGCCGTTTTTGGCTACTAGGACGCTGCAACAACTCGCTATGGATGAGGAAGGACATTTCCCTCTTGCAGCCCGTGCAACCATGGAAGACACCTACATGGATGACGTCATTACGGGCGCGAACGATGTTGAAACAGCAACGCAGATGCAGATTCAACTGAATGCGATGCTTTCAAGAGGAGGTTTCCAACTTCGTAAATGGGCATCCAACTGTCCAGCAGCCCTACTGGGAATACCCGAGGAGAATTTAGCGATTCGCACTTCCGATGGGATCAACTTGGACCCAGATCCATCGGTAAAAACCTTGGGGTTGACTTGGATTCCATCGTCGGACATTCTAAGGTTCCAGTTCACCATTCCTTCGCTGAATGGCGATAAGGTTCTTACGAAACGTAGCGTGTTATCCGTAATTCCAACTTTATTCGATCCCCTAGAACTTCTGGGAGCGGCTATCAGTACGGCGAAGATTTTTATGCAGCTTTTGTGGGCAATACGCGATGGAAATAAACAATCTTTAGGATGGGATCAACCGCTACCTCCAACGCTGGGTAAGGCCTGGAGAAGGTTCCACGAGAAACTACCTCTTCTCAATCAAGCCAAGGTCGAAAGATGCGTTATCATTCTGGAAGCAGTTGCAGTTGAACTACATTGTTTCTCTGATGCCTCGGAGAAGGCTTACGGTGCTTGTCTGTATGTTCGGAGCACTGATGCAGACGGAAAGGTGAAGGTTCGACTACTTTCTTCCAAATCAAAGGTTGCTCCATTAAAATGTCAGACCATTCCTAGGCTGGAGCTTTGCGGAGCGGTATTGGCTGCCCAGCTCTACGAAAAGGTCCGAACGTCTATCAAAACAACAGTAAGCGGCTATTTCTGGACGGACTCCAATTGCGTTCCACGATGGTTGCAGTCTTCTCCATCAACGTGGACCACATTTGTCGTCAACCGTACGGCTAAAATCCAAACAATCACGGGAGGCTGTCGGTGGATTCATGTTCCTGGAACCCAAAATCTAGCAGACCTAATATCCCGAGGAATACCGCCTCAGGACATCCTGGAAAACTAATTTTGCTGAGAGGTCTGGTTGGAGGAAAGCCCGAAACAATGGCCACGACCACCAGGATCGGTAATATCTGAGGAGGAGGAAGAAGAAAAACGACGAACAGTAGTCACAGCAGCTGCTTCTACAGTACGCGAGTTCAACCACGAGTATTTTAGCAAGTTTTCTTCGTATACTGACATGATTCGCCGAACTGCCTATTGGTTGCGTCTGATGAAGCTACTTCGAACAACGCCAACTAGACGAAATGAAGCAGGATTCCTCACCACAGCTGAATTGAAGGAAGCAGAAGATACGTTGATTCGTCTGGTGCAGAAGGAAGTATTCGCCGCTGAATTGAAGGCAATTTCGGCGGGATGTAATGTCTCAAATAAATCTCGGCTACGTTGGTTCAATCCTTTTCTGTCTACGGACCTGCTGCTCAAACTTGGAGGACGACTCAAGCACTCATTAGAGACGGAAAATGCGAAGCATCCCGTTGTTCTCCCAGCCCGGCATCCGTTTACTCAACTACTTCTTCAACATTACCATGAACGTCTTTTCCACGCGGGGCCACAGTTAATGCTGAGCGTATTAAGAATTCGATTCTGGCCACTAGGAGGTAGGAGCGTAGTTCGGAACATCGTTCACAGATGCCATAAATGTTTCCGTTGCAAGCCCACTTCCGTGCAACAATTTATGGGAGATTTGCCGGCTTCAAGAGTCACCATATGACGCCCGTTTTCAGAAACAGGGTTGATTACTTTGGCCCTGTGTATCTCAGACCCGTTCCGCGACGTGCCACAGTTAAGGCTTATGTGGCAGTTTTTGTCTGCCTGTGTACAAAAGCAGTTCATCTGGAGCTGGTATCTGATCTATCCACTGACAGGTTCCTACAAGCGCTTCGTCGATTTATAGCACGAAGGGGTCGAAGTACAAATATGTTCTCCGATAATGGAACGAACTTCGTTGGTGCTCGTAATAAAATGGAAGACCTGCTGAAGCTGCTGAAAAGCCACGACCATAACCATGCCGTATCCAGAGAGTGTGCCACGAATGGAATCCAGTGGCATTTCATACCCCCGAGTGCCCCCCATTTCGGAGGGTTATGGGAGGCAGCCGTTCGTTCAACCAAACATCATTTACTGCGCGTAATGGGTGAATCACCGGTGGCTCCCGAGGACTACATTACACTTCTTGCCCAGGTAGAAGCTTGCCTCAACTCTCGCCCCCTAACGCCTCTTTCCGACGACCCCAATGACCTTGAAGTATTGACGCCGGCGCATTTTTTGATCGGTTCATCTCTGCAGTCGATTCCAGAACCAGATTTATCAAATCTTCCAATCAATCGTCTCAATATCTTTCAACTGACTCAAAGGAGATTGCAGGATTTTTGGAAAAGGTGGCGCAGAGAATACCTCTGCCAACTACAGGCTAGGACCAAGCGTTGGCAACCAGCTGTTCAAATCAATGTCGGCAGGCTGGTAATTATCAAGGACGAAAACCAGCCTCCCATGAAGTGGAGAATGGGACGTATCAGCGAATTACATCCTGGGAGCGACGGAGTTGTGAGAGTTGTGACACTTAAAACTGCTACGGGCGCCTTGACAAGACCAGTTGAGAAGCTTTGTATCCTGCCGCTTCCAGAAAATTATGATCAGGCAAATGACAGTCAATCAGTCAATTCCACACAATAGTTAAAATTCCCTATCCACCATCCCATCCCGTCGAAGAGGGTTATTTTCTATTTTCAGAAATCCGACGAATTTCAGGGTGGGTGAAGATGTTTAAGAGTACAACGAACCCTACTTACTACAGCCCTGTCATCGTAAACGTTAATGTGATTTGAAGCCAACAAATTCCCACGCCACCGACGATGTGCACCGCTCCTTATTCCACGTAGATCGCCGCACAGCAATGTATCGGCTGTCCAACAGTACCTAGGCAGAAGCCTAACGATTGCCGAGTAGTAGCTTCTCTGAGCACGATCATCATTACCACCGTCATGACCATCATCATTGCCACCCGACGTGAGGGAGTGATAAGGATGACCAGCATGCTTGATAAGAGCGGCGAGAATATCACCCGCTCTTTAACCCTATGGAAATATCATCGCATCAACGGTGGACAGGCTGACCGATAGCAGTTTACGAGCAGCAGCAGTAGTTCACATCATCCAGTTCACCACGAAGAACGCACGGGCAGAAGTCTCACGGTCGTTTATTTTATTAGATTTAGACTCCACTAGTGATAAGACCAATAAAGTTTGTGCATGTGACTGTTTCGTTTTATAGTTAAAAATAAAGTGTAGTTAATTTATTTAATCGACGCGAGTGTTATTCTAATTACTGTATAGAATACCAGAAGCATCTGGAAGGCTGAAGGGACCTAGGATTGAAGAAGACCGAGTGCATGCAACAAACTATCCCGTTGGTCTGGTTTCCAAGCATCATCGTCAATGTTGGGGTGGAAGATTTATTGCAATCCACTGTTGAGCTATCAAAATTAAGGTATTTGGACCTCCTCCCAACAACGACCTTTAGCGTTGATTAATCTAGGAGTTAATCCCATGAAAAAATTCATAAAAAATCAAAGAAAATTCAGGTGGTATTTTAAAAGCTGTGAAAAATCGGGTTAACCGGGAAATTAAAGAATACCAACCGTGTAAAAAAAATATTGGGTGTAAAATCTTTAATACTTTAAACTAATTCCTTACCAAAAATATCGAAAAATCATGGCATTTTTCATGCTGTGTGATTCGTAGACGGGGTTAATCAAGCAGAAACTAAGACATATCTCGGAATCATGTCAAAATTGACGTGACAAAAAATGGATATTCAAAAACGATAAAAAAAATGACCACAAGTGAAGTGTTTACCCTTAAATTGCATTCAATGATGGCTTGGGTACGGCATAGACTTCAAACGTGGAGTTCCTTCTCAACAACATTTTGCTATCGAAAACCACGCTCCTTTTTTATTAAATTTCCCTCCAAAACGAAATCCGGGCGAAGGCTCGCAGCAAGCCATGCGCGGCGCGGATGGTTGCTTTTAAATTTGCTGTCACGTTTTTGTCCGTTTCCGCAAGAAATAGATTCGGCTGATGTATATTTTTTGCATATGTACTAGAAGAAAAAAGTTTAAGTTATCTGAAGTTTGAGATTTACGAGTTTGGTGACATTTACTAAAGAGCGATTCCAAGCAACAGCATCAAAATTTAAGAAAATTTTTAATTCATGATTTTCTATTGAGTTGAAACTTTGCACAGTTTTTCAATTTCATCTAAATCGTCATTTTCGATATCAAATCTTCATATTGAGTCACGACTAACTTTTCAAAAGGGTGTATGTGAAAATGGTTCAAAAATATTTAAAAGCTGCACAGCAAAAACGGAATGTTCGATTGTTATGATTTTTCAGCAAAGTTAGACAACTAAATGGTGATTCTTAAGAAAATGTGCACAGTAAAAAAAAAATTTTTTGCCTTTAAAAATATCATTTTTGTCACAAAACTCAAATATCTCAAAACCCTATCTTTTTTCGAACGTAATTTTTTTAGGAAAACGGTCCATTATATTAGCTATCTACCATAAAAATTTGGTGATGGTAAACTAATAAACAAAAAGTTATGACATTTCAAACATTTCACAATTTTCACATATAGTAAACAAAAAAATTTCCGTGTATTTTTTTTTTCAAGAATCGCAGTTTGATGCTGATTTTATTGTTAAGGGCCTTGCGTGAGTTAAACAAGTTGTTTGTATGATATTCCATATTTATGTATTCATCGATATTATGTATATTATATGTATAAATATTATATTTATAAATAAATAAAAATGAATTAATATTATCCTAAGTATTAAATTAAATGTGGCAGTTACACAATGTTGTTATAGAAACTCTAAGAGTTTTGGGTTTGAATTTTGGTATGGGTTATGATATCATGAAAACAGTTTATTAATACTTATTTTTATTTATTTTATTCAAATTTTTAAAATATCGAACACTTTTGAATTATTATCAGCACAGTTTGAGTATAGTTTTGCTTTAATTTTATTTTCCGCCAATGCAATGAAACAGTGAAATTTTTGGGTTCCTTGGATCGTTTTCGCGTTATTAACTTGCTCGCTGAGCTCTGAAGCCTTTATTTCGTACTCTTCAGTAGTAGTAAAACAAAATGATAATTTGGTTAAATCTTTTCTTTTCTACGATTTGCCCAATCAAAAAGTTCTTTTTGCAGTTTTAATTGGATGCTCACGTTCTTTGGCTAAACTTGCTCTTGTGGCCATGCGCTTTATTGTTCCTCCAATAGCATCACAAGGACCTTTGCCATGTGATGTAGCAAAAAATGCCATTCTGCATCAATTCCGTACATTGATTTAAATTGACATAGGCTCGAAAAATTCTTACGATTTTTGTACTGCGACGCTGCTCCATCAGACATGAAATATATCTTTTTGACTTCTTTATGCTTATCAACGCGTAAAAAGTTAATCCTTTTTTCAATGAACAAGTTTACGGATACTGAATCGTGTCTTAAATCTTCGGAAATTATAATAAAACTTAAGTGTTCAATTTGCGTACTTCCGTTAAAATAAATAACGAATGGATGAATTGTAGCTTGTTGTACGTTCCAGTGATGGGACTGCACTTCATCTTGCAATACAAAGCTGTAATTTTCAGGAAAATCACAAATGACTAAAAATTCACCATTTTGTAATGTATTTTTCGTATTTTTTAAAAAGCTGGATTGTTCTGTTTTAATGAAATCGTGAGGGATTAAACTTTCTAATTTCAAGCAAAAATATGACACAAACTCATCTACAGGTTTTACAATAGTTTCTATGTCACACCTATCCGTGGTCACCCATTGCTCAAATGATAACTGATCAATATATTTTTCTTCAAACTCAGCGAATAAAAGTATTTTCCAATGATGAAAATTCTCGACAATCCGAACAAGCTCCCAGACAGCAATTTGATGTTGTATTTCCACACAAAAGACTACCAGTTAACATTTTAATATCCTTTGTTAAATTGATTCTTTTCAAACTATGTAAAATAAGATTAATATTCTCATGGGTTGTGCACACACACATTATGTGTTCCTGAATTGGAAAGAAGCTTACATTGCCTTGGCCGAAGGCTTGCAAATGAGGAAAACCTATTTTAATATTATCGTGAATTTCCTTGAAGCGTGTGTACGCTTCTTTCAAAGTCGTCATCATTAATCGTTTTTGGATTGCTTGACGCTTTCCATCTTTTTTTACTGATACATAATCTTTTTGACCAGGCATAGCTCGACTTACTTCATCATCTTCAAAATATTGAACTACTATTTCTTTTGTCTCAACTGTTAATGCAGTACTAGACCTAGTATTTTTGGTTGAAAGACAGTTATTCTTCAATTGTTTTGCCTCTTTTACTGTATTTCTATTGGTTTTGAACTCATCAATGGCATCCTGAATAGACCACGAACTTGGCAGCATCCACAAAATCAATAATTTTTCTTTCCTTGTCGTGGCTACATTCGAGAACCTTTCCTTCATATTTATAATTACCTCATCGTAGTCTGTATTTTCCACATCATCAGGTCCTAATTTGAAGAGGTTTCTTCGTACAGCTTCGTTTATTTCACGGTATTTTTCTCCGGGTAATAAACGTAGTCCATCTTACTCCATTTAATCAGGTCACTTTTATCCCAGCTATGCCCTCGTTAAAGCGTTCGATGTTGACCTTTTGGATACACTCATCTTCCGATTGATTTGTTGAAACAGATTTCGCTGATGGTACGGTGGCAAGGCTCTCAGCACTTAATACTTCTGGTAATTCCTCAGTTGTTGTCGATACATCTGGCAATTCCTCAGTTGCTGTCGTTTTCGAACTTCCTGCGCTCTGCTCAACCGATGATATACAGATTGCTCTTTTGTCAACGTTTAGACGGCAGGACGTGCAAATGCGTAAATTTGTATTCAATGTGGACATTGGAGCATAACCAGTCGCTTTCAGTTTATCTATGGTGCTTTCGGTGAGATTTCGTAACTCTTTTGAACACTTTTTTCCATCAAACGGCCTACAACAGTTGAGAAAGCGGCTACTCATGTTGTTCGTAATATTTCAATAAACAAAATCACTTTTAAGTTTTTACTGACTAGTTTGGTGTCATTTGCTTGACTGAAGAGAAAATTACTATAAGATCTTTAACAACCTTAGTAGTAGTAATTTTTTTGCTTTTTCGTGAGCATTGTCATGGTATGTACCTATCATGCATTTGTTGTTGTTGAAGATACCCGTTTCCTCCCGATCATAAAGTCTATTCTCTAAGAGGTATATTTTTTGCAGGTAAACTATAGACGTACACGTGTATATAAATCTTTGATTTTGCAGCTTTTGTCTTAAAAATAACATTTCTGATATGTTTCTATCAACGTTATTATCAACAGGTTTCAACACTATTAAAAGAATTTTTCGCCAGTCACGTGCAATGAAAATTATGACACTATCAATACTTTTGATCACAACACTGGATCGTGTCTAAGTTTCTTATAGATGCTATGAATAATTAAATCAAAATATCATGAAAACAACTTGTTTAAATCACGTCCCTTAACAATAAAATCTGCATCAAACTGCAATTCTCGAAATAACTTACACAGAAAAAAATTTTTTTACTAAATGTGAAAATTGTGAAATGTTTGAAATGTCATAACTTTTTTGTTTATTAGTTTACCATCACCAAATTTTTATGGTAGATAGCTAATATAATGGACCGTTTTCCTAAAAAATTACGTTCGAAAAAGATAGGGTTTTGAGATATTTGAGTTTTTGTGACAAAAATGATATTTTAAAGGCAAAAAATTTTTTTTTACTGTGCACATTTTCTTAAGAATCACCATTTAGTTGTCTAACTTTGCTGAAAAATCATAACAATCGAACATTCCGTTTTGCTGTGCAGCTTTTAAATATTTTTGAACCATTTTCACATACACCCTTTTGAAAAGTTAGTCGTGACTCAATATGAAGATTTGATATCGAAAAATGACGATTTAGATGAAATTGAAAAACTGTGCAGAGTTTCAAATATTTTCGAAATGGTCGCTCAGGATCGACTGACATGCCCCCGTGGAATGCCTCTAAAGTGTATTCTTATTAGAGCGCGCAAAATCGTTTTGGTGAAAATATGTCTGAATGTGTAAAAATACCAGGAAAATGTGGATCATCAAAGAATTGCTCGGATAAGCGCTGGAAGAGTGGTGATTTTTTCGTGGACACTAGTTGTGGTCTTTTCTTTCTCAGTTCATTTATACGGTATTTTGGTGAGATTGTTTCAATTTGTTTTTATATGATTCCAAAACTAAATGCGCGCTGGATTTAAAAATCCGGAAGTTTGTTTATGGATCCATTATCCAATTGATAATGGTAGCATAAATAGGCGGGGCTTATTGCAAATGAAAGTGACCTCGGACTGGACGTGAGTTACCAGACAATCTGAAATGGGTTACTGGAGCTACAGTAGAGCTAAAACCTTCTAACTCCCGGACTAAAGCTGACTTTATTAAAGACAGCTTTCTTCCATAATACCACTGCCGGACAGTGGGGGGTTAGATTGAAGATACACACAAAACTAAATCCGGGCGAAGGCTTAAAACCTTTAAACATGAATTGCCTGCAATCTGGCGATTTCCACAATTCATTTGAAGCTTTTTTGGTGCAATTTCTCAAGCTTTATATATTTTGCTAACAGATATACATTTGATTTTATTGATGATGATGGTAGGTACAAATGTATTTTATTTTGAACTTTTTTTACAAACGGCGAAACGATGCAAAAATAGTGACTTTAGTGACTTTTGGATGCAAATAGTGACTTTTTAGGGACTAGACTCAAAATAGTGACCAAGTCACTAAAAAGTGACTCGCTACCAGCCCTGTACTTGGGTATGCATCCCTACAATTGTTGGGTAGGGTTGACGCGGATTCACCAAGAAAATGCTTTCACATTTTTTTAATACGGACGAGCCTGGGATTGAGAACTCACGATCTCTTGCTTGTAAGTCAGAAGCGGTAGTCACTAGACCACCGAGCTCATCATGAGTCTTAAATACAATTTGTTAAGAACATACACAGATACATCCAGTTTTTTTGTTAAGCCGTTTTAATTAATCAATTCCCGGCTTTTTAAATCGACTAAAACCAAACCGTGTAAAAACACCTGGGTGTATATCAAGAACTGTTTGGGCAGCATTGTTGATTTTTTACGTAGGACTACGTCTGTCTTTTCTATATTGGAGTACACTTTGCGATTGATATTTCTCGCGTGATTTTTGAAAACGTCGTAAGTCCAATAGAGAGGCTCTCTTTGTTTACTTTCTCTTCCGATTATTACAAAGCCATACTAACATTTACATTGGATTTTCCAGTACCGACCTGAAGAAAATAGCTTTGTCTAGTATGCTGAAGTGAAAATATTGCAACAAATTTTAAACTAGCCTAGATATTAGCAAAAGAGAGCGTAATGAAAGAGAGTCTCTCATTTGGACTTACGACGTTTTCAAAAATCACGCGAGATTTCAGTTCGTTCTATTTGAGGACGATACACTAAGAAATGCGGTAAGACGCGCGGCTACAAAGCAAGACCATGCTGAGGGTGGCTGGGTTCGATTCCCGGTGCCGGTCTAGCCAATTTTCGGATTGGAAATTGTCTCGACTTCCCTGGGCATAAAAGTATCATCGTGCTAGCCTCATGATAATACGAATGCAAAAATGGTAATGGCTTAGAAACCTCGCAGTTAATAACTGTGGAAGTGCTTAATGAACACTAAGCTGCGAGGCGGCTCTGTCCCAGTGTGGGGATGTAATGCCAATAAGAAGAAGAAGAACACTAAGAAATAACCATTTTTTTGAGCCTCAAATAGCCTAAATGATTTGAGTATAATAATAATTCCACGCTGATGGGGTTCATGTTTGCTCATCTGAATTTGATGCCAGTAAACCTTGAACCTTAATCGATTTCTGAATCAAATATAGTTAACATCACTTTGAAATATCCTCAAAAAGCAATTCACAACGAACAATTACCCATAGCGAGCAAATTACCGCTAATTTCATAGCTCAACCCTTATACTAGGACCACGATGGAAAAATCTTGAAAACAAACAGAACAACATCGTAGGGGGAGGGGAAATTAAAATCAAAAGCAAAATACTGCACCTTAATTGGATTTGCTCCGGTGATTCCTGTAGACCGTGAGTGAGTCTTGTTCCACCAGTTTGTTCCGCTGTAGGCAAATGGTGCCCCGTTCTTCTTTCCCCCGCACTCTAATCCGTAGCCACTTTCATCCGCGAACGATTGAATCCTATTCGATTTCCCAGCACGTTCCAGTCCAGCCAATTCCCCGCCAATAACAAACGGAGGTGCAAGTATGTCAACCGAACCCCCTTCTCATCACACGGTTCCGCGACGCTGGTTACGGACGACGACGCGCTGGGGTGTTTTGGTTTTCCTTTCCAGCTGAGATTTTTTCTTCAAACATCAATAAATGCACACATAATCACTGCACAACAAAAATAACAATAATAGCACCGACTAGCCACGAAAATGCCTTCACACAAAAGAGCTTCCACGAAGGGAACTTGAAATGGGTGGTTCACTAACACTAGTCTCGTCGTCGGCGTCGCTGGTGGTGTGGTCCTTCGCAGTAAAGTGAGAAAGAGCAGATTTTTACTTCTGGCCGAAAAAAATCGGTTCGATGAGGGACCCGTGAGCAGGGTTCTGTTGATATTTCACTTTCACACATCCAAACAATGGGGGATCGAGTTTTGCGTATTCACGGGCACAAACAGATCCTGATATGCAAGACGGTATGAGGCGCCGTGGGTGGATGTGCGAAAGGATTCGTGAGAGGGTCCGAGAGAGAGAAACGGTACTCGCACAACACCTCACTTGGCCGTTGATAAGATTACACAACACAACCACTGTTTGGGCTAAAAGGATAGATTTTTGCCTCTCAGTTGCTCACGAAAAAGCTTTCACTCTCTGATTTTCCGGATTTTTTTATTTGTAGTTTATGTTCACAAGCTTCCTTCCTTCCTGGTACCACAGACGGACGAACTCTTCACTCCATCACAGCTGCTAGAGGTAGGATTTCACTGCAGCCCAATGAGAGGGGCGGAAGGTGAGGAACGCAAGCTCCCTCAACGTTGGGAGTGAAACGATTTTTCACCGCTAACTCGGTTTACGGATGGAAAACTTTGAGTTATTTGCAAGCTGGTGGCTCGTTGGATAATTTGAATTCGAAACTGGTTCAATATATCGATTAGATTAATGATAACACGCCACAGCGACCAGTCACATGACGAATTGGAGCACTATTTTCATTTTTTGCCAAAACACGGACGTAACGTTAGTGGATGCTATTTGTAACACGGATCACCAGCAAAACCAGACTAACCACGAGAGAGAGCCTTACGGTTTACCAGGCGAGAGCTGTGTTCGGTTCCCATACAGTGACGTTAGCACTCGAAGGGGCTAATTATGTGAAGATGCAAAGGCTATGAGGACCTTTCTTGATAAATACTGTGCTAAACATTGTTAGTTTTATCACAAAATCACTTTGATAACTTTTCAACGTTTAAACGCGCTTTACACAGCAAAATTCTTTCGTAAAGAGACCACCAAACAGACAACAGCTAATCACGTCAACACAACACTGCACAATCCCACTTCCTGTTACGTCAATGCCAGGAGCTGAGAGAGAGAGAGATGGGCCTGATGGTGTAGGGTAGGTACAACAGATGCGCAAAAATATCGCACCTTCTAAGGGAACTGCCGTAGGAATTGCGCACCACCACCACCACCATCACCGTTGCATTGCATGAGCGTCGACGTCTGAATAAGGCGGCTTCAGTTTTAGTTGGCGACGGAACAGGAAGAGCATTGCTGGGGTTGTTGGGTTACTACCTGAAATTCAAACTTTCTAGCAGGGAAGATATTACGAGAGGTGGTTCGAATATTTATGCTTTTTGAAGGATGCTTTTTTTTAAGTTTTCATAACCAATGCTTATCTTATTCGTTTAATTAAATTAATATAGCTACAACAAAAGATCCCACTTGAAGTCATCCCTAACTAATCATCACTATAGTTGATTGAAAAATAAATACTTCTACCTCTAAAGCTCCCACAAAAGTGGCGCTTCTTTTAAAAGTTCGTTTTCGGAGTAATCTTCTTCTTCTTCTTATTGGCATTTCATCCCCACACTGGGACAGAGCCGCGTCGCAGCTTAGTGTTCATTAAGCACTTCTACAGTTATTAACTGCGAGGAGGTTTCTAAGCCAGGTTACCATTTTTGCATTCGTATATCATGAGGCTAGCAGGATGATACCTTCATGCCCAGGGATGTCGAGACAATTTCCAAACCGAACGGCACCGGGAATCGAACCCAGCCACCCTCAGCATGGTCTTGCATTGTAACCGCGCGTCTTACCGCACGGCTAAGGAGGGCCCTCGGAGTAATACTGTAGCCAAAAACTACGTCGCGAATATACTCAGAACCAGTGGTGCAATTTATCAACACTACAGAATCGCACCAGCATTTTTATGTTTTGGATTTTTCTCTTTTTCTCTTTGCCTATGATGATGCCTTTCAGTCAGAAAGACAAAGCAGGAATAGGTAAGCCAACTCGGTTTGCTAACGTCGGGCTGAAGGTGATGATTATTCGGCACAAATTTTCTATCTTTTTTTTCAAGTGACAGTATTCAACTATGCATTTATATATAGGGCCGCCACTTTCACGCACCAGCGAGTTAACTGAATGGACTGTCACTGCGGGCTGAGAAAAAATGGTCTTTTATTTACTGTATCTTTGATTGCTGCTGCTAATTATTTTCAAATTTCGCTGCTAGAACAGTGAGTGTGAACAGACAATGGTATCAATATCCTACAAATCTCACTCACTGAGACTGAGAATTCGCACAACTGCTCAAAATTACAAATGGAATTATTAGAAATGGTATTATAGAAATATCGGGTATCGCATCATTTGAGCAGCACCCCTAGTCCCGTCCGTAACGTTTGCTACTAGGGCACATTTCTTCAAAATTACTTTGGTACATGACTACTAGTCATTGACTAGTCATTGACTAGCATATGTAGATTTCTAGTGATGCACAAAAAACCAGTCGTATGGTTAAAATGCGGCCGAGCTATGAATGTTGCGGGTGGGAATAGGTGGTGCTGCCCAAAATATCCTTTTCCCTAATTAATTACCATAAGCGTTGGGAATAACTCAATTTCTCAAAAAATTTACACGATTCAAATCAATCGCGTGTTGAAACGCTCCCAACTCGACGTCTATAGCTTATGGCTAAGTGGAATCAACCATTTGAAGTCATCGTAGGTTATATTTTGTTCTCCTTCGTTTAAAACATTAAATTTTCCTCAAATTATGATTAATGATTATACCAACAATGATTACCATTACTAAAACTCGTTCATCACACTTTGTCGCGAAAAACCGATATCGGGTTCCATAGGATTTTTATTTCAACAATCTGGCATAAAAACCCCTGCTTCGATTTATCCATACAGACTCACACAAAAACACGGACCAAACCCTGAGACCAGACTTATACAAAAGCCACGCGGCGGCGGTGGACGGCAGGATGGCTAAGGGTAGAGCCCAGGATACTCCGTTCGGTGGCACCGACCGAAATGACAACCCATGAGAGAATATGTAGAACCCACCATGGCCAGACGCATTGAAAAACACCCCGCTCGTGCCCAGCAACCAGCCACCGACCTACCACCCCCTTCTGGCGGGTGGCGTGGTGGTAATTCGGGCAAAGGCCTGCCTGCCATGCAGTGAAGCCGAAGCACGGATAAAAATAACGAAATGAAGAGGGTGTCTGGATATGCTGCACTCTGCTCAACCCCGTCCGTTACCCTCCGACGTACCACACCACGATTGGCCACCGCCTCACCTGCCGCAGCAGCGCTCAGGATAGCGACGGCTACGACGACTTGACGATGGTAAATGTTCTCTTCCATCACACCTTCGGTCGACGAGTCGGTTGGTGCTGTTAGAGGTTAGAGGAACAAGAAAGCTATCAGGTGAAAGAATGGGCGAAAAAGTTTATGTAGTTTATGCTGCGGCGTCGTGTGGGGGCTTGGATATTTCATGAGCTGAAGCAACCCTTGCTGCAGACTGGAGGAATTTTCAAAAAGAATGCTTTTACCACCGTCTTCACTAATGTGCTTTGATTGAGGTGATCTTTGACCTTTAGCGAGATGGAAAGGTAATTGATCTAATCTTTTCCATAAAAGTTTGAGTATTGCTTTCGATCCGGATTCTGTTTACTTGTATACCATATACACAAAATATGATTATTGATGATTCATACAAACTACATTTGGTCATTTGAACACGTTTTTCGACGATGTATTTATGATAATTTTCCGGAAAAAAATCACGTTTCAGAAAAGTGTCCCCTAATACCGGACACTATTGCATCATGTTCAAATATGACCAAGTTCCTCTTACATAAGTAAAGACATCATTCAGAATAATTCCTTTTTTTACTTGCTTTAAGTTGTAGATAACAAAATGTGAGTAGAGCTTATTTGACTATCCAGCTTACGGCGTGTTTGGTAGAACAATATTATCACAAAAAAAATGAGCATCGTTAAAATTTCAACTACGTGAAAGTATAGCTTCTTATGTTTCATTTCCTGGGTATTTAAAAAAAATCTACCGAGGGGTCCCGAATAACTTTTTTTCTTTTCCAAATGGAGCCTGCATCTAATCTACTGCCAGCAGCCAGTCACAGTTTCAATTGGCGTACTTTCCAGATCAATGAAAAAACGCCAAAGTTGTTCCAATGCTGAAGCCGGAAAAATAATAATAAAATAATAAAAAAAAAATAATAAAAATAATAATAATAATAATCTTCAATAAGCAAACTGTTTGAAAAGATTATTTTAAATAGAATGATGGTTCATATTAATGACAATTCTATTTATCAGTCACGAGTAACTCCCAAGTTGAGTCTTTCATTCATTCTTTAACCATTCTTCATGAATCAAGGCAATAACTGAATATTCTTCTTATTCTTTTATTTCAAACCTAATTTCAAAGGCTCAGATGTGGACAAGCATAACGGAGCCAAAATTATTAAATTCAACATTTGGCTAGCAAACATCACCGCTTCGCAATGCTTAAACTCACTGATATGCCTGATCATAATCTCATAATCTCTACTCTACTCTCTAGATTAGAAAAAAATCGTAGAGATTTATCCAGATATATGAGAATTTACAAATTGATTATTTGAGCTCGAAAAAGGATGGAATTCCGGACAAAGGATTTTTGAAAACCTGACGATTTATCACATTTCCAAAACTAAGCTGCTTTTCGAAAAAGCCACACTGAAAAACACGCTTGAGCTCCAATAAACAATAACTTGGTAGTAAAAAACTAAAAAGTTCCGTTTCAGGAAGAAAAAAAAGTTGTTCGGGACCCCTCGGTATATTTTTTTCAAATAGTCAGGAAATGAAAGCTAAAGAGCTATATTTTCACGTAGTGAAAGTTTCAACGATGCTCATTTTTTGTCATTAAAGTCCCCCTACACACGCCGTAAGATAAATTTATTACATTCTACTTTAATTTTCACCATATCAAATGACATCTTCAGTTTTTTTTATCTGATTATTTCTATGGCATTCTGATACCTTAGCAAGCAGAAACAATTGAATTGAATTAAGTTTAACAAGAATGGCTATTTGGTCACATGAAAAATCTCTCTGTCCAGACCTGGGCGACAAAAATTGATTTTGCACCACATTTTTTTTATATTAACAAATTATGATTACCATCTTCACATGATAAGAATGCATACGATTGATTTTAATATTATTGATTCAAACCTTCTAGAGTAAGGCATTTTTTGATCAATTTCAAACTTTGTAGGGGAAGTATGTATAAAATCTCCATCGTCGTTGTCACCAGGGGCCGATAGCAAAATAAATTCGGGATCGGAAGTGGGGCTGGGTCGGCCACACTCTACGTAGAGGCGGAAACGAAATCTGTAAACAAGCATTAGACTGGAACCCAGCGGAACATCGCAGCAGAGGCAGACCCAGAGGCTCATGGCGGCGAAGCCTCAATAAAGAAATAAAAGAAGTCGACCGAAATCTAACCTGGCAACAGGTTAAAGCGATAGCCGGGCAACGCTCAGGATGGAGATCTTTTAAGTCGGCCCTTTGCACCACCGGAGGTGTACAGGATCCATAAGTAAGTAAAGTATGTATAAAATGCGCCGGTTGGGTAAAATAACGACCTTCAGTTGGTTAAAGCACCAGTCTAGCATATTGAGGGTCGTGGGTTCGAGGCCCATCGAAGGGAAAGTGGTTACAGCTGTGATACATTTTTCATATCAAAATCTTCCACATAAAATCAAAATCGATAAAAAAAATCAGGAATGGTGGCAATGCATAGTAAACCACCTACTATTACTAGGAAATTTAAAAATATGAAAGCACCGGGTGATGATGGTATTTTCTACATATTTATGAAAAAACTTCTTGAGAGCTCTTTATCCTTTTTGGTTAATTTATTTAACGCATGTTTTCAATTGGCGTACTTTCCAGATCAATGGAAAAACGCCAAAGTTGTTCCAATGTTGAAGCCGGAAAAAGTCCAAAAGTTATCGCCCAATCAGTTTGCTTTCTTCAATAAGCAAACTGTTTGAAAAGATTATTTTAAATAGAATAATGGTTCATATTAATGACAATTCTATTTTTGCTGATGAGCAATTTGGTTTACGCCATGGACATTCATCCACTCATCAGTTATTAAGAGTTACGAATGTAATTCGGCTCTACAAATCTGAAGGATATTCGAATGGAGTTGCTCTTCTTGATAGTGTGACAGTGTTTGGCATGAAGGTTTGATTGTAAAATTGATGAATTTTAATTTTCCTCTGTACATTATTAAACTAATCAAAAATTATTCATCAGATCGCTCACTGCAGGTAAACTATCTGAATTCTAAATCTGATAGATTACCTGTAAGGGCTGGTGTTTCCCAAGGCAGCATATAAGGGCCCATATTGTATAACATTTTTACTTCTGACTTACCTGAATTACCACCAGGGTGTCAACAATCTTTGTTTGCAGATGACAGCCTAAGGGCGAAGCCTTCGTGTCTTTTGTAGTAGATTGCAAAAAAGTTTGGATATTTTCTCCACTTACTTGCACAAATGGAAAATTTCCCCGAATGCTTCCAAAACTCAGCTTATAATTTTCCCTCATAAGCCGAGAGCTTCTTATTTGAAACCTTCTAGCAGACATATTGTCACTATGAATGGGGTTCCAATTAATTGGTCTAGCGAAGCAAAATATTTAGGACTTCTGCTAGATCAAAAATTAACTTTTAAAAGTTACATTGAAGGCTTTCAAATCAAATGTAAAAAAACATATTAAGTGTCTATACTAGCATTAGCATTAGCATTGAGCAATTCGCACAAATTCGTAGGTGGTACAAGCCAAGACTATTGTATGAGAGTAGCATCACTTTCATCCGTTACCACAGATATTGATTTGGGACTAATCACTATCTCTTAAATGGAAGCAACGCACTCTCCAATAGTCGAGATCTGCCCTCTCCACGACCTTGCGAATGCTGAGGAAGGGAAAGGATGGTTAGCTGGAGACCTATTTAAAAAAGATGCAGAAAACTCTTAGTTAGGGGCAGCAAGGACTATGTCCAAGGGCTTGACGATCCCTCCCCAGGCCATCTGCGAGTTGTGGCGCCTGCCTAGGATGTGGTGGGGTTTGACAGTGGGCCCTGTTAAACCTTTATAAAAAGCTGCATGAATCCGCAAGTAGGTTCCGCCAAAGCGACCGTGTGTCGCTCAAAGCGCACAAGCCCAAGTCCTGGTGTTAGGTGGGACGCTAAACAGCCCTGACACGACGGCCCTCCGACGAGACAAGAGGTTTGCGCAGGCCCAATAAGCCGCCTTTAAAAACAACTATTACGAACGACATAGAAGATAATACGACTCGATACAATCGGCAACGACCTAGGCGACGAATAAAGGATCACGATTGGAAGCTTGGAACATGGAACTGCAAGTCACTAGGTTTCGCAGGTTGCGACAGGATAATCTACGATGAATTACATCCCAGCAACTTCGACGTCGTAGCGGTGCCGGAAATCTGCTGGACAGGACAGAAAGTGTGGAAAAGCGGGTATCGAGCGTCTACCTTCTACCAAAGCTGTGGCACCACCAACGAGCTGGGAACCGGCTTCATAGTGCTGGGAAAGATGCACCAACGCGTGATTGGGTGGCAGCCAATCAACGCAGGGATGTGCAAGCTGAAGATAAAAGGCCGTTTCTTCAACTATAGCATCATCAACGTGCACTGCTCACACGAAGGGAGACCCGACGACGAGAAAGAAGCGTTCTATGCGCAGCTGGAGCAGACATACGATGGATGCCCACTGCGGGACGTCAAAATCATCATCGGTGACATGGACGCTCAGGTAGGAAGGGAGGAAATGTATAGACCGGTCATCGGACCGGATAGTCTGCATACCGTATCGAACGACAACGGCCAACTATGCATAAACTTTGCAGCCTCCCGCACTTTCTTCCCCCGCAAGAATATCCACAAGGCCACATGGAAATCACCTAATCAAGTAACGGAGGACCAAATCGACCACGTTCTTATCGACGGTAAATTCTTCTCCGACATCACGAACGTACGCACTTACCGCAGTGCGAATATTGAATCCGATCACTACCTCGATGCAGTATGTTTGCGCTCAAAATTCTCGACGGTGTACAACACGCGTCGGAAACGTCGGCCGCGGCTAAACATTGGGCGGCTACAATACGGTAAACTAGTTCAAGAATACGCACAGCAGCTGGAAGTGGCATTCCCAACGGAAGAGCAGCTAGACGCAGCATCTCTTGAAGATGGCTGGAGAGATGTTCGATCCGCCATTGGAAGCACAGCAACCGCTGCACTATGCACAGTGCCCCCGGATCAGAGAAACGACTGGTATGACGACGAATGTGAGCAGTTGGTTGAGGAGAAGAATGCAGCATGGGCGAGATTGCTGCAACACCGCACGAGGGCGAACGAGGCACGATACAAACGGGCGCGGAACAGACAAAACTCTATTTTCCGGAGGAAAAGCGCCAGCAGGAAGATCGAGACCGTAAAGAGACGGAGGAACTGTACCGCGCTAATAACGCACGAAAGTTCTATGAGAAGTTTAACCGTTCACGTAAGGGTCACGTGCCACAGCCCGATATGTGCAAGGATATAGACGGGAACCTTCTTACGAACGAGCGTGAGGTGATCCAAAGGTGGCGGCAGCACTACGAAGAGCACCTGAATGGTGATATGGCAGACAACGGTGGCGGTATGGTAATGAACCTAGGAGCACGCGCGCAGGACATGCGACTTTCGGCTCCGAATCTCCAGGAAATTCAAGAGGAGATCGGCCGGCTGAAAAACAACAAAGCCCCTGGAGTTGACCAACTACCAGGAGAGCTGTTCAAACACGGTGGTGAGGTACTGGCTAGAGCGCTGCACTGGGTAATTACCAAGGTTTGGGAGGATGAGGTTCTGCCGCAGGAGTGGATGGAAGGTGTTGTGTGTCCCACAGGGATATGGTGCGGCACAAAACTCTTTAAGTGCGACTCCCACTGTTAGGAGACAACCCTTTAATTTGAAAGGGTCGTGCTGGTGCAGTTCGTTGTGCTCAGCTCGTACACGCTTAAAGTTAAGTACACATCGCATGAACAATTTTCACACCTCACGGCGACGCCTTGACCGACTCTCACAATGATTGAAAATTTTGTGTGAAACACGACCAGTCACTGTACTGTTTCACATACGCATGATATGTTTAAGTGAGTTTGCCTCGAACTGTCAAAGTTCCTTCGGGTCGCTATGATTGCGAACGTGCAGAATGCACCGCAATGATTCGTACTTTTTCGGTTGTTTTTCCTTTGGTTCGATGGCGAAACAACAAAATGTGCGAATACAATCATCGCACTGTGTTTTGTTGATCGAAATGATTGGAGAAACCTCCGAATAAGTATGGAAAAGTTGGTTACTTTTAATATCAATTTGAAATCATACAATTCAGGTTAGGTCCGGATTCCGACTGCTCTCTCGCTGTGTGAAATGCACTCATTGAAAATCGTCGGCCATCGGTTACACAAAAGTGAGTAACATGGTAGTTACTCATAATATGAGTTGTTCCAGGAGAGGCCCGTTTTGTGTGAACGGAACACAAAAATATGTAATTTATTTTAAGCGTGTATATTTGGGTTAGTGCGGAGAGACTCTCGACCCTTTTTAACTTCGTTCATGTCTCTCAGAGTAATGGTCAATACTCTCTCTATGATCGACTCTGTGCGAGAGCATACAACTGTTAAATTGCTACGATCACACGCCAAGGTTGAATTATCAAATCAATTAATTCAGATTATTAAATTAATAAACAATGTCCATAGAACTTCTATAATTTTGCGAATTAAACTGACATTACGTTAAGAGAATTATTTTGAGCTTTACGTCCTTTGCGATATAATTCTAGAAGATATTGCGTTAAAGATTACCATTGTCAAAGAGATCATGTGCTACTGTGCATGTATTTTGCACAACCTCAATTATGTTTGGATAATTATTTGCGTGCTTAAACTTTCCATATCAACAAACATATTCGTACAATCGAGTGGCTGTCACAAAAGTTACCCTGGCTGATAGCAGGAAGCGTAAATTCGAATTTGATTTATTTAACGTTGATGACGAAAAGAAAATCGCGTGGTGTAAGATTTGCGGTAAAGTTGTGAAGTGCTTGCGAAATTTCAGTTTTATTAGTCTTTATGCTACGCAGCATAAGGAAATTGCCAGAGAAAATGGATTGCTAGGACAGGTGGAGTCTGAAGGTGGCGATGTGGATGTTGCCGAAATCAAACGGAAAAAAATCGGGTTTAAGTTGAATAGACAAATCTATGCCAAGGCTTTGGTTGAAATAGTGACCGTCGTTGGTGTGCCTCTAAGAATCCTCAGTTGTGTTCCGCTTCGGAGGATTCTTGATCCCATTGAGAAAGGATTGAACGAAAAAATTGGAGAGGGAACCCAGCGAATAGACTCTCGATCGGTCCTACCAATCATCGGAACTGCGTCTGAGAAAATTAAAAAGAAAATTTCGGAAGAAGCTAACGGAAGACTGGTCTGTCTGAAGTTAGATTCTGCTTCACGATTGGGCCGAGATGTACTTTGCGTGAATATTCAATTCATTGATAGAAATTTGATCAAAATTCGAACATTGGCTATGATTGAATTGAAGCACCGCAGAGCATCTTGAAAAAGTTGTGCTTAAAACATTGGCATCCTACCAGATCGATGTTTCACAAATATACAGTTGTACAACAGATAATGGCTCAAACATGCTTGCAACCAATAAGCGACTTATTAAGCAACAGGAGTTGGACATTTTAAATTTGATGGATGACGACAACGCGGATGACTGGGAAGAGTAAGTATTAATATGATTCAATAATAATCAACTTATATTAAATAACAAGCTCTACTATAGAATCAACGAGACGACTGATGATTCTGATGATGACAGTGATGGAGATGCGGATGCAGTTAATCCGATTCCCTCCAACGACGAAGAAGGCTGTTACAATTCGGATGCTAATCGAGAAATTATGCTTCTTGAGAAAATAACTCCACTGTTATAACTGTTGAAAAATATGGAAGCTCGTGAAACTGCCCTAACAGACAACAAAGCCTTTTTAGCAGCAATTTATTTCGATCAACGAATCAATTATCGCAGTAGTCCACTCATAACTGATGATCAACGCCAAGCAGCTTTGGTGAGTACATTCTGATAATGTTTATGCAATCACGATTCTATTTTTGTTTCTATTTAGAAACATCTTAAGAATGTCTGGAAAAACATTCAGCGTGTATCGCGAGGTAATTCATCAATTGTCGCGACAGATGATCCAAAGGAGGGTACACGCGGTGACTCGGATGACGTTCTTGAGGAATATTTCCGCTCTTATGAGGTATTACAGGACTCTAGCGTATCTACAGGCCTGTTCGATCAACTTGAAGATTTGAGCAGGTCTCCTCGTCTGAAACTCGAAAAGGATCAGTCAATATTGGACTACTGGTATGGTCAGAAGCAATCAAACCCATTTTTGTATAGCTTAGCGGTTGTAGCGCTTTCAATACCAGCTACGCAAGTTTCAACAGAACGAGCCTTCAGCACCTTGGCATTTATTCTCACAAAATTGCGAACTCGTCTGAGCAAAACCACATTGGAGAACATCTTGTTAGTAAGATTGAATGCTGATTTGTTCAGCCAAATTACTGTATGATTTCTACGAAGTGCTGGAAATTTAAAAAGCACGTATTCTTCAATTAATTAATTCAATTTTCGTTGATTTATTTGTTACTAATTCAATTTTCGATGAATAAAATAAAGTTTGAATTCATAATCCGATGCTTAGTTATTTCTTCGTAATTCACATTAAGATTGAATAAACGTATTTTCAAAGCGATTGTTAAGAGAAAATAATTCAATACACTGGAGTCGGGTTTTTCATGGATGATACGTATCGCGTAAAACCCAAAATCCAGTAAACCCTGATTTCAACGTATAAGACCGCGTGAGTACACAAATTTGCGAAAATACAAGAAAAACTATTTTCGTGGTTTCCACGCAGTTCCTGACCTTTTTGTCAAGCATTCCATATAGTGTTTAAAACTAGTAAAGTATTGACCTGACTTTGTCTACCCCCAATTGTATCACGACATAAAAAAGGAAAATTTTAATCGTTCTTTTTATTTTTGTACATAATACCGTAAACAACAATAATTTTCATAAAATAGTTTTCACCGCATGTGGTTTATTATAAATCATTTCTGAGCGCCTTCCAAGAAATTTGTAATCTCTTTCGACAAGAGATAACGGATAATGTTCACACATTTTGCCTTTCCAAGGCATAAACTGATCCATTTTTGCGAAGAAAAAATCTGCAAATAAAAAAATCCGATTTTGTCACATTCCCTATTTTATCATCCCAAAGTTCACCAGGGGTGATAAAATCGGGATATTACTGTACACAAAACCATAAAATGCTTGCTTGAGCTAAGTTTTTTTTTTTTTATAAAATCAAGTTTAATTTTAAATTGGATTCTTGTCAAAATAAGAAAAAGAGATCTGATATTCGTCTAAAAAATAAACTATATATCATTGAATTAATGAACGTCAGGTCACTACCATTAACCGAACAGATCCGCTTAAGCTGATTTTTTTAAATGAATTAAAACTGGAGTCGGAAGGGATAGTATTGATTTTTATTAGTAACCATAAAGTAGTTTCCTTTCAAAAGTATGCACGCAGCGTCGACAAGGGTAACAAACTTGTAACGTATTAAAGATGTGAGGATTTCAATAAACTAGATAAACAAAACCAATTCTCGGGTACTTATTCAAAGGGACGTATGTGATTTTGTAAACAAAGATTCGAACGTCGATTTGTCCGATCTAATGGCACTCCCACGCAAATCAACACCACCAACATGTAGCCGAAGCCTCCCCCTATCTGTCTATGGTGATGGTTTGCGTGGGAGGGCAATCAGATCGGACAAATCGACGTCTGAATCTTTGTTTACAAAATCACATACGTCCTTTTGAATAAGTACCCGAGAATTGTTTTTTCAGGTATACATATAATCAATGTAATTGAAGTATATCAAAATACATTGTTTTTTTATTTTTATGTCAGTGAGCATGCAAGAAGAACAAAGTTGGTGCCTTATTTTTATCTTTCGAGATGATAATTTTTTTTTTAAGTTAGATGTAGAATAGAACATCCATATTATTTCTAAACGTTCAAGATTATGACATGCTATCTCCCAGGAATCAATTACATTTACCGATAATATTGTATTCAATCGACCGAAAGCCCAAGCAATATAATAATATTGTATTCAATCGACCAAGCCGAAGCACAGTGCACTACTCTTTGTGCATTGAAAGGGTAGGTAACGTGCAATTGACGACTCGCACACAGCTACGAGAGCTCGTGCACCTTTGACTCAATCGCTCTTCAAAAACGAGAGACAAGCACCGACAGTTGAGAGCAGCTCTCAAGTTTTTCGCACTACTCGGAGTTTTGGAACAATCCCTGGTGTCCCATCTACAAAAAGGACGATAAGCTGGATTGCAGCAACTACCGCGCAATCACATTGGTACAAGGTACTCTCCCAAATTTTATGCCGCCGACTAACACCAATTGCAAGAGAGTTCGTGGGGCAGTACCAGGCGGGATTTATGGGTGAACGCTCTACCACAGACCAGGTGTTCGCCATTGCAGAAATGTCGCGAATACCACGTTCCAACACATCATCTATTCATCGACTTCAAAGCCGCATACGATACAATCGATCGGAACCAGCTATGGCAGCTAATGCACGAACACGGTTTTCCGGATTAACTGACACGGTTGATCAAAGCGACGATGGATCGGGTGATGTGCGTAGTTCGAGTTTCAGGGGCATTATCGAGTTCCTTCTAAACCCGCAGAGGGTTACGGCAAGGTGATGGTCTTTCGTGTCTGCTATTCAACATCGCTTTGGAAGCCAAGCGGATCGGACTAGTCATAAACACGTCGAAGACGAAGTATATGATAGGTTCAAGAGAAGACAATGTGAGCCACCCACCGTGAGTTTGCATCGGTGGTAGAAAAATTTGTGTACTTGGGCTCACTGGTGCCTTCCGAAAATGATATCAGCAGAGAAATTCGCAGACGCATAGTCGCTGGAAATCGTACGTACTTTGGACTCTGCAAGACGCTCCGTCTAATAGAGTTCGCCGCCGTACCAATCTGACTATCTAGGAAACGCTCATTAGAACAGTAGTCTTCTACGGACATGAGACTTGAACGATGTTCGTGGAGGACCAACGCGCACTTAGAGTTTTCGAAAGAAAAGTGCTGCGTACCATCTATGGTGGGGTGCAGATAGTGGACGGTACGTGGAGGAGGCGAATGAACCACGAGTTGCATGAGCTGCTGGGAGAACCATCCATCGTTCACACCACGAAAATTGGACTGCGATGGGATGGGCACGTAGCCGGGCACGGGCACGTAGCTCGGTAAAAATGGTTCTCGACAACGATCCGACGGGAACACAAAGGCAAGGTGCGCAGCAAGCAAGGTGGATCGATCAGGTGGAAGATGACTTGCGGACCCTCCGTAGACTGCGTGGTTGGCGACGTGTAGCCATGGACCGAGCCGAATGGAGAAGACTCTTATATACCGCACAGGCCACTTCGGCCTTAGTCTGAATAAATAAATTAATATAAGATTGTTGAGAAGTACGAAATCCCGGCTGTACTTCTAAACGTTGAGAGTGACTGGCTAAACGAAATAATCCACCAACTGAATTAAATAATTTGGTAGGAAGAAGAAATGCTTTATATATAGAGCTGGTTTGATGGCCTAATAGGTGGCCTAGATAGGATATAATCTACAAGAAATGCACCGATTCGAGCGTGCTAAACATCGAGGTATATCACTCCCCATAGAGGTCTTCCTTAGCCGTGCGGTGAGATGCGCGGCTATGAAGCAAGACCATGCTCAAAGTGGTTCCCTCTCGATTCTCGGTCCGGTCTAGGGAATTTTCGGGTTGGAAATTTTCTTGGCCTTCCTGGGCATAAATGTATCATCATGTTAGCCTCATGATATACAAATGCAAACATGTTAACTTGGCAGTTAATAACTGAGGAAGTGCTTAATGAACACTAATCTGCGAGGCTGCAATGTCACAGTGGCAGATGTAATGCCAATAAAAAGAAAAAGAATCACTCCTCAATACCGCCTACAAGGACTCTCTGGAATTCTGTCTAGCAGACTGCGCCTGTTTGTGAAGACCTTTGTCGGCGAATTTCAAAGCAGTCTACGAGAAGGACGATCAATAACGGACCACATGTTTACTTTGAGATACATTTTTGATAAACTCCGGAAATACAACGTGCGGGCTCATCATCTGTTTGTGGATTTTAAACCAGTGTACGGCTCAGTGAAACCGGACGATCTGTGTCATATAACGCTAGAAAATGGCTTTCCGGCAAAGCTTATTAGGTTGCTGATTCGTGCGACGGTGGATAGATCCAAAACGAGCGTCAGAATAACTGGTGAGACATCCAATTCGTTCGTGACGTTTGGTGGATTGAAGGCGTTTGACAGGACAGGGCGATACGCTGTCTAGAATGCTGTATAATATAGTTTGGAAGGTGCAAATCGAAGATCTGGTGTGCAAAGAAACGAAACCATCATCAACAAGTCTTGCATGCTCCTTGATTTTGCGGATGACATCGACATCATAGGTGCAGATCACAGAGCAGTGGAATAGACTTTCATTCCTTTTCAACGGGAGACTGGAAGAATAAGGCTGATAATACACTCTGTCAAAACTAAGTACCTGGTGGCTAGCAGAGAACGCAGCAGTTCAAACGCTGTTGATTCCGCGGTGGAAATGGATGGGATGCGGTTTGAAGTTGTCGACGAATTCATATAACTTGAAACACTCGATACATGTAGTGTAGTAGTGATGTTAGTAACGAGGTGAAATGACGTATTACGGCTGCAAGTAGGATGTTCTACGATTTGCGTAACCAGCTAAAAAATGCAGCTCACAGACACGGACAAAACTAGCTATGTATACATTGTTGAATGGTTCAGTAGCCCTATATGGCCATGAAGAATGGGCGTTAAAAGCTGCAGACTTTTGAATTCTCGGAGTGTTTCAATACTTGGCGGTGGAATATGGTGAATGGCACAGACGCATGAACCAAGGGTTGTAACAAGTGTACAAAAATGCAAACATCGCCTGGCTGATTAAATATGGCAGAATGCAGTGGGCTGGACATGTAGTGAGTATGTCGTAAGAGAAACCAGCAAAAGTGATGTTTAGCAGAGAACCTGGAAAAGGAAGTCGGTTTCGGGGTAGACCCCGCACTCGCTGGATATGGGCAATCGAGAAGATGCGCATGCGGCCGGTAAACAGGGAGACTGGCGATTGGCGACCCAAGTACGAGCGACCTGGAGCATGACATTACATTCGATTCTGCTCCGGATGCGTAAAAAGTGGCCCAGTGTAATGAAAGTCTACGAACACATTGCCTAATCCGATTGAACTCCATATTTGTTAAGCTGATTCGTCCTTTTGTTTGCACCTTAGTTACACTGGTGTTCATGTACTTGCTATTGGGGTCGCCTGGGTCTTCGCGAATATTATTCGTCTAATAACATTGAGACATAATCTGCTTCAAAATTGCATATTCATCTCGGATTATCACTGCCTTAACCGTTGCTGAAGTGAATCGTTCAAGAGTTCCTCATCATCACCTCTAGCGCCAGGAAAATTAAATGCAGCATCGCGTGAAAAGATCTTCACTTCACACCCTTTTCCGCTATTCATACCGAGGCGCAAATAATTGAAGTATACATTTCCCCTGGTTGCACATTGATGAATTACTGCATCCATCTCGCGGTTGCGTCGATGCAGCGAGCGAGTATTTGGAAGGAACCTATTTACACCGTTCGAAGAATGTATTCTTGCATCCTTTCGGCGGGATTCGCAGTCGGTGCCGTTGTGACACCAAAAGGAAGGGTGCTGTAATGGAACTGTGCGTATAAATAAGTGTTTGGGCTTCATTTGCCTATTTTTACGCGACACCAAGTAGAACGAGTGCGAAGCGCGAGAATGCAGTTTAGCTGCACAACCCCTCCTGAGTGCGCTCCACGGTGAAAGAGGTTGTGCATTTCCTTTTGTTTGTGCCCCTTATCGTCACGCTTGATTACTGTTCGCTAGTAATGGACTGGTTTGATTTCAAGCTGGATAGAGCTGGAATTAAAAAGGTGAGAAGCTATATCCATGCTAGGGGTTTTAATTTGCTCGCGTTGCCAGCCGAGCCCTCACCTTCCCTTGCGGATGAAAGATATCGAGTTCACGATGGGGTGCGTGAATGCAGTTTGCACATTCTTTTATTCCGTGGTCTTTCCGATGTGTTACTTGCAGCGCCTCAAGTGTGAAAATTTGTGTGTTTTCTTCATTATGACGATAATGGTATGTACAACCCCTTTTTGTTTACGCAAATTGCGAAATAAAAATCGTTATTATGCCACATTGAGACATCTGCTGAGGCAATCGCGTGTACTTTAAATCGATCGGGCAACGTCGAAAGCATGTTACAGCCAATGTACCATGAAAAATGTCACTTTCAAATTGGTACCATTTCCAGGCAAGTGTAAATGAAACTACAAAATTGCGCTCATCAAGACCAATTCTTCAAATCCGTTCAACTCATTCTTCAACGTTATCCAATCACGGAGGCATACTTTGAATCTGCCGGTTTCGCATCCTTCAGACGTGGAGGCCACATCGCATTGAGTAAGAGAAAAGCAGTCAACCTAGCCCGCAGCCAGTCGTCGAATGCTTGAGCCGTGTACTAATTATTCCCACTTTTCAATTTCTGCCTCCTCCTCCCTCCTTCATCGACCTCGAACGGCTCCTCACGGTGCGCCTTATCTTTGGGCAAACCCGAAAAGGAAGCAGCCGTCGTGCTCTCCTTCAAACACTCATCCCTGTTTTTTTCGCTTTTAGGAATACATAAACTTTGAAAGGCCCTGTATTCACCCCAAAATAAATTTATTGAAAATTAAGGACAAGTCTCCCGGAATCCAAAACTAATTTTTACCTGAATTTTCAAGAGCCCTGCAATCAATAGGAAGCATTTGCATTGCAGCATGGGTGAAATGATAAAATTTACCGTTGTGTGTTGTTTTCGTATTGATTGCGGTGCTCTTGAAAACATGAGTGAAATTAGTTTCGGATCTTCGGATTTCGGCTTTATCTGGATCATAGTTAGTTCTGGTAGAAGTTTGCCCAAGGCATAATATTCTCAAAACAGTCATCAATAATTTGTTTCAAACATTAAGTATTTCAAAATGGAACATTCTGTTGTTATTAGTACACGAAATTTCAATACTTTTAGGGTCTGACAAAATATTATTAGTTTCTGGAAGAGCTGACGTCTAGAAGGGTCAACAAATGATCGAAGAATTTCAGCCTTTTTTTATTTACCAGCCTTCGCTGCTAGGTGGATCACTCATTTTTTTTTCTAAAATGGCACTGCACCATGCGCTGTGGTGGTGTGACATAAATATTACACCCTTTTTCAAAAGGCTCGCTGCGGAAAAAAGTGAGAAAAAATTGTACTTCCAACGGTGAACGAAATAAAGAAAAGGAAATGTTTGCATGTCGTATGGAAAAGCACTGCTCATCTAGGAATGATCGTAAATTCGGCTCTTTCCAGTGAATCCTCGCTTCGGGCCGAACTTTGGACATCCCAACAAGAATCCAAGCATTGGTTAGCTTGTACTTGATGGTGTGCTAATTCACGCTGTCAATAGAAAACAGCCAGCCCAGAGCGATGCATACGTCGACGTGAGTGAAATATTTCTCTTCATTTACACCCCCTTCCTGGTTTACTCTTCCCTTCCGTACCGCGACCCATGCTGATCCATCGAATTTCACCGGGAATAAATTTTCCGCGTCCGGATGGGACCCGAGTGAGGTTGCAGAAATGCTTGCAGTAAAAAGATTGTTCGCACATTACAAACCCGCCGTGTGCTTTTACCACTTGCATACAACTGTGTGGAACCGAGGCTCTTAACACCTCGTCTCTGCCCTGCTGTCTCGGTGAATGTAGTTGTAGAACGTGGTAGGCTTCCGCAGCAGGACCACGAGCAGACAACGGCCGATGGTGGCGTGGCGGGCGAAAAAGTGTGTCACAAATGCAGACATTAATACGCTGCTGTTGTTGTGTCAAAGGACTGGGGAGCAGCGCCATCATCTCACGCTTGTCGAGTGGGTATCACGTTACAGTGCGCTTGGTCTCATGTGTAAAGCAGGAACGTTACAGAGAAGAGAATAGAAGACGAACGAAAGGACACTGGCAGTGTTTTTTGAGGTACTGTTTTTTCAAGGACCTGCTGGAATTTGAATCATGGGCATTGTGTGCTCTGAAGTAATCCGCTGCGAGGTTGAAAGTGCTAAATATCGATTTTTAATAAGAGACAAGGTTACTCAAGGTGGTTGTCCATTAGGCTGATTTAAATGATTATATGCATACATCCATGCTTGATTAAAAAAAAATCTTCATTTAGGGAAAGGGACCCTTGAAGAGGGCATACAACGTATACAACACGTACAAAAGCTCATAGCTTCTTCACCACAACGGGTTATGAACAACAGAATACTTTGAAGGTCTCAGGTTTCTGTAGTCAATTTCACTTAGTAAGTGTTTACCAAATATTTGGAAACGCAGCTGCGCATAAACTGGGCAAAGTTACATATCAGATGATAAGAAGTTCCATAATCGGATTCACAACCATCACAGACAAAATATTCAACACGTTGAATATTTTCCATGTGATAGTTTAGTCAGCAGTTACCTGTCAAGGCCTTGAGTAAAATACTGGAATTCTGTTTAGACAGATTAGCTAAATAGTTTGCTACTGCTAACTTCGACCATGAGTTGGCCAAAGCGAGGCCTTTGATTGCTGCTTGGCTATCTGAACAGAAGTATAATACTTTGCCCATTATGTGTTTCTGCAGTGCGGATTGCACTCCACACATAATGGCAAATATTTCCGCTTAAAAGACAGTGCAGTGTCTACCTCCAGTGAGTGGGACTATTCCAATCTTAGCTCACGCGAGTAGACACCTGCACTTGCTCTCTACTCCCTTCGAAGAGGGAGTAGTCAGTGTAACAAACAATGCTGTCCGACATACTTCTCTCCAAATAGCCAGATGTCCGCTCATCCCGCGAGGAGAATTGTTTTAAAAATGTCCTATAAGGAAACTACTAGCGAGTGTGAGATCACAACTGTTGTGTAAATCCATTTGATATATTTGGGCTTTACAAAAAGTTCGTCGGCATTACCGAAAGCCGCACGCCTTTTGACTCTTGAACTCATTGTTAGGTGTCCAGGAGAGCTTGGAATCAAGAATTTACTTTACTTTACTTTAAAAAACTAGGACATATTGGCGACATCAACTTTCAACTGCCTGAAGAGCGCTTTGCATCAGGTTGAATAGAGTAGTAATACACAAACCGACTATCAATATTAGATAGTCGTCGACAAATCCATAGGTAGGAAAACCGCCATTATTGAGTACTTTACATTTAGGTGCGCTCATTTCAGCTAACACCCGTAACGCTGGGTAGATACCTCTTCGTGGTGTGTTCCAGGTTACTGCTCCACGAACTCTCTTGCAATTGGTGTTAGTCGGCGGCATAAAATTTGGGAGAGTACCTTGTAGCTGGTGTTCAGCAATGATTGCGCGGTAGTTGCTTACAATCAAGCTTATCGCTCTTTTTGTAGATGGGACACACAACACCTTTCATCCACTCCTGCGGCAGAACCTAATCCTCCCAAACCTTTTGGTAATCAATCACCCAGTGCAACGCTCTAGCCAGTGCCTCACCACCGTAAGTTTAAGCAGCTTCCTAGTAGTTGATCAACTCCAAGGGCTTTGTTGTTTTTCAGGCGGCCGGATCTCCGTCCAGGATTTCCTGGAGATTTGGAGCCGGAAGTCGTATGTCCTGCGCGTGCTCCTAGGTTCATTACCATACCGCCACCGTTGTCTGCCATATCGCCATTCAGGTGCTTCTTCTTAGTGCTGCCGCCACCTTGGATCACCACGCTCGTTTGTAAGAAGGTTCCCCGTTTATGTCCTTACACATATCGGGCTGTGGCACGTGACCCTTACGTGAACGGTTCAACTTCTCATAGAACTTTCGTTCGTTATTAGCGCGGATCAGTTCCTCCACCTCTTCACGGTCTCGATCTTCCTGCTGGCACTTTTTTCTCCGGAAAATCGAGTTTTGTCTGTCCGTTTGTATCGGGCCCCATTCGCCCTCGGTGCGGCGTTGCAGCAATCTCGCCCATGCTGCATTCTTTCTCCTCAACTAACTGCTTCCACTCGCCATCATACCAGTCGTTTCTTCTGATCCGGTGCCACCGTGCCTAGTGCAGCGGTTGTGGTGTTTCAATGGCGGATCGAATATCTCTCCAGCCATCTTCAAGAGATGCTGCGCCTAGCTGCTCTTCCGTTGGGAGTGCCACTTCCCACTGCTGCGCGTAGTCTGGGCTAGTCTACCGTCTTGTAGCCGCCCAATGTTTAGCGGTGGCGGACGACTCCTGGACGCGTGTTGTACACCGTCAAGAGTTTTGGGCGCAGACATACTCGCAACGAGGGTAGTGGTCGATTCAATATTCGCACTTGCGGTAGGTGCGTACGTTCGTGATGTTAGAGAAGAATTTGTCGTCGACTAGAACGTGGTCGATTTGGTTTTCCTGTTACTTGATTAGGTGATTTCCATGTGGCCTTGTGGATATTCTTGCGGGGGATGAAAGTGCCCAGTCAACATTTTGATACGTATATCTTTTGATATAAGTTGTCATATACAAGAAAAATAACTTGTATATAAGCACTGAAACGCTATATACCTACTAAAGTGGAGAACATATACGTACCAAGCAAACGACATCCTTGAGTTTCGTAAGCATTATTACGATCTAGTAAACATTCAAAAAGATAACAATGTGTCGAACATCTGACCTTTGGATCTAAAGCGCCATGCTATACAGCAAGTCTTGATAAGCAGCATCTTTTTGACAATCATAATCTAGACGAAACTCTAGTGTACGATATTACAGCATACGATGTTCATTACATTTATACGATTCGAGTGTCATGTTGTTGTACTTACAAATGCTGCTTGAGTCTTATATGGAATCTGTTTGTAATTGTTCCGATATTATTTTGTTTATTAGTAATACTCCAACTGATCACCATTGATCTTATTGAATTTCTTATTCTAGTTGACATCAAACATTATTTCTTAACGGTAACAATCGGTGATTACATAAAACTTTCAAATTTACATAGTATAATTAAACATTAACTATTCAATCTGTAATACATAATTAATAAAACATAATACACAATTTCACACGGACCAATTTTCAAAGTTCAAACCTACTCGTTTACGGGCTTCCATGTTTCATTCAACCTGTTGAAAAATTCTCTGCATTTAATGTTTCGTGGCCAAGTCTTCGCATGCATAGCTGATTGCTTCCATCGTGTATTCAAAACAATTTTGAAAGAAATATAATCTAAACCCTCACATCTTTTCCAACTTGGTACTAACTTTGTAACGTTCAAACATTCAGGGCATGGAGCGTTAAGAGAATTTGAAAACTAAAATTCAGTAATTTCTGATTCGGTCAACACAGCAATCAATATTTGCTGGAAACAAAATGAAAAGACTCATCGTTATTTTGTATACGACTATTGTTTGCATTGGTAAAATGATTTCGCCGAATTAAACTGGTGTTGAATGTGGATGTGATGGAGGAACAGAAGACAGTACTGCATCATTTATCCTGGCAATCGCATCGTTGATTTTTGCTACTTTGGGACTTTAGTTCATCCAGCCTTGGGTTGCAATTGAAGACGTCGAATTAATACGAGGTGCCCTCGCGCATAGAATCCTTAGCCCTACAATATTCTTGCATGCACTCATCACATATCCAAATTATATTTTTGGATAAAGCGCACAGTTGATCCTCGCTAACACCAACACATGAAGCGTGGAATCTATTTGCACATCTTCCCTTCACATACCGTGTAGAGCCTCGTTCATTACGCTTATGTTTGCTGTGCACTTCCTACATTGTTGATCCATTTTATCGGTATGGTTGAATCTGATGATAATGGTCTGGCAGTTTTCGAGTTTTGACTCGAAGCTCAATCAAATACGATGCAACATATATATTACAGAAACGATGCACAGACGAACGAATTATAATTTAGAAAACCTGGGCAAGATTGACTGCTTTAGAACGTGCGAAAAAACAACCAAGGGCAAGAGCTTTAACGATCAATCAGCAGCGAGCGACACAACACATGTGTACTGGTATTCATACATAAACGATTACGCATGCAGCATTCAAAAACGATTCTGCCTACATATAAAACGATGATGAAATCACTTCTCATAAGACGAGTTTAGTATAATCCCATTGAATTCTACCACTTCCTAAGATGATGAAATGTCACAACATCAGTAATATTTTATTTCGTCATGTTTACCTACTTTGTTATTTTCATACTGGTTGAAGTTTAGTTATTTTTGTCAATGTTTGGCAGTGGTACGGAGTACAAATTGGTAGTATTTATGAAATTGAATAAAATAACAGCATTTTTGGAATGAATTGAATCCCATCTGATTGATTGGAGTAAGTAGAAATTAAATTTATTTTATTCTGAAATACATTGGGAAAAAGAAAATTCTATATACGTACAACCACATCCGTATACGATTTTCATGGCAATACGTTTGTAGATATATGATATTTGCGATTCAATCAGATTGACTGGATATTGTTTATATTGTTTTAGGACTTTTTTGAACACAATCGTAAATATTCCATATGCAGATATTACATACTTTATAGTAATCATATTGGGGGCCCTCCTTAGCCGTGCGGTAAGACGCGCAGGCTACAAAGCAAGACCATGCTGAGGGTGGCTGGGTTCGATTCCCGGTGCCGGTCTGGGCAATTTTCGGATTGGAAATTCTTTCCTCATCGATCACTCTGGGCATTAGGTATCATCGTGTTAGCCTCATGATATACGAATGCAAAAATGGTAACTTGGTAAATGGTAATGGCTAAGGAATCCAGCAGTTAATAACTGTGAAGTGCTTTAATGAACACTAAGCTGCGAGGCGGCTCTGTCCCAGTGTAGGGATGTAATGCCAATAAGAAGAAGAAGAAGTAATCATATTTGGGCTATCTTATAAGGAATCATACCAGAAACTCCGCAATATAAGCGATCAAATATATACTTTCATATACGATCTGTGGTTGATTGGGTGCTTCAGACTACCATTCCGCGAAAGGCTGCAAAGTTTATGCATCGTTGGCCGTTGTCGTTCGATACGGTATGCAGACTATCCGGTCCGATGACCAGTCTATACATTTCCTCCCTTTCTACCTGAGCGTGTCATGTCACCGATGACGATTTTGACGTCCCGCAGTGGGCATCCATCGTATGTCTGCTCCAGCTGTGCATAGAACGTTTCTTTCTCATCGTCAGGTCTCCCTCATGTGGGCAGTTCACGTTGATGATGCTATAGTTGAAGAAACGGCCTTTAACCCTCAGCTTGCACATCCTTGCGTTGATTGGCTGCCACCCAATCACGCGTTGGCGCATATTTCCCAGCACTACGACGCTGGTTCCTGTGCTCGCTGGTGGTGCCACAGCTTTGGTAGAAGGTAACCGCCTGATGCCCGCTTTTTCCACACTTTCTGGTCCTGTTGAGCAGATTTCTACAGCGCTACGCTGACATCGAAGTTGGTGGGGATGTAATACATCGTAGATTATCCTGTCGTAATCTCTGCAAAGCCTGACGATTTGCAGTTCCATGTTCCAAGCTTTCCCAATCGTGATCCTTATTCGTCGCCTAGGTAATGTTGCTGATTGTATCGAGTCGTATTATCTTTTATGTCGTTCGTAATTAGTTGTTTTTAATGGCGGCTCATTGAACTGGCACAAACCTCCTGTTCTCTGTCGGAGGGGCTGTCGTGTCAGGGCTGCTTAGCGTCCCACCTAACACCACGACTTGGGCTTGTGCGCTTTTGGCGGAGCCTACTTGCGGATACATGCAGTTTTTATAAAGGTTTACTGAACAGAGCCCCTAGCCTAATCCATTTTTCTAGCTAGGGCAATAAGTTGTGGTAATTATGATCTTCATCGTATTTAGTCCTCGCTACCAACAGCAGTCTCAGAAATAAAACATAATTAATGTTACCTTGCAGAGACAGTTGAAAGACTCGAATTCCTCTTGTTTGAGGCTAAACTGTATGCAGCGGGAAACAACTTTTCAAGCAATTAGTTAAAAAACCTCGGTACCCGGTCCTAGGCTGAACTGACTGCTGGAAAAAATCTAGTTAGGGTTTAAATACGTACTAACTCTTTTTGAACTGGTGAAAATGGTAGTGAGAGGAACACACGGAAGTTCTTATTACTGAACAAATTCTCTTGCGTGAAATGGTCTGGTAGACAGAGCTAAATCCTGGTTTTAAGAGTTTCACTGGTGATATTCTCAGAAGCAAGACAAGGATGTGGCTAGGGCTCCGATGCATGGCCAAAAACAGTATTACTGTTCTGTTTTCTCAAAAAGGATTGATTTCCTATTGATAAGGGGCGCGCCTTCAATGGGATTGCTTTCTATGAAGGGTCTAAATAGCGGGACCTTGTCATGGTGGTCTTGAGAAAACAAAAACAACTACTGTATCGAAACCGATACTGCATTGCTTCTCAATAGCACTGGAGTAATTCGCTGACATGCACTTTAAAACACTAAGGATACGGGTAACGCTACAATAGATCTAATAATTGGTCGCAGTGGCACACCCGAACAGGAAAAAGAAAGGTTTAACAGGGCCCACTATCAACCCTTACCACATCCTAAGGCAGGCGCCACAACTCGCAGGTGGTTTTACCCACGCCTCCGCCGCCGACGCTGCCTCTCTACCGCTTAGTATTTAATAAAATTATCTAGTTGAATCGTCGGCAGTTTGCAAAACATTACGAAATTTTAGTTTGATTTTTTTTAATGAGTTTAGCGAGCATCACCTCCTGACGGAGTCAGGTGCCAGTATTGGTAGGAAACAGGTTGGGCACACCACTGATTCAGAGGCGGCGCACAACTGTCTTTTTTTGTTGATTTAGCTTTGCTGCGTCGCAGCATGCGTGGAAATAATAAAATGACAGCTGTGCGTTGCTTCTGTATCGAGTGGTAGCCCCCGAAAACGCGAGCACTTTTAAACTTGATTCCGTCAGGAGTGACCTTTAATGCTTTATAGTAAAAGCTTCAGGAAATGTTTCTTCAAAAACTTCAAAAATATTCTAAGAAGTATCGTTTCAACATTCATTTAAGATTTCCTTCGGAATTTCCTTCGGAAAATATTCCAGAAATTACTTCGGAAATAAATAAAAAAATTCGTTGGAAATTCCTTCAGATATTTCTCCGAAAAGTTTCCTTTAAATTCTTTAGAGAATTACTTCAGACATTCTTTGGAAATTTCTTTATGTATTTCATCGAAAATTCCATACGAAATTTCTAACGATTTCTTCAGAATTTCCATTAACGATTTCTTCAAAAAATCTCTTTTTTTAAGGAATGCATACGAAAATGTTTGCAGGAATTCCTACGAAAGGAAATCTTTCATTTTTTAAAGCAAGACTTTTGGAAATTTCTATGAGAACTCCTTCGGAAATTTCTCGTTTTGGAATTTCTTTGGCAATTATTCCATGAATTCCTTAAATAAAGTCTTCAAAATATAGCATAAGGAATTTCTTCGAAATTTCCGTAAAGGAATTGTTCAGAACTTCTTCTAGCAATTCCTTGAAAACATTCTCCGGGAATTCTTTCAGAATTTTCTGAAGGAATTCCTTCAAAACTGCCTTCATGAATTCTTTCCGAAAATCTTTCAGTAATACATTCTGATTTTTCTTCGTTTAGTTTTTTTTTATGTCTTTACTAGCAGACCCGACGAACTCCGTCTCGCCCAAAATTGATTTATTCTCTGATTACATCTCGAGTTATGAAGAAATTGGTGTTTCATTTGTATGGGAGCCCCCCCTTTTCAAAGCGGGGAGGGGTCTCGAACCATTTTAAGAACCTTCCGCGGCTCCAAAAACCTCTGCATATAAATTTTTACGCTGATCGGTTCAGTAGTTTCCGAGTCTATAAAGTTCAGACAGACAGAAAATCATTTTTATGTATACAGAAGATTAGCCAGACTTTCAGCCTAAGGCTGGCTCGTCTCGTAGAAATTCTTTGTTTAGTGTTTATTTCAGTAGTTCTTCCAAAAATTTGATTAGTAATGGACGTAATTTTTAAATTATTGAAGGAGAAAAATCTGGAGGAGTACTCAAGCAAATTTTTGGAGGAGTTTTTGAAGAAATTCAAGAAGGGTTTTGAAGGGTGCAGGAATTTCCAAATGAATTTTTGAATGCATTTTCTAAAAAAATCCGAAAGGATTTTCGAAAAAATTCGAAAGAACTGCTAAATGAGTTTTTTGTAGGTATTTCTAAAGACCTCCTTTCCTCTTCCTAGAGGAAATTCCAGAGGAATCCATAAAAAATATCTGAAGAAATTTCTACAGGAAATCTCAAAGGCTTGTTGATAGGTAGAGAGAAAAGGTGTGAAATGTTATGTTACCAAAGTCGATTCGATGGATACGGAGAACTGACTGATATCCCATTGTTATTAGCTGTTTATGGAACAGCTTCTCGCAAGGGCAGAGAATCTGCTGAATTTTTTAAGGGTATAAATCTAGAAATTAAATAAATGAGGCATTCCACGGGGGCATGTCAGTCGATCCTGAGCGACCATTTCGAAAATATTTGAAACTCTGCACAGTTTTTCAATTTCATCTAAATCGTCATTTTTCGATATCAAATCTTCATATTGAGTCACGACTAACTTTTCAAAAGGGTGTATGTGAAAATGGTTCAAAAATATTTAAAAAGCTGCACAGCAAAAACGGAATGTTCGATTGTTATGATTTTTTCAGCAAAGTTAGACAACTAAATGGTGATTCTTAAGAAAATGTGCACAGTAAAAAAAATTTTTGCCTTTAAAAATATCATTTTTGTCACAAAACTCAAATATCTCAAAACCCTATCTTTTTTCGAACGTAATTTTTAGGGAAAACGGTCCATTATATTAGCTATCTACCATAAAAATTTGGTGATGGTAAACTAATAAACAAAAAGTTATGACATTTCAAACATTTCACAATTTTCACATTTAGTAAAAAAAAAATTTTTTTCTGTGTAAGTTATTTCTGAGAATTGCAGTTTGATGCAGATTTTATTGTTAAGGACGTGATTTAAACAAGTTGTTTTCATGATATTTTGATTTAATTATTCATAGCATCTATAAGAAACTTAGACACGATCCAGTGTTGTGATCAAAAGTATTGATAGTGTCATAATTTTCATTGCACGTGACTGGCGAAAATTCTTTTAATAGTGTTGAAACCTGTTGATAATAACGTTGATAGAAACATATCAGAAATGTTATTTTCAAGACAAAAGCTGCAAAATCAAAGATTTATATACACGTGTACGTCTATAGTTTACCTGCAAAAAATATACCTCTTAGAGAATAGACTTTATGATCGGGAGGAAACGGGTATCTTCAACAACAACAAATGCATGATAGGTACATACCATGACAATGCTCACGAAAAGCAAAAAATTACTACTACTAAGGTTGTTAAAGATCTTATAGTAATTTTTTCTTCAGTCAAACAAATGACACCAAACTAGTCAGTAAAAACTTAAAAGTGATTTTGTTTATTGAAATATTACGAACAACATGAGTAGCCGCTTTCTCAACTGTTGTAGGCCGTTTGATGGAAAAAAGTGTTCAAAAGAGTTACGAAATCTCACCGAAAGCACCATAGATAAACTGAAAGCGACTGGTTATGCTCCAATGTCCACATTGAATACAAATTTACGCATTTGCACGTCCTGCCGTCTAAACGTTGACAAAAGAGCAATCTGTATATCATCGGTTGAGCAGAGCGCAGGAAGTTCGAAAACGACAGCAACTGAGGAATTGCCAGATGTATCGACAACAACTGAGGAATTACCAGAAGTATTAAGTGCTGAGAGCCTTGCCACCGTACCATCAGCGAAATCTGTTTCAACAAATCAATCGGAAGATGATTTTGTCAACATCGAACGCTTTAACGAGGGCATAGCGGGGATAAAAGTGACTCCGATTAAATGGAGTAAGATGGACTACGTTTATTACCCGGAGAAAAATACCGTGAAATAAACGAAGCTGTACGAAGAAACCTCTTCAAATTAGGACCTGATGATGTGGAAAATACAGACTACGATGAGGTAATTATAAATATGAAGGAAAGGTTCTCGAATGCAGCCACGACAAGGAAAGAAAAATTATTGATTTTGTCGATGCTGCCAAGTTCGTGGTCTATTCAGGATGCCATTGATGAGTTCAAAACCAATAGAAATACAGTAAAAGAGGCAAAACAATTGAAGAATAACTGTCTTTCAACCAAAATACTAGGTCTAGTACTGCATTAACAGATGAGACAAAAGAAATAGTAGTTCAATATTTTGAAGATGATGAAGTAAGTCGAGCTATGCCTGGTCAAAAGATTATGTATCAGTAAAAAAGATGGAAAGCGTCAAGCAATCCAAAAACGATTAATGATGACGACTTTGAAAGAAGCGTACACACGCTTCAAGGAAATTCACGATAATATTAAAATAGGTTTTTCCTCATTTGCAAGCCTTCGGCCAAGGCAATGTAAGCTTCTTTCCAATTCAGGAACACATAATGTGTGTGTGTGCACAACCCATGAGAATATTAATCTTATTTTACATAGTTTGAAAAGAATCAATTTAACAAAGGATATTAAAATGTTAACTGGTAGTCTTTTGTGTGAAAATACAACATTAAATTGCTATCTACGATCTTGTTCGGATTGTCCAGATTCTTCATCATTGGAAAATACTTTATTCGCTGAGTTTGAAGAAAAATATATTGATCAGTTATCATTTGAGCAATGGGTGACCACGGATAGGTGTGACATAGAAACTATTGTAAAACCTGTAGATGAGTTTGTGTCATATTTTTGCTTGAAATTAGAAAGTTTAATCCCTCACGATTTCATTAAAACAGAACAATCCAGCTTTTTAAAAATACGAAAAATACATTACAAAATGGTGAATTTTAGTCATTTGTGATTTTCTGAAAATTACAGCTTTGTATTGCAAGATGAAGTGCAGTCCCATCACTGGAACGTACAACAAGCTACAATTCATCCATTCGTTATTTATTTTAATGGAAGTACGCAAATTGAACACTTAAGTTTTATTATAATTTCCGAAGATTTAAGACACGATTCAGTATCCGTAAACTTGTTCATTGAAAAAATGATTAACTTTTACGCGTTGATAAGCATAAAGAAGTCAAAAGATATATTTCATGTCTGATGGGGCAGCGTCGCAGTACAAAAATCGTAAGAATTTTTCGAGCCTATGTCAATTTAAATCAATGTACGGAATTGATGCAGAATGGCATTTTTTGTTACATCACATGGCAAAGGTCCTTGTGATGCTATTGGAGGAACAATAAAGCGCATGGCCACAAGAGCAAGTTTAGCCAAAGAACGTGAGCATCCAATTAAAACTGCGAAAGAACTTTTGATTGGGCAAATCGTAGAAAAGAAAAGATTTAACCAAATTATCATTTTGTTTTACTACTACAGAAGAGTACGAAATAAAGGCTTCAGAGCTCAGCGAGCAATTTAATAACGCGAAAACGATCCAAGGAACCCAAAATTTCACTGTTTCATTCCATTGTCGGAAAATAAAATTAAAGCAAAACTATACTCAAACTGTGCTGATAATAATTCAAAAGTGTTCGATATTTTAAAAAATTTGAATAAAAATAAATAAAAAATAAGTAATCATAAACTGTTTTCATGATATCATAACCCATACCAAAATTCAAACCCAAAACTCTTAGAGCTTCTATAACAACATTGTGTAACTGCCACATTTAATTTAATACTTAGGATAATATTAATTCATTTTTATTTATTTATACATATAATATTTATACATATAATATACATAATATCGATGAATACATAAATATGGAATATCATACAAACAACTTGTTTAACTCACGCAAGGCCCTGAACAATAAAATCAGCATCAAATTGCGATTCTTGAAAAAAATACACGGAAATTTTTTTTGTTTACTATATGTGAAAATTGTGAAATGTTTGAAATGTCATAACTTTTTTGTTTATTAGTTTACCATCACCAAATTTTTATGGTAGATAGCTAATATAATGGACCGTTTTCCTAAAAATTACGTTCGAAAAAAGATAGGGTTTTGAGATATTTGAGTTTTTGTGACAAAATGATATTTTTAAAGGCAAAAAAAATTTTTTTTTACTTTGCACATTTTCTTAAGAATCACCATTTAGTTGTCTAACTTTGCTGAAAAAATCATTACAATCGAACATTCCGTTTTTGCTGTGCAGCTTTTTAAATATTTTTGAACCATTTTCACATACACCCTTTTGAAAAGTTAGTCGTGACTCAATATGAAGATTTGATATCGAAAAATGACGATTTAGATGAAATTGAAAAACTGTACAAAGTTTCAACTCAATAGAAAATCATGAATTAAAAATTTTCTTAAATTTTGATGCTGTTGCTTGGAATCGCTCTATGGTAAAAATATGACTTTTGTGGGTCATTCATATAAAACGTGCTCTAATTCTTTACAAAACCGTTTGTCCAATATAGTGTTTTCAGAAAAGATGTTCCAATTCACATTCTTTATAACATTGCAGAGAACAACCACTGCTTTTGCACATCTGCGTAAATTTTTATTCCATACAGCCCTTCAAGGTGGATAGATCATTGATATTTTCTTATCAAAAGAAAGCCCAAGAAACATCCTTCAACTCTTCTGAAGACATCATGACTCCAAAATGTAGTTTTCAGGTCGAAAACTAAAAAACGCACGTTTTGGGGGCTTCTGAACCAGTGTATACTGGTATGCTGTGAGCCTCAATATTGACAAGAAAAGTTATTGGGCGTCATCAAACTCAATGATTTTCCAGGATGCTTTCTTTGTACTGGCTACGTACAGTACGCTGCGCTCATTTCAGCTAATTTAGTAATTTTTCGTGTGCTACGGTTTCATACAGATCATGCAATGTTTTTTGCAGCATTATTAGGAAATTTGGCACTTATTGCTAGTTTCTGGATTTTGCTAGTTTCATATTTAACCAAAAATTTATTTGCAAAATGAGAAAACTAAATGGCAATGAATAGACACACATATGGCCTTCTGTTCCTTATTTATTGAAAATATCCTGTTTTCTCTTACTCAAAATTCTATGCCATGCCTAATTCTGTCGGTGCAAAACGATGATCGGGATAAAACCACAGAATAATGAAGTAACCAAAAAAGCACCCAATTAACTAGCCCGAAACGACTCACACCTCTCATCTCGGTCATCGTTCGCGAAATGTAATCGAAATCAGAATCCACATAACCTGAATTGAATCCGACAGCACGCGCGGGGTGGGAGCTGCAGTGCCCCCAGGCCGTACACACCTACGTAGTCCAGCTCAAAGCCGTGGACGAGCGGCGGATTGGGATTCGGAAAATTTCACAAAAGTGGAACACTTGTCGTCGTCATCGGGCGCTCATCAGCCGTAGGTACAGCATCATTCAACTTAGCCGCAGGATAAATCGATTTCGACTGACAAAATCGTATAATTGAATTGTGCCACAACATCCTCTTACGGTTGGGTTGGGTGAGCTGATGGTGGTCGGTCGCAAGGCTATACGCTGCCCAGGAGATGATGGTTCCATTTCGATCAATCGGCAACAGCGCGATACTCAATACCGGTTGGTTCGTGCCGCAGGGTAGATGATGACATGGACGATCGATTTTGACACAGTTCTACTTTCACTGCAGTTCATTATGATGTTTTAGGTATCCATGGTGCTCAAAAAAGCGTTAATATAAAGCTCGTTTTTCGACTGCTGGAAAATATTCACGTTGAAGCTTGGAATTTCGTTCGAAGGCTATATAGGCCAAACGAGCAGATTAATTCAATTATTTGCGATAACAAATACCTAAATATGCGGTACTTTCAAATTGAACGATAAATTAGGTGCGAATTAAATATGGGTGTTTCTGTTAATATCCGTTGCAAGATAAAAACGAGAGAAAGTTTTCACATTTCTAAATTTCCAACACATTCACGTGGATAAGTTCTTAACATCTACACGCTTCCTGCATTTAACACACATTTCGACTTCCCTTCCTTCCTTCCCGCCAGCCTAAACCGTGAACATTAACTTCCTGCGGGAAAACACGGTGACGTTCCAGCAACGCTGGAGTGGGTACCTGAGACGTGTGTCATCTTCGTGTGCTTTTATTACTCTTTGATTGAGTTTTTCAGGCCATCTCTTGTCGACGTCGTTTTTCCTTTCGTTTTCGGCGAAAGCAGCAGCACGCGCCTTGCTAGACGGTGTAGGTGCTGTATGTACTTTCCGGATGATGCGGTAAGCTTTGGTTACACTTTTTCTCTGTTTTCTTCTTTTCGCTCAGCGGTGCCAACTACCTTTGCGAAAAATCGTTTATTGAAGAAAGTGGAATGAAGTGCCTCTCTGTTTGATTGTAAAGAACTCCAAGCTAGTTGTCTCCAATGCGTCACTATTATCATTTTTTCGTACGGTGGTCACCAGTTATTCCATGTACAGGCCATCTCGATTTGAACAAAACGAACGAACATATTCTAACAATTTAGAACTGTGTGATTCATAATACATCAAACTATGTAGTTCGTTTTATTTCACTTCCATTGATGCCCCCTACCACATTACCACGAAGCGTTTATATGTTTTTCATCATTTTTGGTTTTCTTTTCCCGATCTTCACCCTCACCCGCGTGCCACCAACTTGAAGGCATTTTACAGCCAGAGTTTGTGTCATTTTAGACGTGAGAGTGCACAGTGGGTTAGGGCCGATATATCGTGCAAATAGAGTCGATAATATCAATACTCAGTATACGTCCCAGATCAAGGAATTATCGCTATGGCAAAACTTTAGTAGATATTGAAACTAATGCGCTTAAAGATGTTGTTAGCAGCTGCTCAATTATTTGAGTATGGTCATACAACTAACTTTATGTTAACTGCTAACGTAAACAGCCCATTGTTGAACTTTGCATCATGGTGGGTAGCTGCAAAGGGCACTTGAAAAAAAAAACACAGCTTTTGCTTCCCCATTCTCCAACGCACCACCCCACATTGATCTGAAGTTGGGTGAGGAAACGTCGTTGGTAGACAATTTCAACGTTTGACACGCCGGCATGCGGGGGAGAAAGAATATTGATGTTATTATGCTTTTAGCGTCAATCACCGGTGTTGATATTTTTGCGTTGATTTTTTAAATCGTAGAAATTTCCCTCACCATGGAATGAAGCGGAGGTAGCATTCCCGGGTGAGAGTGGAAAGTTTTGAATGAAAATCTAGGCATCAAGTTACGAAAGGCAATTGTTTGTTCCTTGTTTTCAGGAGAAGAAAATCCGACAGTGTTATTGAATATAGGGTAAAGACGAAAGTTCACGGCAGCAGCATCATCTCCGGTACATAAGCAAAAAGGGATGACAGCGAAATAATTTAGTTGGAACTTCTTCGTAGCCCCTTGCGCGATTGAGAATCTACGGTGCAAAGCAGACTGAATATCGTATTGTCTAAGTACTTGCCGGGAACATGTGCTTGTTTAGTTTTCGTTTTTTTTAAAATAAGTTTTAGATAGTACCTTGCGATGCTTACTAATTGTTGGCTAAGCTAAGATAAATACTGCCCATGGAAATCGTTCGAATTTAAAAAACATTTACCAACAAAACTGATTATCCATTTCATTCATCAACCCACTTCAAAGGATCCATTTATGCAGTTCATTTACTCCATCGGAATTTGAAAAATGCTAAATAGCGGAACATCGTCAACGGTGAACGCAGACACTGACTGGTTGCTTCTCCATCTCCGTCATCGTAAATGCTGTAGTTATTGCATGATGCGAAGACAAGCGAGGGTGGGGCAAATTGTTTGTAGATTTTCCATTGAAACGCTTCGACTACAGATCCGTTCCGGAGGGGTTCAGACGCTCCTGCCAAGGTACCGTTCCGGAGAGGTGTATTGATTTTTGATTAAAGGTGTGTGCGCGGAGTACGAGTACAGGCGACAGCGTAATGGATCGCGTTTTTCCGCACTTTCACTGCTGATGCGAGGGTTAGATTTTATTTTTTGCGAGACAAAGTTTTACTGAAGGGTTTTATTTTCGGTTCAAAATCATTGTTGGAGTCGAAAAATGTGTCACAATTATCCCAACTTCATCTTTCAGATTGCTTTGCAACTGATCACACTTTTCGACTTTACAATACTGAAGCAATACTTTTCTTTCCAAGCTGTCTCAAAAAGATGCCATTAGTTACAGAAACCACACTAGTCACAGCAGCTACAAATCCAAAAGTGTAATCTAACCTCATTACTCAGAGGTTCTGGTGGAAAGCGGACATGTGAGATCTTCATGCTCGGCGATTGTTTGTGGTAACCGTCGACCTATTGTCAGATCAGATTTTCGTTTATTTGTTTGTTTCATGCAGCTATTCCTATTAGCTTCTGGTTCTGCCTTGAACCAGCAGGTTTCCAAGCCAACGTTCGATTTTAGACAATTAGTCTAGAATTTAAGTCTTTATGGAGTAATTTGTAATTTTGTAAGTTGTTCCATCTACAATTTAAAAAAAAAATGCCTCTATGGATTTCGTTTTTTTCTTGCAAATTTATCTTCAAAAGATCCTTCATGTCATACATATAAATGTTTGACTATTTGTGTATCTTGAAGTTAGCTTTTTTCGTTCCACAAGATTTCTCCTTAAATCTTTCTATCTTTTTTTCTATTCTAATCTTTCCATTCATTAGTTCAAAAGATATGAAGGTTCAAAAACAATGAAAACGAAGCAAAAACTTATGGGTTTATTTGTTCATTGAAGAGACCAATTTGGAGCACAATCCGAGCACTTTTTACGAGTCTAATGGAAGATCAAACATGAACTATCAAAAAAAAAAATGCAAATTGGATTGTTTCTTATTTTTATGTTTTTAAGCAGTGAACACGCATGACACAAAAATGACACAGATCTAGCTGAAATTGGGCAGCAGTTACTTTGTACCATAAAATGTGCAAAAGCAATAAAGCAAGAAAATATGGCTACCTTAATATTTATTTGTTTATATTATATTATTTATATATTCATATTTTTTATTAATTTGATATCTGTACGATTTTATATCAATCTATTCACTTTTACACGCTCGGTAATGGTGGCTTATCAGTGTGTGACAATCAGACGGTTACTGCACTTTTTGGTACTTGCTGGAGGAAAACTCACCGGTGAAAAAAAATTTCCCTTCCCCTCATCCAGGTACGAAATTTTGTTCACCGCCAAAATTGTTTAAAGGTGCCAGTGAATGATTGATTTTACCACATTCCCAAGCCTCCATTGCAGAGAGCAAGCTAAAACGCTTAAACCTAGGCTAATTAGCCAGGGCAAGGCTAGACCCTTCGCCCCATCCGAGGAACTTCATCAGTCACTCCCAACGCCTTTTCACAAATTTTCTATCTATTGAAATGATACTCTTAAAACACATACCCTACCAATCATCCAACTCCTTGACATCTATGAGGGCGTCGGTGAGTCGCTGGCAAAGTAGTAGTAAAATTCTTCTTTAGTTAAACATTTTTTGTTCTACAATTATTTTTAAACATGTACAGTGATCGGCCGGCTTGGCCCTCCAAATTCAATTTTAATTATTATTATTATTATTATGTTGTTACCTAATTTTCAAAATAAAATGTATCGTGACGGCCTTCAGGAGGCGCTAGTGTGTGTGTTTTTTTTTAAATTTGATAACCTAACTACTATGTACACTAATATTCACAATAAAAATTTGATAGCCAAGATTGAAACTAGCGCCCTAATTGGAGCTTGATCCGAATGCAAGCAACGGACCATAAACTTTTCTTTACACTCACCAAAGCGTTCATGTAAGGTTTTTATTCCGGCCAGACGGTGGACCTCGGATGTTCTTGTCCTGGGAGGGATGTTGAGGATCATCCTCAGGAATTTGTTTTGGACCCGTTGAAGTTTGAGTTGGTGGGTTTTAGCGCAGCTCTCCCAGACCGGCATGCCATATTCGATCATAGGGAGGATGATTTGCTTGTAGACAGCAAGCTTATTCTTCAGGTACAATGACGACCGACGGTTGATCAAAGGGTACAGTAGTTTCAACAAAACGTTACACTTTGTCACTGTCTTGAAAATAAGCTTGCTGTCGAGGGTCAAGCCAAGGTAGTCGGCCTCATTGGCCCATTCCAAAGTCGTGCCATTGAGGATGATTTTACAGTCCCCAGGCGGAACACGCTTAGGGGATTTAGAGTGGGGGAAATGATGACCCGGGTATTCGCCGCGTTGATACAGATCTTCCAGCTGGTGAGGAACTCTGTTAGGACATACAGGCCTCGTTGGAGTTTTGCCACTAGCGCTCTGATCACTCTACCGTTGTATACGATGGAGGTGTCATCTGCGAACAGAGACAGAATGCTGCCTTCTGGAGGTTCTGGCACGTCGGAGGTGAACATATTGAAAAGCAGGGGCCCGAGGATACTGCTGTGAGGGACGCCTGCGACGATGTTGTGCGCATTGGAACTCGCTCCGCTGATTGAGACCTGGGATGTCCTTGCCGACAGGTAATTGTTGATGATTTTCACCAAGCAGCTGGGAAGATTGTAGCATTGTAGTTTGTACACCAGGCCATCATGCCATACATTATCATATGCCTTCTCGACATCGAGAAAGGCCATGGCGGATGTTTTTGAGACAAACTTGTTCCGTCTGAGGACGTTGGTAACTCGAGTCAGTAGGTGTACAGTTGACCGACCGCGTCGGAAACCAAACTGTTCTTAGAGCAAGATGTTGAGATTTTCGGCAGACTCAAGTAACCAGTGATGAATAGCTTTTTCGAATAGCTTGGATAACCCTGAGAGAAGGCTGATGGGACGATAACTTCTGGGGGAGGAAGGATCCTTCCCAGGCTTCCGGATGGGGATGACTTTCGCTGACTTCCAGGACGATGGAAAGTAGCTGAGCCGGAGACACTGATTAAAGATCAGCGAGAGGTGCTCAAAGAACGGAGCACTCATGTGTTTGAGCTCGAGATTCAGGATGCTGTCGAAGCCTGGGGCCTTTATGTTCTTCGATTTGATATAGGCCGTAAATTCGTCAGCTGAGATCTCCAACTCCTCCGAGAAGTCGTTGGGAATCAAATGGATGTTATTAACATGCTCGTTGACGGCTGCTTCGTGTGCACTGACGATGTTCTGCCCAAGATTGTGTATGCTGGCGAAGTGACGACCTATTTCAGCGACCTTCTCTGCAGGAGTTATCAAGCGATCCTTAGAGCCATTATTGTCTAGTGGGATTAAAGGTGGAATGGGCCGAGGCTTAGATTTTAGTATTTTGATCATTTTCCAGAACGGCTTAGCATAATCTGGGAGAGTGCGGATCTTATTTAAGAAATCGTTATTTTTGAGGTCCACGGCCTGGATAATTTTTGTGATTCGATTGTAGCGTGCTTTAAGTTCAGGCAGTCCAGTACGCTGAAACTGCCTGCGAGGGACATTCCGCAATCGAATCAAATCTTTGGTGAGTGTATCGATGTTTAAGGAGTTGCTTACCTGTCGAGCCGTCGGTACGTGTTGCTCCTGGGCCGCCGTGATCGCCTCCTCGATAGGGCAAAACTGGCGGTCGATACTTTCCGGCGTCTCCGGACGCAGCTCGTAATCGACGGTGTTATCGACGCACTGCTGGAACCGCTGCCAGTTCGCTCGATGGTAGTTTCGCCGTAACTGCTGGTGCCGATTGACCGAGGAGTCCAGTTTAGCCACCACCGGATAGTGATCCGAACTGAGCTCCTGGTAGACGACCGGCTGCGAGACGTGGTCACTCAGGTTTGTTATGTAGAGGTCCAGGGTTGCGTGGACACCGGACCGACTCAGCCGAGTGGGGGAATCCGGGCTCAAGATCGTCTAGTGGCCTTTCTCCATGCCGTTGCTCCAGATGGTGCCGTTTCGATTGCCGCGACTATTGCCCCAGGCTTGATGTTTGGCATTGAGGTCGCCGGCAATGATAAACTGACCTTGCCTCCGCGTAAGCTTGACGATGTCCCTCCGAAGGAGCCGATGATCCATCGTCGGCTTTGGCTTGCGTTGGACAGTATGCCGCCGTGAGCGCGATTGTGCCGACCGAAGTGGTGATTTTGACACCGATCGCCTCGATGACACTGAGCTGGAAGCTTGGCAGCAGACGACAGTTGATGTTGTAGCGAAGAGCGATGGCCACACCGCCTCCCCTGGTCGGCCGGTCGAGTCGCACGATGCGGAAGTCCAGGATGTTGACGTTCACCTCCGGTTTTAGGTGCGTTTCGGTGATGAACGCCACGCCTATTTCCTTCTCCTCAAGGAAATCCTTCAGCTCTATTATTTTGCTCTTTAGCGAGCAAGCGTTCCAGTTGACCAGGCCCACCCTAGCAGCCATTTTCAATGATGAACATGCCAAGAGTGAAGACCTGGTCGAAGCGGGTTTTGTAGCCGCGCATCCGAGTGGCGAGCTGCGCGAAGATCGGCATCAGTTGCTCCGGAGTATACAGCGGGGCAGATTCTTCCGGTGGGACGGCTTCGTTCTCCGACTGCCGGCGGAACCCAGGAGAAGGGAGCGGGGGCCATTCGCTGGTGGATGGTGCCGACGATGCTGGAGCTTGAAGCGACGCAGCTGCCACTGCCAGTCGCTTGTGCGGCTGTAGGGGTGGGAGTATTGGAATCACACGACGGGGAGCCGGGATGACTGGAAAGTTAACCTCGTTGATTACAGGAACACGGTTCTTCTTCGGAATGGTCCTGGTTTAAGCCTTCTTCCGGATTTCCAGGAACTCGGCTCGCTTTGGGCAGCCCTTTGCGGTGGCCCGATGTTTTTCGCCACAGTTGGCGCACTTGGGATCGGCCACCTCCATTTTGTCGCACTCGTCAGTCGGATGGGGTTCGCCACACTTGTTGCAGCGTAGCTTCATGCGGCAGTTCCTGGTGCCGTGCCCGAAATTGAAGCAGTTGGTGCATTGCGTAACATCGCGGTGCACTGCCCGATATCGCTCCCAGTTAACGACGGTGTAATTTATAACGCCAACCAGCTTCAGGTCCTTCCAGATAGTGGAGCAGTGCTTCAGATGGATCAGGTAAAGCTGGTCGCGATATCTCCTCGACTTGTCGTGACTAGCGATCTTGTGGACGGCTACTGGCTTCAGTCCGCAACTTTCAAGCTCTGCTTGGAGCTCTTCCTTCTTCATGTCGTGAAGTCCTCGCAGCAAAGCCTTGAGTGGCTTCGTTCCGGGGTGGTCATCAGTGTAGCACTCATACTTGTGAATCTCGAAGAACTTCACGACGGACTGTGCCTTGGTTGCAGGTCCTTGTTTGCAGGCATCACTTTCACGCCCTCCCTGTAGAGCCTAAAAGTACATTTCAGCCCCTTGCGATCAGCTGGCGAATTTTTGGGAGCAATTCCGGCGGATTGCCTTTGACAAACATGGCCAGGCACTTCTCCTTCCGCTCTAGTTGCACCTGCGGCAGCTGCGATTGCTGCTTCTTTCTCCTTTTCGGCGGATTGCCGGCGTCATCAAGCGGCAACGGCGAGAACACGTTGCTCTGCAAAAGCTGCTTGGAGGGGTTGCCCGCGCCTCCAAGAGCAGTGCGCTTAGGCACTTTTCCAGCGACCGAATTGGCCACCGAGTCTCCCATGACGGGTCCGGGAGAAAATAACGGCAACGCGACGAAGCGAAAACGTAAACAGCGAACGAACAAGAAAAAACACTTGGAAAAAATGCGCGGGCAAAAAACGCGTCCGTACGTGCTGCTGTCTCGAACTGAGAGTCGCTGGTCTCTCTTCAGTAGATGTCATATCATCATTTCTTTCCCTTTCGGACAAGATGGGCATGGCCTGCAATGGTAGCTTTCGTGGTTTATCATTTGGACCCCCAATTGGATTGCCATTAAATCCCAAATGGAAATACATAAGCAATTGGGGTAAGAAAGTTAAAGAATATACATGCCAGCTATCAGTACGCAATCTACGGAATACTCCGTTATAATTCAGTTATAATTCTTTGAAAAATGACGACAAAGATATACTTGTTCCCATTGGTAATAATTATTTTGAATCTCATGTGTTAGATCATGGCGTAATTAGCTTGAAAAATATTTTGCCTTTCTTGTATATTTGGTTTTTGGATTTTTGACAAAATTGCTTGGGAAAAAAGTGCAAGCAATTTTTTTTTCACTTATGATGCGTTTTCCAACTAGGACTCTTCGCCAAAAAATGTAACGTGCCCTGTTTTGATTTGTTTTACGTAAAACCTATTTTTTTAAAATCTCCTATTTATTTTAGTTGCATTTTTTCCGCTTGCAAGGCAGTGGCAAACAACATTCTCCGACATTGTCTGCGGAATCCCCATCAAAATGGCTCGCGCGTGCCAGAAACCAGCTTTCTTTTATCTTATGAAATAATTCCATTAGCCCCGCCCCTTCATTAATTGTTATGAGTGCACATTATATTTGCACTCATATCAGATCACGAAGGGGCGGGGCTAACGGGCTTAATTTATTACATACAAGAAAGCGGCTGTTCGGCGCGCGCGAGCCATTTTGATCGAGATTCCACAAAGAGCGGTTAGACATTCTATGCAGCGGAGCGGACACAGCAGCACGAAGGCATGAGTGGCGAAAAACCATCAAGTGGCGGTCAGACAGTTTCAACGCAAGGTGCCGCGGGTTGGTGGTATCGGGTTTGGCGTGGTAGCTTGGTTGCTGTTGGTGATTCCATCCATTCACATTTACTGCATCATCTCCCTCCGACGCGCTTTCAAATTCGCAATCTACGATTGAGTTATGTACTTTGAAGAAAGTACATAATGGATAGTCGGATCAACCTTCTTTTGTATAAAATTGTTACTTTTGTATGAAATTAATGAAGACGCCACCTCAGTGGAAACTATCTACAGCAACCACCCATCGGTGAACGTCGCTCGGGCAGACGCCAAGAGATAATGTTTTGAAATATGAAGAAACTTCGTCTTGAGTCAAATTTATGTTGTTATTCTTCGCAACAATACGCATCTTGGATAAACAACATCTCATACCCAATTCAGAATCTTTCGAGAAAATTCAAAAGGATTCTTAGAACTTGTCATTCTCCAAACGGTCAGTTGTTTGCGGAATCCCGATCAAAATGGCTCGCGCGCGCCGAGAAGCAACTTTCTTATATCTAATGAAGTAATAATCCATTAGCCCCGGCCCTTCAATAATCGTTATGAGTGCACATTATATTTACACCCATATCAGATCACAAAGATGCGACGCTAACGGGCCTAATCTATTGAATACAAGAAAGCTGCTGTTCGGCGCGCGCGAGCCATTTTGATGCGAGCGGTTCGATGTTCGATGCAGCGGAGCGGACACAGCAGCACGAAGGAGTGGGTGGCAGTGTGGCAATGCTGCAAATTTATTTCAAATTTGGGAGGCTGAGCGAAAAATCATCAACTGGCGGTCGGACAGTTGCAACGCAAGGTGTTGACAAGCGATTGGATGCAGTTAGTTATTGGAAAGGCGCATAGGGAAAAGAAAATTGGTTCTTCCCAGGACCAACATTTTATGGAAAGAAAGAGTTAATTGCGAAAATAGACTGTTTCGGTGGCATCTGGTTTGGCGTGTTAGCTTGATTGCTGTTAGTGATTCCATCCGTTCAAATTAATTGCATCATCTCCCTCCGCCGCGCTATCAAATTAGCTAGTTACGATTGAGTTTTGCACTTTGAAGAAAGTTCATATCGAATTGTCGGATCAACCTTCTTTTGTATAAAGACCTTTTTGGAGGACACCATCCTCAAAAATGGCCGAAATAACGGAGAAATAAGCAGAATCAGAAGTGGCCGGAAACCAAACGCAAATATATTTATTGGCAACGTTTGGTGTTCGCCCGCGATGTTAGCGTACGCGGCAAAGTAAGGATTGTGATGTCCCCGACTGAAAGCCAGTCAGTGGCTTCAGCGGCCAATGAGTCATGTTAATTCCACGGTTAGTGACTCAAAGTCCATCCAACTGGGAACAACTATTCGACTTCTTGATTCAGTTGGCCTCCGAGCAGTTTGCTCAATGTTAATAAAACGACTCAAATTATTATGGCAAATAACATCAATTTCGAATGGCTACGTAGTCCTACGTCACCTTTGCGTACAACCCGATTGGACTGCACCTTTGAGTTTTTAGTCGGTTGCTCTGACGAGGTGGTCGCCAGTGCAGCCAAATTAATTTGGTACAAAATCTTCCAGATATCATGTATCAAAACTTGATGTTTTTCTTTCCGTTCCATCCATTATTTATGTAAGAGAAGCAAAAGACTAGCAGATAGAAGTTTTTTGCTAATTAAAAAAAGAGTTTAAGATCTAAAATGACAGAAAAGTGAATGATAATGCCTAAAATCAACAGTTTTAAATCTGTACAACCCTTGAGAATAATTTATAGGGCGTTTGCAGTTTAATATAAATTGATTTTGTGCCAAAAACTCGAACTAAAACATTCACGTATATTGCTTAATACCAACTTTACAAACCAGCAACACGGCCAAACTAACAACATGCTGCCCTACGAAAAACGCACCGTAGCCAATCGAAGTAATCGAATGTCATTTACAACCAATCAGCAACCGGTACGATTGTGACAGAAAATCGGTACGATTTTTAATGACTACTTGTCGCATCCTATCCTAGGCACCAACTTGCAAAGGCATCTAGTTGGCGTTGCAGTGAGTGACAGTCAAAAAAATATGGAGATACAGTTTGAGGTCGTCGTTGAAATAGATCAGAAAGATCAGTGGTCCCAGGTGACTACCCTGAGGAATGCCTGAGTTAGCGGCAAAATGGTTCGACTGATGATCTCCAATAACCACGATAAGGCTGCGACCGCCCAAGCCGCACACATGTTGCAGAGAAGTTTCAGTAGCTCATATGTAACCTAATTTGGTCAAATTGCAGTTGCTGTAACCAAATCAGTGTGAGTTCTGCTACTCGGGCGGTTAAATACGACTGAAGCCATCGCAATAGACAGACAATTATTGATTCCGACACGATCCAGTTTAGCAATAGCTATGCGATGATTAAATTTGTCAACGGCTGCTGTTAGGTTGGTATAGATTAAGGCCGTCTGAGTACGATCCTGCTGTTGATGTTAGAGGTGAGGCACAAACGATTTGTGGCAGTAGGACGTCCGGGCATAAACCCATGTTAGTTGTCACTAATGTATGGTTTACAATAAGCGAGTGGAGGTTCCATGATGACAAGCTCGAACAACTTGGCAGCAGACAGTGATATCACGATAATTTGCAACGTCCCGTCTGTTGCCTTTCTTGTGGACAAGGAACATGTGCGCTATCTTCCAACAAGCCGGAAAAAATCCTGACGTAGTCAAAAGTTGGAAAACATGGAGTAACGGTGTGTTAATGCCATCGATGTGTGTTTTCAGAATTACAGAAAACCCACCTTCAAAGTTTGTATGGGAAATTTGTATGGGCATTTCACAACGTGCATTTCTACCTATTAGGGAAGGGGGGTAATATGCTCTAGCTAAGCAAACACTGCTTTATTGCCTTATTTGTAACGCTATTCATGGGTATTTTTACATTATGCAACAGTTAAACAAGATAGCTAGTTGATGCCATTCAAAAATTATCAAAAATCTCAATCATATTGATAATATTCACATTTCAAAAAAGTGGTGATATTCTGTTGCCGGAAAACTCATGAGGCAAAACGCCTTTTAGCTGGCAGCTCCTAGGGAACAAAGCACCACGCGTCGGCGAATCAGCATTCTGGTATGGATAGTGCGTGGAGACGCAAGTACATTGTAGGGTAGTGCCACTAAGGCGTTTTGCCTCGCCAAAATGTTAGATGTTTCTTCAAAATGTGGAAATTTTCGGTTTTCCCGACCTTCCCATAGACTACTTGAAACTTTTTTCGCCTAACCTATATAATTTTAGATCTAGTTTTGTTACGGCCATCTTAATGACGGTAAATATAAGGGAAACCACAAAAGGCGTTTTGCACTGGGGGGGGCGTTTTGGTGCCTCTTCCCTATTAAGAACAACGCCTGGTGAATAAGTTCGAGATGTGCATCTCCAAAAAAAAAATTTCAGTGAAAACAAGAATTTATTGCCAATGTACAAAATGTTCAGATAAAACAAGGTATTTATTGCCGTTCCTCCAAGGGTTCGAACGCTTCTTTTCCATGGCTTCATTATTAGTGCTTTCGAAATTTACTTGAAGGCAACGTAAAAAATTGAATAGAACACATTTCTCATCAGAGCAAGTCCATATGTTCACACTCATTTTATATTTCAGCAGCAGGAAGCGATGCGGCAAACGGCACTAAAGTTGGTTTAGTATGTAGGTATGAGAGTATTATTGTATTAACCTTATCACATACGAATGCGAAAATGGTATCTGGGATTTGAAACCTTGCAGTTAATAACTGCGGAGGTGCTTACAGGAACAGGAATTGGCAAGGTGGTAATATCTGAGTTGTTTGATGGGTTTCCAGTCACCTGCCACCTTTCTTCAAAAATCTGTTTTTTGTTGTAGTTATGAGGTGGTAGAGGATACCTCGCTGGATATTCCCAAACTGATAGCATAAAACTATTAAATAGATGATTGTTGTGCCTTGTAAGACAAGTTGAGTGCATCATAGGTGGGTTAACGCAGGTTTTTCTCTCATTATTCGTTGAAGTTTGTCTGCCTTGGATTTGCTGCGCAGAGTGGCTTACATGGAAAAGTTACTGCAACACATATTGGCTCTACTGCTGCTAGAAATGTTAAACGAAGAGGTAGGTGTCGAAACCACGAAGGGGGTACGAGTAAGGAGTAATCCCCCAGTTAATATTATTTCCCGTCCGGAAAATAAATCACGTCGGAAAATGTAAGAGTTTGGGTTCATCAAAATAATTGTATGATGCAACCAGTTCGCCACCATCATCGCCTCATCGAGGGGCGAATCAAAGTTTAAATTCTCACTCTCCGCACATAATATGCATAATTCAAGAAAATTAAAACTGAATCTCAACTCCACGGCAAATGCTTGAATGCCTTCATTAAATAGAATGTTCTCTTGAAGAAGATGAGCGAGAAAGTCAAAAACTGGTAGGATACTTTTCGAAGACTGCTTGAAAAAAGAACATGGATCTAAGGTGATGGTAGGCTACATACATTTGTTGCAGTTAATAAACTCGCATCGCATTTTATCCATTACGTCTAGAATTAGTTCAGTCGAGTAGGTACGTTGAGCGTAAGAATTAGATCCCAAATACGTGCATTGCAAATCCTATGATTAACATTCGGTCAATGCCAACTCATCCAATATCCTTCACGGAGACAAATACATTTTAGCATCAATCCATAGGTCCATCCATAGGGGCTCTCCTTAGCCATGCGGTGAGATGCACGGCTACAAAGCAATACCAGGCTGAGGGTGGCTGGTTTTGATTCCCGGTGCCAGTCTAGGCAATTTTCGGATTGGAAACTGTCTCGACCTCCCTGGGCATAAAAGTATCATCGTGTTAGCCTCATGATATACGAATGCAAAAATGGTAACTTGGCCTACAAACCTCGCAGTTAATAACTGTGAAAGTGCTTAATGAACACTGCGAGGCGGCAATGTCCCAGTGGGGGATGTGATGTGGGCTTCGTGGCCGTGCGGTTAGCAAAGCAATGTCAATCGCCTAGACGCATGTGCTATGGAGTGTGGGTTCGATTCCCGCCCCGGTCAGGAGGAATTCTCCACTGGTCCACTGGTATATCCTGTCCGTTGTCTCATGCTAGGTGTTAAATGTTCAGTCTGTACGACCTATGGTCGAAGACGGTGTTCCTGTCTTTTCTTTAATGCCAATTAAGATGAAGAAGAAGTACTGTACATTATTTTATTGTGAAATCTATGGTTGAATCAAGTTGATCATTGCCATTCTATTGAATATTAAGCGCTTCTAGACTCTAGACTTCTTTTTATCGTAGGATTTGTATCAATGCAAGCTACGAGTAGGTGTGATGCGTGTTGCATTTTTCGTTTGCTACACCGAACGCACCACCCTTGATGAACATTGGAATTTTTATGTATCATTTCCAACCTTGCCCTTAAGTAAATATTTCCGAACGATTTTTTTCTCTTCGCAACTATATCCTCTGCAGGCACCGCGTAGTTGTAGTAGCTTCTTCGGTTTGAGGAAAAGTTTTCTTTCTTTTTACAATTTAATTTTCTCGCCTCTGAATGCTCAATAAATTTCTATTATTTTAGGTTTTGAGCGTTCGTCGTAACTGGTTGATGTTCTGATATCTCAGCGACTGGTAGTAAAAATAGAACGTACTAAGTGTTGACATTGAAAGTCGCCTTGCAAAAAAATCGTGGTTGGAATTTCCTTGCATTTAAATTGAACGTCACGCTAAACATGCATACCGTTCGATTCTGTCAATAGAGGTATCTGTATTTTTGGGAAGCATGTAGCTCTTGTTCGATTTATCTCATCCATTTTCATTCGATGAGATGTCTTGTTTTATTTTTTCGTATTGAAAATAATCCGATGAGTAAAAATGTATGCGTAAATCCAATATCTCCTTCTTCTTCTTATATTTATGTACATAAAAATGAATTGAATTTTTGTCTGTCTAACCCTTATAGTCTCGGAAACTAATTAACCGATCGGCATGAAAATTTGTATGAAGAAGTTTTTGGGGCCGGAGAAGGTTCGAAACCCCTCCCCCTTTGGAAAGGGGGCTCCCATTCAAATGAAACACCAATTTCTTTTTAACTCGAGAATTAATCAAGCGAATGAAATCAAATCTGGCATGTGGATGTTTTGGAAAGGAACATATGTTTCCAGGAGGGTGAAACGCCTGTCATCCGCGGTACAATGGCACTCTACCCAACATCGCTTTTGGTACTTCTGTTTTTGGTACCCAGTTTCTGGGTAGTATACCCGAATGCAGCGCTTATTTTGGGTGATTGGTTCGTACGCAGTTAGTGCTCATTATCGGCATTCAACTTTTGGTGACGAAAACTTGCAATTGGTTGAGGTACATCGAGCCTTTTGTGTTTGTATACATATATGGCTTCATACATATATGGCTTCTTTAAGTCGAAAAATACCTCGTCGATATTTCTGAAGTTTTGTTATAATGAATCAAACGAAATTAAAACAAAAACATTGTACGCCATATTGAATGAATGGTGGGTAGGCGTATTAGCCTTCTCTTCAGTCCCCTGTATGTTTCTGTGGTGGTTCGCAATCCCTTCCCCTTCTGGAAAGGGGGGCTCCCATACTTATGAAACAAAAATTTCTGCATAAGCCGAGAACTAATCAGAGCATAAATCAATTTTAGGCGAAACGAAGTTCGTCGGGTCTGTCGGGTATCGGGTATAGAATAAAAACTATATAATTGTCTCTTCCTTATTAATAAGTTATTTGAATAAATGATTTATGTTTACTCAACACCCAACCAGCGGATGGCAACAATTTTGTTTTGTTGTTATACAGTATTGTTGAGTTTAAGTAAGTTACCATCAGCGTGTGATTATATCAATTGTCATAAGACGAGTTTGTACTATCCCATTTAATTTAACCACTTGATTGTCTTGACTTGACTTGAGTCAAGTACGAGACACTGATGAAGACGGCCTTACCGTTGTGGTCGAAATACGTATCTGTCAAGGTACAATCAAGTGGTGGAATTAAATGGGATAGTACAAACTCGTCTTACGACAAGTGAAGACATTCCACTAAAAAGCTCAAAATAATTTTGTGTAACAAAGTGTGATTAGGGTAAGACGGTATAATGCGCCCCACCTGGCCAAAACGCCCCACTTTGATTTCTAGATAACTATACCTAACTAAGGGTGAAAATCAGTTGAAACATATAAATATTTGTAAAACCATCATACTATGTGAATTTGGAAGTATTTTTCTATTACACAATGAAAATAATAGCAAAATACAAAAAGTTACAGTTTTGATGTAACTTTTCATGTTTGTTTGCTCAACATTCTGGAGCAATTCTAGCATACTGTCCGAAAAACTTGCACTGGAACACTTAGTTGGGCAACAAAATAACTTTTCTCAGTGGTTAATATGATATAAAATTGCTTCCATCTTCAAAAATGTAACGATTTTCGAAAACATGTTTCACTGGCCAAAACGCCCCAGTGTAGGCAGGACGGTATGCCCTTACCAACTGTACACAAGCGCAGCGAGCCTGCAGCAGTTGCTTCCAAATTGTATGGACAATATTGAAATGTAATTCACTCCTGCTTAAACGGACTTATGTTGGTTTTTTAATGTCAAGCACATAAGGATTTGTAGCCTTTTTATTATGGGATTGATATAATACTAATGAAGGGCTTTGAAACGTGTTTGATTACGGTGGGGCGTATTGCCCAGGCACTTTTTGAAATCCAGTTTTTCACGACTTTTCAAAAAAGCTTTATTACGTGTTCTCAGTAATATTTTTATATGAATACTAACAGGTAATGCATTTGCGACTTGTTCAACTACCAAATAACACAAAGTTTGCATAAATTACGTTGAAAAGTGAAAAGTTATCATAGGTATTGCCTTAGGGGGGGCATATTATACCGTCTTACCCTATATATTAACACCTCAGCGTGTCAATCGGCGAACAGCAAGCCATGACTCGGCCTCTTCTTGTCAGATCTCCGTGGCGTTCACACGCACCCACGGAGAGCTGTTATCATAGCTTTTCGCATTTCATTTGAATATTAGGGGTCCCATATTTTGGCGATCCTGCCAGGTTATTTTTTCAGTTCTGACGATGATTTCAAAAGCTGGGTTGAATTCTAGTGGTTAATGGGCGAAGAATAAAATATATCGTTAATTTGTTGATATTTTCCGGTGAAAACTAAACACACACTTTGTTTAGTTTTCACCGAAAAATATCAACAAATTAACGATATAAAAGTTCACGATGACCTAAACCCTACCAAGTGAAGAATAAAATATTTGATTATTTAAAAAAAACATTGCGTCCTACGCTATGGAGGATTTTTTAAACCATTTTTTAATGAGAGAAGAAGGGGAATGTGGGGTTTGAGTAAATTATCATCAGCGTGTGATTAAATATTAACAAATCAGCATGTCAATCGGCGAACAGCAAACCATCACTTACATTGATTGTCTTAAAACCTTGTAAAATTGTATATGAATATAAAAAAAATGTCAGATTTGTTTTTTGGGTGTTCATTTTTTTTATCGTAAATAAGTATTGACATATAGATTACTTGGGGTCCAAGATGTTAGGCATAAGTATGTTAGGTAAAGTAGACTTTAGGCATAATTCTTCCTTCTTTAAGTCATTGACTGTTCTTTGGAGCATTTTGTGCCCAAACTTCATTATGCCTAAAGCCATCATGCTTAACATATCTACTTATGCCCGGTTTACTAATGTCGGTTATTCCATTTCTGGTCAAATGCAGCTGATAATCGATTTAAAAAAAAAGTTTGACAAGTGTGATTTATTATTTTTAAAAGAAGTACGGCATTTTTTTCAAGATAAAAATGTCCATTTTTCACCAGCTTATTTCCTAGCAAGTGACCGGTACCAACTCCAAATATTTCCTTGAGCCAACGAAACACGAACGCATCGTCTGCGCAAGAGAGTGTGAAACGGAAAGGTTTGCGGAGCTTTTCCGTATTTTCCAATGGTGTACAGTTGATGAATTTCTTTTGCATAAATTCTTTTTGATCTGCAGTTTGTTTTCTCTAAATTCAAATTTACGGTACTAACTCGTAAACATTCTCTGCAGTCATTAATTATGATGAGTCCAATCTTCTAACCAAACACCGTAGCAGCAAAGCAGTGCCGGGCTACCCGACCAAACAACAGCTAGCGACAGCGTTGTCTGGATTGTTAATTAAAATCTACGTTCATGCTCGGGACTCCTGCGCCAAAGGAAGGATCCTAAACTCCCGACGACGAAGCACTGCTTCTCCTGGGCGCTCTTGACCACGCCGGATGGATTCCCGGATGATTTTCATTAAATTTATGCACATGTAAACTCACTTTTATGAACAGTCCATAAATTATACTCACGATTTTTTTTTGAAGCACTGACTGCTAGTAGACTGGATGCCCGTTTTGGAATTGGTTTGGCCAGGGACACTTTCACTTTCCGAATCGCATGCTACAGTGGCTTGAAGACGAAAAATACTTAGTTGTTTATATTTATCTTGATAAAAGAATTCAAATACAGTAATATCTCGATTTTATCACCCCTCCCCCTGGTAAGTTTTGGGGAGATCAAATAAGGCATGTGCCAAATCCGGGAAAAAAAAATTATCACAAACATGAATCAGTTTATGCCTTGAAAAGGCCAAATTCGTAAATGGTACCCGTTATTTCTTGTCTAAAATGCTTACAGAATTCTTCACAGGAACTCAGAAGTCATTAATAAATCACAGGCGATGAAAGTTATTTCATGAAAATCATTGTTGTTTGCGAGATAATTTACAAACATAAAACCGACCAAACGATCAATTTTTTTTTAATTTCATCGGGTCGAAAATGTGATAAAATCGTGACGTGATAAAATCAGTTTGAAAATGTGATGAAATTGGGGGTAGACAAAATCGGGAAGTGACAAAATCGAGTCAACGCTGTAGTTATTTCTGTAATCAGTTGTAAACGGGTGACGTTTTGGAATAAGTTTTATGTTTATCAAAATGACAAGTTACCTGATATGTATAAATATAATGAAAGATGGAAAATAACAATTACTGGCATCAATTGCACGCTCCGATTTAGTATTGATGTGAATGGGGCTGAGGCATTCCACGGGGGCATGTCAGTCGATCCTGAGCGACCATTTCGAAAATATTTGAAACTCTGCATAGTTTTTCAATTTCATCTAAATCGTCATTTTTCGATATCAAATCTTCATATTGAGTCACGACTAACTTTTCAAAAGGGTGTATGTGAAAATGGTTCAAAAATATTTAAAAAGCTGCACAGCAAAAACGGAATGTTCGATTGTTATGATTTTTTCAGCAAAGTTAGACAACTAAATGGTGATTCTTAAGAAAACGTGCACAGTAAAAAAAATTTTTTTTTGCCTTTAAAAATATCATTTTGTCACAAAACTTAAATATCTCAAAACCCTATCTTTTTTCGAACGTAATTTTTTAGGAAAACGGTCCATTATATTAGCTATCTACCATAAAAATTTGGTGGTGGTAAACTTATAAACAAAAAAGTTATGACATTTCAAACATTTCACAATTTTCACATTTAGTAAAAAAATTTTTTTTTCTGTGTAAGTTATTTCGAGAATTGCAGTTTGATGCAGATTTTATTGTTAAGGGACGTGATTTAAACAAGTTGTTTTCATGATATTTTGATTTAATTATTCATAGCATCTATAAGAAACTTAGACACGATCCAGTGTTGTGATCAAAAGTATTGATAGTGTCATAATTTTCATTGCACGTGAAAAATATACCTCTTAGAAAATAGACTTTATGATCGGGAGGAAACGGGTATCTTCAACAACAACAAATGCATGATAGGTACATACCATGACAATGCTCACGAAAAAGCAAAAAAATTACTACTACTAAGGTTGTTAAAGATCTTATAGTAATTTTTTTCTTCAGTCAAGCAAATGACACCAAACTAGTCAGTAAAAACTTAAAAGTGATTTTGTTTATTGAAATATTACGAACAACATGAGTAGCCGCTTTCTCAACTGTTGTAGGCCGTTTGATGGAAAAAAGTGTTCAAAAGAGTTACGAAATCTCACCGAAAGCACCATAGATAAACTGAAAGCGACTGGTTATGCTCCAATGTCCACATTGAATACGAATTTACGCATTTGCACGTCCTGCCGTCTAAACGTTGACAAAAGAGCAATCTGTATATCATCGGTTGAGCAGAGCGCAGGAAGTTCGAAAACGACAGCAACTGAGGAATTGCCAGATGTATCGACAACAACTGAGGAATTACCAGAAGTATTAAGTGCTGAGAGCCTTGCCACCGTACCATCAGCGAAATCTGTTTCAACAAATCAATCGGAAGATGAGTGTATCCAAAAGGTCAACATCGAACGCTTTAACGAGGGCATAGCTGGGATAAAAGTGACTGATTAAATGGAGTAAGATGGACTACGTTTATTACCCGGAGAAAAATACCGTGAAATAAACGAAGCTGTACGAAGAAACCTCTTCAAATTAGGGACCTGATGATGTGGAAAATGCAGACTACGATGAGGTAATTATAAATATGAAGGAAAGGTTCTCGAATGCAGCCACGACAAGGAAAGAAAATTATTGATTTTGTCGATGCTGCCAAGTTCGTGGTCTATTCAGGATGCCATTGATGAGTTCAAAACCAATAGAAATACAGTAAAAGAGGCAAAACAATTGAAGAATAACTGTCTTTCAACCAAAAATACTAGGTCTAGTACTGCATTAACAGATGAGACAAAAGAAATAGTAGTTCAATATTTTGAAGATGATGAAGTAAGTCGAGCTATGCCTGGTCAAAAAGATTATGTATCAGTAAAAAGATGGAAAGCGTCAAGCAATCCAAAAACGATTAATGATGACGACTTTGAAAGAAGCGTACACACGCTTCAAGGAAATTCACGATAATATTAAAATAGGTTTTCCTCATTTGCAAGCCTTCGGCCAAGGCAATGTAAGCTTCTTTCCAATTCAGGAACACATAATGTGTGTGTGTGCACAACCCATGAGAATATTAATCTTATTTTACATAGTTTGAAAAGAATCAATTTAACAAAGGATATTAAAATGTTAACTGGTAGTCTTTTGTGTGAAAATACAACATCAAATTGCTATCTACGATCTTGTTCGGATTGTCCAGATTCTTCATCATTGGAAAATACTTTATTCGCTGAGTTTGAAGAAAAATATATTGATCAGTTATCATTTGAGCAATGGGTGACCACGGATAGGTGTGACATAGAAACTATTGTAAAACCTGTAGATGAGTTTGTGTCATATTTTTGCTTGAAATTAGAAAGTTTAATCCCTCACGATTTCATTAAAACAGAACAATCCAGCTTTTTAAAAATACGAAAATACATTACAAAATGGTGAATTTTTAGTCATTTGTGATTTTTCTGAAAATTACAGCTTTGTATTGCAAGATGAAGTGCAGTCCCATCACTGGAACGTACAACAAGCTACAATTCATCCATTCGTTATTTATTTTAATGGAAGTACGCAAATTGAACACTTAAGTTTTATTATAATTTCCGAAGATTTAAGACACGATTCAGTATCCGTAAACTTGTTCATTGAAAAATGATTAACTTTTACGCGTTGATAAGCATAAAGAAGTCAAAAAGATATATTTCATGTCTGATGGAGCAGCGTCGCAGTACAAAAATCGTAAGAATTTTCGAGCCTATGTCAATTCCAAACAATGAACGGAATAGATGCAGAATGGCATTTTTGCTACATCACATGGCAAAGGTCCTTGTGATGCTATTGAGGAACAATAAAGCGCATGGCCCCAAGAGCAAGTTTGGCCAAAGAACGTGAGCATCCAATTAAAACTGCGAAAGAACTTTTTGATTGGGCAAATCGTAGAAAAGAAAAAGATTTAACCAAATTATCATTTTGTTTTACTACTACTGAAGAGTACGAAATAAAGGCTTCAGAGCTCAGCGAGCAATTTAATAACGCGAAAGCGATCCAAGGAACCCAAAATTTCACTGTTTCATTCCATTGTCGGAAAATAAAATTAAAGCAAAACTATATATATATACTCAAACTGTGCTGATAATAATTCAAAAGTGTTCGATATTTTAAAAAATTTGAATAAAAATAAATAAAAAATAAGTATTAATAAACTGTTTTCATGATATCATAACCCATACCAAAATTCAAACCCAAAACTCTTAGAGTTTCTATAACAACATTGTGTAACTGCCACATTTAATTTAATACTTAGGATAATATTAATTCATTTTTATTTATTTATACATATAATATTTATACATATAATATACATAATATCGATGAATACATAAATATGGAATATCATACAAACAACTTGTTTAACTCACGCAAGGCCCTTAACAATAAAATCAGCATCAAACTGCGATTCTTGAAAAAAAATACACGGAAATTTTTTTTGTTTACTATATGTGAAAATTGTGAAATGTTTGAAATGTCATAACTTTTTGTTTATTAGTTTACCATCACCAAATTTTTATGGTAGATAGCTAATATAATGGACCGTTTTCCCTAAAAAATTACGTTCGAAAAAAGATAGGGTTTTGAGATATTTGAGTTTTTGTGACAAAATGATATTTTTAAAGGCAATAAAATTTTTTTTTTACTGTGCACATTTTTTAAGAATCACCATTTAGTTGTCTAACTTTGCTGAAAAATCATAACAATCGAACATTCCGTTTTTGCTGTGCAGCTTTTTAAATATTTTTGAACCATTTTCACATACACCCTTTTGAAAAGTTAGTCGTGACTCAATATGAAGATTTGATATCGAAAAATGACGATTTAGATGAAATTGAAAAACTGTGCAAAGTTTCAACTCAATAGAAAATCATGAATTAAAAATTTTCTTAAATTTTGATGCTGTTGCTTGGAATCGCTCGGCTTTATTTTATTGTTAACAATATTCTACACATTCGTGCGCTCTCGCCACTTATTATAAACAGCACGTCCAGCTGCATGGAGGCGCGTGGTACATCGCATCGTAGGATAGTATCCCCCGCAAAATCGATGGATGTGGAAAATTTCAAGTTTTCAAACTTTCTGTTCGTTATTTCAATTTTTGTTTTGTCCAACTTACATTATCATAGACCTTATTTCACTATATGTACCTCAAACAAGTCTTTTTGTAAACAAGTGTATTACGAAGTCTCTTCCTCTTTTCACCTCGTTTCTAATATTTTGAATGTTTCGGTATATATCACTCGATAGAGTATTGAATACACGTTTAGTCAACTTGCTTCAGATATTATTCTTTTTGACCAGTTTATGCCACTTGCAGGCTGCAATGAAGAATCCAAATTTTCTCCGACATTTGTTCGGAAGCCCCGCCACTGCAAAGCAGCCGTTATCCAAAGCTGCCGTTCGTCGGGAATGTGTCCAGTGAGATGGCCATTTACAGCAGTATTCACGCTTTTTTTTTGTTCCGGCGACGATGACGGTGACCGACCGAAGTGAAACATTCTTGCCTTTTCCTGAAAGCAAATAGCCGTTTTCCCGCACCATGTCTGAAATGAAGATGGACGACGCCGCCCGGCCACTTTCGGTCCGGAACTTTGCGGTTAATGCTCGGTGCCGGAACACTGCAGATGTGTTTCATGGCGGCGATGCCAGATCGGCGTGCGAGTGTGTGTTTTCGTATGCGAGTGGCATTCCTGATGGGTTGGACCTTGGACCTTTTCGTCCCCCATTCGACCCATCGAGTAACGGCTACAAGCGGGAAATTAAAAAAAATCCGCAAATGTTTCTGATTATGCCATTCTAATATCAGCTTACTTTTGGCAGCGTCATTTTGACCTGTTTGGTGCATTTTTGCGCGTTCCATTATTTCAGATGGGTTATCCCTCGCTGACAGATCGGTCGTTTGGCTCCCTGGAGTACAGGGGATGTCTCTGAATCAAGGGTTGGTGAAAAAATTTTACGCTTCTTTCGTCGCTATCCAGCGTTGTCAGTCAAGGACAGTTCGTGTAATCTACGTGAAACGTATGCTACATATTTATGAATGCAAAATGTATCAAGTCTGAAAATGAATACGAGCTTCTCACATTAGAATGCAGTAATCTGTTATCCCCTGCTTGGCATGCACTTCAACGAATAAATTGAAGGAAATCGATGAATACTTTGTATCTGATGACGTATCTTGAAATATACGAATCATACATTTAACATTCGTGTTTTGTTTGGGAAAAATTATCCCATTATAAAAAGAGATCAGATTTTGTGTTTCAAAAACCGAGCTTAATTTGAAGTATTGAAAATGAAACTAGATAATATGTAGAAAATTATAAATGTGGTGGACATATTTACGGCAAATTCACAGATTTTTTGTTCAATAAGCTATAATTTGCAAAAAAATAAAATGTGTGCTGCTTAGTTGGTTGAAGCACCAGGCTAGCGTACTGAGGGTTATGGGTTCGAGTCCCATCGAATAAAAGTAGTTACCTCCAATACATTTTTCGAATAATAATCCTCCACATTATGTACATATTCACAGGTCGGTGGCCCAATTTTCGGAAAATAGGCAATTAATTTTGATAGAATTGAACTTGAGTTCAGTGACATTTTGGTGCGTGATTTATCGACACACATTTAGCATTCGAGAAGTTTTGAAAATAGAATAAATGAAGATGAAGCCGTAATGCTTTTTCTTTATTTTTAAAATTTCTAATAACTAGTCGTATCTTTTCAATTGCAAAATACGTGTGACCAACCGAAAACAATTCAAGTTCAGAGTGAATCGTCTAGAAGCACAAACGGCGGTGGCCAAAGGCCTTAAATTTTATGAAGCGTCTGGTGTTCATCAGGTGGTGTACAACGATTATTGGAATGAGCTTGCGTTGGACTGAATAGCCTGGGACTAGAGTTTCCATTTCCCGGCCATTTTCGTTGTCCCGGGATTCGGGATGAACTTATTCGTATATCCCGGGAAATCCCGGGAAATCCCGGGATCCCGGGATTTTTCGATGTTTCCTTAAAAAACTTAATTTTTTATTTAGAAATGATTTTATTCAATGTTCAGGGGTAAAGTTCGTATTTTAGAAAGGCCAGATAATACAGAGTACAAATTGATAGATTCGATAACGATAACGTTAAATCAACGCTCACTTTATTGTCAGTGAAACATCATCGTACAACCGTTATCGTTATCGAAATTGGCGTTAAATTAAAGACGATAATTTATCGATTAACAATCCTGGAACAGATTATGGTCCAGGAAGATTTCGGATCTTAAACATAGTGTCGATGGACTATCTACAGAAACGTAATCGCAGTCCGGGATCCATGGATCGGGCGCATAAGTCTCGTGGCATACTGGGATCATGCTTCCTCTTCTTATTGGAATTATATCCCCACACTGTGACAGAGCCGCCTCACAGTTTAGTGTTCATTAAGCACTTCCACAGTTATTAACTGCGAGGTTTCTAAGCCAAGTTACCATTTCTTTTGCATTCGTATATCATGAGGCTAACACGATGATACTTTTATGCCCAGGGAAGTCGAGACAATTTCCAATCCGAAAATTGCCTAGACCGGGACCGGGCATCGAACCCAGCCACCCTCAGCATGGTCTTGCTTTGTAGGCGCGCGTTTTACCGCACGGCTAAGGAGGGCCATCATGCATTGGCTGCGAAAGTCATGGGAGTTTAGTGGGAGGTTCGAACTTTCGGTAGCTTGCTGGTTGGTCAGTAGGAGTCCAAGCGAAGGTTTGGTTAGGAGCTGTTCAGCAGCAAGAACCAAAAAAAGAGCATCGGGGTCGGACCACTTGTACTTGCGCATGTGTGGGAAAGTTTGTTATACGAACATCGATTGGAAGGACATGAATTGGACCAAAAATTATTTTGAAAGCAAGAAGCTCAGGAAAACTGACTCTGATGTTGGGCGGCGCGAGGAGATTAACAAGGCGAATATCAGCTTGTGTACACAGACGGGAGATGGTTAAGAAATCTTACCAAATAAACGAACTTGGAAAAAAATCATGTCTGATGAGAGGTATAAAAATATGATATGAGTTTATCATCTAAGTTGGGTTTTGCGTTCAAAATAAATAACTTTTGTAAGAAGAAAAATTACACTGTTTTTGCGAACCGCAAATGAAACAGTATTTTTGTCCCGGGTATCCCGGGATTTTCGGGATTTCAAAAATAATATCCCGGGAATCGGGAAATCCCGAATTTTCCTAAATCCCGGGATTTTTTGTCCCGCGATGTCCCGGGGTGGAAACTCTACCTGGGACCTCCAACTCGGACGACGAAAGACTGGAAAAAGGTATAAATTATTTAAACAAAAAAATATTTTGGGAGAAACTATAAGAAATCTATGGAATTACAGGTATAGACGGATTACAAGCTAAAGGTTAAAGATAAGTAGTTGGCACACAACAAGCGCGAGGTTAGGGTGACTGGAGGGGGACCAAATGCAGTAAAGGTTTTGTCGCCAACCGAAGAGGCAAACCTGCTATTGTTGGACAAAATGATAAACCATTCCGGTATGTATGAAAAAAATCATTTAGGCTCAATTTATTAGAATAAAAATTGATTTCAGGGTTTGTATTCGGTCTATCCAATAATGCAACGTCACCACCAAATCCTCCAGACGCAACATATCACCATCAGGATCAGGATGTACTTTCTAGAACAGCGGTGCTGGAGATAGAGATGGTCCAATCGAAAAACAAGAAAATTTGGAGACGGATATCAATAACCGCAGCTCTAAACCCTCAACCCGCAAACGCAGAAATACGGATGATCCAGATATCCGTCAAAAAGTGTTAATGGAACAAACTGAATTGAAGCACAAAGTTGTCCAGATTATCGCCCGTTATGGGAATGTGCCCGTTATGCACGAAAATCGTTTAAGTTGCGAGAGGAAGAATCAGAGGATCGTTTCCGCCACCTATTACAAAAGGAAAAGGATAGAAGAGACGTGATCCAAAAAAAACTGGAAATAATGGAATGGCAAGAGAGAAAATAGAAATATATCAAATTGTAAAGGATATTTGCGTCGAGCATAATAAATCAGATAGAAAAAAATTGGCTTTTGGCTTATAAATCCAAATGGAGACTTTATCAGCTTTCACTTACCAGGGATAGAAAAACATCCATCCGATAGATTTTTGCACTATCAGATTGTATCATGTATTCCTTAGTAATCCCCATCCTCCATGGTTCATTCTAGAATTCCTATAGACACTTCTAGCAATTCCTCCAGGGCTATTTCAGATACTGCTGTAGGACACATTCAAATATTAATCCTGGATTCTACGCAGTTTTTACTGTAAGTTCTATTAACATTTTTGCGAGATTCATCCAAGAATTTCTCTATGATCTTTACATAATTTTTTTACTGGAGCTCCTCCGCGAGTTTTGCATGAAATTACTTTTGGAATTTTTTCAGACTTCCTTAACAATACGTGACACATAGAGATTCCTTCACAATTTCCTCCGGAATCCCTTCAGAAACTGTCCAGAAGTTTATTTGGGAAACCTTCGAGAAATCCTTCGATTGTCCAAAGTAATTCCGTCGGAGTTGCTCCAGGAATTTCTCCATAAAAATTCTCAAATTCATAAAGAAATTGTTTAAGCAAGTTTTATAAATATTTCTCCTGGGTTCCTACGACCCACTGAACGAGAGATGCACCGAAGAGATCACGACTGCAGAAATATTATCTGCGATCAGAGCGAGTGCGCCAAAACGATCCCCGGTGCCGACGGAATTCCGCGTGACTTTTATCTCCGCATGTTCAACGTAATCCACCATGAGTTGAACTTGCTTCTCAATGAAGCACTCACCGGCAACTCCCACATGCCTTCGTGGAAGGCATTATTGTGTTAGTGTGGCCCCAAATGGCTGGAGCGAATTGTTATGACAGCAGCTCTCCGTGGGTGCGTGTGCACGCCACATAGGTCTGACCAGAAGAGCCCGAGTCATGGCTTGCTGCGCACTGATTGACAAGCTGAGGTGTTAATGTATAATCACACGCTGATGGTAACTTACTCAAACCCCACAGTGCGAAAGAAGGGTGGAGATAACACCATATCGTTGCTCAACAGCGACTACAAACTTCTCTCCTGCATTCTCAAAAACCGGCTAGAAAGTGTGATGCCAGCCCACCATGGTAAAGTGCCCAATAGTGGACCCCCAACCAATAGTGGACCCTCCAGCCGTTTTTGCATTATTACTACACATTGTAAATATTTTGCTATGAAATTCCATCGGGAGAACCTACCTTACAGTTCTATGATTTGATTAGAGTAGAGTGGGGCAAGAGTACGCACTTAGTTTTCAATCGATCATGTGGCCCTTATGAAGCAAGCTTCTGCATATCAAATCAATGTCGATGATTCATATACTCTTCCTATATGTTACCCAGCGAAAAAAATATTGAAATTATTGAGATTCGTTTTAGTAGAACCCTTATTGCAAGACAAGTGAAAAACGCACTCTTACCCCACCGGTGGGGTAAAAGTGCGCATCGGGTGGGGTAAGAGTACGCATTTATCCAATCATGTGCTTTAAGTATATATTAACACAAATAAGAGTTAATAACATGTAATTGATGATATGGAAATGCTAATATCATCTTCTAAACTTGGACGTACATGTTCATGATAGAGATAGAGGCGAAAGTATAGAATTGATAGTTCCGTTAGGATATGGCAGGCATGAAGAATGTTTTTATAGAAGTCGATTTGAAAGCGAGCGGAGGGCAATATTTGTGATGGCACTTATCACACGACCTTCCTTCTGCCAGGCTCCCGTATGAAGGGGGAGGGAAGAATATCAGTGTGGAAGCTGATATATCTTCACTGGCAAAAGGAAGGTGGTTTGACTTGCTCATATGCAATCGCGTGCGGAAGGATTTTCTATCGACGAGTACTGTCTCCGAATTTCTAATATGACATCAGCATTTAGTCATTGCGTCCATCTCGTCGCAACCAACTTAGCTGCCTCGGAGAGAACAAAGCAGAGAAAGGCACTGCTGCTGTACCATCGACCAATAACAGCTGAATTGATAGATGCCCCCACCTAGGTTAGTATACTCCCCCCTCTTACACTTTTTGTATGAATGTATGTATGCATGAAAAATTATATGGATCGTAATACATATCACAACCCCTCCCAGCTAAGAGTTGCGTAATTTATGGATGTTTCTTTTGATTAAATGAAATTATCATTTAGATGAAATTGTATTTTCGTACTATGTTAGGACTGTTCCTACTATGTTACGTACAACAAGTCCTAATACAATTTCATTATTTCGCTTCAGTGCTTTGTTCGCTAAATCATTTCTAACACTAAAATACTTCAGCTTATCCTTAAAACTTGTGATAATTTTCGATTTCTGTCACTTTTTTTCTTAGTTGTGGATCTTTACGCTTTGGAAGTAGTCTTATTTCGGCCGGAGATTCGGGTTTGACATCAGAACTTGAAGATTCACATGCGCACTCTTGCCCCACCCATTCCTGCGTACTTTTACCCCACAGTCCCAAAATTTATTCAAGTAGTGGTTTTGACTTCTTGGAAAACCAACCGGATTGGTGTTCTGCACCATAAAGTACTCTATAGAATAGGTTATCGAAATGGTATAATGTTCACCTGATTGAACGTATATATGGTAATGAAATACTAGTTGCTAAAACACAATTATTTTTAGCAAAATGACCAAACAATTATGTAACTCCATATCTCCCTTGTTGTGTATTCAAATCGTTCACAATTACACATGATAATAGTTGGCAAGAATACCTGTCAAACTGATGCAGTGCTGCTAGTTAATCTTTTTTTATTACTTGAAAAAATCGAAAACGTACTCTTACCCCACGCGCACTCTCGCCCCACTCTACTCTACATGTATTGCAAATGCTATGGAAAGTAAAATTAGATGATTTTTTACAATTCTATAAAAAATAAACACAAGAGTGTTCATTATAGGAATATTTTGGGGGGTTCACAATAGGGAATAAGAACGTCCCGAAACGAAACATGAAAATCAAATGAAGTGTCGACTATAGGGAAGCAATTTCCTATTATGGACCCCAGGGGGTCTACTATAGGGCGAATTCGGTCAGACTTTAAAATGTTAATTTCAACGAATAACGTCGTGTATTTAAATGTTTTATGTATGTATCGTGAAGAGGAGATGCAGAACTTGTTATTAGACATAAAGCAGAATTATAATGTTGAAAATTTCTACTCCTTATAACATGAAGAACAAAACTCCGCTACTAGGGGGTCCACTGTTGGGCATTTTACCCTACTGAGCGACGGACAGAAATGTTCTAACTCAGAGCGCAACATCTTCCAGGCCACTCTTGCTCTGAAAGATCGGATTGCCAATCTCTGCCACCATCGTCGCGCCGGAAAGCTCTTCATCTTCGATCTCGAGAACGCTTTCGATCGGTTACGCCATTCATTCCTTTTCGACACCATGCGGGCGCTGGGGTTTAACCAGGAACCAGGGATCGTAATTCTCACGAAAAAATTTCGCGAAAAGTGAGTGAGGCGTAAAAGTGATGGAACGAAAAAAGAAATTCATCACGATTTTCATTTATCTTGTAGGTTCGCTCTACAGAAAAGATAGGTGGGAGAAAGATGTTAATCACTACAAACTCCGAAAAAAGATTCTCCTCTCCGACCCGAAAATCGCTTGTTTTCGTCGCATCGAAACGAAAAAAACGAACCTGCCAGGAGCTCATCGCTGCGCCTCTCTCGTCCGATCAATATCGCTCGTTCACCCGTTGGTTCGCAGGCTCGAGCAAGTGTGTGGAGAGGATCTGCTTGTTGCCTACGCCGACGACATCAGCGTGATAGTGACGTCACCGTGGCAGATAGAGGCGATGAAAGAAATATTCCGGCGCTTTGAGCTTGCCGCCGGCGCAAGTTTGAATTTTCGAAAACCCGTTGCGGTAAATGTAGGGCTCTGTGAAGGCAATCAAATTAACACCCCGTGGCTGCAAACATCCAATGTGGTCAAAATTCTGGGTGTTGTCTTCACAAATTCAATCAGACTAATGACCAAGCTCAACTAGGATGCGCTGGTGGGAAAGTTTGCTTAACAGTTGTGGTTGCAATCGCTCCGTACACTGACTCTGCATCAAAAGTTAATAATGCTCAACACGTTCGGTACATCAAAACTGTGGTATCTTTCGTCGGTGTTGCTTCCGTCTGGTATCTACGCGGCGAAGTCACTTCATCGATGGCGACGTACCTGTGGAGAGAAATGCCTGCACGCGTTCCCATTATGCAGATGGCACGGAAGAAGGAGCACGGCGGCTTGAATCTACATACTTTGGCGCTTAAAAGTCGCAGTTTGACCACCAACAGGCACATCAAGAAGATCGATCCCATTCCCTACTACAAATCCTTTCTAGTCCATGCAAATCCCCGCTTCGTAATTCCCATGGATCATCCTGACATAAAATCGATCCATTCAAATATCTCCCAAATTCCCATCCATATACGACAAAACCCATCCGCCGATCAAATCAACCAGCAGTTCGTCCAGCAAACGGAGCTGCCAAAGGTGAAACGAAACAGTCCAGCAGTCGACTGTCCACGCGCGTTGCGAAACATCGGAATGAAAGAGTTGTCGTCTGCGCAGCGAACTCAACTTTTCTTGCTGGTGAATGGTAAAACAGAGCACCGAAGACTGCTGCACGTAATGCAACGCGTGGAGGATGTTAACTGCCAATACTGCGGCACCCAAACAGCTGAAACACTCAAACACAAATTTTCTTCCTGGGGTCGTACACTTATTAAGTAAGCAATTTTTCTGGGTTTTCGACCCCTTCTCCCCCCATGTAAGATTTTTCCCATACAAATATTTTTTTATTTATACGGCGCGTAAGAAAAAACAGACCCCCCTTCCCCCCAAAAGTGCTCACGTAATATGTGTAGTGTGTACGGACCCCTGCGTTCGTGTCGGACCGGCATGGACGGTTCCCCAACAGAAGCTTTTGGAATTAATGGGTGGATGAAGACGACTTTCGTTTGACGATCTGGTTAAACCTGTTCTATCAGGCATAACACGAACAACTCGTGTGAAAATTCTGAAATATTTCATAAATTACATCCACTTTGTTAATAACTTTTACAACAGAATTGATATTAATGATTTAGTTTTTCACCTTGAATTAGATTTTTGAACTCCAAACAATATTGTAAATACTGAATTAAATGACAACAAACTAAATTTTCAACCATAAAATAAATAGTAATAGCATGAGAATTGATGTCAATGAATGAGATTTTGCTTTCATTTGCGAACTTAAATACATTGTAAATACTAAGTTGTAAGTCCGTTTTATCAAATTGTGCAAATCACAACACACATTCACGAGTTTTGCCGCCTTCTTAAAATGCAACTGACGAGATGCACGGTTGACGTTTATGTTTGGTGTTGCAGAAAATATTACTACCGCTACTTACATTTGGATGATAATTGGCGGATACATTTTTCTCAACTCTTGGATTCTGAAGTAAGGTCATAATCGGTCGACGGGAAACTAAGCCAATTGTGAAACTGAATTCGATCCAATGATCACTCAACCAGTTGGAAAACCGCCATTGGAGATGTTGGAGAAAAATAAACAATCTTATGGATATTCAATTTATCAATCCGATTTTGAATGGCCCAGCAAAAAAATGTCAAACGATAAACCGATGCCCCGTCGCAAGTAATCAATCAGGGTGAACACGGTGAAGTAGCGGTATCAAATGCCGTGACTGGGCAGTGGACGTTCGGTGTACTCTGGACGATCAATTCGTCAGGATTTTCCGTGGACCGTGATCTTCAACAATTACTGGAATCATTAAGTATCATTTCAATTTAATTGTTTGGTTTTTCTTTTACTATTTAATTTCTTCACCTAATCCTTTTATATTCCTCTCTCTTTTATGCTATTCCTTATTTCTTATAAAACGAAAAGAAGACAAAAAAAAATCTGTTCAAAAGATATTTCAAACAAAATGTCTTCCTGTTTTGCTAAATGCTAATAAAATATACTTCAATAAATATCCAGCACTCTTTTGAAAATAGAAATTCTATTGTTAAATTAGGGATTAAATTAGAATCATGACCAGAACCATGAAATTAGAATTATGACATTATGAACATATGAACTTTGACATTTATTTACACTGTAACATTTGTCGTACCTCCATACAGGAAATTATTTGACCACAATCCATTATGAGCCAGATTTCTTCCCAGGTTAAAATAAAAAGATTCTGACAAAGTATTTTTTTTTAATTACACAATTCTAACTTTGAATTCAACAGTTTTCCCTAAAAACAATAATTATGATTAAATAATTATTTTATTAAATAAGCGTTTATGATATTTTGTTAATTGTTTGGTTCCATTTTACTTTTTTTCATTTTCTTCAATTGCTTGAATGATATAAACTGCCGCTAACCGCAAGTCGAGCACATCTGTATATGGGCCTCCATATACGGATGTGCTCGACTTGCGGTTAGCGGCAGTAAACATTGAAAAAACTTTTTTACCATGGAAAACATCTTATAATAACCAATCTAAACTTCTAATCTTGTAATTACCTAATTGTAGATTGTGATGAAATCGACAATAACCCTGAATATTATTTTCTCCAGAACTTAATCTAAGAGCAAAGGTTTATGCTATGCTATTCAATTGTTTTTGAACGCAGGACCTGTTCTTATCTCAACAACTCCCATATAAAATATTATTGTCTTATTTCCACACATAGGCTTTAATATTCTTTTATTTGTAGAGAACGTTACTTAATATGGTGAATTTCCATAAATAGTAAAATAATACCAGGCTCAATGTGAACGCACGGAATTTTTGCTAAGATGCACCAATCGAACTGCAAGAGTAGCAGCCAATAACAGCTACCGCAGATACGAAACCGACGACAATCCCCACAGTCCCCAAAACGGCAACAGTTGGGCATTGCGGCCACAGTTTCGATGGAAGTAAAGGAGGATGAGAAGTAAAAAATCACGGAAACTTCGATGTCTTATTGGATATACTTGTTACGCCCTGTTCAAACCTGGAGCTATTGAAGCACTAAACTGGTGAGCACGTTCCAATTATTTACTTTAATTCCTTCAATCGCTATATAAAATCAAAAATTCCTGAAATTGATCACTAAATACGCACAGGGCATCGTTTGCTTCTATTGCCGCGGATATTGTGGGAGTCCCAGGTATCCGGTTCAAGCTTTAGCTAGCAACGGTGGCTCTTCTCGACCTTCTATTCCCTGAGTAGCTAGTACGAATAAGGGCGTCCTTGTGAAGTTTTGCTGTACCTGTTATGAACAACTAGTACATCCCATTCCCTACACTCACTTAAGAAACTTGCCTTGCTTCAGAAGTGAATCCTTTTTGTAGTACTAGTCTTCGTAACAAGAAAGGGCACCATTACGGAGCATGAGATTTGATCAAATTATTCGTAGTACTACTTGACCAACACCCCCAGCTGGGTGAGGGGTAGAGGATGACTCACACACACACACACACACACACACACACACACACACACACACACACACACACACACACACACACACAGGGGGCAGCAGGGACTTTGTCCAAGGGCTTGACGACCCCTCCCCATGGCCACTGCGAGTTAGGGGGCCTGCCTAGAACGTGGTGGGGTTTGACAGTGGGCTCTGTTGAACCTCTATAAAAAGCTGCATGTGTTTGCAAGCAGGCCCTATCACAGCGACCGTGCGCCGCTCAAAGCACACAAGCCCAACAGGTGTGCCAACCGGCACATCAGGATTGATGCCAGTAAGATCCTGATTATGGTATACTGGTCACGGCAAACGACATTGGACGATTCTCGGTTTTTGGATAGGATTAGGCGTATATGGGCTGACAGTCGAGCTATTCTGTTTCCTGAGTAAAAAAGAGTGACATCTTTTGAAATGGCAAGCAGGCTAATGGTTCGTCTGCCTCCGTCCCGGTAAACAACCTGGCAGGCCTCCGGTAACGCTCAACACTTGTCACCTATACCGGTGGGTAGTAGGTTCAGATGCACCATTCCTGATTTACGCCGATCCGGCTCTGAACACGGTGTTATAAGGCACCGGAGTCAACCCTTGCATGGACCTCACTGTTACAAAGGCACCCATGGGATCACAAGAGGCGACTATCTACAACAGGAAGAGATAACGGCCCGGAGGGGGGGCCCCTTTTACATGGAAACAAATTCTACAATCAACGAAGGAGCAGGCGGTGCGAATGTTTTCGCAAAGAGTGGAGGCTGCAGCGATCTCCAGTGATGGCGCAGGCAGCAGTAGCCAGTACCAGCAGTATGGCCAAGGCTGCTGAGAACCAGGCAGGCCAACAGGAGCTAGGATCCGGAAATAGGGTGTCCACCCCAAAATCGGAAAGTAGTGCTATTCAGGAGGATCTACAATTTGGGAGGTCCAACCTGATGGAGGTGCGGAAGCGAGTCAACGAGCTCTATGACTTCGTGAAGGACAAGCACAATGTTCACACGAAGATCAAGCTTCTAGTGACGAGCATCAAGTCCGCCGTTAAATCTGCTGAGCACGAACAGAACGCGCTCAAAAGTAGAGCGGAAGAAGCTGAAAAAGCACTGAAAGATGCAGCGGAGCATACAACAGTCGAGACACTGCAAACACCAATGAGCTCCCGAAATACTCGCACGGAGAAGCGAAGCAGGGACTCTCCAGGAGAGCAGGAAATCCCGAAGAAGCAGCGGAACGTGCAAGATAGTGCTAGCGTACTGAAGGAAGGCGTCAAGAACGGTGATTGGCAAACCGTGGAAAGTCAGCGAGAGAAGAGAAATAAGCAGAAGGAGTACGTGGAAAAGAAGAAGGAGCAGAAGAAGAAAGAAAAACATCGCTCTTCTCGTGAGCGGGTCAAGGGGGACGCCTTGATAGTCGAAGTGAGCGACAAGACGACATACGCAGCGATATTACGGAAGGTGAGAGAAGACCCGGTGCTCAAGGACTTGGGTGAAAAAGTTGTGAGGACTAGGCGTACTCAGAAGGGGAATTGCTGTTCGAGCTGAAGAAGGATCCCACGGTCAAGAGCTCGGCCTTCCGGGAGCTCATTGCCAATTCCTTAGGTAGTGAAGGAAACGTAAGGGCTTTAACGCAGGAGGCCGTGGTCGAATGCAGAGACCTGGACGAGATCACCACGATAGACGAACTGAGGGATGCACTGATCTCACAATGCATGCTGGGCGAAGTTCAGATGACCATTCGGTTGAGGAAAGCGTACGGTGGTACACAAATAGCAGCGATACGACTACCGGTAGATGCCGCCAACAAAATGGTGGAGGTGGCCAAGGTGAAGGTCGGATGGTCTATGTGTCCGTTGAGACTCACCCCTCGAATCACCAAACAGATGGAGCGATGCTTCAAATGTATGGCATTTGGACACCAGGCGCGAAACTGCAGTGGCCCAGACAGATCCGGTCTTTGTAGGAAATGTGGTGGAGAAGGACACGTTGCTAGGGACTGCACGAAGCAACCAAGATGCCTGCTCTGCAAACCGGAGGATGGAAACGACCACATGACGGGTGGCTTTCAATGCCCTGCCTACAAGAAGGCGATGGCGGGCCGAGATTAATGGAGATCATCCAGTTGAATCTCAACCATTGCGACACCGCACAGCAGCTGTTGTGGCAGTCGACAACAGAAGCAATGTGCGACGTGGCAATTATTGCTGAGCCGTACCGGATTCCTTCTGACAACGGCAACTGGGTGGCGGATGCTACGGGGATTGCGGCTATCCAAGTGATGGGCAGATTTCCTATCCAAGAGGTGGTAGACAGTTCAAGCGAGGGTTTCGTAATCGCCAAAATTAACGGGATCTTTGTCTGTAGCTGTTACGCACCCCAAGGTGGACTTTGGAGCAGTATAACCGGATGCTGGACTCACTCACGGAGAAGCTGATCGGCCGAAATCCAGTGATCATCGGAGGCGATTTCAATGCTTGGGCAGTGGATTGGGGAAGCAGACTGACTAACGCCAGAGGTTACAGTTTGTTGGAGGCGCTGGCTAAGCTGGAAGTAAGATTGTGCAACGAAGGTACCGTTAGTACATTCCGCAGAGATGGCAGGGAGTCCATCATCGATGTCACGTTCTGCAGTCCGTCGATGGCGAGGAACATGAACTGGAGAGTTTGTGAAGAATATACCCATAGCGATCACCAGGCGATCCGATATAGTGTTGGAACGCGAACGCCGACGGTACGACGGGAGACAAGGTCTAGTTGGCGAAGATGGAAGACGAAGGACTTCGATAAGGATCTTTTTATCGAAGCACTTCGAGTGAACAGCGACGCTACAAACCTTGACGCAGACCAACTGACGGAAACGCTAGCGAGGGCTTGCGATGCGACGATGCCGAGGAAATTGGAGCCAACGAATAGCCGACGGCCAAGTTACTGGTGGAACGAAAATCTTGCTAACCTTCGCGCTGCCTGTCTCAGAGCTAGGAGACACGTTCAGAGGGCACGGTCTGAAATGGTCAGAGAGGAGCGAAAGATAGTTTTCCGTGAAGCTAGAGCGGCATTCAAACGGGCGATCCAAATCAGCAAGTCTAACTGCTTCAAGGAGTTGTGCCAGGAAGCTGACGCTGATCCTTGGGGTAACGCTTATCGAGTTGTGACAAAGAAGTTCGGGGGCCAGCGACGCCAGCCGAAATGTGTCCAGACAAGCTGAAGATCATCGTGGACGGTCTTTTCCCGCAGCATGGTTCTACGACGTGGCCGCGTACGCCGTACGAAGATGAAGACCGAGTAACCGCTGCAGGTATGCAAGTCACCAATGACGAGCTATTATCAGTGGCGAAAGGTTTGAAGTTGAAAAAGCTCCGGGTCCGATGGAATTCCAAATGGGGCTCTAAAAGCCGCGATTTTGGCGTTCCCGGATCTGTTCAGGATGGTGCTGCAGAAGTGTTTAGTAGACGGTAATTTTCCGGACACGTGGAAGATCCAGAAACTGGTGCTGCTGCCGAAACCAGGAAAACCGCCGGGGAATCCAGCATCGTATAGGCCCATATGCCTGCTGGATACACTGGGGAAGCTTCTGGAAAGGGTTATCCTTAATGAAACACACAGTTCACGGAGGGTGAGACTGGCTTATCGGAAAAACAGTTCGGATTCCGCAAAGGCAGATCGACTGTGGATGCAATCAGGACAGTCATTGAAGATGCAGAGAGGGCGTCCAAGAAGAAGAGGAGCGGCAATCGGTTCTGCGCGGTAGTGACGATTGACGTCAAAAACGCGTTCAATAGTGCCAGCTGGGGAGGCCATCGCCGCAGCGCTGCATGGAATGCGAATCCCCGACTTCCTGTGTAAGATCCTTAGGAGCTACTTACTGAACCGGCTTCTGGTTTCCGACACGAACTCAGGGCAGGAGTCGATCAGGGTTACGGCGGGCGTTCCACAAGGGTCCATACTAGGCCCGACGTTATGGAATGTGATGTACAACGGGGTGCTGATGCTGAAGTTGCCCAAAGGTGTAAAGATTTACGGATTCGCGGATGATGTCGTCCTAACGATAACCGGTGAGTCACTGGAGGAGGTGGAAATGCTGGTGGCGGAAGCGACCGACGCAGTAGAAACCTGGATGAATGGAGTCAAGCTGCAGCTGGCTCATCACAAAACGGAAGTGATGCTGGTCAGCAACTGCAAAGTAATCCAGCGGATGCAGGTTACCATTGGAGGGCACGACATCCCGTCGGTGCGGACTCTGAGACATCTAGGTGTGATGATTGATGACCGGTTGAACTTCAACACCCACGTGGACTATTCCTGTGAAAAGGCGGCTCAAATGATCAGTGCGTTAGCAAGGATCATGCCGAACGTCGGCGGTCCGAAAGGCAGCAGTAGGCGTCTTCTTGCGTCAGTATCATCCTCGATACTAAAGTACGGAGTTCCAGCCTGGGAAGCTGCGCTCAAGACGAAACGTAACCGGAGGAAGCTGAATAGCGTGTTTCGTCTAATGGCCATTCGAGTCGCGAATGCGTACCGAACTATTTAGTCGGAGGCAGTTTGCGTTATCGCAGGATGATTCCAGTCTGCATAACCCTAGCAGAGGACATCGAGTGCTACCAACGGAGGATACCAGAAATGTGATGAAGGCGGTGAGACTGGACTCTATGGTGAAGTGGCAGCAGGAGTGGGACAATACGGATAATGGAAGGTGGACCCATCGGCTCATCCCCAATGTGTCGACGTGGGTGAACAGGGAGCATGGTGAGGTGAACTTTACCTCACACAGTTCCTGTCCGGACACGGTTGTTTCCGCCAATATTTGCACCGGTGTGGCCATGCGTCATCGCCATTCTGCCCGGCGTGTATCGACGTAGAGGAGACTCCAGAGCACGTGATATTCGACTGCCCGAGGTTTGCGGAGGCACGTAGGAGAATGCCTGCCATAAGGGCGGACAACATCGCAGAGCGAATGTGTCGCGATGAAGGTACGTGGCATGCGGTAACCAGAGTCGTGACACAAATAATGTCAGAGCTGCAGCGTCGATGGAGAAGGACCAGCAAGTAAGCGTCGGTTTGGAGCAAAATCCAGCACAGTGAGCAGTGTTGGGTCTCGAGTCGTCGGGCGCCAGCGAACCGGAAGTCTTCTGCCAACCGGAATCGTCGGACCGACCTCGGCACTCGAACCGTCAACCTGCTGAAGAAAGAAGAAAGAAGAAGGAAGTGCTTCGGGTATGTAGGGCACCGCCAGTGCGAACGTTATCCACCACCGGAACTGTCGGACCACCTCTGCAACCCGAAGACGAAGTCGGCGCAATGCGCGAAAGCGTCCCCTGCGATAGCCGCCGGTAGTCGGGGCACCATCAGTGCGGAAGTTTCCTTCAACGGAACTGGTGGACCACCCTCGACGCCGGGGGAAGTCAGGAGGATTCGAGGGAGGAAGTTTGCGGCACAACCGCCGAGGGATCGAGACGTAGCAGTGGATCTCAGCAAGCCAGTCGGCGAACTAGCCTAAGCTAGGGGCCGGAATTTTAGAAGAAGTGCATGAGCACAGCCCCCCCCCGAAGTAGTCGCAGCATCCAGTGGTCCCGGGGGGATCGAGGCAAGGAGGATAAGGGACCCGGTTTATCCGGGAGGCACATTTTTAGCAGGTCGGGAGGAGCCCATCCCTGTTCGCCTTCGAGCATAGTGTGGATGCTCGAGGTGTCTGTCGCGCAGATTTTTGATGGCCTTTAACCCTTGCAAAAAAAAAAAAAAAAAAAAAAAAACACACACACACACACACACACACACACTTCTTAAAATGCAACTGACGAGCAGCCAATATGCACCGAAAACATTTTTCATAACCCCTATACTGCCGTTATACGCATAACGGTTCTATCACAAACGCCCGAATGACACTCGCCCGAATTCCATTCGCCCGAATGACAAACGCCCGAATTCCATTCGCCCGAATAGACCAAACGCCCGAAAAGACCAAACGCCCGAAAAGACCATTCGCCCGAATGGACCATTCGCCCGAAAAGACCATTCGCCCGAATGGATCATTCGCCCGAATAGATTATATGCCCGAATAAACTCTTCACCTTACTTGATGAAAATATTTTTTGACTAATAAAAATAAATAATATACATATTTGATTTCCTATTTATCTCATATTTCGTTGTACACGTCTCTCTTCTTCTTCTTATTGGCATTACATCCCCACACTGGGACAGAGCCGCCTCGCAGCTTAGTGTTCATTAAGCACTTCCACAGCTGTTAACTGCGATGTTTCTAAGCCAGCTTACCATTTTTGCATTCGTATATCATGAGGCTAGCACGATGATACATTTATGCCCAGGGAAGTCGAGACAATTTCCAATCCGAAAATTGCCTAGACTGGCACCGGGTATCGAACCCAGCCACCCTCAGCATGGTCTTGCTTTGTAGTCGCGCGTCTTACCGCACGGCAAAGGAGGCCAAAGTACCTCACATGTACCTAAATATTCGTTTCGTTTATGTGTGAAATAATAAGGAAAATAACGACGTTATGTACTTTCTTTTTCATAATATTCAAATAATGACTTGATTTCTTTATATACGTATATATAAAGTCCTTTAAGGTAGCTCCACACCTCGGGAATTTGGTCCGCAGATTTTCCTCCCAGGGACAAGGACCAAAATCCGGAGGAAAAATTTCTCAAAAGGTAAAGCCCCATTTAACATTGATTATAAATAAAATCTACTCATCACTGTCATGCAATCTATTCACATAGAAAAAAAATCAGTTTCAATCACTCAGCATTGTTGAGAGAATCAGATATTAATATATGGCTTATGTATGCTGGTAACTTATACAGGTCCACAAAGATCCTGAAATTAATCAAAACCAAAATCAAAACAATTTCCGTCATAATTAGAGCTGTAGCGAAAAATAACGTTGCAAGGGTATTTATTTAAACCAATCGTCAAAAATAAGAGGCGCAAATAGGAATTCACCCTTCTTTTCTTCATACATTGTTCTTTCTAAATGTATTTAAGACATGATGAAGTATTAAGGTTCAAGCAAAATTCGTTTTTAAGATAAGCAAAAACGAGCCACATCGTATAATGTAACGCCGGTGACAACGTGATGTACCCTTATAACCATCAGAATGTGACGATAGATATGTGTATAACGACAGAAGCTATATGACAACATTGGACGCAGGACCTTTCTTGCGATCGACTATCCATGGTAATGGTGGGACGATCTTGCTATTTCCTTCTACACATCATTCAGTGTTGTAAGCACAAGCCAATATTTGGATAATTGACGGAAAATTCTCAACTGCTCCACAACAATTTGCTCAAATGTTCACAATTTATGGAACAGTAGGCGAAGATCAACACCGTCGATTTGTTCCTTTGGCATTAATGCCAAAACATGGGAACGTATGATACAGCCTTTTGTTCATTGATGGAACGAAATTTATCAGTATACGTTAGATCCAGAGTATATACTATTGGATTTTGAGATGGCTGAGATCAATGCTGAGGAACGTGTCTTCCCAAATTCAAGTTTCAAGGATGCTTCTTTCTCCTCAACCAAAGTTTTGTTTTAGAAAACACAGTGATTGGGATTACAACCGGCATTCGGGAAGGAAAATCTTGCCCAAAGCAAACGTATTTTTTTATGCAACCAAGTATTATGTGAATGGGTGTACCCATTAGGCATAATGGACATTATACGTAAATGACCCAAAGAACAGCCCATGTCATAAAGAAGGCAGAATTATGCCAAACGACTATTATGCCTAACGTACATTATCCCTAACGTCCGTAATGCGTAACGTCCATTATGCCTAACGTACTTATGCCTAACGTAGCTGACTTATGTGAATGGTCGCCAATCAACGCACAAAAAGACCACTAGAGATCCACTTTTCTCCCCTCCACTATGGTCGGTCTTTGAAAATACCCTAAACAATATTCCTCGAAACATTTTAGAGTGGCTCAATAAGTGGAATACGCTTTTGAACCTCCGTTTTACAGCATTTCAAAACAGTTCCAACAAGAAGAACGAAATGCGGCCACTGATACCCTACGACCACTGCAGGCTAAGAAGACATCTAAAATAGCAGAAAAGAATGAAAAACTAGACAAACTGGTACGTTCATATATTCTAGGTGATTGGCATATTTTGCACCGTGAAGCATCCAGACAACTGACGCAGCACGGACAGCAACGACGACTACCGGACTTCGAACCCCGATCACCTGATCTGGGTCACATGGCAAATTGCTGACTAGGATTTTCAGGGTTTAGATAGGTTTCGTTATATTAAATTTAATAAAACAGCTTTAGTCTTGTCTTAACCTTTTTAAAAGACGGTTATTCATTGAGAAAGCCCATAACTTGTATATGACCTATTCGGGCGAATGGTCCATTCGGGCGAGTGTTGCGTTCGGGCGAATGGTATTTTCGGGCGTTTGGTCTTTTCGGGCGAATGGAATTCGGGCGACTGTTACATTCGGGCGTTTGTCATTGGGGCGAATGGAATTCGGGCGAGTGTCATTCGGGCGTTTGTGATAGAATCACGCATAACTGTCCCATGTATATAGGATAGGGAATCCCAGCAATCATGGGACATATATGCGTATGACGACAGTATAATCCTTTCTTTTACCATCCTTGTTTTTGAATGGATTTCGTTAATTTTTATTCGCCTAGACGAAGTCGCCATACTAGCAGAAGTACGAAATGGTGTAATCAAATATGATTTTGAAGGATACCGGAAATAAACACTAGATCATACTGTTTTAGGCTACGCAATGCGAAAAATATGTTTATTGTGAATACTCACCTAAAAGCCATGAATTAATTTCTCCATCTTGGCGATCTTAATTCAACATAACATCCAAAGCACTGTTGTTCCAAATGAAAAAGTCGTAATTAGCTCCAGGACTGTTGGCATCGACATATCTTATTATTTGTTGATGATCACACATCTAAAATAAGCAAAGTTTTAGTTCATATTTTAACTTTCAAAGTATATTGAATTCACAATCATTACTTTCAAACCGTCTAAGACGAATTAAGTACTGTCCATTTAATTCCACCAGTAAATTAAATGGACAGTACTTAATTCATCTTAGACGGTTTAATACATTCCACTAAACGAGCTTAATATATTTTCCATTACTTTCAAGCTATGTAATCCTTTCCCATTCTAGTATAGATGCTGAGCTTCGCTAACTGGCTTAAAAATCCTAACGTGGGTACCGTCAATCGATGACACCTGGGAATCCCGTTTTCTTGTAGAAGGAACGTTTAATTTTGCACTTCTCCTCATCGGAACTCGTATCGCTTTTTGACAAATTTCTGTCTCAAATGCATAGATAACTGATATAATAAATAGATATATGATGATAGATATAATACTATGGGTCTCTTATGAAAAGTACGTTTTTGGAGTTAAACAATATTTGAAGGTCACATTTTCCCCATTGTTGTTATTTCATAGAAGTAGCTATTTCACCATCGAAGTGATATAGTCAATGATGAGTTTCTAATATTTTCATTCATACTCCAACCATCAATCACTTCTCATCCTTTTTTCTCGATACATACGAGTTCATATGTATTTTTATGATGATTATTACTACTATCTGTTACCGCCAAGTTTACGTTGGAGGAAGTTTTCCCTATCTCATGGTGCGTCGATGTTAAAGAAGAAACTGAGGTCTACACGCCATAAATCAATTTTCAATCCCTTCCAACACCCGTGAGTGAATCCCCCTTTTGGAAAATAAATATTCTTCATCAGAGAAGGGGTGCCCTTGGAAGGCGTGTACCATATTTCGCGTCTCCTCACGATGAAGATATAAAATCCACTCGATATTTTCTTTTACGATTGTGCCGAATTCCTTTACCGCACGTCTCAAGGTGGGTAGGGTCAGACGAAAAAAATAATCAAAGAATAGAATCATCGCAGTCGTTGTCGCCGTCGCCTTCGGTACTTTCCATTTGCCCCAACCTCCACGGAGTAATCAGAAACATGTGTTCTTTTTATTTCTGCCCATAATACGGAATTCAATTCAGCTTCATTGGATACCTATCGACAGAGCCGAATTCAGGGATGGATACAGTTTTGCGGCTTCTAAACAAATAATGCGGAAGAGTACCAACTGGCATATTTATATGTAAAATATGTATAAGAGTATATTACTGATTTAAGGCTCGGAAAGGCCTAGTGTTTCTAACGTCCAACTAGGTCTCTCGATTTGAAGTGATGTATGATTATTGTATATGCACAAATTGGCAAACCTCATTTTCATACTTTGATTGAACGATTTGCTTGCATCAACTTGGGTTGGGAATTCTCTTGTCTGTTATTGTGCTTGTTATATCGTGTTAGAATTCTAGACCAACATTTAAAAAAAAAGCGTAACAGCCAAAAAATATTTCTTCTGATTCATAGTCCACATATTAAGCTATTACATATAGACGAAGAATCAGAAGGAATAAATTTTGGCTGTTACGCTCTTTTCAAATGTTGGTTTAGAATTATTGTCAGTTCAATTTGCATTGTTTATAACATTAAAAGCTTCAATATGTAAAAGCGGGGAATGTTTACTCAAAGCAAGTTAACGAGGTTGATATTCTTTACCTATTATTAAATTTTTAAGGATCCTTATTTTCTCGACTCTGGGCCGGTCCTGCTTATGCTGGAAATCGAACCACAATCAGCGTGTCGTTTGACTAAATACACACATTCGTTCGTTCGCCATCACGGATACATTCGTCGGACGCTATCGAAACGTATCAAGTACAAGGATCTCATGGAAAAAGTTGAAATTTATTAACGTCATTTATTAGCTTGTTTATTTGTGCAATATATAAACCGAATTGGGTACCTTGGTGTTGGCCGAATGGACGTGTTATGCCTGTGGGGGATGACGAGGGCAACGGGACAAATGAAAGGTGAAAAGCTTCCAACTTGGAGCTTCAATCACCACCTGCCCAGCACCTACTGCTCTCTGCAACGTCGCTCCAAATGGATGAACCGCTAATGCCACCACGACTCGACGACGACGGCGATGGCCATCCCACAACGGACGATAGCGGTTCGATTATTGCCGGCGATAAATCAGCTCACTTTCAAAAGAGGGGTTTTATTGGTCCAGGGTTCTGCGTTGGTGGCAGTGAAAGCAGCTGCGAGGGTACCTACCAATGAACGAAATGGTTAGATTAGTTTGCATTGAGTTCCGGTGTGCTTCCGTTCGTGGTGATAGATCGATAAAATTAAAGTTTTAGTGCTAAAGAAGTTAGGTTCTAGGACGATACGTCTGGAAAAATGCTTTTCAAGCTTTTTAATCATAATATAAGCGATCCCTTTTTTAAATAAATAACGGTAAACGGAACTAAAATGATTTTCATTTTGTTAAGAGATTCTCAAATATATAGAAAAGAACTAGTTGGACGGCATTCCCAATTCCTATCCTTATCGTACTAAAACAGAAAGGGGGTTTAAACGTATGTGAAAGCATTTTTGACAAACTACATCCTATTACCTGATAACTTTCCCTTATAACCAGAAAATGCGCATTATAGATGAAATTTATTCCATTTGACATTAATTCAAACTACGGACAAAATTAGCTCAAAGCCTTTGCACGGTTGCTTATGAGGAATTAGTGATAGATAGGAATTGGTTTCGCCAGAAACAAACCAGGCGACTTGATATTTTGAATTGCTCTGATTAAAGCAGAACTCGTCATTCCTTAACTCACACACTAATTTGTTTTTAAAAAGTCGACTATAAATCGCTTACATCTATGTATGTCCAATTAGTCCTACAAATGGTTTTAAAATTCCACCTTCCAAGCTAGCGATTTTTGGATTTTTCTCAATTTGCGGTAGCTGGTTGTTGGAATAATATTTCAAGGCTATATCCTTGGAAATTTAAGATAATTCAAAAATTAGTATGTTTTTGAAACGCATTTTGCATATGAAAAATATATTTGCATTTTGCAAACAAAAAATGGGTCTCCGGGCCTCCTATAAAACGTTAGTTTTCTTTTGAAAATAGTTCATTGGTTATAACTTCCAAGCCCATAGCTCGATCAGTCTGATTCTCAACTAAAACAATAGGACATGATTCCCCTTGGACGCAATTTATTGCGAGCAATGATAACTGTTTGGAAAATTGGCGAGATTTCTCACTTTTTTTTGCGTAAAATATATTTTAACCATAGCTTCTAATCCCATCAGCTCAGTTTTCAATAGAAAATAATGCAACAGGATTCCTTGCCGAACGCAACTTGTTGCCAGCAAATCGATTAAGCATAAGTGCTAAAAAAAAGGGGTCCGCGACGTTAGGCATAAGTACATTAGGCATAATGGACGTTAGGCATAAGTACGATAGGCATAAGTACGTTAGGCATAATGGACGTTAGGCATAATGGACGTTAGGCATAATGGACGATAGGCATAATGGACGTTAGGCATAATTTGAGAATGAGCTAAATTGATATTGCTTGAAAGAGAAACACCTCTCCGTTAGTGTCGATCAATCGAGTAGGTTGTGTACATGTGTTGGTTCAGTTGAGATATTCCACTCTCAATAATTTAGGTATCATAAATGATGACTAACAGCTGACTATGTTCAGTGACGCATTAATAATTATAATTGATTTCAATATGAACAATCCTTTGAATGTTCTGTCGGTGACGTTCAGAGAAAGTTCTGATATAAACGACATTTTTTTCAGCGTTCAAGATGTCATTGGCCCCGTATACAAATGGCCCTTATTTATTCGAAAAATTATTACCTCTAAAACGTTCAGGTACGTAGAAAGGCTTCAATTAACTACATTTTTTTTGTAAATGGTTTCAGAGATTCGCACTCATGGCTACAATTCATTATACGAATTAAGGGAGTAGGCATTCCGAAGGTACGAGGTGGACCTCCATAGCCTTTACAATTATTATTTGAAAGATGACATTCAACAAACCTATTTTTGCTATTGTGTTACTCATCGACGCTACGAATTCCTTAACGGGTTGCCGAAAAAAAATCGATGATGAAAAGGTAATAAAGTTTTCGTTGATTTGAATTAAAAGTTTTTCTATTATCTCACGGAAAAGTTAGTATACTAAGGTATGTATGTACCTCTAATGAGCATCCACCATATATAATGGAGTGCACATTCTTTGTATCTAGTTTCCTTCTATCTTCTATTACTGGCAATCTATCTCCTATCCTTCGTTTAACTGCCGAATAATACGCGCTAGAGTTGTTTACAAGCGAGAAAAAAAAAAGAATGACAAATCTGGCGATATGAGCAACGTGTGTGATAAACGCTTACCACGCTACTACAATAGAAACAAAAGTAAGCAGACGCATGGTAGTTACAGCAGTTGAAATGAATGCAGTCTCATAATATATAATAGTTCACACTCTCGCAAAGAGTAATGAAGTCAGGCTATGTCAGGCTATAACCAAATCGATATTTCAACACAAATTTATTTTCACGTGTTTGTGAAAAAATCCGGTAATGCACACGCACCAAAGAAATTATTCAGAGAACAATAGGCTTGTGATATCAATGCAGTATTAACTAGTGTCAAGGTCATACAGATTGGACACCCTGCTCCGTTGTGGGCTTTCTTAGTTTTCAACGTCGCGTTGTTTGGTACGGTTAGCTTAATCTAATGAGCGAAATGGAGAACATCGAAGTCGCAATTTTGAAATCGGCGCGTGGCGGCGATATGTTGGCGATATCCCAATATATATTTCATTGCAATCGCAAAATGGTAATTATATCTAATAGGCTTTTAGTAGATCATGCATGCAATTATTGTTGGCTATATTTGTCTCTCATGCAGATCGAGAACAATACATATTATTGGGAATGCCGCGAGCGCTGCCATAATGCTAATGAGCATAAAAAATGCCCAGCCAGAGCAAGGACCACAATGGTGAACGGGCAACATAAGGTTCTGGGCCTCACCGAACATAACCATCCCCCGAATCCAGCTAGCAGTCAAATCGCTCACTTTCGCGCCCAATTGAAAAGGAGGGCGGAAACCGATACAGGTGGAGCATCAAAATTGATCCAAGGAACATTGGCGGAGTATTCGGCGGATGTTCAAGTCCAAATCTCCAGTGCGGCGCGCAGGAAAATTATTGAACGAGTTCGTTCCAAACTGAAGCCAGCGTCGGATCCGGCATCATTGGAAGGTTTTGTGATTTCGGAAGAATTTCAAAAGGATGATAATGGCGATCGGTTACTGATTGCTGATGTGGTGGACAATAATGAAAGACCTAGGACAGGCTAAATACTGGGTAACGGACGGTACGTTTGCTACAGTACCATGTTTGTTCCGGCAACTCGTTACTGTTCATGGGAGTATTGTGCCAACACATCAGCAGACCGTTCCGCTAGTTTTTATTTTGATGACTTCCAAGACCGAATCGTTATATCGGAAAGTATGGGAAGAAATCATTGAAGCAGCAGGTATGTTCTGATACAAACTCGTAAAAAAATAATTCTTCAAAATGTAACATAAGAATTAATATGCGAAAAAAAAAGAATTTTTAACTAAAAGTTAATAGAAAATATTAAATTTCCCATTCTTAACACCATAAGCTGTTCTTCAAAAAAATCTTAAACACTATTTTATGTTACTAATTTCAAGAGAACACTTAATTTAGAGAACCATTCTTTATATCATAAGAAGTTCTTTTACGTGACTCATTTTTACAAACAAGTTTTACACATTTTTCCATTATTTACACATTAAAACATTTCATTTTTACTCTCCTGATTTCAAAATAAATGCATTAATTCTATCATTCTTGAATCCATGTGCTGAGATCCTTTAAGTTTTACACTACTAACTAAGTTTCCGTTATTTTACTATAGATTGTTCATCGATAATGAATTGAAACAATTTAATAAATTTCCAGATGCGATTGAAATTGAGCTGGAACCAAGATACATCATCACGGACTTCGAGAAGGCTGTGATAAACTCCGTCCAAGCTGAGTTCCCAGATGCCAAGCATTCTGGTTGCTCCTTCTACTTGAGTCAAAATCTCTTCAAATTTGTTCAACAACATAAATTGTTGAATGATTTTTGCCAAGATCCAGCAGTACTCAGCACCTTCAAAAATATCCAAGCTTTGGCTTTCGTTCCACCTGATGACATTATTAAAGCCTAACTTTAACTGTCACGGTTGAAAATTTGGTTTGTTGGTACATTTCTTCGGAACCACTACACTTAAAAAAGTTTGTACTCGCCGGCAATGGCGCTATTTCTTTCTAGAGTACACACTTAATTTTTTTCACCGAGATCTCAGCATTTTTTGTTTATTTTCCCGAGGTGGGCACCGCCGAGTTTCAGCAAACATGATTTTTACCGAGATCTCAGTTAAAGTGACGTTTCAGTTGCTGAGATATAGTAAATATTTTGCCGAAAATCAGTAATAAACCAAATTTTATGCCGAAGTTCAGTTCTGAAATTTACTGAGCTACAGCGGTGCCCAATTTTGCCGAGCTCGAGAAAGAAAAAGTTAGTGTGTAGAAATAGCGCCATTGCCGGCGAGTATAAACTTTTTTAAGTGCAGTGGATCCGAAGAAATGTACCAACAAACCAAATTTTCAACCGTGACAGCGCCATTGCCGGCGAGTATAAACTTTTTTAAGTGCAGTGGTTCCGAAGAAATGTACCAACAAACCAAATTTTCAACCGTGACATTTAAAGTTAGACCAAACAATAGACAAAACACGACAGTAATTTCCACCTAAGGAAGATACAATTCCCGTGTCGAAACGTTGGGTAAATAACATATTCGTTATACTACATTAAGACTGAGTAGCCGTTTTTTACTAAAATACAAAAGAAACAGTCGTCACACAAACAGTATTATTAAAGCCTTTGAGAGTGTGAAACAGGAAGCTCAGGAGAAAATGATGTCATTCCTGGCTTACGTCGAAGAAACATACGTTTGTGGTCGAAACAAACGGTCTGGAAAAGCGAAGAAAGCAGCTAAAATTCACCTTTTTTTCACCTTCCTTCTGATCAGTTCATACTAACGTTTTGGATAATGTTTCACGGACTAGCAACCAAGCTGAGAGTTGGCATAGTCGTTGGACTAAGATTGTTGGTGCGAAACATGTTGGCGTCATACGAATTCTAGGAGAAATAAAACGAGAAATCAAGTACTCTGCAGGTTGGATATCCGGAATACTGGCGGGCACATCGACCAACCAAAGAAAACACGAAGATGTTGCCAGGGAGGCTAGGATTTTGAAAATAGTTGAAAGCTACAGTCAATTTTCTTTGAAAGATTACCTAAATGCTATTAGTGCTAATCTTGGTTCTAAACGTTGAAGTGACCACCTAATATTGTAAATAAAGTCATTTTTAATAACATTTAAGATTTTCAATAATATTGTTGGGTCCAAAAGGAAGTAAGTACAAATATTGTCAATCATGATTATTCAAATTCATTTATCACACGAACTATTTGACTAGGATTAGGAATATGATCGAGAAATAAAAATGTATTCACTAAAAGTGAGTTATTAACCATTTTATGCCAAACGTCCATTATGCCTAACGTCCATTATGCCTATCGTCCATTATGCCTAACGTCCATTATGCCCAACGTCCGTTATGCCTAACGTACTTATGCCTAACGGACTTATGCCTAACGTCCGTTATGCCTAACGGGGTATACCCAAAAAAAAGTAAGCAAGACTTTTTCACTCATTTTTGTCTTCTTAGCCCATAGTTCGATTCGGCCAATTTTCAATAGGAAGCAATGGGACAGGATTCACCGCTGAATGCAGGATACCCCGTCCTATACAACTTATTGTGAGTAAGGCTAAGCGTCCTAAAAATAAGTGAATTTTCAATTGCATTTTGAGATGAAAAATGTAAATTATTGTAAAAAAATGGTGATTAAGTGGATAGTAATGTAATAATATTCTCTGAATCAAGTAATGATTGCATTTAAAAGTTTTGAGTAATACATTATTATGATTCAATGTTTTTTACGTTATCTGGCACCATCTTATTGTTCGCGTAACGATTTTAAATATTCACCTGACTGCAAGGCCTCCAGTTTTGAGGAAATTCGTGGCGCTCGCGTTGTTTCTAAAATTTTATAATTTCCACAATGAAATTTACTGATGAACATTTTTTTCTACATTTTTGACGTAGGATTACGTCCTTTGAGAAGATTTACAAATAATTAATTAAAAACGCTAAACTATTTAAAAAAAATGAATTTCGTAAAATTCTGTTCAAAATCTGTAAACTAGCCAATCCCGAACGTGCATATCAAAGACAGACCTCATAATTGTGTAACTTATTTATTATTATTATTATTTATTTAAGTATCATCTAAACAAAGCCCTAATTCAACAAGTTGACGCCACAATACACTGGTCGAGGCCGCATATCTCCATCCTCGGATGCGCTCGTCAAACTGTTTTGTCCTTGGTCAGTCCACCTCGCTCGCTGTGCTCCACGCCGTACCTGCCGGATCGAAAGCGAACACCATCTTTGCAGGGTTGCTGTCCGGCATTCTTGAAACATGCCCTGCCCATCGTACCCTTCCTGCTTTAGCTATCTTCTGGATACTAAGTTCGTCGTAGAGCTGGGCGAGCTCGTGATTCATTCTTCGCCGCCACACACCGTCTTCTTGCACACCGTCAAAGATGGTCCTAAGCACCCGACTCTCGAATACTCCGAGTGCTCCTCGTCCTCCTCGAGCATTGTCCATGTTTCATGTCCGGAGAGGACTACCGGTCTTATCAGCGTCTTGTACATGACACATTTGGTGCGGTGGTAAATCTTTGTTGACCGCAGTTTCTTCTGAAGCCCGTAGTAGGCCCGACATCCACAGATGATGAGTCTTCGTATTTCACGACTAACATTGTTATCAGCCGTTCGTTAGCAAGGATCCGAGGTAGACGAATTCCTCGACCACCACGAAGGTATCCCCGTCTATCATAACACTGCTTCCCAGGCGGGCCCTGTCACGCTTGGTTCCGCTCTCAAGCATGTACTTTGTCTTCGATGCATTCTCCACCAGTCCAACTTTTGTTGCTTGATGTTTCAGGCGGGTGCACAGTTCTGCCACCTTTGCAAATGTTAGGCCGGCAATGTCCATATCATCAGCGAAACAAATTAATTGACAGGATCTGTTGATTATAGTATCCCGGCTGTTACATCCGGCTCTCCGCATGACATCTTCTAGTGCAATGTTGAACAACAGGCACGAAAGTCCGTCACCTTGACTTAGTCCCCGGCGCGATTGGAACGAACTGGAGTGTTCGCCCGAAATCTTCACACAGTTTTGCACACCATCCACCGTAGCTTTGATCAGTCTGGCAAGCTTCCCAGGGAAGCTGTTCTTATCCATAATTTTCCATAGCTCTAAGTGGTCTACACTGTCGTATGCCACCTTGAAACCAATAAGCAGATTTTGAAGGATTTGCCGTACAATAAAGATCTGGTCCGTTGTCGAGCGGCCGTCTACGAAGCCGGCTTGATAACTTCCCACGAACTTTTTCACTAATGATGACAGACGACGGCAGATGATCTGGGATATCACTTTGTAGGCGGCATTAAGGATAGTGTTCGCTCGAAAGTTGTCACATTTCAGCTTGTCGCTTTTCTTGTAAATGGGGCATATAACCCCTTCTTTCCACTCCTCCGGCTCCGATACCATCCTTACCATCTGTTTTATTGGTCTTCAGCTGTTGGATGGCATCCTTAACTTCTCTCAAGGTGGGGGCTGGTTGGCTTCCATCGTCCGCTGAACTGACGTAGTCATCTCCTCCGCTGCCTTGACTTTCACTGCCTGTACTCTCAGCGTCATTCAAATGTTCCTCGTAGTGCTGCTTCCACCTTTCGATCCCCACACTTTCGGCCGCCAAGATGCTCCCATCCTTATCCCGGAACATTTCGGCTTGCGGCACGAATCCTTTGCGGGATGCGTTGAGCTTCTGATAGAACTTGCGTGTTTCTTGAGAACGCCACAGCTATTCCAACTCCTCAAACTCTGCTTCTTCAAGGCGGCATTTCTTCTCCTGAATAAGGCGGGCTTGCTGTCTCAGCTTCCGTTTATAACGTTCCACGTTATGCCGGGTACCTTGCTGCAGTTATCCCGCCCGCGCTGCGTCCTTCTCCTCCAGAATCTGTCTGTCGAGCTGAGTCAAACGATATATAACACTATTGGTCTCCGGGCCTCCTATAAAAAGTTCGTTTTTGGAGCGAACATATATCGTCGACGTATACTTTGTATACGAGAAAGGCAAAAATGAAAATATAGCTCTTCAGCTTTTCGTGACTATTAAAAAAATCTACCGAGGGGTCCCGAAACACTTTTTTTTTCTCTTTTGCACGGAGAGTTGGAAAACCATTGATTATTTATTGCGTCTCCTTTAAAATGGGATCTCTGGTTTTTTTCATTCCAATCATTCTATAAAAACTTAGGGGGAATCGAATATTACCTAGTTACAGTCTAAACAACTTGTTTATTGGAGCTCAAGCGTCAAAGTGCATAACGAAGCCGAACTCGATAAATTTATTTTATCCACTGCAAACAGCTAAGAAAGGCTTGGATGAAAATAATGCTTTGCATCGTCATGTTGTGCACACTAATGTACCCAATCATTTCTCAATTCGTACCAAAATTGAAACCTGATATGTGAATGATTAGGTTTAACTAGTGTCACAAAATTATTCAAAGCGATTGATCATGTTAAACAATAATTTGCCACATAAGGGCTTTAGTCGTGCGGAAAGATGTGCGGCTCAAAGCAACACCATGCTGAAGGTGTCTGGGTTTGATTTCCAGTTTGGTCTCGACAATTTTCGTGTTGGAAGTTTTCTGGACATAAAAGTATTAATGAAAAAATTGTAACGATTGTTTTTTTTTCGAAATTAAATGCGGATTCAAAATTTAATCCATTTTTCATTTTATCGTCTCATTATTGCTATTGGCAATTGCTTTCAACCAGAGCCTAAAATATTCATCTTCGTGAAGCAACTTGGGTCCGAATTTTGACAAACATCGCATGAATATTCAAAACGTAGAATGACAAGTCAGACGACTACTCCACAAACTCATTCATTCGACTGTCACTGAGTGTACTTACTATGTGCCGAAAAAAAAAACATAATTAGCATTGTTTATGTTGATGTTTACCATTGAAAGTGCCTCGCGGACGAATATCAGATTCAGTGCTATGTGAAAAATTACTTTACTCATTTGAAACGTGTTCAGATTTCAGATAATTTATTAATTTGTAAAATGCGCATAAATATTCAATGACTAATATGGCCATGTCTACACACTAGCCACATACCTGCGCAGGTTTCCTTCTTCGTCGACTTGCTGGGTTTCGCCGGCGCGATGGGGGCGAACCGGTTCGGAACGATGGCGTCAAACCTGTTCGTGGCGATGGCGGCAAAGCTATCCTTAACGATGGCGGCGACAGAAGGATCGCCTAGCTGCAGAATGGCGCGCAGCTGATGAGTCCGTGCAAGTATAGCCGAACTAAAGTTGCGAAGTGGGTGGCGGCTGGACGGAAGGCCTCTGATTTTCTCGTGAGAGCTGCGTCGACAGATGTCGCGCTTCCCGGGTTGATCCTCCCCTCCTGATAAGGGCAACGTACCTTCGCACGGCTTCGCTTTTTACGGCTATGACCGCCCGTGATGAAATGAACGGTTGATGAAACGATTAATTGGCGATCGACGGTTCACTTTTCGCTTCACTTAACACACGAAACTTCACCACACTTCGTTTCGCTACCCCGAAGGGCGGGCCTTGACGAGCGCACGGACTCCACAAAAACACCTCTAAACGATCAAACGGCGGAAAGGCCGCACGTCACGCGCTTTTTTGGTACACTACACTATTTAAAATAGAAATTTGCGAGAGTCGGCTACACCGACAACAGAATAAAATTTCGACAAACTGAACCTTACTCAAACTCTTTAATAAAAATTCTCAAAACTCGCAAAACTTTTAAATGTCAGCCGTTGTGGAAGCGAAATGCACGAGTTTAAGTTTGCTCTTGAAACCTTCTGCAACAATTAACCCATTATTTAGCAATTGCACCAATTTAAATTTCAAAAGGCGACATAGAGTTCGTGCCTTCGGAGACATCGAGCTAACTTTACTACATTGAACATTATCGTTCAGATTTTGTGTTTGCGTTTTATGTTGGTGTTATTTGGCTTGACCAAATGATTAAACCAAATGATAAAAGCATTAAAGCAGAATTTTTGGTGAAAGCCATCGTTCCGAACCGGTTCGCCCCCATCGCGCCGGCGAAACCCAGCAAGTCGACGAAGAAGGAAACCTGCGCAGGTATGTGGCTAGTGTGTAGACATGGCCATGATCTAGATAAACATTTCCATTTCCGAACCAATTCCAAATACGAGCTCAACCCGAAACAAATAAATCCCACGAATATTTGAGTAAGAATATCGAGTAGTTTTTTAGTTGGAGTAATCGCTGAGAGATCATTCCGTTCCGTTGTCTACTTTGATCATTCGCTTTGCATAATTTCTGCCGGGATTTGTTGGCGGGTTGGAAGAGTTTGAGAGTTCGAGTAACGTAACTTGGGAGGTGGCCAAGTTGGAGAAGCACTTGGTGCAAAGCAATATTTTAAGTTTCAGCCAGCGACCGTTCGAGTGACCCCTGAGGAGAGAAGTCGAGAATTAGTCGGGCAAAACAACTCGACCGGTGGTCTTCCGGATTCCGGAAGTGGCGCTTAAGCCGCCGGTTATAATTAAACCTCGAGCTGAAGCTACGAACGGTTACACGGTGAGTCGCTGGAGGAGTTGAAAATGATGGTGGCGGAAGCGACCGACGCAGTAGAAACCTGGATGAATGGAGTCAAGCTGCAGCTGGCTCACCACAAAACGGAAGCGATGCTGGTCAGCAACTGCAAAGTAATCCAGCGGATGCAGATAACCATCGGAGGCCACGACATCCCGTCGGTGTGGACTCTGAGACATCTAGGTGTGATGATTGATGTCAGGTTGAACTTCAACACCAACGTGGACTATTCCTGTGAAAAGGCGTATAAAATGATCAGTGCGTTAGCAAGGATCATGCCGAACGTCGGCGGTTCGAAAGGCAGCAGTAGGCGTCTTCTGGCGACAGTATCATCCTCGATACTAAGGTACGGAGTTCCAGCCTGGGGAGCTGCCCTCAAGACGAAACGTAACCGGAAGAAGATGAATAGCGTGTTTCGTCTAATGGCCATTCGAATCGCGAGTGCGGCCAAACCATTTCGTCGGAAGCAGTTTGCGTTATCGCAGGGATGATTCTAATCTGCATAACCCTAGCAGAGGATATCGAGTGCTACCAACGGAAAGATACCAAACATTTGAGAAAGGTGGTGAGACTGGACTCTATGGTGAAGTGGCGGCAGGAGTGGGATAATGCGGATAATGGAAGGTGGACCCATCGGCTCATCCCCAATGTGTCGACGTGGGTGAATAGGGAGCATGGTGAGGTGAACTTTGACCTTACATAATTCCTGTCTGGACACGGTTGTTTCCGCCAATATTTGCACCGGTGTGGCCATGCGTCATCGCAATTCTGCCCGGCGTGTACCAACGTAGAGGAGACTCCAGAGCACGTGGTATTCAACTGCCCGAGGTTTGCGGAGGCACGTAGAAAAATGCCTGTCATAAGGGCGGACAAAATCGTAGAGCAAATATGTCGCGATAAAGATACGTGGAATGCGGTAAACAGAGTCGTGACGCAAATACTGTCAGAGCGTCGATGGAGGAGGGACCAGCAAGTAAGCGTCGGTTCGGAAAGAAATCCAGCACAGTGAGCAGTGTTTGGTCTCGCTTCGTCGGGGCGAACCGGAAGTCTTCTGCCAACCGGAATCGTCGGACCGACCTCGGCACTCGAACTGCCAATCTGCTGAAGAAAAAAGTAAGAAGAGGAAGTGCTTCGGGTATGTAAGGCACCGTCAGTGCGGACGTCATCCACCACCGGTACTGTCGGACAACCTCTGCAATCCGAAGACGAAGTCGGCACAATGCGCGAAAGCGTTCCCTGCGATAGCCGCCGGTAGTCGGGGCACCATCAGTGTGGAATTTTCCTCCACCACAACTGGTCCACAGCCCTCGGCGTCGGGGAAGTCAAGTGAGTGGATTCGAGTGACGAAGTTTGTGGCACGACCGCCAAGGGATCGAGAAAACGTAGCCGTGGATCTAAGCAAGCCAGTTGGTGAAATCGCGTAAGCTAGGGGCCGGAATATTAGTAGAATTGCACCCCCCCCCCCCCAGTAGTCGCAGCACCCCGTGGTCCGGGGGGAATGAGGCAAGGAGGATAAGGGACCCGGTTTATCCGTAGGGCATATTTTTAGCAGGTCGGGAGGAGCTCAGCCCTGTTCGCCTTCGAGCATAGTGTGGATGCTTAGGTATCTGTCATGCAGATTTTTGATGGCCTTCAACCCTTGTAAAAACGCACACACACAGACATCACTTCAATTCGTCGAGCTGAGTCGATTGGCATATAACGCTATGAGTCTCTGGGCCTCCTATAAAAAGTTCGTTTTTGGAGCGAACATATAGCCTTTACGTAAACTTAGTATATGAGAAAGGCAAAAATGAAAATATATCTCTTTCCGTGGATTTAACTTATATTAATTCCTTATTCTACATATTATCGTAAAGTTTCTGAAAGTTTCAATTGACTACTGTCTAGCTTTCTCTGAAACTGGGCTGGAACCCCTTATCGACAGAAAGCAAGTGACGTAAAAACGACCGTAGTAATAAAAACCCAACTTAATTCACCGAGTGATGATACTGCCTTTCTCGCATTTAGCCAAGACACCTACCTTGTATGGCGTGAATATGATTCGATGTACCATTTTCTTTATAACTTTCAAACGCAACGGCCGATCGACATAAAATTCAATAGTGATCAACAAGGCTTTGTCCCCTGTCGAATGAAACTTGTTGCGAGAAAATTGGTTAAAGATTACTATATGAAAAGTTGGCTAATGTTTTTCTTAGATTTTGTGCACACATATACACACACATACACACGGACAGACGGACATTTGTTCAGCTCTTCGAGCTGAGTCGATTGGTATATAACACTATAGGTCCCGAGGATTTTCCAAAAAGCTCGTTTTCGGAGTGAAATGATAGCCTTTCGGTAAAACTTTGTTGTACGAGAAAGGCAAAAAAGATTCCTATAGCATTGAAACTGATTGAATATAATTTATATAGAATCGAATAAAATTAGACATGTTTCAATTGAAACGAAAGTATGTATTTTTATTGAAGAAAACTATTTTTGATAGATATAAATTACGAAACATAGAATCAAAAGGCAAAAACAAATCAAACCAAAATACCATTAATTTATTAATGTTAACACGTCAATAGTTGGTGTAATTTTAAAATTAACCCCTTCTACGACCTTCTATTAAAGTTTTAAGTGTTTCAAAATACTTCTTCAAACATTTTCCCTATTTCAGAAATCCTGAAGGCACCATCGCTGAAAATAAGCCCATAAGCGACATCTGCCGGGACATTCCGGTACCAAGATTCAATTGACACTCATTTACATTTCTCGTCCATTACTATGATAATTTTCCGCCGCCGCTGAATTGGTAACGCATCGACTCTACTCCCTACAAAGCCAGCACCAAATGGCAACGATGACGGACGGTGTGCTTGAACGGTAAAGTGCATACTTCACTGGCATCTGGTTTTCCCGGTTTTGCGTACGATGAAATCGGATGGTTTCCCCTTATTTTTACCACGCTGCCGCCACGCCAAGCTCTATAAGTGGATCAAGCGAGGTGGCAAGGTTGGTCAATTGGTTGGGCGCTGTTCATCATATCCGCCGTTGCGTGGCGCAGTGGCCCCTCTGCTTAGAACATGGAGTCAAAACTATGGATGAAATTTGAACACAAGCAAAAGAGAATAGACATTTCTCTCATGTTGTATTAATGAGATCAACATTTTTTTCTAATACAGGCTACAAACAGTTAACTTCGAACAAAACTTTGAAACATTTTAACTGTTATAATTTTGTAACGGTTTGAGTGTAGTCATCATTTTAGTCGTGGTCTCTGATGAATATGAACTCAAAAATTTGTCTTAGGAGCGGAATTTTTATTTACAATCAAATGTTTAGTTTAATCATATTGTACTTATACTGGACTAATAAGGACTGACTCACAGCCAGGCTTGTAAAATGTCATCTGCATGTCATTTGACTAATTTGCTCATAACTTTCTTTAGAAGCAAAATTTCTTCCATAATTTTGAATGTACTCATAACGCTTGAGTAGGGTTATATTTTTGTCCAAGGGTACATTGCTCTAAGTATAACATCAAAGGCTGGAGAGTGAAAACTCTCCAAAATGTCACGTGTCATTTGACATAATGTCATTTGAATGACATTTTGCCTCCCACGCCCCAGATCACATATTTACAGCAAAGTCTCGTAAGACAAAGTTGTAGGCCCATTTAACCGCTATAAGTTCGTCATACAACATGAATTGATAGCTACCTTCTGAAACAAGTTCTGGGAAAATTATACAAACGAATGCAAATGACATTTTACAACACTGCTCACAGCCATTGACAGAACAAGACCCACTGTGCAACTGGTTCGGCTGGCTGCTCGCTGCACCGTGCATGGATCGCCAATGGAGCGCAGCATCATTCCGGAACACGGACGAGTGGATCCATCCTGTTGGTGCCATTCTCCGGGACTGTCACGGTTTACCCACGGATGGACGGGTTGGATGGGCCGAGTGGTGTCTAACATGGTTTCTACTACCCGGTTTCGCAATGCAACGGGCACAAAAGCGCGTGAGATTGTCCGCCAGCCGCTGCCGTTACGACCGAAGGGGAATACCGCGTGTTGAAAACGTTTCAACGGTTTCGCATTCAGGGAGGTCGCTGATGTGCGTAAAATGGTTACAATTCAATACTTTGTGAATTGCAATTGAGTTGCACGGTTTTAACGAGCTGCATTTTCTTCAATGGTACAAGAAGCGTCGAGAAACTTGATTTTTGCGAACCGTATATTTGTGCTCGAGAGTATTGCTTCTATAAAAGAACTTATTCATTATCAAATTGATATTTTTTTGTAATTATTAGAATATTAAAGTAAAGGAGTTAAGTACCTATTTGCTGACATTTCTTTGAAACAAAGCACCACGCGTCCGCTTTTAATATCGATTATGGCTATCATTTCACTTGAAGTAAACCCACCAAAGAATTATTCTATTAACTAACATATGTTATTCAGAATTAACATGCATGAGCCTTACATCGGTTATGAGGTGTCATGAAGCATTAACAAGTTCATCGGATTGATGCTAACATCGCATCGACAGCAAAAAAAACCATTTGACAGGTCTGTGCCTCATGCATCTTGCATTAGAGGAATAATAAAGTTCTTCTTTCTACTTGACATACCCTTTCCCATGACAGGTCTCCTACTCCACAACCCGGTCGGGTGTTAGTGCCTAGCGATCTATTCCGAATTTCCCCCGTATATTTCGCGATTCTATACCACATACCGTCGGCACACTACAGTATACAAGCTTCGGCTGCACAAAGGTGTAAAATTGTTTCGTGCCACGTCAGTTGTAATAACAGTCAAATGCAACTCTGACAGGCAATCCTTACTGGCACTTCCTGCAATTGACGGACTGGTAGGATTATTGCTTTTTCACCTTCCTTTCCCTGATTGAAATACTCCACTCCTGCGAACACATTCACTTTCTCACATAAGTTCCGGGCTTACACTTGAGGCAACAACATCGATGGCTCTCAGATGTGCTGTTTGGTTTAAATTCGCAAAATTGGAGGTGAATCGAACTCAAGTGTTCTGAACGACGGATGTTTTCAGTTATTTTGTTGGATTTTGGCTCATATCCCAAAAGTTGATTTTTTAAATGTTTTGTACGGTTTACTCCCAACACGATTTTTTTTTTGTCTAGTTTATTTTTCGAAGTTAAATTAAAACTCATCATAAGATGACCAGTTTCATTGAATACCATATACTAAATAATAACACTGGACGACAAAATCAGAAAAAAAAATTGTGTTTTCGTCATGCTTATGTATCGCATTTGAAGATCATGACCTCTGAAATTGACTGATGACTGTTGATATTTGAATGATAAAGAAAATTCCGAAATTATTTGATTTCAAAGCAGATATTTCGTTACTTGTAGATGTTGAAAACCTCTTCGAATTATAATCTACCAGACTACCAGATAGACTGCAGTTGGTATTAAACCAAAATCAACCCAGCATGCCCATACAAGTCCTCAGAGTCCTTGTGTATTATATGCAGTTCAAACAAGTTCAATGCAGATGTTCTACGTTCTCCAAATTGTTCTGGAGTCAATTGGTCTATCAGTTCAACCAATCCTTATAGGGGAAGAGGCCCCAAAACGCCCCCCCAGGCAAAGCGCCTTTTGTGGTTTCCTTCATATTTACCATTAAGATGGCCGTAACAAAACTAGATCTAAAATTATGTAGGTTAGGCGAAAAAAGTTTCAAAATAGGTTATGGGAAGGTCGGAAAAATCGAAAATTTCCACATTTTGAAGAAACATCTAACATCTTGGCGAGGCAAAACGCCCTAGTGGCACTAACCTACAATGTACTTGCGTCTTCACGCACTATCCATACCAGAATGCTGATTCGCCGACGCGTGGTGCTTTGTTCCCTAGGAGCTGCCAGCTAAAAGGCTTTTTGCCTCACGAGTTTTCCGGCAACAGAATATCACCACGTTTTTTAAATGTGAATATTATCAATATGATTAAGCTTTTTGACAATTTTTGAATGGCATCAACTAGCTATCTTGTTTAACTGTTGCATAATGTAAAAATACTCATGAATAGCGTTACAAATAAGACAATAAAGCAGTCTTTGCTTAGCTAGGGCATATTGCTCCTCCCACCCCTATCAAACCGAAACCAACCCAGCTTGTCCAAACAAGTCCCGAGAGCCCCTGTGTGTTAAATGCAGTTCAAATTAGTACAGTGCAGATGTTCAAGGTTCTTCAAATTGTTCTGGAGTACAGCTAAATTGGTCTACCAGTTCCACCGCAGTTGATATCAAACCAAAATTAACCCAGCATATCGATACAAGTCCTCAGATCCGTGTATATGCGTCACGGTGTGTCTGTGACCATTATTAACGAAAAAAATGTCCATCCATTCTGAACTCGCCTTTCTAAAGATATAATATCCAGGTGTCTGCTATGAAAATTTCAAAATCTTTCATCAAGGGAATCGGAAGTTATAGCAGTTACAAATTTAATGATTTTTGCGTTCGATATCTCACTAATATGCAACCATATATACCGTGAATTTCCTCCTGATTACATCCAAATAAATTATCATCAAATATGCAATTTGCAACCTCGATCAACTATAACCTAAAACCTATTCTTTGAATAATAGGAAAAAATAGCAAAGGATGTTAGAGATAACATTGTACAAATATCGATGGCAAAATAGACAATACAACCAAAATACAGTATTCAAATTACAGAATTATTGCACTTCAATTTCCTAATCATACTAAAGTTTGAATATTGTCTATGACAGACAAGTAACTACACTCTGTATGATGATTCTGCTTTTATTAAATATGATAATAGTTGGTAACAGGGATGCACTGCTGGTGAACATGAGTCGATTCACGATTGTTCGTTCCACCGCTTTGTTATTGAACAAGTGAATCGGAGCATGCGGTTGTTCGTAGCCTCTGGAGAGTAAGGTGCCTCATCCGACAAAGTTGTTCGGGATTCAAAACAAAGACGAATAAACTTGCTCTCCATGCGCTAGCGACTATAGTTATAAGGTTTGTGGGAGAGTGTAACACTCAGCGATTAACTAGAATCGTAAGTTGTAACAAGAGAGGAGTAAGCTTGTTCGCTGTTGAAAAAAGAGAGCGACAAAGATGATAAGCTGGCGATATAGAGTGTATGGTGCGGGTGGGTTTTACTTCATTTAGTGTGGTTCAAAAGCGCATTAATCGATTTCAACTAAATTTAAACTACATATTCTCTATATCACGAAGCTAATCATTTCTGTTTTAGAAAATAGGGAGGATATATGGGTAGTGGACTTTGTATTGCTTTTAAATCATTTGTAGATTTCAATCACATTTGGAATACATCATTAATATAAAGAGGTCGATTATTCAAGGGTCGAGTGGGTTTTTAGTAGATGGAGAGGCTATGAATGAGGTGTTCATTTAGTGGGATGGGAGCGGTTTTTCGAAAATGAATATGTTATTCGGTATCACTTCCAAGCACATGAATTGATTTCAATCAATCAGGAATTGGAATGGTCATTTATAAAAAAAGGAGAAGATAAATCACACAAATCACACAAACATACACATACACAAACGCGCGCGCGCACGCACGCACACAGACATCACCTCAATTCGTCGAGCTGAGTCGATTGGCATATAATACTATGGGTCTCCGGGCCTTCTAGTAAAAGTTTGTTTTTGGAGTCAACATAAAGCCTTCACATATACTTTTGTCAATCATTGTATAAGCCAAGGCACTAGACTAAAAACTGTGTCCCATTCCAAGACTTTGAGGACTCAAGGAGTGTATATTAGTCCTCCTTGCAATGTCAATCCCAACGATTAATCCATCTTTACTTTCCCGTTCTATGGCTTAAATGTGGAGTCAAGTTGAGCATTCTTCTTCTTCTTATTGGCATTACATCCCCACACTGGGACAGAGCCGCCTCACAGCTTAGTGTTCATTAAGCACTTCCACAGTTATTAACTGCGAGGTTTCTAAGCCAGGTTACCATTTTTGAATTCGTATATCATGAGGCTAGCACGATGATACTTTTATGCCCAGGAAAGTCGAGACAATTTCCAATCCGAAAATTGTCTGAGTTGTCTGGTAGAATTTACCGGGCACGTAAGTTTTACGTGATTTTTTTAAGCATTTGCAGTGAAATGTAGCTGAAAATTCAGATAGAAACAACGTGAAGTGCACAGTAGGGAAAGAGATGGTTTGGTTTCACATTACAATTCAAACCGGATGTATTTATTCATGAACTGGACTTTCGAAATTAACAGCTGGCGCCGATCTTTAAGGTGATTATAGAATGAAGCCAGAAATCGGCCATTTTGTAAACCACGTGCTTTTCCAATATTTTTTTCAAGCGCACGAGATGAAAGAACCATAACGCGTATGGGGCTGAAATAATGGTAGATCGTTTGCTTAGTTATGCTGAACAATCATAATTTGAGTTTCGGCACTGTACGAAAACTATTCCGCCAGATTTGGGCTTTTTGAAATGTATGTAGTTAAACGTGTGGTGAATTTGAAATTCACCACGGGCTTCATTTTATAATCACCTTAAATGATCCATTCCACGCGTCGATGGTCATGTGGTCTACATGCAGGCCTATTGATCCCGACGTCCATGGTTCGAACTCACTTCACTTTTTTAAATCATTTTCATAAGGCAACATATTGAAACTTTTTCTTATGCCAAATTTCCATAAGACGTTTGATTATAATTATGAGGTCCTTTTACCTCAGTGTTAATTTTATAGCCGAACCAGCACCTGGAGTGCAATATTATATTCAACCAGAACCCGACTCAAACTGGAAATATTTTAAATATTCAAACACAAGTCGATCTTTTGACATCCGAATACAAATCCAGTTGGGGGTCTCCAGTCAGCCTGCTAGCAAAGACGTAGGATTTCCAATCCGATGATAGCCAGTTCGATTCTCGGTTCGGCCTTAGGATGTTTACGGGTGGAAATTCAATACAATCTGTTACCACCACAGAGGCTTGACATCTAATTTTGTATCATATTCTGAGAGTCCTCCGAAAATTTACCTGCATTTGGATAAAACTGATTTATTACAAGACGTTTTAAGTTTGTAGGCAAATTAGTATAAGAAAAATTATTTCTCCATTTTATACTGATTATGGAGCAGGTTAAAAGAAAATCTACATAGGGAAGATCCATTAATTATGCAACGCAAGAATTGGGTATTTTCAACCCCCCTCCCCCCTATGTCACACTTTTTGTATGAAACATCTGAAATTTTGTTTATGGAACGTCACACTTCGCTCAATCCCCTTTCCCCTCTAAGCGTTACGTAATTTGTGGACGCTCGCATGGCTGAACGGAGTACTCAGGAGCTTTCACTCAACGAAAACTCCAATAATTAGTACCTTATCGCTTTTTATAGAGGTTGAGTATCTTTAGTCATGATCGCTAAACTCCTCCGAGAGCATCACTGATACGTGCAGTGCAACATAGTAGTCTGAAATTGTCTGTGCTATCTTTCACGCCAGGAGCAGCATTGTTACTTGATGAGTAGTTACGCAATTAGCTCCAAAAAATACCATTAGATTAAATTCGATTACCGTTTTGACTCATATTCAGAACACTTTCAATTAATTTTATTAATTATTAATTTCAATTAATTTTATTGATCAATTGTTTCTATCGGGTAGCGCAAGAATAGAGAATATACGCGCTTGATAATTATATTTTATTGATTGTAACTATCAATGCTGAATAATTTTATTCTGTCAAAAACTGTCTCAAATGCCGAACACTTTGATTCGAATTCCAAACATCACCTTAAATGCACTAAAATGCAAAATTTTATTGTTATCACATTGTATGACGATTCTAAAGTCCTTGTACGTGAAAAATTGTTTATTTATGCAATAATAACGGAATATTTTACATATGAAATATATAAACTATACTAGTTTATTTGTGGACGCAGTAGCGCCCGTGGCAAGTGTTTTCTGTCTGTTGTCTGTAATTTTTTCATCAAATGCTGTGTCTGGTTGTCTAAGGTTGTCACTGGTTTTGTTTTCTGCATCTGATAGTAAAAAAAAATTAAGTGTCAAATATTTTATTTTTGGTGAGAATTTTCCCGCGTGCTGCGTCTGGTTGGCTAGTCACCGGACAGACAAACAGGGCTATTATATTTATGATATATATATATATAGATCTCCATGTTATGATTGTTCGGAATATGAGTTTGTTCGTGATTTGAGTCAAAACGGTACTAACAAATCACGAAATCAAACTGATTTAATTAAATGGGTGTATTTGTCAATTGTTTCAGAGCGTCATTTTTGTTCTTCTGATTAATCCTTCTTCTTCTTTGTTTTCTTTTTCATCTTCAATGGCTCTACATTCCTTCTGGAGCGTGGGCCGCTTTTCAACTTGGTATTCTAGTAGCATTACCTCAGTTATTAATTGAAAGATTTTCTTTGCCCGCCAATTTATGAGCATGTATCTTGGGGGGAAAAAGAATGATACAAACCATTAGAAAAAAAGTTACGAGATTTAAATGTGATTGAAATGCGTTCAAAATCATACGTTACTTAATTACCCACTTATTCCATCCATAATCGTCTTCAGAAAATAAAGAATGTATGTATACCCAATTTAGTTGAAATCCACCCATGGGTGTAGGAGAAAATAATTAATATATGTTCCTTATTTGTTTGTAATCGACCCACGTGTTCAGAATTCACACATAATTCTTTGTTTTCTACAGTAGTCCGTCCCTCTTTACCGAATGACCTATGAAGCCCTAAAAGTAATTCAGCGGAATTTGACAAAAAATACATGAGCTTAGTATCAAATCTGCCATTTCCGTCGCCGTTCCGGTGTATTGCGTGGGAGCCTCTAATCCCATTCATAAGTTGTTCCATTAATAATGAATGTGTATTACAAATTAGGTTAAAATCGAGCCATGCATTCAGAAGTTACAGTGAATTTTATGGGATTTCCCAAATGTACTAATCATCAAAAGCTGCACTTGTTCGTAAAATGAACAAGACGAGATTGCCTTTATTCGCTAACTGTAACACTCTCCGACAAACCTTTACTCCCTACGTATAAAACTAAGCGAACAAGGCTGAATCGCTGGAGACCACGACAAAGGATGAATCTTGTCTGTACTGTAACAACTTATGACTAAACGACTCTAGGAGGTAGGAGAGTCGGTCACATGGCATGATTAACGTTGCTCTCGTACGTTTTGTTCTCTCTCTGCTACGCTTAGCGAGTAACTGGTGATCGCATATCAGAACGAACACAAGCTACTCTGGTGGATCGTTACTCTCTTGTTCTTTGTCGCTAGAAGCGATTTCTTAGCATCCCTGGTTGGTAACATAGAATATCGCGCTGAAACAATGTTGTCTTTCATGGGTACTGGGTAGTTAGTAAGACTAGTAACCAACATTTAAACAACAATGTGCATCATTTGTTTGTAACCGTTCGTCAAAGCTCTAAATGAATTGCCGCAAACTCAGTGACTTATGCGCCACTCTCAACGTTGAGAGACCACTGGTCGTGTTATAATAAGTTGCCCGACTTAGCTTTAGGAAGCATGAGCGCAATCTACAAGGGGTTTTAGAACGGTTCCAAAGCTAGACAACGAAAATTCAGAGGTGAAGTGTCCTGAGGTGAACGCACCGAAGCAGTAAAGTGAACGTCGGCAAAAACGTACTCTATCTGTAGCGCATGAAACGTAAACTCAACACATTCCCGGGCAGACTAATAAACCACAGGGCTTAGCGAGATAAATGAATGAACGCAAGAGGAATTTATATTGAATTCATTTATGTATTATGTTTTTTTCAAGATTCATTTTAGTGTGTAGTGAGAGTGTGAGTGTTGTTGTGTGTGTTACATGGCCATGATTTGCGACATACCTGATCAGGGTTTATGCTGGCGGCTGGTATACCGACAGGGCTGTGTCGTCATCGAGCGATGATAACGACGGTGCCAGCTACAGGGGGTGTCCGATCAATGGTGCGACGGAACACTCGAGCTCTTCGGCAGATGCATCGCCGGAATGGGCACACGTGCGTTGATGGCCGATCTATAGTTGCGAGAAAGGGCGGTGGCTGATGGTCCGATACTCTGCCGTCTCCTCTCCTCAGGAAGCGTCACGGGTCTCCAACTGGCCTTCGTCTGTGGGACTACACAACCACCGGGACTGGGGGAAACTTTCCTTTGGAGAATCTCGGTAGGTCGGAATGCCTCAATCCTCGTTTGGCTACCGTAATGGCGGGCCCGCACGGCCGGGTTCACACCGCGTGGACGAGACGTGTCCAGCGGGAACGGGAAAAAGAAAAACCCGTACAAAAAGCGTCGTTCGGACACTGCTGTCCAACATGAATCTTGGTTAGGTGTGTAATAATTAAATAAATGAATTCAATGGATAATTACCTTTAAGTACTAAAATAAATTGCTCGAGAGTAGAGCGTTCGCCTCGTGCGAAATTAAACGTACTCGAACTATTTAAATAATTTTAAGAAAATAGAAATAAGAATGTATATTAAGTTTTCATCACTGCACTACAAGTTGTACTTTATGTAACTTCACTTTTGATACACACCTTAGAAACTTTTTAAAAATAGCTATCGCACTGAAACAGGCTTCTACTCTTCAGCCAAGTTAAAGTAGAAATGGCAGAACAGTTCCAGAAGCACATGTTAGCTCCTCAAATTTGCGTAGTCATATCTTTAGAATAATTGAAATTTACTAAAACATTCATATTATTTTTAGACGATTTTTATAGTATTACTTTGAAGCTAAATAATTTCTCTAATGACTCATTAATATTTAATCTACTTTAGTTCTAAGCTTTTATCCTAAAAAGCATATTAGAAATGGCAGCTTTTTTATTACACAACTTTATGGCAAGTGACAGTTGTATAAATGGTTCGTGAAATATTAAGCATCAATTTAACTAAATTAGTTTAATTAATTATTTATTAACTGGAACGTAAAAATTAATGTAAGAATATTCACGCAAAATACTAGACACCGTTACATGTTGTCAGTTATACAAACATCATTTCATTTCATTTATTTAGTTAACATCTAAACAGATAACACTGAATCAACAATTTGACGCCACAATACACGGTTCGAGGCTGCATCTCTCCATCCTCGGATACGCCCCACGCTCGCCAAGTCGTTCTGCACCTGGTCTGCCCATCTCGCTCGCTGCGCTCCACGCCGTCTCGTACCTGCCGGATCGGAAGCGAACACCATCTTTGCAGGGTTGCTGTCCGGCATTCTTGCAACATGTCCTGCCCATCGTACCCTTCCGGCTTTAGCTACCTTCTGGATACTGGGTTCGCCGTAGAGTTGGGCGAGCTCATGGTTCATTCTTCGCCGCCACACACCGTCTTCTTGCACACCGCCAAAGATGGTCCTAAGCACCCGTCTCTCGAATACTCCGAGTGCTTGCAAGTCCTCCTCGAGCATTGTCCATGTTTTATGTCCGTAGAGGACAACCGGTCTTATAAGCGTCTTGTACATGACACATTTGGTGCGGTGGCGAATCTTTTTCGACCGCATTTTTTTCTGGAGCCCGTAGTAGGCCCGACTTCCACTGATGATGCGCCATCGTATTTCACGGCTAACGTTGTTGTCAGCCGTTAGCAAGGATCCGAGGTAGACGAATTCCTCGACCACCTCGAAGGTATCCCCGTCTATCGTAACACTGCTTCCCAGGCGGGCCCTGTCGCGCTCGGTTCCGCCGACAAGCATGTACTTTGTCTTTGACGCATTCACCACCAGTCCAACTTTTGTTGCTTCACGTTTCAGGCGGGTGTACAGTTCTGCCACCTTTGCAAATATTCGGCCGAAAATGTCCATGTCATCCGCGAAGCAAATAAATTGACTGGATCTATTGAAAATCGTACCCCGGCTGTTACACCAAGCTCTCCGCATTACACCTTCTAGCGCAATGTTGAACAACAGGCACGAAAGTCCATCACCTTGTCTTAGCCCCGGCGCGATTCGAACGAACTGGAGTGTTCGCCCGAAATCTTCACACAGTTTTGCACACCATCCACCGTTGCTTTGATCAGTCTGGTAAGCTTCCCAGGGAAGCTGTTCTCGTCCATAATTTTCCATAGCTCTACGCGGTCTATACTGTCGTATGCCGCCTTGAAATCAACGAACAGATGGTGCGTTGGGACCTGGTATTCACGGCATTTTTGAAGGATTTGTCGTACAGTAAAGATCTGGTCCGTTGTCGAGCGGCCGTCAACGAAGCCGGCTTGTTAACTTCCCACGAACTCGTTCACTAATGGTGACAGACGACGGAAGATGATCTGGGATATCACTTTGTAGGCGGATTAAGGATGGTGATCGCTCGAAAGTTCTCACACTCCAGTTTGTCGCCTTTCTTGTAGATGGGGCATATAACCCCTTCCTTCCACTCCTCCGGTAGCTGTTCGGTTTCCCAGATTCTGACTATCAGTTTGTGCAGGCAAGTGGCCAGCTTTTCCGGGCCCATCTTGATGAGCTCAGCTCCGATACCATCCTTACCAGCTGCTTTATTGGTCTTTAGCTGTTGAATGGCATCCTTAACTTCCCTCAAGGAGGGGGCTGGTTGGCTTCCATCGTCCGCTGAACTGACGTTGTCATCTCCTCCGCTGCCTTGACTTTCACTGCCTGTACTCTCAGCGCCATTCAGATGTTCCTCGTAGTGCTGCTTCCACCTTTCGATCACCACACGTTCGTCCGTCAAGATGCTCCCATCCTTATCCCGGCACATTTCGGCTCGCGGTACGAAGCCTTTGCGGGATGCGTTGAGCTTCTGATAGAACTTGCGTGTATCTTGAGAACGGCACAGCTGTTCCATCTCCTCGCACTCCGCTTCTTCCAGGTGGCGTTCCTTTTCCTGAAAAGGCGGGTCTGCTGACTCCGCTTCCGTCTATAACGTTCCACGTTCTGCCGGGTGTCTTGCTGCAGCGCGACTGCCCACCCTGGGTCCTTCTCCTCCATAATCTGTCTGCACTCTTCGTCGAACCAATCGTTCCGTCGACTTCGACCCATATACACGACGTTGTTCTCCGCTGCGTCGTTAATGGCTGCTGACTGTATTCCAGCAGTCCTCAAGAGGGCCCCATCGAGCTCACCCTCTTCCGGCAACGCTGCCTCGAGATGCTGCGCGTATGCAGTGGCGACATCAGGTTGCTTCAGTCGCTCTAGGTCGTACCGCGGCGGTCGTCGGTACCGAACATTGTTGATGACGGATAGTTTTGGGCGCAGTTTAACAATTACCAGATAGTGGTCAGAGTCGATGTTAGCGCCACGATATGTCCTGACGTCGATAATGTCGGAGAAGTGCCGTCCATCAATCAGAACGTGGTCGATTTGTGATTCTGTCTGCAGTGGTGATCTCCAGGTGTACCGATACGGGAGTCTGTGTTGGAAGTAGGTGCTGCGAATGGCCATACTCTTGGAGGCGGCGAAATCAGTCGTAGGCCGTTTTCGTTCGTCAGCCGGTGAGCGCTGAACTTTCCAATAGTCGGTCTAAACTCCTCCTCTTGGCCAACCTGAGCGTTCAAATCTCCTATGATGATTTTGACGTCGTGGCTTGGGCAGCTGTCGTACTCACGTTCCAGCTGCGCGTAGAATGCGTCCTTATCATCATCAGTGCTTCCAGAATGTGGGCTATGGACGTTGATTATGATGAAGTTGAAGAACCGGCCTTTGATCCTCAACCTGCCCATTCTTTCATTGATCGGCCACCACCCGATCACGCGCCTTTGCATATCGCCCATCACTATGAAAGCTGTTCCCAGCTCGTGTGTGTTGCCGCAGCTCTGGTAGATGGTATGATTACCTCTAAACGTTCGCACCATTGATCCCTTCCAACAAACCTCCTGCAGCGCTACGATGCCGAATCCACGGTCCTTGAGCACATCGGCGAGTATGCGTGTGCTCCCAATGAAGTTGAGAGATTTGCAGTTCCACGAACCGAGTTTCCAATCGCTAGTCCCTTTTCGTCGCAGTGGTCTTCGCCGATGGTTCCGGTCCGTACTCTCTTGTTGATTGTTCGTTGCTTTAGTTTTTTAAAGGTTGGCTTGCAGGGCCTGACACCAAACCCCCTAAATTTCCGGAGGACCATTCCTCCTTATTTCCGGTGGACCATGGTGCACAGTTTCACTTAGAGTCCCTCGCTGGCACTCGGACGATGATCAGCCGCCCCTAACATGGAGAACAGACGCTGTTGTGAGCCGATCCTGACATGGAGAACAGACGCTCAATAAGATTTGCACCTCCGGAAGGAGCAAACCCCCTTCCTGTCAGCATACGACCATAGTTCACACCGGGGTTGGTTACCCGATCTTCCCTAAGGTTGCTCGTATCCCGGCCAGCACCGCGGGGAGGTAGGGATAGGAGTTGCTGGGTAAGAGGCTAAGGACCGCGAGATGGGGTCTATTTTATTCCTTCAGGTACGCGAAGGTACGCTTTACCCAGCATTTGCCGTGCCTTATACAAACATCATCCAGTTCGATTTAAGCAGTGGTACGAAAACGAGTTCCATTTGGAAAAAAAAATGGGAAAGGCTAGATCACCCGAGGAAAACCGCCTTTTCCGACAACGGTAGACGGAAAAAGCATATATGCACCACTTTGGAACGTCTCAACAATTTAACTGATTTGCTGAAAAACGATGCATTTACTTCATAAAATAATGCATTTACTGGCATATTTGATGATAATTTATTTGGATGTCATCAGGAGGAAATTCACGGTATATATGGTTGCATATTAGTGAGATATCGAACGCAAAAATCATAAAATTTGTAACTGCTATAACTTTCGATTCCCTAGATGAAAGAAAGATTTTGAAATTTTCATAGCAGACGCCTGGATATTATATCTTTCGAAAGGCGAGTTCAGAATGGATGGACATTCTGGCGTTAATAAAGGTCACAGACACACCGTGAAGAAGAAAATCGGAAGAAGGAAGAAGGAAAAAGAAAAAGGAAGAAAGAAAAAGTAAAAAGGAAGAAGGAAGAGGAAGTAGGAGGAAGGAGGAAAGAAGAAGGAAAAATAAGAAAGAAGAAGGAAGAAGCAAGAAAGAAGAAGCAAGAAAAAAGAAGGAAGAAGGAAGAAGGAAGAAGAAAGAAGGAAGAAGTAAGAAGGAAGAAGGAAAAAGGAAAAAGGAAGAAGGAAGAAGGAGGAAGAAACCCTAGTAGCACAGTTCATATCGAATTGGTTGCAGCAACTCCAATGTGACTGGATTTGGTTGCATATGAGTCACAGTGTCTGATATGTGATAAGTGTGCTACTTGGGAAGAAGAAAGGAGGAAGGAGGAAGAAGGAAGAAGGAAGAAAGGAGATTGAAGAAGGAAGAAAGAAAAAGGTAGAATAAAAATAATGGAATAAGGAAGGAGGAAAAGAAAGAATGGGGAAGGAAAAAGGAAGAAGGAATAAGGAAGAAGTAAGAAGGAAGAAGGATGAAAGAAGAAGGATGAAAGAAGAAGGAAGAAGAAAAAAGGAAGAAAGAAGAAAGAGGAGGAAATGAGAAAACTGGATTAAGAACATGGAACATAAAAAAGTGGAAGGAAGAAGGAAAAAGAAGCAGGAAAGAGGAAAAAAAGACGAATGTAGAAGAAAGAGGGAAGAAGGAAGATGGTAGACAAAGAATGAAAGAAGGAAGAAACAAGAAAGAGGAAAAACGAAAAAAGAAAGCAGAAGGACTTGTCTCTTGTCACGTCGTACTTCTCACTTACCACTCACTTTTCACTTCTCACTTCTTACTTCTCACTTTTTATTTTTCACTTATCACTTTCCACTTTTCAGTACTCATTTCCCACTTGTCTTTTCTCACTTTCCACTGTCTTCTTATTTCTTATTGCCGATATAACACCTTGTTTAAAAATGAAAAACCATCTAAAACCCATACTGCCGTCATTCGTATAATTGTCCTATGTTGGCTGGGATTCCTATGTACGTGGGACAGTTATGCGTGTAACAGTAGCATATGTATCTACAGGAAAAGCCCGATATCGTCTCATATTTGTTTCTGTTTGAACTGTTTCATTTACACTGGCTCAAATACTGGTTTGGTTTGAACAAAAATAGACCACTAGTCCTGTTGCCCTAAAAGCTATGTATTTGAACGAGACTGGCACGTTCAAAATCAACATTGCACGCGTCAACAAAAGCCGGCACAGATTTGTGCACATTCCGTACCTGGCTTTACATACTTTTCAGCTTGAAAACGCAACTAGCTGCGAATTGCTCTGAACGAAATGGGAACGACGAGAACCGAAACGTCCAAACAGCTCAAAACCGAGATAGAAAAAAAAATCTGCAAAGTTTAATAGACTTCATAAACAGTTGATACAGAGTTTCCAATTTCCAGAAGCAATATTTCATATTTTCCCTCGGCATGATTTTCCGGGACAATTCTGGAAAGCGAAGAAACACACGCATCCATACAAACAACATCAGCGATGACGACGACGACGTACGACGGCTGAAACGACGGCAGAGATATGAATTTCAAACATTGCAGTTTATGCAAATGCCATCATAACGCAGCATTCCACAATGCTTGGGATGATTCCCTTTTTTTTCGATTCCTCGGATGACACACAGAGTGCGCCCGAGAGCCTCGGAAGTTGTGAATACCATTTGGGTGCAGCGTCTGGGGATGGAGCTCCGCGGAAGCTGAAGCAGTATTTGCAAGTGCAGTGTAGCAACGCCGCCCGGCACCAACAGAAAACAACAGGAAACCAAAGAAACATCGAATCCAAAAATAAATATCCGCATCCGAATGCATCGGCCAAAATCACATGCAGTTGTTCTTCATCTGGATGGGTGAATGGAGTGGAAATGGTCAACAGGCACAAAAAAAAATCGGGAGCCAGAATGGAAAATAAATGGCAACAAACTGGTTGATATGCATGAATAGAGGGTTCAAATGCAGCAGTTGCCGAACCGGAATGGAAAGGGTTGGGCTTTGGCTGGATTTATGTTACAATGGATTACTTTTCACCGAATTTGTATTCCAGGGATGGCACCAATTCTATTCAGATTGGAATTTATTAATTGTTATTGTTACTGTTATTGGGCTGTATGCCCATAAATCTGTATATCTCTATTGACAACTGTTTGCACTGGAGAATTTAATGCATGACTGTTCACCGTGCTACAGATACATAAAAGATATTTATTTCACTTGACAAGAATTGGAAAAATATACAAATTCGCCAAAACTTTTAATAGAAATTAATAAAATTTACGCGCGGAAAAGTTTTTTTTTTAAATTGAAAATTTGAAAAAAAAAAATAGTTGGACCTTCCTAGAAAATTCGGAAGCATTTTATCTGAAAATTCGTAAAAAATCAAACTTGGAAGAATTTTCTCTGGTAATTAGGAAGATTTTCTTTGGAAAATCAGATTCTCTTGTGGCATTTTTTGTACTATGGATAATTGCCATCGAATGTTTAGTGTTTGTGGAATACAACAATATGCGTCTGAAGCCCATCACAAAATGTTTCATAATTAAATTTCTAAGTGTGGGCGATCATTTGATGGTTTTGAAAACTGTTGGTGGTTGATGGAAACTAACTGTGTGTGGTCTAAGAAGTTCACAAGGCCAGTCTGGAAGACCACCGATAGAGAACTTGATACAAAAAAGAAATAAGCGTCTGAATAATGAATGGAAGTGGGAATCGAGTAAATCCAAATAAGGATCTTTGAGGTAACATGTAGATTTTTCAAAAATGGTCTGGAAGATCACCAGGCAATAGTTTGAGATTGAGTAGAATAACTAAAACCCTTTTCAAGAACTGTGCAAACATTTAAGACTGAATGGGTATCCCAATGAAACTTCTTCTGAGCGAATAAACTAATCCAAACCACGAATTCAGTCGATGAGTTTCATAAACGCACTATCAATATTTAAGATATTGAAAGCCATCCCTGATCTAAACAGGATTGCCCGTTTTAAACCAGAGCAGTGAACACAGATCCTGTCGCCAAATGAGTAAACAACGTGTCTCCTCCAGTACTTGGCAGCTACTACAAAATCGTGCCACAACAATGTCTTTGGTTATTTTCCGAAATTGGTGCCACTGTTTCTCAAGCAAACGGTGCATACATAGAAAGTGAACCGACTATCAGTTTCTCTTACTGCGCTTGGCTAGGGCAGTGGGGCTACCGTATTTATGGCCATGGTGTGATTTATGCCTTTGACTTGACTGGTTCCTCCTGGAGGTCCGGTTCCCAGCACGCGAAATCGGAACTCGGCTGGTCGTCCTAAAAATGGAAGCGTAGTTTTCGATTCGCTACAAAGAAAATGGTCAACAAGCATAAATCCTTGGCTCCAGAAGGAAGCGTGCAGGTACGCGCGTTGTTTGCTTGTGTTTTTCCAGTACTGGAATCGGTGGGGCCTGGTGCGATGGGTCTCTCCTTGGGATGGCTGCATGCGCCGAACGAGAATGCACTTTATCGTGCTGCGTGATAGTGCATACATAGTCACATTTCGCACATATATTTGCTGAGCTTTTTTGTTCAGTATCCGGCAATGCAAATGCCGCTGCTTATTCGAATGTTACCGACTGGATTTATGGCTGAGAGAGATTGCTACGAACCCTGGCAACAATAAAGATGCTTCTGATTTTGAATAAATTTAGTCAGCGCAGCACGATTGCAATCTAGAGAGTGTGTCACCCCAAACGATACCCATTCAATCGACCCGGTTTAAACCGAAATGGTTGAATAATCAATTTCAAGTCTGGAAAATCCATATGTAAAACACTAAGTGCCAAAGTTGGCTCGTTCCAACATCATTCACTTCAATCAAACAACGATTCTGACTGCAAACCGACAACTTTTATGGCCATTGTACAAATTACATACATCAAGTTATTAATAGTTAAAGTTATTATTACCCAGTATTATCATTCAATCTTTTGGTGCTTACAACTGTTTGAAATTGCCACCCAGAAGACTTCTGTTTCGAGTAGCGAAGCCATCAGACCCGAGCAAGACAAAGTGCTACCTCATCTAATCATCTCGGCGCGCATACGAACGACCGAAAGGACTGCCCGACGATGCACTCAGTGCAGTGGGACACTTTTCCAACTGTAATAAATTCCCCCCTCAATATTCATAATTCTCCATCGTTTCCAGCAGTGGGCCCGCATGGCTCATAAGCAACAGAGCCGATTCGAGAGAAACTCTGCCGTTGCCAACGCGCGATAGTTCGGTTGGTCTGTCCTTTTTACTTGGCTGTTTTGAGGCACGGGGCAAGACTATTACAACTTTTGCGGATTGCAGCCTTTCACGGTGGAAAGTTGCTGCAACCACTCGAAGCCTTTGTCGTGCGCGGAGATTTCTACCGGCGGCAGTAGATCACGATGTGTTTCAACCCTATTTACAACGGAGCGTTTCAAACCAGTGAACACCGCTGCGGAGTACAGCGGAGACACTCATGAGAAAGTTGGGAAATCCTCGGCATCCCTGGAACACCGAGGCAGCCTGCGGCATATCAGCTAGGCCCCTTTTAGACATGACTGCGACCGCAGTTGACGATTTTGAGTAGGGGAGAATGGGTTAAGAGGTTTCAGTAGAGTAGTAGATCGGCTTAAAAAATATCAAACCATTTATATTAGATTTTGGGAGTCAATAATTGATTTACAATTAACAGAGTAATAAAATGATGCAACACAAATATGTAAAAAAATATTCGCCGATTTGGAATCAAGCACACAAAATATCAGGTTGATGTAGCAAACAGTTGCCATCTATGATTATGACAACATATGTTATATTTGAATTACGACTACCTATGCATTCCCTTCATCTATATCCGACAACAGCTTTAATCTATTATACAGTGTGATATTTATTTTTGACAAACACAAACGCCGTACATTGTATGATATGTGGTTTACTGAGAGCATTTTGAGCCACCATCCCCTTATTTCTCGCTACCACTCTCCAAGTAAAAATAGAATTTATTGAAGTTATTAGAAAGTGTAATTTATATTTATCACCGCTTTCCACATATGGGTGCACCTCGCACTTGTATGTATGAAATCATTTTGTTTTTCTTTTGGGCTAAGGTCTACTGAAAGGATATTGGCCCTGACGGCAGAGCGAAAGCAAAATTAGGAGTGGGTGATGCTTTTTTATTTCACTCGGCAAAGCTGACTCACTGACGTCCTACAGTTTTAAAATGTTTATTAAACGTTAAACACATTTAAGCTGAAAACGTTGAGCCACTGATCAATTTCCATGAATACGAGACGGGCCAGGACCTCCGAAAGGTTTTCGAGTTCAACCCAAGGTCTTTGTAATGTTCTCAGAATCGGTATACAATACACCCAACCCGTTTCAATAAGCATATGATGACCTAGTTTTCAGAAGAATTAGATGTCCAAGGTCGCCATTTGCAAAATGTTCTTGAGTTAAGATTACGTTGTCTGCAAAATGTACAATGACTTAATTTATCGAATGCTTTTAGCTTTTAGCTTTTCCTTAAGAAAGGACCATTGATAGTAGATGCATAAGTATTAGATTGCTAATGGCACTTTAAACCTTGTGATCAAGGTGAATACACAGCTAGGTGTTTTAATCTGCCCAGTTTATGGACGAGAAGAAGGCGGGGGTGAAAAATTCATTTTCGGTGCAAAACATAAACAAACCGGCTGGCTCTTCCATACTAAAATCCAAGATGGCTGAATCGTGAATTTGGAAGATTGGAACACCTAGTGGTGTACTCATCTTGCTTGTGATCAACATGTTTTGTTCAATACTAGACCAACATTTGAAAAGGGCGTAACAGCCAAAATTTATTCCTTCTGATTCTTCGCCTACATACATAGCTATATATGTAGACAAAGGATCAGAAGGAATAAATTTTGGCTGTTACGCCCTTTTCAAATGTTGGTCTAGAATACAGGTTTCAACCAATCACAGTAGTCCAAATTTCATAGGTGGAACAAGCAAACCAAAACAATAAAGTTGATAGGTATTCAAGGTACCGACCAATCCATTTATGAAAAATCCGGTTTACAGATATGCTCCGATTTTATCACGTTCCGATTTTGTTACGCTCCGGTTTTATCACGGTCCGATTTCGCCAACAAAATTATTCCATTTTTAGCAACAAGAAAATTTAATATTTTTTTCTAGAGCTAGCTTTTAAAACAGAATAACTTGAGTTAGTTTTTGGCCAAATGTTGTAATTATAATATTTCAAGCACTAGCGGTAATAAGGCTGTCCGATAGAATTTCACTCATTACTTTCACATGCAATTACAGGCCTTTTTGTTTCTCCAAAACGTCCTTGAATTCAAAACGGTTCAGAACATGTGATCTACCCGATTAACCAAGTGCTGAACGATGTATCCGTCATCGTTGAACATGCCAGCAGGTCTATTGAGCCGATTGGATTTCACTCATTATTTCTACATGCTACTACAGGCCTTTAGTGTTCTCCAAAACGTCCTTGAGCTCGAAACATGCGATCTGCCCGATCAATAAAGTCCTGAACGATATGTCCGTGCATTGTTGAACATCACAGCTGATCCACTGACCCGATAGAATTCCACTTATTACTTTTACAAGCTACTACAGGCCTATTTGGTTCTCCAGAACGTCCTTGAGTTCAGAACTTGTGATCTAGCCGATCAACCATGTCCTTAACGATGTACCTGTGTATCGCTAAACATACCAGCAGATCCGTCGAGTTGATGGAAAGGTACTCATTACTTTTACAAGCTACTAAAAGCCTGTTCTGTTCTCCAAAACGTCCTGGAGTTTCGAACATGCGATATACCCGATCAACCAAATCCTGAATTATACATCCGTGCATCACTAAACATCCCAGCAGTTCTATCGAGCTGGTAGGATATCACTTAATTATTTTATAAGCTACAGTGGACCCTCCATGAGTTGATGTTCTAAATCTCGATATCGAATCGTTGAAAAAATGACGCCATACTAAAATATTTTCACGGTTGCTTTGATAGTCCTTTCGAACAATTTTCCAAGAACTTATGTTTCTCATCTCGATACCGACTGTATTACATCTCCTTAAAACATCCTGGGTCTCAGATAATTTCAATACCGAATTTTCAAAACGACTTTGACCTATTCAATGATCCGAATTATGAATGATGTAAGATATGATGTCCTAGTAAGTCCATTTAGCTCGTATGACTTCAATCATCGCTTGTACCAGCCATTGCTGGCCTTTACGAAAGTTGTATTATATGATGTAATCATCCAAGTTCGTTATACGCATCAAGAAAAAAGTCTGCAGGCAAATTGTTCGGCACAAACACCTTTTTAGTTATTGTGCATCTAGTAGATATCTTGATGTTAACTCAAGATCATTTTGGAGGACCTTTGATAATGGGATAACCGCCTCTTTAGCGTTTTAATACTTATGCTTTTGATACTTATGTATTCCATGACTCTAGGATGTATCGAAATGTGGATCAGAAGCTCTGTGGAAAACTGTTCGTAAGGATCATCAGAGTAGCCGTGAAAATATGTGAACCGTTTGCTTGAGAAATTATATACAGTCAAGTTAACTATCTATATCTCAATGTTCTACCGTTTTGACTCAAATCCCGAACATGACCCATATTCCGAACACTGGCGTTTTAGCATCCTGAAGTTTTCATCGGTTTTTCGTATTGAGGATCAAGATTACAGATGAATTCAAGCTCCTATGGAGAAAATTACACAAAATAAGTCAAAATGGCCATTTAAAAACGAGTGTTCTGAATATGAGTCATGTTTGAAATTTGAGTCAAGAAGGTATATCTCGATATCTCTTCCTATGTCGTTGGTTTTCTTGGCCCCTTCAATTTACATACATTTGGATTTTCTACATCTATCAAGTTGATTCAAAAGTATAAGATTGCTAATGTCGTTCCTGTTCGCCTGACTGACATCTAGGTTACTTTGACCTGGCAGTCAAAGTACCGGTACTACAAGTGTCAAATCGATGTTGGTGACGGAATTAAACATGCACTACAACATGATGCATAAGTTATGGCCAACTGAAGCTCGTTGAAGCATAATTTGGCAAAATAATTCAAATGACTACAGCGCCACTAGCGTTCTAGTACTTATGCTTCTACTATCTATCTCAATGTCGAGATAGGTCTCGATATTTCTCTATCTCGATGTATTCTAGTCATATTTTGTTAAGGATTCTCTCTCCCTATGTCGATATATTCATATTTCTAGGCTACTAGACCATCTTTGGATGATCCAAACACATCAAAAACATGTGACATTTGTTTGCTGACGTTTTCGTAGCAACGAGGTTTTGTCAATCTAGTACCCATTTCAATTTCACTTCGATTTCTCGATTTCTCCTTATCTCGATGATCGCTTCAATATGAGATGTAGAGAGGCGACTGTATGTGATATTTTTGGCCAAATTAAGATTTCTATACATTCTGAATCCTTGTCCAAAAATACGTATTCTGACAAAAACACGAAAAACAAAAATTTTGTTCGAAAATGTGTGAATTTTTTTTTTTGTTTTTTTTAAAACACACACATAAAACACACACAATGGAGTACTGCCTGCCGTTTCCGAGCTGGAAGTGCTCCAGAGCGTCTAATTTCGCCTAGAACTATTGATCTGTATTGAAGAAATCTAAATATTCACTGCCAATTTTTTGGTTTCTCGGAATTGTGTAAATAGATGTATGTTGTATAATTTGCTTTCATGAGTCGATATCGAGTCATATAAAATCGACTCATGGAGGCAACACTGTAGCTTATACAAGTAATGAGCAAATTCTTTTCGGCTTAAAGATACTGCTAAGATACTTAGCGATGCATGGTTTTCGAAATTGGTTGATCGGGTAGATCGTATGTTCTGAACTCCAAAATTTTCGCTTAACGACGAACCAAGTTTGAATGTTGGGATAGTGTTTTAGAAAATCTCCGCAAGTATATTGAGCTGTAATGATAGAATGGAATTACCAGTGAATTGGTTTCTTCTAGCAAATATACCCTCATCATATCCCTTTTTCAGATTAATTACTCAGAAAAAAAACAAGTTAGTTTAAAGTACACCACATAATGCAATTGTCTCTGTTCTTATCAGCACGAATTGTAAAATAAGGATAAGATAATTGATAAAATTTGTGTTTATCGTATTTGAAATCGCTTATAGTAAGTAAAAAGTCTTGAAAATTTTTGTAGTTTTCTGTTCTTCTTGAACTCTATTGTATACCTGTTGCAAACGTTTAATTTGAGCATGCAAATATTGTTTTTTTGTGGGCTTCAAATGAATAATAGCTAAACGAATCTATATGACCGAACAATAAACGGGATTGTTGCTTCTCCATATAACTTTGAATAGTTGTTACCGAAGTGCTCAACTAACAAAAACAAGTGGCCCGCTCACTAGTTATTTCGCGTTTGAATCCAAATACAAAATATCTAAAAGTCAAGGGAGAACTTGCAATAATTTTAGAAATCTGACATACAGCATTACTAAAACGATAAACCCCAGACAAACTGACAGCATAATTAATCATAACTACGCTCAAAAGTGCACACTATCATATCTTACCAAGAAATCAATAAAGCTTGTTTGCAATATGCTATTCTACTATTTGATTCTCCACCGATTGTTGCTATGACAAATAATTTGGTCATGGATAATACTACACTCAAAATAATTTTCACTTAGAAGCTACTTGAAAACATATGCAGATATTTTCCATGTAGTTCCGGGTGTAAAAGTTAAATGATTCATTAGTGATGGCACTCATTATTCTTAATTCACTAGAAAATAAAATAAAATTTAAGTGAATTTTCGTTTAGCCCTGTACTTAAATTTTAAGTGAAATTTCGATAATTTTGTTTTCTATATTATCCCCGTAGTAGTAGTAGTAAAATTCTTCTTTATTTACACAATTTTTGTTCTACAATTATTTTTAACATGTACAGTGATCGGCCGGCTTGGCCCTCCAACTTCAATTTTAATTATTATTATTATTATTATTTTTATGTTTCTACTTAATTTTTAAAATATAATGTATCATGACGGCCTTCAGCAGGCGCTAGTGTGTTTTTTAAAATTTGATAACCTAACTACTATGTGCACTAATATTTACAATAAAAATTTGATAACCTAGATTAATATTATACCCGTAGTTGATGTCCCGTCCACTAGAAGCGGACGAGGGCAAAAAGGAGTAGAAAATTAATTCAAACTCAAACAGATTTTTTGCAAATACTTCTCATAATGCTTCTGCAAAATGTTTCATTAGCGATTGTTAATAAATATACATGTCGCTCTGAGAACCCCACTCATATATTTTTCATACATTCATTTTCATTAGAATTCACTAGAAGAGTATATAGATATTATTTTCTATGTTTTCTAATGAATTCCACTACATTTCTTATTAGGATGCACTTGTGATTTGAGTAAGTTTTATTTGATTCCAGTAGGCCGATGAAAGTTTCGATTTTTAAAGTCTACATAGCTTTTTATAGTGGAATTAAAGTGACAATTATTTTGAGTGTAGTGGAATTAACGTGACAATTATTTTGAGTGTAGTTTCCGCCCCGGAATGGTGGTAAAGTTCAAGATTTGTGAAAGCAAGCAATATGGAACAGCTGAAGCGATAATAACCTGGGATAAGAAAATTATTAATGTGATACAGCAACTCATAATAGAAAACATTGAAGTCGATTTTTCGTAGAGCTTGAAGATTACAGGAATTGATAAGTTAGTGAGAGTTTTGAGTCAGCAATTATCAAATCGAATATCGTACAACTTATGAAACGAGTAGGCATAGATTAACCTTTTCATAAATATTTCGATGACTAGTAAGTGTGCAAATAAATGGACCATACATTGTAATTTACCATAAACTTGTACAAAATACAGCTATCTATCTTTAAGGTGACTTGCGGTGGCACTCCAATCTTTCTGTAGTTGTACCATAAAAATCATCAACTCAATAATAGTAGTCGTGACAAACTTGACACAGACAAACTTGAGGCAGACAAAAATAAACCCTTTTTTGTTAACATCCGATCACCGTAAACATTGCATTAATGTGATCGATTTCAGTCTGAGTTGCACTCAGAATTACTCAATACGGTTTAACTATGTCATAAACTACCGAAATGTGTCCGAAAATCAACAGATTTGCTTTGATTTACGTTGATATTTATGTGTTATGTTTTCATTATGCTAGCTGTTTATGTTCACATCTTGCGACATTGTTGCCAGCTCTTCAAACACACAAATATCATAATTGAAATTTACTGCGTTTTCTCTTTCATTTTTCAAGACGTTCCAAAGTAGAATAATAATGATATAATTACGACATTGATAGATAACAGGTTGTAAGGAGATTTATTATTTTTTCGATATTTTACATGTTTTCACTATGATTTCACAGTGTTTTATGTTGACAGCACTGTCTGCTGTGATAGGGAATGATCAATGACTGCTTGCATACGACGCTGCCGACGACGAGCAACCGACGACGTCGTTGGCATGGGCGGTGGGAAGAGAAATTTTTTACACTTGCACAGTATAAAAATGTTACAGCATATATGATGTAACAAAAAGGCTCCGTTCGATTCGATTCATTTTTCCATCACTTTTTAAAATTACAGGTCGTCGTTACTATGGAGCTTGTATTCAATATTGCATACAATAAAAAGTTGGATGTAAAATTAGAGGCTATTGAACACAAAAATAAGCGTTTAAATATTTCCATGGCGTGTAATTTTCAGAATTTTTAGCTGTGTGGTTTTATTTTCATTGAATCGACGCCAAATGTGCACTAAATGATTCGATTATTTTGTCAATAAGTAGGTTTAGGTTCAAACTTAGTTCTGATACTTTTTCTTGTGAAAGGATAATCAGGTGTAACGGAAATAAGCTGCTTAGTGCTAATCGGAGTGAGAAGGTGGGTAATTGTAAGATTGTGTTGGTGAGCCGCAAGGTAGCCATTCTGAATGACACCGTAAGAGGCCTTAAACGCATTATAATTCTTAACACCAACAAATTGCAATCACACTAACCCCCACCCCATACCGTATTGCGACAAGTATCCCCTATATTATACAGCTTGCAGCGGCGGATTGGCCAACGCGAGTGATTCACAAAGCGTGATCTATATAATTTAAACTCTCGACGGTGTACAACACGCGTCGAAGTCGGACGCCGCGGCTTAACATTGGGCGGCTACAAGACGGTAGACTAGCCCAAGAATACGCGCAGCAGCTGGAAGTGGCACTTCCAACGGAAGAGCAGCTAGGCGCAGCATCTCTTGAAGATGGCTGGAGAGATATTCGATCCGCCATTGGTAGCACCGCAACCGCTGCACTTGGCACGGTGCCCCGGATCAGAGAAACGACTGGTATGACGGCGAATGTGAGCAGTTAGTGGAAGAGAAGAATGACTAAAATAAATACTCCCCCTAAACAATTAGAAAATTCCCATAAGAAAATAGAAAATTGCCAATAAAGAAATCAGGGTATGAGCAATAAATAAATATAAAATTTCCACAAATAAAACAAAATTTCCACAAACAATTAAAAATTTTCCACAAAACAAAAATAAATAAGCACTTTTAAGAGCAAAAATTGCAATTATAAAGAAGAATTTTCCATAAAAAATTAAAATGTTTCGCGAAAAAAATACAAAATTTACATAAATAAATCAATATTAGCAATAAAAAATTTCAAAATTTTCCACAAAATAAATATATTTTTTCCATAACAAAATAAAAATTTTCCACGAAATGATCAATAAAAAGCAATAAAAAAAATTAGAAAATTTCCATAAAGAAATATAAAAAAAGCAATCAAACTGTGCTTTTTTTCCATAGATGACCCCTTCTTTAAAAGCGTTTAAAATTCATGTAAAATTTCATCAGCTTTATTGCTTTCTTGTATTTTTTAATGGAAATTTTCTTATTTTTTTATTGCTCTTTATTGATTATTTTGTGGAAATTTTTTATTTTTTTATGGAAAAAATATATTTATTTTGTGGAAAATTTTGCAATTGTTTACTGCTAATATTGATTTATTTATGGAAATTTTCTGTTTTTTTCGTGGAACATTTTGATTTCTTTATGGAAAATTCTTCTTTCATAATTGCATTTTTTGCTTTTAAAAGTGCTAATTTATTTTTGTTATGTGGAAAAATCTCAATTGTTTATGGAAATTTTGCATTATTTGTGGAAATTTTATAATTATTTATTGCTCATACCCTGATTTTTTTATTGGCAATTTCCTAATTGCTTATGGAAAATTTCTAATTTTAAATGGAAATTTTATTTAGCTGCCGAGAAGAATGCAGCATGGGCGAGATTGCTGCAACACCGCACGAGGGCGAACGAGGCACGATATAAACAGGCGCGGAACAGACAAAACTCGATTTTCCGGAGGAAAAAGCGCCAGCAGGAAGATCGAGACCGTGAAGAAACGGAGCAACTGTACCGCGCTAATAACACACGAAAGTTCTATGAGAAGTTAAACCGTTCACGTAAGGGCCACGTGCCACAGCCCGATACGTGTAAGGACATAAACGGGAACCTTCTTACGAACGAGCGTGAGGTGATCCAAAGGTGGCGGCAGCACTACGAAGAACACCTGAATGGCGATGTGGCAGACGAAGATGGCAATATGGTGATGGACCTGGGAGAACGCGCGCAGGACATAATTCTACCGGCTCCGGATCTCCAGGAAATCCAGGAGGAGATTGGCCGGCTCAAGAACAACAAAGCCCCTGGGGTTGACCAACTACCAGGAGAGCTATTTAAACACGGTGGTGAGGCACTGGCTAGAGCGCTGCACTGGGTCATTACCAAGATTTGGGAGGAGGAAAATTTGCCGCAGGAGTGGATGGAAGGTGTCGTGTGTCCCATCTACAAAAAGGGCGATAAGCTGGATTGTAGCAACTACCGCGCAATCACATTGCTGAACGCCGCCTACAAGGTACTCTCCCAAATTTTATGCCGTCGACTAGCACCAACTGCAAGGGAGTTCGTGGGGCAGTACCAGGCGGGTTTTATGGGCGAACGCTCCACCACGGACCAGGTGTTTGCCATTCGCCAAGTACTGCAGAAATGCCGCGAATACAACGTGCCCACACATCATCTATTCATCGACTTCAAAGCCGCATATGATACAATCGATCGGGACCAGCTATGGCAGCTAATGCACGAACACGGTTTTCCGGATAAACTGACACGGTTGATCAAAGCGACGATGGATCGGGTGATGTGCGTAGTTCGAGTTTCAGGGCATTCTCGAGTCCCTTCGAAACCCGCAGAGGGTTACGGCAAGGTGATGGTCTTTCGTGTTTGCTATTCAACATCGCTTTGGAAGGTGTAATACGAAGAGCAGGGATTAACACGAGTGGTACAATTTTCAATAAGTCCGTCCAGCTATTTGGTTTCGCCGACGACATAGATATTATGGCACGTAACTTTGAGAAGATGGAGGAAGCCTACATCAGACTGAAGAGGGAAGCTAAGCGGATCGGACTAGTCATCAACACGTCGAAGACGAAGTACATGATAGGAAGAGGTTCAAGAGAAGACAATGTGAGCCACCCACCGCGAGTTTGCATCGGTGGTGACGAAATCGAGGTGGTAGAAGAATTTGTGTACTTGGGCTCACTGGTGACTGCCGAAAATGACACCAACAGAGAAATTCGGAGACGCATAGTGGCTGGAAATCGTACGTACTTTGGACTCCGCAAGACGCTCCGATCGAATAGAGTTCGCCGCCGTACCAAACTGACAATCTACAAAACGCTAATTAGACCGGTAGTCCTCTACGGACACGAGACCTGGACGATGCTCGTGGAGGACCAACGCGCACTTGGAGTTTTCGAAAGGAAAGTGCTGCGTACCATCTATGGTGGGGTGCAGATGGCGGACGGTACGTGGAGGAGGCGAATGAACCACGAATTGCATCAGCTGTTGGGAGAACCATCCATCGTTCACACCGCGAAAATCGGACGACTGCGATGGGCCGGGCACGTAGCCAGAATGTCGGACAGTAACCCGGTGAAAATGGTTCTCGACAACGATCCGACGGGCACAAGAAGGCGAGGTGCGCAGCGGGCAAGGTGGATCGATCAGGTGGAAGATGACTTGCGGACCCTCCGTAGACTGTGTGGTTGGCGACGTGTAGCCATGGACCGAGCCGAATGGAGAAGACTCTTATATACCGCACAGGCCACTTCGGCCTTAGTCTGAAAAAAAAATATAATAAAAATGAAATGGTCTGTGTTCGTATCCGCATATCTCGAAAACGGCTGGATAGATTTTCTTCATTTTCTCAGCAGATATTTTCATTATCGTTTCCGACAGGTTTATATGATATTTCCTCATACGAAAATCACGGGTAAGATGGAGTAAATCGTGAAAAACTAAAATTAAGAATCGTATGGAAATTTTGCATGGGAAGTTCATAACGCTCATTTTTGTCTACTACGCAGGACAACGTCTGCGACTAGTACTATATTTAAAAGCCCTGTTTGTCTGTCCGGTGACTAGCCAACCAGACGCAGCACGCGGGGACATTCTCACAAAAAAAAAATGATTTTTCAATTCTTTTTTACTATCAGATGCAGAAAACAAAACCAGTGACAACCTTAGACACAGCATTTGATGAAAAAATCACAGAGCACAGAAGTTGGAATGGAATGGAATTGAATTTTCCTATCATCTTTTTTTTTGTATCTTTATTAGTGAGACTTTCAGCCCGAGGCTGGCTCGTCTCCGGAATCCTATTATCCTATGAAGCTTGGAATTCATTATGACCACGATTCAACTAAGTTGATATTATATAGGTATAATACATCTCATCAGGTCTTCAAAGCTAGTGTTTCTCCTGTTTCCTTCCGGATTACAAAGTAACCAATCGTTTGCTCATGTTGCTGGACGACAGTGATTTTATGACAATCGGAATTACTGCTATAGGGCTTCGGAAGATAATTCTGGCCGCTGTCGAAAAGTTGTATGTCATCCAATCGCACTCACAACCTCGTTCTGATGACACCGATACCACAGCTCACGAGCCAAAAACCCAACTAATTGGTAAACAGGTTACTAAATTTACTGAATAATGATAACAATTATTTAGCACTAATTTGCTGACACTATGTTTGGGGATCTGAGAGTAAAACTTGATGAGGATGTTATGGAACGTACACACGGTCAAGCTGTTTGACCAACATTGACTCCACCTCTCGTTTATTCAAACATCCATCAAGTTTAACCAACAGCGGCACGAACAATCAATTTATTCGACCAACAATATCACACACGAACAACCGAAGCAACAACTTGAGCACCAAACCAACCATCAAAAAATATATGGGGGTTTGTGCAACTTCACTACACGCCAAAAAAGATTGCAGTCAAAACTACACTCAAGAAAATTGACTCCTCAAATGTATGTGAATTTGCTCATACGTTGCTGAAATACGCCTTCTCATTAAATTAATTTGATTCCAATGATCATCATACGTGCGGCACATACTATGTATTTGACAAAGGCCTGATTTAAATGAATCATTGGGTGTCCTTCAGGCATTCACCGACTAACTCGACGACAATGAAATATGCTAATGTAAAAAATGTAATTGCTGAAGCTGAAGCAACCAAATTGAGTGCGTTGAAAGGATATGCTAACTGGATACATTGTTCCGTGGCTAACTCGTTCCTTTGCTTGAATTGGTAAGTATTTCATGTATAAAATAATATAAGAAAATGTTGAAATCATGGACATAGACAGCACCTCACAGAGAACATGTGGGAAGTGGACAATTCAACGAACAACTACCAAGTTTTTTTTATGAAGGCAACATTAGCGTCCAGCGCTTTGCAAAAGTACTCGCTACTTCAGCCATCAAACAATTCGCTGCTACCACTATCAAGAATCGCACTGATAACAGTTTTCATGTAAAATCATATCAGCAATAAAATTTCCAACGTAATAAGCGATTTGTGGTTTGATTTAGAGAAAATAAGCTTGAAAAATTCAAGAATAATAATAAACGCAAAAATGCAGCAAATGGAAATCATTTTTACTACGCATGTATTACATGAACTGACCTTTTAAAAATTATGTGTCAACTTTATGGATTTCATTTTAATAAACTATGTATTTGATAGAAACACTTTTTGGCTCTACACATACCCTTCATGAGTACAACCCCATTGCAAAAATCCATGTGGGTTGACACATGAATCGAATGGTCTTTTCAAGATAAAATTTTCAAAACGACTTATCTGATTTTGTAAACAAAGATTCAAACGTCGATTTTACGAAACTGATAGCACTTCGACACAAACCAAAGCCATCATCAGGTAGCCGAAACCTTAGTGTTTGTTTGCGTGGAAGTGCTACCAGGTTCGTCAAATCGACGTTCGAATCTTTGTTTACAAAAGCAGATAAGTCGTTTTGAAAATTTTGTCTTGTTTTTTTCTTGAGTGTACACGGTTAGAAAAAAGTACCTAATATTAGGTACTTTTCACTCAAATCGGGTGTTCAGTCTGAGAACCCAAAATTATATATTTTTTTCTTGAATTAGAGTAGAATCCACTTAATATTAAGTAAAATATACTTAATTTTAAATGTAAACTAACCAAAAGTTAGGTAAATTTCACTCAACTTTTGTAAACATGAGATTACTCAACGTTGAGCTCCCACACTTTAATGCCCTTGTTGAGTGGTTTTGCTTTTCTTTTTCTGTCAACCAAGGGAGGAGGGAGGGAGATGCAAGAGAAAAAAAGTACCTAAAATTAGGTACTTTTTTCTAATCGTGTATACCATTCCGAGGGTTATTTTAAGGATATGCACCGACGATTTTCAGCAGAAAACAAATCCGTTTGATTTCACCATGCGCGCAGTAAAAATAAACTGTGGCCCATGCGAAATTGACTTTTCCAAATGAAAAGAAGTGTGCGGGATTCCGCAGTATTCCTCTCAAAGTGTTTGTGATAGTTTTGCTGCAACTGGATTACCACCCACTTTTATTTTACACATCCTATACAGTGACATGACATAAGTGTTGGTGATTCTGGCTTTGGAGGAGTCAATAGACCTGTGCAGGAGTTCATCAAATTCACTCACCCGATGGATTTTGACATTTGAGCGGGTCGTCTTCTCGAACAAAAGTTCATTTTGCGTTCATTATGCGACCCGCTCAAACGTCATAATTTCTTGGGGGAGTTCATTTTGCGTTAGTCTATATTGTCACATAAACTGATAAACAGTGATGAAATTCTCTGACACCATGGTAAAATTTACTGAAATTTCATGGTCGTTAAAAACAGAGCATAGTCTACAAAATAGCATCATTGCATTTAGCATGGCGGAGCATTGTCGGCACATTCGGCAAATGATATGCATTGAGGAAATTGTTTAAGATTTATCCATATTTCAGCCGGCATTTATCTGGTGGAAGAGCGGAAATGCAAGTTGGGACCATTCCGGTTACGTCTACCACCGAGTTCGCAGTATTGAAAAACGAATTTCCAAAGAAATAAAAAAATACTTCAGACCTCCTAAAGAACCATGTGACTCAGTTCCAACATTAGTTGTTGAACGAGCGATCAGTTTGGTGGAAAAAAATGCGAGTCCAATAACATTGACAAAATTTTCAAGGAAATGGAGGAATGTTACCCGTTGCATCGATTGCTGTTACGGGAGAATAAGACATTTGATGAAATACTACACACTTTTCCTCATTTTGCGTCGTACAACGGCATAATGGTGAGTACATATGCAATTACAGATTAGCAAAAGTAGCCGATTAAAATCTTGTCGCAATATATTTTAATTATTTGTTGTTTAATTGGCTTTTTTCGGTGATAAATAAATCAAACAGCATTTAAGCGTTACGCGTTTCGGCTTACTACGCTTCAGCCATCATCAGACGCTACTAGCTGGCAACCTCCTAGCTGTTCAGTCAGACAAACATAGCTTCACTGCACTGAACAGCTAGGAGGTTGTCAGCTAGTAGCGTCGGATGATGGCTGAAGCGTAGTAAGCCGAAACGCATAACGCTCAATTCTCGCTTAACTTTTCAAAAGGTCCTAAGTAACATTTTTTTCATGAATTAATTTGAATAGTGCAATCAATAGCTTTCATGTTGTTCTGTTTATTGCGCTATTCAAATTAATTCATGAAACAAATGTTACTTAGGTCCTTTTGAAAAGTTAAGCGAGAATTGCTGTTTGATTTATTTGTCACCGAAAAAAGCCAATTAAAACAGCAAATAAGTGTCCACGGTGATTAAACCCCAGTCAGTATTTTAGTTATTGTTGATAGTTGATATGAATTTCTTACATTTGGCTTATATTTATAATATCTAGTAGTAAAGTACAAACTACTAGGTATTATAAATATATTATTACTGAACAAAACTGTTTTTACCAGGTCAACGAGGCTTTCTACAGGATGAAACCATATGTGCCTCGTCAGCTCGAATTTTCACCGGTATGTTCTCAAGCAACGGATATTGCAATTAATTAAAAAGAAAGACGTTTATTTGACATCTTTGTGTTTTTATTTGGAGTTATTTTTTTTGGGAAATTAATAACAAGAATACTGACTCACCTCAAGAGAAATGAGTAGCGGTTACCCTGTTTCAAAACGTCAAAACGTTTACCCCAGGGATATAGCGCAGCTGTCAACCCCATACAGATGCACCGTAGTAAACATGAATTTGACACTTTTGGAAATTCTGACAGTTTTGGTAATTCTGACATTTTCGGTTTGTGCACGCTTAATTCAGTTGACCTTTTTCCATGAGTTTCAACTGGGTTAAGTCCTCTAAACGACTCGTTTTTTTTGGCGTGCACGTGAGTGCAACACACGATTCAGAGGAATAAATAATTTTCAAGTTATAAATCTGTGTAAGTCAACGAATAAAAGAGTAAACATATCTAGGTATGTATTTTATGTTTGCTACGGTGATTTTGACTTTTGCTATACCCCTGGTTTACCCCAGAGTGAATGTAAATAATTATGTAGTAGTTACATACACGGAAGATATAAACTACCCAATAGTGAGTTTAATTCACCCAACCTCGAACATCCGTACGGGAAGCCAAAATTGAGTAAGTAGGGTCGAAGTAGTTTGCCTTTACTCCCATGTTAAAAAAGTACCCAACGGAAAATTTATTTACCCAAATGTAAGTTTAATTCACTCAATTTCGACCTCAGGTAATAAAACTCAAAATTGGCTTCCCGTATTGAACTGGCGTCGTTGGATTGTTTGGCTTTTGGCTGGATGAAGTGGATGAAAGAGAAGAGAAAAAATAACTCAAAAGTAAGTTAAAAAATACTCAATTTTGGCTACTTTTTTTCTTCCGTGTACACTCTGGTTTACCCATATTTCTCTACCGCATCGTATACCCAAATTTGAGTATGGGTACTCTGACCCATGTTAGAGTAACCATGGTTTTGCTGAATCTGGGTCCCTTTGACAGCATTCTGGGTAGATCCAGGTTAGCGTGTACAGCAGACTACCACAGTACATCACGGCACAGTAGCGATCAAAAAACACTGAATGCCTGCCGAATAAAAAGTATCACAATCAAGTTTTCGGCGGAAAGAAAATCATGGCAAACTCCTGCAGCAGCTGAACATTGTGGTACTCGCAAATGTTGAAAAAATTTCACGTGGTATATGTTTGCGACCCGTACACCATCCGATCGGGTCCTGATTTAGCTGCTATCGTTTTTCGGGGTGACCAAATCGCATCTTCATCACCGCCGCCGTGACATGTGCGTTATCGTTGTCGATATGATATCGGTCGGGATAAAGCGTGTTCGTATCCATCAATCGGTTCTTCTGGAAGTTAAACTTGCCTGGTATTCGCCGATGACGACTGCTCAAGCGGTCTTAATCTGATAAACAGAAAACGCGACATAATTGTATATCACCAGACTAAGGCCGGAGTGGCCTGTGCTGCACATAAAAGTCTTCTCCATTCAGCTCGGTCCATGGCTGCACTTCGCCAACCACGCAGTCAGCGGAGGGTCCGCAAATCGTCCTCCACCTGATCGATCCACCTTGCCCGCTGTGCACCTCGCTTTCTTGTGCCCGTCGGATCGTTGTCGAGAACCATTTTCACCAAATTGCTGTTCGACATTCTGGCTACGTGCCCGGTCCAGTCTTCCGATTTTCGCGGTGTGAACGATGGATGGTTCTCCCAACAGCTGATGCAACTCGTGGTTCATTCGCCTCCTCCACGTACCATCCGCCATCTGCACCCCACCATAGATGGTACGCAACACTTTCCTTTCGAAAACTCCCAGTGCGCGTTGGTCCTCCACAAACATCGTCCAGGTCTCGTGTCCGTAGAGAAGTACCGATCTAATAAGCGTTTTGTAGATAGTCAGTTTGGTTCGGCGGCGAACTCTATTCGATCGGAGCGTCTTGCGGAGTCCAAAGTACGTAGGATTTCCAGTCACTATGCGTCTTTGACTTTCTCTGCTGGTATCGTTATCATCGGTCACCAATGAGGTCGTCGTGTACTTGGAATTCTTCAACCACCTCGATTTCGTCACCGTTGAATGATGTGGTGAACCGATTGATGCAGCTGCTCATTTCTATATTTAAGAAGCTCGACCCAGATCTAATCCTTCCTAGCAGCTGTACTGTTCACAAACTGCTCTGATACTAGAGACAAATTTCGGAATGAATTTATAAAATTAAAACACGGGATGTTCAGCAGAACTTAGTAATTATTGTCATTTTTGCTTTAATCCTGAGGAAATTTTTAATGAATCGCAAATGTAGCTCGCGTCAAAAAGTAACTTACTTCATCATTATTGTCAATCCAGTTGGCTAAAAAGTGGAATTCCCTGTCCAGTTCAACACGGTTATTTTGCGTAAACTAACCTTCTACATGCCTCGTCTCGCACAGTTATGAAACTATCAAGGAAAAATCTACTGAAGCACGTTCCTTTCAGTGTAAGCCGGGTGGTGGTATCTTCAACGGACAGCAACCACTGCAAAAGTTTCCCCACGCAAATAGCGGAATATGACAGCAACAGGGTGGCCTCTGCAATATCTTACCCGCTCCGAAAGGCGTAACTTACATCGAACGCCTCACTCGAAGTAGAGTCCGTTTATGCCCAGCTTGAATCTGCTACGAATACGAACAGATGTGCCCGGCAGTGATGGTCCAATCTCTCGGGAATAGTTTTAATTAATGACCATATTGTCCTACAGCAGCCAGGTTTGCGCGGTGACGTTTGTCTACCAGGTAGATCCATCTCCGTATTAATAGGCAATATACGGAATGGCTGGCAATTCACATTTGTTAAACTAAGTGCCTCCTTAATTACGTTGGAATGCAACTGCCAAGACTGAATAAATTACTCACAGGTTTCACTCTATTATGCAGGCAGGCAGTAGCACCTGCTCTGTCCAGGGCAAGAAAATGCTTCCTCCGGTATCGAAGTTCGAAGTGGAGCAGCAGTCGGTGTGCGCCTTCCAGCAGTGCTTAATGTCTTAATTTTCTCCCCACTCCGTCTTGGGGCCGAAAGACAAAGAACCGCTATCAGTGGAGAATGGAATGGAAGTGCAACTTTCAAGACTGTCAGAAGGGTGGGAAGAAATGTATGTGTTTACGATGTTACACACTCACTCATTCGATTGCAAATATGCAGACCTGTCTTTTCGTGCCTACTTGAGGATGCGGTACAAAAAGACGGGTAACATAGAAGCGTACATTTTGTGCCAACCAAATGAATTGTCGGAGTTTAAATAGTTGCCTTTAGTGGCAGCAAGACACGTGTACTTTCCCAGTAGGAACTGGGCCTAGATAGAAACCGAACCCTCGCCTGTGGCAATTTATGTTACTATCAGTGCTAATTTATGCCTAACTTCTTTGAGATTCCAAACCGAATGGGGTAATTTGTTGGTTTAGGTGAACAGTGCTCTCAAGTTCGAAACTTTGGAACATTAAACAAAATTTGTTTAAAATCATAACACCTGCGTATCAGCGGCAGTTGTGCATAATCTCTTAATGTTGTTTCGTATGAAACTTTTAGATTAACTTCATGCCTTGACTCGACGACCATGCTGAAACCATGGACCATGCTTCCAAAATAGAAACCTCTATGCATCTTGACTGGAGCCTTCCTTGAACTACCAGTGAGATGCAAATCTTAAATATTGGTGTGAACTTCTCTTTAGAAAACAGTCGAAATCTGGAGCATCATTGCGCATTAATAATCGACAGCACTTCCATACAACAGCTTACATGATTTGCTCGTTTCTCGTCGAGATGTTCCACTCCTGATTTTTTTTAATTAATTTTGCAACCTTTAATTTGCGACCTTTATTTGCCATATCAACTGATTTACGACAAGCTTGTCATTTATATTTCTTAAACAAACGCAAACGCCAATGTGCTCAAAAGTTAAATAATCCGACTATCATTCTCGTATCGACGTTGGAACATGAAAGCGAACCTCCTAATGACTTCAATTAAAGTTCGTCTTTCCCCGCCGTGTAGCATAATTCAATTCCAAATTTTTAATTAGTTCTTTTTTATGGCCGTCATCACAGAAATAACCGTCATCAGCGGCACCATCAGCATCTTCACCGACTTCACCGTAGGACGTCGCTCCTGCAAGTGAATGTCATTTCCACCATTGCCCGCGCGGATGTCATTTTAACTGCTACCATTTAACGGCATGAACAGTTCCTGCGATGCTCGCTTTGCAGTTCGCCCAATTTCCAGCCCGAATGCCTCGCGGAAAAATAGCTGTCAACTGTACTATTTTCCTGTCAACTTGTGACAAGAGACGCCTTCTGAACCGAAATTGATTAAGAACGGGGTTTTAAAACTTTGATGAGCAATAACGTCTGGATGATGCTGTTTACACTTTTACCGCCGAACGTCGTTCGTTGGAGAGCCATTTTGGCGCCTTAATTTGGGTGTCCCCCCTCATCATCGTTAGAACCGAGGCTATGACGACTCACGTCACTCCCACGCATATTACTTTGCCAACGAAATAATAATCAAAAGCATCATTACAGCTACTCCAGCAATGCCTGCCCGTGAGAGGACTTGTTCAAAACTTTTAATACTGCGACCCCCGCTCCCTGTTGGGATGGTTCTTGCTCAGTTAGAGAAGGATGAGGCCCTCATAATCTGTTGTTGTGTTGATCTTCTTCCTGTACCATCGTCGATTGTTGCAAAACGCATCTTCTGGTGTGGCGATGGCTTTCGTGAGTCATTCTGGTGTGCGATCTCAGGTGTTTATAAGCCTTCAGTGGACGGAACACACGGTTGGCAGGCGAGGCTCTTTGTCTTTTAATCTTCCATCCAACAAAAGCCCGGCCAAGACCGTTTCCTGAAGAGCAAGAATAAAGCTAGAAGATGCTGTTGGCTTGCTCGGTACCGGCATTATGGATGTAGAGTACGAGGTCGTCTATGGAAATGTGTCGGAACGATGCTTGCGATGGCTCGTTATGACGGGATTAAAAATGAAATAGGAACGTATGATTTTATCACACTGTTATGGCTCATTATGACCGGAAAGAGCTTAGATTGTGGAGATTATCTCTTTGATGTGCAAGGTTGTTAAAGTTGTGTTTTGCATTTTGATTACGATTTTACTGGTGACCCTAATAAGGGGAACGTGCTGCGTAAAATGAGTATTAGCATATTGTTAGAAGTGGATATTTACTTGTTATGGAACCATTGGAGTTAATCCAGCATGATGCGTGGGAGCACTCCAATCATTATTTCACCTAATAAATTTTGCATTATGTTATCCAAAAATAGTAGACTCTATGGGAATTCGATTTATATCTATTGAGGTATTTTTTACGTTTATTTTATTAACGTTCATTTTGGTTAGATAAATTTAGAGATTCATTTGTCAATAGTTCTAAATCTGTTAATGTTTTGACGGTGCTAAACTCATCCGAAGTTTATAGGCAAAAATGTATGCAGAAACATCCAAGTATAGTGATTTGCAGTTGGACGGCACAATTTACGATGAAGAACTATATGATACTCATCCAGTTCTTGTAGAATTAAATACAGAATGTTGTGCTGAAAACCGCGAGAAGAGTTTATTAGGCAAAGATATTGGCATTTTACTGGAGTGTTGTAGAGGTGAATTTATTTCTTTTCAAAGGTAAAAGAAACGAAATTTGCCCAAACTACACTTCAGATAAATGCTAATACCTACGCCGGGTAAACACCAATCTTATCGCGGTTTTCAGCATAACTTCTTCTTCTTCTTATAGGCATTACATCCCCACACTGGGATAGAGCCGCCTCGCAGCTTAGTGTTCATTAAGCACTTCCACAGTTATTAACTGCGAGGTTTCTAAGCCAAGTTACCATTTTTGCATTCGTATATCATGAGGCTAACACAATGATACTTTTATGCCCAGGGAAGTCGAGACAATTTCCAATCCGAAAATTGCCTAGACTGGCACCGGGAATCGATCCCAGCATGGTCTTGCTTTGTAGCAGCGCATAACATTCTGTATTAAATTCTTCAAGATCGAAATAACCATCATGGTTTTTCATCGTAAATTGTGTCGTCTAACTGCAACTCACTGTTTTTGGATGTTTCTGCATACATTTTTCCATATAAACTTCAGACGAGTTTAGCACCGCCAAAACGTTGACAGAGTTGGCTGAAATTTTGTCCAGAGCATCAGGACATTAAAGAGAATCGAAAAAGAAGGTAGGATCGTCATGTGATACTACAAGTCCAACAATGAAGGTATAATTCCTACATAATGCCTTCATTTCAGCTGCTGTCATTCTCAAGTTAATCGTTTTGCCTTTGATTTTCTTGCTGTGAACTTCTTCAATATATGGAATTCGGCGCAAACTTGCGTCAGTTGATACCTTCCCTACATAGTTGCTTCTGGTGTTTAAGATGGTTCGACAGAAATATTTTTTTACATATATGAAAGAATGCAAAGCTGATTAGAATCCAAAATAAGTCATGCATCACATCTACGCTCAGATTTCGACCACCATATTTCGACCACATGAAAGGATGGAAGCTGATTAAACGCAGAATATCCAGTAATGCCTGCTTCTGATTGCTTGTTGATATCAACGTCTTCATAATTGAATCTGTTACGTAGAACCTCTTCACACTCTTCACAATCTTTTTGTTGATCTAAGCGATGCCTAGAAACGACAATAATAATTGGCGTTGAAACCACTAGACAAGTGTATGCACTCCAAGATTGTCTCCATGGGCTAGGCGCAGTACAAAACGGACTCTCACCAATTGCGAATCTAATCTGAAGGTTAAGCCATCGTTTTTCAAGTTTTGAACGGAATTATCAATTTTTCTACTAGTTATTCACCCCGGCTTGAAATATTGTTATTTTTGCCTTTCTCGTATACTAAAGCCTGTCCACGTTAAATTTTGGACAGTTACACAATGTTCAATTGATTTGTCGTCATTCCATCAATTTGAACAAGAGCTAAGACATGCTAAAAGCAGCAGTAAAGCGAAGAGATTGAGCTGTCATGCAAATAGATAGTCTCGGTGGTTCGTAAAAATGTTTAAAAATCGTGTTTGTAGATGGGTATCCGAAATATAACCTGGACAGGCTTTAAGTATACGTAAAGGCTATATGATCACTCCAAAACCAAACTTTTGATAAAAGGCTCGAAGATCCATAGTATAATATACCAATTGACTCAGCTCGACGAGGGTGGATTAATCAGGTTTTTCTTTAGCATATCGCATATTTATTAGCATATCGTGATTTAATATTTTACATAATTTTACATGAAATGTGCATTATTTTCTGATTTTTCCAAATCGTTAGTATTTTGTTTTTTTCTAAATCATCTCTTGTTTCAAAAAACGACTAAATCTGAAAAATAATCGGATTCAAAACCAAACACGAAACTCTTCCAGTCTCATTGTTCGATTCTGTTACTTAATTTTGGTCAAAAACGAACGTTGTCGGTTTTTCAAATATTCTCAAGTACTTTATCTGCGCAAACAATTTTTGCTTACTATCATTGAAGTGAAATGCGTCTTTAAGTTGTTTCAAGTACGTTTCTAACTCATATTTAGTTTGCTTACTTAGAGCATCGATATTTAGTTCCTTTTAAAGGTCTACTGGTCGTGAGCAGAACTTTTCTGTCACCTCTTGGATATATCTTATGTCTTGCACTGTAAAATTATTTTTATGATGCATATTCAGTGTGAATTGTATAAAGCCGATTGCTGAATGGAATTCATATTTTTGTCGAATAGTTTGCTTGATTTCTGTTCTTGTTATTCCACTAAATATATCTGCCTGAAATATGTTATTCGGAATTACGTTTAATACGGAATCATGGGTTTTCTTGCATAATGTTATAATTACTCACATGTTTTTTGAAGCTTTTTAGATTAGTGAACACTTGTATACAATGTTTGAAAGGGCACTTAAAACGATTTTCTAGTGGAAACATTTGAAATGTGATCTATGAACTGAGAAATGTTTACAATTAGAAATGTTACAGGAAATCATTGTGCTTGACTTTGCAAATAGTTGAATAATTTGTTTACACTCAAGTATTCTCCTTGTGTCGGCTGCACGCCGTAGATATATTTCTCTTTAAATGTCCAAACCAATTTAGACCAGCTATAAACGAGCAGTTTCAAGTTTCAACAGAACGTCGACACCACACGAAATACAAGGAAGCTGATATTGAATCGATTTGTACACTACAAAGCATAGTCCAGATGCTGTTTGTAATGCTTCACTGATAACATTCAGCTTTGACACTACAAGTATCTTCTGTTTTTCGTAGATCTCCAGTTTTTTTTTCGCAATTCAGTTCGGCCTGTTTCTATGTTACTTGCAATGGTCGATTTGATCCCTTGTGCTACTTTGACGGGGATGAGAACTGTTCTCAATGCATTCAACAGATGCAACGAACGAACATCAAGAACAAATCTATATACATAATCTATATCTATATTCTACTAGTCGACCCGGCAGACGTTGTCCTGCATAGTAGGCGAAAATGCGTGTTTTGAACTGCCCATGCAAAGTTCGCATAGGAATCACAATTTTAGTTTTTCACGATTTGCTCACCTTTACTCGTAATTTTCGCATTAGGAAATATCATATAAACCCGTCGGAAACTATAACGAATGTTTCTGCTGAAGAAATGAAAAAAATCCATCCAGCCGTTTTCGAGTTATGCGGATACGAACACAGACCATTTCATTTTTATATATAAGATATCTATATACATAAAAATGGATTTCTGTCTGTCTGAACCTTATAGACTCGGAAACTACTGATCCGATCGGCGTGAAAATTTGTTTGAAGAGGTTTTTGGGGCCGGGGAAGGTTTATAAGATAGTTCAAGACCCCTCCCTGCTTTGAAAAGGGGGGCTCCCATACAAATGAAACAGTAATTTCTTCATAACTCGAAATCTAATCAGAGAATAAATATTTTTTTGGCGAAGCGAAGTTCGTCGGGTCTGCTAGTATGTACATAAAAATGAATTTCTGTCTGTCTGACGCTTATAGACTCGAAAACTACTGAACCGAGCGACGTGAAAATTTGTATGTAGAGGTTTTTGGGGCCGGAGAAGGTTCTTAAGTTGGTTCGAGACCCCTCTCCTCTTTGGAAAGGAGGGCTCCCATACAAATAAAACACCAATTTCATCATAACTCGAAAATTAATCAAGCAAATGGAACCAAATCTGGCATGTGGAGGTTTTGGAAGGGAAGATATGTTTCAGTGGTGGTTTGAAACCCATATCTTTATGGAAAGGGGATCCCAGACAAATGAACCAGAAAATTCTGCATAACTCAAAACCTAATCACGAAACGAAGTTTGTCGGGTCTGCTATGAAACAATAAAAAATAATTTTTGGAGAAAAATACATACATTGTAAGTTGGACAATCCATGATCGTTAATCAGTCTCATATAAACATCAAGCGGTAAGAAGCGCGACTACAAAGCAAGACCATGCTAAGGGTGGCTGGGTAAGATTCCCGGTGCGGTCAAGACCATTTTCGGATTGGAAATTGTCTCGACTTCCCTGGGCATAAAAGTATCATCGTGCTAGCCTCATGATATACGAATGCAAAAATGGCAAACCTGGCTTAAAAACCTCGCAGTTAATAACTGTGGAAGTGCTTAATGAGCACAAAGCTGCGAGGCGGCTCTATCCCAGTGTGGGGATGTAATGTCAATAAGAAGAAGAAGAAAAAGAAGAAGATATAAACATCAACACATATAGGGCTAGTATGTGATTCTATTCGCAACCAATAAAAAAAATAAACTAAATAAGTTTCATAATTTTCTTCAATATATCCAATCAAGGATGTTAACGATCATTCAGTAATTTGCGTTCGATCATTTAGTAGTTTGTCAATAACACATTCCAGAGACTGAATTCTAAAATATGTTGTATGGAGGACTTCTAGTGCGAAGGTTTTTCTACAACTTTGCCTAATGGTTCGTGATTAGAAATCAACTAATAACGGAGTTAGAGCGCTAGTTGCAGTAACTCAAACTAAATGATTGGAATTTTGTCTTCATTTAGTCTAAGTTACCAGGGCAGCAGGGACTATGTCCAAGGGCTTGACGATCCCTCCCCAGGCCATCTGCGAGTTGTGGGGCTTGCCTAGGATGTGGTGGGGTTTCACAGTGGGCCCTGTTAAACCTCTATAAAAAGCTGCATGTATCCGCAAGTAGGCCCCACCAAAGCGACCGTGTGCCGCTCAAAGCGCACAAGCCCAAGTCCTGGTGTTAGGTGGGACGCTAAACAGCCCTGACACGACGGCCCTCCGACGAGACAGGAGGTTTGCGCTGGCCCAATAAGCCGCCTAGAAAACCAATCATTACGAACAATATAAGAGATAATGCGACTCGATATAATCGGCAAAGACCTAGGCGACGAATACAGGATCACGATTGGAAGCTTGGAACATGGAATTGCAAGTCGCTAGGTTTCGCAGGTTGTGACAGGATGATCTACGATGAATTACATCCCCGCAACTTCGACGTCGTGGCGCTGCAGGAGATTTGCTGGACAGGACAGAAAGTGTGGAAAAGCGGGCATCGAGCGGCTACCTTCTACCAAAGCTGTGGCACCACCAACGAGCTGGGAACCGGCTTCATAGTGCTGGGTAAGATGCGCCAACGCGTGACTGGGTGGCAGCCAATCAACGCAAGGATGTGCAAGCTGAGGATTAAAGGCCGTTTCTTCAACTATAGCATCATCAACGTGCACTGCCCACACGAAGGGAGAACCGACGACGAGAAAGAAGCGTTCTACGCACACCTAGAGCAGACATACGATGGATGCCCACTGCGGGACGTTAAAATCGTCATCGGTGACATGAACGCACAGGTAGGAAGGGAGGAAATGTATAGACCGGTCATCGGACCGGATAGTCTGCACACCGTATCGAATGACAACGGCCAACGATGCATAAACTTCGCAGCCTCCCGCGGAATGGTAGTCCGAAGCACCTTCTTTCCCCGCAAAAATATCCACAAGGCCACATGGAGATCACCTAACCAAGAAATGGAAAACCAAATCGGCACTTACCGCAGTGCGAATATTGAATCCGACCACTACCTCGTTGAAGTATGCCTGCGCTCAAAACTCGACGGTGTACAACACGCGTCGAAGTCGAAAGGATGGTAGACTAGCCCAAAGATACGCACAGCAGCTGGAAGTGGCACTCTCAACGGAAGAGCAGCTAGGCGCAGCGTCTCTTGAAGATGGCTGGAGAGATATTCGATCCGCTATTGGTAGCACCGCAACCGCTGCACTTGGCACGGTGCCCCCGGATCAGAGAAACGACTGGTATGACGGCGAATGTGAGCAGTTAGTGGAAGAGAAGAATGCAGCATGGGCGAGATTGCTGCAACACCGCACGAGGGCGAACGAGACACGATATAAACAGGCGCGGAACAGACAAAACTCGATTTTCCGGAGGCAAAAGCGCCAGCAGGAAGATCGAGACCGTGAAGAAACGGAGCAACTGTACCGCGCTAATAACACACGAAAGTTCTATGAGAAGTTAAACCGTTCACGTAAGGGCCACGTGCCACAGCCTGATATGTGTAAGGACATAAACGGGAACCTTCTTACGAACGAGCGTGAGGTGATCCAAAGGTGGCGGCAGCACTACGAAGAGCACCTGAATGGCGATGTGGCAGACGAAGATGGCGGTATGGTGATGGACATGGGAGAACGCGCGCAGGACATAATTCTACCGGCTCCGGATCTCCAGGAAATCCAGGAGGAGATTGGCCGGCTGAAGAATAACAAAGCCCCTGGGGTTGACCAACTACCAGGAGAGCTTTTTAAACACGGTGGTGAGGCACTGGCTAGAGCGCTGCACTGGGTCATTACCAAGATTTGGGAGGAGGAAGTTTTGCCGCAGGAGTGGATGGAAGGTGTCGTGTATCCCATCTACAAAAAGGGCGATAAGCTGGATTGTAGCAACTACCGCGCAATCACATTGCTGAACGCCGCCTACAAGGCACTCTCCCAAATTTCATGCCGTCGACTAGCACCAACTGCAAGGGAGTTCGTGGGGCAGTACCAGGCGGGTTTTATGGGCGAACGCTCCATCACGGACCAGGTGTTCGCCATTCGCCAAGTACTGCAGAAATGCCGCGAATACAACGTGCCCACACATCATCTATTCATCGACTTCAAAGCCGCATATGATACAATCGATCGAGACCAGCTATGGCAGCTAATGCACGAACACGGTTTTCCGGATAAACTGACACGGTTGATCAAAGCGACGATGGATCGGGTGATGTGCGTAGTTCGAGTTTCAGGGGCATTCTCGAGTCCCTTCGAAACCCGCAGAGGGTTACGGCAAGGTGATGGTCTTTCGTGTCTGCTATTCAACATCGCTTTGGAAGGGGTAATACGATGGGCAGGGATTAACACGAGTGGTACAATTTTCAATAAGTCCGTCCAGCTATTTGACCGACGACATGGCACGTAACTTTGAAAAGATGAAGAAAGCCTGGATGGATGGAGGAAGAGTGGAGGACCAACGCGCACTCGGAGTTTTCGAAAGGAAAGTGCTGCGTATCATCTATGGTGGGGTGCAGATGGCGGACGGTACGTGCAGGAGGCGAATGAACCACGAGTTGCATCAGCTGTTGGGAGAACCATCCATCGTTCACACCGCGAAAATCGGACGACTGCGGTGGGCCGGGCACGTAGCCAGAATGTCAGACAATAACCCGGTGAAAATGGTTCTCGACAACGATCCGACGGGCACAAGAAGGCGAGGTGCGCAGAGGGCAAGGTGGATCGATCAGGTGGAAGATGACTTGCGGACCCTCCGTAGACTGCGTGGTTGGCGACGTGTAGCCATGGACCGAGCCGAATGGAGAAGACTCTTATATACCGCACAGGCCACTTCGGCCTTAGTCTGAATAAATAATAATAATAATACGGTCGACAAATTTGTCTCTCACTCCGAATTTTCAAAACCAGTTTTTCATAGTTTTTGGATGTGAAGTAAATTGATTGGTGTTCAAAATTGAAGAAAAATGTAAAATGGATTGTTACCTGAAATCAATCCTCCAACCATTGGTACAGTGTTCCAATAGTTGCGGAACTCCTGTATTCATGTTCCTATAGTTGCGAATCCCTAAGGTTTTATACCGGATTCGCAACTAATGGAACACTACCGTAACTACTGGTACAAAGGTGAGAAAAAAATGGAATTTTAAAGATACTTTACCAGTTTGAAAGGAACTACGATGCTGTTTTTGTCTCTATCGTATTATGGCAGGTCAACTAATTGACAGGTAATGTGGATTGCTGCGACAAATTTGTAGATTATCTGAAAACCTTACTATCGTAACCTGGATCGTAACTATAGGACCACCCATAATGCAACGTACACACCAGTCAAGCAGTTTGACGAACATTGACTCCACCCCCAAGAAAACGCTTCGGTTGCTGCTTTGTTTGAACGTGTGTGAAGTTGTTCGAACAACCATTTGACAGTTGGCGGCTCGGTTGGAAAAAATTAAAACGGTTTGATTTTGGTTTGAGTTGTCGGGGTGGAATCAAGGTTCGCCGAACATGTTTGAGCATTTGTAGTGAAGTTGCACAAACCCCCATATATTTTTTGATGGTTGGTGCCAAGGGGCAACTAACTCTAAACTTTGCGTTAGTATTACTCATGTTCCTACAATAGTATTTCGTGATATTTCTTGTATCCATGATTTTCCACAAACAAACATTCGGTTGCTAGTTCGGTTGTTATGGCGTTTGCCAGTAAGTTGTTGAAACACAGTTTTCCCCCGTTTTGGAAACACCTGATTACTACTGTCTACAGATTCTAGGAAACTTTCAAACTGCATTTTATATTCCTTATGCCATCAAACCAAAACAGGAGCCCTAGAGATTGTCCAAAAAGTATTAGTAATAGAAATAGGTAGTTGTTCAGTGATTTTTTAGAACTTGAAGGAGACAGAAATTATGTGTTGCATAAAACGGGGTAGACTGTGTTGACTGTGTGGCGTTATGCTTCATGCTTTCCCAACCAGGGCTTTTTGATCAATTTGCCATAGATACGACGTAGTTTTTCGCTAGTATTTGTTAGTATTTCTGAATACTGCCGAAAGTTTAGAGTTAGTTGCCCCTTGGTTGGTGCTCAAGTTGGCGCGCGGTCGTTCGTGTGTGATATTGTTGGTCGAATAAATTGATTGTTCGTGCCGCTGTTGTTAAAACTTGATGGAAGTTTGAATAAACGAGAGGTGGAGTCGATGTTGGTCAAACTGCTTGACCATGTGTACGTTCCATAACTATCAGAACTATTATCCTAGTAACCGCTTTTGGTACGTCGCATATTATTTGAAGGTTCTTAGACGAAGGATATCTTGGGTATGTTCTCTTTGTCCAGACATCTATCGAACGATATTTTTCCAGCATGGATCAAAGAATAAAAGCATTATGAGCATTATTGACAATCTTCTTCACATTGTGTTTGTACCTCAACAGAGTGCACATTGATAACATTTACTTTATAATGTGCTTATTGAACTTTGCGTACCTTATATTCTGACCAAATTTAAAATCCAACCTGAAATAAATGCAGCCACTGCCAACTTTTTCGCCACTCAGCCAGCCGAAGAATCTTATCTCTTTCAACTCGACTTATCACCTAATGGATTACCCAGCACCGGTTTTCGTTCATGATTCGGCTGTCAAAGTGTGATATATTTCGCCGATCTTACTCCTTTGCAATTGGTGCAGGATCTGAGCAATGGCAATTTAAATTCAATGGTTGAGTTTGCAAGGACCGTCATCATTGGCGGCGTCGCAACCGCAGAGCAGCGACCAAAGCGCACACGGAAATACATCCAAAATGTAATCAAGTGGAAAAGTTTGTTTTTAATCAGCTTTTCGCGAAAGTTTGCTAATTTGGGAGAGCCCTCATAGCGTAGTCCTATTTCACTTTGTCGAACGTTTCCAAGTTCGCTGGAACGCTGACCGGCTGAATAGGTACTAAGAGCAATTATCGGTTTCTCAAATTTTTCCCACTCAGCGCCTCCAGCGGGTGTTTCCGGGAGGTAGCGTTCATCGTTCAAGCGTAAGCAATTAATCTTTATCCCTCCAACCGAAATGTATTTATTTACTTTCTTAAGTGTAATCAAGTAGATTTTCGTGGATCTTCTTGACGGTGGTTTTGAAAATATAAGTTGATAGGCTTGTTTAAAAAGGCTTGTAATAATTACCATACTCTACAAATATCTCGAGACCTTTTTGTTTCTGTTTAATTCAACAAAACGTTACCAGAGAGATTGGTTTTGAGCATGTTACTCTCACATTCGAAATAAAAATAAAATCAGAACATGCGACCGGTCTAATAAGTAATAAGACTCATCAAAATCCCATCTTCAGCATCATACAGACTCTCGATTTTCCGCCAACCATAAACCAAAACCCGAACCACTTGGAAAATTATTCCGAGTTTGCGAAAAATTTATCGATTCACAGCTTGGCTCAAGCTGGGCTTCTTAAATCGCGGTAACCAACTTAAGCCAGCAACTTTAGTCACCGCAGGATATCGCAGGAAAGCTTCACTGGAGTGCAAAGCAATTAATGAATTAAAGTGCTTCAGGAATATTTCATGAGCGAACGGAAAGTTGTAAATTTAATCCGGTACGGGGGACTTGCTTTGGAAAAAAAAACACCAAACCAGTCGGGAAAAAGACGGATGCAGAAACTTTGGGCAAATCACGAATTTGCCAAACCGTCTGCCGGAGCATAGTTTCAGCAGTTCTTATTCTTGCGCTTTTTCGCTCAGCAATGTGCATGTTTATGAATGTTTAATAGTTCACAACTTTAGGCACTTTTCGCTGATGCTGAGAATGTCGAGTATCGGAGAAGTGGAGAAACTTTTATAGTTTATCGGGACAAAACTTGCGTGGAACAATGTGGAAAAAATTACAACTTTTTGCTCCACCGAACACCACTTCATCGAAGCGATGCTTATGGCTAAACAGGCGTGTAGACTCCTGGAAAATTGTTCATTGAAACTTATAAACAATAAAAATATGTTAATTATTCAGTTTCCCAAAAAAAGGAAAAACTGCTCTTTATTTTTTTTTTTTCAAAACAGCTGACAATTAATTAAATTTTAAAACGATTGGCTTCTGAAATCTCGACGTTTAAGCATGCTAAGTGTATTTTAAAGCACAGTGGAGAGTACAAGACTGGAGCCCAAATTTAGAACAAAAGCGCTTGCCACCATAGTTCTAGGTTCTCAGATACATTTTTATATTTTAAACCAGTTACTTGGTGATCAAGTCTGTTCTCTCGATCTCCCTTAGTGAGATTAAACGGATTTCAAAACATTTTTATTCAGGTTTGTACATCAACTGGTTGGGTGTACCAAGAGATTAGTTGGGAAAAGCAAAGCCATGCACATAGTTAAAAAGATAAAAATTGTTTCATTTCGCTCTGATATCAAACTCTAAATATAATACAAATGTGAAAAATATCTTCACATCAAGGGTAATTTTTAACACTCTGTGCCTGGTACTTCTGATTCAATTCCAAAAGTATTAAAACCATAATTGGGTTATGCTTTCCCCTCATAAAAGGAATAACTCACCCAACAAGCCAAGATTACGACAGATGCCGGTTTTTTCGCGACCCCTGTGTTTTGTCATTTGCCTTTTTTCTCTCCATGTTGCCACTCGTTGCGCTGCTTTCTCCCACCTTATGTAGATTACACTGGGAAGGTGTCGATGACACAGACTAACGCCTATCTCGTCAAGAAATGTACTTCTCGTTTCCCGGCAATGAACTTCCGACTGCTGATGGGGCGGGTGGCAAATAAGGCAGAATAGAAGAACCCTTCCCAGAGCAACCAGCCAGCGACACACAATAAAGGCAGACCGCCAGAAATAGGGTGAGAGGGGGATGTCAGGACGAAAGGCGAAAGTGAAAATCAAGAAGAAAATTATACATCTCGGGTTCATTTAGACCGGAGCCATTTGCATAGATATTACTCCCTGGGGATACTTGTTAACACCGCCGTTGTCTTTTTAATATTGTGCTTCGGTGGGCTGCCGCCACTCGGGTGGCCTGGGGCCAGTCAACGAGAAAAAAAGAAATGCAATGGAAACAAAAACTAAGCAAAAATAGAATAATACGAAGTTTTTCTGAGGTAGATTTGATGTTTTTTCCCTTTTTGTATTGGATTGTCGCTGGAAACGATAATTCAATGGAATGAGGATTTGTAATATCTTATGTAAATGCAAAACAAATACTCATGTTGGTCTCGCAGGAAAAAAAAGTAAATATGGTTATGTCTCGGTATGTATGGTGGTGTTTGCAGATATTGTGTCAATTTACAACAAGCAGCCGAAGAGAATCAAAATTTCAATTTTTATTGATTGCAATACACGTTCCGATTATTCTTCGAAAATAGATTTTAATAAATGAGGGGGTCAAACGCAAAGGGGTGTAAGTGGCAAAAAGTTTGGTTAGAGAAAAAATGGATGCGAAGTTTTTTTTATATTTTTTCGCTTCATACAAATTGTATGGAAGTTAAAAAAATAAAAATTTTCTGTGACTATTCACATTTTTTATATACAACGTACATACAATAGCCACACATTCCCGCAAAGCTCTAGAACCAAAGTATTTTTTTGCTATAATCAATTCAAATTTGACCAAAATATCCCTTGCAGCCCTCTGCTTCTAACCCTCTAAAATGTATACCGTCAAATGGGGTTACTTTCAAAACTTTCTACTTTCAATATCATTGTATTACACAAAATGCAGTCAAGAAAGAGAATTACCCCACCCATATCCTAATGGGTACTCGTAGAATGTTTTATACATCTAACTTAAAAGACATAGCGATTGGATTAATTTCGATGAACGAAGAACATGCTTATTGCAAGTTACCCATATGAGGGGTGATTTGCGATGGCGAGCCAAACGCTTTTTTCTATATCTGGCGACCAAATGAAAGAATCGTGGGTTCATTGATCAATTTTGCATGAAAAGCAGTCATGAAAGGATGTTGTGCTTTGTTTTAAAATTAAAATTTCTAAATAATTTAAATAAATATTTGCACAGAATAATAACTGGACGATAAATTAATCACATTCCTTGAATCCAACGAGTTAAAAGCGGTGATAAACACAATAATAAAGCAGTTATTACAAACTTTCATGTCCTGTCACGGAATAAAAATTGGTGTAATTTTTGCAGCATGCTTTTCATTCTTTGCGTTTCTATAGAGAATGAGAGGAGCAGATATGTAAACATCGCGTGACATCTCTCATTGAATTTGAGAAATTGCAGTACTGATCTTAATCACTCACTCTCTCTTATTCACTCACTCACTTTTACTCACTCATTCACTCTTGCTCACTCTCTCACTCTTACTAACTCGCTCATTCTTACCACTTACTGTCACTCGCTCACTCACTCACTTTTACTCGTGCACTCATTCTTACTCACTTACTCACTCACTTACTCACTCTTGCTCACTCACTCATTCTTATTCACTTACTCACTTACTCACTCTGACTCACTCACTCTAACTCACTCACTTACTCTTACTCACTCACTCACTCTTACTCATTTGCTTACTCACTCTTACTAACTCTCTCTTACTCGCTCACTCACTTTTACTCACTCACTCGCTCTTACTCGATCATCACTCACTTACTCATTCTCTATTACTCACTCGCTCTTACTCATTCACTTACTTTCACTCATTCGTTCACTCATTCTTACTCACTCTTACTCATTCGTTCATTCACTCTTACTCACTTACTCACTACAACTCACTAACTCACTATAACTCACTCACTCACTCACTTACACTCACTCGCTCTTACTCAATTACTCACTCTAACTAATTCAGTTACTCACTCATTTTTTGTTTCTCACTTGCTCCACTCAGTCAACCACTCTTACTCATTCGCTCACTCACCCACTCTAAATCACTCATTCACTCCTACTCACTCACTCTTACTCACTCTTACGCATTCACTTACTATTACTCATTGCTAACTCACTCTTACTCACTCACTCACTCTCTCTTACTCACTCAATCAGACTCACTCATCCACTCATTCAATCGTAAATTCTAAGAATTGGATCACGCTTCATCCGGAAAAACTATAGCGACCAAGGAGCAACTTCAACCTTGTTGCCTTTGTAGCCTTGCTGACGTGGACCGCAGCTAACCGCATTGGATGAAATTGACCTCCTCAATCGTCAAATCTGAAACACATGCAAGTTGGCGGCCATTACCACTTGCGGAAAATTGGATACTTATTTCTATACTGCGTTGAAACAATTCCAGGTGAAAGGCAAATTATGATTGATTTATATGAATTCTGAATAAACTTTTATGGAGTAACATTTTTTTCACCGAAATGAAGTATAAACTTGAAATAAGGACTTATTCGGGGTAATGGCATTCGGGGTAGTGGCCTACGGGGTAATGGCATTATGGGTAATGGAATTATGGGTAGTGTCATAGAGTCATTTGCAACACATCCCGAGCAAAAGAAAATACCTCAATAATATAAAATTGGGATTTGATAGCGAAATGCCTCTGGCAGTTTGGATTTTTCTTCTGGTTGAATTGAACCATGTTAGAATTACAATGTTTTTAACTTTTAAAAATTTTAACGATTTTTGTCTAAAATTGTGAATTATTTTATTGGACATTTGTTGCAATGTCTCAATATAATTGAAAGTAGAACTGATAGGATTATAAATGGCTTCTTGTGAGATTTCAAACGCCTCAAGAAGGTCATCAGAGTTTTTCGCTTTGGGGATAATTTCCGATCAGCCCGTAGACCATTATTTCATCTTCCCGGATAGTCTTAGTTCTATCGAGGCACTCCGGTCGATGAAACCTGTTAAGCACGCATCTTACTTTCTTACAACTATAAGAGAGCAGATGTGTGATTTGGTCGAAAGATCATTCAAGATTACCTTTGTATGGGTCCCATCCCATTGCCTAATCTATGGCAATGAGAAGGCGGACTCGCTAGCAAAGGTGGGCGCACAGGAAGGTGAAGTTTATGATAGACAAATCTCGAACATCGAGTTTTTCCCATTAGTCCGTCAGAGTACTCTTCAAAATTGGCAAATGATTTGGTCACACAATGAACTTGGACGGTGGCTATTTTCCATAGTTCCTAAAGTTTCTGCGCGAGCGTGGTTCAGAGGTGAGGACTTAAGTCGAGGCTTCATTCGCACGATGTCGAGACTTATGTCCAATCACTATTCACTAAACACACATCTCTACAGAATAAACCTGGTCGATAGCAACCTATGTAAGTGCGGAGCCGGTTACGATGACATCGATCACGTAGTTTGGTATTGCTCGGAAAATGACGCCTCCAGAGAGCAACTATTGGATACCCTTGTGGCCCGAGGTAAACAACCCTTCCGGGATATAAGAGGTGTTTTGGGAGATCGCGATGTGATATATATGCAGGCCATCTATGCCTTTCTTTGTTTGGCTGACATCAAAGTTTAATGCCTATATTCTTCTCTTTCTCAGTTTTTTTTCTTGTCCGATTCTGTTTCTCTGTACCATGTACCCCGAAGCTCTGGCCATCCGGAAGATGCTCCCTGACGAACCAAAATCGAGCACGACGCCACGCAAAACCGTTTTCAACGTTCAACGTCAAACGCCCGGATGAGCAGTTGAAATAACCTAAACCCAAATCCCTACCCCGTCCGTCCTGTATTAAGTTTTTCTAACCTTGAGTCGCCACGAGTATTATGGTCTATGTCCCCTCCCAACTAACTGTTAAGATAAGATGATATATCATGTAAATATATCATACTTGAGAATTGCGGCTCCGCAAAGTGTCACACACGACTGAGCCTACAAAATAAATGAACTGGTTAAAAAAAAAAGGTCATCAGAGTCAAAGTCAGCATGAGTTACCAACTTTTGTTAAAGTGCACTAAATAAAATAATTGAAAATTACTCCTCTGGAAAGTACCAGAGCTAAAATTTTTTTTCATCTCAATTACTTGGACTGGTTAAATTCCATGTAATTGAGAATTTAAATTTTAATCTCATCCAGTGATTTATCATCACCTTTCAAGACGACTTTGAACAATCGCTCAGTTTTGTCGTCTCATTCCTAAAGCCAGAAAACTCGGCAACAGATACCACAATTGACGGAATCCTTTGCTTTTTTGCACGAATCGAATCACCTGGGCTAGAGGTAGATTCGATTTGCTCAATTTCATCATTAATCAAATCGAACCTATTGCTCAGTTCGATTAGAGAAGAATTATTTTGAATGTTAGGGTTAGAAGGAATATCTGAAGTATATCTCCAGAATATCTCCAGCTTTCTTCTATTTTTCTGCGCTTAGGCAGAACGGTCTTGAAACCTTGTTTCTTAAAAGGAAGTGGAGAATTCAGCGACTCCCCCTCCTCTTGTTTTTATTAATGCTCATTGCTGAGCGTGGAGACGTGACCTTCTAAAAGTTTTTTTTTCCAACGTAAACGAAGGCACGGGTCCAAGCAAAGATCACAACGGGATCAGTAAGTACAAATAGCGCTGAGAAGCACTGTTAAAATCAAAATAGTTAAAACCTTCCTTCATCAAAGAGAGAAAAGAACCTCTCAGCACGAAAGCACGTTGCGGTCTGGGATTCTTGGAAGTCGTTTACGTGTTCCAGAATGATACGGTGTATGGCATTCTAGCTCACATAAAGTCGTCCAGCGGGGAATGACCAGCTGCCACCGTACTGTCGCATCGATCTTCTCCTGAATCACTTTTCATAGAATTTTCAGAACAGTACATAGCTATATACTGTCTCGCGACTTATTGCATATAGGTTACGTTTAGGCCACCATTTCCAAGCAGGTTCGCTTAGATTCATTCAGTCGGCCGAACAAATCTCAAATAGCACAACTCAAATTGAATTGGTTGCAGCCGCTCATATGCTCGTACATTAGCTACAGAAACTGTCAAGCGAGATACTTGGAAGTTTATCCTTATAATATTAAGTAGCTTGACTGGTTGTATTAACACTTAAACTGCAAATTGTTCCCATGTTTATTGCTTTACTCACCACGCTCAAACGTTACACGGCCACCGATTGAGGAAACAGAAAATCTTAGCAACAGGAAAATAACCCGGGACGAAACAGTTTTTTTTCTCAACATAGCCACATGTAAGGAAAAATAATGCGCTCAATTTCCCAGCTGGGAGTAGACCACTATCAAGAACCGATCCCTTTGCGAAAAGTGCACATCACAGTGAAAAAAAGTAGCAAATGCCACCAGCGTCAGTCACCACACGTCCTCGCTACTCGAACGACCTGGGTCTATCATAATAATCGTAATCGTAAAAAATGTGCCACTCTTGAGAGAGAACGCTTTTTTCTGGTTTTTACCTCATTTCGCCGGAGCCGCTATTGTGTGACTTCACGCCTCGATATGGCCTGGCCACTCTGTAGCAGGTCTGCGGGTCCCAGTCAATGTAGCGGTCCTCTAACCGCTTAGCTGTAAAAGACTCTTTTCATGTCATAATGGGACGTCTAAACCGAGGGACTTCCCCACTCATTCACGGAGTTGCGAAGCTTACGAACAACCAACAACGGTTATGACGGTGAATGTGTGTTGTGGTAAAAAGTGTGAAATTTTACTTCCATGAATAATCAAAGGTATGGCCGCGCCACCGCCACGGAAGCTGCGATGGGGCTTATAAAGACTAATTTGAGTGAAGTAATGGAATGCAATTTGCGACAACGGTATGGCGAGGATTTCGGAATGAATAAAATAAGAAGAGCAGCGGTGACTGAAGTCACGATCCGTAATCCAAGTGACATTTTTATTTGCTTCGTGGATTTATTAAGTTCTTATAAGGGATGTATTTCAGTCATATTATTATCGAGCTAAACAAACTATTCTATTCACCCTATTCTGAATTTAATCGGATAAAACACCCGTGTAAAAAATCCCACACAAAATTTGTTCAAAGTTGTTTTATTCTGCATGATTGGGTGAGAAATGATAAAACTTTTCTTACACGGTTTTTTTTAAATTTGGAACTGAAAACTTTGATAAGAAAATAATATAGAGCTTTTAGTGGAATGTCTTCACTTGTATTCAATACGACGAGTTTGTACTATTCCATTCAACTCCACCACTTAATTGTTACTTTACCAGGTACATATTTCGCCCTCAGCCCGACTTCAGTAAGGCTGGGTAGTACAAACTCGTGTTATGACAACTGAAATTTTTGTTTTACGTGGAAAGCATCCCTGTGTAAAAAAAATTGGATGTACTAATAGAGAACTCAAATGTCTAGCGAGTTTACGAGTTGTGACTTCACGGTTTTGCCGTTCTCGAATCGCGGGCATGCAAACATCACATGCTCTGCCGATTCTACCTCACCTACACATTCCGAGCACTCCGCAGAATCAGCGAACCCGAACCTATGCAGGAAATTTTTAAAGCAGCCATGTTCGGACAACACCTGTGTTAGGTGGAAGTTGACCTGACCATGCTGTCTACCAACCCAGTTTGACGCATCCGGAATCAATCTGTGTTTCCAACGACCTTTGACTGCAGTGTCCCATGCTCTTTGCCATTTGAGCAGCGAGGCTGCTCTCTTCAGGCTGTCTCACTTGCACCGAGTCCCTTTCGTTGTAGCACTCCACATCTTCCTCTAGGAGTATGTCTATCGACATTATCCCCGCATGTGGTATGTGCTTGCAACCCGCAGACACATCAGCGGATGTACCCTGATTAAGTTCTTAACATTGCACCCGGCCTCTAGTGCTTTGGACCATGCTGGTACGCCGTATCGGATAATAGACAAGTGTCTAGCAATCCAGCCTGTGATCATCAGCCGTCCCGGCCCTGTGTTTGAGACCGGTGAAGGGACCTTCCAACAGCAGTTATCAGGCAAGTACGCTCTCAATACGTTCATTTCATCCTCCGAAAAGTATCCTGTTTCCAGCCAATGCGCAGCGACGTTTCATTCATCAGAATATCTTTTTGATCGCTTTGTGGAAGGTCCCTGTCCGCTCATCACAGTCGAGCCAATCCAGCCTGCGATCATCAGCCGTCCCGGCCCTGTGTTTGAGGCTGGTAAAGGGACCTTCTAACAGCGATTATCAGGCAAGTACGCTCTCAATACCCCTCCTTAGCCGTGCGGTAAGATGCGCGGCTACAAAGCAAGACCATGCTGAGGGTGGCTGGGTTCGATTCCCGGTGCCGGTCTAGACAATTTTCGGATTAGAAATTGTCTCGACTTCCCTGGGCATAAAAGTATCATCGTGTTAGCCTCATGATATACGAATGCAGAAATGGTAACTTGGCTTAGAAACCTCGCAGTTAATAACTGTAGAAGTGCTTAATGAACACTAAGCTGCGAGGCGGCTCTGTCCCAGTGTGGGGATGTAATGCCAACAAAGAAGAAGAATATGCTCTCAATACGTTCAGTTCATCCACCGAAAGGCCTCCTGTTTCCAGCCAATGTGCAGCGACGTTTCTCGCATCTGAATATTCTAACGATCGGACACCGGGTCGCACACTTGCCCCCAGCCTTGTGAAAGGTCTCTGTCCGCTCATCACAGTCGAGCCTATCCAGCCAGCGATCATCAGCCGTCCCGGCCCTGTGTTTGAGGCAGGTGAAGGGACCTTCCAACAACGTTCATTTGGCAAGTTTCCATTCAACGTGTTCAGTTCATCTTCTGATAAGATTCCTGATTCTAGACAACTCGTGACCACGCTTCTTCCGTTTGAAAATGATGCTCCCCAACATTCCAGTACTCGTCACTCCCACATCAGCAACGAAAACGGTGGTCTGCACATCTACTATCAGAATGTTCGCGGGCTTCGTACCAAAATCAACGATTTCTTTTTGGCGGTATGCGAAGGAGATTGCGATGTTGTTGTATTAACCGAAACTTGGCTCGACGACGCCATACAATCAGCACAGCTTTTTGGACGCCACTACTCGGTGTTCAGAACTGATCGCAATCCTTTGAATAGCCGTGAAACCCGTGGCGGTGGTGTACTAATCGCAGTTTTATCTAAGTTCAATTGTGCTCGTGATTCTGCTAGCAGCGTTAGTGATACCCTCGAACAATTATGGGTTCGAGTCAATATGCCTGGATTCATTATCAGCATTGGGGTTGTGTACTTGCCACCTGATCGTATGAACAATTTTGATGATATTCAACGCCATCTAGAATCTATCGAAACGGTTAATTCTACACTCAGGGCTAACGACAAGGCCCTGCTGCTCGGTGATTACAATCAATCTGCGATTCGTTGGTGTTCGGTCGAGAGTTCTCACCCGACTGTTGACTTGATACGTTCTCGTCTATCAGAATCCAGTTGCGCATTGTTGGACGGATTCAACTTTCATGGATTGACCCAGATCAACTCAATCGTTAATCCAAATGGTCGTGATCTCGTTCTGGCAAACGATGCAGTGCGGCCTAGTTGTGCAATACGCCCTGCTCTTGAACCGCTGACACCTGTTGATGTCAACCATCCTCTGCTTACCTTGGAGTTGTCGTATGCAGTTATAATTTCCGAAAAGCAGATTACTCTGCATTGAATGAAATGCTACTTGCAATGGATTGGGATTGCATCAATTCATTTGATAACGTCGACGGTGCTGTGGACTTTTTCACTGACAGTATCGTTCGTGCATTTGCTATCCATGTTCCGATTGTGGGAGCTGCACGAAAGCCCGCGTGGTCCATCCAATCACAGATTACGAATACTTAAACGTCGCCGGTCCTCTGCACTTCGGAGATACTGCAATTATCGTTCCACTTACAACAAGCTACAGTTCAATAGTGCCAGCAGTGTATACAGAAGTTATAATCAGTTTTTGTATTCCCGATTCATCAGTCGCACACAACGAAATCTGCGTCTAAATCCCAAGCAATTCTGGACATTTGTTAGGTCCAAACGGAATGAAGATGGTCTTCCTACGTCAATGCAACTGAATGGTGTTTCTGCTGACACTCCAGCTGACAAATGCGAGCTCTTTGCTGAACAGTTTAAGACCTCCTTCAACGATTTCTCAGCTCCGCTATCTCTTGTCATCGAGGCTTCTCGTGACACTCCTCGAGATGTTCTGGACTTAGGCATCTTTCCCATCAGTGATGAAAATGTGTGCCGAGCGATCCGGAAACTGAAATTTTCGTTCTGCGCTGGACCGGACGGGATACCGGCTGCTTTGCTGCGCCGGTTCTCGAGCGCTCTTATTAAACCGTTAGCAGAAATCTTCAATCTTTCCCTTCGAACCAGAACGTTTTCCATGCGCTGGAAGTCGTCATACCTTTTTCCAGGTCATAAGAAAGGAAACAAATGCAACGTGAGCAACTATCGTGGAATAACCACTCTCTCCGCTTGTTCGAAAGTTTTTGAAATAATAATGAAAGACACGCTTTTCGCCTGTTGCAGGCAGTACATCTCTACGGACCAGCATGGATTTTTTCCTAATAGATCGGTCGCGACCAACTTGATAGAATTCACAACAACTTGTATTGAGGCTCTGGACAATGGGCGGCAAGTGGATGCGGTATACTTAGATCTTAAAGCTCCTTTTGACCGAGTGGATCCTCGTATTCTACTTGGTAAACTTGAGAAGTTGGGAGTTTCCATTGCGTGTTTTGATTGGTTTCGATCTTACCTGACGGATCGAAAATTGCGTGTGAAAGTCGGATCATCTCTTTCGGATCCCTTCGTAACGCCGTCTGGTGTATCACAAGGGAGTAATCTAGGACCATTATGGTTTCCGATACTCGTCAACGATGTGACACTGGTGCTACCACCTAGTGTGAGACTGCTCTATGCTGACGATGCAAAGCTTTACATTGTTGTCAACAGTCTTGAAGACTGCATTCAACTACACGGGAAATAATCCGGAACCAAAAAGTGGCAAAATGAGTCATGATTTCGAGAAAAATGTGTGTTCTTATGTTATGAAAATACACCATGAAAAAAGGTCATGAAATCATGACTCTTTTTGCTGTGACGCAATCTTGCCGTTACGTTTTCGATATTTGATGACGAAAAGTGGCAAACTGAGTCATGATTTCATGAAACATGCACTCAGGAACCATGAGCCAAAGTTATGAAAACATAATCATAATTCATGAATCTGGCATCTGTCATTTATAATTCCGATTTATTTGATGAAAAGTTGGCATCTAGGTCATGATATCATGACGCATGCACTCTGGAACCATGAACTAAGGTCATCAAAGTAGACAAATAGTTCATGAATCTGGTATCTATCATTTATGATTCCATGGCTTCACTTCAAATCTTCAAATCTCAGAATAAAAATCCCTTACTTTCCAGTCCATTTTTTCCACTCAGAGATGCCTAAGACATACCTATTTATTAGAATATTTGTTGTGGCAACCTCAGTTAAAATCATGTATAACTGACTAAAAAATCTGTCAGCAGCTAAGGGGAAGCAGGGGAGTTTATGATTTTTTCCTTGTTTAATTTTTTCTATACTTACAATTATCCATTTGTTACATCACGTCGCAATGATCGCAAATAGCTCGCCCCCAACAGCTGGACCATAGCTAGTGTGGTTCTACAGTGCCTCCTTCAGCCAACCGAACTCGCACAGGAACAACCCCAACTGGAGGTCATTGTCCATGCAGATAAACGCCATCCGTTCAACGTGAGAACCGAGAAAGTCCTCCAAGCGTGCCTCCTTCAGTGCCGGAACGTGCTCGTTCTTCTGACAGTACACGTTCGACAGAATTTGATACGCAGCTCTGTGACGACGGGCGCCCGGGCCGTCATTAGTGTTTGAACGAACTTAAACATGATCTGCTTGAGGAAGGGCTTTCGAATCACTATTTAGAAGGTGTTGATTTCGGGGGAATGTTTGAGTGAATCGTGGTTGCACTTCTGTTCTAAGACGCTTGCCAGTACTGCAGTCGGCAGCATCGGTAAATCGACTGGAAATCTTATAATCCAGGTTCCAGGCGCATAGGCCAGCAGGCAGAAACTGTACAGTGTAACAGATTCACTAACCATCCTTCCCGTCGTTTCTTGCTATGTTACTCCCTTTTCACAAATACAAAATGATGGCTCGGGACCAGACACTTCCGCGACTCGATTTCAGACCGGAGACAATATAATCACACTATCTATTCACGTACAAGAACACAATTTGGTTATACAAACAAACGAGAAATAAAATCGATTTAACCCCTATCCGATTCGGATTCGACTGCAGCGGGGAGAATTTGTTTTGCGAAATTGGACTACCTGGAGACGGAGGATTGTCAACACACAAATTTTACACTATTCGATAGAAACTTTTTTTTTCAGTTGCTTCGCGGACACCCAACTGACAAAACTGCGTTACGCTGATTCCAGAAATTTTTGATATTTTCATGATTCTGAGTCATGTTTTCATGACTCTGAGTCATGTTTTTAAGACTCAGCGTCGTTTTTCATGACCCAGCGTCATGATTTCATGACTCCGAGTCGTGATATTTAATTTATGAAAATGGGAGTAGCATTTTGATAACGCCTCTGGAGGTTACTACCTTACTTTAAGATAAAAATGCTATTATTATTCATGGTTATCGTATTTTAGGTCATGATATCATGCATTGTAGTCATGATATCAAGAAGTAACAAGTTTTATGAAATCATGACTCTTTAGTCATGGATTTGGCAACGGATTTTTACCCGTGTACAAATGCTTTTAACCCGTTTAGAGGGGTGGTTCGTGCGTAACTGCTTGTCACTCAGTATCCATAAATGTCAGACAATAACATTCAGCAGAAAACGAAAACCTATCATCTATAATTACATGCTTTCTGGGACAGTTCTTCAGCGAGTGAATCACATCAGGGATTTAGGAGTTATACTTGATGACGCACTAATCTTCCGTTTCCACTACGATAACGTGATTTCTAAGGCAAATCGATAACTTGGCTTTATAATGAAAATCGCCAAAGGATTTCGTGACGCTTATTGCCTGCGATCACTATATTGTGCGCTTGTACGATCAATACTGGAGTTCGCTGTCACTGTCTGGTTCCCCTATCAAACTACTTGGATCTCGAGGATCGAATCTGTGCAAAAAAGGTTCGTGCGCTTTGCATTGCGCAATCTCCCTTGGCGTGATGACGCATTTCACTTCTTAGTCTTTATGAAAACCTCTGTCGGTTGCTTGGGCTGGATACTTTAGATGTTCGACGCCGTGTGGTACAGGCAATGTTCGTAGCGAAAATCCTGAATGGTGCTTTTGACTCTCCAGCAAAACTTAACAGGATGAATTTTTACGCTCCTATGCGTCCGCTGAGGAGAAGGGATTTAATTCAGCTTGGTGCTCGAATCAGTCGTTAAGGTTAGCATGTTCCAGTTCGATATATGTCGTCCAATTTCAACGCAGTGTTCCATCTCTTTGATTTTAGTCTATCGCCAACTCCTCTACAGCGAGTTTTTACAGCATACTTTCGTGACACAAATTGACACTACAACCATAGATTATTTAGTTCAGTTTTATTATAGTGATGTATTTCGTGTGTATATATTCAAGTGTAGCGTCGGATTGAAAGATTTGCTCATCGGTTTTGATTTGTGATATCGAAGGCACTCTGGAAGAGCGCTGGATTGAAAAATGTGTTGTTCCCAACGGTATCGACATAAAAAATCGAAGGCGCATACATGATTTGTTTTTTCATCGGTTTCGATATGTGATGTCGAAGCTGCTGTGGTAAAGTAAAGAATAATTTGCCCATCTGTTTTTGGCTTGTGGCTTCGAAGACGCTTTGAAAGAGCACCGAAATAAGTTATTTGTTTTCTCATCGGTTTGACTTAAACGAGTTAAAATATCTAAAGAAGTCTGGAGTAGCGCCGAAGCAAATGATTCGGGTTTTCATCGGTTTCCACTTGTAATGTCGAAATGGCCCAAGTACTCCAAAATTAACAATTTTTTCATGTGATGTAAAAATTATATTTTAGGGAAACAATGACATACTTTCAATGCGAAACTACGCACCTACGAGGGCACAAAATGTTGGCTTCAAGGGAGTTGATAGTAACTATTAGTGCACAATTTTAAGAGACTGTTAAGGTGTTCGGCCGTACGGCACACTATTTTTGTACACACATACTCTCTCACATCCACACATATCGCTTAAATAGACGAAATGAATTTTTTGCATTAGGACAAAGCTTCTTAGTTGTCGACCAATCGTCTGGCTGGTCGAAGGCACGAGTTATTGATTTGTTGTTTTGATCGGTTTCGACTTAATATAATTTGTTTCCGGAATCAATGATTTGTTTTCTCATCGGTTTTCTGCTGGTGTTGTCGAAGTTGCTCTGGAAGAGTATCGGATTGTTGCAGCTTTTGATGGTGAAAGTTGTGTAGAAGAGGGGCGGATTGTTCGCGTCAAAGAAACGTTAATGCGGTTTACCAGCAGAACCCAACGATTCAAATTTGAATTTCGAAGGTGTTGTGTGAGAGTGCCAGCCTGATTGAACAGGATAAGATAAATTGTTTGTAAAAATTACTTTGAATCCCCTTTAATTTATTAATATCTTTTGAGATGGACGGATTTCGGTGCTGTACGGATTTCGGTCCCTCACGGTATAAAAGATTTGTTCTAAGATGGTTTTTTCCAGATGTTTTCGTTTCGTGACCATTTCTATATATATAAAAATGAAGTTCTGTCTGTCTGACCTTTATGGACTCGGAAACTACTGAGCCGATCGTCGTGAAAATTTGTATGCAGAGATTTTTTGGGGCCGGGGAAGGTTCTTGAGATGGTTTGAGACCTCTCCCACCTTAAAATAGGGGGGCTTCCATACAAATGAAACACCAATTTTTTAATAACTGGAGAATTAATCAAGCAACTGGAACCAAATCTGGCATGTGGAGGTTTTGGAAAGGAAGATATATTTCTGTAGTGGTTCAAAAGCCTCCCATTCTGGAAAGGGAGGCTCCCATACAAATACAATAGCAGTTTCTGCATAACTCGAGAACTAATCAAAGTATAAATCAATTTTAGGCGAAACGAAGTTCGTCGGGTCTGCTAGTTCTAAATAATGAACAACGTGAACATCGTTTCTGAGCAACTGAATATAAGCGTCGAAAGCAATTACTAGTGTTTAACGCGGATTTTGAAAACTAAACGTTTCCCTAAAAAAAATTTTTTTACGTCGGTTTGGGGGTCTAACGAGTTTTTTAAGCAGAATATGAGGATACATGCTGACATAAAGGATAGTCTATAAAAAAATCACGTATGAATTCATATGAAATGATTTTTGTACGAACAAAATATCACAAGTCAGTCAAAAAGCCGCTTGGCAGAATCCCGACCATATTTAAAGCTCATAAAGAATGAAGTTGAACACCACAGTTTGCCATCAATTCAAACATACAGTTCCGATGAATCATCCGCCAATGAAATCAATGCAGAATTTCTATTCGTACTGTGTCACTAGTCAGTACACAACCAACAATCAACTTAGTCCAGATGCATGAGAGCATTTTCGAACGTGATAGGAAAACATTCAACCGAAGCGCCAGTCTGTCTGCAAGCAAACCTCCAGTCATACACCACATACTCGATCATATAATTTCCAGTAATAGTAGATGAAGCGACCACTGCTACAAACGCTAGGAAAAATGAAATTACCATTCGTAAAACCCAGCATTATCCGACTGCATATCGCAGAAGCAGCAAGCGCCTATTTTCCCACAATATCCCACCCCCTTCATTTGGGTGGACACCGCAAACGCAGGGAGGCCGAGGTGGACATTGCAAGTTAAGAAACGATAATGATTTTAATGAGTTTAATTACACAGGCACGTATTGCACTGCATACTCTTACTGGTAGTCGCAGAGGGAATAAAATTGACCACAATTTGTGTGTTTGTGTGCGATGGCCTTTTTCACATGAAATATGGAAAATTGGTTAATTTTGAATGCGGCATTTGTATGTCGTGCGCGCAAAAGTTGCGATTGGAAAAAGTTGACCCATTAAAAATCAATCAAATGCTCATACGCAATTCTGTAATAGATGTCATTGACAATGGTGTAGCTTTGTTGTATGGTGATTGATTAGTTGAAATATTTTATCAGATGAATGAATTCTATTGGACATTTGTTGTTACGAGTTGGACATACCAAAAATGAAAATCGTAACCCGCCATAGCACATTGGTAAACAAAATCGAACCCACTTTTGATATCATGTTTTCAATTCCAATATTTAAATCGCGAAAGACCGATGGTATCCTCGGCTTCCAAGGCCAAGGCGTGGTGGTGCATCTTGTTAGACTCCAGGAAGGAATCACTTCGCAAGTACCCGCCTAGGCAAATGTTTATTCTTTAAATGGATTTTTATTTTCCCATATCCTTCTTCCAAGATAGCTCTTTCGATCTGGTGGCGCTTTTGCTCGTCAATCCATTTATTCCTTCGATCAAACGTTTATCGGTCTGAGAAAAAAAAAGTTTCACAGGGCTGTCGTAAGGTTACGAGCAGTATTTACAGTCTTATTTTGATTTTTAATTAATGCAGTGCGATTTTTGTCTATCACAGGGAATTGTCGTTTCATTCTAGCCTCTGATGAAGCAAACATTCCATGCGATTGGTAGGTGTAAGTAATCTCTGAATCAAGTATTGAAATAGGCAAGAACTAAACTCATCCTGCCATTTTAATACTCTTTTATATAAGGCATGTATATGAGTTGCTTTCAACTTTAAAAGTATAACTATACTAATTCTATTTGGCCTGCCTTCCTACGCCGTTGGCAATTCAAAGTCTTTAGTATCTCGTCACATTTTGGATGAGACACTCTCATGAAATGATATTCCTCGGCGAAGCATCATCAGCACCCGATTGAGCGAAGGCGCGTGACGGAACGATTGAATCGATTGATGACTGTTTGCGGAACACTCAACTAGGTCCTTGCTCAAGCAAAGAGCCCAGAAACTCGCCATAAAAATCTCACAAAGAGCACGTCGAGGCATTTTTGGTTTAGTAAACGCGAATTGATGCACGTTCTAAGTGGATTTTGCAAGACATCGAAACGGTGGGATAATGTAAGCATGCTTCCTTTTCTTCAGCTCGACATCATTGGATGACTGTGGGTTTCGGTACCGACAATGTTTATGAATAATTAAATTAGAACATATCATCCGTGGAGAGACATGTATCCGGAACATGTCGTAGGGCTTCAAGCTTTATCATGTGCTACTGTTATGCAAGTGTCATGACCCGCCGGTCATGAGATAGGATATTAAATAATTTATTGGCGAAAATCAAAAGTGCACATATACTCCGGTTAGCATGATGCTGTCAGAGCAACCATTAAAGTCAAATCTCGCATAAAGGAGTGCAGACTAATTTTTTAGTTCAAATGAGAAGACAGGAAGACAAGAAGACAAGAAGACAAGAATGCAATAAGGTATTCGACGGGGAATCCTATTCTATTGTTTCCTGTCGAAAATTGGCCGGATCGGATCACTTACCCTTAATTGATTTGCTCTTAACAAGTTGCAGTCAATGGATAATCATGTCCCATTGTTACTTATTGAACATTTTCCGGATCGGACTTTGGGCCCAGAAGCTATGGCCAAAATATGACTTTTTATGCCAAAAACGTGCAGTAAAGTGCAAGAGTTCTCATTATTCGCAACGCACAATTGGAATCGACACTATCCGGTGATCCCAAATGTCTCTACTGCAGTGTAATGTTTCATTTTGATGAGGCTGAACCCGGGTGAGGTATTTTGCACGTCCTGATCGTGAGTCGTGAGGGACGTTCACTTTTCTGCTGGTCACGGTGAAAATATTACTCTATATGAGCATTCCAAGCATGTGTACACGTACCAGCGAACTCCCTCTTCCCCCCATTTGAGATGGCAGAGGGACAGACCCTGAACCCGTTCGAACACGACCGACATGCAAAAGAAAGGACACTTTGTGCTTATGCTTATCGAACATTGTCTCATTAAAATTCATCGACTATGAGAGAAGAGCCCGAGTTGCGATACGGTCTAATGAATCAATTTAGGCGATGACACGTCGTACGAGTTGAAGTTGGCACACTGTGTGAATTGGAAACTGGGCTACCCGCCCACGCATAGAGTGACTATATCCTGCACCCATGAAGTTCGGGTGTTGTATCCCTACGGAAAGGACGGTGCAATGATCTGAACCTAATTTGAAATTTTGATAGGGTCATGTGGAACTTTGCCTCGTATCGGTATTATCTCGGTTGAATGTAAATTACCTGAGCGATATGCGGTGACGCCGTTGTCACAGGTTTGAAACTATTTGCGATGATAGGGAGGTGCCTTTACGCTTGAAGCATTGTATAATGACGGTGTTTGCATTTCAAAGTGCATGAAGTATTAACTCGAACCCTACAGTTTCACTTATCAATTGATGATAGTCTTTGCTATTTTTTTTATCAAAACTAAAATTTAATCGAAAACTTGTACATATATACAAAAATTCGCTTGATATTATTGCAATTGTTACTCTTTAAAGACAATATCAAAAATTCGACAGATGTTAAACGGTATTCCAATGCTTGCACCCAAAGAAGTTTCAATAGTTTCCCACCCGAGCATTTGAATAATTCCAATACGATAACCCGCACCCGCAATCCGATTCCTGGAATAGCGGAAGCACTTTCGTGCGGTTGGTGGGCAAACAGAACCATTCAGCTGCAATTATGGGGGAAAACTGCGCTTTGAAGCGCATTTCAAATAAATCTTGATAAGCTTTGCTTTTTCCGTTTCGGTTCGTATCGTGCAAGTTGAAGCTGGCTGCTAACTGAATATGGAACAAAACTGCATAGGAAAACGTTTGACCGCTGCTATTTGCTGCATTCGCAAGCTACCCGCCCGCTTAAATGAGCAGCGATTTACGGGCTTTTGAGAATTGTTTGAATTTGATTTTACCTTATTTTACTTTGATAAGCAAGCTCTTAAATAGAAAGAAAAAAGTACGAAAATGTAAAGAAAATAGAGAATACGTAAACCCCCAACGAGGGAAAAAAATACCTGTGAGAAGCCAGGAATTTTCGTTTCTCCAAAACGATTTCGAGTTCAGCCCAGAGGATCTATTGCAGTAATGTGACCAGGCAGTGAAAGCGTGATTGAAGCGGACGAGCATTGATCTAATTCAATCATAGCATCCAATACCAGTGAGTGAACAGCCTTGCTCAGATAGATACCAAACAACGATTATGAGCGATCGTTGCTGCGTAAACAACGAGCAATATAGTTCGCCAAGCCAAACTTGGTATGGTATCCAGGGAAGCTACGACATGAGCGTTTGTGTTACGCTTGCTTTACTAGAATAAAACCAAAACACATCAGTTGTTCTGCTTTATTCACTCTGCTTCGAAGTTGCTGGGATGGAGGAGAGAAAGTATCAAAGCCTCCCATGCAGTGTATCCGAGTTCCATACTCTTAGCGGACTTAATTTCCCTAATGTCTGGAAAGATTTTTCTAACAGCATGTGGTAACAACAGTCATTGTTAGGTTACCAAGTGATTTGCCTCGCTCAGTTGTCTCCCATTGGTGAGCGATGAAGATCTTTAAACATTGAATCAACGAACGCCAAATTTCAACGATCTAGAAAGCATCAGCGATTAGACCGTAGGAGAGCATCAAGTTGGCATGAATTTATTCGATTTTTACTCATGATCTGATTTTTTTCAATGCCTGAATGTGACAAACCGTCTCACATTATATAAGTTACGGACGTAAATGCAACCAGAGTCAAATTGCTGGAACGGCAACTGTTAGCGTCCAACTCTAAGCTAGCCACATTGGACCGGACGTAACCGGAGACCAACACCTTGCATATTCCGCACCGGTGTTATTGGAGCCGCGACCGACGCCCATGATTGATGGTTCTTGCCAGTATCAGCATAAAGTATTCCCCAGCTAGGTTCCATAATAATTAGTTAACAATAAAATTCATTCGTATTTCTTCACTCGAGCAGACAGGTCGATTGTTTAGTTTTTAAAAATGTATCTCGAACGACCAAAAACATAAGTGGCGCAGTCGGTAGGATCCGGTAGTTTTCGGTTGAGATAAGTGTAAAGTGAAATCGCCCGCCAACTGGAAGAACGTGGGAATAACGTCACCGACAGGAGGCATCTTCGACGGATTATTGAAGATTCGAGACGATATCCAGCACTCATCAAGCGAAAGCCTGCGGATCAACTTAATCAACCTATCCCCCACGCGACGGTTCATCGCGGAAAACTAACTGTAAGTAAACGAATCTATCAACAACATTATCGATTGATAGTGATAATAAGTGAAACAGTGAAAGTGAATTAACAATAAATCCCTAAAATCGTTAGATAAAATATTTGTGAATATTAAGTGAATGATTACAAGGAGAATGTCTGAGGAAATTACACAACAAATTGAGGCTCTTACAGCCCAAATTGAGCAACAGAGACTACAAATTGAAGCTCTATCATCCCGTCCCCGTTCAAATTATGAAAGTGAAGTAGAGTCTAGAGTAAGATTGCCTTCCAATCCTACTTCCTCATTTAACCCATCTAGAGTGCCAGATGCAATCAAACTAATTGTCCCATATAAAGGAGATAAAAAATCATTAGCCACCTGGATCGCTTCCGTTGAAGAAAAACTTGATCACGCAAAGCAATTATGTCCATCAGCAGCAGATGTCACTATGGTGTTACCTCTTTGGACAAGTATTATTAGGGACAAGATAACAGAGGAGGCCAGCGAAGCTCTTGAAGCGCGACACACCCCTTGCGATTGGAATATTATCAAAAAAGTACTTATCGAGTACTTTGGTGATAAACGAGGTCTTTCTAGTCCTGTAACCCAGATTTGCTATTTAAAACAAGGCAACAAGAATATAACGACCTTTTATAACGAATGCCGTGAATTATTATCGGATATTGTTGCAAAGCTAGCCTTAGATCCTGACTTGAACAGAAATATTCAAACCCTTTCTCGCAGTTATGAAGACATGATCCTCAATTCATTTATTGATGGCCTCGTCGAGCCATATTCCACACTCGTTAGAACTACATGCCCTACTACTCTTCTGTTAGCTTATCAACGTGCGCTTGATCAATTTAACACTGCTCAGCGCAAGAGAGAAAAATTTCCAAAACTTCAGTTTCTTCCGAATAACACTAACAGAGCCCCGCCTCAGCAAAGTGGAAATTTCAATAGATACCAAAATAATTTTAGGGCTCAACCAAATTACAACCCGAATTATCGCCCATACTATCAAGATAATTTCAAACCTCAAAATCAGAACCAGCATAACGGTCAATTGCAGAACGCAATTAAATTCGAACCCCAATCTTCCTCAAACTTCAGACAGAACAACCCACCCCAAGGCAACATGAGAATTAATTGTCACGAAGATCAACATGAGTCCGACCAAACTTTCCCATATTGCACTAATTCCGATCAGTACACAGATGAGCCATATGAAGATCCTGTTGAATATCATGACGACTCAAATTTTCAACCAGGCCAAGATGCGGAAACCAAAACGTAAATAATTTTCTTCCCTACATCGTTGTGCAAGTACAAACGAAGCAGCTAAAATTCCTTATTGACACAGGTGCCAACAGGAATTATATTGATCCAGCCAAAGTTTTGCCAAATGAAATTTTTGAGTGTAAACCTACATGTGTGAACAATATTAATGGTTCATATGAAATTAATCAAAAAGTAAGGTTGACCATTTTCCAAAATAAACCTGCATTAGATTTCCAATTATTCAAATTCCACTCCTTTTCGATGGCCTTATAGGATATGAGTCCCTTAAGAGTCTCAGGAGTAGAAATATTGACTTCCACTAATACATTAAAATTTCCGGAATATTCCATTCAAATGTTACGAAAATATCCTGACTCTTTTTCGATATCTCTCAATGCTCACGAAGAAGTTCCCGTAGTTTTGAATACAAAAGTTAGTCATGGAGATTTTTACATCGAATACCCTCTTCCCCTAACACAAGATGTGATGATTGTACCAGGTCTGTATAGGGCTGACCATAATAAAGCCCACATTTTATTGAAAAACTGTTGCAATTTCACCGTGAAATGCAACCCAAACTGTTTAATTCCCTCTGAATTGAATAATTTTGAAGAACGTAAATTGAACACAACGTCTAAAAATGAATGCCGCTTTGATCCCGCTCCAATTAACCCGAAATTGAGAAATCAACTTCGTATCGATCATCTTAATGGAGAAGAAAGGGATAAACTTCTAAAACTTATTTCTAAATATCAGGACGTTTTCTTCATTAAAGGCAATGACTTGACCTTCACTAACGCAATCAAGCACAAAATTGAAACCAGGGATGAAATCCCTACCCATGCGAAGAGCTATCGGTACCCCTATTGCCATAAGCAAGAGGTACAAGATCAAATAAACGAAATGTTAGCTCAAGGCATTATACGGCCTAGCACATCCCTTGGTGCTCACCAATTTGGGTTGTCCCAAAAAGGCGGATGCCTCAGGCAAACAAAAATGGCGTTTAGTTGTCGATTATCGTAAACTAAACGATAAGACAATAGACGACAGATACCCGCTACCAAATATCACCGAGATTTTGGACAAACTTGGTAGGTGTCAGTACTTCACGACGCTGGACCTCACCTCGGGTTTCCATCAGGTAGAAGTTCATCCTGATGATGTGTCAAAAACGGCGTTTAGCGTTGAACATGAATTATACGAATACTTTCGCATGCCGTTTGGGTTAAAGAACGCGCCTGCAACATTTCAGCGCGTCATGGATAATGTTTTACGAAATTTATTAGGCAAATGTTGTCTTGTGTACATGGACGACATAATTGTCTTTTCAACTTCTCTGCAAGAGCACATTGAAAACTTAAATAAAGTTTTCCTAGCTCTCAAGAATGTTAACTTGAAAATTCAACTCGATAAGAGTGAATTCCTAAAGAAAGAAGTAGCATTTCTTGGTCACATTGTCACCGACCAAGGTGTGAAACCAAATCCTGATAAAATCAATGCCATTCTTAAATGGCCTATTCCAAAAAATCAAACCGAACTAAAAGGGTTTTTAGGAGTTCTTGGCTACTACAGGCGGTTTGTCCCTGATTTCGTCAAAATCACGAAACCATTAACCGCCCAACTACGCAAAGGAGAATCCGTAGAGCACACGCCTTTGTTTATGAAAACCTTTGAAACCTGCAAAAGTCTACTGACTCATAGTAACATTTTGCAGTATCCCGACTTCGATAAGCCATTCGTTTTAACTACGGATGCGAGCAATTTCGCCCTAGGAGCGGTGCTTTCGCAGGGACCTATCGGAGCGGATAGACCCATAGCTTACGCCTCGAGATCATTGACCAAGTCCGAAGAGAATTATTCGGCCATTGAAAAGGAATTGTTGGCCATTGTATGGGCAACTCGATACTTCCGCCTGTATCTCTTTGGTAAGAAGTTCACACTCTATACTGACCACCAGCCTTTAACATATGCCCTAAATTTAAAAACCCCAAACACAAAACTCGTAAAATGGAGACTTCAGTTATCCGAATACGATTTTGAAATAAAACACCGGCCAGGGAGACAAAATGTCGTGGCAGATGCTTTGTCTGGAATACCTGAAATAAATGTAAACGAAGAATCATCCGATTCAAGTTCAATTCATTCGGCAGATACTAACGTGTCAGAATTCATCGAATGCACCGAACGTCCCATTAACTTCTTTCGCAATCAGATTATTTTGAAAATCGGCACTGAAGATTCTGAAACCTATGAGGAAATCTTTCCGAGAGTTCATAGACGAATCATTACCAAACTAAATTTTGGAGTTCCATTAATGATTCGAATCTTCCGGGAATGCATGGACCCATCAAAACAAAATTGCATACTTTGCCCCGAAAGCTTGATTCCAACTATCCAAATTGTCTATAAAAATTACTTTAGTAGACATAAAATCTTCAAGATCAAGATATCGCAGAAAATGTTAACAGATGTAACTAATATTCAAGAGCAAGATTCGCTCATAGAACAAACCCATGAAACCTCACATCGAGGCATCAAAGAAAATTACGCAGAAATGATTAGACGTTATTATTTCCCTAACCTTAAGACTAAGATTAGGAAATTTATTATCTTATGCCAAATTTGCAATAAGGCCAAGTACGAGAGGAAACCGTATAAGATAAAACATGGCGAAACTCCCATCCCTAAAAAACCATTGGATATCATCCATATCGATGTTTTCATTTCGCAACCCTACTTATTTTTGTCGGTAGTCGACAAATTAACTAGATTTGGAAGCCTCATCCCCATAAAATCTAGAGCTATTCCGGATATCAGAAAAGCTATACTGAAATACTTTTGCCTTGTATGGAACTCCTCAGCTAATAGTTTCAGATAACGAACCGGCTATAAAGTCCATTGAACTAAGAGGCATACTCGCAGATTTGAACGTCCAACAATATTTTACTCCCGTTGATCGTAGTGAAACCAATGGCATCGTAGAACGCTTCCATTCTACAATAGCCGAAATATTTAAATGTAATAAACATAGGTACCCGAATGTCACTGTCAAAGAAATGTTCCTTATTTCCTGTACTCTTTACAACAATAGCATACATTCAGCTACCAACATGAAACCACGAGAGATATTCTACGGGATAAAAGACGACGAAGAAAGGCCATTGGATCGTGAGAGAATGTTAGAAGCTCGGAATAAAATCTATGACGAAGCTGTGCACCAAATCTCACAAATCCAACGTAATCAAAATGCTCAAAGAAACCAAATTCGAGAAAACCCCCCACCTCTGGATGTAGGTCAACTGGCGTTCACCAAACGACACGGAGTAAAAAACAAGAGACAGGATAACTTCACCCCCGTCGTAGTCGCCGAGGACGGGCAACAGACGTTCCTTGATGAAAATCAAAGGAAGTTACATAAAGAAGCCCTTCGTCGAATCAGAGAATAGGAATACTTCAAGTGAAAGGCTAACTATATACAATACTGTAAGAATATTCCTTTACGCAGAACGTACTGCTTGGACATATCCCAGCACTTGCTCAACTTTTCCAAGCTTAATTACAAATCGCAATAACTCCTAAACCAGATAGTCGACCTGCTAGCACTAATCCAATTAAACCCTATCACCATACAAATTCCATTCTAAATAATCCATCTTTGCTTTAAGCTATCGTACTAAACCAGAATAAATTTAGTTATTTTCACTAATAAAAGTTTTTCTAATTTTAGGACAACATTATGAAGGCTACCACGCTCATCATTTTCGCCGTGATCATCTCTTCATCTACAGCAAGATCCTCCCCTAGCATCCAAATAACCGATCTCCAACGAAATCCTGGTTTATTAACACTAGACATTGGGAAAACCTTTGTAAAAATTGGGAAGCATCAAATTTACCACACAATTGACTTGAAACGATACGAACCAATTCTTGCAAAGCTCGAAATTATCCTTCAAGGAATCAAAAGTTTTGAAAATTATACAGATATAACCAAAATGCTTGAGTCAAAATTTAGCAATACTCAAACTCTGTTTCACAACCTAATGCCAAGACATAGAAACAGACGAGGATTGTTCAATTTTCTCGGTTCTACTCTAAAACAAATTACAGGCAATCTGGACGATAATGATCTAATAAGAATTTCGGAGAATATCAAAAAGTTAGAGTCCAATAACGAAATTTTGATAAACGAAAATAACGAACAAGTCCAAATCAATAGCCAACTTCAAGATAGGATGAATGGAATTATCAGACAGTTAGAAAAGGACCATGATCAAATCAAACGAAGTCTAATAGATTCACGAACTAGTTCAGGTGTAGCGAATAATTTGATAATTCTACAAGACATTTTAAAAACCAATATTTTAATTGATAATGTAAATGATCACTTTAGAACCATTTTTGAAATAGTACAGCTAGCCAAATTAAGAGTTATTTCCAAAGATATTTTGACTCTGATGAATTAAAAATTATAATACAACAATTTGAAACCCAAAAGCTTAACGTAGAAACCGTAGATCAAATGTACGAATTCCTTGAAATAAGCAGCTTCCATAATGAACTCCAAACTAAGATTATTTTTGTAATTGAAATTCCCTCGCTCGAAACTCTTGCCTATAAAACTCTCTTACTAGAACCTTTGATAATTAAAGATAGGACGCTGAAGGTACCGGCAACCATAGCAATCATCAACGATTTCAATCTCTACTTCATCAACAAACCCTGCCAGGAAATAGGACGCAACCACATCTGTAGCTTGGAAAACCTTCAAAACTCGACAAACGATGGCTGTTTCTCAATGCTTCTCAACGGAAAACAAGCAAACTGCTCATTTAAGGAAGTAAGCCAAGTATCGGTGGTAAAACCATTAACCCCAAATCATTTGGTCGTCAAGCAAATCAAAAACCAAGAGATCATTACTTCTTGTGGAATACATAACAGAACTCTAACTGGCACATTTTTAATAGAATACCATAACTGTACTATCTATATCGATGGGTTGGAATTCACCAACAAAGAATGGTATAAAACAGGTCAGTTATCAATCGTTCCACTGGACGGTTTGGACATCCAAATTAAAGACCTAGAGCCTGAGATGAGTTTCGAAAAATCCACATCAACAATAGACATCATCTGGATTCTCTAAGAAAAACCATGAATTCTGTCGTACTAACGTCAATGTCTTTATCAGGCGTCAGCCTGCTTGCCATTATAATCGCCATTTTATTTTTTTATATGAGCAGAAAAATTTTCCATGAGAAGCAACGTGCCAAACCAACCGGAAACGAGGACGTTTCGGACTTCAAGGAGGGGCCAGTTACGGACGTAAATGCAACCAGAGTCAAATTGCTGGAACGGCAACTGTTAGCGTCCAACTCTAAGCTAGCCACATTGGACCGGACGTAACCGGAGACCAACACCTTGCACATTCCGCACCGGTGTTATTGGAGCCGCGACCGACGCCCATGATTGATGGTTCTTGCCAGTATCAGCATAAAGTATTCCCCAGCTAGGTTCCATAATAGCAAATATACTATATTAACAATATGATTCACTCTCACGAAATTTTGGCGACACCACATGTGGCGCCAACTCGCGTCCAAAAGGATCGATACACACGTAAATCGAACTACCCAAAATATGACGATCGTTTTACACACACTTCAAAATGTCATCATGAAAAAAAATAGGGATGCTTGATGTTTTTTTGCAAACTTAATCGATTATGTTTAATCGAATGCAAACGGAAAATCAAATGTTGTAGCAGAAGTGTGGTAGGCATATTTTGTGGAAATGTATAATAAATTTGATTTAGCTCGCTGAACTGTATCCGGCGGGACCATTCCGGTGCACCATATCGAAATTGACGCACGCTGAAGCAGTTGGAGAGCTATACGAGGTTGCTGTGGAAGTTTACATTCTTCTAGCATTGTACCTACTCGCTCTCTGTTTCGCACACCATGTTGCTGTTTGCTCATTTGACTGCAACACTTTTATCAAATATACTATTGTCGCGCTAATCTTCTAGAATGCTGCGGTGGTCTTACACTCGCAGGCTCGACTGCGAAGGTAAACGTCAAGATAGCCGCCGTGTTAAAAGATAGGCAGAATTTTCCCGCTCAAAACAAAACCACGTGCTTTTCGCGAAATGACAGCAGTGTTCGATTGTTTTAGTGAGAGGCAACCGGAATCACTGAGTACATGGAGAGTGTTTATCATGGCAAGTGCATACAGTGGGTGAGATTTTCATCGACACTGTTGTGTTTAGTGATCGTTGCGATTACCTGAGAAGCAACCAGCAGGAAGCCGCAGTATTCTATTTTATCTCGAGATGCATAATATATTAACAATATGATTCACTCTCACGAAATTCTGCGACCCCACATGTGGCGCCAACTCGCGTCCAAAAAGTTCGATACACGTTATAATTAAACTACCCAACATATGACGATCGTTATACACACACACTTACGGAGCCGAATTTATTGAATTCAACATTTGGCTAGCAAACATTACCGCTAGGCAATGGTTAAACTCACTGGTATTTTTTAACAGCAAGGAAGTGACCCTGATCAATTTACTTATGTTTTGTTACACTTTACACTTTACACAGCTACGACAGCCAAATTCCTTTTTTTTTCCCTAAATACTCTTACAGGGTATTCAATAAGTTCGAATACACTTTAAAAAAATGTTTAAAAATTGTAATTAAATTATTTCTTTTCCGGTTACATTTCATTGAAAGTATTGATTATAAGGAACGTTTGTAACATCTCTTCTGGAATGACCTTTATTTTGTACTTCTTCACGAGCTTCAAACGTTTCTGAAATCCATCGCAAGCGGCACGCACGGTCTGCATAGGCATTTCGTTCCAGATTTTGAGAATTACGTCTTGAACTGGTCCAAGTTACTGACCTTGTATTCGTACAGCTTTAACATAATAAAGGATCAAACAAGAAAGTTAAGAGGGTTCAAATCCGGGAAGCTGGGAGGTCGCAAAGTTTTGTCCAAAAAGTCGATGAAATTGTTCCCATATAAGGCTTAAATCGCATGGTTATCGTCCTATTGGAACATGTAGGGCTGATCTCCGTCTTATCACCGGCCCACTGGGGGTATCAATCATCCCCGAAATCTCAGTTTTGTAGTGCGGTGTACGGTGTTGATCTTCAAAAAATGCTGTTTGCAATGCCCCAATCCATTTTCACCGCGCGTAATAAACAAACAACAAGTGACAGAATGTCAACACCACTCACATCCGTTAGCGTATATATACCGCTAACGCTGACACCAATACTTGTACAGAATATGTACATTGGGCTTATAAACACAATGATCAAACATTTGTATTCGAACTTATTGAACACCCTGTATAATAGGTTTATAGTGGTTATCTAGAGGGCCACTTGGCCATATTTTACACTTATAGTGGTCATCGGGAAGTTGTCGTGTAATATTGGGTTTTAGTAGTAGATCCTATAAATTGATCTTGAAAACCATCCCTAGAACGGAATAAAACTTGTAATGTTGCTTGGGATATCACCGCATGGCTAAGGAAGCCTTTCATTTTACTATGGTAGATTATTGTTTAGCATGATCAATCGTTTTGAATAATTTTATGACACCAGTTAAACTTATTCATTCGCATAACAAGTTTCAATTTTGGCAGGTGTTGAGAAAGAATTGGATATATGTGTAAAAAAGATATCGAACCAGTGCATAATCTTCATCCAAGCGTTTCTCAGCTATTTTCAGAGGATTACATACAATTATCGAGTTTGGCTTCGTTATGCTCTTTAACGTTTGAGCTTCAATAAACAAGTTATTTAGACTACAACTTGGTAATAATCGATTCCTCCTTAATTTTTTATATGATGATTGGAAGAAAAAAATCGAGGAAACTCATTTAGTAGTGACGTGGTAAATAATTGACTGTTTTACAACTGAAAGGTTCCGTTTAAGGGAAAAAAAAGTTGTTTGGGACCCTGGGTAGATTTTTCAAATAGTCACGAAAAAAAAAGCTTAAAGGGTCAAACACAATGGATACGTTTGCGTGCGTTTTGACAGTTTTCCCATGGGAAAACTGTCAAAACGCACGCAAACGTATCCATTGTGTTTGGCTCATAAAACTATATTTTCACGTAGTGAAAGTATTAGCGATGCTAATAATAAGCTCGCATGCATAATCCCATTTTTGAGAATTCCCAAATTGTTTTAAATTTTTGAATATGATTTGACAGAGAGAAACGAAATTTTGTGAACAAACTGCCCGAAATGAGCGTCTGATATAAATACAATTTAAACATGATAACGTTTGTGGTACAATCTCTCTATATAAAAATGAGTTTCCATTTCCTTTGAGGCAATATAACTCACGAGCGGGTTGACCGATTTGTACGGGTTTCTCATTAATCGATTCGTCTTGAGGACTGCGCTGTTATAAAATATCACTAAATTTTGAGGAGAAAGTTCAGAAATTGTAAAAATACAATTTTGATGCGAGTTGTAAGGAAACCCAATACGATCGCGCTAAAAATGATCTGGAGTGCGGCGCTGAATGAACTCAACAATTGACAGTAAGAATGCAAAATATAGGCGACTCTATAAATCTCGATGTTCTATAAGCCATTTTATGAGACAGATTCGATCAGCTGATCGAAATTTTGAGTGAACGGCTCGGTCTTTGTTTTGGTAAATTTGCATGCAAACCATCATCATTTCGTCATCATCATCATCATTTCATTCCATTTTCGCAAATGTTCCTTGTAAAATGTAAATATTAGTGTTAGGTCTCCTGTCATATGAGCTTTCTATAAAATAGCTTATATCTCGATATCTCTCCCTATGTCGATGGTTTCCTCGGTCCCTTCAATCTATATACATTTTGGCTTTCTACATCTCGATAACTTCCCTATCTCGAAATCTTTCTATCCCGATGTGTTATAATCGTATTTTGTTCTGGATTCACTCTCCTTATGTCGATATGTTCAAATTTTTAGGCTACTAGACCATATTTGGACGATAACAATACAGATCAACAATAAGTAATGATATTTGTTTTGTTGTCGTTTTTCATAGCAACAAGCTGTTTTGGATCTAGTACCCATTAAAATTTTCTTTCCATTCCTCGATCTCTCCCTATCTCGATGGTCCCTTCAATATCGAGATGTGGAGAGCGACTGTAGTATCCAGTTTTCCGCGAGCGGTAATGGTCGCCAGCTTGCTTGCGGTTCAGTCTCTGATTTGACGTGTCTGGAGGTCAGCTGCACCCACCGCTCCGAGCATTCTGACCAATGTAGCATATAAGAAGGTGCTGATTCAATGAATTCAAGCCTTCTTATATACCACATTGATCAAAATGCTCGAATGGTGGGTGCAGTTGACCTCCAGAAATGTCAAATCAGAGACTAACCCGCAGGCAAGCTGGCGGCCATTACCGCTCGCGGAAAACTGGATAATCCCGAGCAAGGTCGGGTACGTTCAACTAGTTTTTCTTGCGAAAGTATCGAAAAACAATCTATTAAATCCCAAAAAATATCTGATATTGGATACGAAATCGAGAAAGCACAATAAAATAGGCGTGATTAAGTTTAGCCGAAATATCTCACCGTAATGCTACGTTTTGAAAGGGCAAGTGAATTGAACAACTTAGTTGATTGCAATTTACTTGCAATAGAGTTGAACATGTTCAACTTACTGTCCGTTCAAGTGAGTTGAGCGAAGGTGTTTGGACGCGTTTAATCCAAGCGACTTGTTCAATTCACTTTCCATGTCTAAATGTAACAAAATAATCATACCCATTATGATAAGCGCAACATAACAAAACGCAATCGGATGAGTGTCATCATCATGGCTTTCCATTCAAGATACATATTCATTCAATCAATGGTGGGCAGCAAAAGTTTTCAATTCATAATAAGTTGAAACGCAGGTGTTAAGTTCCAGTAGGAATTTAGGACACTGAAGTGGAAGAAGAATGATGCATTGGAATAATATCGATAATATTCAGAAAGAATTAATCAAATTTCTTGCTCAAGAAAATGATAGAAATATTTACAGTGGAACAATCATTTTAATGTTTGCGGAACGGCTTTCACAGTTTAAACGATTGAAGCAAAGGTGTAGTTTGTCTGCTTTGCACTGCTGCATCGAAATATTTACAGTAGTGTTTGCATTTAACAAAGTCGATATTCCGGTAATCGATTTATTGAAAAATGTATGGACATCCCCACACTGTAAAATGTCATCGAACAACTGTATGACTACTCACCGGAAGATGGCAGGAGGGTTTTCCAGCACAAGCTAGAAAAAAACATGTTTAGATTCCTCTTTGCTCGCTAGATGATGTTGTTATCACCGGCAAATTGTTCGCCATTTCGTTGTATGGGAAAACTCGAAGTGAACCATATTGTTAATATAATATATTTGATAATAGTTAGTTAACAATAAAATTCATTCGTATTTCTTCACTCGAGCAGACAGGTCGATTGTTTAGTTTTTTTTAAAAACGTATCTCGAACGACCAAAAACATAAGTTATATATATATATATTGAAAAAAAAAATTAGCCTATGTTTTGTAAGACGATTATTTATTGACGGAAGTTTTGAGGTTGGACAACGTCTTACCCGAAGGTACTTGGTGTCAAATCAGAATATTAAATTTGGGGACTTTGCCGATGCCAGTAAGGCAAGAAGAACATCATTAAGCCCGGCAACAGCCGAAGCGGAAACCGCAGAGGAAGTTTACGACTTTTTCGAGCGCATCGCAGCCGAACCCAGCCAACACAAAGTCGCATATAATAGCGAACAAGTATACAAAGTGGAGGCGATATAGGCGCATGCCACCATTTGACTGCATGTAAAATGTACCTATATGGCCTCCACTTTGCACTAGGGTGGTTTAAACGGTAGTACCGAAACCGGTAATACCGGTATTACCGACCAATTTGGGATACCGAAAATACCGGTATTAGAGACGGGAAATACCGGTATTTTCGGTATTTCAAATTTTGCTGACAGTAAAAAAAATCTCGAATATTTTTCATAGACATAGACTTAGATGGAACAAATATTCGGTTTCAAGCAATAAATACTTATCGTGCAATAAATTAACTTTGCTCAAGTAAGCATCATTGACAACGTTCACGGTACAACAAAAATTGATCATCATCGTCATTAATCATACGTGCTTTATTCTCTTAGACCCTGCCGAATTGCAAATAACTTTTTTTTCAATGAACATTGTTGACATCGTCGAGAATTTTCCCGCAATATATGAAATTGTGAAAAAAGTTTGTGACGTAGTAGTTTTTTTTTTCGGAGATCATCTGTAAAAAACGATTTTCTACAAAAACATTATTATTTATTATTTATTCAGACTAATTCTACAAAAATATGTCCGTTCTGAATTCGGAAAAGAATTTCAATTAGTGGCTGATGCCAAGGCACGCTGGAATAACATGTTATGTATGCTCAAACGGATTTATGAGTTGAAACTTTAATCCAATTTCAACTTCAGTTGGTGAAATAATTCAAGTCTTTGAACCTGTTCAAGATGCTGTGGAACTACTCAGCTGTGAGTTCTGTACTCTATATGAAGCCGACGTGGCGCTCCAATTTATGTTGGAATAATTATTGTGCCTTGCAACAAAATGACAACTTTCGTTATCATTTTCCAAGGCTCTCATAGATGTGAAAAATTTCTCCGCAGTACAAAAAGCACGTGCTATCCAAGCATTCACCGCCGGAATGTACCACGTGGCGGTCAAATTTAAAAAAATATCGAAGTAGCTTTTTTTCTGTAGGTATGTTTTTCTTAGTCGACTATCTGGCGCGTATTTTTTTTTTGCGACCAAAAATGAGCGGAGGAGTAGATTTTATTATGAGCGGTACAGTATCAAATCAAGCCACAGAAATTTCCGCCACTTATTCGATGCTTTTAAGGAATGAATTCAAGAAAGACGATCGAAAAACGCCGATCTTTTGCTTTTTGAAAAATTCTGCCGTGAAGCAATTGATAGGAAACAATTTTGGCATTTTCTTCAAGACATCCAGAACTACTTTGATTAAGCAAGCGGACGGGATCTTGAAGCATCTAATCATTCCTGATGCGATCGTTGAAACTGAGACAACGACATACCTGACGATTGGTACGAGGAAGATGTCTCTATGAATAATTTTTCTCTTTTATCGGTTAAAGAACAACTTGTGAAGAGACTGTAGCAGAGCAAAACACTTGCGTTACTGGTGGCAAATACGTTGACGCCAGGATGCTTGCATGCAATCCGTAAGGAATTCTCCTATTATGAAGCTGAAGGGATTAAGGGCAAGTACTTGACACTGATTTTCGACGGTATCTAAGCAGTTTGCATCATTGCCAACAAAATCAAATGCAGATTGGGGAATGAGTCGCTCAGTATGTTATATATACTTAAGTTTCGCTTCGCCCAGCTCAACAAGCAATGATTTTAACATTTAAAGTTTGTCAACAATAATACCTGAAATTTTCACAAAACCGGTATTCTACCGGTATTACCGGTATTGACTCCACCAAATACCGAATACCGGTATTTGTCAAAAATGGCCAATACCGACCACCCTATATACGACCTTATGTTTGCTGGGAAGCCTCTCATCTGACGCACAACAACACAAGCTCAACGATCACCAGCCGCAAGATTCAGATCGACGTCTGCCTCCTGGATCTTTTTGAATGGTGAAGCATTCTCAAGGGTTCTAGGGGCTTAAATGGACACGCTGGATTGCTATCGGTTTGGTACCAGATATTGTTGACCTGGTAGACAGAATGAACTCTACTTGAAACCGATTTCTATTAGATCTCCCGTATTTTGACCGACACGGCAAGGCTCATCAACGCTTGTAACAGTGCAATTTATGAAGTGACCAAAATAAGCAATGGACCACGACTCGTCAAGTCAAAGCACACCTTTCAGTCCGGCTAGCTACACTGCATCTATGAGCTGCAGTTACAGTGTGCGCAAACTCTTCACTAACATGAACTCAAAACAATGAAATATAGGCATGGCGATAATGGGTCTAGGTAATTGGTGGTCTTTATTTGCATACATACTTGCTAATTCTCCTACTCACGAATTAAAGTTACAAACTACTCGTTGGGGGCCCCGTTGTGTCACACTTGCTGCATCTATCCAACGTTGTCGCAGCCGATGCACCGATGGATGTAGCGCGACCAGCAAGCCTTGCTGGTCAGTCTATCCCTGCTGCTCGATGTTGTCACACGATGAAGAGTGCGACGCTACGTGACACGTTGGACTGCACACGTTGCATGTGTCTTTAGATGCTGCAACAATTATTGCGATGGCTGTAGCCGATGTTGTAATAGCGTGCGCTTGCTTTTGTCGTTCCGTCGCCGCCCAAGCATGCGAGCGATGGCGTTGCTCCCCAACACACCTTCAGCCCAACCACCCGTCCACTACACACCTTACGCGCTTCTGCGGCTCGCTCCCGACGCAGGATGAACGATCTCTTGGCTGCGGGCAGCCCGTGCCGTGGTTGAGCCGAGTCGAGTTTGTTTAGAGCCTGATGAGAGCCTTTGGATTGCGCCAGATGGTTCGTTGGCTTTGCAGTACATGCAACAATTGACCTCTGATGGGTTCTAGTGTGCCTGCATTGATTTCTTCTGGGATTGCTGTTCGAGCTTGATCGAAGATCTTTTCAATTGATTTGTGCCGCGGCCGATCAACACTTTGCAAAAAGCACGTGGATCAATTGCCTATCATGGCCGTTCCTTGCATTAGAAAGTAATTTGTTCCGATAATGCTCACTCTTTAAGTCACATGCATTGATTTCTTGGCAATAATTTATTCCGCGTTTTCGGCCACTTGCATTCGATTTATGGTCACTTTATGATGACACCATGCACTTATTGCCACACGCCAACTTGGCTTCAGGTATAATGATGGCTTGTTGTATCAGTGAGTCCGGTCTTGTGATCGCGCACATGTATGTGCTAGTGTGTTGGTCATTTGGGAGTAATGGTCAGCGTTGGTTGTTGGGAATGAAGAGAGAAATCATCAACATGTATTCGAGGGCTGTATTTGTCTTGCGGGATACACAGTGAAAATTTTGGGTTGCATTTTGTCGGCATAATCTCGTTCATGTAACATACTCCCGGACAATTTGGATAATCTAGAACATCTGCGTTGGACTTATTTGAATAGTGAAGCATTCGAAAGCGCTCTAGAGACTTATACGGACATATTGGATTACTAGGGGTTCATGCTTCATGCACCTAAAATTTTTATTTAATCAGAACAACTTTACCGAAATTTTCCAGATGTATTGAGGGATTACGATAATTTTTGTTATGTTATTATGTGCACAAATCTCATACAATTGAGTTATGAACGAGCTGTTAAACGGACCATTAAATCGTCATGTATGACTAGTTTCAAAAAGCATTGAAAGAGCCGTAGCATGGACTTTCAGCGCCCTTGGCAAAACCTTTATTGGGCACCCCTTCTAAGAAAGTAAAATTTACAATATTTTACATTTTGTGAATAATTTTAATTTTAGGAAAATGATAAATTTTACTGCAGTTGGGTCGACTGTAACGTCGAACCATAAATGAGGGGGTAAACGCAGAGGGGTGTAAGTGACAAAAAGCTAGTTTTGAGAAAAATGGGCAAAAAGGTATGAAAGTTTAAAAACTAACTAATTATCTGTGAATTATCACATTTTTTATAAACATCGTACAAACTATATCAACATATTGCCAAATGAAATTTGAAATTTAAAAAATAAGGAAATAACAGAAAAGAATTTTTGACTGTGTGTACCGATACCAGCTAAATCAGAAAGTTAAAGTTAGACAAAACATAAGACAAAAAACCCAGATTAATCCACCTAGCGGTGATGGTGCCTTTCTCGTTTTTTTTTTCGAGTGAGTAATTTCTACGCACTTTTGGTATGAGTATTTTGGGCATATCTACCGAGCCCATAGTCCGATCTGGCCAATTTCCAATAGGAAACAATGGGACATGTTTTTGCGTCGAATGCAACCTGTTGCGAGGAAATTGGTTGAGGTTAAGTGCTAAAAAAGTGAGCTATAAATTTTTACGCGCTTTTTATGAGAAAAAGTATTTTGACCATAACTTCTGAGCCCATAGTCCGATCCGGTCAATTGTCAATAGGAAACAATGGAACAGGATTCTGCGTTGAATGCAACTTGTTGCGAGCAAATCGGTTAAGGGTAAGTGCCTGAAAAATGGGCTAGACTTTTCCACTTGTTGTTGCCTAAAAAAAAGTATTTTGACCATAACTTCTGAGCCCATAGTCCGATCCAGCCAATTTTCAATAGGAAACAATGGGACAGGATTCTGCGTCGAATGCAACTTGTTGCGAGCAAATCGGTTAGGGCTAAGTGCCTGAAAAGTGGGCTAGACTTTTTGCGCACATACACACACATACACACACACATACACACGCACACACATACACACACATACACACACACAGACATCACCTCGATTCGTCGAGCTGAGTCGATCGGTATATAACACTATGGGTCTCCGAGCCTCCTATAAAAAGTTTGTTTTTGGAGCGAACATATAGCCTTTACGTATACTTTGTATACGAGAAAGGCAAAAACGTACAAATTACTCTTTCCCTAAAGAAGATACTAAATCCGTGTCGAAACGTAGGATGAATAACAAAACTCGTTTCAATTACATGAGACTTCGTACCGGTTTAACTCATATTTATAAAAATGTTAAATAGTTTAAAGGTTCCCCCCAACCTACGAGACGCGTCTGTCGCCGCCGCTGGCTGTCTTCAATTGTCTGTCGCATTGAAATGGAAGTATCAATGCAAACTTTCCTGCAGTTACTCAGCGGTAGTCATGCCGCGTGTGTGTAAGTAGTCATTGGCAGTGTATAGGAGCTAGTACCTGATGGTCGATGTGGATCAAAATCGATATCGGACCTTGCCGAATCAAGAAAAACCTTAGGTAGAACCGGGTTGGTTGATGGCCATCGAACTTATTCCAGTCAAGTAAGACAAATAAGACTAATAAGACAAATAAGACAAATAAGACAAATAAGACAAATAAGACAAATAAGACAAATAAGACAAATAAGACAAATAAGACAAATAAGACAAATAAGACAAATAAGACAAATAAGACAAATAAGACAAATAATATAGAACATCCATCACACTTAACAAAGAGCAATAACATTTTTTTTTCCTTGTAGAAGACATCGAACCCGATGCCGAAACGTTGGACAAAATTTAAAAATTTGTTCTAACAAACCTGACTGCATAGCCAAAAAATCTCAAAAATTAACACTACAGTCGAAGTCAACAACTGTTCCATATAAATAAAAAATGAATTCAAAACGACGTGTTTTGTTTTGCCCGACGTTTCGGCCTTTAATTTTGGCCTTACAAATCTTCCAGTCGATCTCTCTCTTCAATAAAAAATGATTTGTATGTGAAAAATCTTACATGGGGGGAGGCGGGGTTTAAAAAGCTAGGAAAATTGCTTACGTAATTAGTGTACAGCCCCTAAGGCAAATAAAGCAAATAAGACAAATAAGACAAATAAGACATATAAAACAAATAACCCAACTAAACCAAATAATTATTTCTTGATCTTCTTCCAGCTATAGGTCCAAGAATACTTCCGGATATTCCTCCAGGAATTGTTCTTTATATTCCTCCAGAGGTTTCTCCTGATATTTCTCCAGGAATCCTTCGGATATTCCTCCATGCTTTAGTCCAGATATTCCTCTATGAATTCTTTCATTAATTCCTTCAAATATTCCTTCGAATATTCCTCCAGGAACTTCTTTGGATATTCCAACAGGAATTCATCTGGAAATACCTCCAGGAAGACTTTCGGATATTTCTCCAGGAACACCTCTGGATATTCCCTCAGGGGTTCCTCAAGATTATTTTCACCAAGAATATATCACCAAGAATTCCTTCGGATATTCCTCCAGGAGTTCCTTTTGATATACTCCCTGGAATTCCTTCGGATATTTGTTAAAAAAAATGCTCCGGGTATTCGTTCAGGAACACCTCCGGCAATTCCTCCGAATATAGATCCTAATATTCCTCCAAGCATTCCTCCAGGCATTCTTGCAAATATTTCTCCAGGAATTCCATATCCTTATATCCAGAAATTCGTCCAGATATTCCTCCAGGAATTCCTCCGAAAGTTCCTCCACATATTCTTTCCGATATTCATCCAGAAATTCCTCCCAATGTTTCTTCAGAAATTCCTCTTGATTCTCGCTGGGTTTCTTTCAGATATTCTTCCATGAATTCTTCCGGCTATTCCTCTAGGAAGTCGTCAACATTCCTTTGAAAATTCCTCCAGATATTCCTTCGATTATTCCTACAGGAACTTCTCGGGATATTCGACCAGGAATTCTTTCGTATGTTCCTCCAGGAATTCATCCGGGAAATTATTGAGGAAGTCTTCTTAATTCCTTCAAGAATTCCTTCCAATATTTCTCCAGGAGTGCCTCCGAATATTCCTACGGATATTTCTCCAAAAATTCTTCCGAATATTCCTCCAGGAATTCCTTCAACTATTCTTTCGGATATTCCTTCAGGATTTAATCCGAGTATTCGTCCTAGAATTCCTTCGGATATTCCTCCAGGAATGCTTACGGATATTCCTCCAGGAATTCCACTGAGTTTTCTTCCAGGATTTCGTCCGGATATTCCTCGAGGAATTCTTCCGAATATTCCTCCAGATATTTCTCTGGATATTCCTTCTGGAATTCGTCCGGATATTCGTCCACAAATTCCTTCGGATACTTCTCCAGGAGTTCCTCCTGATATTCTCCCAGAAATTCATTTAGATGTTTCTCTCAAAATTCTTCCAGAAGCATTCCTAGAAGAATATTCGAAGGATCCTGAAGGAGCATATCCAAGGGAATTTCTTGAGAGGTTGCAAGTCGGGTGAAAGTACATTTTTGTACAGAATAATCATATCAACGTTTGTTATACTGTTGATATAAGGATATCAACCTCTGATTTAATTGTGTTACGGCTAGAGGGATGTTATTTTAACAACTAGCCAGCCAAATTTGTAACACATTTTGTTACAATATTTTTTTGAAATAAAATAATCCCCTTGTTATAATTTTGTTATGCATTATTGATGGGGAATGTAGCCACAATGGACTTTTTTTTAACCATATGAAGAATATATATATACATATACATAATTTATTATATATTTATATATTATATATTATATTATATATTATTTGTATAATTTACATAAAAATGAATTTCTGTCTGTCTGAACCTTATAAACTCCGAAACTACTGAACCGATCATCGTGAAAATTTGTATGCAGAAGTTTATGGAGCCGGGGAAGGTTCTTACGATGGTTCGAGACCCCTCCCTCCTATGGAAAGGGGAGCTCCTATACAAATGAAACAGACATTCCTGCATAACTCGAGAACTAAGCAGAGAATAAATCAATTTAAGGCGAAACGAAGTTCGTCGGGTCTGCTAGTTTCTGAATAAAACGAAAATTTATCTCAAATCTACAGTAGATTAGGAGAGTAGTTCCTGAGGGAACCAACAGAGATAAATTGAATCATTCCAAACCTGACTGTACAACATTACAGACCTGAAAGTCCCTCGTTGAGTGGCCAAAAATGAAACGATGTATATGATAGTAGCAGATTTTCTGTTTTCTATTTAACTGATCTCTAATGACCGGAAATTCTTGATAAACCTGAGCAGCAGCGATTCAAATTAAGATCAATTTGCATGCATGTATAGGAGAAAACATAATTAATATTATGAAATATTATTTGTTTGATCTAGCTTAAAATAGCTCTACCGATGACATTTTAATTTCTGTCGATTTGTTATTAATTGTCCTTAAATTACACTTTTGAGCCACCTAGTATTTACATAAAAGAATAACCATTCCTTTGATTTTAGTGATAATTCCAAACAAAACCTCTAGTCTTGGAAGTGATAAGTTTTAATAATCAGTTTAAATCAATTTGATTTTTGTTTCGGATATGGATTATCTATTTATCGAGACAAAAGTATATTTTCGATTTTTTTTAATAAACGTAACAAAGATTCAAATTCAGGTAAGCCTAAATTAATCTAAAATGAACATAATGTGAAACTCCGCCTTGAACAGGACATACTGTCCAATCAACGTGCACTCAGGCAAATGAACATACGAAATACATAAGGCAAAAATTATGAATCCGCAAGATTGCTGTAAACGGTTGCATATAAAGAATTTCATAAGACACATTAAGGAATTTCGTTCAAAGCTGGTTTGAAGGAAATCATAAAGCATATTATGAAAGACATCGTGCTCATTTTAAAGAAATGCGTTTCAGTCAAGAGAATCACATTCTGACATATTGTAAAATTTTTCAAGTCGCGCGGTTGGAATTTACATCGAGGAGGACAGAAATAAAAATAATTTTGAAGTGTTCCTCAGTGTCAACGGTGAAATAAAAAGTGTTCAATGGTGAATCAATAATTTCACCAGCATGTGCATCGAAATCTTTTCAAATCGAAAACATGCAATTAACATATCGTAGACATTTAGGAATGCGTTCAACACCGCTTTTTATTGATACCTCCTCGATGACCTCGATACAACTAATAAGCGATTTTGAAACTGTACATGTATGCATAACTGTTATGAACAATGAATGAACTCAATTTTTAATTTATTTTAAACAATAAGCACATGCTTAAAATCAGAGAAAATTTTCATTATACTCAGATAGGAAATTCATAATGCAGCATTTTGAATTGATTAGTTTGCAGTAAAATGCAATAAAAATTTCATAAAGCTGCATTATGAATTAATTAAGATGCTTTATTAAAATTACGAATTCCATACGGCGTGGTTATGGCCTGCAAATGCTACTTCTGCATTTCATAAGGTAGGGTTATGGATTGAATAATATCCAGCGAACAATGTTCATAATGCTTCATTGTGATTTCATAAATAAGCCTTAAGAAAATGTTATATTTTGTATTGACCATGAAAATTTATTTCATAATGAGTCCTTTTGAATTTCAAATTCAAAACTTGTGGCAAATTTCCAAAAGGCAGTATTATGATATTCGATAGCCAATTTGCCTGAGTGTGGGCATCAAGTCTGAGATTTGCCATGAAGGACTCGGACTTCGTTCCGGAGGTCAATCGCAAGACCAAACACCCGTGTTTTTTTTCTCCTTTATTTAAGTGATTTTTACATGAACACCCGTGTGACTCGTTCGTCAATAAGCCGTGCGGCGGGAGCAAGCATACTGAAAGCTTGTCACTCCACATTGAAGGGACGCATTTATCCTTATTTGACGCCGGCGCGCGAGTCTTGTTGTGATACCAGCCCGCTGTAGTTTGCCATTTCTGCGATCCGGTGAGTGAATAACCGGTAAGTCGGCCTCCGAAGAGCTCAAGCCATCCATCGGACCCCGTGGGACATCCGACGATGGATTGACCCGTGCGAAGGTAACGTTTTAGCAAAATCTGAAGGTTACTATTAACTACGAAAAACACGTGACGTCATAGTAGGGTAAATAGGTTTGCGGTAATTCGATTCTTAATCAATAAATTTTGCTTTGAATTTAAATTATAGAACTAAACTCGATAAATTAGAATACATTTGATTAAATTTAACATCGTTTTGGATTTGAATTACAATAAACTTACTTCTAGATTAGTTAGACTACTCTACTATTTTTGCTAACGTCACGAAATAAATGAATAATAATTAAGGATTGGTTTGTGTTCATTCTAGTAGCTAAGCTTTTCCCCAAAATTCATTACTCAATTTCTATTTATTCATTTTTGATTGCATTAAATTTGGCTCAGCTTAATTTTTTTAGATGTTTGGGATCTGATTGCGACTTCGGTTCTAAGAAAACTTAATTGACCTGCCCTGAGTAAAAGGTTGCAAGTCGGGTGTTCGAGACTCGAGCTAACTGCCTTTCAATCGGAAGGTGGCGCTTTAAGCTGTTTGCTTTATCGTACTCTCATGCAGGCATCATACTGGTACAAATGTGGGACTTATTTCTGGAGAGAAATGGTTATACATTCTACGAAATTCATACAGCAATGTTTCTTTACAAAAAAAAACTTAAGCCCAAATCCCAAATCGATCCCGATATTGATTTGCAAATAAAAAAGGAGAGTTTTAATGATATATCAAGTGCACACAAATCAGCAAATTATATCAAAATCCACATACAGTATAGAAAAATACGAGAAAAAATACATCGTATTCCATCTGTTTTCAGCTGCACTGCAAGAGTCTTCTCTTCATATGCTTATGAATTCAAATTGGCATCCAAAGCACATTCTAAATATGTTTTATATTGGATCTATCGCCATTCTAAATCGACCATATCCAAAAAGCGAAACGATTCTTGCATGTATATATTTACATCACCACCAAAAAATTGTATGATGAATATCTCCGCTCTCATCGGATGGCACCACCAGTAACTACAAATAGCTTACAGCCAGCAGCATCTTTCCATGCAAGATGGCACGAACCGCGCCTAGTAAACCGGAAATTTAATTTCCCGCTCTTTTGAATTTTCGACGGCAACAAGAAGTATGTACTCTGATGCTTCCAACCAAGAATTGCCTCTTTACGCCCATACATTGCCTTTGCGCGGTTTACGGCTTGTTTTTTTGACTATGCTCCATCCATCCATCGTACCGAGAGGGCATCATCCCAACGAAAACCCGAGTACCATCATATCAAACTGCCTCCATTGCAGGAAATTCGAGCTGATCGCTATCTGGTGTCTCGTCCCGGAGCAGATTCGCCGTGTGGTGGTTCCACCGAGACATGCAGGAGAATGTTGATACAAATTCGAGAACCATGCCGACGCGTCGCGCCGTATCGAAGAGGACGACGACGAAAACGATGGTGGACGGGGTTGCTCTTTGGCAGTTGAGAACTTCAATTTCTTACATGTCGATTCTTGTTGACTGGAAGTAGGTTCGTCTGCAGATGTTAAAAAATGAGGCTATCCCTGAAAGATTCATACGAAGGGAGCAAGCGGTGGAGTTACTTGGTTCTTCTGTACGATATCGACGGGAAGGATTCAGAATGGTAAATGAAACTCCCCAGTCTTACCCAGCAGCAGCCGCAAATACGGCAGGAAAACGGCACTTCCGGAATTGGTATGATAGCAGACCGTGCGCTTACAGATGAATTCTGCTGTCGTACCTGTGAGCCGTTGAAAATCAGAGGGGAATATGTGCGGCCAAGTACAAAGTTGAGTACAGTTTACAACATTTTGAAATATTCGTAGCAATTACATTTCGTAACCAAAATTGGGTTGTGTATGTTATAGACTGCTGCTTTTATGATTAGTTTGATTTTCTTATCAAAATGCCAGCCGCATAGATTTTTTTTCATTTAACTAGAACTACTAAGGGAAATGAAGCAGTGAAATGTCCTGAAGCGATGGTCTTCCATAATAAGTACAGTAATATACATAGTTTCCTAATGGGGGCAATTTGACAAACATCAATGTTGCTTACTTTTTATATTCAACATAGCGAGTTGATGGTCTTTTTATACGGAAGTAATCAAGTTCCATTTCGACTCTAGACAAGTCAGATAAGCATTGTGCAAAGTTTAGGCAAGTTTCGAGCTACAGAACTACTAATTTCATTGCAGATGCATAAAGTTTGATCTTCTATTACACATCTATTAGTGGTCTAGTTCTTATATATGCTGCTGCCTTATGTAACATGACGCAAGAAAAGCCTTCTTTACAGCTCGCGAATTTGTTTTATTCAATACATAAAGCCGCGTTCTAATCCATGACTAAGCAGTAAGATAACAGTGGCAACTCGTATATTTGGAGAACCAACTGTTGTTTTGAGTTCAATCCCATCGGGATTCCTACAGCAAACGTCACCTTGCTAGGCATTGCGAGAAGCGGATTTTCAGACGATATACCGTCAGTACACCACCCACCGAGACTGGAGTGACGAGATGAACGACTTGTCCTTTCTGCTCCATAGAAGGATTTATATTTGTATAAAATTATCTTCGACTAAAGAATCCAACTGTCTGTCTGTCGCATCCACCGGGGAGACTATGAACGAGCTTTGACATATCCTGGGAAGATTATCGTGTGCTGAAGGTGTGAAAATTGTTTTCTGCTGCCGTCTTCTGCAGCCATCGAGGCAACGCCAGATATAATCGAGCCTAGACGAAGCGAAAAGCGGTTGAGTGACAGTGAGATTGTCTCCGGAGTCGGTACTCCCCAATCCGCATCCTGCTCGCACCCGGTTGAGAAGCGGCAACCGATATCCGAAACCGTTTCCGAGACAAAGATTCCCTGAAAATTTAATTTTGGAACATGACTTCTAACGGGGACATACCGTGCTATTTTCTTGCCTTTGTGCATCACACGCACTGATTGAAGGTATGCGATATGTTAGTTGGGTCCGTTTGCGTTGCGTTTGATATAGTCAATGGTTATTTATCATTGTAGTTAGTAACACTACCTTTTTCGCATTTAGCCAAGACATCAACCATTTTGATCGAGCCACCACAATCTTAGTAAATTTTGAACGCAATGGCTGATAGTTTTCAATACCAATGGAGATCAACTAGGCTTTGTTTCCTGTCAATTGATATTGATGCGAAATATTTATAAATTTCCTAAAAAAACCTTCTGATGTTTTCTTCTAATGTAAAAAGCCAGTAGCCAGTTCTTTACTTGGCTAAGCGAATAAGTATGACGACATGTGTATGAACAGTACCAAGCGTTGACTCTCAGTCATACTCAATTCTAAATACCAAAATGTGAGTATCCTTTCATATCGCCACCAGGGACCTCAGATCAACTTGGGAATACCCTCTCTTACAACTTATAAGTTGTGTCGAGTAGACAATGGGTTTTGGTTTCTCAAGCATTGGCAGCAGCATCAATTTCTGCCGGTCTGGGAAGCTACTTTCGTCCATACATATCGTTGCAGGCAGCTCCCAAACATAAATCTATACCATTTCGTCGAATAACATAACATTAATTCGAACGACATTTGGACGAAAACACATTACGTCGAATGGACATTTGGTCAAAGGGAAATTTAGTCGAAAATGATTTTCTATGTCCACTACAGACTTGGGACATTTGGTCGAAAGGACACTACGTTGAATGGACATTTGGTCAAATGGTCATAAAGTCGAAATCAAATTTTAGATTGAAGAATCTTCGTACATTTGGTCGAAAGGACATTTGGTCGAATGGACATTTGGTCGAAAGCAGATTTTCGAATGAATAATCTTGATACATTTAGTCGAATGACGTTCTTTCAAATGCATATTTGAGAGAAAGGAACTTTAGTCAATGATAATTTAAAAAATAAATATTTATGGCGGTATTTCAAAAAGTAACATAATTATTGCTCCAATATTGTCCAAAGATAATGAGTTCATAAAAAGAATAAAACATAGGAAAACACCGAATATTCCCAACAGGATATTGACTTGGGTGAACCCCTCTAACCAACTACGATGAATCTATACCACCTGGTCTAAAGATATTTAATCCAATGATGTTTCGTCAAATGACACGGAAAGACGTAACGTCTAGACATTAGGTCATATGACCATTTGATCGATCGACCATTTGATTTCTGGTTCGGCCAATAATTAACAAATTATGGTTTGAAATGAATTTGATTCGGGACAAATTTTTGTATAAATATTGTGCCTTGCAACGAAATGACAACTTTTGTGATCATTTTCCAAGGCTCTCAAAAAATGTGTAAAATTTATCCCCAGTACAAATAACACTGTGCTATCAAAGCATTCTCCACCAGAATCCTTCATATGACGGCCAAATTTTCGAAAACATCAAAGTAGGTATGTTTTTCTTAGGCGACTATCTGACGCTTATTTTTCGTTGCGACTAAAATGAGCGGAGGAGTAAGTTTTTTTTATGAGCGGAAAGAATTTAAATGAAAAGAATTTAAAAAAATCTATTTCCATTCGACCATATGTCCCTTCGATTAAACGTCCTTTCGACGAAATGTAATTTGACCAAATGTCATTCGACTAAATGTCAATCAACGAAATGCCCCAAAGCCGACTACGATGAAGCATTGGCAAAATAACAATGATATCATTGGTTTTGAGCTTGTTCCGAAAAATAGAATAGAACGTATTTCACCATCACTGCCATAATTTTAAGAAAGTGGCGAAAGCGCCAAATTTCAACATGCATGTTTGCCATTTTTCTGTTGAAGAGCTCGATGAGTACTACTCGTTTATACCATTTTTGGAAAATGGCGTAAACGTAACTTTTTCAGATTACGGCAGATCAGTACCGTCATCTGGGGGCAAGATGATCAAGAAGACAAAACATGCAATAACAATGTGTGTTTACATTTTAAATCGAAACAAATATTTTAAAAACATGTACTGCTGTACGTTGCAATAATCAACAATAATTAGTTTCCTGAAATGTGTTCGCATTTGATAAAATAAATAAAATTAAAACAAATGTTTTGAGTAATTTGGTTTGGGGTGAAGTTGATCAAGACAACTCTACTAAAATCATTATGTCCTAGTCGTCAAAATACTCTACATTATTTGTTGTTGAGTATACCACGTAAAGAAGTATACGAAGTCAATATTTGGAACGAAAATAGCGTCATTTATGACTATCTCTCTCAAGGGGCCCTCCTTAGCCGTGTGGTAAAACGCGCGGCTACAAAGCAAGACCATGCTGAGGGTGGCTGGGTTCGATTCCCGGTGCCGGTCTAGGCAATTTTCGGATTGGAAATTGTCTCGACTTCCCTGGGCATAAAAGTATCATCGTGTTAGCCTCATGATATCTTCTTCTTCTTATTGGCATTACATCCCCACACTGGGACAGAGCCGCCTCGCAGCTTAGTGTTCATTAAGCACTTCCACAGTTATTAACTGCGAGGTTTCTAAGCCAGGTTACCATTTTTGCATTCGTATATCATGAGGCTAACACGATACTTTTATGCCCAGGGAAGTCGAGACAATTTCCAATTCGAAAATTGCCTAGACCGGCACCGGGAATCGAACCCAGCCACCCTCAGCATGGTCTTGCTTTGTAGCCGTGCATCTTACCGCACGGCTAAGGAGGGCCCCAGCCTCATGATATACGAATGCAAAAATGGTAACTTGGCTTAGAAACCTCGCAGTTAATAACTGTGGAAGTGCTTAATGAACACTAAGCTGCGAGGCGGCTCTGTCCCAGTGTGGGGATGTAATGCCAATAAGAAGAAGAAGAAGAAGATGACTATCTCTCTCTTTCTTCCACGAACTACACTTTCATGATTATAATCGAAAAACTCGGATTTTCTACCTAGCGGTAACATTATTTGAACAGATTATAATTTTTGACCTACTACATCACCGTTTCATAAAAAAAATTAGGCACTTTTGACTGACACATCAAATGATCATCTTCGCCCCAATGATCATCTTCCCCCCATATGACGGTACCTAATATTTTGCTATTTCTGTAGGATTTCTATTTTTCTATAGTCCTTCAGGATCTTCAGAAGTTTCCATTCTCTCAGGTGAAAATCCTCAGTAGCTCCGTATTCATTTCTTCCTCTAATCAGTTCATCCATGTCTAATTTATGCAAAAAAAAATCTGCCCGGGACATCCTGGCTACGATCTGGCGATGGGCTTAACAATATTATGTCAGGAATTTCTTGAGGAACTTCTGGTGGATCTCCTGAAGAAATCTCCGGATGAATTTATGTTGGAACATCCAAAAGATTTTCTGAAGGAACAACCAGAGAAATTTCTGAAAGAACTTCCGAGTAAATTGCTGAAGGAATTTCAAAGTGAATTCCGGAGGGATTTTCTGGAAGAATTGGTGAATTATTTTTCTGAGTTATTGCTGGAGGGATTTCCTATACACAGCTTTTCTATTTCACCGGAGTGGGTAAAATTTTACTGAGTTTTTGGACCACCCAGTAATTTCAATAACAATATCCTACATTACCGAGTTTTCAGCGAAAATGTCAAATAAATATAAACATAACTGAGTTAGTCAGTAAAAGAGGATTTGTTTTATGGAAAAATATTTTACTGACTGGACAGTATATTTAATCAATGTTTATTTGAAAAAGAGAAATAAAGACTTTGGCAGAATGTCAGACAGAGCCACGGGATTGAATGAAAATAAAATCTATTATCATCTTCACTTACGTAGATTGCTTAAGCCAAGTAGGAACGTATGAATAGTTGCGTGAAAAATTCCAATAATTAGCGGCAATTTGTAGGCATGTCTAAAAAAAGTCACTGGAGATCACAGCAAGTCATACGCGCGGATGGTTGGTTTTGAATTTGCTGTCACGTTTTTGTTCGTTCACGCAAGAAACAGATTCGGCTGATGTTTATATTTTGCATGTACTAGAAAAGTGTTTTGAAGTTTGGAATTTACCTTTAATAAAGATATCTAACAAAAAAAAAAAAAATAAAGTGTATTTCTTAATTGAGTGCGCGAAGTCGTTTGTGTATACGGGGATGTTTTTGGTGAAATATGTGTGGCTGTGTGATAATACCAGAGATAGATGGTTATTTATCCATTATTTATCAATTACTCAGTACAGCTTTGAAAGAATGAAGTAAATTGTTCGTGGAAGTGATTGGATAAATTTGGTGAGATTGTTTCAATATGTTTTTATATGATTCCAAAATTAAATGCGCGTTGGATTAAAAAAATCCGGAAGTTTGTTTATGGATCCATTATCCAATTGATAATGGTAGCATAAACAGACGGGGCTTATTGCTAGTGAAAGTGACCTCGGACTGGACGTGAGTTACCAGGCAGTCTGAAATGGGTCACTGGAGCTGCAGTAGAGCTAGCACCTTCTTATTCCCGGGCTAAAGCTGACTTTATTAAAGACAGCTTTCTTCCATAATACCACTGCCGGACAGTGGGGGTTAGATTGAATAAACAGATACACACACCTGTCCTAAAAAATTCATTGATCGCTAGAACTGTCTTCGAACGCCGAACAACACATGAGCAGGTTGAAATCGCTGTTATTTTGGCTGGCTTGGTAAGACAGTTCCCATCAGCCAAGCCGCTCCCGGGTGGACGTTAGGCAAAATAACAGCGATTTCAATTTCGTGTTGTTCTTCAATGGCCCTCTGCTTACTTTTCAACTTCTATACGATTTCATACTTGTCGCTCGCTTGCTATAACTTTCAATTCTGTGCTCCATCGTGCTTTGTTAAAAATGCTCCCTTCCACTTTGAGCTTAGGTAGTTCGATCTCACCGATAAAAGCGAATGAAAATCAATCAATAAATGTCATTCGACGAACTTTCCCAAATCCCCTAAACATATATGCTGCAATCACGTGCTTAAGGATCAGGTTTGGAATAGAATCCAGACCAGGAGCCTTATTTAATCTAATAGCCTATTCAGATTACGCCATTAATGACATAATAATTGGCGTTTCAGGGTAAATACGCTTTATGATGTCATTATTTACGTAATATTCCATACATTTTGCGCTGTCAAAAGATACCCGCTAAAAAGAGTCATGAAGAATTTATTACGAACAATTATTACGAGAGAGCTTTCTTTCTAACTGGGATGCAGGGAGAAATTCAACAAAACAAAACTGACAAGCGTCACGCTCTCTTTGCCAGAGAGAAAATTCTCTCTGTTTACATTTCGTTTCGTAGTTGACAGTCATGCTTTTTCTGTCGCAGCAGGGTCGAATGCATGTTAGATGGAAATCTTCTGAGCGCTGAAGAATAACTCGGATTGTGATGGTTTTGTGGAAAGCATTTTATATGATGAAAAATAATGATGATAATTATTTATTCTCCACTTATTCAACATGTTTTCTTTAAAAAACAGATGCTCTCTAGAATTAACATGAAGTATTTAACTTAAACCTAGATTTAATAGAACAAATCGAATAAATTTCAAGGGCCAATGCGGAAGACAATTTAAAACGTAGGAATGGTTGTAAAACGAATATATTTGATGAATAAACATGGTTTCATAAATTGTTTCAATTCTGCTCCTTGAATGGCTTAATATACTTTGGATTTCAACATTTTTCACGTGAGACAACTGTACGATTTGAATGGGATGTATATATAAAGTAGAATAACCTTAAATAAAACATGGATTGGTTATGCATTAATTCATCAAAAATCCAGTTTAAATTATATCACATTCACACGATTCGTTTTTGTTAAAAGCTGTATCATTGATTGTCGAGTAGAACGCAACAGTTCAGTTTCCATTTTTGAAAAAAAAAATAAATTGCTGAGTTGCCCTTCATATATGGAGATACTGGTGGAAATACATTTTAGTTCGATAATATTTCTTGAAAATTGGTCCAATCGTCCTTTTTTTATTTATTTGTGAGAATTCCCAAAAGTATCTAAATTTTTCTATCAAATCTCCGTTCGATCATAGTACAGAATCAAAATACTTTTTAAACGTAAAAATAAATTGAGGAATAGTCTGATTCCCCGAAGAATGGCGCACCCAACTAATGAATGTAGCTTCGCTCATTATCCTTAATGAGAGCTTCAAATATTCTTCGAAAATCCCTTTTCATATTTTTTTTTATATTTTTTTTCGTAGAAACTTTGTTCAGAAAAAAATGTTCGATTGTCGCCACACAAATTGTTGATTTCGTAAATTAAATTTTTAAACTCTCCTTGAATTCAACCCTGTATTAGCGTGCAAATGAGGAAACATGGAAACGTCAAGATATATTATCTTGCTGCAGTCTGAACACCTCGTAATAATTGGATACCCTCTCACTTAACAAAGTCATAAATAGCCCAATCTGAATAGGCTATAAGATGTTTATAGTATTTAGATGTTTTATACTGAAGTAAACTTCTTAATGATCGCTCGGCGTGGAAAAACGCTCCATCTGGGATCATTTGTCCATCCCACGCTGTAGAACGTATGAAGTAATAGCAGCAAAATAGACTTGTTCAATATTTTAAATTGCTCATAAATCACTGTGATTTTGTTTTAGATTTTATTTTAATAGTCCTGCTTGATTGTTGGGTATTTCGAGAGCCATGTTGATATATGTTGAAAGTTGCCCTCTTCTGGATGCAACTAAAATTCCTGGTTTTCAGGCATTTTTTAGTCTAATCTGCTGAAAAAACTCAGAATCAGCATTCTAATCACTCTTATATCAACGACAAAGTAGTATAGTCCGAAGAAGATATTAAAGTCCAAGCTTCTATTATGTGGAGTGGAGTACAATTAAGTATTCAGACGACATTAAAACTAACACATCTCGTTTGAGGCACCCCTAAATCTTCATGGATTCGGCTGGAAATTGGCCTGTAGACTTCATCCAAGCTGTTAATTGAAATGAAGGGGTGTCACTTTGAATCTGAAATATTTTCGAAATAGTGAACAGATCTACTGCAAAATTGAATTCCGTTCACTTTCGCTGTAACGAATTCATCCTCATCAGGAGACGATATTAACCGATCGACTTCTGGGTGGTAACCTCACTACCCGTCGATCGCATGCCGTGTTAGAGACCTAACGGTGTCTTTCACTAACTTTCACTAACGTTTTGGAGACGAGTACCCCGGCAACAACCACCGCGCATGAACAGCAGTGACTTCCGTATTTACATACGTTGGTCCTGCAGCCCAAACTCGACATGTTTGCTGCCGGTGTGAGCTTAGTGTTTATAGCATAACAGTACACACTTAATTTTTTTTACCGGGATCTCAGCAAAATGTTGAACTTTTACCGAGATTCGCACAGCCGTGTCCCAGCAAACATGTTTTTGTCGAGATTTCTGTCAAAGTTGCTGAAAATCAGCAAATAATTTGCCAAAAATCAGCTAACAAACGTCATTTTTGCCGGGATATCAGTTTTTATTTTGCTGGGCAGACGGCTGTGCGGATTTGTGCCGAGCTGCAGAATTAAAAACTGAGTGTGTAGTCTCTACTGCATTCGCTTGTTTTGTTCAAGACACTAAGCAGCACAATTGCCATAAAAGAATTACTGTGACCTATTTACGACCGAATCCAGTCATATATAAATTGCAGCAAACAAAACGGCTTAAATTGTGCTACTCGGGCCGCCATAATCTGTTGATCTATCGTGTTAACTGCATTCCAAATATCCTTGTCACGATACATTCTGCCAGCGAGGTTGTCCGGAGTCGTATCCATGCCGCTGACAAGCAGCATGTCGTTGCATGATGGCCATCTGCTCTACGGCATAGCTTTCTACGATCGGGTCCCTTACAGTCAAATGACTTTTGACCACAACTGGGACACTTATAGTAGGCCTGAGGAGGCTGAATTATGTTCAAAGAACATACCGACCAGCTCACTTTCAGTTTAGAAGCTTCTCGGCGTCAGCCCGAGGTACTTAGAATGAGGCCACCTGCATTCCCGCTAAGCCTTTCTGAAACCGAATCTCGACGCTACACTGATCTCTCAACGCATCTACTAGATCTTCGGCTTCGGTTATCTTATCCAGGCCTCTCAAAACTTTTCGGAGCAGCATCCCGTTTCAAGACGAGAATCATCTCACCTTTCCGCATTCGATGGATGCAGTTGATATACCCTCCTTGGCCAGAAAGCTTCTCGTCGCTTCTCATGGCCGTCAAGATATCAGCGTAGCTTTTATCTTCAGACTTGACGATAAACCCTTCATCTTTGTCTTTTCGTTTACCACGGCCATTGGAAGGTGCACCCTTTTGAACACAGTCTCTATCCTTCTTTGCCGCAGCCCGGCTCTGTGTCATCCGTTTTTCCTCAGTGAGGAAATAAATCTTCGATTCGGCATTCGACACGCCTCCACCGTCAACTTTTTTTTAAGAATTTGTAGAGCTTATTGCTATTGAGTTTCCCTTGCGGCAGCTCGCGAATCATGCTCTGCCGTAATCTGAAAAAGTGACGTATACGCCATTTTCTAAAAGTGGTGTTAACGAGTAGTATTCATCGAGCTCTTTAACAGAAAAATGGAAAACATGCATGTTGTAATTTGGCGCATACGTCACTTTCTCAGATTACGACAGTGCTGCAGTAGTCGCCTTTGTGATCCCATGGTTATCTATGCATGCCTTGCGGTATGCAGGGAGGCCATGTGTGCATTGACACTTACATGTTAAGAGCCTGGTCAGCGCTAGTCAGGGAGGAACATCTAAGCCTACTACCACCCAGTAGACAAAACTGGGTGACAGGATTGGACAGCGTGCTACAAGGTCCACCATGGTTTTATATACAGTCTGTTTTTTTAGACAGTCTCGCCATTAGTCCACTTGCCGTTTCAGGTCGGTGTCACCCGGCCTTATTAAGAGAGCCCTCGCTTTCACAAAAACCGTGTGAAAGGATAAAAGCATAAAAACGGAGCTCCGCAGTCTAATATTCTGCCAACTGCTTTTCCTCACGCTGCAACTGCTTAGCTGCCAACTCATTTTCCTCAGAAAGAAGGGAAATCTTCCAGGTTTTGTTGTATGCCAAGTTAAATGATCGTCTTCTTTGAAGTACCAAGACACAGCAAATAGAATTGAACTTGTAGAAAAAAGCGGAAAGTGCCTCGTCAATAGTACTAGACCTCAAAAGAACATCCAGATTTCAGCGAAAGCTGCTTTCAAGAGGTTGTGAACGCACGATATAAAATCATAAGCAACGAGATCGACGGCGTTTTCGGATGATATTTAATTATGGTTGTTAACATCAATAAGTATTCCAAAATGGCGATTATGAGTATAAAATATTAAACTTAATTAAGCAATTCCACCTCGAATTTTGACAAACGTGGGATTATTATTAAAACATATAATGACTCAGTTTTCTTCTTCATAGACTCACCTAACTTACTGACCTAAGAGATCCGTAAGTACTGAGAATGAGTTCTGCATAGCTTAGGAGACCCCCTTTCCGAACTCTAACGTAGGACCGGGATTACTGCAAGTCACTAGCAAGAGGATTAGCAGGCGTAGACCCGGAGCGAGTAACGATGGAAGTTGATGACAGCTTCACATGTCTTGTAGTGTCGGAAGCAGGGATTGGATCCAAAAGAGAATGAGCAAGTCTCTGTATACATATACGATATGTAGCATCCCCCATCATTTCTTCGCAAGTTATCATTATAGAGAACTGATTTGGGAGGCTATACCCCATGATAAATTTCTTTTACAAAGCTCCAAATGCGGGGAGCACTGGCTCTGATGATGCATTTTAACTTGTTCTACACAGCTGTGCAGTAACAAACACGAAATGAGCGAAAACAAAGCGAGAATCACTATTCTGCTGTGGGGGCTGCCTATCCGATTCTGTTTTTTCGCACTTGTATACAAGTTTGATAAATTTGTTATCATGGCTTGTTATGATTTGGAATAGTTTTTGCCTCTCTTTTATCGTTGTTCGTTATCTATTGAGACCGATCTCTACAAACCCTGGTCGGAAGTAATGTGCGATGTAGTGATATTTGGTAATGTGAAAAGAAACTCGGAAGAATTACGAACACTAAAGTAGAACGGTGCGTCTTCTGGACCATTGCACCAAGTTGCATTGTCACCAAAAGTTGGATTGAGTTACTAAGTTATGCAGCTGGTTTCGAATTGTTGATTCGGATGGTTTTCGTTGTCGAGTTTACGAGTTGGTCGAGAGGTCAGAGAAAAATTGCACAAGATTCTACAAAAATCTATCCGGATTTTAAGCAAAAGAGCTGTTTATCTCATTCAGGATCTCGAACAAAGACTTTTCTTCATAGAATCTGGTTCGGTTTGAAGATCGTCAATGGGTCGTCAAAGCTCAGCTTCATTTAGTCGAACGTATTGGTCAATTTACAGTGTTGATACGTTACCCGCCTTTTCAACTATTGAAGATTTTCAACGCCTTTTCAACTATCGAAGAGTTTATTCGGATTATCTACCAAGTGGATAAATTCCAAATTTTCTTTGTCTTCTCACAGATTTTAAAATGGCTAACTCAAGAATATTTGCCTATATGGCAACAGAATCATCGTGTTCGATCAGATGTCGCACAGACTAAACAAAAAAGTATTTGACAAAAGACAGGACATTTATACAACACCCAATTGACTAGGGGAGAATTTCCCGCTTCACGAAAAAATTTCTCATTGCCAGGGTGTTAATCGAGCTCACACTTCATGGCACATTTTTTCATTTTTAGAAATTGTATATGTTTCATATTTGTTATACTTTTTCTACCGTTTTGGTGCATGTGCTTTTTATATACCTACCTGCCAATTAATATGTTATTAGTGGTAACAATTCGCATATGTCACACCACGATCTTTGGTCATACCACTCATAACGGGCTTGACCAAAAGATATTTTAGTTACTAGATAAAGATTGTCGCTGTCGTCGCTGTCCGAAATATCTTTTGCTGGCGAGGATAGGGGAGCTAAATGTCAAAGAATAAAAATCCATACGATTTGACAGGTATGTACCACACATGTTTCGGACAGCAGAACAAAGGGAACCGAAGCGACAATCTTTATCTAGTAAATAAAATATCTTTTGCTTGAACATATCCTATCAAATTTACTCTATCTGAAACTTACTTTGTGGATGTTGACATTGAAAGTTCTTTTTGATAAGAAAATTATTTTGAGCTTTTTAGTGGAATGTTTTCACCTGTCATAAGACGAGTTTATACAATCCCATTGAATTCCACCACCTAATTGTATCTTGACAGATACGTATTTCGACCTCAACAGTAAGGCCGTCTTTAGTGTCTCTTGACTCGACTTAAGTCGAGTCAAGTACGAGACACTGAAGACGGCCTTACTGTTGAGGTCGAAATACGTATCTGTCAAGATACAATTAAGTGGTGGAATTCAATGGGATTGTATAAACTCGTCTTATGACAGGTGATTGAAAGTTCGTTTTTATGTGAAACAGTCATCTTTGGTATAAATGAGTGAGGAAAAAAGGAACTTTATTTGATTTTGTGAAGTTCGGTTTCTTCTCTGGAAAAATATATACCGCATCCCATTGACATCCGTATGGGTTTGGGAAAAATGAATTTCCACACGCGGAAAATTGTCTTAGCTTTCGCATCACGCACGTTCCGGGTGAACATTTTTGCCTCTGCATTTGAACAACGGGAAGATGCGTGCGTGTTCGCGCGGATCCCGATGCGGGAATGCTATAACAATCGAATCACGCTGAATCATCGCGTACGCAAGTCATGTGAGAACACTTCGGTGTGAATGGGCTACGTACTTTGTTGAATCATCTCTTCGAATAAGTTTGGCTTCCACCTATTTGTTCAGGAATTGCTTCGAAAAATGAGTCACGTCACTGTTCATTTGTATGTAATCAATAATCAATGATGAACATAATAACTCACGACTCACAGTTTTATGGTGTTGTTCTGCTTTTCCACACCGTTGACTTTAGCCTTGAGTCAGACATCGGTTTTCCTGGCACGTGTTAGTTTTTATTTGATAATAAAAAAGAAACTACTGAAACATTTTTATCTGTTTGTCAATTCTATTGTCATTGAATGGAAATTTTAATAAAACTTGGATTTCGTAGCCTATAACCTAGAGATATGTATACGATTTGAATTATAGTTTGAATACGTCCTCTACACTAATATCTATTGAAATTGTTCATTCATCCTGAGCACATTTAAAAGTACATAGGGCCAACGTAAAGGATCTCCATCCTTGGCTGCTGCTTAGTTTCAAACCGGAAATGCTACTTTCCTTTTTAATATGTGAACCCATACTGCTTTGATTGAAGGATGACTCAAGTATAGTGTTTTAGGTTTCAAATAAAAATAAAAATTATAATTACTATATGAAGCTAGGCATGAGTAACATTTAAAATAAAGCATGAGGTTCCCCTTCATACCCATGAAATCATAAATGTTAGAATTTGAAAACAGAACAGAAATAATTTTGCTAAATAACGTATTGATAACTGGGAACTATAACTTCTAATTAGGCATTCTTCATTAAATTCTTTATCTTTATTTCAATCTGTGCCCTACAAAAATAAAAATCAACCCCATGAATAAACATCAATGTTGTTAATAAACTTCAGAAGTTCAGAAGCAAGAATCAAAAGATGCAATCTCTACAATTCCATTCCCGCAAAATCAAAAACAAAAAACCCATCATCGCTGCATTAATTAAAGAAACAACATCTTTCAGAACCTCCACCGCGTGGCACGGAATCATTCATTACGGTTTTGCATCAAAACTTATAAACAGTAGCTGCAAACCACCGCCGCTCGTTGAGTAGAAAAAAAAACACAACATCTTCTCGAGCTGGCCTTTCATCTTTTCTTTCCCATTGCATGGATTCTTGATTAACCACTTGTGCTATTTTATCCACTCCAAAAGTGCTATTTTGCTCCCACCGTTCTTTGATATTATTCTGAACTTGAGTTTTCTCTAGACGACAATTTCCATTAGTAGAAAATTAAGTAGCTCGCAGAATGCAAACACGATAAGACGTTCGCAGCCACACAAACGGATGTGTGGATTGTGGAAGTCATGCATTCCGTATAGTGTACCTGCCCGACAATCCTTTCCGGTTCTGGCACGGTCGGCCGATGGTGGTAAATGCGCGCCACTTGATTATTCAACTGTTCCCGTCGAGAGATTATGTGCATTTTGGAATAACATGCGACACGACAACTGTACATTTGAACGTCTTCCGGCGTATCCCCCAGGGGTGTTGCGTTAGCACTCATTATGTTGACACCAACTCACAGTGGGGCAAAATCACCTACTAGGGAATCCATTTATTGCAACGGCTTTCCGCTTCTAAAAATTACTGCTACCGAAATCTTAAGATCCCTTATTCATTTGGCTGGTACTTTTTTGGTTCGATGTAACTATTTCCTCCATAAATTTCCAACGGGTAGTACACTCAGTTGTTAGAAACAGGTACATGCATGACATAGTTGAAAGTTTGAAGTGAAAAAGGATAAGCGTGAAGTAAGAAATGAGAAGTGAGAAATTAGAAGTGAGATATAAAAAGTTATAAGTGAGAAGTGAAAAATGAGAAGTGAGAAGTGAGAAGCAAGAAGTGAAAGGGGATAAGCGAGAAATGAGAAGTCAGAAGTGAGATATAAAAAGTTATAAGTGAGAAGTGAAAAATGAGAAATGAGAAATAAATAGCAAAAGGTGAGAAGTAAGAAATTCGAAGTATGAAGTGAAAAGTGAGAAGTGCGAAGTAACAATGTGAGTAGTGGAAAGTGAGAAGAGAGAAGTTGGCAAGTATGAAATTCTAAGTGCGAATTCGTTGTGAGAAAAATGAGAAGTGAGAAATTCGAAGTGTGAAGTGAGAAGTGCAGTGTAAGATGTGAGTAGTAGGAAGCAAGAAATTAGAGATGAGAAGTGTGAAATTAAAAGTGAGAAATTCGAAGTGCGAAGTAGTGAGAAGTGAAAAGTTAGGAGTTAGAAGTGAAAAGTGATAAGTGAGAAATGAGAAGTCAGAAGTGAGATATAAGGGGGGCAGCAGGGACTATGTCCAAGGGCTTAACGATCCCTCCCCAGGCCATATGCGAGTTGTGGCGCCTGCCTAGCGCCACAGGCCACTTCGGCATTAGTCTGAATAAATAATAATCCGCAAGTAGGCTCCGCCAAAGCGGCCGTGTGCCGCTCAAAGCGCACAAGCACAAGTCCTGGTGTTAGGTGGGACGCTAAACAGCCTTACACGACGGTCCTCCGACGAGACAGGAGGTTTGTGCAGGCCCAATAAGCCGCCTTTAAAAACAACCATTACGAACGACATAGAAGATAATACGACTCGATACAATCGGCAACGACTAAGGCGACGAATAATGAATAACGATTGGAAGCTTGGAACATGGAACTGCAAGTCACTAGGATTCGCAGGATGCGACAGGATAATCTACGATGAATTACATCCCCGCAACTTCGACGTCGTAGCGTTGCAGGAAATCTGCTGGACAGGACAGAAAGTGTGGAAAAGCGGGCATCGAGCGGCTACCTTCTAATAAAGCTGTGGCACCACCAGCGAGCTGGGAACCGGCTTCATAGTGCTGGGTAAGATGCGCCATCGCGTGATTGGGTGGCAACCAATCAACGCAAGGATGTGCAAGCTGAGGATAAAAGACCGATTCTTCAACTATATCATCATCAACGTGCACAGCCCACACGAAGGAGACCCGACGAAAAAAAAGAAGCGTTCTAAGCACAGCTGGAGCAGACGATGGATGCCCACTGCGAGACTCAAAATCGTCATCTGTGACATGAACGCTCAGGTAGGAAGGGAGGAAGTGTATAGACCGGTCATGCTAGGCGCAGCATCTCTTAAAGATGGCTGGAGAGATATTCGATCCGCCATTGAAGGCTCCGCAACCGCTGCACTAGGCACGGTGGCTCCGGATCAGAGAAACGACTGGTATGACGGCGAATATGAGCAGTTAGTTGAGGAGAAGAATACAGCATGGGCGAGATTGCTGCATCACCGCACGAGAGCGAACGAGGCACGATACAAACGGGCGCGGAACAGACAAAACTCGATTTTCCGGAGGAAAAAGCGCCAGCAGGAAGATCGAGACCGTGAAGAGACGGAGGAACTGTACCGCGATAATAATGCACGAAAGTTCTATGAGAAGTTGAACCGTTCACGTAAGGGCCACGTGCCTCAGCTGCACTGGATGATTACCAAGATTTGGGAGGAGGAAGTTTTGCCGCAGGAGTGAATGGAAGGTGTCGTATGTCCCATCTACAAATAGGGCGATAAGCTGGATTGTAGCAACTACCGCGCAATCAAATTGCTGAACGCCGCCTACAAGGTTCTCTCCCAAATTTTATGCCGTCGACTAGCATCAACGGCAAGTGAGTTCGTGGGGCAGTACCAGGCGGGTTTTATGGGCGAACGCTCCACTCTTTACCAGGTGTTCGCCATTCGCCAAGTACTGCAGAAATGCCGCGAATACAACGTGCCCACACATCATCAATTTCTCGACTACAAAGCCGCAAATGATACAATCGATCGGGACCAGCTATGGTAGCTAATGCACGAAAACGGATTTCCGGATAAACTGATACGGTTGATCAAGGCGACGATGAATCGGGTGATGTGCGTAGTTCGAGTTTCAGGGGCATTCTCGAGTCCCTTCGAAACGCGCAGAGGGTTACGGCAAGGTGATGGTCTTTCGTGTCTGCTATTCAACATAGCTTTGGAGGGCAGGGATTGACATGAGTGGTACGATTTTCACGAAGTCCGTCCAGTTATTTGGTTTCGCCGACGACATTGATATCATGGCACGTAACTTTGAGAGGATGGAGGAAGCCTACATCAGACTAAAAAGCGAAGCTAAACGGATTGGACTAGTCATCAACACGTCGAAGACGAAGTACATGATAGGAAGAGGCTCAAGAGAGGTCAGCGATACCTGCAGAGAAATTCGGAGACACATCATGGCAGAAAATCGTACGTACTTTGGACTCCGCAAAACGCTCTGATCGAATAGAGTTCGCCGCCGTACCAAACTGACTATCTACAAAATGCTCATTAGACCAGTAGTTCTCTACGGACACGAGACCTGGACTATGCTCGTGGAGGACCAACGCGCACTGGGAGTTTTCGAAAGGAAATTGTTGCGTACCATCTATGGTGGGGTGCAGATGGCGGACGGTACGTGGAGGAGGCGAATGAACCACGAGTTGCATCAGCTGTTGGGAGAACCATCCATCGTTCACACCGCGAAAATCGGAAGACTGCGGTGGGCCGGGCACGTAGCCAGAATGTCGAACAAGAAGGCGAGGTGCACAGCGGGCAAGGTGGATCGATCAGGTGGAGGACGATTTGCGGACCCTCCGCAGACTGCGTGGTTGGCGAAGTGCAGCCATGGACCGAGTTGAATGGAGAAGACTTTTATGTGCAGCACAGGCCACTCCGGCCTTAATAAAAAAAAGTGAGATATATGAAGTTATAAATGAGAAGGGAGAAGTGAAAAATGAGAAGGGAGAAGTATGAATTGAGCTGTGCGAAGTGAGAAATGAATAGTGAAAAGTGTAGAGTGAGAAGACACAACTCCCTCTAAGTAGTAGTGAGAAGTTAAAAGTGATAAGTGAGAAATGAAAAGTGAGATATAAGGGACTTTAAGGGAGAAGTGAAGAATTTCAAATGGGAAGTGAGCAAGGAGATGTGCGAAGTGAGATGTTCGAAGTGAGAAGTTATAAATGAATAGTGAGAAGTGAGGTGAGAGGTGTGCGAAGAGGAAAGTAAACAGAGGTGAGGTGAGAAGTGTGCGAAGGGAAAAGTAAACAGGAACGAGAAGTGAAAAACGGGGAGTGAGAAGTGAGTTGTTAAAAAGGAGTAAGAAGAAGTGAGAAGCGAGGACCGGGGAACGAAAATAAGATACGAAATTCTTTCTCTTTCCTTCATTTTTTTTCTCTTCTCCCTTCTTCTATCTTCCTTCTTCTTTCTGTCTTATATCTCTCCACTCATTTCTCACTACTCAAGATCTCGCTTCCAACTTCTCAATTATTTTTCATTTCTCACTCCTTGCTTTTGTTTTTGTCACTACTCACATCGTACTTCTCACTTCACAACTATCTCTTCTCACTTTTCACCACTTACTTCTCACCACAGACTTCTCACTTCTCATTTCTCACTTTCCACTAGTCAAATGTTACTGCACATATCTCACTACTCAATACTCACTTCCGTTTTCAGTACTCGTTTCTCACTACTTTGTACTTATTTCGATACCTCCCCAACTCGATGGTCTCTTCAATATCGAGTGAAGGAAAGGGAGAGGCAAGGGAGAGGCACTGTTTCGTCTTATTTTAGAAGGTTTGAATCAACAATATTAAAACCCATCGAATGCATTCTGATTATGTAGAGATGGTATATTAGTCATATTTCAAATAGCGACCATGATTTGCTAGATATATAATGTATCTATGGTGCAAAATCAATTTCTGTATCTGGTAGCTGTCCCCCGGGTCCGGACAGTGCGTTTTTTCATGTGATCAAATAGCCATCCTTCACACCTGTTATGTTAAAGTTATGTTAAACTTACTTCAATTCAGTTATTTTTTCTTACTGAGGTATCAGAAAGCTATAGAAATAAGCAGAAACAAAAATTGAAGATGTCATTGAAAATGGAAGGAATTTTGAGTAAGATGTAAGAAATTGAGCTGGGGATTCAAAAAAGCTCTACTAGCACGTGTTAATATCTACAACGTGAAGCAAGTGAAAAATATTACTATTCTAAATGATTTTCATACTCATGTAATAGGAACTTTGTCATATTTGAACATGATGCAATAGTGTCCGGTACTCGGGGACACTTTTCTGAACCGTGAAAATTTTCACTAAAATTCATTATAAAAATACATCGTCCAAAAACGTGTTTAAATAATCAAACATAGTTTGTATGAATCATCAATGATAATATTTTGTGTAAATGGTATACAAGTAAGCATAATAAGGATAATTAGAGAGTTTTTCGTTAAATGGCATATGTGTTCGGCACTGAGGGATCTCTCCCTATATAATAAATTATCAAAATGAAGTTTTTGATGATTTGGCTGCAACTATCTCTTATTTATGCTAAAGCAATGTATACTTGCAATCATGATGACAAACTATTCTCGACCTACCATATACAGCATAATCAGCGATGCCCATTGTCCATTCTTTGATTGAGTGACGTTTCCGGCTGTCTATTAGTAACAGTCCATCTAAAAGGCTTTTTGTACTACGTTGAATAAGGTTTGTTAAACGAATATTGTTTGATTATGGAATTTTTATTTAACTTTGGCGACCCTAGTAGATTCAATAATGTATCCCTATTTTCTGTAGAACTTTTTCATCTCATTTTAAAGCTGTTCTTTTGAATTTTCCCTCCCAATGCCTGCACCTCATCATTATCCACTAGTTTCGCATCGCGATGCGGAGAAAACACGATGAAAAATCATTTTCCGATAGCTACTCGCATCAAATGACTCGGAATAATTATTGTCTTCTGTTTACCCCACCCACATCAGTGCACTTGAATTTATAATCCCTCCACAGACAGACCGACAATCGGGAGGCGAAAAATCACGTCAGCGTACAGTCGAACTTTCCGTCTGAAAGTGGAAGGAAAACGTAGCAATTTCACCCGCAGACAGTCTGGAGCTGGAGCTTCTGGTCTGCAAGCGTAAGAAGCGGTCCCGCAAACCTTTTCAGATTTTCCGAGCATCCGAATCGTCGAAGGGCAAATGCAACGTCACAAATCGATTCTCCCCTTCGTACATATATTTACATAATCCTCTCGAAATCGACTCAAAGGTTACCAGGGGTTCGTGACTTAAAGCGATCCCCCACCATCTGCAATCACGTAGTTATCTACGGTGGCGTTTCAGCAGTTTCCATCTCTCGGGTGTTTTCTCTATCCCAGATTTGCACTTGAACCGAACACTGAAGATTGGATGATTTAAGAAAATTTTCATCACCATTCTTGGAAGGGTGCTCAATTCTCAAACATTGTCGTAGCAGTGAGTAGCGTTTTCCAAGAGAGCTCTACACAATTTTCCTATATTTTTGTAAAGGACTAAGATAGACAAGTTCGTAGGTAGGAATCCATCTTTCGCTCGGCCACGGAATACAACACAACCCTGTCATCTTTCGTTGAATCGAATGGTTTTACTTTCTTGTCGCGGGCATAATGCCCGGGACCGCATAAAGAAGATCACCGTGGGAAAGAGGCCAAGTTTTCTCCGGAGATGGTGTTTCCAATTTTCTTGCTCAAATTCACGTGTGCTTTGCAAACAGTTTTTTTTCTATCTCAAAGCACACATATTTGATCTCCTTTGAATGCACCTTCTCTGTCGTCGATTGGTCGACTATCGAGTCTAGGGCAAAGATGGCGAAATGATGCACGTGCATAAGGATTGGCGATTTGATATGCTTGGTGGATCGTCTTAAAATGAAGGGTTCCCCGTGGCAGCTGACAGTGCAGTGTGTTACGAGATAATCGAAAGGAAAAATTGCCATTCTGAACAGGCGGGAGGAGATGCAATTTGGATTATCAGTTACTTCGCTGCGACAATGTAATTCGGGGTATCACTATAAGTGGTTGACTGTTTGGGGAGTACGTGCAGTGAATCGAGTTTGTATATAAAGATGTTATTCTTTGGTGTATTTTTTCGATGGTTCTCAAAATTGATGAACATTTTACCGTTTTACAAGAACCCATTTCACAACGTTTATTGGTAACCATTTCTCTTACGCTCTTACTAGACTAGATAATTTCTTGGATGATTTTCAAACGATTAGACGAGTTTGAACAATTTTCCATTTAATTCCACCTCTTGATTGTACCTTTGACAGATACGTATTGCGATCTCAACAGTAAGGCCGTCTTCAGTGTATCGTACTATACTCGACAAGTACGAGGCACTGAAGATGGTCTTACTGTTGTGCTTAGCCTAGATTAGCTTGATTGACTATACCCATTTTAGTTGATAGTAGTGATTGACCAAGAAACAACAAATAATGCACAGCTCACCAATTGAATAGTTTTCTTGGGACTAGAAAGCTATTCTCACTGTACATGCTTCGGGGTTTCTTTAATTCAAGACCGGCCACATCCTCACAGTCAATTAGGATAAGGGGAGAAAAATTAGTTCGACACTCATTGCTACAAGAGACCGAGGAATCCTCTGCATCTCCATAAGAGCACTAGAAAGGAATAGTATGTTAGTTGGGAAGGAAATATATTGGAAATCGCCTTGGTAAGCGACTTATTATTTCTTCTGAACGACGCCATATTCATGATGATACAAACACGGAAAAGCAACGCATGTCTTATGTATTATCCTGAAGACTGATTCGATATATCAACTACTTCGCGACGGCTAAAACACGCACTGCACAACGCTTGCTCGATGGCTACTGCAAACCATTGAAGATCGAGCTAGTATAGTAACAGATTTATATCAGAACTTGTTATTCTGTTACATCAGTTTTTTATAACAGCGGTTGTTATAAAACATGAACCATTAGTAGTTAAAATAACAAAAAATGTAACAAAATTTCTTATAATTTTAACAAAAATATTACTAAAATTGTTATTATTTGAACAAAAATATAACTTGAAGTGTTACATGAAAATGAGTGAAAATAGCTTAAGCCCTCCTTAGGGCCCTCCTTAGCCGAGCGGTAAGACGCGCAGCTACAAAGCAAGGCCATGCTGAGGGTGGCTGGGTTCGATTCCCGGTGCCGGTCTAGGCAATTTTCGAATTGGAAATTGTCTCGATTTTCCTGGGCATAAAAGTATCATCGTGCTAGCCTCATGATATACGAATGCAAAAATGGTAACCTGGCTTAGAAACCTCGTAGTTAATAACTGTGGAAGTGCTTAATGAACACTAATCTGCGAGGCGGCTCTGTCCCAGTGTGGGGATGTAATGCCAATAAGAAGAAGAAGAAGCTTAAGCTATAACAAATTATGTTATTGAAAAGATTTTCATTATTCATAATGTAGGCAATTAACTTTGTCCAGATGGTTCTACTTTGAATGTAGGTTCAAGTTATACTGAAGGTGATACCTTCGTTTTCTTTCCAACTCCTGTCTACCAAAAATGTAGGCAATTTTTTCGGAACGAATAAACATAACATATTATGTTATAATCATGTTATGACGATCATAAAAATTGTCTTTCCTCCATTTTTGACAGAGAATTTATAACAAAATTATTGCAAGTTTTGTTATTTGTAACACATATTGATATAATTGTGATTAAATTTTGTTATAACTAGCTGGTCGGGTATGTATGGGAGATGAGTAAAATGCCTTCAGCGTGTGTGAATAGATTCACACATCAACGTGTGAATCGGCGAACAGTAAGCCATGACTTTGCCCTCTTCTAGTCAGACCTCCGCGGCGTGCACACACATCCAAGAGGATTGGTGTCATAACTTCGTTCCGCCCATTAGGGCCACACATTTTGGCGATCCTGCCATTCTTTTTTTGGTTCATGTCACTAAATTCATGACGTGAGTTGTATTCAAGTGGTTCAATTGTGATATATTTCAGTTTGCAAAATCATAAGACGCGTCTAGAAGACCGTCGGAAAATGGTTTGTGGTTTGCTAAATCATAAGACGCGTCTAGAAGACCGTCAGAAAATGGTTTGTGGTTTGCTAAATCACAAGACGCGTCTCGAAGACCGTCGGAAAATGATTTGTGGTTTGCTAAATCATAAGACGCGTCTCGAAGACCGTCGGAAAATGGTTTGTGGTTTGCTAAATCATAAGACGCGTCTAGAAGACCGTCAGAAAATGGTTTGTGGTTTGCTAAATCACAAGACGCGTCTCGAAGACCGTCGGAAAATGATTTGTGGTTTGCTAAATCATAAGACGCGTCTCGAAGACCGTCGGAAAATGGTTTGTGGTTTGCTAAATCATAAGACGCGTCTAGAAGACCGTCAGAAAATGGTTTGTGGTTTGCTAAATCACAAGACGCGTCTCGAAGACCGTCGGAAAATGATTTGTGGTTTGCTAAATCATAAGACGCGTCTTGAAGACCGTCGGAAAACGGTTTGTAATTTGCTAAATCACAAGACCGTCGGAAAATGGTTTGTGATTTGCTAAATCACACGACGCGTCTCAAAGACCATAGCGAAATGGTTTGTGGTTTGAAGAACATCAAAGCATCGCCTGGAAGACGTTAAGAAATTGGTTTGTGGTTTGCAAAATTACAATGCGCGTCTGGAAGATCGGTGGAAATTGTTTGTTGTTTAGAAAATGTTTTACGATCTAGCAAATTTCAAAGTCCTGCGAGCATTGATTTTGATTAAAACAAATTTAGATTTCATGAAGCCACTTGGTGGCTTGGTACATGAGACTACCAGTCTGAGAGAAATGAAGAAATATTCAATGCTGTACTGTTTGAAATTGTTCTGAAATCCAAATATATTATATATAAATTTATCTTAGAATGTACTGACTTAGTAGCCATAGCGAGATTATCTGTAGAAGCAGATATCTCGGAATTTGAAAAATTAATAAGGTTGCCGGATTTTACAAAGCTATTCGCAAGTTCGAATATATATGCATAAGATTAGTTTGGATTTATTGGCTAGCAGAACTAGTTGATGGCAAATGGTTGATGGTGTACCATACGCGAAACTAAAAGTTGGATTAAATGTACGGACTTGCATTGGCTTCCCGACCAGTTAGTCATAACAAAATTTTATCACAGGTATATCAATATGTGTTACAAATAACAAAACTTGTAATAATTTTGTTATAACAGGGACAAGTCGGAGGAAAGAAAATTTCATGATCGTCATAACATGATTATAACATAATGTGTTAAGTTTTTTTTCCGAAAAAATAATTGCCTACATTTTTGGTAGAAGGGTCAGAAGGGTTATATACAAGATACGACCGCCCGACGTAAACTACGTAAAACAGATCATAAGATAATTATTTTGGTTAGAGCCTAGAGTGATTGAAATTTTGACTTTTGCGCTCCCTTATGCTTGAACGATAACATTTGCTGTTTTGGTGAACCTCCTGAATTTTCAACTGAATTGGTTATAATATAACTAAATACGAGCAGTTTGAAGTTTGTATGAAAATTACTATAGAAATCGCCCCGTATGTGAGAGATCGTTTCGTGAGGCTGATCATTAACTATTTAGGGGGAGATCTCCCAACGCCGCGGACACCTCCCAATACCGGACACTACTTGCAGAGGTCCCTCATTCATCTTATTAAGTACAAAAGGAAGCTATTGAAAAGGCTTCTAACGGCAAGGAATATCAGATCTTCATGTGATAAACTTTGTACAAAACTTGAAGTTGAATAAAAAGTCTTCACACCTGTTTTGTTACACTTACTTCAATTCAATTGTTTCTTCTTGCTGAGAAAGCCACAGAAATTAGCAGAAACAAAAATTGAAGAGGACATTGAAAAAGGTGGGAATTTGGATTAGGATGTAAAAAATTTAGCTGAAGAGTCAAATAAGCTCCACTAACAATTTTTAATATTTACAACTTAAAGCACGCGAATAATTTACTATTCTGAATGATGTCTTTACTCATGTAACAGGAACTTAGTCACATTTGAACATGATACAATAGTGTCCGGTACTAGGAGACATTTTTCTGAATCGTAAAATTTTTCACCAAAATTCATAGTTGAAAAACGTGTTCAAATGATCAAATATAGTTTGTATGAATCATCAATGGTCAATAGTCATATTTTGTGTTTCTTCCTTCTATCTATTCTTCCTTTGAAGCAATATAACTCACGAAGAGGATGACCGATTTGCGAGATTTCCTCACTAATCGATTCGTATTGGGATCAGCTGTGTTTCTATATGCAAAAGGTTAGTAAATTTCAAAGGAAAATTTGGGAAAATTGTCAAAATACAATATAAGGGCGAGTTTGAAGAAAACCTAATGCGATCGCTCGAAAAATTATCTAGAGTGCGGCGTCGCAATCAACGCAGAAAATGACATTTCCAACGATGAACGTAAAAACCCGAGCAACGCAGGGTACGTTCTGCTAGTATGGTATAAATGGAAACACAATCCGGATAGTTGAAGTTTTTTTTTGTTAAATGGCTTATGTGTCCGGTACCCGTAATGCTGGGTAGATACCTCTTCGTGATGTGTTACGGGGTAAGTTCTACCATGGTCACATTGCCAGCTACAGGCACATCCTGACCCAACGAATACCTTCCCAATATCCAACTCCGTGGTACTTATTACTTCTCTCCCTAGTAACGGTACAGATAAGCGTGGCCAGGAATAGTAATTCTAATCACCCATATTCTTGTTTGCGTACGAGCGCGCTTTCGAACGAAAGTTAAGCGCATTCCCGTTTTCGCCAGCAAAATCAATTTGAGAAACGGTTCGAACGAATCGCATTCGTTCGAAAGTATCGTTCGTCCGTGGACAAGAATAAGAGTGAATGCTTTTGTCATTTTTGTCATAGATTGAAATTAAGGACTACACCCACCTTGATTTCTGATAGCAATCTGGACCAGTGTTGTAAAATGTCATTTGCATTCGTTTGTATAATTTTCCCAGAACTTTTTCCAGAAGGTAGCTATCAAATCATGATGTATGACGAACTTATAGCGCTTAAATGTGCCTACAACTTTGTCTAACAAGACATTGCTGTAAATTTGTAATCTGGGGCGTGGGAGGCAAAATGTCATTCAAATGACATTATGTCAAATGACACGTGACATTTTGGAGAGTTTTCACTCTCCAGCCTCAGATGTTATATTTAGAGCAATGCACCCTTGGACAAAAATATAGCCCTACTCAAGCGTTATGAGTACATCTAAAATTATGGAATAAATTTGGCTTCTAAAGAAAGTTATGAACAAATTAGTCAAATGACATGCAGATGACATTTCACAAGCCTGATCTGGACAGACATTTCAAAGGAAACATGAGTATCACTAGTTTCCAGTCCACGAAATATACCGTAGCAATGCCATGCTTTCGTATTTTCATATATTCATAGGGTAGAATACGGCATTGGCAGGGTGCGACCGTTGTTGGCACCCCCAACAATATTTGCGTTTTCCAGCAAACATACACTATTTATGAACATAATTTTGATTCAATCACACAATTTCAAGTCTAAGCTTTCATTTAAATAAGTTGTTTGTGAAGAAGTAACAAGATTTGATGTGTTAATCACCGAAACAAATTTGCACCTACGAAATCCTTGCCATTATTGCATTGCCAAAGAAAGCAGCGCACGAAAAGCAAACTGTTACTTACTTTTTTGGATCGCCTGTTTCTCCTCTTTATTGCGTATGACACGACAAATTAGGTACGTGAACTACTTTTTACACTTTATCACCACTAGATTATCACTATAAAGAGCAAATTTATGCAATATTTGCTCTATGTTTCACTAAATAAAATCGGGACTGTTCGTTTTCTTTGGCAGCAGCACACTTCGGAACAGAGCGGAAGAATGTGTTTGTGAGCATATCAAACACACGCTAAAAAGATACCACGCACAATTCTTTGTGATTTGATTTTAGGAAAAATACGAACAAAAAATCCGGCAATGGCATTTATTTAAAAAAAAAGTGTTAAAATACAAATGCTTCTATTCAGATTTTTACGCAGACCATGAATTATATCAAAAGTGATAGCAACACCGTAGTATTTTTACCCTTATGTGGCTGACAGGACCGTTTTCCTTTTGCAACTTCAATACTTTCCAAGCTCATAAAAAAAATCATAACCATCCCCGTTCCTACATAGCGCATTTCAACCATAAATAATTGCCTACTTTTAGGGTATTATTTATTATTCAACTGTGAAACGTAGGCTGGATAGTACAGTGCTGCCCATTATTCAGCATATGAAGACTCACGAGGTGGAATATATTGTTAATATACTATACTACCAGAACCGACGAGCTTCGTTTCACCTAAAACTGATTAATTATATATTTATTACATTATTTAAAAGGTTAAGTATTCGAAATTCGCAAATTTGGATTCCATTTTTAAGATTAATTTTTGATTAAAGCAGAAATTTGTACTTCATTTGTATGGGAGTCCCCCTTCCAGAAGAGTAGGGGTCTAATACCATCATAAGAATCTTCATCGTTTCCAAAAACCTCTACATACAAATATTCATGCCGTTTCTTAGTCTAAAAGGGCAGACAGACAAAAATTCATTTTTATGTGTATGGATTTGGTTTTACGTAGTTATGTCGAGCGGTCGTGTCTTGTACACAACCACCATGATTTTTTTTCTATGAAACAAACATATCATGTAAGGACCGCAAAGAGCAAGTTGTTTATTTGAAACTGGTTGATAGACTTTTGGCATTACAAAACTCTAAGACTCTAAGGCATTACAAAAGACAAAAAATGTAAATCTTGGCAGCGAACAAAAAGCATATAAGTTCCCTTCTCTAAAATGGCCAACATTATTCAAATAGGTTGAAAATGGTAAATGTTATGAAACGGTCAATATCTGGGTACACGGGTACCCTATCTGCCATTCACGTCTGTTCTTTATTGGCCGCATAAGAGTTAAATTTGTATTACAATGTGTTTAAATGCTTTTGCCTATCTGTCTACATGACATAAAATTGATGCCAAGGCTAAAAATTCATGTTTTGCTTTAAACCAGTTTTGATAAACCATAAAGTTTGTTCCAAAATTGAGTGAAGCAAGATGAGCGTGCGGCCGATTAATATGAATGAATTTTACTACTGGAGGATATAAACAACCAGCATTTGGCACCAATACATTACCAGTTTTCTACTTCCATGTCTAGTTGCTAAAGGGAGCAAACTCATTGCTGATAATAGAAATTGCTATGCCAACAGAAGAAACGTTAACCTGTTACTTTATATTATATTTACTGAGTTTGTGGTAAAAGCTGTTATATTTAGTGAACACCAACCATCAAAGAAAGAGCATACAAATGTATACCAGTTAAACTGGACCTGTGTTTTAGTGTAATTATTCATTATTTTTATTATTCAATTTGGCGAATGTCTTAGACTGCCAAGAATAGGTATTTTCCCCTATTACATTTATTTTCCATATTTCATTATACTTATTTTTCATACTTCGTTATATTTATTTTTCATATTTTTACATTTTATTTTTTAAATTTCCATATTTTTATAATTTCATATTTTTACATTTCAATGTTTTTTATTTACGTATTTTATACTGTCCGAATTTTACACTTTCATATTTAATATTTAATGTTTTAATATTTTTAGACTATTATATTTCATATTTTTGTATTTCCATATTTATATAATTTCATGTTATTACATTTTCATATTACATATAATATTTTTATATTGTCATATTTTCCATATTTTTCCTATTTTTATACAAATATTACATTATATGATGCTTTTATATTTTTATATTTTCATGCTTTCAAATTTTTTATACCTGTATATGTTCATATTTTTATATTTTTGTATTTTTAAATTTCAAATTCCATATTTAAATCCTTTGTATTTTCATAAATGTGTATTTTCTTTTTTCATGCTATCATATTTTCATATTGTTATAATTTCTAATATTTAATTTTCATATTTTTTTGTCTTTCTTTATATATTTATACTTTCATGTTGTTATAATTTAATTTGCATATTTATATATTTCTATATTTTCAGGTTTCCGTTTTCATATTTTTGTATTTTTATATTTTTATGATTTAATTTTGTATATGTACTTTAATATTTCCATGTTATATATTTTTGTGTTTCAATATTTTTATATTATCTTATTTTCAGATCTTCATATTGTCATATTTTCAAAATTTTATACTTTAACATCAATTACAAGATACAAAAATATGAGTGCATAGAAGCATGGAGGCGTGCGATTGTGGAAATATTGAAAATTTTAAAATATAAAATTTTCAATATTTTCATATTCTCATGCTTTTATGTTTTTGTGTACTCATATTTTTGTATCTTCATTTTTTAATTTCATGTTTTCATATTTTTTATTTTCATATAGCAATTTTTATTCTTTTATTACATTATATTTTTATGTTTCTTATTTTCATAATTCTAGCTTTTTATTTTTATATTATAGTGTTATGTACCTTCATATTTTCATGATTTTACATTTTCATAGTCCACTATAAAACATCCCAGAAATGAAAGCTTCACAACCTGCCATGTAACATTTATACAGACGACGTCCTGGCACATAACCTGCTATCTGATACTCATAACTAAAAAATTCTATATAATTTCCAGCTTCTTCTACAAGAGATGTACATCCCGAGTTAACTTCGGCTCCTAGTTGATGTTATATTCTACAAATATATATAAAATTTGATATAATTTCTTATCATAATGTTATTCATGTTACTACATATTTATATACAACCACCAAAATAAGAACTTAAAAAGAACGCGGTGCGTATGGTACGGTATGTCCACGCATCCTTCAACCCCTGTAGATTCGTGATATGTATCACACGATACATCTCTAAGAATTATCTCTGCGGCAAACCACTGGTATGCTGTGAGCCTCAATATTGACAAGAAAAATTATAGGGCGTCATCTAACTCAATGATTTTCCAGGATGCTCTCTTTGTACTGGCTGCGTTTGTATTCGATTCGATTCGATTAGATTAGATTAAATACCTAGCTTATGTGTCCGGCACTGGAGGATCTCCCCCTAAATATAATCAACTCGAAGACTTCGTAGAATATTTCTAAATCTGTAAGACGATTGTTGTTGCAAACCGATCGGATTTTAGTAACCAAAGTATAAATAAAAGTAAATAAAAATGCTCATTATTGTTATTCTTTTACGTGCTCAATTATCACGATTTTTCATTTTTCACACGATTTAGTATTTCCTTAATAATTTTTCTTGCAAGCAGCGAATTGTTTGGCAATAAAGACGATTTATTCACTTGCTAAGTTTCCTATGTTGCCAATGTATTCATATATTTTTAGATATTAATGACCAACGTTGCAAAACGGTTTTCCGAAAAATCTACTGTTCTCATAGTAATTCTCATACAAACTTCAAACCGCGCGTGTCAAATTACAACCATTGGGATGTTGGATATATGGGGTCGGGAGGTAGCGAGGCTTGTTTTGGTAAACGTTTCGCCGCGTGTAATGTGTAGTTTTTCCGCAAATCATGTTCGATCGCAGACCAATCCATTTATGTTTCGAACAAAATTGGCGTAACTCACTATATATGAAAATGGTTGGATATGACAATTTAAAATTTTCATTTAAAGCCCCAAATTTATTATTCCACAGTGGTGATGATGCCTTTCTCCGATTGTTATTCGACTTAGAGTGATTAATGCATTTAATAGTTAATTGCCTATTAAATGGCAATTAATGCTTTTGAAGTGTTATTTTAAAGGGATGCTGCCGAAATATATCCTACACGCTAACTTTCACCTACTCAGTGACTGAGTAAAATTGCATTGCTCTCTCTTTCTATCCCACAGAAATTTTACTCAATTCCCGTCAAAACAGTTATAGTGTAACCTTGTTTAAAGTTGATAATCAATTTTATATTCACCTCTTGCTAACATGAACATGTCCAGCATCTGTAGCACTTTTTCATAAACACTACTTTTTTGGCTCCGGCCGCTGTCATTGCTCTGGTTCTATTTTGTACTTTTTGTGCGAATCACCGCACAAAAGTAGAGCGCAAGAACCAACCGCAGACGGCGGTCGTCGTAACGAAACTGTGAAATTTTACTAGGTTGGTAAAGATTTGGAATTTTTAATGTTTTTACGTTGATAATTAATAGTTCCAATAGGCTTAAAAATTGCTGGAGAGTTGCCGATTCGATTGATAATAAAATCTCGAAAATCCATTGAAAGATAAAGGAGCTGTTAGCGTTCGAAATCTATCCTAATTTCGTGACGGAATTTGGAAATTTCCGTTTTACACCCTGTATCAGAGTCTTCCCCTTAGACGTAGTTTACGTCAAAAGCGTTAATTTATTAAGTATTGTATTTCTTACCGTGTTTTAACCGTGTTGTTGCTAACCGTGTTTTAAGCAGCAAAGGCAATCTGTTAGACTATCCCCTAGACAGAGAAAAGCCATACACTTTTTGGGTTTTATGCAATACTAGCAGACCCGACGAACTTCGTTTAGTCTAAAATCGATTTATTCTCTGCTTAGTTCTCGAGTTATGCAGAAATTTTTGTTTTATTTGTATGAGAGCCCCCCTTTCCAAAGGAGGGAGGGGTGTCAAACCATCTTAACAACCTTCCCCGGCCCCAAAAACCTCTGCATACAATTTTTCACGTCGATCGGTTCAGTAGTTTTGGAGTCTATAAGGTTCAGACAGAAAGAAATTTATTTTTATGTATACATATAAAAGAAGAAGATAAGTAACAGTCAATCGAACCATTTAAATGATACTGAATTTACAACAGGCGGAGATCCTTCCATAAGACGAATGTGATAAGTTGGCTATATAACAGGTCAACAATTTGATAGAAATGGATTGAGAATTGATTGAGATCCGTTTGCTAAAGCGACCTGGTGGAAAATGACTTGCAGACCTTCTGCAGACTGCGTTGTTCATGACGTGTTGATGTGGGCCAAGCGTTATGGAGAGCGCTTCTACATATACTGCGCACGTAATCTGGACCTGCACATTACTTTTATTATTGAGGATGGCTCACTTCAAATTTCATAATAATAATTTCTAAAAACAGCAGGTGAACCATCTGCCGTGGTCAACAGCTCGTTTAACAAGTTAAAAAATGGCATTCACACGCCGTAACTCAATATAATCCTATTTTATTTGCGTACAAACTTTATTCCATCCTTCAAAAATTTAATAAAACCATAATTACCAAAGTTCTCTCCACCGCGGCGCGACGTTTGACTATCAATTATGTGTATGAATCTCATTTTGGCATAACTGCATGGCACGCGGTGACTACCCATTCTAACCACGAAAATCCAGACGGAGCAATTGTCGGAGATTTCCGAGCCCGACTGCGGAAACATTAACATAAAATGACACATTTTCGGCAGTGCCTAATGGATCTCGCGAGTAAGGGCCATCCCCACGGTGGCGCCTCTCCTAGCTGTAGAATATGATTCCATTTTTCCGGGCACGCGGTTTGCAGGGAAAAGGGGACGGAGAATCTGGGGCCAAAAAGCCGAAATTCCATCTCTCAACCGCGACATAAAATCCCGTCAAATTGCATTATCATTATCGTTACCATTGTTTCCCGCGAGCTCGATGCCAAATGGCTCCATCCCGAGCGGTGTACGCGAAGGTACGACGACGGGTACGATGGATGTTTTTCTGTCTTTCCGTGCAGGGTTATCCCGCTGGGCATCATTGGGCGTAGGATATGATGAGGTTGGTTTGGTATCCGCCGGCATCAAAGGAACTTCGTTGAGCTGAAAATTCGGAAATATGTTCGCGGAAGGATGGCGCACGTGTTCCGCGCGACTCTAGAGGACGTGGTTGGCAAATTTCGAAGTCAATCAGGCACGGATCGCGCTAAGGCTCGAGTTCGCTGGAAGAAGTAGGTGGGAATGTACCACCGAGTAACGTAACTAAATGAAAATGAAGAAGCATATTGGGAAGGTGAATTAACATAGATTGCGATTTACATGACGTGTATGAATTATTGAATTAAACTCCGAGTCGGTGAAGGTGTCATTCGGTGTCGGAGGGAGCTGCTCAGAAGATTTCGAGATATGAGGAAAATTACAGTTCATGGATAAATATTTACCAATGTCAGTTTTATGTTGAGCTGTCAGCACGTAATGAACTGTCACAAATGAGACAAATGTATGCCCTCGTGTGATTTAGCACACAATCATTGCACCATGTGAATTGGCAAGATGTATAATTTAATCACACAACGTTACCATATTTCATTAGTAAGATCCATTCTGCTGATTGTACCAGAGTGTAGTATATCCAAAATCTAAGTGGTATGGTACATTTAAGTTTGCTCCAGTATTCGTTTGCTAACAGTGGTTGCTTAGAATTTACGATTTTAATTTTTATTAACTATTGCGTCAAAAGGGCTGCGAAATGGTGAGTTGACATCCGGGAAGGGGCGCCTAACATAGCTCTGGTCCTCACAAGTTCCAATACTCACGCTTCCACGGGTCTTCCGATGACAATTGACCGCCAGCTAAGAGTTGCGTACTTAGCTGGTAGTGCAGCCTGGGCATTGTTGTCCTTCTGACATCAGCTAGAGTGAGAGGGTGCGTCCTGTGGGGTCTGCCTAGGATGTGGTGAGGTTCGACAGTGGGCTCTGTTGAACTTCTATAAAAAGCTGCATGTGTCCCCAAGCAGGCCCAAAGCGACCGTGTGCCGCTCAAAGCGCACTAGCATAGTCCTGGTGTTGGGTGGGACTTTAAACAAATTTGACCCAACTGATCGAGCGTCTGTCCACCAAGGATGTGCGGCTCCAACAGATTCTGTTCCGGCATCCAGCGGCTGAGTATGAAATGCTATTCCCCGGAAGCTACACCTAAGATGGCAGCCCCATCACAGTGGATAGGGAACCTTGGGCCAACAACCTACTGTTCCCGAAACATCAATTTGTTCGAGAATCCGATAATGAAAGAATACGGACTGATTTTACGGCGACGACTCTTAGCGCGAAACAACGGACACGAATAGGAACATGGAACGTTTTAACCCTAGCCCAGCAGGGTAAATTGGCACAACTTGCCAATGAGGCACGCCGCATGAAGCTTGAGATCCTGGGACTGAGTGAAGTCCGTTGGCCAAACTTTGGAGAACACAGAACGCCGTCGGGACAAATTCTGCTATACTCTGATTTACGAGGTGAACACGCTCCCCGGCATCGCGGAGTTGACTTCCTACTAAGCGCTCAGACACACTCTGTGCTTATGAAGTGGGAACCTATTAGTTAAAGGATAATCGTTGCCAGATTTAGAACACGGGTCCGAAACCTTACTATAATCCAATGTTATGCGCCAACCGATGCTGCCGATCTGCAAGACAAAGAGAACTTCTACAGTCAACTCAATGCCGTCGTAGATAGAATTCCGAAGGGTGATATCATGATCTGTTTGGGCGACTTCAATGCGAAAATCGGATCCGACAACTCGAACCATGAGCGCATTATGGGACGCCATGGTATCGGAGAAATGAGCGAAAACGGAGAGCTGTTCGCAGAATTTTGTGGTAATAACGACATAGTGATCGGGGGATCGCTCTTCCCTCATCGACCGGTTCACAAGGTCACGTGGGTCTCCCGTGACGGCTTTACAGAAAATCAAATCGACCACATCTGCATCAGCCGAAAATGGAAACGGAGCCTTCTTGATGTACGGAATAAACGTAGTGCCGATATCGCGTCTGATCATCACCTCCTCATCGGCGAAATACGCCTGCGCAGTGCGCGGATTCGTCGGCAGAAGGAAAGAGTTGGACGACGATTCAACACACGCCGACTGGAAGATGCCACGGTGAAACGGTCCTTCGTTGAAGAACTGGAGACGCGTGCTGCAGATATTCCGGAAGGTGGCAGCGTGGAAGACCAATGGACCGCCATCAAGAATGCCTTCATCGCCACCAGCGAGAACAATCTGGGCGAACTACGCGCCCAGAGAAAACAATGAATCACCGATATGACCTGGAGGAAGATAGAGGAGCGAAGAGAAGCCAAAGCCGCGATAGAGCGATCGAAAACCGTCAACGATACGTGGCTCTTGAGAAGGAAGTAAAACGCTCATGTCAACGGGACAAGCGAGCGTGGGCAGACTCTCTGGCCGACGAAGGAGAGAGAGCCGCCGCAACCGGGGACATTCGCCTCCTCTACGATATCTCACGACGCTTAAGCGGGGCGAAGATGAATGCAACGATGCCTGTGAAAGACGCGAATGATCAGTTATTGACCGACCCAACTGACCAGCTGAAACGCTGGTTCGAGCACTTCGAACAACTTTTTCAAGTGCCAGCCAGGCTACCACCACCTCGGCATGATCTGCCTAGGATCCGACGTATAACACGCGTCAATACCGAAGCTCCATCACTGCTAGAGATTCAAACAGCCATCCAAAGCATGAAATCGAATAAAGCCCCAGAGGTCGACCGCATATCAGCCGAGATGCTCAAAGCTGACCCCATGACATCCGCTCAACTACTGCATCGTTTATTTCATAATATCTGGGACACCGCAACTTTACCGGTCGACTGGATGCAAGGTATCTTAGTGAAGGTACCCAAAAAGGGTGACATGACTGTATGCGAAAACTGGCGAGGCATTATGTTGCTGTGTACCGATCTCAAAGTTCTATGCAAAATTATCCTAGCCCGGATTCAGGAGAAGATCGATGTGACTCTTCGGCGGCAGCAGGCCGGATTCCGTGCCGGAAGATCCTGTGTGGACCATATTGTCACGCTCCGCGTATCATTTTGGAGCAGGTCAACGAATTCCAAGAGTCCCTTTACTTGGTGTTCATTGACTACGAAAAAACTTTCGACCGTCTCAATTACGAGAATATGTGGGGCGCCCTGAGACGCAAGGGAGTTCCTGAGAAAATCATCGGCCTCATCGAGGCACAGTACGAGGCCTTTTCGTGTAGAGTGCTGCACAATGGGGTCTTGTCCGACCCTATCCGGGTCGTAGCTGGTGTGAGGCAAGGATGTATTCTATCACCGTTACTGTTCCTCATCGTAATCGACGAGATTCTGGTAGATGCGATTGACCGTGAACCAAACCGCGGGCTATTATGGCAGCCTATAACCATGGAGCACCTAAACGACTTCGAATTGGCTGATGACGTTGCACTTCTCGCTCAACGGCGCTCTGATATGCAGAGTAAGCTCAACGACCTTGCCGAGCTCTACTCTACGGTAGGTTTAGTCATCAACGTCAACAAAACCAAATCTTTGGATGTAAACACGGTGACCCCTTCCAGTTTCACAGTACCCGGGCAACCAGTGGAGAATGTTGAAAGCTTCCAATATCTTGGCAGCCAAATGGCGTCAGACGGAGGTACCAAGATCGACATAGGCGCACGGGCTGTCTTTGCGAGTAAGGTCACTCCTTACAGAAACCAAGTTTTAAAGTGCTCGCGTTTTCGGGGCACACCACTCGATACGGAAGCAACGCACAACTGTCATCTTTATCATTTCACGCATGCTGCGACGCAGCAAAGCTAAATCAACAAAAATGACAGTTGTGCGCCGCCTCCATATCGAGCCCCGAAAACGCGATCACTTTGAAACTTGGATTCCGTGGGGAGTGTCCTTAAGAAATATCTGGAAAAACAGGCAGATAAGTGAACGCACCAAAATACGAATTCTCAACTCTAACATGAAATCTGTGCTGTTATACGCTAGCGAAGCATGGTGCGTATCAGTGGAGAACATTCAACGGCTGCAGGTGTTCATCAACAGATGCCTGGTGGCCTCACAACTGGATCTAAAACAACGAGTTCCATCGTCGTTGTCACCAGAGGCCGATAGCAACAGAAATTCGGGATCGGAAGTGGGGCTGGGTTGGCCACACTCTACGTAGGGACGGAAACGAAATCTGTAAACAAGCATTAGACAGGAACCCAGCGGGACATCGCAGCATAGGCAGACCCAGAGGCTCATGGCAGCGAAGTTTCAATAAAGAAATAAAAGAAGTCGACCAAAATCTAACCTGGCAACAGGTTAAAGCGATAGATGGGCAACGCTCAGGATGGAGATCTTTCAATTCGGGCCTTTGCACCACCGGAGGTGTACAGGATCCATAAGTATGTAAATAAAAGATTGTGCACAATTATTTTTGTTTTTGACTACTTTGCGTAACAACCAAAAGTAAGCAAGCCGTCTGATGGTACAATTTTGGTTAGAGCTTCAATATATGTATGAAGATTTAAAACGATAAGTGTGCTCAACCACAGCATAGTAGGATGAGGTTTGAGTTATACACTATTACAAAGTGGAAAATGAGAGCTCATCACGAAGGAGTTCAAGTCTTATATGAATAAGCTAAGCGTCATCGACGGAGTACCCCAACCAGGGTAGAAATATTTCACAGTCAATGCAGTGGAAAACACGGATCTTAGTATAATCTGCAGTCGCGTTCATCGTCGCCGTGGTGAGTGTAACTGAGTGCAGCCGAAAAATCATTTCCAACACCGACCATTCAATTTCGCATTCAGCCACTCACAAGTCGCTCTGACATGCTGCTCAGTTCGCGCCTTACCGTATGACTGTGAGTGGCCCATTCAAACGCGTGGTGATTTTTTTCAATTTGCTGGGTGAATGTGTACATTTTGCTGTGGTAAATTTCATCTTCGCGGCGCTGTGGGTGATGTGAGTTCTGTTGTTTACTTTCCTGCCTCTCCGGGAATTTGAGGTTGATTTCAAAGCAGGAAGAAAATAAATACATGATATAAAAGAACATCTCCTTCCTAGGATATGGTGGGGTTTGACAGTGGGCCCTGTTAAACCTCTATAAAAAGCTGCATGTATCCGCAAGTAGGCCCCACCAAAGCGACCGTGTGCCGCTGGGACGCTAAACAACCCTAACACGACGGCCCTCCGACGAGACAGGAGGTTTGCGCAGGCCCAATAAGCCGCCTGGAAAATCAATCATTACGAACAATATAAGAGATAATGCGACTCGATATAATCGGCAAAGACCTAGGCGACGGATACAGGATCACGATTGGAAGCTTGGAACATGGAATTGCAAGTCGCTAGGTTTTGCAGGTTGCGACAGGATAATCTACGATGAATTACATCCCCGCAACTTCGACGTCGTGGCGCTGCAGGAGATTTGCTGGACAGGACAGAAAGTGTGGAAAAGCGGGCATCGAGCGGCTACCTTCTACCAAAGCTGTGGCACCACCAACGAGCTGGGAACCGGCTTCATAGTGCTGGGTACGATGCGCCAACGCGTGATTGGGTGGCAGCCAATCAATGCAAGGATGTGCAAGCTGAGGATTAAAGGCCGTATCTTCAACTATAGCATCATCAACGTGCATTGCCCACACGAAGGGAGACCCGACGACGAGAAAGAAGCGTTCTACGCACAGCTGGAGCAGACATACGATGGATGCCCACTGCGGGACGTCAAAATCGTCATCGGTGACATGAACGCACAGATAGGAAGGGAGGAAATGTATAGACCGGTCATCGGACCGGATAGTCTGCACACCGTATCGAATGACAACGGCCAACGATGCATAAACATCGCAGCCTCCCGCGGAATGGTAGTCAGAAGCACCTTCTTTCCCCGCAAAAATATCCACAAGGCCACATGGAGATCACCTAACCAAGAAACAGAAAACGAAATCGACCACGTACTAATCGACGGTAAATTCTTCTCCGACATCACGAACGTCCGCACTTACCGCAGTGCGAATATTGAATCCGACCACTACCTCGTTGCAGTATGCCTGCGCTCAAAACTCTTGACGGTGTACAACACGCGCCGAAGTCGGACGCCGCGGCTTAACATTGGGCGGTTACAAGACGGTAGACTAGCCCAAGAATACGCGCAGTAGCTGGAAGTGGCACTCCCAACGGAAGAGCAGCTAGGCGCAGCGTCTCTTGAAGATGGCTGGAGAGATATTCGATCCGCCATTGGTAGCACCGCAACCGCTGCACTTGGCACCGTGCCCTCGGATCAGAGAAACGACTGGTATGACGGCGAATGTGAGCAGTTAGTGGAAGAGAAGAATGCAGCATGGGTGAGATTGCTGCAACACCGCACGAGGGCGAACGAGGCACGAGGTGATCCAAAGGTGGCGGCAGCACTACGAAGAACACCTGAATGGCGATGCAGGACATAATTTTACCGGCTCCGGATCTCCAGGAAATCCAGGAGGAGATTGGCCGGCTGAAGAACAACAAAGCCCCTGGGGTTGACCAACTACCAGGAGAGCTATTTAAACACGGTGGTGAGGAACTGGCTAGAGCGCTGCACTGGGTCATTACCAAGATTTGGGAGGAGGAAGTTTTGCCGCAGGAGTGGATGGAAGGTGTCGTGTGTCCCATCTACAAAAAGGGCGATAAGCTGGATTGTAGCAACTATCGCGCAACCACATTGCTGAACGCCGCCTACAAGGTACTCTCCCAAATTTTATGCCGTCGACTAGCACCAACTGCAAGGGAGTTCGTGGGGCAGTACCAGGCGGGTTTTATGAGCGAACGCTCCACCACGGACCAGGTGTTCGCCATTCGCCAAGTACTGCAGAAATGCCGCGAATACCCGCGAATAGCCGCATATGATACAATCGATCGGGACCAGCTATGGCAGTTAATGCACGAACACGGTTTTCCGGATAAACTGACACGGTTGATCAAAGCGACGATGGATCGGGTGATGTGCGTAGTTCGAGTTTCAGGGGCATTATCGAGTCCCTTCGAAACCCGCAGAGGGTTACGGCAAGGTGATGGTCTTTCGTGTCTGCTATTCAACATCGCTTTGGAAGGGGTAATACGAAGAGCAGGGATTAACACGAGTGGTACAATTTTCAATAAGTCCGTTCAGCTATTTGGCTTCGCCGACGACATAGATATTATGGCACGTAACTTTGAGAAGATGGAGGAAGCCTACATCAGACTGAAGAAGGAAGCTAAGCAGATCGGACTAGTCATCAACACGTCGAAAACAAAGTACATGATAGGAAGAGGTTCAAGAGACGACAATGTGAGCCACCCACCGCGAGTTTGCATCGGTGGTGACAAAATCGAGGTGGTAGAAGAATTTGTGTACTTGGGCTCACTGGTGACTGCCGAAAATGACTACAAAACGCTCATTAGACCGGTAGTCCTCTACGGACACGAGACCTGGACGATGCTCGTGGAGGACCAACGCGCACTTGGAGTTTTCTAAAGGAAAGTGTTGCGTACCATCTATGGTGGGGTGCAGATGGCGGACGGTACGTGGAGGAGGCGAATGAACCACGAGAACCATCCATCGTTCACACGAAAATCGGACGACTGCGGTGGGCCGGGCACGTAGCCAGAATGTCGGACAGTAACCCGGTGAAAATGGTTCTCGACAACGATCCGACGGGCACAAGAAGGCGAGGTGCGCAGCGGACAAGGTGGATCGATCAGGTGGAAGATGACTTGCGGACCCTCCGTAGACTGCGTGGTTGGCGACGTGTAGCCATGGACCGAGACGAATGGAGAAGACTCTTATATACCGCACATGCCACTTCGGCCTTAGTCTGAATAAATAAATAATAATAAGCTAGTTTTTTGGCTGAAAAAACTAAGGGTATGCGATAACACACTTTTTCCTAACGAAACGAAACGAAACGAAATTTAAAATGTTTATGTTGATTCGGATCGAAACGAAACGAAATATAGATTTCTTTCGAGACTTCGAAACGATACGAAATCAAGGTTCATTTAGTTCGAAATTTTTCGAAACGAAACGAAATTTAGATTTTTTTTTCCGCGGAATTTTTATTGAATTGGTTTTACATTATGTACGCAATTCTGATTCCACTTTTTCAAAGTCGAATACTTAACTGTTATACGACCAAAAGAGTTATAATAACTGAAGAGGCAATCTATGATAAATCGTCAAATTCTCGCCGCATATACCATTGGCGATAAGGCAATACCCCAGCATTTGTGCCACTTTCAAAGGAATTCATCGTGGAGCGTGTGCTCCCGAATCTGATCAATTTTATATCAGTTTTATATCAGTAAGTATATAAAAATACAGACGGGTGAGTAAATTAATTAGAAAGTGAAGATTCAGTTCGCGTCAGTAAGCAGAACGATCGGCCGGTCATCGAAAATGTTGTCCTGCTTTGTGCGGTTAGCAGGGAGATCGGCTGGTCATCGACAATTTTGTTCTGCTTAGTGCGGTCGGTAATTTAAATAATTAGTGTTCGTTCGATTATGTTTTGAATTGATCAAACTACACGCTATACACGGCATACCGTTTACCAAAACGAACCCTGCCACAATACCTACCCCATATATCCAACATCCCAGTGATTTCTCGTGGAAGTGCAGATGACTCGTCGGCTTCTATCAAAGCGAGTATCATGTCAACATTTTCCTACCCATTCCTTAATTGACCTGCATTCGGACACGGCCGGCGCTGGTATTGCTTATTTTTGGGTCACCAGTTCTTACACATTGAAGATGATGTTAGTCCCAAACTTCATCTGTTGGTTCTCTGTGTAATTACAGCCGACCTGGCAATAACGGAGTAGCAACCGTGGGCGGTCAATCATGCTCATGCTCAGTAAATATATAAAAATAAAGAAATTGTGGGATTTTTTATATACAGATTCAAATTTCGTTTAAGACCTTAGTTCACCTAAGAATTATTTAATTATGCTGAAGCTTGCTCCATATTGTCTTGTCAGCGTGGTTTTACAGTATTGACTTAGTCAAAATTTGAAAAAGGATGCTTGGATTTATTTTTTATTTAGTGGGATACTTAATTATGTATCCACATCTGCCAGAATTGATATTACTAGATCAACATTTGAAAAGGGCGTATCTGCCAAATTTTATTCCTTCTTATTCTTCGTCTACATATATAGCAATAGCATACATTTGCTCACAAGAAGAATCCTGTGCACCTTTCTAAAATGCCCAAAGATATGTACATATAAGCGACAAAAGCAAACCAACGACAAAGCTTTGTTTTTGTCGGAGATAATGACAAAGAGCTTGAGCTTGATTGACTGCTCGTAGTTGCTACTCCATTATGACCAGATCAGCTGTTCTTGCACAGGGAACCAACAGATGTTTGCTTGGGACTAGCACACATCTTCAATGTACAAGTACTGGTGATCTCATTTGTTAGGTCATACTGGCGCCTGCCACGTCAGAATGCAAGTCAATGTAGGGAAGAAGGAGGAAATGATGATGCAATCACTCGCCCACTGCAAGCCGAATATACCTCTGCACTTGCCACGAGTTCATGCAGATTTTGTTGGAATTTTTAGGTTCGGTTCGAGAGGCAGAGGTCCGTCTTGGTTAACGAGCTGCCAATGTGATAGATAGGAGAAAGCAACTGATGGAATTTCTAATTGGATGTAGGAAACGAGCTCTATAGTTTATTTCCAATTCTAGCAGATTACTGTTAGAATACTCAAGTTGAAGGTATAGGAATAGTAATGGAAACGGTTTGGAAGTCCATTTCCAGTTCTAGCGATTGCTAGAACATGAGAAATATAGAGAAAGATACAAAGTAGGAGAATGGAACGGATCGGGATTGAACCCACGACCTCCTGCGTATGAGGCAGAAGCAGTAGTCATATGACTACCAAGCCCGTTTTGTCGGAGATAATAATGACAAAGATCCGAAAAATTTTGTCAGCAACAAAAAAGAAGATAATCTAGTTGCTAACTTTTCAACACGTTATTTTGCATTATTTCTAGAGCAAATTTCGGTTTTATGCTATCATAGTTTCTGCTTTTATGGAAATATTCGAGAATCGAACAATGATTACAAAATAAGCATCGTATTCTCGGAAATATTAGAGCATGCAAGGCAGATGATTCTTGTCATATTGTATTCGGCTTCGGATAAATGTTTGTCGCTAGGTGCGTTTGTCAGTAACAAACTCTGTTGATGACAAAGAGTATATTGTTAGGCGTTGTCCGAATATTGATTCCCTGTTCCTCACAAATTGTGCAAAAAGTCAAAGAAGAGCTTATTAGCTAAATTAACTGCACACATCATAGTTGCTAATCATGATTGGTTGAGAAACAGCAAATATGCCCAGCTCACCAATTAAATAATATTCTTGGGATACAAAAAAGTTATTCTTATTGTATACTTGCTTCGGAGTATCCAATTCATGACCAACAACGATGCTGGTCACGTGCTTATAGTCAATTTAGGATAAGGAGAGGAAAATTAGTTTAACACTCATTGTTTTAAGAGACCGAGGAATACTCTGCATCTCTGTGAGCGCTACGGAAAAGGAATCGTTGGTTGAGAAGGTAATTCATGTGAAACCCCTTGTAAGGCGACAAAATATTTATTGTAAACGAATTTATTTTGAAAGCAAGAACATGAAAACTGTGTTTCAAATCAATCCAACGCAAGATCAATGTGCTTCGTTTAATAATCTTCTACAACACGATCGATTCCGCACTAAATTATGTTGTGCTCTTCGATGCAGACATTAGTTTTATCACTTCGCGTTCTCCCACACTAGCTGGCGTGATCAGCATCAACACGATCGATTGCACACTGGTTAAACAAATTTTTGCTACGCGAGGCAAATTTTTCCACTTCGCGTTCTCCCGGACTAGCTGCGGTCCCATGACCAGCAGCAACACAATCGATTTCGCATTCATATTATGCAAATAGTAGAAAAATATCACAAAATTGAAATCATGGAAACACTGAAGACGTTTTATAGAAGAAAACTACTTACGTATCAACTTAACGATTTCGTTCAGCGGCGCAGCCAAAATTTTTTATAATATAAAGTATGGATTAGTTTAAATTTGTTTCGAAATTCCGCGGAATTCCGTTAAATTTCGTTAGAAGCTAGTTTTTCCTAGCGAAATTTTTGGCTTTTTACGAAACGAAACGAAATCAAGAAATCAGATTTCGCCATGCTTAAATTCCGCGAAATTCCGCGGAATTTCGTTTCGAACCACCTGAAACGAAATTTTTCGAAATACCGCATATGCTTAGAAAAAACCCATTTTCAACGGAATAAGGCTGCTTCCAATATTTGTTGCAACTCTTGAGGAGTAATCGATTAATCGTCCCTATACAGCTACAAAGTCATGTATTACCATGGGTGTGCCCAGGGATAGCAGACAATTGAAAAGACAATTACAAAAGAGAGCTTGGTGGTCGCAAATGGACAAACAGGTCGAGACTTACATATGAAGCTATGCAAGGAATGTACATTTCTATCCTATCTCTGAATGCCGGGAAAGCTGGAGAGACTGGGAGAGAAAGCTCAAAGATGCGGAGTATGCGAATGCACTTCATCAGATCAAACCATCTGATTCAAAAGAGTTTCAAGAGGACTAAAATAAACACTCCCCTAAAACATGAGCATGAGATATGGGATATGCTATCCATTCTCAATGGCCACGTCCTTACGGTCATATAGAAAAGGTAGGATTGTTAGTTCGACTCTCGTTGCTACTAGAGACCGAGAACACCTCTGCATCTCCACGATTGTCACGGGATGTGGTATGTTCGTGTTTTTTTTTTTTACTATGAAATATATATTTATTGAGGCCCAAACCTGACAGTATAAGGGGCCGTTTTTCAGTTTGAATATTACAAATTAGTTGCTTACATCTACTTAATCTACGTGATATAATTGTAAATTTCATTCTTCATTGATGTTATCATCTTCCGCATCGATAGCTATTTGGCAGCCAGTAATCCTTCATGGTATGATTTTCTGTGTAGCCTGTATAAGTTGTTTGCAGCATGTTTCTTTTTGCCTTTACTTTTTGATATTGTAACTTTCCGGAGCTGTTGCTGGCGGTTTCACGAGATTGCAAAGACAGTTTGACGTAGTCTTGCGATGTTAAGCTACTTGGCTTGCGCTTATGATGGTCAGCATTGTATCGGTCTTGATTTTTTGGGTGTACCATACAGTTTCAAGTGATGGTTTGTGGAGACGTTTTAATTAAAATGTAATTCTACTGATAATTCAGCAAAGCCGTCACGACAGTCAATCAAACGATCACAATGGTTCATTATTGAAAGATAAGTGGTTGTATAGTACTAAATTAGATAGGAAAGTTGATAGATTTTATGAATTTGTAAATAGGATGTAATAAACGGGGGTTTTGTGTGTATAATGCAACCCGAACCGATGCGTCCGGGGGTCTCCAAGTGGATGGTAAATCGTTGAACAGCCTGATTCTTGCATCTATGTGGTCAGAACAGGACCATACAACATGTTCTATATCTTGATACCCTTCGCCACACCCGCAATGATTTGTTTCACTTAAACCAATACGTTTGAGATGAGCATTGGATCTGTAATGGTTTGACATCAATCGCGATATTACTTTGATGTAGTCCCTTGGTAAATTAAGGCCTTTGAACCATGGTTGTTTTGAAACTTTTGGTAGAAGACTGTATAAATAACGACCCATCGTACCTTCATTCCAGGACACTTGCCAATCAGAAAGAGCTTTCTGTTGCGGAATTTGGAAGAATTCTTGAAATGAAATTTTTCTTTCGCAGATTTCACCTTCCAATGCTCCTTTTTTGGCTAGTATGTCTGCCTTTTCATTGCCATCAATTAGGCAATGCGAAGGAATCCACACAAAAGTTATTCTGAAAGATCTCTCAACCAAAATGTGTAGCACTCTTCGTATTTCAGAAAAGAAATAGGATGTGTATTTTGGAGGTTTTGATGATCGTAGCGACTCAATGGAGCTAAGGCTGTCTGTGAAAATATAGTAGTTGTCTGATGGTAAACTTTCAATGATAATTAATGCATGATGCATAGCAGCTAACTCAGCTGTATACACTGAACACGGATTCTTCAGTTGGTGAAATATAGAATAGTCTTCATTGAACACGCCATAACCTACACAACCGTTAATTTTTGATCCATCGGTATAAAACTTTTTGTCACTAGAAATTTGTCCAAATTTCGAAATAAAAATCGAAGGAATTATTTGAGATCTTAGGTAATCAGGAATATCGCATATTTCATGTTTCATTGAGGTATCAAAGATTATATTTTCATTTTCCCAATGCAGAATATTGACTTGGTTCGAATTTCCCACAGGTGTGATATCTTCAGATATGTACCAATAATAAAGAATCATTCGTTTTGATTTTGCCTTTAGTTGCAGTAACTTTTCAAAGTTTTCTATAATAGTAGGATTCAAAACTTCACTGCGAATAAGAAATCGATTCCCTAACTCATAGAATCGCGTGGTTAAGGGGAGTACTCCAGCTAAGATTTCTAAGCTTTTTGTGTGAGTTGAATTCATAGATCCTAGAGCTATTCGAAGGCATCGATATTGTATTCTTTCTAATACAAGGATATGCGTTCTAGCAGCTGTATGAAAACAAAAGCTTCCATATTCTAAAACTGATCTAATTGTTGTTATATACAATCTTATTAGGTCTTCTGGATGGGCACCCCACCAGGTACCTGTAATTGAACGAAGAAAGTTGATTCGTTGTTGACATTTTGTTTTCAAATATTCAACTTGTTTCTTCCAGGTACATTTAGAGTCAAATAAGACACCCAAATATCTAGTAGACGTAGACTGTTTTATTTTATCTTTTGCAATCATGAGTTTTAGTTTCGCAGGACTGTGTTTCCTTGAGAAGACTACCATCTCAGTCTTTTCCGGTGAAAACTCGATCCCATGTTCCACTGACCACGAGTATAAATTATTTAGGGTATCTTGAAGCGGATCTTTGAGGTCAGCGCTTTCTGATCCTATTACCGATACTACACAATCGTCTGCGAGCTGTCTAAGTATACAACCTCCAGCGAGACACCTATCAATATTGTTGACATATATATTATATAGAAGTGGACTAAGACATGAACCCTGTGGTAAACCCATATAACTGACGCGGTAATCTGAAACAGTTCCACTGGTAAAAAACATGTGCTTTTCTTTCAGCAAGTTGCTCAAAAAATTGTTAAGGATTGGTGAAAGTCCATGTCTGTGTAATTTTTCAGATAGGATATCAATTGAGACGGAATCAAAAGCTCCCCTTATATCCAGGAAAACAGAGGCCATTTGTTGTTTGCTAGCAAAAGCTATGTCTATTTCAGTTGAGAGTAACCCAAGGCAGTCATTAGTCCCTTTTCCTTTTCGGAAACCAAATTGAGTTTCCGAGATTAATTTGTTTGTTTCGGCCCAACTATCTAACCGATTAAGAATCATCTTTTCCATTAACTTACGTAAGCATGATAACATTGCTATTGGGCGGTAGGAATTATAGTCTGAAGCTGGCTTTCCTGGTTTTTGAATAGCAATCACGCGAACACTTCTCCAATCTTCTGGGATATAATTTTGTTCCAGAAATCTGTTGAATAAATTCAACAAGCGTACTTTAGCTGTATTTGGAAGATTCTTAAGTAGCTTAAATTTAATACCATCCTTTCCTGGGGCGTTGTTTTTTGCTGACAACAGAGCGAACGATAACTCTGTCATTGTGAACAATTCTCTGCAGTCTGCTGAAGTATCACGAAATGGTTGATAGTTTGGAACTGAGTCCGGACAAACTTTTTTCGCAAACTTTTTAATCCATTCATGTGAATACTCTTGATCCTCATTCAATGTTGTTTGATTCCGCATCCGTCTAGCAGTGTTCCACAGAGTATTCATAGAAGTTTCTCTTGAAAGTCCTTCTATAAATGTCCTCCAATACGTCCGTTTCTTAGATTTTAACAAATTTTTATAGCTTTGCTCTAGTGAAATGTATTGTTCAAAAGAGACCTTTGATCGTGTTTTTCTATAGAGATTAAATGCTTTAGATTTTCTAAGCCTAGCTGCTTTGCATTCATTGTCCCACCAAGGATTTGGAGGGAAGCTACGAAAAGTGTTAGCCTTAATCGGTTTTGTTTGAGCATTAAGTGCACTATCCGAAATCAATCGAATAAGGAACCCATACTCCTCCTTCAAGGGGAGTACATCAACCATTTCAAGAGCCTCAAAGATTTCAGTGCTATACTTCTCCCAATCGATATTACGGGTCAGATCATATTCAATATTTTCTGACTTCGCAGCAGCCCCTGCGTTATTACTAACTGATATAACAATTGGAAGATGATCACTTCCATTAGTGTCGTCGAGTATTCTCCATGAACAGTCGTACGCTAACGAAGAAGAGCAAAACGTTAAGTCTAAAGCTGAATCTTTTTTTGTTGGATCAGAGATTCGTGTTACCTCGCCGGTATTCAATATGCATAAATTGAAGCAATCAAGCATATCATGGATCGGTATCGAACGCTTTTCATCATGATCTGAACCCCACGCAGTACTATGACAATTGAAATCACCGACAATTAAATGCGGTGCGGGAATAACTTCGAGTATTTCTTCGAGATTTTTATAGCTAAATGTTACTTTTGGAGGTATATACACCGAAACGATAGAAAATTCTCTACCTTTCATGTACACATGACATGCCACGACCTCAATTGTGGATCGATTGGTCAGATGTACCCTATAAAAAGAGTGACATTTTCTAATACCAATCAAAACTCCTCCATGTTTGTCGTTACGATCATTACGAATAATGTTATAATCAAATATATTCAAATTAATTTCTGGATTCAGCCAAGTTTCAGAAAGCGCGAAAGCATCACAATTGTTTTGTGAAACCAACAATTTTAACGATTCTAAATTTGCCATTGCACTTCTGCAGTTCCATTGTAATATGGACAGGTTGTCCGACGATTGATTAGCGTAACTAGCCATCGAAATCAATCACAGACAATAGTGGCCACTTAATTGCCAACTGCTTCCCAAATTCTGCGATTGTAGGTATACACGACTGGACTATACTTTGTATAGAATTTGGAGCATTCAAAGTGTCCAGAGCCCATCGAACTATTGTTGATAGCTTTAAAATTCCAGAGAATGCTAATTTCTGCATTCGAAAAGGATCCTGGCGGTCTGAATCTTGCACGAACTCTTTAGAAGTTCCGGGCAGGATCGGGAACTCTTTCTGATACCGGACTGAATTTGGAGCAAAGGAATGAGACTTGTTCGTTTTACTTTCTTTCTCTACATGAGCATTCTTACGAGAGTTCGTCGGAACTTTAGCGAACGAAGTGTGCTTCCGTCGCCTTTTCCCTCCTTGGGATGGAAGAGAGTCGTACTCCGTTTCAAAATCGGAGTCCATATCAGACCCGGAGAGTTCAGAAAACATATTGTCTGACTCGAAAGTCTTCTTCAACAGCTCAGCGTAAGTTCGCTTGGAGCGTTCATTGGCTGACCGTTTTATTTTGGCTGAGTAAGATTTGAACTTCGGACAGTCCTTTTTGTCATGTGGATCTTGGCCACACAGCACACATTTTTCTACATTCTTTTGACAAGATTCCTCGTTGTGAAGCCCTCCACATTTGAGGCACTTCGGTTTGTTAGAACAATAGTTTTTGTGTGACCCAGTTGTTTGCAGTTAGTGCAGGTCATAACTTTGGGAGCATAAAGGCGTACTCTCAGACGCAAGACTTTGTCCATAATGACGTAGTGTGGCAATGCAGAACCCTCAAAGGTGATTCTAAAGGATCCCGATGGTGTATACCGCAAATTGGAATCAGATTCGACGGCCTTATTCAACTGTTGCACATCAACAATTTTCACCGAAGGTAGCTTCGGATTCTTAAACATGCCCTTGGCGCCTTCGAAATCGCTTACTGATAAACTGTCGCTGGTGACAACACCATCGATTTCAACTACTCTAGCTGGGACATACACTCTGTATTCCAACCGAAAACGATCATCGTTGACAACGGAGTTTGCTTCTTTGTGATTAGTGAATACAATCCGAAGCTTGTCACGATTAACCTCTGTGATAAAAATCACCGACGGATAATTTTTAATCAAGTCGTTAGTAACTTGCTTAACTCTGATTTTCTTATCAATACGACGTATGAAGACCACCCACCGCTCACGGTTCGGATCATCCGTGTATTGTCGTACTCTCTGTTGTGCTATGGGTTCATTTGAAGAGATTGCCCCTGCGTGAGAGCCCAGATCATTCTCGCGAGCAATTTCTTGCTGCGAGAATAGCTCCATTGGGATCTCAGCAGTAGACATCCCCCCGAAGGGACTGAGAAGTTAGTAAGACAGACAATGTAAAGAATGAAGAAGAAAACAGTTCAATAAAACAATAGACCACTTATCTTTCACAAGACGTAGAAATGTCGGACTTACACAATAATCACCGCAAGGTCAACCTGTCGTCAACGGCAGTGCAGCGAACAGTATATCCTTACAAAGAATCACCTCCTGCCACCACCACTCTTCCGCTGTATGACACTTTCTTAAATCACGATACAACAATGCTGTTGAAAAACACCACCTATATGCTTAGTTCAAGCGCACACATCCGATCACGACAACGGATACGATTCGAATGATATGTTCGTGTTAGTTGCTTAGGATATTTTATCTGGATTCACTTTGGTAAGTGATGCGATCTAAGGGAGGGGATTATATGAAATACAAATAAAAACGCGAACCGTACAGATTAAAACAAAATATCTCGGATCACGCGACAGTTTTGCTTGCTATTCGAAATACGAATAAACACTCCCCCTAAAACATTAGAAATTTTCCAAAGAAAAAAGTAAATTTGCTGCCGTTTTGAGAGAGGAAGCCATAGTTGTTTGTAAGCGAATGGTTATAGAAAAAAAAAACTATCTGCCACGTTTGCCTCGGAAGAATACGAAGTCACAGGGTCGCAGAAATCGAATCGCGTAGACATCGTAATGTTGCACACCTTAAACGTTTTCCAGGGAACAAATCACCTGAAAGGTGTCCAGCGGAACTGTTGACAGAGAAAAATACAAGTCCAACAGTAATTATACATGACCATTCAGAACACAGGCATGCAGTTTGGGAAAGAATAGGGTGATGTCGGGGACAACTAGGCCCTTTATGAAACAACATTAATGTAGAGTGATGAAAAAAGAAGACTGGTAACAATTCATGACAAGCATGTTAGTTAGGATAGAGAGAGTCGACTGTGATAACACGTACCCTTCGTTCTATTGCAGAAGATGAATCTCTGGTTGGCGTTTGACCGTTTTACATGTGAGTATTGGAGCTTATCGGATATATGAGTATCACTATCATCTTCTTATTGGATTCACTTCATTAACTGGGCCATTGCTGCATGCCATCTTAGTGTTCATGAAGCACTTAGTTTTCTTATGCGCTGCGGATACTGTTATGCCCAGGAAAGTCGTAAATAAATCAACACAAAAATTCCCTAAGGGGCCGTACACATATTACGTAAGCACTTATGGGGGGAGGGGGGTCGGTCAATATCTTACGCTTCATATAAATTAAAAATCATTTGTATGAAAAAAATCTTTCATAGGGGAAGGGGGTCGAAAAACCCAGAAAAATTGCTTACGTAATAAGTGTGCAACCCCTAAGCCGGACCGAGAATCAAGCACATCAACATTCAGCATCATGTTGTATGCGCTACAGCGGGTCTGACCTCATTAAAAATAATTTTGAAGTGTTCTGGTAGTTGAAAATAAAAATTTATCAGAATTCTATCACACGAAATGTCTGTTAGAATCAGGATTTTAATGAAAGAGAACCAAAGAAGCTATAACTTATGAGTGGCCAAAAAAACAGGATCCAGTGTTTCACATCTGTGTTTATGGGCTTATCAGCAACATTATCTTCACCTATACGCAATTCGGCATCAAGGTTATAATCTGTGGCGCCACTAAAACCTTCAATTATTCCTCGCTCCAGTAGCATTTATTGGATTAAATCAGCGCCGGAAAGTGCACTCGATTGACAATAATTCAATTAACTTTTCAATTTGGCACGAAACGCTAGCTGGATGGAACTTGAACATAGACATCACAACGCCTTCGCCATCCAGTCAGCAGATGTGCTTCTTCCAAACAAAATAGGAGAAAAAAAGTACAAAAATCAACCCTCCCTATTGAAAGCATCGAACCGTACACAGAACCAGTCCCTACACACAGCCGGAGCGTATTGCTGAACCGAAATGTACTGAGCGGAGCAGAGTGCTTTTTTGTGGGCGGTCAAATCTGCCGGAATCATCCACCGGTTAGGTTATGGAAGCGATAGAGAGCGCAAAAAGCTAGCGTGACCGTTAAGGTACCGTGGAAGAAAACTGTTATTGCGATATCTTTTATCAGCCAATTCGGAGGGCTGATTCGAGTGACCTAAACCGGCTCCGGTCCGGAACCAATACCGCTCGACCGAAATATTGTTGTATGAATGAAAGCGTTCATCAGCAAATCGAACAAATCAATTTTTAATTCAATTTTTTTCCTCGGGATCGCTCCGTTCGATTATATGTCATATAAGGCTTTTTGGCCGGTGCCGGAATGCTTCTTCATTGTGCAATATTTGCTATCGAGCGTTCAGGTGACCGATAAAGGCTGGCTTTTCATCGGTAATCCTGTATAGTTGATATTAAATTTGATTAGTTCTCCTTTGCTAGCTTCGAACATTATACGAGAGAGCGGATTGCTACCCATTGTGATATCCTTCATGATATTTTTTCATGATTTGGATCAGGTCTACTCAACGATTTTTAGTGGCGGGCCAAATGCCTCATTTCATTCTTATTTTGCTGGACGGTTTTTCAAAGAGGAATGATTCAGTTGAAATGTATAGAAAATGATATTCAACTTTTCAATTCCTGAAAACTTTCAGCATTTGTGCAGTTATAAAATGCCACACTTCTGTAAAAAATGATAAAAAGCTGCAAATATACGCAAGCAGGCCCCATCAGAACGATTATATGCTACTGAAGTCCTGGTGCGGTGTGGGGAGGGACCCTAAACGGATTTGACACGACAGCTTCCCGGCAAAACTGAAAGTTTGCGCTAGCTCAATAAACCGCCTCTAAAACCATCATTTTCACGGACGACATACACGAAAGTACGACTCTTGCAATTAATGTGAATTTGGATAACATCGAAACAAATAATGATACACATATTCTTAACAAGAAAAGTGTGAAAATTTAACGACATGTAGAATGAAATTAGAACTACAAACAAATAATTATGAGGTTAAATCACACAACATAGAGAGTTATCAATTAATTTCTACAAAAAAGACAAGGCGGTTCAATTGAATGTTTCGTATGCTTGCATGTCTATATTTTTTAATCATGCATTGTTAAATTCCCAAATATTGTTAGTAAAATAGAATAAAATAGTACGTCTTGAATTTAAAAGCATTGCTAAACACTGCTCTGTGAGCTGAATTACCTACCCAAACTTCACATGTGACGACATAATTTCGATGACCAGCTGAACCTTTCCCAGAGAAAGATTTGTGGTGTTTTTGCTTTCAGATAAATCTCTGCCCGAAAGTGGACAACCATGATGAACCAACAACAGGGCGCATTAGTAGTAGGACGTCATCAGACGATCCAGCAATCGGATTGTATCGGCATAATACTTGACAGCGCTCAGACAAAGGCGATTATGCAGATCGTGTAGGGTGGTATTTTAGGTTTCATAGAATCACATGTTTTCCATGGGTGGTATGTCGCCACCCACACAAGTTGGTCAAAAAGAAAGGAATATGATTTCATTATTTGAGGATTGTGGTTTTTCTTTTATTTGATTCCAATATTCAAAATAGTATTATCTATTCATAAAATTTTGGATGAGTAATTGCTCTCATTGTTTCCCTAACACACAAAAAGGTGTCAATTTATTTTGCTCTTTATTCCAGAACCAGGCGCACTGGGACGCATATTTAGCTGACGCATTTCTTTCATCTCCCAACTATGAAGAAGTTTACCTCTTAAAAAGATTCTCGATTATAAACAATTCCGGAGAATGCATTCTGGTTATCAAATAAAAATCTGTGAGTTTAGAGTTACAAATCTGCATGATATTTAGATGAAATGTTACAATCAACACTGCAGTCCATTTGCAACTTAATGTTTATGCCATGACACTCGTCCCCAGATTCCGCTGACGACAAACTCCCATGCTATACGCTTCGAAGCCTCGAAAATCCCTTCCAATTTCACAATTTGTCCGTTGATTGTCCCGACTTTCTCCAGTTTTCAACAAAGACACTTTGTTGAACATCATTCCTTCTAATTGCTCGTTTAACCTTAAACGCTTTCATTCCATGCCCATTCGCCAAGTCCCTACATTCCGTTGCACTTGGAGACCATTGTTTGGTTAGGACCTTTTGCACCCCCCACAAGACCAACCTGGCACAAGGGACACGCCACGGCAACCAACTCGCCAGCCAGAGTCCATGAACGGCAGGCATGCTGAGCGAAAAGAAAAGATCTTATTTTAATGGGCCCTCCCTCACGTTGCTTCCTGTCTGTGGAACTGCACGGACCGCTCAGTCAGACAATTCAATGGAATAATGGCTATAGGAGTGCGATTCACATTTCCACTTCAATTTTAACCTTGCACAATTCGGCACTGTTGCCTGGATACGACCAGCCGAGTCTCGGTTGCAGACCTGTGTAGAGCCCCAACGAAGCCCACCACCCTGCCTTCTTGCTTTCAAGTTCATGCCGCACGTCTATGTAGGGTAGGTGCAGTCGGCACCCTCAACCAACCATCTCTGGTGGCAGTTACTGTTCCAAACCGGCGGGAGAGCGTAATGAAAATGAAATAATTAAATTAAACGTTCAAAGGGTACACGTAAATTTCGATGTCTATGATTCTGCAGGACAGAGAGCTCTGAATACGACACCGACTTAGCGTCAGTCAGTTGCCATTTTTGACACGATAAAGAGGTCTGGTTCGTGGAAAAGTTTTCTCTGTTGAATAGATTGAAGTATGTATGTGAAATAGAAAATTGCATTTAATTATATCTCCATTTAATTGAGGGTGCTCGTGGCTTCAACATTTCACTTCAATCAACGAAGATTAATTGCGCGTAACCCTTCTCGTATTAAGAGACTTAAACTATGTGCATCTATATCTAATCGATTATAATGAATCTGACATTTGCATCGCCCTTCATTCAAGCGCACAAATCCGATTCCATTGCAATTGTAATCACAAAATCCACGTCCCTCTTGAACAATTTATTCGGCTTCGAATGGCATTAACATATGTGGGCTAATTTAAATATTCAATCCCTTTGCTGGCATACCTGCTACGCCGTCATCCGCAACAACGTAATCAATGTTTGTGACACACTGTCAACTGGATTCCAATCCCAACAGGATTTTAGGGCTGAAAGACCGTGTGATGAAGGTAGGCGATGGTGGTCTGAATTGCACTAAACAGTCTTTTATTTTCTAAAATATAGTGAAAATATTTTAAAAATTTTGAAACATCCATCGTTGCTAAAAATTGACAAGAGATCAATTTGTTGACTAGTAGACCCTATGATTTTAATTTTTGATTATTATTTCATCATACATTCTGGATGGTTCCAACAAAATCTTCCACCCACTTTACTTATATACTCTGCCACCTTCCGGAGTATCTTCACTAGTGCCCTGGTTTATGGGGAACGAACGATCCTTCAACTACCATGTCTCTATTTTCATAGAATTCTGCAAACAGTCAACCGGTTTCGCTTTTTTCTCCGAGACCATGACGTCCCATGACTCGCACATAGTCGGAACCGGTGTTCGCATTAAAGTTAACCATCTAGATTCTGACAATCAATTTAGGATTAGGGAAGGAAAACTATTCCGACACTCATTTCTACAAGGGACGGAGGAATCTTCTGCATCTCCGTGAGCGCCAAGAGAAAGGGATATATGGCTAGATAACAAGGTGAACTATGGGAAGTCGCCTTAATAAGTGACCAATTATTTTGTGCAAAGTTATGTCAACGCAGAACTAAGCATTTCAATGATCGCGCGATATGTCTGGTCTGCGTCCAAAAGAAAACACGAGCAAACACGCACTGAGATTTTTTACTTTCTAATCAATTTACTCACCAGCACAAAGCAAAATTAGAAACACATTCAATCTCGAACTACATCATTATTTAACTTTCCGACTACATAAAACAGACCTAAACACTCGAATCTGCGTCCTTTACGTGAAAAGTTCAATCGCAAATCCACTTTATCCACGACGGCGTTCGATTTAAAACATTTCCTCATTCGGTATCGGTATCGGTCGGCGCATAACATTGTGTTAATGTCAGGTGTCTAAGCCGTGTTCTGAATATGGCAATGATTATTCTCTCATAAATTGACTCCCACTTGATGAGCACTGCCTATGCCAGGACGTCGGAAACCAGCTCCTTGGTGCCGGGGAGCGTTTTCATTTATCACCAGACTAAGGCCGGAGTGGCCTGTCTTCTTCTTCTTCTTCTTATTGGCATTACATCCCCACACTGGGACAGAGCCGCCTCGCAGCTTAGTGTTCACTAAGCCCTTCCACAGTTATTACCTGCGAGGTTTCTAAGCCAGTTAACTCGAGCCGTTCTCGTCGGATCGTTGTCGAGAACCATTTTCACCGGATTGCTGTCCGACATTCTGGCTACGTGCCCGGCCCACCGCAGTCCTCCGATTTTCGCGGTGTGAACGATGGATGGTTCTCCCAACAGCTGATGCAACTCGTAGTTCATTTGCCTCCTCCACGTACCGTCCGCCATCTGCACCCCATCATAGATGGTACGCAACACTTTCCTTTCAAAAACTCTCAGTGCGCGTTGGTCCTCCACGAGCATCGTCCAGGTTCCGTGTCCGTAGAGAACTACCGGTCTAATAAGCGTTTTGTAGATAGTCAGTTTGGTACGGCGGCGAACTCTATTCGATCGGAGCGTCTTGCGGAGTCCAAAGTACGTATGATTTCCAGCCACTATGGGTCTTCGAATTTCGCTGCTGGTATCGTTATCGGCGGTCACCAGTGAGCCCTAGTACACGAATTCTTCAACCCCCTGATTCCCTCACAACCGATAGAAACTCGTGCTGGGTGGCTTACATTGACCTCTCTTGAGCCTCTTCCTATCATGTACTTCGTCTTCGACGTGTTGATGTCTAGTCCAATCCGTTTAGCTTCGCTTTTCAGTCTGATGTAGGCTTCCTCCATCCTCTCAAAGTTACGTGCCATGATATCAATGCACACTGGTTCAGAAGCCCCCAAAACATGCGTTTTTTAGTTTTCGACCTGAAAACTACATTCTAGAGTCATGATGTCTTCAGAAGAGTTGAAGGATATTTCTTGGGCTTTCTTTTGATAAGAAAATATCAATGATCTATCCACCTTGAAGGGCGGTATGAAATAAATAATTTACGCAGATGTACAAAAGCAGTGGTTGTGCTCTGCAATGTTATAAAGAATTCATCTGAATTGGAATTGGAACATCTATGTTGAAGACACAATATTGGACAAACGGTTTTGTAACGAATTAGAGCACGTTTTGTATGAATGACCCCCAAAAATCATATTTTGAGCATAACTTTTTTGAAAATGATTTCAGCACTATGGTATCTTAGTTATTGCTCCCGGGAAGAGCAGCAGTGGCTCTAGCTGCACTTTTTGGTGAACGTTTTGCGATTTCTAGTTGCGATCAACTAGACACAGAATCGCAGAAACACAACCTGTATCAAAGAAGCGCCTATTTATTACGTCAGTGGATCCTTTCTCGCCTCGCGTGAGCTCCTCGACAACCGGTCCCATCCTCCTAAACGCACTGCCTCAGGGGACCTCGGGCCGTACAACTCAGTCGTGCCAGGTGTTTCCGGGTATCGTTGCCTGTATTCAGAGTTGTTCTGGCCTTGGATTTGAGTTTCTCTCGAAGCAATTCTAGTCAGTCATTTTTGTTGTTCACTATGTCGTGCAGTTGAGCAGTAGCTCTTGTTAATTGAGAGATATTTTTCTGTCTATTGAGACCCCAGTTATTCGACTCACAGGCGTACGGAAATAAAGTAAAATTCATGGAAAACATACATTTTTTGCGCTTAGGATCGATGAGGAACAGTAGCGAATAGAATACATCCTTGAGAGGCGTGTCTATTTTCTCCTGAATCCGGTTTAGAATAGTATTAGATCTGTGAGAACAATGCACAGTAACATGATGCCCCGCCAATTGTCACACACAGCCAGATCCTTCTTTTTGGGACCTTTACTAAGACTCCCTGAATCCAGTCGGCCGGAAAAGTCGCGGTTGCCCAGATATTGCAGAATAGTTAATGCAACGTTTGCGCAGATAGCATGGGATCAGCTTTGAGTATCAAATCTGAAATTCGATCGGCCCCGGGAGACTTGTTGGATTTCATACTTCGGATGGCTGCGTCAATCAATGATGGAGCTTCGGAGTTGACGTGGATAATGCATCGCAGCCTTGGCGGCCCATATCGAGATGTTGATGGAAGTTGTTCGAAGTGCTCGAACTAACGTTTCAGTTGATCAGTGAGCAACTGACTTGTCGTGTCTTTTACTGGCATTCTCGGATTCATCCTTGCTCGACTCAGAGGTTTATATTTAATTTGACTGACTAGGCCCTTCAACTTTGGTTTCACATAAGTTTTTTTCAGGTTGAATAATAATTTAATAAATTATCCTCCGCAGGAATTTGTTTTGAACCGTTGTAGTTTTAGATTATGAGTTTTAGCGCAGCTCTCCCAGACCGGCAGGTCATTTTCGATCACGGGGAAGATGATTTGCTTGTAGACAGAAAGCTTATTTTCCAGGGACAATGACGACCGACGGTTGATCAAAGAATACAGCAGTTACAACAACACGTCACACTTCGTCAGCGTCTTGATAACCTATTGCCGGAAAATAAGTTTGTTGTCGAGGGTCAAGCCAAGGTAGTCGGTCTCGTTGTTCCATTCCACAGTCGTGCCATTGAGGATGGTTTTACAGCCTCCAGGCGGAACATGTTTAGGGGATTTAAAGTGGGGGGAAATGATGACCTGAATCTTTGCTGCGTTGAACAGCAGGGGCCCAAGGATACTGCTATGGGGGACGCCTGCAACGATGTTGTGCGCATTGGAACTTGCTCCGCTGATTGAGACCCGGAATGTCCTTGCCGACAGGTAATTGATGATGATTTTCACAGGTGGCTGGGAAGATTGTGACGATGTAGTTTGTACACCAGGATATCACATTGCCCAATTCCTTCTCGACATCGAGTAACGTCATGGCGAATGTTTAAGAAACAGACTTGTTCCGAGTGAGGACGTTGGTAATTCGGGTTAATTTGCTGTGAATCGCTTTTTCAAGCAACTTGTATAACCCTGAGAGAATACTGATGGGCCGATAACTTTTCGGGGAGGCTTCCGGATTGGGATGACTTTGGCTGACTTCCAGGACGATGGGAAGTAGCTGAGATGAAGACACTGATTAAAGATCAGCGAAAGATGCTCGAAGAACGGAGCACTCATATGTTTGAGTTCGAGATTCAGGATTCGGTCGAATCCTGGGGCTTCGTGTGGACTGACATAGTTTTGTCCAAGATTATGTAAGCTGAAAAAGTGACGACGACCTTCTCTTCAGAAGTTATCAAGCGATCACTAGAGCCATTGTTGTATAATAAGACGTCAAGGCAGACGAAAAAACAAATAATAAATAAATAAATAATGGGATCAAAGGTGGAATAGGCCGAGATTTGGATTTTAGAATTTTAGTCAATTTTCAGAATGGCTTTGGACTGTCGGGAAGAGTGCGGATCTTATTGGAGAAATCACTATTCCTGAGGTCCACTATTCTGGTTTGGATGATTTTTGTCAAGCGATTTCAACGTGTCTTAAGCGCAGGCAGCCCAGTACCCTAGAAGCCTAGAACTACCTGCGAATGACATTTCGTAAACGGATCAAATTCTTGGTTAGTGTATCAACGGTTCGGGTGTTGCTTACCTGTCGAGCTTTTGCCAAATGTTGTTCACGGCCTGGGAGATCGCCTCTTAGATGGAGTGGAGCTGCTGGAGTGGATGGAGTGGAGCCGTTTCCAGTCGACACGATGGTAGTTTCGCCGGGACTGCTGATGCATTGCTTGTGGTCCGTGCTGAGCTCCAGGTAGATAACCGGTTGCGAAGTGTGATCGTGCACATTTGTGATGAACAGGTTGATTGTAGCATGCATTCCGGACCGAGTCGGCCGAGTGGAGGAATCCGGATCATGTAATGGTCTTCCTCTATATCGTTGGTCCAGATGGTGCCGTTTCGATTGCCACGACAGGCTTGATGTTTGGCACTCAGGTCGCCGGCAATAATGTACTGGCCTTGCCTCCAAGTGAGCTTGACAATGTCCCTTCACGGCAGTATGCCGCTATGAGCATGATTGTCCCGACAGCAGTAGTAACTTCGACACCGATGGCCACGATGACACTCAACTGGAAGCTTAACGGCAGGCGCAGTTGATGGCCGGACGAGTCGTACGATGCGAAAGTCCGGGATGTTGACGTTCAACTCCGGTTTTAGGCGCTTTTTGGTGATAAACGCCGCGTCTATGTCCTTCTCCTCAAGGAAATCCGTCAGCTCGATCATTTTGCTCTTGCGTGAGCAGGTGTTCCAGTTGACCAGACCCACCCTAGCAGCCTTTTTCAACGGTGAACATGTCAAGAGTGAAGACCTGGTCTTTGCATCCGCTTAGCCGAGTGGCGAGCTGCGCGAATATCGACATCAGTTGCTTCGGGGTGTAGAGCGGAGCAAATTCTTCCGATGGGACATTTTCGTTCTCCGGCTGCCGGCGGAATCTACGAGGAAGGAGCGGAAGCCATTCGCTGGAGAATGGAGCCGGCGGTGCTGGAGCTTGAACCGACGCAGCTGCTGTTGCTAGCGGCTTGTGCGGTTGTAACGGTGGGAGGAGTGGAATAGCTCGAGGGGGAGCCGCGATATGGCCGGATAGTTCACCTCGTTGAGTACAGGAACATGGTTCTTCTCCGGTAGGGTCCTGCAGGAAGCCTTCTTCTGGATTTCCGGGAATTCCGCCCGATTTGGACAGTCCTTGGTTGTGGCCCGATGTTTGTCACCACAGTGGGCGATCGGCCACCCTCATCTTGTCGCAATCTTCGATCGAATGGGGTTCGCCACACTTGTTTCAGCGCGGCTTCATAGGGCAGTCCGGGTGCCGTGCCCGAAGTTGACGCAGTTGGTGCCCTGCGTGCACGCGGAGCACTGGCCGATATCGCTCGACGACGGTGTAATTTATTACGCTGATCGGCATCCTTCCAGGTGGTGGATGCGTGCTCCAAATGGACCAGGTAAAGCTGGTCGCGATACTTTTTTGCCTTGACGTGACGAGCAATTTTGTGCACACGCAAAACAAAAAGTTGTGACATTCTTTGCATTAAGCGTAGGGTGGTCTAACCGGTCGTACCGAAACCGGTAATACCGGTATTACCGGCCAATTTTGGGTACCGAAAATACCGGCATTAGAGACGGAAAATACTGGTATTTTCGGTATTTCAAATGTTGCCGTCAGTATAAAAAATTTCGAATAATTTTCACCTACATGAATCAGGTCAACTGCCTGTTGTCGCATGTTGTCTATGTTCAAAGGGATCCATGAGTTGAAACTTTAATACAAATTCAACTTCAGTGATGTTTGTTTGGTGGTTGGTAAAATAATTCAAGCCCTCGAACCTGTTCAAGCTGCTGTGGAATTACTCCTCAGTGAGTTCTGCACTCTATATGAAGCCGACGTGGCGCTCCAAATTATGTTGGAACAATTTTCACACACAGAAATTTCTGCCACTTATTCGATGCTTTTAAGGAACGAATCCAAGAGAGACGATCCAAATACGCCAATCTTTTTGATTTTTTGAATAATTCTCCCGTGAAGCAATCAATCAGAAACGATTTTGACATGTTCTTCGAGGCATCCAGAGCTACTTTGATTAGGCAAGCGGACGGGATCTTGAAGCGTTTTATCATTCCTTATGCGATCACTGAAACTGAGACAACAACCATACCTGGCGATCGGTACGAAGAAGATGCCTCTATGGATAATTTTTGTGAAGAGAATGAAGCAGAGCAAAACACTTGCGTAGCTGGTGGCAAATACGTTGACGCCAGGATCGTTGCATGCAATCCGTAAGGAATTGAATACTATGGATCTGAAGGGATTAAGGGCAAGTATTTGACACTGTTTTTTGACGGTCTTGGAACCATTCGTCCAACTTCGGTTGAACCAGAGAAGGCATTCTCAGTAGTTGGCAACATTGCTAACAAAATCCAATGCGGATTGGGAGATGAGTCGCTTAGTATGTAATGTCTACTTTATTTTCGCTTTGCCCAGCCCAACAAGCAATGATTTTAACATCTGAAATTTGTCAACAAATATTGTTTTTCATCCAAAAGTCCAAATCAAAAGTTTTTCTTTTAGTACCTGAAATTTTCACAAAAACCAGTATTCGACTCCGCCAAATACCGAATACCGGTATTTGTCAAAAATGACCAATACCGACCACCCTAATTAAGCGTTTTGTATCGTGCAAACCGCTCAGAGAATGTTATATTTGTCACGCCAACTCGTTGCATTAAGTTGGTTTAATTGGTTTCGATCAATACATCTAAACGACTCTCGTTAGCTCCTCCAGCAAGCAATATATGCATCGTGTACAGCCATATAGCTTCGACTCACACAATCTTTCCGACTCCGTCCAGCTTGATGGCAGACAAGCATAGGGCCAATTCTTCCAGAAATAGCTACATGGGCCTTCTCCAAGGTTCGTGTTTAAGTCCTTTGCTTTATAATTTTTATGTTAAAGATATTGACAATTGTTTGGAAGGACAATGCACGCTCAGACAACTTGCAGATAATGCCGTGGTCTCTCTAAGAGGTCCATGTGCAGATGTCTTGCAAGGACCATTGCAAAGTACCCTGGATAATCTGACTGTTTGGGCCAGACATTTAGGAACCAAGTTTTCACCGCAAAAAACTCAGTTGGTTGTGTTTACTAGGAAACGGTACCCAGCTCAACTGAAACTAACTTAGATAACTTCAATAAAATGCTTGAATTAACTTGTCGTTCAAGATTCCTTAGAGTCTATCTCAACTACATTTCTTCAGATCTTTGTCTTCCGTGTTATAATCCACCTCGAGTTCACTTCACCAACGACAGTTCCTCAATTGAATACGATCTGTCCATGAAACACGCTATTCAAGGAATACCAGATCATCTTCGACAAATATCTATTCCCTCCACTTTTTCAGAAAAATATGAACATGTCAATTGCAACAACAGATATTTCACTGATGGTTCTCGCATCAACGGATCCACTGGCTTCGGTGTTTTCAATGTAACTTCATCCACCTTTCGAAAACTTCAGGAACCGTGTTCGGTTGGCAGCAATTAACTTCGCTTTGGGAATAATTTCCAATCAGCCCGTAGACCATTATTTCATCTTCTCGGATAGTCTTAGTTCTATCGTGACATTCCGGTCGATGAAACCTGCCAAGCACGCATCTTACTTTCTTACAAACATAAGAGAGCAGATGCACGGGAAAAATCCGGAACCAAAAACTGGCAAAATGAGTCATGATTTTGAGAAAAATGTGTGTTTTTATGTTATGAAAATACACCATGAAAAAAGGTCATGAAATCATGACTCTTTTTGCTGTAACGCAATCTTGCCGTTACGTTTTCGAAATTTGTTGACAAGTGACAAACTGAGCCATGATGTCATGAAACATGCACTCCGGAACCATGAGTCAAAGTTATGAAAACAGAATCATAATTCATGAATCTGGCATCTGTCATTTATGATTCCGATTTATTTGACGAAAAGTTGCCACCATTAGTGTTTGAACGAACTTGAACATGATCTGCTTGAGGCAGGCCTTTCGGATCACTATTTAGAAGGTATTGATTTCGGGGGTATGTTTGAGTAAATCGTGGTTGCACTTCTGTTCTAAGACGCTTGCCAGTACTGCCGTCGGCAGCATCGGCAAATCGACTGGAAATCTTATAATCCAGGTTCCGCGCATAGGCCAGCAGGCAGGAACTGTACAGTGAACATCCTTAACCATCCAGGCAGATTCCTGAACCATCCTTCCCAACGTTTCTTGCTATGTTACTCCCTTTTAACTAACACAAAATGATGGCTCGGGACCAGACACTTCCGCGACTCGACCGAAGACAAAATAATCACACTATCTATTCATGTACATGAGCACAATTTGGTTATACAAACAAACGAGAAATAAAACCGATTTAACCGCTATCCGATTCGGCTTCGACTGCAGCGGGGAGAATTTGATTTGCGCAATTGGACTGCCTGGAGACGGAGGATTGTCAGCACACAAATTTCACACTTTCCGATTGAAACGTTTTTTTGTCAGCTGCTTCGCGGACACCCCGCTGACAAAATTGCGTTACGCTGATTTCAGAGTTTTTTGACATATTTTCATGATTCTGAGTCAAGTTTTCATGACTCTGCGTTATGTTTTCATGACTCTGCGTCATGTTTTCAAGACTCAGCGTCATGTTTTCAAGACTCAGCGTCGTTTTTCATGACTCAGCGTCATGATTTCATGACTTAAAGTTATGAAAACGTGACTCCGAGTCGTGATATTTTATTTATGAAAATGGGAATAGCATTTTGATAACGCCTCTGGAGGTTACTACCTTACTTTAAGACAAAAATGCCATTATTATTCATGGTTATCGTAGTTCAGGTCACGATATCATGCATTGTAGTCATGATATCAAGAAGTAACAAGTTTTATGAAATCATGACTCTTTAGTCATGGATTTGGCAACGGATTTTTACCCGTGTGCGTGTTTTGGTCGAAAGATCATTCAAGATTACCTTTGTTTGGGTCCCATCTCGCTGCTTAATTTACGGCAATGAGAAGGCAGACTCGCTGGCAAAGGTGGGCCCACAGGAAGGTGAAGTTTATGATAGCCAATACTCGAGCAACGAGTTTTTCCCATTAGTCCGTCAGAGTACTCTTCAAAGTTGGCAAAGAAATTGGACACACAACGAACTTGGACGGTGGCTATTTTCCATAGTTCCAAAAGTTTCTGGGAGAGCGTGGTTCAGAGGTGAGGACTTAAGTCGAGGCTTCATTCGCGTGATGTCGAGACTTATGTCTAATCACTATTCACTAAACGCACATCTGTACAGAATAAACCTTGTCGATAACAACTTATGTAGGTGCGGAGCCGGTTATGATGACATCGATCACGTAGTTTGGTCCTGCTCGGAAATGACGCCTCCAGAGAGCAATTATTGGATACCCTAGTGGCCCGAGGTAAACAACCCTTCAGGGAAGTTCAAGGTGTTTTGGGAGATCGTGATGTTGTCTATATGCAGGCCATTTAGAGTTTTCTTTGTATTTCTGTCATCAAAATCTAATATTTAGTTTTTTTCTTATCTACAAAATTTTTTTTTTGTTTAGTCTCTGCCTTTTTGTTCCGTAGAGCTCCATAGCTCTTGCCATCCGGAAGATGCTCCCAGTCGAATCATTCCTCGAGCACGACGACACGCCACATCGTCACTGACGCCAAATGCCCGGATGAGAAGCTGAAATTTCCTTATCCCAAATCCTAAGCCCCGTCCATCCTTGAACATTATCAACTAACCTCGAGTCACCACGAGTACGCTGGCTCCTACCCCTCTCTTATTAACTGTATAATAAAATGATATTGATTGTATATATCACAAAGAACCATGGCTCCGTAAAGTGTTATACACGCCTGAGCCTACCAAATAAACGAACTTGGAAAAAAATAGTGCCAATTCCACTATCATCACCCTTTGCTATCTCTATTACCCTTCTACTTGTGATTATATGAGAATTATCTCATTCACATAGCACAGAACGAGGATTATAATAGTCTTCTATCACTTCTTCTCTCATGTGGTGTATAGTCCAGATGGCTAGCGCGTCAGTCGAATTGCGCTAGACTTGGTGGAGGGCTTGGGTTTAATTGTCGTCTTAGGTCAATTTTTTTGTAAGCAAAATAAAGTTGACGAAGTATGTATAAAGCATCGTTTCTCAACAGAAGTTAAAAATAGATTCTATGTAGACTTTTTTCTCGTGACTAGAGACCTAATGCAAAGGCTTGCTATATTGACTTAATGCAATCTGTGCATGGGCCTCAGTCCAATGCAATCTGTGCTAAGAATTCATGCGAGATTGTCATAAAATCATGCATTCTCTGGTTGGGTGCACGGGCACTGGCTTCAGGCCGCAACTTTCGAGCTCAGCTTGGAGCTCCACTTCAATCATGTCGTGGATACCTCACAGCAAACCCTTGATCGGTTTCGTGCCGGTTTGGTCATGAATGGGGTACTCATACTTGTGGACCTCGAGAAATTCGACGACGCATTGATGATGGTCCTTGTTTGCCGGCATCACTTTCACGCGAAGGCAGACCCGAAAATTATGATATCCCTAATAAACCATGAAAATTTCGTCATCTTCCCTTTTTGTTAAACCTTGCTTTGTATCCACGTTTTGAATACGCTTTTAGTCATTGGAATAATTAAGGCATTAAAGGATTCAATCTGGTCTAGTTGTCAAAAATGGTGTAGCAATAAATTTTAAAAAAAATGTTTTTTGTGAACAATTTCACCATGTTTGAAGAACACTACGATGGCTTGAAGTCAATTTAGTGGAAAACAATCGGATTTTGTGATTTTTTTGACAATGAAAATCAGGATGAAAAAATCTCGATTTAAAAGTATGCGGGTGAAATTGACATAGTGTGTGGGTAAAACGGATATGTTGAGAAATAACGCTTAAAACAGTGAATTTAGTTGATGAATTGAATGCATAGGCTAAGCATCTCTGAAATGAGCCTCTGGAAATAAAAATGATGGATACTAATTATTATATTGGTAACTTACAATGATTTTACTAAAAAAAAGCATGTTACATCAATAAAAATCACTTAAAAATATCATTTGTCTGAACAAAACTTGGCAATTCGATTTTCCTAATGAGGTAAACGATTTTCGGAGGTAAACAATGAAAACTTTTCAAAATAAATTTTCGTTGAAAAAATGTATGTACTTCATATGGTCCATATTATCCACACCAGAACGTGTTCGTTTTACCCCATCGTGATCCAATTTCTTGAAAAATACTCAAAAAATCGAATGTTGAGATAAATAATCAATTCAACCCTTACACATTCTTTGGATAGACTAAGTTTGAGATCCTCGAAGATCATGCGTATTAGTTTTGTCGAATTCTTAAATACTTAAATACTGCACATCAAAAATTACATCACCATGGCAATTCAGCCATAGTTTACATTAAATATTTAATAAACAGAATAGTTTTCATTATTTGAATGTAGTAAAACATGTTGCACTCAAGCAATACATATTGAAACAAGCAATAAGATCCACTTGATGGAGTGCCAAATTTGTAACGATTTAGCTCAAACGGGACCCCAGTCCGTATTACCCACCCTGTCCTTTTTACCCCCACCTCGCCTATAGTAATTTTTACGTTTTCATTTATCATTTTTGAAAAATTCGTCTCCCCTATTCACCTTATGCCATCTCCCCCAACAATCCATTCGATGGGAATTGCCAGATAAACGTGCATAAGTTTTATTAAAATAAAATGAAGGAAATCACATACCATCGGTGCCATCTCTAATCAATGATTTCAACTGTGACAAATGTTGTAGGGGGTTCAAATGCAAAAAAATGCGTAGAAGGAAAGGGTTAGGTAATAAATGGTTTAATTTGGTGGGGTAATTTTTGAACCGAAGGGCGAAAAGTTAATCAGGGTCGATATGCAAATGAAAATAGAGATCGGTGATGTATAGCATTACGGGTAATACATTTAAAGAATTACAAAAATACGCTATTTATTCATAAATTAACATGGTCTGTTTAATGATTAATTATTTTAGAGCGTCTTAGGGGAAATGCTACAAGGTTAAAAGACTAGAGTTAATAGTGTTAATAGAGTTAATGGTCTGTTTAAATTTGTAGTTTTATGAAGATCATTTACTCTCCGCTACAGATACCAGTGCGCAAATAACAAATTATACGGATTGAAATCAATCAATGAAATAAGATAGATTACATAAGAGGGTGGATATACCTCTGGAAGTGTCGTTCTAAGAAGTGTCCGGTATTGGTGTCCGACGCTGGGGGATCTCCCCCTATGCCATATAGTTATGGTACTCGCTCAAAAGTGCTAGAATCTATATTTAGTACCTATACCTGACCGTAATATTCCTCTTTTTAACAGCCGTCAGTAGACATCCACCAAGATCGCTTGCATAATTGACAGGTAATTTACAATAAATCAAAAAATCTAATTAAATTTTCAAATTCCTGCAGATTTCAACTGGAAACATAGAATCGACTTCACCCTCCGAGCAATTTCCCGGTTACAGAGTTACACCGCACTGAGTATGTGGGTGTGGACTGTTGCCAGCGGTTACCACCGCAGACAGATGCCACAGGCTGACGTTGAAAGACGTCGAAAGAGCCGTCAAGCGGGAAACAAGAAGCGAAGGAAGATTTCGCATCAGCACTGCGCTGCCCATCAGGATGTCGTGTGAGCTGAGTTGATAAATTATTCCACGAACTGAACGTTGGTACCCGCCATGAGCCGCCGTGAATGTGTTGCAGTAAGATCTAATACTCAACTTCCACATCACGTCAGGCTTCAAGGTAGATGAAGCTAGAGAGCTAAAAAGGGTTAAACATATGTCACCAAGGGCTTTGCACTGCTGTCACTGATGTACAAATTATTGCTTCATGCCACTTTTATTGCGCGACCAACCAACGGCACGGCCGCCTCTTCTCTTCCTGTGTTGGTTTTACTATCCAGGGAGCACAGGGTGGGGTTTAGGTTTGTTACGGCCCAACAGCAATCGAATCGGTTCCGGAGTGACAATCATGTTACGGAAGGCGACGGGATGGTGATTTTTGTTGATTCTAGTAAAGAGAAGGTTTTATACTAAAAGTGTTGCCGAAGTCGATAGTATTCAAGACGGAGTATGTGAAATCGACGAAGTTTGGTCTTCTTCAGCGAATGTTGATACGATGTTTAAATTATTTCCAAACTGAGTTAAATGGAACGTGAAAATCTGCCATTTAAAACTAAACTTTTCCATCCTTCCGTTATTTGAAAGATAGAAAGTACTGATTAAGCCTACATTGACTGATACTAATAACACAATGCCAAATATGTATGGTAATTTATGAAAAACTCGATTATAATTGATGATGTTGAAAACATAATCTACGTAGAAATGTCGATATAATTGCGTGATTGCAGAAAACTAATATCAACCTGGCAACCCGGCAATCAAAGTCTATTGTGCCATCAAGCAGGCTTTTCACCTCTGTAGAACTCCTTCCTCAGGAGCCTAACTCATTAGTTCCGCTTCGGGTGCGTCCCTTCTGCTCAACGCTTCGGTAAATCACACTTCCTTTTCGCTTGTGGTGCTCTCCGTCAACCAGAACAACATTTAGATGAGGAATGGAATACCCACCGGCAGGCGCCTAGCAGCAGCCGCAAAAGCAGCACCATCGTCGGTACTGACGACGACGTCATGGACCAGAGCTGGTGGTTGATCCACGCCCACCAGCCAACTCTGTCGATACCGCAACCATTGTTCCAACAAAGGCGCTTAAAACGAGAAGAAGTTCCCCTTCCCCAGAAGCATGCCACTGCCGGCAATGGACGCACAAGCAGCATCCAGATCGTGATGCAGCCCTTCGGGTCGTTCCGTAGACTTTGCCTATAATTCAAATATTTGAGCAAATAAATTTCACAGTCCACATGTCAGGGTACCATAATTAAAGCAGTTAATTCCTGCACCGCACCGAGCGGTTGGCAAGCTGACGGGTGAGCAGTAATGGTGCTAATCCTAGTCATCTCAAGCTACTTACCAAGAAAGGGGTATTGTTGTTGTATGCAACTTACAAACTTCCGCATTGTGGTGCAGGCCTTCGTCGCCACAAGAAGCCGTGTTCCAAACTGCCACTGACAGGTGAACGAACAACACCAAGTTGGAAGTTCTCAGCGGTAAGGTCTGGCAGTATTCCGGCTGTAGAAAAACTGGATATTTATGGGTGCATGATGGGTGACAGAGAAAAGTTCTTGTCGGGCCTCTTGGCTTGAGACTGGTTTGACTGGTTTTAACACTCCTAGAAGATGGAGGCCCGGTCGTGAACATAAGAACGGATAAGGGTTAACGGCAACTTGTAAGGAGGTTTTGCAGCTGGTGTGGGCTTTGTTCAGACAAGAATGACTTAGAATTTTGTTGGGATCAAGTTTTCTGAAGGTGGGAGGTGTGGTTAGGAAGAAATAAATTAATTGCATTTCAGTGATATAATTTATTGTAGTTGTTCAACTTACTGGTTCGATTATTTTTTCAATGTTCCCAATGATCCCATTTAAATATTATTCGACTATGAAGACAGAAATCGAAATAAATTATTTAAATTTTTATTATTCCATTTCAGTTGCCTCTGGTAGTAGGATTTTTCACTTCTTGAACAGAAGTCGGAATTACAATGTAAAATTCAAAATTAAACTAAACTTTATTTATTCTATAGAAAAAAGGAATAGAAGATCTCACCGATTTTTTTTATCTTAAACTGATAATAGTTTTATTGGACGGACATTTGTTTCAATATTACAATATCAACTTCAGTAGGCTGGTCACTTAGAGCGAATGTCGGAAGAAAGAATAGCGAAAACATTATTCAACAGAGAATCAGATAGAGGCCAGCGACTTCGTGAAAGGCCACGAACACGCTGGCTGCATGCGGTGGAATCGGACCTGGGGACACTGAACGTTCGGGGAAACTGGATAAACATCGCTTAAGACCGATGATTATGCTGCCGTAATCTGGAAAAGTGACGTAACAGCCATTTTACAACATCATGTTTTCCATTTTTCTGTTAAAGAGCTCGATGAGTAGTACTCGTTAATACCATATTTGGAAAATGGCGTATACGTCACTTTTTCAGATTACGGCAGTATGGAGCTCTACAATACGCCAGGCATAGGTGTATCGACATTGTAGCTAAGCATATGCGGTATTTCGAAAAATTTCGTATTAGGTGGTTCGAAACGAAATTCCGCGGAATTTCGCGGAACTCAAGCAAGGCGAAATCTGATTTCTTGATTTCGTTTCGTTTCGTAAAATTGCTAAAATTTCGCAAGAAAAAACTAGCTTCTAACGAAATTTAACGGAATTCCGCGGAATTTCAAAACAAATTTAAACTTGAACCAGACTTTATATTATCAAAAATTTTGGCTGCGCTGCTGAACAAAATCGTAAAATTGTTTTTAAATCTTTAGGTTATAATTTTTTTTCTATTAACGCTTACCACATAACCCCATTCTTAGTCGACAAATACGTATGTAGTTTACTTCTATAAAACGCCTTCAGTGTTTCCAAGATTCAAATTTAAATTTGATCATATTTTTTTTAATATTTCCACAATATGAATGCGGAATCGATCGTGGGACGCCAGCTAGTGTTGGAGAACGTGAAGTGACATAACTAGTATCTGCATCGAAGAGCACAAAATTATTTAGTGCGGAATCGATAGTGTTGTAAAAGCTTATTAAACGAAGCACATTGATCTTGCGTTAGATTGATTTGAAAAACAGTTTTCATCTCTTTATTGTAACTTCGTTTACAATAAATATTTAGTCGCTTACCAAGGGGCTTCACATGAATTACCTTCTCAACTAACCCGTAGCGCTCACGGAGATGCAGAGCATTCCTCGGTCTCTTATAGCAATGAGTGTTAAACTAATTTTCCACTCCTAATCCTAAATTGACAGTAAGGAGCATCGTTAGGTATTGGTCATGAATTAGAAACTCTGTAGCAAATATACAATAAGAATAACTTTTTTAATTGATAATTATTAAATTAATAATTTCATTTCATTTCCCAAGAATATTATCTAATTGGTGAGCTGTGCTTATTTGCTGTTTCTCGGCCAATCATGATTGGCAACTGCGATGTGTACAGTTAATCAAGCTAAGCTCTGCTTTGACTATTTGCACAAAATGTAAGGAACATTGCTGATTTGTGGGCATTTCTTGATCTTTGCATGGAATTTGCAAAAAAAATCTAGAACGGGTTGAAAGATCATTAAAATTGCTGAAAGCTGAAAGCTTACAGCTCATACTGACCATAACAGCTGTTCTCATATGCCAAGGACACACAGAAAATAGCTCAATTCGTTGAGCTGATTGTATATAAGACTATGGGTCTGTGAAATTCAATCTGAAATACATATCTTTATGCATTTTATAAAGGTGCACAGGATTCTTCTAATGATCAAAAGTATGTTATATATATGTGGACGAATAAGAAGGAATAAGTTTTGGCTGTTACGCCCTTTTCAAAGGTTGGTCTAGTAATATCAGTTCTCTATCTGCGTATACGCCTGGCAGATGTGGATACATAATTGAGTATCCCACTAAATAAAAAAAAACCTAAGCATTCATTTTCTAATTTGACTTAGCTCAATACTATAAAACCACGCTGACAAGACAATATGTAGTATGCTTCAGCATAATTACATAATTCTTAAGTGAACTAAGGTTTTAAACGAAATTTGAATCCGTATATGAAAAATCCCACAATTTTTATATTTTTACATACTTACTGATATAAAATTGATCAGATTCGGAAGCACACGCTCCACGATGAATTCCTTTGAAAGCGGCACAAATGCTGGGGTATTGCCTTGTCGCCGATTTATCACATGCGGTGAGAATGCGGCGATTTATCACAGACTGCCTCTTCCGTTATTATAACTCTATTGGTCGCAAAACTGTTATTTGACTTCGAAAAAGTGAAATCAGAATGAATCACCCACTTCGAGTGTGCTTACAGCGGCACACTAGGAGTTAACTTTCTGAAATCAGTTTGGCGAAAGGCATCTAAGGTTTGATTTCTCAAAATTAAGCTCCTTCATCGAAAAAATATTTGGTAGGCGTAGTAGCAGACACCTTCCTACATAACCGATACCAAATAGTTTTTTATGAAAAGTTTCTAATTTTGAGAAAACCCGCGTTAGATGTCTTTCGCCATACAAATTTCTGGTGGTTTACTCATGCTGGCTATTTTGCGCATATACTATAGCGCCTGTATGTGACAGCGACGGGTAGAAAATCAGCCACTGCCAATAATTCATAATGTAAAACCAATTTAATAAAAAATTAGCGGACAAAAAATTAAAATTTCGTTTCGTTTCGAAAAATTTCGAAATTAATGAACCTTGATTTCGTATCGTTTCGAAGTCTCGAAAGTAAATCTATATTTCGTTTCGTTTCGATCCGATTCAACATAGACATTTTAAATTTCGTTTCGTTTCGTTTCGTTAGGAAAAAATGTGTTATCGCATACCCTTAATTGTAGCCAACCAGGTATCCATGTAGGTATTACAATATCAAGCTCATTGGTACTATACCAGGAGGACAATTCCAGCACCAATAGTCAATGAGACCTATGCTCATGTACACTGGAATCACGATAAGAGTGATGAACTTTTGAGGAAACTTCAAGCAATCAGAGAAAACGGCTACGTAGCTTACCGATATAATCATTCCGTAGCACAGACCAATTTGTTTAGCAGGGCATCTACGCTCGGTACAAAATCGATAGCTACTTCTTCTTATCAATCAGGTTCCTGATTATTATCTGCATGGTTTATGGTTTAGAATTTACCGAATACGACGTTCTAAGTTCTCCAGATCTTTCCAGTTAAGACCAATTAGTCCACCATGCCAATAACGCAAAGTACAGAACCAATAGCAAGCTATTATGTTCATTTAGGTTCCTGAAGCCACCTATTCAGGACCTGAACACCATGCATATGAACACACAATTTAGATACAGGGGATTATAATTAATTAGATGTGTTGTAACTATGTCAATTATTATCCGATTTGAACAATTCAGGAATGCCTGAACTAGAAATTTAATGAAGTTTCCCCATATGTTCATGGAACCGACCATGGTCATCGGATACCGGAGATACTCCGGGTTTTTTGAAGGTAGGTTCAGAACCATACATTTGTGGTGGGTATTAGGATAAGTTGTGGTTGAAAACAGAATAATATTAGTAACCACAAATAAAGAAGGGCTCTTTCTGATTGGAACCATATGTTGAAATCCGAAATAGGACCAGAATCACGTGAGATATGGCCATTTTCTTAGAATCGGTGCCGATCGGGAGTTTTAAAAGGGATCAGGCTACAAATTCATTTGAATCAAGATTTTTGAGCGATCTTCGATTATAATTACATTCCAGAAGTCTTCTGGCACGTCAAGAATGAAAAACCAACCAAGAAGACGGATTCTGAAGTCGCTGGGGTGCCCCCGGGGAACCCGTAGAGGGGACATTTCAGTTTTGGCAGTCAAGCTAGCCATCCGACGGTTCGTTTTTCATGGTTTTCTATCAGGAAGCGAGGTGTGAGTATAAAATGGACCATTGAAGGCCTTGTCCGCTTCCGAGACCTACGGATTGTCCCCGGGGAACCCGTAGAAGGGGACATTCCAGTTTTAGCAGCAAAACTGGACATTCGATGGTTCATTTTTCATGGTTCTCTATCCGGAAGTGAGGTATGAGTATAAAATGGATCATTGCCGGCTTTGACCGCTTCCGAGATCTACGGATTGTCCCCTGGGAACCCGTAGAAGGGGACATTTATGTTTTGGCACCAAAGCTAGCCATCCGACGGTTCATTCTTCATGGTTTTCTATCAGGAAGCGAGGTATGAGTATAAAATGGACCATTGACGGCTTTGACCGCTTCCGAGACCTATGGATTGTCCCCGGGGAACCCGTAGAAGGGGACATTTATGTTTTAGCACCAAAACTGGTCATTCGATGGTTCGTTTTTCATGATTCTCTATCCGGAAGTAAGGTATGAGTATAAAATGAACAATTGACGGCTTTGACCGCTTCCGGGACCTACGGATTTGTCCCCGGGGAACCTGTAGAAGGGGACATTTATGTTTTAGCGTAAAAACTGGTCATTCGACGGTTCGTTTTTCATGATTCTCCATCCGGAAGTGAGGTATGAGTATAAAATGGATCATTGACGGCTTTGATCGCTTCCGAGACCTACGGATTGTCCCCGGGGAACCCGTAGAAGGGGACATTTCTGTTTTAGCACCAAAACTAGACATTCGATGGCTCTTTTTTCATGGCTTTCTATCAGGAAGCGAGTTATGAACATAAAATGGACCATTGACCATTGGAAGCGAGTTATGAACATAAAATGGACCATTGACAATTTTGGCCGTTTCCGGGACCTACGCATTTGTCCCGGGGAACCCGTAGAAGGGGACATTCCAGTTTTAGCGCCAAAACTGGTCATTCGACGGTTTGTTTTTCATGGTTCTTTGTCAGGAAGTGAGGTAGAGTATAAAATAGACAATTGACGGCTTTGACCGCTTCCGGGACCTGGGGGTTATCCCCGAGGGAACCTGTAGATGGGACATTCAAGTTTTAGCACCAAATCTAGTCATTCGATGGTCCTTTTTCATGGTTTTCGAAAGACTGCTGATCGCCAAATGACTTCTTTTGAAACTAAAACTGAAATGTCCCCTTCTACAGGTTCTCCTGGAGCAGAATCAGAATCGTCAATAGTCCATCTTATATTGAAACCTAGCTTTCGGATCAAAAACTATGAAAAACAACCGTTGAATGATTAGTTTCGGCGCAAACACTGGAATGCTCCTTATATAGGTTTCCCTGGGGCAGTTGGTAGGTTCCAGAAGTGGTCAGAGTCTTGAATGGTCCATTTTATATTCATACTGCGCTTCCTAATAGAAAACCATGAAAAAAGTGCTGTCCAATGACTTGTTTTTTAGCGCTAAAACTGAAATGTCTCCATCATCAGATTTCCTCGGAGCAATGCATAGGTTCCGGAAGTGATCATAATCGCTAATATTCATTTAATATTCATTCCTTGCTTCTTGATCGAAAACCTTGAGAGGTTCTGTTCTCGAATGACTTATTCTGGCGCAGTATGTGGAATGTCATCTTCTACAGATTCCCCGGGAATAATCCGTAGGTCCCGAAAGCGGACAAAGTCGTCAACAATAGATTTTATAATCATACCTCGCTTCCTGATAGAAAACTATGACAAAAGATCCGTCGTGTGACTAGTTTTGACGCTAAATCCGAAAAGACCCTTTTTACAGGTTCTTCTGGGAGTAATCCAGAGGTCCCGGGAGCGGTCAGAATCGTCAATGGTCAGTTTTAGATTCATATTTCGCTTCAGCATCGGAACCATGAGGAACGAGTCGCCGAATGACTAGCTTTAGTGCTTAACCCTTAAATGCGCAATGTTGTTTTAAAATAACAAATCGAAAATACATTTAATGTTAATAATTCCAATGGTTATTTTCGTTAAAAACATTTCCGATGAATTCTAAAAAATCGCCTTGCGCCTTTAAGGGTTAAACTGAAATGTCCCCTTCTACTAGTTTCCCGGGGGACAATCCGTAGGTCCCGGAAGCGGTCAGTGTTATCAATGGTCAATTTTATATTCAAAGCTCGCTTCCCGATCGAAAACCATAATGAACGAGCTATTGAATGACTAGCTTTGGTGCTTAAACTGAAATGTCCTCTTCTACGGGTTCCCGGGGACAATCCGTAGGTCCCGGAAGCGGTCAATTGTTCATTTTATACTCATACCTCGCTTTCTGATAGAAAACCATGAAAAACGACCAGTTTTGGCGCTAAAACAGAAATGTCCCTTTCTACGGGTTTCCCGGGGACAATCCATAGGTCCCGGAAGCGGTCAAAGCCGTCAATGTTCCATTTTGTACTCATACCTCACTTCCTGATAGAAAACCATGAAAACGAACCGTCGAATGACCAGTTTTGGCGCTAAAACTGGAATGTCCCCTTCTACGGGTTTCCCGGAGACAATCCGTAGGTCCCGGAAGCGGCCAAAAGCGTCAATGCACAGTGTTTTATTTCGTCATTTTCACGATCGAAATTCAAAAACTCGAAAAGTGTTTATTTTGGAAATAGGGTTTCTTCACAGAAGTTTCAAGATATTTAGGAGCGCATCTTTTGATAAAAACAGTTTGATGATTAATCCCCCTAAAAGTGAGTTGAGAAAATTATTTTTGCACCAGAATGAGATAGACACGTAGTGTCTTCCGAAAAAGTTAGCAAATGTTAATACGAGCAACTTTGCTGAACACCCGAGTTTCTATCTCTTATATATAACAAACTTAAGTCGTTTTATGTAAAAACCCCAATAAAATCTTATTTTTCATTCTAACTCTTTCCAATGATTTTTCCCATTTTCCGTCTCTTCTACAAAGTTGTTAAACAAGCAAAATTACATGTTTTTGCTGAACATTGTAACATTTCATCTCACATACAACAAAAGTTATCGTTAAATTATACATATTTTTAGAGGTTTCTCCACTTGTGATTACTTTCTTAATTGCAAACAGTCGCAAATTTCTTCACGATATGCTGAAAATCGCTTATTTCCTTCTATACTGACATTGAAAACTTTTGTCTACAAGAGTCTTCTCGAATGCTGTGTTAAAAACATGTAAACCTATGAACAATCATAATATTTGAATAACTTTTGTTTTTTAAGAGATAGAAAGTTACAATGTTCAGCAAAAACATGTAATTTTACTGGTTTGACAACTTTGTAGAAGAAACGGAAAATGAAAAATCATTAGAATAGTTTAATTTAAGAGAATGATTTTAAGGGGATTTCCACATAAAATCATTCTTTTAACTTAAACTAACTCTAATGATTTTTCACATTTTCCGTCTCTTCTACAAAGTTGTCAAACCATTAAAATTACATGTTTTTGCTGAACATTGTAACTTTCTATTTCTTATAAAACAAAAGTTATTCAAATATTATGATTTTTCTTAGGTTTACAAGTTTTTAACACACCATTCGAGAAGACTCTTGTCGACAAAAGTTTTCAATGTCAGTATAAAAATGAAATAAGCGATTTTCTGCATATCGTGAAGAAATTTGCGACTTTTTGCAATTAAAGGGAGTAATCACAAGTGGAGAAACATCTAAAATATGTATAATTTAACGATAACTTTTGTTGTATGTAAGATGGAATGTTACAATGTTCAGCAAAAACATGTAATTTTGCTTGTTTAACAACTTTGTAGAAAATACGGAAAATGGGAAAAATCATTGGAAAGAGTTAGAATGAAAATAAGATTTTAATGGGGTTTTTACTTAAAACGACTTAAGTTTGTTATATATAAGAGATAGAAACTCGGGATGTTCAGCAAAGTTGCTCGTATTAACATTTGCTACAACTTTGCGGAAGACACTACGTGTCTATCTCATTCTGGTGGAAAAATAATTTTCTCAACTCACTTTTAGGGGGATTAATCATCAAACTGTTTTTATCGGAAGATGCGCTCCTAAATATCTTGAAACTTCTGTGAACAAACCCTATATCCAAAATCAACACTTTTCGAGTTTTTGAATTTCGATCGTGAAAATGACGAAATAAAACACTGTGCAATGTACCACTTTATATTCATACCTCGCTTCTTGATAGGAAACCATGAATAAAGATTTGTCGAACAACTAACTGTGGTGCCAAAACTGAATTGTCCTCTCCACGGGTTCCTCGGCGACAATCCGTAGGTCCCGGAAGGGGTCAAAGCCGTCAATGGTCCATTTTATACTCATACTTTGCTTCCTGTCAGAACACCATTGAAAAGGAACCGTCGAATGGCTAGCTTTGGAGCCAAGACTGAAATGTCTACTTCTACGGGTTTCCCGGGGACAAATCCGTCGGTCCTGGAAGCGGTCAAAGCCGTCAATGATCCATTTTATACTCTACCTAACTTGCTGATAGATAACCATGAAAAACGAACCGTCGAATAACCAGTTTTGGCGATAAAACTGGAATGTCCCCTTCTACAGGTTCCCCGGGGACAATCCGTAGGTCCCGGAAGCGGTCAAAGCCGTCAAATATTCATTCTATACTCATACCTCGCTTCCTGATAGAAAACCATGAGAAACGAACCGTCGAATGTCCAGTGATGGTGCTAAAACATAAATGTCCCCTTCTACGGGTTCCCCGGGGACAATCCATAGGTCTCGGAAGCGGTCAAAGCCGTCAATGATCCATTTTATACTCATACCTCGCTTCCGGATAGAGAACCATGAAAAACGAACCGTCGAATGACCAGTTTTGGCGCTAAAACATAAATATTCCCTTCTACAGGTTCCCCGGGGACAAATCCGTAGGTCCCGGAAGCGGTCAAAGCCGTCAATTGTTCATTTTATGCTCATACCTCGCTTCCTGATAGAAAACCATGAAAAATGAACCGTCGGATGGCTAGCTTGACTGCCACAACTGAAATGTCCCCTCTACGGGTTCCCCGGGGGCACCCCAGTGACTTCAGAATCCGTCTTTTTGGTTGGTTGGTTGGTTTGGTTGGTTTGGTTTGGTTGCTGTCGGTTTCGCGCCAAGTTGACTTTGTAGATCACTTGTCATAAAACGAGTTTGTACTATTCCATTTAATTCCACTACTTTATTGAACCTTTGACAGATACGTATTTCGACCTCAACAGTAAGGCTGTCTTCAGTGTCTCGTACTTGACTCGACTTGTCATAAGTCGAGTACAGTACTCCACATTGATTTGGAGAACTTACATGATGACCTCTAAGGGCCTGTAAACTAATTGGTCTGAGCACTAGAATGGTTTGGAGAACTTAGAAAATCCGAGTTGGAAATATCTAGATCGTAAATTATGCTCATGTTTGGACACCATTGGTTGCTTTTGGTTTTGTATCGTATGTACCCAGTATGTATTGTATGTATGTATTGTATGTACCCAGTTGTTTTGGTAGACCAATGTGCCTGAACTAAAGAATGATTTGGAGAACTTATAACATCGAGTTTGAACATATCTAGATTGTAGACCATGCGCACGGCCTCTAGGAGCTTGTATGGATACTGTGGGTTGCTATTGGTTTTGTATTGAGTCCAGAAGTCCAGAATGATTTGGGGAACTTAGAACATCTGGTTTGGATATATCTAGATCTTAAATCATGCGCATGGCCTCTAAGGAACTATATGGACACCATGGGTTCCTATTGACTTTGTATTGAGTCTCGTTGTCTTGGTAGACCAATTCGTCTCTTCTTTCTTATTGGCATTACATCCCCATACTGGGACAGAGCCGCCTCGCAGCTTAGTGTTCACTAAGCACTTCCACAGTTATTAACTGCGAGGTTTCTAAGCCAGGTCACCATTTTGCATTAGTATATCATGAGGCAAACACGATGATACTTTTATGCCCAGGGAAGTCGAGACAATTTCCAATCCGAAAATTGTCTAGACCGGCACCGGGAATCGAACCCAGCCACCCTCAGCATGGTCTTGCTTTGTAGCCGCGCGTCTCACCGTACGGCTAAGGAGGGCCCCAATTCGTCTGGACTCCATAATGATTTGGAGAACTTAGAACATACAGTTGGGACATATCTAAATCGTAAATCATGTGCATGACCTCTAAGGGCCTGTATGGATACTATGGGTTGCTATAAGCTATTGAGTGCAGTTGACCTGGTAGACCAATTAGTCTGAACTCCAGAATGATTTGGAGTACTAAGAACATCCGGTTGGGACAAATCTAGATCATAAATTATGCGCATGGACTCCAAAGGCCTGTATGTGCACCATTGGTTGCTATTTGTTTCGTACCAAGCGTAATTGACCTGGTAGACCAGGGATCTACAATCCAGAATGGTTTGGATAACCTAGAACATCTGTAGAAATATTGTATGCATTCATGATTCATCATCTCTGAAATAGTATTGGGTACATTTCTGAAAAAAAACAGCAATAAAATCATTTATTCGCGATATTCGAGATCCTTCCTCAGACGATTACAGGACGTAGGTGTGGCCGATTAACAATCTGAGGTCAGTTTCGGAAAATTTATGAGCCGGCGACTTTTTTCTTTGCTTTTTCTTATTAGCAATACATCTGCACACCAGGACAGAGCCACCTCGCAGCTTAGTGTTTATTGAGCACTTCCACAGTTATTAACTGCGAGGTTTCTAAGCCAGGTTACCATTTTTCATTCGTATATCTTGGAGGCTAGTACGATGATACTTTTATGCCCAGGGAAGTCGAGAAAATTTCCATTCCAAAAATTGCCTAGACCGGCACCGGGAATCGAACCCAGCCACCCTCAGCATGGTCTTGCTTTGTAGCCGCGCGTCTTACGCACGGCTAAGGAGGGCCCCACAGGCGAATATTTTGGTATATAAACGCTAAGTCAAATCCGGGTCAATATGACCCGAACTCCGTAAGTGTGAGTTTTTTTTAGCACTGTAGGAAGGTTAAAGGCACTGTCACTTGAGGTAGATTTGATTGGTGCTGTATTTTTCTGTTTGAGGATGAGATGAATAAATGTTCAGTGAGATGGAAAACGGAACAATTCTCCTATTTATTTTTGTTTTCGTGTTCCTGAAAATACTCCGTCATAAATGTTTACATGGATACCTACATGTATCACCTTTTTTAAAACACTTCAAGCAAAAAGATATCTACACTGATTTACTCTCTGTATTGATGAGACTAAACTGATTCGTCTTAGACCTGCACTGATTTGATGTACATAAAGACAAGCACGATCCCGAATACGCCGCAGTCTGTTTGATTACAATTAGCAATCTAACCTCCCAAACTCGGTTAAGTATATTTCTAATGCTAATATTTTTCTTACCCCCTGCTGGCAAATCTCATCATCTTCCCCGAAACCATCTGAGCATCCGAGACCATGTTGTGCCCTTCTGATAAATATCTTCCCTTCAGTCACTACATGGGTTTTTCATCTCTATCCAAGCCCGCTCTCCATCCATCTATCCAGCCCACTTTCAGATGAAAAACTTTGAACAAAAACCATCATCCGATTAATCATAAATGCAAATATCTCTAGCCGGTTTCGAGCGTGGCGACGTGCCTCCTTGTTAGCATCTCAACGTCATCACCCTCGTCGTTAGCCCAACAATCCTGCCCAGAGCCGCTCCCATCTCTGCCCTTCGCACCCACTCGTCAATTTTCATGTTCCAGCCGAAAAAAAGGCAACTGTGGCACAACTACAGTGGCGTTCAACACAATGAAACTCCCCAGCATCAAGTTGGTACGGTAACCCCACATCCTACATGCCAGCCCGTGAGTATCTTCCCTTCAGTCGGCGTCGCGCATATACAAGTGCTTGCGAAGAAAGCTTGCCCCGGACCTGCCCATACCATCATGGATGATGGTCGCCACAACGCATCACAAGTGGAAAAATCCGAAAGGGGTTATTGTTTGAAATTAGTCCAGCGTGCACAGTATACGGACTCGTGCACATACGTACACACACAAGCACATTCACTTATGCGCTCAGATAAATCCGCACTCTCCTCCCCACATATGTACGGAGGCGAAAAGAGGAAACATTTTGCTGGACCATAAACGATTGTACTTTTATGCAAATAAGCCCCAGTGAGCTGATTATTTGCGGCGCTCTACACCGATCCCATACCCTACTCCCGATGCCATAAGACAGGGTCGGTCATTCGGTGGGTTTTTTCCGTACCGCGTATTGTCCTAAAATTCCATGAAATTTTCGGGAGTTGTAGACTAAGCTCTCAAAGTAGCACAATTCAGACCGATTTTGTGGTATGTGACTTCTATCGTGCATAATTCGTACTAACTTTTTTGACAAGTGTGATATTTCGGTGATTCTTACTATGTGAAAACACAAAAAATAATCCATCATTAATTATTAGAAAGCCTATACACATGTCACATCAAAACAGCTTTGAGTTTCAATTTCACCCAAAATTTAGCTAGTGACTGTTTCAAGCTACCGAACTAAGATTCCGATATGATTCTATGATTCTCGATAATAATGGTCGATCAAGCTTTACTTCTATGCTTGTTATTTTATAAATATTTTGAACAATTTTCATAGTGACCAAAATCCGGTCCTTATAATGATTTGCGGCTTAGATGCATGTTGTGGATATCAACTGTCCGTATCTTTTTAAAAGCAGCCAGCGAGGGTTCCCTAAACACCTTCCCTATCGTTTGGTGAGGTTTATTTTGGGGTGAAACTGCAAGTGGAGCGTTTCTTCGTGCTCGCACCTTAACGGCGTTGTTGCTTGTTAACAACAATGATAATGGTTGCACTGGCCAACATCCGCTGTTCAGCCTGAGTGAAGCAATAACCATGCTTATGGTTAGTGCCGTGATGCTGTGTAACCCTTTTAGCCACGCCAGGATCACAAGAATTACCCCAGAGTTGTTCAGGCATTAAATGTTTGTAGAATTGAGGTATGTTGGAGTTGTCATGGTCTTAAAGATTCAGTAAGGTTCATATTTTCGTAAGTTTGTGAGTTGTGCAATGGTGGGGTTATAAAAAATCTCAATCTAATTCTTTTTCTTTTTCATCTAAACTTTCATCAAGTACATTAATTCTCTTCGAAAAGCACCATTTTCGTTGAATTCTTGTCATTCGTAATACATGTATAATATTTCTCAGGAGTGTTTGAATCGAAACATAACAACATGTTTCATTTTACCTACATCTTTCGCGGCAGTATTTCCATTTCCAGATTATTATCATGGTAAAATAACAAATTGCAATTATTGGTTTGTTTTTAATTGCGTCTCCCTCGTGGAAAATCATTAATATCAGGAATTTATTCGAGACATTCAAAGCCCTATACAAGGGCAAACCAATTCTGAGCCCTAAACTTCCCTGAAACATCAGTAGAACACAACTGCTGACACTAATTAAAAATGCTCCATCGATAAACTTTCACCAAATGCCGCGAAGCACAGTGCCTTCATTGTTTCTAATCCAATCCACGACGGAAGAAACACGCTTACATTTGGTTTACGTTTCTCCCGGCGAAAAATTACGACAACCTTTGTCGCCATGTAATGAGAGACCGGGGAAGCACATAAAGTACACCAAATTCACACCTTGTAGCGACAATCATGGTTCCCGTTCCAGGCTGCTCCCTCGCCAGCCTCCGCCGTCACCACCCTCGCGTGATTAATCTGGCAATTCAAATTCAGAAAATTAAATTAGAAACAAATTTTCCTCCTTTGTAAGCGTACAGTCGGGGGAGTGAGCCTTTTCGAAATAGAATTCCGGAACGACAGCGGAGGCCAACAAGGTTGATATTGGCCTGAGCTTTCATTATGGAATACAAATTGAAACCATTAATTAGGAGTGATTTAGATTATGGTTGGTATCGGCGAATGCATCGTTAGAAAGGTGTTCTCTCCGAGGCAAACAAACAACCAGACGACAGCAATTTACTGCCTGTATTAATATTCCAAGACTGGTAAGAATTTTTGCTGATTGTGCGAATAAGTTTGATCCCAAAATTTATATTGAAGTAGGGTGGTATTCATGTTTTCGATAGTTTAGCACTAAAAAGAATGCAAAACATGGTTATAGTCTTCAACCAAACTTTTTTTAAAACCTATCAAAAGTCACCCTTCAATTAATTTCGGTAAAATTAATAATTAAAATCTTATTGCTTCATTTTGCAAATTTCTGAGAGAAAAAAAATGATATCTTTGTACATACTACACAATTAAAGAAGAAAGCCCTGAGTGAAGTATTGAAATGCGAATTGAATACCTCTGTGGATTGGAAAAATTATTTATATTTAAAGAAATATGTGGCATTTTTCCGAAAAATGAGAATATGTAGTTAGCAAATTCATTCATCAAACTACAGGGAACCGTGTCTTCGTCCGACAAAAGACATTCAATCTTAAAGACGCACTACCGATCGCAAAAAATAGTATAAACCCAAGCCTATCGTCGGAATCGGCACCCGCCCTCGAAAGTGTCACCGCTATTCGAATCGAATCGACCGACGGCGAAGGTTTCCCCCGTAGCCAGCAAATCCCGACAATTGACTCCATTAAATTGAAATCAAAAACGCTTATCTCGAAGGCCATTAAGGAAGCCAGTCGTCCTATAGCCATCGTCGTCGTTGAGCTTGCCGCCCCTGTGCCTACGTTGCGTCGGTCGTCACATCACAATTGGCAAACGAAACCAGCAAACCGAGAATGTCCTGGCGTCATCACTTTTGCTCAAGCCGGAATTTATTTCAACTCTGCTCAATGATGGTGGGCATTCTGCGACTTTGCTTGTGGACTCGCCCGAGTGTTTACTGGAAGTGAAGCCCATTGGCACTCCCATGCCCTTCATCACTACAGCGCATTTCTGGTTTTGTTAACACCCACGGTCGCTTATCTCTGATTCTGGAAGAAATTGTAGCATTTTTTTTCAGTGGTTACAAACTGTAGCAAAACATCTTATTGCATCGTCAACCTATAGTTGGCTGTATAAGGGGCCTCATACACGCTCCGACATGTTGTATAACTTTGACTCTGGTCGCTCCCAGGAAATTTGGTTCGGTCGGAGTAAAGTCGGAGCGTCTGTGGGCAAGTTGTGCGACTGTTGGACAGTACAACATGCCCGCAGGACCGTCTGACTTTACCCAAACCGAACCAGGGGACGGAGTCAAAGTTTCACAACCCTAGGGGCCCCTAGTCATTAACTTTTATTGCAATCCTATTGAATGATCAATGTTAAATTTGAATCATTTAATACGACGCATTGAATACAGTTACAAGATACATATCGGAATGTAAACTGCTTCTTATTCATCTCTGTATAAAATTTTGAAATGGGTGAATGCTACCAAGATACCAGGAACAGAACCTAGCAATTCAGTATTTTTTGGTATCTTTTGAAATAACTTTGTTGTATATAATTAGGATTTTCGGCGTTCAGTCACATGAAAATGTTGATAATTTTAAATCATTGCTAACGTTTCGATCATCATCAGGGCTCGAAATTAAGGTTGACAGGTTGATTAATTTCGAGCCCTGATGATGATCCAATCTCCCGGATGGAAACGTTGGTAATGATTTAAAATTCTCATAATTTTTGCCTTTCTCGTATACTAAGTATACGGTAAAGGCTATATGATCGCTCCAAAAACAAACTTTTTATAGAAGGCCCGGAGACCCATAGTGTTATATACCAATCGACTCAGTTCGACGAATTGAGGTGATGTCTCTGTGTGTGTGTGTGTGTGTGTGTGTGTGTGTGTGTGTGTGTGTGTGTGTGTGTGTGTGTGTGTGTGTGTGTGTGTGTGTGTGTGTGTGTGTGTGTGTGTGTGTGTGTGTGTGTGTGTGTGTGTGTGTGTGTGTGTGTGTGTGTGTGTGTGTGTGTGTGTGTGCGCAAAACTACTCAAAAAATGTCACTCATTTTTCGGGCACTTCCCAAGTAACAATTGCCAGTTGAATAAACATCAGTATGGTCAGATTTGTTCAGCCAGCGTTGATTAAAAATTATACTATCATACATGATAACTTTTGTTCCAGCATTGTTCGCCCAAAAATGGAGTATTTATTCAACAACAACTAGAAACCTCTCTTCAACTTTAAATAAACAGTAGATAACAATATTTATTAATCAACTTTGTTCAAAAACCAGGTATAATGTTAATTCAACTTGTCAGCGACTTACTGATTAGGCTTTTTTTTAATTATGCGTTTCTAAATACTTTTATTTCACAACATTGCTACACTTATTAAGGCATTGTTCAACATACTGGAGATACGATGAAAAATAAATTATGAACAGGATATCGGTATCGATCCAACGACCTTTGAATCCCCAGCCCTCTTGTTTACCATCAGCTATATTTGACACCTTGGATAGTACCAAGCTGAATAAGGAATATAAACCTCACGTTGTTGAATAATACTGGTTGAATAGCTGTAATGGAATTGTTGGTCATTACGCTTCAAAGTTGACAGCAATCGTACAAAAGCTTTACAAGAGTTCTATGATGTTATAAAACTATGTAAACATAGTTGTATAACATCCTGTAAAGCTTTTGTACGATTGCTGTCAACTTTGAAGCGTAATGATCAACAATTCCATTACAGCTATTCAACCAGTATTATTCAACAACGTGAGGTTTATATTATTGCTTATTGATTACGATTGGTTCAGTTTGTGTTTTCAAATCCTTTTATTTCATTACGTTGCAACGCTAATTCAGGCGTTGTTAAACATTGGAGCTGAGATAAAAAAACAAATTGGAAACAGTTTACCAGTATCGATGCCACGACCTTTGAATTCCTAGCCCTCTTGACTACTATCGGCTATATTTGTCACCTTGGATAGTACTAAGCTGAATTAGAAATATAAATCTCACGCTGTTGAATAATACTGTTTAAATAGCTGTAATGCGATTGTTGGTCATTATCCTTCAAAGTTAACAACAATCGTACAAAAGCTGAACAGGAATTCCATGATGTTATTATAGTTCTGGTATGATAGTTTGCTATTGTATATTTGTTGATAAAGTTTGTTTTATAAGAAACCTACATGCAGTTCACGTTTATTAATCCATTACACATGAACTGCACGTAATGGTAAATATAATCAGTGTGACAATTCCCAAAATAAAAGTTATATTCACGGTGCTTTCTGCTGTCATCAACGCTGCTGGCGATTGTGGCGATTAGCTGCCTTCGTGGAAAATGCAGATTATTGCAGGATTTGTCAATTATTCCTCAAGTAAGTAGGTATTAGAATAAATTGTGTGAATTCAGTGAATTGAAAAGTGCAGAAAGTTACAATGTTACCAATAAACAGCACAGCAGCTTAAATAAATCAATTTAAAGAATGAAAAAAAAAAACGTTTGTACAACGTTTATTCAAAGCTTTTGTTGTTATTGCAATAAGCAAATTGTCAAACGTTTATTCAGCGTTTCAAGATTACGTTAATAAAATTTCATGGGATTCATCTACAGAAGCGATGTTGTTTACTGATAACGTCAATTATTAGACTTCTAAATAAGCTTGTGTTGTGTTTAGATTGTAGTAGAGTTTTCAAGCGTTTGTTCAATGGTTCAAACACAAATTATTTAAACATATGAATCATGATGAATAGGAGAAACTTTGCAAGTTTAAGTTTATTGTATTGAGCTAATTGTTCAATATGAGTTTCGAAATAGAAAGAAATGTTTCGGCAACTTTTGAAAACGTATTTTTCAAATATATAGTGGAAAGTGGAACAGTAGATGGTTACTAATGTCAGCATTGTTTGCTCAACATCTTATTCAATACTATGCATTATTCAGCTACGAATACTTTTATTAAGCCTTAGTTCGACAATGATGTCTGTTTGTGGCTACCAATTGTTACTTGGGTTATCCTTAACCGATTTGCTCGCAACAAGTTGCATTCGTGAGAAAGAGTTCAAAAAAGTCTAGCTCACTTTTTTAGCACTTAGACTTCATCTATTCCCCAAGCAACACAAGTTCAACAAATCTGGTTGCAGTAACCATATTGTGACTGAATCCGGTCATATATAAGTTACTGTGATTGATGTGCAACATGTGTGCTTCTCAGGTCGCTCGCAACAGATTGCATTCGACGCAGAATTTTGTCCCATTGTTTCCTATAGAAACTTGGCCGGATCGTACAATTGGGTCAAAAGTTATGGCGAAAATACTAATTTTAAAACTACAAAATAAAATGCCATTTTGATTGCAACAAATTGCGTTTGGCGAGAATTTTTTTATATTGGTGTTATTTGAGATTTTTCCAAACCTTTTGAACGAGCGAGAAAGGCACCATCACCGCTAGGTGGATTAATCTGGGTTTTTGTGAAATTATCAACATTTTCGTGTAATTTAAAAAAAACATTAGAGTCATTGACTTAACAGCGTATGAATCTGCGAATCTAGTTATTGAAATGTTTCATTGACAACAATTTGACGCCACAAAACACGGTTCGAGGCCGCATCTCTCCATCCTCGAAACCGCCCCACGCTCGCCAAGTCGTTTTGCACCTGGTCTGTCCATCTCGCTCGCTGCGCTCCATGCCGTCTCGTACCTTCCGGATAGGAAGCGAACACCATCTTTGCAGGGTTGCTGTCCGGCATTCTTGCAACATGTCCTGCCCATCGTACCCTTCCGGCTTTAGCTACCTTATGGATACTGGTATCGCCGTAGAGTTGGGCGAGCTCATGGTTCATTCTTCGCCGCCACACACCGTCTTCTTGCACACCGCCAAAAATGATCCTAAGCACTCGTCTCTCGAATACTCCGAGTGCTTGCAAGTCCTCCTCGAGCATTGTCCATGTTTCATGTCCGTAGAGGCCAACCGGTCTTTTTAGCGTCTTGTACATGACACATTTGGTGTGGTGGCGAATCTATTTTGACCGCAGTTTCTTCTGGAGCCCGTAGTAGGCCCGACTTCCACAGATGATGCGCCTTCGTATTTTACGACTAACGTTGTTATCAGCCGTTAGCAAGGTTCATAAGTAGACGAATTCCTCGATCACCTCGAAGGTATCCCCGTCTATCGTAACACTGCTTCCCAGGCGGGCCCTGTTGCGCTCGGTTCCGCCTACAAGCATGTACTTGTGTACAGTTCTGCTACCTTTGCAAATGTTCGGCCTTTGCGGGATGCGTTGAGCTTCTGATAGAACTAGCGTGTTTCTTGAGAACGTCATAGCTGTTTCACCTCCTCGCATTCCGCTGCTTCCAGGCGGCGTTTCTTCTCCTGAAAAAGGCAGGTCAGCTGTCTCCACTTCCGTCTATAACGTTCCACGCTCTGCCGGGTACCTTGCTGCAGCGCGAACGCCTGCGCTGCGTCCTTCTCCTCCAGAATCTGTCTGCACTCTTCGTCGAACCAATCGTTCCGTCGACTTCGTCCCATATACCCGACGTTGTTCTCCGCTGCGAAGTCAATGGATGCTTTGACGGTATTCCAGCAGTCCTCAAGAGGGGCCCCATAGAGCTCACCCTCTTCCGGCAACGCTGTCTAGAGATACTGTGCGTATGCAGTGGCGACAGCAGGTTGCTTCAGTCGCTCTAGGTCGTACCGCGGCGGTCGTCGGTACCGAACCCGAGAAGCACAAGTCAGACAAAAATGGTTGAAGAAACTTGATTTTAACTTAATCTGGTCACATATGAGTTGCAGTATCTTAAGTGGAACATGTGTGCTGCTAGGGAACATTGTTGATGACGAATTGTTTTGGGCGCAGTTTAACCATCACCAGATAGTGGTCAGAGTCTATGTTAGCGCCAAGATATGTCCTGACGTCGATAATGTCGCAGAAGTGCCGTCCATCAATCAGAACGTAGTCGATTCTGTCGACGATGCTGTCTGCAGTGGTGATCTCCAGGTGTACCGCTACGGGAGGCTGTGTTGAAAGTAGGTGCTGCGAATGGCCCTATTCTTGCAGGCGGCGAAATCAATTAGTCGAAGGCCGTTTTCGTTCGTCAGCCGGTGAGCACTGAACTTCACAATAGTCGGTCTAAACTCCTCCTCTTGGCCAACCTGAGCGTTCAAATCTCCTATGATGATTTTGACATCGTGGCTTGGGCAGCTGTCGTACTCACGTTCCAGCTGCGCGTAGAATGCGTCCTTATCATCATCAGTGCTTCCGAAGTGTGGGCTATGGACGTTGATTACGCTGAAGTTGAAGGACCGGCCTTTGATCCTCAACCTGCACATTCTTTCATTGATCGGTCACCCGATCACGCGCCTTTGCATATTGCTCATCACTGTGAAAGCTGTTCCCAGCTCGTGTGTGTTGCCGCAGCTCTGGTAGATGGTATGATTACCTCTAAACGTTCGCACCATTGATCCCTTCCAACGAACCTACGCTACGATGCAGCGCTACGATGCCGAATCCACGGTCCTTGAGCACATCGGCGAGTAAGTTGAAGAGATTTGCAGTTCCACGAACCGAGTTTCCAATCGCTAGTCCCGTTTCGTCGTAGTGGTCTTCGCCGGTGGTTCCGGTCCTTACTCTCTTATTGATTGTTCGTTGCTTATGTTTTTTCATAGGCTTGCTTGCAGGGCCTGACACCAAACCCCCTAAATTTCCGGAGGATCATTTCTCCTTATTCCAAGTGGACCATGGTGCACAGTTTCACTTAGAGTCCCTCGCTGGCACTCGGGACGATGATCAGCCGCCCCTAACATGGAGAACAGACGCTGTTGTGAGCCGATCCTGACATGGAGAAGAGACACTCAGTAAGATTTGCACCTCCGGGCAGGAGCAAACCTCCACTTCCCTGTCAGCATACGACCACAGTTCCCACCGGGGTTGGTTACCCGATCTTCCCTAAGTTTGCTCGTATCCCGGCCAGCACCGCGGGGAGGTAGGGATAGGAGTTGCTGGGTAAGAGGCTAAGGACCGCGAGATGGGGTCTATTTCATTTCTTCAGGTACGCGAAGTACCAATGGTACGCTTTACCCAGCATTTGCCGTGCCAACCGTAGTCACTTTGGTCAAAATGATGCGTTCTAATAATGGTTAGGCTATATATCGTTTTGATTTATGCATTTTACTTACTACATAATTAAGAAAATTGAACTAAAGTCCGGGATCACGGTTTGCAGAAAGCAAGGTAGGCCCGTAAGTAAAATGAATGACGCATATTTTATCGCCACGTGTTGGAGTGAAAAGGTAAGCACGCTGTATGCCGTGGTCTGTGATAAAATAAACGATCATAGTAAGCCATGCGCGTGGATGGCTGCTTTTGTATTTGCTGTCACGTTTTTCTTCGTTTGCGCAATATTCAGAAGCATATTCGGCTGATGTCTTTCTAACTTTCTAATGGCCTATTTCTTCACCTCCGTTCAACTGCGGTGCTTACTCATACGATTAAACATGGGTTTAGCATTAAGGCCTAAACGGATGTGAAGAAATCGACACTAAGAAAAAAAAGTTTTAGTGAATCTGAGTTAAGCTCCTGGTAGACAACCGGCATGTTGGCTCCACCTTAACATTGACCAATCAATGTTATAATTTGTCATGTACAGGGCGAACTCGATTATCCGGAGGCTCGATTATCTGGGGCTCGATTATTCAGGGAAAATGGCTCGATTATCCGGAGTCAAATTTTTACCCATCATACAAAGAGAAAACTATTGGCCCTGTTTGCCACAACATAACTCAATATCAATGTAAACGCAGCCGTAGCGTATCCAATATGTTCCAGACTTATGTAATAAGCCAGATTAATCCACCTAGTGGAACCTAAAACAACAACATTCATAAAAATGGCCAAGTCATGAATTTCATTTCAAAGCACCAAGATTTTTTAGAAGCATTTGTTAGTACATTCTTAGTACGGCATCATGCCACGAAATGGTCCTCCGAAATATTTATATGAAAAAATGGCTAATTCACCAAAGGTGGGCCATACATGAATTACCACACCATCTCCATACTCATAGTAATAAAAATTATGCTTATGCTCTCTATATAATGAATGTTCCGGATTTTCTAAAGGATCACTTGGTAGCCAAGCTGATCCATGTATAAACCACAATGTCATACTCAGAATGTAGAACAATTACCAGTTGAAAATGGTTCTCAATAGCGATCCGACAGGAAAATGAAGGCGAGGTGCAGTGAGCAAGGTGCATCGGTCCGTGGAAGACGATTTGCGGAGATGAATGAAGACGATATTAATGTGCGGACACGTGAAGTGAAAATAAACCAAAATAAAGAAAATATGCTTGTGCGACTTCTTTTTCTTCAAAAATTCTTCAATATAATTCTACTATTGAATAGCGAGCATCCAACACCTGGACAGCAACACGTGCATCTATTCAAAAGCTATGTATTTGGCACCAAAGATCCACTTCAGCACTTGATCCTCCGCACTTCTTCATCTTCCCGCTTCAGATTTCTATCTTTATCCTCGTCATACCGGTCTGCCAACGCACGCACACTCAAAACCACAAAATCACGTAACTTTAGTAATGGTCAGTTCCGTTGCGTATTAGTTCCGAACGTCGTAATTCGTGGTCATCAAATCTACCCTCAGATACCGAGGCGTCTGCTCCGCAGTATGATCGGCAAGCTTGTCATCACCTTGTAAGAGTCCTTGTATTAATTGGCTAACTCCTGGAATTTATCCTGGAATAATAATATTAAGAAATTATCACTAGTTTTTAGTATAAGTTGAAGTTATTCGGTGTTAGAAAGGACTTAGCGAACAAAGCACTGAAGCGAAATAATGAAATTGTGACGATCCATATAATTTTTAGAGGATTCATACAAATAGTGTAAGATAGTGGAGGAGGGGTGATGAAATAGCCAAATTTTACGTTACGTGATTGGTGGACTTTCTTTAAGGAAAATGCTTTTGTATACGCCACGCTAAACCTGATATATACTTTTACCTCTGTAGTTTTTTGTATATATAAAAAACAATGGTTTTTCGTATGAAAGTGCACATTTTTAGGAGCCCCTCCCCCTTTAAACATTCCCTAATATATGCTCATTAAACATCAATTAAATGTTATTAACTCTTATTTGTGTTAATATATACTGAAAGCACATGATTGGATAAATGCGTACTCTTACCCCACCCGATGCGCACATTTACCCCACCGGTGGGGTAAGAGTGCGTTTTTCACTTGTCTCGCAATAAGGGTTCTACTAAAACAAATCTCAATAATTTCAATATTTTTTCGACATCACATCGACACTGAATTGATATGCAGAAGCTTGCTTCATAAGGGCCACATGATCGATTGAAAACTAAGTGCGTACTCTTGACCCACTCTACTCTACTTTTCATTATTTTTTTCTGTGTGGCTATAAAACGAACTTCCCGTAGAAATCCGGAACTACTATTTCATTTCATTTCCGGATAATCGAGTCCGCCCCATATAACAAATGTATTGAATTTCAATACGCCGTTCTTTGACCCAAATTTTACCGAACGATACCAAAAATAGCTTTGAGCAAAAATTAATAGACAAACCCCCTGAGGAAGACACAATCCCCGTATCGAAACGTTGGGTAAATAACATGCTCGTTTAACTAAATTTAGAATGAGTAGCCGTTTTTTACTAAAATAAACAATTATTTACCAATCTTCTTCGAAGTTGTAAGGCTGTTTATATGTTTATAAATATGTGCATTTATTGATCACTTTGATGAAGAAGGAGCTCAAACTGGCAAACTAATCACAAACTAATCATAATTTTAAAAATCAAATACATTTCAGAATCACATAATTACTTCTTCTCATGATACCCATCTGATACAATAACGACTTATACTCAGAATAGAATACATTTTCAGCATTTTTCATTGGTAAACAAACACTCACTGACTCAGAATTGTGACAAGATGCAATTTTACACACAATTATTGGTCAACAAATTTTGCTGGTATTTTCGATTTTCGTGACGTTAACCGAGTGAGACATTTGCCTTCGTGTAGAGAGTGAGTCTGTAGCCCGCTCCGCCTAGGGAAAATTACCCCTATTTGTACAGTAATGAGAGACGTAAGTCCTACGTCAAAAAGTACATCAAAGGATTTGGACTGGGAAAGATTCTAGTTGATATCGTTAAATTTGTAAACAATTGCTTAAAACAGAACGGCACTGTGATGAGCGAGGCTCCAGCTGAGTAAGCCGAGAAATAGCACTGGTATTTGCCCCGTCGCAATAGACAAAGTCGGCGACGACGGTGGCTGGCGATGACGCCTTCGAGATGGTAAATGCCGATATGACTGATGATGAATGCTAAATGGAAGAATTTACGACGAAAGATCGGAAAACAAACCTGCATAAGAGTATAAAAAGAAAACTCAACCGATATGATTGAGGGTAGAATGGTGGACAAACATTGTCAGTCGAGAGCAGTGAAGAAGCAATAGAATAATATTTAGATGGAATTTAAATTAAAAAGGAATTTATTCTACTGGGTAAGCGGGTAGATTGAGTTTATTTTATAGCAGGGAAAGTAATGCGTTAACTAAAGTTGATGCAGGATATAACCAGAAAAAAATGTGTGAAACTGGATGATATCTCTTGAAAAAATAGAATAAACGAAAGAGTCTTTATTTATTGGCATAGCATCCTTCAAACAACTGCGATAAAAGTGATAAAAGTTTCGTCCATGTGATTTCATTCAAATAATCGAAAATACGCTTGATGATCAATCTGTGGAAATGATAAAAGAACACAAATTGAGAATCAGATCCATTTCCAGTTGGAATGTAAAGCCATTGGAAATATAAAGAAGTCAAATAGTCCATTCTGTACGTCACGTAATTATGTGGGTATGTGTTAAAACCTTGGAAAGGCAGGTTTACCTTTTGCTTAAGGTGAGGTGAGAAATGCAATTCAAAAATTTAAAATTGATTGATTGAACTCGAATTTGGGGCAAGAACGATTATGTGAAGTGGATCATATTTATTTTGATAAACTATTTTGAAAACCTCTGATAAACAACTTTTTTGAACTACGCTAATTTAGTAGAATCGTTCTGCTATACTATGTAACATGAATTTTGAATGGACTGTGATATCTTATTTTATTGATTTGAATAAAAATGGAATGTTGCTACTTATTTTGGAAAACGTTAATTTTGTTGTTTGTTTGTTTTCTGAAATTTTCCCAGTAAAAAAAGCAATTCTTACAATGAAACAATTCGCCGTTACAATTACCAAGTTTCCGTCATCCAAAAAGTGTTTCTTTTGATCTAGTCAAAAATTAGAAATAATAAAAAGCGATGTAAAATTTCGCGCAACGTCGGATTTTGCCTGCTTATAAACGGTGATTGGAAGAAAGAAGCTAAAATCAAAGTAGAAGAACAAACAAACCAAGCTCCGTTCGGTGGCTGCAGAAATCATTTCCCCGGATACGTGCGGGAGTTTGTTTATATTGCGTCCTGTCGAGTGTTTTCCAATCCGCTCCAAAGATGGTAGTTGCGTGCTTATTGGAGTCCTCTGGGGTATTCGATTTTTATACCGGTATTCCTTCTTGATCTTATTGCTGTCAAAGACTTGAAAACATTTAAAACGGCTGTTTTTTTAACTTAAATATAAAAAAAAATCCCAAAAGAAAATTTTAATTTATTCACAAATGTAGAAAATATTAGTTTTTTTATATGTGAATAGCAACAAAACCCCGAATTTTTCATAGCAAAAAAAATATTCCTATTAATAAATTAAATGCATTTTTTACTCACGACATTGTGTTACACTGGATTTTGTTTTTACACGATTTATATTTTCTCAATTTTCCACTCATCCTAAATGTTTAACGCATATCAATTATCATGTGATTTTTCTTTGATTGATCCTGGATTTTTTGAAACATGTTGCGAAGAGTTTGGTGGTAAATTTAAGTCACACGATAAAAAACACGAGCGAAAAAAAATCGTGTAAAAATAAAATCCTGTGTATTTAAAAAAATCATAAAAAGTTAATAAAAAGCAATAACATATCTATAAATAATACCTAAATATATGAAATCAATAAAATAGAGCTTTTTTCCATAGATAACACTTTTGAAGAGAAAATATATTTATTATGAAACAAGTTTTACAATAAATTATTTAAATTTTTGTTGAAAATATCTAATAGCATCTTGTTTTTCTGTTGGGAAATTTCCGTATGTCTATGGAAAGTTCCAATTATTTCGCTACAACATAATTTTTCCCTTGTGGGATTTCGACGCCAGGCTAGTATACATGCAACTACCCTAGCAGTATCTACATCCCACGAGAAAATCACGATTTGTTGCGATTCTGTCCCAAGGGGTGCTTGCGTCCCGCCAAGAGTTCTTTGAAAACATTTCTGATGAAATAAAATCACAAAACGGTACCAACGTCAGGTAGCTCATAGAATACGGAAGCGGGAAGTCAAAACAATTCAAGCTACTTGAGGATGAAGTCTATACGACTAACGGAGCATACGAGTGCTTACACTGACTAAGGGCGGCCCGCTCTCGACGATGTGATGTTTGAGCGGAAGGGTAAATATTTGATTTATCTCTTATTTCTTTAATCTGCCAGTCGTCAGTGGTTTGATTTGTCCTATACTTAATGCTGTCAATGCCATATGATCCACGTAATGTGGTTAGAATTGAAATTATTTAATAAGGCAATTTTCATATTTGATTTCGGTTTTTATGCCTTTAACTCAAATTGTTTAGGTAAATGTGGGCCTTCTTTAGTCGTGCGGTTAGATGCGCATCAACAAAGCAAGACTATGCTGAAGATGGCTGTGTTCGATTCCCGGTCCGGTCTAGGAATTTTTCGCATTGGAAATTTTCTCGATTTCCCTGGACATAAAAGTATCATCGTATTAGTCTCATGATATGCAAATGCAAAAATGGTAATTTGGCTTAGAAACCTCGCAGTTAATAACTGTGGAAAGGCACTAAGCTGCCAGGCGGCAATGTCCCAGTGTTGCGTTTGATTTTACCTGCTGAGTTACTCTAATTCGGAAGTTCATTAAAATTCGACGTCAAACATAATTTTCATGGTCATAGATGTAATCCTTGCAAGTTAGTACAATTTTCAGGTTAAATTAAAACAAACATTAAACAGGACTTACTATCGTGGACTTATGGTAGTATGGCGTGCCAGGGGGGTAGTTTTCTGTAAAAATACGTAGGGGTTCGTTCAAAGTTCTCGTTCTCAGTAATATCTCAGATAACAGATATTTAAGTCAGATCTTCAAACACGTAGAAGCATAATGCGTGTTGGAAACCCAGTTCAAGTCATCCTGCTCAGTCCTCAGATATCACATGATTTATGTAAACATTCAGAAGTTGTGGTCATAAGATCTATACAATAACAACCTGCAAAAAGTTTATGGTACTGTGGAAAGTTTCTGTTATTCATGTCTTTCTATATGTTGTTTCCATATTTCATCTAAACCTGCATAATTTTAGGTTTAGTGTTGTCGTGACTGTGATGTAGATGTATTTTCAAATCATTTGCATCGGAGCATGTTCGTCAGGAAGCTTTCTTAACATCTCGCGCACTCGCATCGTTTCAAGTGCACCATATTTGGACGTATATTCTACGGTTGAATTCCAATCGGGTACGCAAAAAAAAAAAATTGACAACCAGCAGAATCAAAATTGTGTGGTAAAGCGACCGGTAAGTAGTCCCTCGTCGATTTCGAATCTGCAGAGTATTAAGCACCTTCCGGAAAATGAATGTCTCTACACGGCGCTGGATGCCAACGGATGTGCAGGAAAGAAGATAATTTCGGTATGGCTACGTGTTTACAAATGTTACAGCACAACATCCGAACCCTTCGGTGCGTCCAATTTTGCAATCATATGCTAGGGGTATGTGGTATTTGATTTCTTAGTGCCTATCACACCATTTACAATTGTGCGATAAGTGTACACAATTTCACAACAATTTTCAGTGTAAGTAGGGATGAATCGATACAAGTAAATACGAGTAAATACTCGATGCTTTTGGTTCGATACTTTTAAATCCGATACCAAGTAAGTATCGAATTGAAGTAGTTGAATCGATTGTGTACTTCTTCAAAATCTATTGCATAATCTCAAATAGAAATATCTGTAATTCGTAATAATATTTTGAGTTAAAGCACTCAAATTGAATGAAATCTCCTAAGTACTTTCCAAGCCTGAGATTCATTTTTCCGCACTAATTATGGTACTCATATAATAAGTGAACTTCACAAAAGTAGGAGTAAATTTATATTACAGATATTATTACTTAAAATTGAGGGTAGATCTCGGCTTTGCACTTATATTTGCAGCCAGTCTCATTGAAAAGGTCCAATCCAGTAGTCCCATCAGAGAAATTCATATCTATAGGAACTTAAATTTGAGCATATCGAAACTATAGGGATTGCTTTTGAAATTAAACATTTAAAATGTGTTTCACTTGAAATAAAGTTTACCATATTTTCATACACTCCCGTGGTGAATGAATTTAAGTATCAGTGAATGAATAGTAGAGGAAAGTTGTAACGCGGTGTGGATTTTTTGGAATAATTTTATTGGATTTCTTAAAGCTTCAGACGTTTTTATCTTTTTAAGCAAAATCACTTGTAAATATATTATGAAATTAAATTAGTATTTTTAATTTAGCTTTGACGTTTTTATCCTTTTAAGTAAAATATCATTGAAATGAGTTGAAGCTTAATTATTAGTAATAAATTATCTTGCGCTTTATTTTTTGTTGTTGTAATTATTAGATTATTTGAATTTAATTAGCTTTGGACGTTTTTCTCTTTTTAAGCAAAATAATGCTTGAATTCGTCAAGTCGGCTTGACGATTCACAGTCCAAAGCGAGACCATAATATTATCAGTATTTGCCCGACTATTTGACTGTATTGGGTGAGGAAATGTTTCGAGCGGTTTGTGTCTCGGCTAAGCAAAGTGTTATACTGTTTCAGTGAGTGCAGTAATTGCTCCTGAAACTAGATAGCTCTTTTTCAACCATTTGCTCGACCCTGGGAAGGCGCCAAATTGATATCGCCATATGAATCTTTATACATAACCAGCAATTGTCCTTCAAGGTTTCTTGAAGGTAGAAATCCTTAAGCTCGTTCATTTTCGCTCGCACTAGAGGAAGAGAAGTATCGCGGTTTCCAAGTTCCGAACAATTTAAGTTTTCTACAAAGTGAAACGTGTTCCTTCAAAGTTTGCAGAAGGTAATAATTCGCGGACTTCCAGCGCGTAGGCGCTTTTTTTGTATGGGCTGGAATTTTGTGACGACCAGCGGAGTCGAATTGGGTTCCGTCCATTTTTCTGTGGATCGCGGTGCGACCAAAATTGAGCTTGGGTGTCCGCTAAGGCCCGCCTTTCGGGGTAGTTAAACGGAGGGGAGTGCAGTTCGTGAGATAGTCGAGCGAAATTCACCCGACAGTCGCCAAAAACTGTCGATAAGACCACCATTACGTTACACCCCCCTGGTGGTCAGGTGTCGAGAGCGCGGTTCCCGTACGTCACCAACTATCGTACGCAGAACCGAACCCGAACCGAGAATTAGTAGCTTTCTTTTAGTCCTCGCCCGGTGAATCGGAAAGGTACGTGAAGCCGGGTCGTAAGGGAAAGTGGGCTACTAGTTCGAGGGAACGGTTATTCCGGACGCTCTCGGGAAGTTAAAATCGGAAGCTTTCCGTCCAGCCGCCACTCCCTCCGCACCTTTAGTTCGGCCATTTTCACCCAAGCTCACGCCGCCATCGTGTGGAGCATCGAATGCCCACTGGCAAGTCGCCGGTACTACGACGCCATCGCGACAACTGCGTCACCAGCAACGAACCTTCGTCTTCGGAAGAACCTTCGTCTTCGGCACACCGCCGGAAGAACCTCCGTCTTCGGCACACCGCCGGAAAACCTTCGTCTTCGGCGTCCCGCCGGAAAACATCGTCTTCGGCACTCTGCCGGAAAGCCCTCCGTCTTCGGCACCCGCCAGAACCCGTCATCGCTACCAAAAATCCTGCGCAGGTACGTGGAAACTTGAATAATCATGGCCATGAATTAGTTTCCCCCTAGCTAGTACAAAACCCCGTCCAACCCGAATGAAGTCGTATGAATAAATTTGTTGAATTTGAAGCTCTGAGAGTCAATTGATTTTGTTTCGGCAGTTCCGTGAGAACCTGCTGTTCTCTTTTACGTTTCCGTTATTTCGTTGGTAGATTGCATCTCAGACTTCGATTCCTCCTTTGATTTTGCGTTTATTGTTGAGCGAGCTTAAGTGATTACAAGGGTAATCAGGGCAAGGGATTTTAGGGTGGTTTTCCAGGTAACAGCGGGTGATTTTGAAAATTCAGCCAGCAACCGTTCGAGGATTTCCCCTGAGGAATTGTCTCAAAAATAGTCGGGCAAGTCAACAGACTGGTGGTCTCTCGTACGCGAGAGTGGCGCTAAAGCCACCAAAGTTTAAATAATTCCCTCAGACGATTTGCGAACGGTTACAAAGTGCTTGATTTTCCCACTATTCAGTGTTCCACCCACCATGACATGGGTGACTATTTGACAGCGACGGTTATTCAAATTTTATTTCAAATATATGAGTACTCATATGAAACGAGTAGGTATCGATACTTTTAATTCGATATTTATTGGTATCGATCAGGCTTGTAAAATGTCATCTGCATGTCATTTGACTGATTTGTTCATAACTTTCTTTAGAAGCCAAATTCATTCCATGATTTTAGATGTACTCATAACGCTTGAGTAGGGCTATATTTTTGTTCAAGGGTACATTGCTCTAAATATAACATCTGAGGCTGGAGAGTGAAAACTCTCTAAAATGTCACGTGTCATTTGACATAATGTCATTTGAATGGCATTTTGCCTCCCACGCCCCAGATCACAGCAATGTGTTGCTGTATTTACAGCAATGTGTTGTTTGACAAAGTTGTAGGCACATTCAAGCGCTATAAGTTCGTCATACATCATGAATTGATAGCTACCTTCTGGAAAAAGTTCTGGGAAAATTATACACACGAATGCAAATGACATTTTACAACACTGGTATCGATACTTTCATGCAATACTACTTTGAAGTAAAAGTATCGATACCTTAGTGGTATCGTTTCATCCCTAAGTGTAAATAAAAAAATAATTGAGCAAAAGTAGGAGAAATATTAATTTAGTTTTAAAAACAAATGAATGATGGTTTGTTTCGTTTCTAAATTATTCAAACAAATTTTAAAAGCATTGAAGCATTAAATAAACCTATCGAAAACAATAATATTTAGCCCCACGGGGTGATATAATTTGTCAACGTGTCTCATCTAATAATTTTATTGGTACAATATATATATATATATATATATATATATATATATATATATATATATATATATATATATATATATATATATATATATATATATATTTATTATTTATTTATTCAGACTAAGGCCGAAGTGGCCTGTGCGGTATATAAGAGTCTCCTCCATTCGGCTCGGTCCATGGCTACACGTCGCCAACCACGCAGTCTACGGAGGGTCCGCAAGTCATCTTCCACCTGATCGATCCACCTTGCCCGCTGCGCACCTCGCCTTCTTGTGCCCGTCGGATCGTTGTCGAGAACCATTTTCACCGGGTTACTGTCCGACATTCTGGCTACGTGCCCGGCCCATCGCAGTCGTCCGATTTTCGCGGTGTGAACGATGGATGGTTCTCCCAACAGCTGATGCAACTCGTGGTTCATTCGCCTCCTCCACGTACCGTCCGCCATCTGCACCCCACCATAGATGGTACGCAGCACTTTCCTTTCGAAAACTCCAAGTGCGCGTTGGTCCTCCACGAGCATCGTCCAGGTCTCGTGTCCGTAGAGGACTACCGGTCTAATGAGCGTTTTGTAGATTATATATATATATATATATATATATATATATATATATATATATATATATATTTTTTGCTTTAAAGGTTTGAATTTCCTTTTCCTAATCTCATTGGCGTGCAAGTAAATCCACTTGACGAGACTAGTACAGAAATTGTTGGCTACTTGCTTATTAGGAACAAACAACTAAAGAAAACTGTACTGCATGTTGCATACATGGAACAAAAACATTAAGTTGTATATTATTTGCAACATGAATGCGTCTTTCAAGATAAAATTGTTTGTGTAAATCAGGTTACAGAGAAGTTGAGAGAATCTTCATGTTTGCGTTTGCGTTGCGTTGCGTTGTAACGGAGTATTTCGTAGATTGCATACTGATAGTTGTCATGTATATTCTTTTTACCTTTCTTACCCCAATTGCTTATGGATTTCCATTTGAGATTCAATGGAAATCCAATTGGGGGTCCAAAATGATAAAACATGAAAGCTATCATTGCCGGCCACGCCCATCTTCTCCGTTACTAGGAAAGGGAAGGAAATGATGATATGACATCTACTTAACGAGAGGCCAGCGACTCACCGACGCCCTCATAGATGTCAAGGAATTGGATGGTGGGTAGGGTATGTGGTTTAGGAGTATCATTATAAGCAAAAGATAGAAAATTTGTGGAAATACGTTGGGAGTGACTTTGCTAAGAAATTTATGTCACTCCATTATCCTTGCCGATGTTTTTCCTCGGATGGGGCGAAGGTATTAGCCTTGCCCTGGCTAATAGCCTAGGTTTAAGCCCCTTTGCTCGCTCTCTGAAACGAAAAAAGAACAAAAAGAAATTAAATTCCCCTTCCCCCTGATATGATAATGATTTTGGTTTTGTAAATCTTTTTTTTATGGCTTTTTCAATTTTTTTTTAATGCGGATCAGTATATTATAATAAAATATTGAATCGTGGAGAGACCTGTAATCATCATTATTAACATGATTAGACGGAATATGACGTTTTCTTTTCAATATAATAAATTGATATAAGAAATGGCGTCTCGATAAGCTTTACGAGTAAATCCCAGGATTGTAGATCGGGAGACAATAAGTTGGACTAATACATTAAACCTTGCTTCCTGGTCTTAGTGCTTCATTTTGTCCGCTACACAATAGAATTTAGTTTATGAGAATACTAGAATGATATAAAGAATACATCGGGAAACAATAATATGTACAGAGGGATAGAAGAATATATATAATGATAACAATAAATACATGCAATGAAAATAATTCGTATGATAGATTTAACGGATTATGTTGATATTTAATTTCATATTTAATTTATCAACCGCAATGAACTATAGAAGTAATCCTTAAGTTTCGTCCTTTTTCGATGTGGACATTGCCTTTGCCTGAGGAACGCAATGACAAAAGCGAAAAATCGAATGTCTCTTACCTTTGCTCGGCTTACGACTAGAACACCTTACTGAATTAATTGGCAGCACCATCGTTTTTGATAAGAGTATTATAGTCCACAAGCAGGTCTCCATCGTTTCCTGTGACAAATTTCCCACCGACTAGTGAGCTATGGCTGCCGCACCATTATCAGCGATTACGGCGGACGTCGTAAATCCAAAAGAAAAGAACTATCGGCAACTGCAGTGTTCGTAATGGATGTCATCAGGATCTTCTTTTCTTCTACATTTCCTGGATTTCGTACGCCAAAAAGATGCAAATCTGGGGCGTCTGTTGATGCTACAAATTTGATTCAAACAAAAAATTACAAATTTTCAACTAGGTAAAACTGTCACACGCGAGGAAAAATTACTTCCGTTTTCAACCGTTGAGAGAATCTTCATGTTTGATTTAGCATAAACGTTTTGACAACTCACAATTTATTTCGGCCGTGGTGCAATCAAGTAGAGAGAAACCCGAGTACGAAACTTCATAATCTTATGGTTTTCATGGTGAGTCAACATGCAGTTCCTTCGAAGTGTTTAATGGTGCTGTGATACAGTGAAGGGATACCAATCACAAGATCCATAAATCGAAACCAGTTTTATATTTCTGTTTTATTTTTTTAGCGCTGCACTATTCTGCATCATTATTGCAATTTTATTGCAATCGAAGGTTGTCTCCTTGCGCTTTTTAGATTGCAAGAGAGTTATATTTGAAGGCACATACTCAAAGCTTTTTCACTTGCCATTTTTTAATACAAAATGGTCAACTTTGAAGATCTAGATCTCGGTTGCGTGTGAACCAATGTTGCTGAAAATTTGACCAGAACTCAGATATAACTTGAGTTTTACCACACTTAAGTTTCGATGAATTTTGTTTCATAGGGTAAAAAGTTATTGCGGTAGCACCAAAACAATTTTTTTTGGCAAAAAATATATTTTTAAATATTTTGAAAACTACACCCCCTAATGTACAGGTATATTCCGCAAACCTTTTGGTATTGCTGAAATACGCGTTTTTGCTGAATAAGTCATCAGTTTCCAATCAAAAATCATTCTGGTATTACCGCAATAACTTTTAACCCTGTGAATCAATTTAGCAGAAGCTGAGGTGTGGTAAAAATCAAATTATCTATCTGAGCTCTGGTCAAATTATCAGCAAAATTGGTTCAATCGCAACCAAGATCTTGATCGCCAAAGTTCACCATTTTGTAAGAAAAACGGCTTCTTATTATGCCCGTCACCGAAAATTCATTCTGAAAATTCTCCAGGAATTAATTCGAAAATTTCTTCTGAAAATCTTTCAGAATTGTTTTCCATTCTAGGAACTCCCTCCAGGAATAATTCATAAGATTCCTCCATTGATTCCTTTTGAGTTTCTTCCAGGGACTCCTTCCATTAAAAAATGAAATAGACAATCCTGAAGGAATTTTGGGAAGATTTTTTAACAAAAATATAAAGGACGACGAGCAAGGAAGGAATTTTCGAGGATATTTAGAAAGGTATTTTCGAAGACAGAATGAAAAATATTGGGATTCCGGAGATAAATTGGAGGTTTCCATTGGATATGCCTCATAATATTCCTTCGGAAATTCAAAGATCGGATTTATATTTCGAAAATTTCGAAAGTCATTCCGAAATTCCTTTACGAATTCTTTTCGGAATATGTTTTAAGAATTCTGCCAGTACTTTCTCAAGAATTTTCTTCGGAAACTCTTGAAAGAATTTCTTGGAGTTGCTTCGTAGTTTCCCTCAGAATTCCAAGAATTCTTTCGCTCATTAATCCGTTTTGTAGCAATTCTTCCGAAATTAACTTTAGACATTCGGAGATTCCTTTCGAAATTTCTTCGGAATCCCCTTTGAGTGTTCTTTCGGAAATCCCCTCAGAAAATCTTATAAAAATTCTTTCAGAAATCCTTCGAAGATTTCTTTTGGGAATCCTTTCGAGAATACCTTCAAAAAAGCTTTAGAAATTTCTTCAGGAAATCCTTTTAAATTTCCTTCAAAAACTCCTCCGGAAATTCCTTTAAGATTTCCTATTTCATCCTTCATTTTTTTATATAGCAGAATTCTTTCACATAACTTCCAAAATAATTGCTGCAGGAATTTTGAAAGAAATTTTACATTATTTTACTGAAGGAATTACTGAATAAATTTACAAAGGCCTTTTGGGAGTTTTTTTTCGATAGAATCCCTGGATGAGTATTCAAATGAGCTCCTAGAGAAATTTTCTTAAATTATTCCTGGAGGAGTTCTCGAAAGTATATTTGGTCGATTTCTGGAGAAATTTAAGATGAATTTCTTGGAGGAATTTCAAAATAACAACCTGTATAGGTTTTCGAAAAGAGTTTCTTAACGATTGTCTGAAGGAATTGATAAATAATTTTTCTGAATAATTATTATAGGATACCAAGAAAAAAATTCAAAAGGAATTCAAAAAGCAAATCCTACCTATTGGAATTTTCATAAAAAAAACTCAGAATCCGGAAATTACTTCAGATACTCTTTCAATTGCAATATCTTCGGAAATTCTTTTAGGAATTTATTCGGGAATTCTTTTGAAAATTCGGAATGTAAAGAATGTATTAAGATAAAACACTATTTTGAATTATGACGAAAAGAAAAACCAAAAAATATCTGGATTGCAGTCGATCCATCATCATTCATCTTCTTCTTCTGGCATTACATCCCCCACTGGGACATTGCCGCTCCGCAGCTTAGTGTTCATTTCCACTTCCACAGTTTTAATTCGCATATAATGAGGCATACACGATGATACTTTTATGCCTAGGAAAATCGAGACAATTTCCAATCCGAAAATTGCCTAGACCAACACCGAGAATCGACCCCAGCCACCTTCAGCATGGTCTTGCTTTATAGCCGTGCGTCTTACCGCTAGACTAAGGAAGGCCCGATCTGTCATACTTCTTCGAATATTCTCACGAATTTCTTAGCGATTTACTTCACGAGTTGCTTCGGAAATTTCTTCAGTATTTATCCTGGTGATATTTCATGAATTTATCCAAAAGTTAAACATCTTGTCGTAAACAATCTTCTTCTTCTTCTTATTGGCATTACATCCCCACACTGGGACAGAGCCGCCTCGCAGCTTAGTGTTTATTAAGCACTTCCACAGTTATTAACTGCGAGGTTTCTAAGCCAGGTTACCATTTTTGCATTCGTATATCATGAGGCTAGCACGATGATACTTTTATGCCCAGGAAGTTCGAGACAATTTCCAATCCGAAAATTGCCGAGACCGGCACCGGGAATCGAACCCAGCCACCCTCAGCATGGTCTTGCTTTGTAGCCGCGCGTCTTACCGCACAGCTAAGGAGGGCCCCGTAAACAATACCCTCAGGAATAAATTCGGTTAGGCATTCAGAAGTTCATTCAGACATAGTTTCAAAAAATCCTCCACAAATAAATCTAGAAATATCTTCAGAAATTCTTTTAGGAATTCTTTCGAAAAGTTCTTTAGAAAATATTTAAAAATTCTCCTCCAGAATTTTTGTCAGGAATTCGTTTAGCAAATTTTCAGACATTAAGAAAGTCTTCCAGGGGTTCCTTTCCTCCCGTAATTTCGCTGGAATTCCTTTCAGGATTTCTGAACGAAGTTCTATAGAAATTTCCAAAGGAACTCCTGGGGACATCTCCGAAATTTTTTAATTTGTCTGAGCATTCTGTAGGGATTTTTTTGTAAAGTATCAGGAAATTACGTAGGAGATGATCCAGCAATTCTTTTGGAAATGCATCAACATATTCCATCATTCCTTCCCTACAGGAATAACCTTCGAAAATCTTTGCATCTTGCGTCTTGAGAGCTTCTGGAGGAAGTTTCTAAGGAATTTCAGGAGAAATTTTCAAAAGCGTTTCCAGATAATTTTCAGAAGGAGTTCCTGTACGAATGCCAAAAGGAATTCCTGGCAAAATTTCCTTGATTATTCCTGGAATTGATTCCTGGAGGGGTACTCAAAAGAATTCCTAAAGCATTTCCTAAAACATACCCTGCAAAAACTCCTAAATCAATTTCCGAACAAATTCCCTACGCGATTTCCAAAGAAATTGCTAATGAAGGATTTTTCCTAAAGCAATTTTTGAAGGTATTCCCTAAATAATTTCTGTTGATATTCCTAAAGGAATATCCGAAGGATTTTTCTAAGGTATTTCCAAAGAAATTTTCAAAGGAATTCTTAAATGAATTTCCAAAGTAATGCCTAAAAGAACTTCTGAAGACATTTCGAAAAGATTCCGTAAAGTATTTTCCGAAGAAATTTTCTTGGAATTTTTTTTTGAATTTACAAAGGAATTTCTGGATATATATCCGAAATTATTTTCGGAGGATTTTCTAGGGAAATCCATAGAAGAAATTCCGAGAGAGTTCTTTAAGGAATGTACAAAGATATTCTTGAAGAAATTTAAGAATGTCGGAGTTCCTTTGAAAATTCCGTTAGTAATTCTTGCTGGAAATTCCGGTAATTTCTGATGGTATCTGAATGAATTCCTGGAATAGTTTTCGAAAGAGTTTTGGCAGTATTCTTGATTTTTTTTCGAAGAATCCTGGAGATATTTCCTAAAGAATTATTTAAGATACAGTGTTGACCCGATTTTGTCACTTCCCGATTTTGACTACCCCCAATTTTGTCACGTTTTTGACCCGATTTTATCAAGTCCTGATTTTATCACGTATTCGATCCGATTTTGTTAAAAAAATTGAAAATTTTACTCGTTCTTTTTATTTTCGTAAATAATACCGCAAACGACAATGATTTTCGTGAAATAACTTTTACTGGTTTATCATAAATGACATGACTTCTGAGTACCTTTGAAGGATTATGTAAGCATTTTTGACCAGAAATAATGGGCTCCATACATGTATTTTGCCTTCCTAAGGCATATATTAGTTCATATCTCGCGCTTAGTTCCATATGGGCGTAACTGTATTGATTGATTTCTCTTAATCGATTTCATATTTTGTTAATAACTCAATTGTTTCAAAAGCTACAAGCGTGATTATTGATTCTGGTGCAACATACAATCATCCGCTATCACATCAAACCAATAAATCATCGACAAATAAGCGCAATTTGGTACAATAATAAAAAGAAAACATCGACGAAGTGAAATCGATCTATACAGTTACGCCCGTATGAAACAAAGCACGAGATATTTATGAAATAAATAAATAAAAAAAATCGGATTTTGTCACATGCAAAGAGAGGGGGCGGGGGTTCTCAACATTTTTCTCGAGAGGTACCCCTTTGAATTTTTGCTTCTGAGCCTCTTGAAAGTACGATTCCAAGCCTCTTTAGAGAAGAATTCCAAGGTTCTTGAAGGGAGACTTCCCAGCTTCTCGAAAGAAGGCTTTCGAACATCTTAATAGGAGTGTTCCGAGCCACTTGAAATGAGGCTTCCGGGCCTTTTGAAAAAAGGCTTCCGAGCCCCTTAAAAGAGGTTTCCGGCCCCCTGAAAGGAGGCTTCCGAGCCTCATGAAAAGAGGCTTCCGGGCCTCTCGAAAGAAGGCTTCCGAGCCTCTTGAAAGTTGGCCACTGGGCCTCTTGAAAGGAGGCTTCCAGGCCTCATGAAAGGAGGCTTCCAGGCCTCATGAAAGAAGGCTTCCGGACCTCTTGAAAGCAGGCTTCCGGGCCTCTTGAAAGGATGCTTCCGGGCCTTTTGAAAGGAGGATTCCGGGCCTCTTGAAAGGAGGCTTCCGGGCCTCATGAAAGGAGGCTTCCGGGCCTCTTGAAAGGAGGCTTCCGGGCCTCTTGAAAGGAGGCTTCCGGGCCTCTTGAAAGGAGGCTTCCGGGCCTCTTGAAAGGAGGCTTCCGGGCCTCATGAAAGGAGGCTTCCGGGCCTCATGAAAGGAGGCTTCCGGGCCTCTTGAAAGGAGGCTTCCGGGCCTCTTGAAAGGAGGCTTCCGGGCCTCTTGAAAGGAGGCTTCCGGGCCTCTTGAAAGGAGGCTTCCGGGCCTCTTGAAAGGAGGCTTCCGGGCCTCTTGAAAGGAGGCTTCCGGGCCTCTTGAAAGGAGGCTTCGGGTCCTCTTGAAAGGAGGCTTCCGGGCCTCTTGAAAGGAGGCTTCCGGGCCTCTTGAAAGGAGGCTTCCGGGCCTCTTGAAAGGAGGCTTCCGGGCCTCTTGAAAGGAGGCTTCCGGGCCTCTTGAAAGGAGGCTTCCGGGCCTCTTGAAAGGAGGCTTCCAGGCCTCTTGAAAGGAGGCTTCGGGCCTCTTGAAAGGAGGCTTCCGGGCCTCTTGAAAGGAGGCTTCCGGGCCTCTTGAAAGGAGGCTTCCTGGCCTCTTGAAAGGAGGCTTCCGGGCCTCTTGAAAGGAGGCTTCCAGGCCTCTTGAAAGGAGGCTTCCAGCCTTTTGAAAGGAGGCTTCCGGGCCTCTTGAAAGGAGGCTTCCGGGCCTCTTGAAAGGAGGCTTCCTGGGCCTCTTGAAAGTAGGCTTCCGGGCCTCTTGAAAGGAGGCTTCCGGGCCTCTTGAAAGGAGGCTTCCTGGCCTCTTGAAAGGAGGCTTCCGGGACTCCTGAAAGGAGGCTGTCGGGCCTCTTGAAAGGAGGCTTGGGGCCTCTTGAAAGGAGGCTTCCGGGCCTCTTGAAAGGAGGCTTCCGGGCCTCTTGAAAGGAGGCTTCCGGGCCTCTTGAAAGGAGGCTTCCGGGCCTCTTGAAAGGAGGCTTCCGGGCCTCTTGAAAGGAGGCTTCCGGGCCTCTAGAAAGGAGGCTTCCGGGCCTCTTGAAAGGAGGCTTCCGGGCCTCTTGAAAGGAGGCTTCCGGGCCTCTTGAAAGGAGGCTTCCGGGCCTCTTGAAAGGAGGCTTCCGGGCCTCTTGAAAGGAGGCTTCCGGGCCTCTTGAAAGGAGGCTTCCGGCCTCGTGAAAGGAGGTTTCCAGGCCTCTTGAAAGAAGGCTACCGGGCCTCTTGGAAGGAGGTTTCCGGGCCTCTTGAAAGGAGGCTTCCGGGCCTCTTGAAAGGAGGCTTCTAGGCCTCTTGAAACAAGGCTTCCGGGCCTCTTGAAAGGAGGCTTCCGGGCCTCTTGAAGGGGGCTTCCGGGCCTCTTGAAAGGAGGCTTCCGGGCCTCTTGAAAGGAGGCTTCCGGGCCTCTTGAAAGGAGGCTTCCGGGCCTCTTGAAAGGAGGCTTCCGGGCCTCTTGAAAGGAGGCTTCCGGGCCTCTTGAAAGGAGGCTTCCGGGCCTCTTGAAAGGAGGCTTCCGGGCCTCTTGAAAGGAGGCTTCCGGGCCTCTTGAAAGGAGGCTTCCTGGGCCTCTTGAAAGGAGGCTTCCGGGCCTCTTGAAAGGAGGCTTCCGGGCCTCTTGAAAGGAGGCTTCCGGGCCTCTTGAAAGGAGGCTTCCGGGCCTCTTGAAAGGAGGCTTCCGGGCCTCTTGAAAGGAGGCTTCCGGGCCTCTTGAAAGGAGGCTTCCGGGCCTCTTGAAAGGAGGCTTCCGGGCCTCTTGAAAGGAGGCTTCCTGGCCTCTTGAAAGGAGGCTTCCGGGCCTCTTGAAAGGAGGCTTCCGGGCCTCTTGAAAGGAGGCTTCCGGGCCTCTTGAAAGGAGGCTTCCGGGCCTCTTGAAAGGAGGCTTCCGGGCCTCTTGAAAGAAGGCTTCCGGGCCTCTTGAAAGGAGGCTTCCGGGCCTCTTGAAAGTAGGCTTACAGGCTTCTTGAAAGGAGGCTTCCAAGCTGCTTGGATACAATTGACTTTGATTTATTTATCGTATTTGTGGACAAAGTTTTGAAAGAGAAAAAATATACAAGTATCAAAACTTTATAAATTAGTTTTGATTGGAATTGTTATACGTTCGCAATTGCGGATTTTTGTCCGAGGTACCCCCTGGGGCCATCGAAGGTACCCCCAAGGGTACATGTACCCCAGGTTGAGAACGGCTGCCTAGGATAGAGAACAAATTTGGTTGAAATCAAGGTCAAGGATTTCAGCATTTTATATAATTTTGAAACAATTATATCGAAAAGATTGTGTTTTGATTTTCAAAGTATTCCAGTACCATCATAACAATTTTCCTTGTAAATAGAAGAAGAAAACGCATATAAATTAGTAAAAATTGGTCTGTCTATTTTTGGGTGATGTGCGGTCGTACAAATGCCAACTTTGTTTTTGATATATAGATTGCCAATTTTGCGAAGTCTTGAATATTTCTGTCAAAATTTATTTCGCGCCGATAGTAGGTACTAAACAAATACCGTGATTCGAAAATTTACTAAAATACCTACCTGTGGTAATAACTTAAATCAATTTTGTACCACATATCCTTCTCATATCATCGAGGCGTTATCTGCTCCCAGGTCGGTTGAAAACTTGAAAGGACCATTCACGCTTCAACTAATTTCAACATGCATTAACGCACAGCTACTGTGCGAGTTATCGCCATCGGTCGGGACTAAAAGCGTTGCGGCCTAATGGAGGTGACGCTCTGAACGATGAGTTGTTCATTGCTGGCATGCTTTATCTGAACAGCAATAAATTACAATTTTATCATGTAGTTACTTCGGTGGGTCATTTGTGTGACAAGTTTTGCATGTGAAGGAAAAATCTTTTACAGTGACTGTGAAATTAATTATATTTGAGAACAAAACGATACGGAATTGTTTTTTTTTTCAATCCAATACGTTTCTACATTGATATGTGGATTCTTCAAAACCCTGGGAAGATTATCAAAACAAATATCAATTAATTTGAATTCGACCAGTGTGTCGAATTGTAGAGGAACCATCATTTTTACGACCGTTTATCTAATAAAAAAATTTAGGCATAACTCGATGACCAAGCATTTGATGTGTTTACAAGTTCTATTTGTAATAAATCATGCCTTCCGATCGATTCATTAGCAGCGCTTTTATTGTTCTAAAAACTCTCGGGAAAACTGAACAACCTCTCCCAATCTCCTTTCCAAAGTATAACCCTCAGTCATCGAGCCATATTCAACAAGACTCGGATTCTTCGCTAGTTCATGGGAAAGTGGTTCAAAATAATCACCAAGTCCAAAAATAAATTATGTTTATCTAACGATCTTATTGGTTATATTTATAGGATTTACTAAAGACTGTTTAGAATCCATTTCCCGTAGTCCAGTGTTATATCCAAATCATCACAGCTGGACGTAAGTCACCTAAAATTCTGCAAATAATTTAGAAAAAAAATATATCATCAATCAGATGATTTTGTAGCCTAAACACTGAAACGACCAAGAATACGTCCTACTGTACCGTGTCTCATTGATGCATTATAGACCACTCTCCCAGGCAGACAACTCGTTCAACTCAACGAGCCACCCAGCAGCCACGATAACAAGATAGGATGACAACGTTATTATTTGCTAAATAGCTCCATATCGAGGGTATAAGCACAGATAGATAAGCAATTTATGCTGAATCAATTGAAACTCCATTGAAAGTTTCGGCTATGGCACACCGAAACCCCGATCCGGGTACATTCACGACAATGAATATGCCAGGGTGGGGTGACATCGGCGACGCTGTTCGGAAGGATACGAGTGGGACTAGAAAACAAAAACCAAACGCAAACACAAAGGCAATCGCCACCTACTGTGTCTGGGGGCCATCGGATGCCAACCGAACGAGGAAATATGAATAAAAAGCTGATCGGACGATGTTCAAGTGGAGCACTGCGGGGAGAAAAATGCTAAAACATAAATGTATCCTCGTGGGTATCCTGCTTTGTGGCCAATTCATTCGCCTAGCTGGACGTCCGACTGACTGCTCGACAGATCGTAGCATTTATGATGACACATAGTGGGAGCTATTACTATAATCGTTGAAACTGAGAACACATAACTGCAGTTTAGACGTAATAGGTTGAAGGACTGAATTTTGTCAGTCTATATAAGAAAAAAAAACTCAAGGTAGAAACGAAGCACTGGTTAGTAGCATCAATTTGTATATAGATTAATGGATTTTTCTATTTACAGTTTAAGCAGTTTTAAAATATTGTCAACTTTCGTACATGTCATTTCCCACTGTGCCATTCAGTAACTGGTCAGTGGGCGACTCGTGATATTCCTCATTTGCCTCATACCTCATGTCTCGATGCCGATGACAGTGCGAATAATGCTATCACCGTTCACATATCACAAACATGTTCCGCAATCAGCAAATTGTGTCGTCCGACTCCGGAAACCGGTGCGGCTCATGGCAGCCCATTACCCCACCGAACTATTTACTGGTCATTTTGTTGATGTGCTACCGCACTGTTCCGTATAGGATGAATAAAAAGCTATGGAATCTTTGGCATTTTTTATCCTGGTGACAGTTTTTATCGTTCCTTTGCTAATGTGAAAAATTAGTTTTACAATAATGGTGATATAATGCCGTTTTGGAATGTGAGTAAACAAATCCTTTTTTTTCACCGGAATAAAGTTCTATGATACATTAGCAAACCATTTTAAGAAATCTTGGTACAATTCATAAAGGTGAGGGCCACAATAAGTCAAACATTGATTTATATAGGGTAGTGAGCTAATTCCCGTCGTAGTAGGTAGTGCTTGGTTTTCAAATCTAATTTATACGCCAGCCCAACTACTTACTCTAACTAAGTTGTATGTAACACGTATTTTAGAGTTCCTAGTTTTCATTGTGTACTATTAGCGCATTGAAAAATCATAGTTTATTGAGAATCGGCAATCAAAATACCCTTCAAATTTTTCAAATTTGTCTTATGAAAATCTGTTTATGTCCATGAGAATTTTCATTCGTCCAGTCTGAAACTCGATGGATTGCTGTCAAATAAATCTGTTGGTATTGGTGTGCGATTTCTACAAGTACACCAAATTAGTTTTTTATGCGGTATCATACCGTGTTAAATAAAAATAACATAAATTCAATTAATATTGGCCTGTTCTGAATATGATATGTGTACATTGAGAAACATAGAATAGAATATGTGTACGGAGGATGTTCGCGGCTATCCAAGAAATACCTGAAGTGGAGGTCTTCAGATCTACACGCGTATCCAATGATCTACTGGCCTGTTTTGTAAATGTCATGTACCCATTGTAGTACATTTAACCGAATCTGCGTATGGAAGTCGTTCGCGGTTATCCAAGAAATACCTTAAGTGGAGGCCATCAGATCTACACGCGTAACCAATGAACTACCGGCCTGTTTTGTTAATGTAATGTACCCATTGTAGTACATTTAACCGAATCTGCGTATGGAAGTCGTTCGCGGTTATCCAAGAAATACCTTAAGTGGAGGCCATCAGATCTACACGCGTAACCAATGATCTACAGGCCTGTTTTGTAAATGTCATATATCCATTGTGGCACATATGATAAAATCTGCGTATGGAATATCTTCACGGTTATCCAAGAAATCCCTGAAGTGAAGGCCACTAGGCTTACACGCGTAACCAATGATCTACAGGCGTGCTTTGTAAATGTAATGTACCCATTGTAGTACATATAACAAAATCTGCGTATGGAAGACGTTCACGGTTATCCAAGAAATACCGGAAGTGAAAGCATTCAGATCTACACGTGTAACCAATGATCTACAGGCCTGTTTTGTAAATGCAATATACCCATGGTTGTACCTATGATATAATCTGCGTATTGAAGATCTTCACGGTTATCCAAGAAATCCCTGAAGTGAAGGCCTTTAGGTTTGCACGCGTAACCAATGATCTACAGGCGTGCTTTGTAAATGTTATGTACCCATTGTAGTACATATAACAAAATCTGCGTATAGAAGACGTTCGCGGTAAGCAAAAGAAATACCTGAAATGGAGGCCTTCAGATCTACATGCATAACCAATGAGCTACAAGATGGTTTTGTAAATGTAAGGTCCCTTTAATATCGACTCATGGAGGTTTCACAGTAACAGAATCTGCGTATGAAAGCCGTTCGCGGATATCCAAGAAATACCTGAAGTGGATCATTTCAGATCGACACGCGTAACCAACGATCTAAAGGCCTGTTTTGAATATATAATGTACCCATTATTTTTGCCTTTCTCGTACAACAAAGTTGTACCGAAAGGCTATCATTTCACTTCAAGAACGAACTTTTTATAGAAGGCCCGGAGACCCATAGTGTTATATACCAATCAACTCAGCTCAACGAACTGTATGCATGTGTGTATGTGTGTGCACAAAAGCTAAGAAAAACATTAAACAACTTTTCTTATAGTAAACCTTAGCCGATTTTCTCACAACAAGTTCTATTCGATAGAAGGCAAAGCCTAGTTGATCGCGTTTGAAAGTTATTACGAAAATGGTACATTGAACCGAGCCATATAAGTGACATGTAAGGTTGGTGTCTTGGCTAAATGCGAGAAAGGCAGTATCACTACTCGGTGAATTAAGTTGGTTTTTTTGGGGTCGTTCAACAATTATGTCACAGGTTTTAGGGGAGGGAGGGGTTTCTAAGATTTTGTGATGCTGCATATACAAGGTGTACAAAAAAGCGTGACAGAGGAGGGAGGGGGGTCTAGAAATCTCAAAAAGTAGTGGACGTCATATTTGAATCATCCCTTTATTTGTGTGTTTTTTAAGTTTAACATCAAGTTCAACACAAATGTATTCAATATGAAGAGAGCATGAACCATATTTGAAACCGGGAAATTGATCTTCAGTTACACGTGTAGATCGAAAGGCCTTACTCCAGGGATTTCTTGGATGGCCAAGAACATATGCTGTGAACGCATTCTTTTCTTTTTACCACAGAGAGCATGTACCATATTTGAAACCGGAAAATTGATCTTCAGTTACGCGTGTAGATCAAAAGGCCTTACTCCAGGGATTTCTTGGATGACCAAGAACATATGCTGTGAACGCATTCTGTTCCTTTTACTACAGAGAGCATGTACCATATTTGAAACCGGAAAATTGATCTTCAGTTACGCGTGTAGATCAAAAGGCCTTACTCCAGGGATTTCTTGGATGACCAAGAACATATGCTGTGAACGCATTCTGTTCTTTTTACCACAGAGAGCATGTACCATATTTGAAACCGGAAAATTGATCTTCAGTTACGCGTGTAGATCGAAAGGCCTTACTCCAGGGATTTCTTGGATGACTAAGAACATATGCTGTGAACGCATTCTGTTCTTTGTACTACAGAGAGCATGTACCATATTTGAAACCGGGAAATTGATCTTCAGTTACGCGTGTAGATCGGAAGGCCTTACTCCAGGGATTTCTTGGATGACCAAGAACATATGCAGTGAACGCATTCTGTTCTTTGTACTACAGAGAGCATGTACCATATTTGAAACCGGAAATTTGATCTTCAGTTACGCGTGTAGATCAAAAGGCCTTACTTCAGGGATTTCTTGGATGACCAAGAACATATGCTGTGAACGCATTCTGTTCTTTTTACTACAGAGAGCATGTACCATATTTGAAACCGGAAAATTGATCTTCAGTTACGCGTGTAGATCGAAAGGCCTTACTCCAGGGATTTCTTGGATGACCAAGAACATATGCAGTGAACGCATTCTGTTCTTTGTACTACAGAGAGCATGTACCATATTTGAAACCGGAAAATTGATCATCTACGTATTCTTTCTCTGTACCACGAGGAGCATGTACCATACTTAAAACAGGACTGCAAATCTTTGTTCCTGAGCTCAAGCCATTTCTTGGATAACTGGACGACTTATCTGTGACTTTATGCAGAATAACTATCATTTCGGTCAATTTTGAAAGTCAAACTTCAAAGTTTATTTTCGGTTCCAGTTAACAAAAAATTCCAGGCCAGTGGAGATATATCAGCTTCCACACTGATATTCTTCCCTCCCCCTTCATACGGGAGCTTGGCAGAAGGAAGGTCGTGTGATATGTGCCATCACAAATATTGCCCTCCGCTCGCTTTCAAATCGACTTCTATAAAAACATTCTTCATGCCTGCCGTATCCTAACGGAACTATCAATTCTATACTTTCGCCTCTAATTCTATCATGAACATGTGCGTCTAAGTTTGGAAGATGATATTAGCATTTCCATATCATTGTAAATCGTTTAACTTCACGTAGAAGTTACACACACAAAATCATTAATTTAGAAAAAAATTCCTATTGCAATCTCATTACGACCGCATAAAAATGGTTTCGATTGTGCTGCCATTCAGTTAAATGCCTCAGTCTGTCAAACAACTAACACACATGCTTAACATGTACGTGGGTAGTGCTGCTAACAGATTTCTGTTATGAAATTATTTCTCCTGATTCAAACTTTTGGAATAGTGGAAAATTTTAGTGTGAATGACGATTGTGTATGAAAAATATTTATTAGGAAGACTTTTCTTTCATTACACTAGCGGAAAATAATTGAAAAACCCACTTTTACTGACTGCATTTTTCGACTATAAACAAGGCGACGAAGAAAATAAATTTCAAACGCTCTAAAGTTTGAAAAAACAGATCATTTGAGCGCCTTCCGGCAGTTATTTTGCAATTATTATTCACTTGAGCAATAAACATTGCTTTTATTTAGTGCGCAGTGAGGAATTTATGTGAAAAAGTGCGGTGAAAATCAGTGAATTACGTGGATTTTGGTGACGGTGTTGCGCGTCTTCTACAGCAGTGAACGAACTGGATTTTCCTTCGTCGCACGGATAACGTAGGAAATTATGCAAGAGTCACAAAAGCAAAGTTAAATTTAACTGTATTTCAAGTAAGTAACACCGGCATGTAATTCAAATGAATGCAGATCGTAGTGTACACTTTTTTCTATCTCGCCAGATGATAAGTTCATTAATTTAGATCCCGATTCGCGAGTAGTTAATGATTTAGAATTTGATAAGACGAATGCTAGCGCCATGGACGAATTAGCGCATAACCCTATATCTGTAATAACAAAGGTATAAATATAAGTTTGTTAATTTAAAGAAGATCTTAATTTCAATGCAACTTTGGATTTCGATAGTTTGAGGAACAGACTGAATAACAAAGGAATTCATCTTCTCCTAAATTAGTCTATATAAATATATAATGACCTAGAAACTTTTTAAATTGTAATGCTGAAATTCAGATTTAGTTCGTTTCGCAGCCCGATCATTGTACATCTGATGAATCATCTTCGCGAACAACAATCCACCTGCCTGACTCACCACACAACCAGTCATGCGAAAAACCTGACACAGATTTTACACTAAACGACTTTCACCGTTCACACTCTCGCGTTCTGTTTTCCTCCACTTAGGTACACACTATTTTAACAGCTCCATCTTGCCAAGCCGAAGTGGTTTCCGCTTCCTTTGGACTGTTGAGCGGCACATCGAAAGCTATCCCTTCCCGAAAAAGTTAGCTGACTGCTTTGGCACAGTGCGGGCTGCTGCTGCTGACGTCGCTTGACGCATTTCACTGCTAATAACATAATAACTACTTTGTAATCTTTTCTGTACCCCCTTCTGACGAATGTGTAACTAAATGTATTTATATGTTGATGGTGGGAGTTCCCTAGCTGGTGCTACAGTTTAGGAAAATTTAACGCATGTGAATGTGAAACCTTAAACGTTTGCTATTTCACGAACGCCACCTCGTTCCCTGTGAAGGTAAGCATGTTGCGGCTTCCTGTGCTCTGTATCCTGTAGTTCTGTATCCTGAGGGATTCAATGCCCTTCACCATGGATGCGGAACAGCAGCACAAAGTGAATGACGTCCTTATACTTGTGATGTGCTGATGAGAAAAGCTATTCGTTGGCTTTGGAAAATGTGCATTATTTTGTGAACATTTTCAACCAAAAGTGTTAGAGTGGAAATCTGCTACTGAAGGGGTAAACAGTTTTGGAAAAGTTTGATATTTTCCCGGCTCACTTGTTCCATGTGAGTGAGATCAAGTGGCACCAAGGGTTCTGGAAATTGTGAGTAGCTACCGCGGTGACTGTGGTGCGGCAAAGTCTCGTACCTGTTGTTACATAAAAAGTTCCCGACGGAATATTTTTGGCTCTACTTTTGAAACATGGAGATGAATTACTCTACTACTGCGTCAAATTCCACAGTGGAATAAAGTTTCCTGCATCAAATTTCATTCATCATTCGAACTAGGTTAAGCTTTAGCTTTGAAAATCGTTGCTGTGAGTGTTTGATTAATGATGGAATTTTTCACTGCTTTATTAAGCATACAATCGCGCATTCCTTCGTAGCTTTACCGGGAAAATATGTCACAATATTTTTCATTAATTATGAATTTGCGCTCATGTATGTATCATATGTAGCGAAAACACTCTACTGCAGACCATAATTGCACATAAAATAGAACCGGTAAAAAAATAACATTTTTACGCATTAATTTTAATCGCAATCGGTAACCGTAGATGGGAGATAAATGAATTGCCTTGTTTATTGACATTTGTTCATTTCGATTTTATTTTATTTCTTTGAAATGCATAATGCACTTGCTCAATATAACTAAACTATTCTTTGGAGTTCCTTCGTCTAACAATAAGGTAAAAGTTCCGATAGTTGCGGTGAAATAACAAAAAAAGTTTCGGTAGTGTTGTTTTTACACAATCTTAGTATTAAACGCAGCAATCCAAATGGTCCATCAGTTTGTTGACCTGTCATTGCACGAAATAACACAAACAAATAAGGAATTTCCGCACCAATAATTGCGGCAGTGTTCCTATAGTTGCGAGTCCCATATAAAAGTAATGAAATTTGCAACTACATATAGGAACATGAATTAAAAAATACCGTGACTATTGGAACACTGCACCAATCATTGGAGGTATAATTTTAGTTGAGAGCTACAAATTCTGCTGCAATTGGATCACTTACAGTGTGAAATATGATTGATGAGTCTTCGGACGCATACTTGAGGTAAGCGAAATGAATTACAGACTAGAAGTGAGTGTACAAATAGTGATCGAACTTGCTTAGTTCCTCCACTGGGACATTGCCGCCTCGCTGCTAAATGTTCAGTCAGCACTTCCACAGTTATTAATCGCGAGGTTTCTAAGCCAAGTTACCATTTTTGCATTCGTATATCATGAGGCTAACACGATGATACGTATATGCCCAGGGAAGTCGAGACAATTTCCAAACCGGGAATCGCACCCAGCACCCTTGCTTTATACCCGCGCATCCTACTGCTAGACTAAGTAGGGCCTGGAGGTTCTTCCACTGTTGGGTATTTTACCCTAATAATTAGAATTTTGTTAACAAAATCTGAACTTTGGCTAATAATTGTACCTTTGTCTCTTCCGGGAGTCATTTAGACGTTTCCTTTTTAGAGCAAATATACCTTGGGTATTTATTTATTTATTATCAGACTAAGGCCGGAGTGGTCTGTGCTGCACATAAAAGTCTTCTCCATTCAGCTCGATCCATGGCTGCAGTTCGTAAACCACGCAGTCTGCGGAGGGTCCGCAAATCGTCCTCCACCTAATCGATCCGCCTTGCCCACTGTGCACCTCGCCTTCTTGTTACCGTCGGATCGTTGTCGAGAACTATTTTCACCGGATTTCTGTCCGACATTCTGGCTACGTGCCCGGCCCACCGCAGTCTTCCGATTTTCGCGGTGTGAACGATGGATGGTTCTCCCAACAGCTGATGCAACTCGTGGTTCATTCGCTTCCTCCACGTACCGTCCGCCATATGCACCCTACCATAGATGGTACGCAGCACTTCACTTTGGAAAACTCACAGTGCGCGTTGGTCCTCCAAGAGCATTGTCCAGTTCTCGTGTCCGTAGAGAACTACCGGTCTAATGAGCGTTTTGTAGATATGTAGTCAGTTTGGTACGGCGTCGAACTCTATTCGATCGAAGCGTTTTGCGGAGTCCAAAGTACGTACAATTCACTGCCATGATGCGTCTCCGAATTTCTCTGCTGGTATCGTTATCGGCGGTCACCAGTGAGCCCAAGTACACGAATTCTTCAACCACCTCGATTTCGTCACCACCGATAGAAACTCGTGGTGGGTGGCTTACATTGACCTCTCTTGAGCCTCTTCCTATCATGAAGTTCGTCTTCGACGTGTTGATGACTAGTCCAATCCATTAAGCCTCGCTTTTTAGTCTGATGTAGGCTTCCTTCATCCTCTCAAAGTTATGTGCCACGGCGATACCAAATAACTGGACGGAGTTTGTGGAAATCGTACCACTCGTGTCAATCCCTGCCCTTCGTATTACTCCCTCCAAAGCGATGTTGAATAGCATACACGAAAGACCATCACCTTGCTGTAACCCTCTGAGCGTTTCGAAGGAACTCGAGAATGCCCCTAAAACTCGAACCACGCACATCACCGTATCAGTTTATCCGGAAATCCGTTTTCGTACATTAGCTGCTATAGCTGGTCCCGATCGATTGTATCATATACGGCTTTGAAATCAATAAATAGATTATGTATTCGCGGCATTTCTGCAATACCTGACGTACGGCGAACACCTGGTCTGTGGTAGAGCATTCACCCATAAATCCCGCCTGGCATTGCCCCACGAACTCTCTTGCAATTGGTGTTAGTCGGTGGCATACAATTCAGGAGAGTACCTTGTTGGCGGCGTTTAGCAATGTGATTGCGCGGTAGTTGCTACAATCCAGCTTATTGCCCTTTTGTAGATGGGACACACGGCACCTTCCATCCAATCCTGCGGCAGAACCTCATCCTCCCAAACCTTGGTAATCACCCAGTGCAGCGCTCTAGCCAGTGCCTCACCACCGTGTTTAAACAGCTCTCCTGGTAGTTGGTCAACTCCAGGGGCTTTGTTGTTTTTCAGCCGGCCGATCTCCTCCTGGATTGCCTGGAGATTCGGAGCTGGAAGTCGCATGTCCTGCGCGCGTTCTCCTAGGTTCATTACCATACCGTTACCTTTGGATCACCTCACGCTCGTTTGTAAGAAGGTTTCCGTTTATGTTCTTACACATATCGGGCTGTGGCACGTGGCCCTTACGTGAACGGTTCAACTTCTCATAGAACTTCAGTGCGTTATTAGCGCAGTACAGTTGCTCCGTCTCTTCACGGTCTCGATCTTCCTGCTGGCGCTTTATCCTCCGAAAAATCGAGTTTTGTCTGTTCCGCGCCGGTTTGTATCGTGCCTCGATCGCCCTCGTGCGGTGTTGCAGCAATCTCGCAGCAATCTCAATCATGCAGCATTCTTCTCCTCAACTAATTGCTCACAGTCGCGGTCATAAGTAACAGTCATTTCTCGGATCCGGTGCTTCCAATGACGGATCGAATATCTCTCCAGCCATCTTCAAGAGACGGCTGCGCCTGGCTGCTCTTCCGTTGGGAGTGCTACTTCTAGCTGCTGCGCGTAGTCTTGGCTGAAGCTACAAGTCTACCGTCTTGTAGCCGCGGCAGATGAATCAGACGCGTGTTGTACACCGTCGAGAGTTTTGAGCGCAGAAATACTGCAACGAGGTAGTGGTCGGATTTAATATTCGCACTGCGGTAAGTGCGTACGTTGGTCATGTCTGAGAAGAGTTCACCGTCGATTAGAACGTGGTCGATTTGGTTTCCCGTTACTTGATTAGGTGATTTCCATGTTTCCGTGTGGATATTCTTGCGGGAGGAGAAAGTGCTTCGGACTACCATTCCGCGGGAGGCTGCAAAGTTTATGCATCGTTGGCCGTTTTAGTTCAATACGGTATGCAGACTATCCGGTCCGATGACCGGTCTATACATTTCCTCCCTTCCAACCTGAGCGTTCATGTCACCAATCTAGACCAACATTTGAAAAGGGCGTAAGAGCCAAAATTTATTCCTTCGGATTCCTTATCTACATACATAGCTATATACATAGACAAAGTACTGGTGAGATCAAATTTTGGCTGTTACGCCCTTTTCAAATGTTGGTCTAGCAATGACGATTTTGACGTCCCGCAGTGGGCATCCATCGTATGTCTGCTCCAGCTGCGCATAGAACGCTTCTTTCTCATCGTTAGGTCTCCCTTCGTGTGGACAGTGCACGTTGGTGATACTATAGTTGAAGAAACGGCCTTTTATTCTTAGCTTGCTATTCCTTGCGTTGATTGGCTGCCACCCAATCACGCGTTGGTGCATCTTACCCAGCACTATGAAGCCGGTTCCCAGCTCGTTGGTGGTGCCACAACTTTGGTAGAAGGTAGCCGCTCAATGCCCGCTTTTCCAGACTTTCTGTCCTGTTCAGCAGATTTCCTGCAGCGAAGTTGGGGGGTTGTAATTCATCGCAGATCATCCTGTCACATCCTGTAATGGTTGTTTTTAAAGGCGGCTGTCTCGTTGGAGGGCCGTCGCGTCAGGGCTGTTTAGCGTCCCACCTAACACCAGGACTTGGGCTTGTGCACTTTGAGCGTCACACGGTCGCTTTTTTGGAGCCTATTTGCGAATACAAGCAGCTTTTTATAGAGGTTTCACAGAGCCCACTGTCAAACCCCACCACATCCAAGGCAGGCGCCACAAGTCGCAGATGGCCTGGGGAGGGATCGCCAAGCCCTTGGACATAGTCCCTGCTGCCCCTACTGCCATACCGTTAATAACTTCATACATCCGGATAAGCAGCTGTAATACCTTAAACCTAAATCCCAACCTCGCCCATCCAGAAATTACGCAATCTAACCTTGAGTCGCCACGAGTATTTTGGTCTATGCCCCTTTCCCCTTACTAACTGTTGTTAATAAGATGATATCGATTGTAGATATCTCGGCTCCGTCAAGTGTCATACACTCCTGAGCCTGTGAAATAAACGCAATAGATAAAAAAACCCTGATTAATCCACCTAGCGGTGTTCGTGCCTTTCTCGTGCAAAAAGAATCAAAAATATGAGTGAGTGTTTTTTAGCGTGTTTTGCGCATAGAAAATAGTATTTTGGCCATAAATTCTGATCCCATAGTCCAATTTGGCCAATTTTTAATAGCAAACAATGGGACAGGATTCTCAGTCGAATGGAACTTGTTGCGAGTAATTCGGCCAATGCTAAGTTTCAAAAAGTGTGTCTACAAAATTTTGTACACATACACACATACACACACACACATACATACATACACACAAACAGACATCACCTCAATTTGTCGAGCTGAGTTGATTGGTATATAACACCATGGGTCTCCGAGCCTTCTATCTATCTTCCTATCTATCTTCTATCTATCTATCTACTTAGTATACGAGAAAGGCAAAAACGTCCAGGAACGTTCACTTTCCGCCGACGACAGCCAAATTGGTGCAGGCGCCACCTTAGTAGGAATTATTTACAGGGACCACCTATCGGCGACCGTCGCTCGGGCCGACAGATGCCAAGCGATAATGTTTTGTAATATCAAGAAACTTAGTCTTGGGTAAAATTTCTGTTGTTACTCTTCTCAACAATAAGCATTTTGAATAACTAACAGCTCATCACCAAATTCAGATTCCGATAAGAATAGCACGTCGGAAAGCAGCTTTCTTGTGTGTAATAAAGTAATCCCATTAGACCCGCCCCTTTATCAATCGTTATGAGTGCACATTATATTTACACCCATAGCAGATCATGAAAGGGCGGGGCTAAAGGGCTTACTTTATTGAATACAAGAAAGCTGATTACCGACGCACCAGGGTTGCCACATATACAGATTTTTCTGTATTTTACAGATTTTTGACCTAAGGCTGTGACCAAGAATCTGTATATACAGATATACAGATTTTTGTGAAATTTACAGATTTTACAGATTTCTTGAGGACTTCAGTACGGAAAATTATTTTAAATTACTTTTATGCTACTCTAAAATGATCTTATTTGAAGCCATTCTGAGATTAACTAAACCGCAGTTTAAAAATACAGAACTTGTGGTCTGTGGTAGGTTTTGTTTCTTTATTGGCAATTTATTCAGATCAATGATTTATAAAGTCGATCTGATTATGTTCCGAAAAATGTTCAGAAAATATTTTAGCAAAAGATATTTTAGTTCGGTCGCTTCGGTTCCCTTTGATCTGCTGTCCGAATCATGTTGGGTACCGAACTGTCAAATCGTATGTATTTTCCTTCTTTGACATTTAGCACCCTATCCTCGCCAGCAAAAGACGACAGCGACAATCTTTATCTTGTAACTAAAATTTCTTTTATTTTACCACATGTGGTCTCAAAAAACGCCATAATAATAATACTAAAGAACCATGTCTAATCATCATTTATCATGTCCGAAATGTTTTGAACAAGTTTATCAGTATTTCTTTTTAGTGTGTCTGAATATTAGTTCAATAAAGTTGTTATGTATGTGGCTATAATGGATCCTTGATACATGTTATTCGTAAATTATCAAACATTTAACCTTGAGAAAACAAACATTGCTGCTTGTATTCCTCTATTTGTAATCCTTGGAAAAAATTGCAATTTTTTTCTAAATATTGACATGTCTGACATACAGTTCCGAATAGTATTTCCAGACTTTATCTTTTCACAAATAACTTTGTTTAAAACGTGTTTGATTTGCTTCAAATGGATACAGATTTGCAATACAGATTTTTTGGCTTGAGATACAGATATAAAGATTTTCTGGGGCAAAAATACAGATTTAACCCTTGTGTGGCCGGCTGGGTACCCGGGTACCTTTTTGAAATTCAATTCGCGATATCTAAATGAATTTTCATAGTAGGAGGTTGAAACTTTGTCATATCCACAATAATGACGGCCAAAATCGATTGTACGGGTTAACTGGAATTTTGATTAAGGAGGGGTGGAGGGATGGGTTCCGACATTTTTTTACCCTTTGAATGGCCGGCAGGGTACCCGGGTACCCACGAAACTAAAATGCTTATATCTTAGGCAATTTTAAACCGTTTTCAACCATTTTGGACTCATTCGATTCAGAATTTTGTCCTTTATCATGCTGTTTTAGGATTGGACCTGGCCGGACCCTCGGATCACCGGGAAATCCGGATTTCTAGGGACATGTCCTGCATAGATTATACTGATCGTGGATTTCGATAGGTAAATAGCAATATGGGTTATCAAACTTCTTGATATTTAATCAGCAGGTTGATTTTTATTGATTTGGGTCCATCAGACGTGCAGATCTTCAATTGGCCATTCCAGAACAGGTACCTAGAGGGGTCATAGGTGGCCATGGACATTTTCCAATGGAACCTCAACAATATGGGCATCAAATTTCTTGAAATTGCCTCAGCAGTTTGTTTCTGATTGTTTTGAAGCCACCAGACGTGCTGACTTTATAGTTTCCATTGCAGGACAGGACCCCGTAGGGTGTTAAGTGGCCATAAATACTTTTCAATATAAATAAATATAAATAAAAAAATAGAAAGCTGCAGTTTTTTGTAATCCGTGTGTTGAGAGCCAAATCATTGCAAGGACTACCCTCTGACACCAGAAGGCAACTAAGTGGACAACTGAAAGCTCCCCTAGTAGCACACTTGTCACATATCAGTCACTGTGACTGATAGGCGACCAAATCCAGTCACATTGGAGTTGCTGCAACCAAATCGACCTGAACTGTGTTACTAGGGTCCGAACCATCCGGAGAAGTTGCCGATTCTGAAAGTTTATCCAAGAAAACTGAGACTTTTTAGAATTTTAGTGTTGTAGCAATGAGCGAACAAAATCAATACAAGGACTACTCATTCATCCAGGATGGCCACTAAGTGGTTTTAGAAAGTTCTGGAACATCAGGAGAAATGACAAGGTGTAGAAGAGGTTTAGAGTCATTTGGCCGAAAGGGTCATTTGGCCGAACGCCATTTGGCCGTTTGGCCGAATAGTTGAAATACGTTTCCTTACGAAGTGAGTAGTGAGAAGGAAAAATGAAGAAGGAAGAAGAAAGAAGGAAAATGGAAGAAGGAAGAAGGAAGCAGGAAGAAGGAAGAAGGAAGAAGGAAGAAAGAAGAAGGAAGAAGGAAAAAGGAAGAAGGGAGAAAGAAGAAGGAAGCAGGAAGAAGGAAGAAGGAAGAAAGAAGAAGGAAGGAAAAAGGAAGAAAGAAGAAGGAAGATGGAGGAAGGAAGAAGGAAGAAGGAAGAGGAAAAAATGAAGAATGAAGTATGAAGAAGGTAGAAGAAAGAAAAAACAAAAACGAAGGAAGAAGGAATAAATAATAAAAAAGAAGGGAAAAGGAAGAAGGAACAAAGAAGAAGAAGGTCCAAGGAAGAAGGACGAATGAAGAAAGGAAAGGAAGAAGAAAAAGAAAAGGAAGAATGAAGAAGTAAGGAAAAGGAAGGAAGTAGGAAGAAGGAAGAAGAAAGAATAAAGAAGGAAGAAAGAAGAAGGAAGAAGAAAGAAGGAAGAAGGAAGAAGGAGAAAGAAGAAAGAAGAAGGAAGGTAGAGGATGGAAAAAATAAGAAAGAAGAAAGAAGAAAGAAATAAGAAGGAATAAGGAGGAAGGAAGAAGGTAGAAAGAAGAAGGAAGTTTGGAGAAGGATCACTAGTAAACTAAGGTAATTTTGTTTAACTATTCGGCCAAACGGCATTCGGCCAAACGACCTGTTCGGCCAAACGGCATTCGGCCAAATGGCGTAAGGCCAAACGGCATTCGGCCAAATGGACTAACACCGTAAAAGATTATATTTTGAAGTTGCGATTTTTTTTATAAATCTATTGTTGGCGTAATGCCAATTCTGGAAATCCTAAAAACTATTACTTGTTGTAGCATTGTGAGAGTAAAATCATTGCATGACCAACGCATTGACCACCATTGGTCATCTGGCGCTGAATGTCCGGAACACCCATAGTAAAGACAAATTCTTGAAAATCGTCCTAGAATACAGTGGTTTGTTATGAATGTGAGAGCAAAACTCCGCTAAATGGTCCTCCGGGAACTCCGGAACATTCTGAGAAAAGGGCCAAATTTTAAATTCATCCTCATAAACCGTACTGTTTCACAAAACGATTTATGCATTAAAATGAGAGCAATATCATTTCAAGAACCAACGTTGACCCCGACTGCGACTTTTTTTGTAGTTGTGTGCGATCAAAATCAATTCGAGGATCATTCATTGACACCGTGTGGCCATTAGGTGAACATCTGGAAGCTTCGGAACTTTCGAAGATGTGCCAATTTTTAAGTCGTCCTAGAAAGTTGTGAGTTTTTAGATATCGCTTGTTGAGAAATGTGAGAGCATAGTTGATGCAATCTAAACGGCCACAATGCATCCAATAATACTGCGACTTTCAATAAATCGTTCGTTCACTTCAAGTGGTGGAATAAAATGGGATAGTTCTAAATGGTCTTATGACAAGTGAAGACTCTCCACTAGAAGCTCTAAACAACCTTTGAATGACGTATTGTAGAGCTCCATAATTGTCAATCTTGGGTGATGTTCCTCCAGTTTTCATAAACGTTTAGGGTTCCCAGGTCCGATTCAACCGCGTGCAGCAGCCACGAAGTCGCTGGCCTCTATACGGATCTCTGGTGAATATTGTTTTTGCTATTCTTTCTTCCGGCATTCACACTAAGTGACCGGCCCTCTGGAGTTTGCCGTATTTTATACGATTCACGATATTTTCTTCATTATACACTTGATACAGCTCGTGATTTATGCGTCTGCGCCACACATTTTTTTCTAATTTCCCATCGAGAATTGTACGTAGCACTTTTCGCTCGAAAACCTCAAAAGCTTTCCGGTCCACCTCTTTTTACATCCTAACGAATCAGAGAAAATTTCGTTTCCAATATTCGAGGAAGCCCCTATTCGCAGCAGCAATACATCTTTTCACTTCACAGGAAACGTCATTGTCACATGTCACATGTCATGTGTTCAAATATAAACAAATTCTTCAACAACTTCCCCATCAAGCACTACCTCAGCACTTCACGGAATCGTACGCTACTTTGAAATCAATAGACAGATGGTGAGTCTGCAAGTTGTACTCCCGAAATTCACAAAGGATCATCTTCAGGCTAAACATCTCATCCGTCGACATCTCATCGGCCTTCACGGCCAGACAGGTAGATTTTGAAACTGGAACGACGAAACTGATTAGACTAGCCAGTTTCTTCATCTACTGAGGGAGCGCATTTAGTTACAGATTTTTGTTTCACACAGATTATCAGTGGATTCAGAATGCAAGTCAATGTAGGGAAGCAGACACGGCTAGAATAGTCAAGTTGAAGGTATAAGAAAAGAAATGGAAATGGTATGGAAGTCCATTTCCAGTTCTAGCGATTGCTAGGGATAAATATAAAGAAAGATACAAAGTAGGAGAATGGAACGGACTTTGGATTGAACCCACGACCTCCTGCGTATGAGGCAGAAGCAGTAGCCTTATGACTGCCAAGCCCGTTCTCTTCTCCTTTTTTTACTTTGTTACAAAAAAAAAAGTTCACGATTACCTACGCAACTGTTGAAAACAAAATGTAAGAAATGACGATTGCTTCGGGAATTCCGGTATTTCAGGAGGAATTCTTGGTGGCCACTCGGGATCAATGGATGATATTCGCAATCTCGCGCTTAGAATCATAAGGGCGTAACTGTAGTGATCGATTTATCTTCGACGATATTTTCCTTTTATCAATGTAGTGAATTGCGGTAGTTTGCCGATGGTTCATGGTTGTAATGAAGGATGATTGCATCTTCTACCTGAAGCAAATATAAAATCTATGAAGAGAAATCGATCAATACAGTCACGCCCCTATGACTCTAAGCGCGAGCAAAGACTCTGCTTCTATATTGCTATTACAAACGATTTTCGAAAGTTTCTAGAACGAACTGCAATAATTGACCACAGCTCTGGATGCCTCTGCACTTCTGGAGCACCATTTGGGGACCACCAGGTAGCCCTTGTATTAATTTTGCTCTCACAACAAATGACGAATTTCAAGAATTAACCACTGCTCCGGATGAATCGGAGCTTCCCAAGGATAACTTAGTGTCCACCTGGAGTCAATTAATGGCCCTGGAAATTACTTTACAACGGATTGTTTATAAGAAAATGCGCAAATTTCTAGAACAAACTTGCGTAGTATCAGATAGAGGCCACCCAGGATCGAAGAGTAGTGCATGTATTGGTTTTGACATGACAATGTTAAAACAAACGGTTTATGAAAAGTCACATCTGTTTAGAAGAATTTCTGGAATCGATCATATCTCCGAGTGTCCGGAATCTTATGGTGGGTCTCCTGCTGGTCACCCGGCGTCAATGAGTGGTCCCTGCCAGAGCTTTAAGTATTCGATTATTTTCTATGAAGCCCATCGGCCTTCTTTGTCACTTCACTTCTGCACATATTTATATTCGACTCGGCACCGTCAATTTTCAGAATGAATATGGGTCAGTGAGTATTTATTTGAATATCACAAATTATTAAATAATCGTGAAACTGAACACATGTTTGATGATTTAAATAAATACACGCATAGATTTAATCCCGGCGTTCAATTGAGGGACATTTTTAGCGCCAAATGTCAATATAATCAAGGCTAATTTTGTTTTTTCGCGCGCAGTTACCATACTCAGTGGTAATCAATTGAATGAATTTATGAAGAAGTAAACTGAGTAAGTCATTCTATGTTTTGAATAATCAAAACACGAATGTCAAAAGTCGAAGTGAATGTGCTTCATGAAATTGAATATTTTATGCTCTGGTCCCTGCATTTATTTTGCACTCACATTGCTAGATAAATTGATTTAAAACAATGAGCTTTGAAAATGTTAATGAACATTCTTGACTCCTCAGGGAACCTATTCCGGAATTGGAGATCCGGGGTGAACTTGTTTGATGTACCTAAATAGATCAGAAATAAACGCTTGAGACAATTTCAAGAAGTTTGACACCCATATTGTTGGGGTTCCAATGAGAAATAATTTTGGCCAACCCCGGGGCCCGGGGAACCTGTTCCAGAATGGCCTCTCCTGAGTCAACTTGTCTGGTAAACCTAGGATCATTAAAGACATACGCAAGAGTTAATTTCATGAAGTTTGATACCCATATTGTTGATGTTCCATTGAACAATGTTCATGGCCACCTATGACCCCTCGAGGAACCTGTTCTGGAATGGCCAATCGAAAATCTGCACTTCTAATGGACCCAAATCGATAAGAATCAATCTACTGATGAAATTTCTAGAAGTTTGATACCCGTATAGCTGATTAGCTATCGAAATCCACGATCAGTATCATTTATGCAGGACATGTTCCTGGAAATCCGGATTTTCCAGGAATCGAATTGACCGGATCGAATCATCCTGGTAACATCTTTATAGAAGAGAAAATTCTGAATCGAATAAGCCCAAAATTGTTGAAATCGGTTGTAAATTTCCAGAGATATAAGCATTTTAGTTTCGTGGGTACCCGGGTTAAGGGTGTTTTTTTGCCGGTCACACAACGGTTAAATGTGGCAACCCTGCGACGCACACGAGTCATATCATCTTGAACTCGCTGGAACAGTTGATACCAGACTTCCGATTCGATCGGACGTGTTTTGGTAATCTTGTCCAATACTTCGACTCGGTTCGTTTGTGCGAAGAGCACCGCGCGTTGGCGAGTGCTTTTTTCGATCCCGTTATGGGTGACGAAGCAGCCGTTTCGACTGCATATAAGGGTGCAAGGAAAAAAGTGCCATTGAAGAACTACTACTCCACCTTGAAGGACGACGATGCCGGTACCCCACTGGTGAACAAAAGGCAGAAGCTGCAGCAGCAAGAAAACCAACCGGAGTGGAAGGAAAAGTGCCCGCCGATTTTTCTCAAAGGGGATACTCCTACTTTGCGGACCGCATTGCGAGGACGCATAGCAAATGGCACTTTAAAGTGCATGGCTGAATCGAAACCCTAGTACCAGAGGGTGCTGGAGATTTTGAATAATGAGATGTGTGAATATTTCACGCATGATGTCCCCAGCGACAAGCCTTTCAAGGTGGTACTTCGTGGCCTCGACGATAGGCGAACTGAAGAACTGGAGAACCTGCTGGCAGAGTGCGGGCTCATCGTTACCGGCGTGTATAAGATTGCCAGAAAGGACAAGTCAAGAAAGTACCGTGATCAGTTATACCTGGTCCATCTGCGGAACGGTTCTGTAACCTTGAAGGACCTGAAGAACATTAAAGTGATCGACAGTATCGTTGTCGAATGGCAGCGGTACAAACCTGTGCACCGAGATGTCACACAGTGCATGAACTGCTGCGGCTACGGCCATGGTACTAGAAACTGCCACTTGGCTCCTCGATGCGTCAAGTATGGAGATATGCATCAAACTGAAAAGTGCCTATGGTACATCATCGCCAAAAACCCAGACATGCAACAAATTGATGTCAAGTGTGCTAACTGCGGAGCGAAACATGAGGCCACCGCTAAGGAATGTCCCACACGAGCGGAATTCGTCGAGATACGGAAGAAAGCCAGCTCCAAAAATCCGAGAAGAAGACAACCACCGGTGATCAACGACCAGAATTATCCGAACCTAGTACCTGGTACAACAACAGCAAGAACATTGCATCCGATCAACCCATGGCCATCTACTCCCCCTGGATTACGACAGAATGACGAAGAAAAGCCCGTATCCACCGATGAAGCGGCACCACTCTACAAACCTGAACAACTTCTTCCACTGTTCAACCAACTAGTAGCTCGATTGCGTAGCTGCAAAACCCGCATGGATCAGATCGTGTCACTGGGCATGTTTGTCATCGAGAACGGCTGCTAGAGGAGTAAGCTGCGAAACGAAGCGCCAGTGCACTATTCCTGGCAATGTTAGGCTAAGTTAGGTAGGTTATAAAATTTTTAAATTAAAATAACAAACCAAATACCAAAAAAGGTACAAAATGTATAACGTTACTAAACAACAAAAACAAAACAAAATGAAAAAAATAGGATAAAAAACGGAGCTGAAGAACCTTATGGTTAAAACTCTCAAAATGTAAAATTAACTATGTATTCAAAGTTGAAAATTGAAATAAAGAGAGAAAAAAACACGAGAATTCCGCAGAGAGCGGAACCATCGCATTGATGGTGGTCGTCGGCGTGATTGTTGCAGATCAATCAACCTCAATGAACTAACATTTTACCCAACCAACAAGACGTATTTTACCCAATGGCGTTTTTATAATTTTACCCAACCAACAAAAAGCGTAAATCGTTTCTTGTCAGGACCTTCCCATAATATTTAACAGAAGAGAGTTGATTCAAGATGAATTTTCTTCAAATCGACAGAAAAATTTAATAATAATGATAGCGTAGGTTGCGGTGATGGCCGTCAGCGATGGTTGCGGCAGAAAAGCTATAGCTTCTGCAGCTATTTTTAAGTAGAAAGTGAAGTTTTCTCACAAGTTTTAGTAATTCGGTTGTTATTATTGTCTGGAGAGGCGCATTATGAAAAATAGAGCTTACCTAGTTTATTAGGACCGACACCCTCATAAGTACCACGGAGTTGGATAATGAGGAAGGTAATCGTTGGGTCCGGATTTGCCTGTAGCTGGCAATGTAACCTTGGTAGATCTTACCCCGTAACACACCACGTAAAGGTGTCTACCCAGCATTACGGGTCACCACAACAAACTCGGGAAAGGCACAAAAAGTAAAATTTTGATTAGCAAGGAATAGATAATTTACGACTTTTTGGTATTCTGAATTCATTTCCAATTCAGTGAATCCACTCAAAATCAGATTATTTCTCAGTTCTGGTGTTTATTAAAATTTATTTTCAATAATGCGCATTTCCAATCAAAAACGTCAACAAACCCAAAGTTCGAATCATTTGAGAAAATTTCACTTGATGTTTCAGTCTTATGTCCAATACAAAGATCTTCTTCTTCTTCTTCTTCTTCTTCTTCTTCTTCTTCTTCTTCTTCTTCTTCTTCTTCTTCTTCTTCTTCTTCTTCTTCTTCTTCTTCTTCTTCTTCTTCTTCTTCTTCTTCTTCTTCTTCTTATTGGCATTACATCCCCACACTGGGACAGAGCCGCCTCGCAGCTTAGTGTTCATTAAGCACTTCCACAGTTATTAACTGCGAGGTTTCTAAGCCAGGTTACCATTTTTGCATTCGTATATCATGAGGCTAGCACGATGATACTTTTATGCCCAGGAAAGTCGAGACAATTTCCAATCCGAAAATTGCCTAGACCGGCACCGGGAATTGAACCCAGCCACCCTCAGCATGGTCTTGCTTTGTAGCCGCGCGTCTTACCGCAATACAAAGATATAGAAATCGATTTGAAGTTCCGCGATGCAAACAATAGACATACCCTAACCCTTACTGCCAGCCCAAAAGCAATACAGGGTCCATTCTGTTACTCCAGCAATAAAAAAGGGAGTCCCGTAGCGTAGTTGGCTACACGTTCGCCTTACAAGCGAATGGTCATGGGTTCGATTCCCAGCCCCTCCACCAAACCCTCGTCAGTCGCCGGATGCGCAGCCCATGCGGTAGCGTATTGGGGAACGCGTCTTACCGTCACGGTTGCCTAATGACGGCTGACAACTTGTTCTTCTCGGAGGGATTCCTCCAACGGACCCGGCTTAATGGCAACTGAACAATGCAACGGGCATTGGATGCACGAGATGGGCAAACGTACACAACAGACTCACGATGAGATGGACTGGCAACAACAACAATAATGTGAGTTGCCATTATAACTTTTCAAAACCATTATATAACTTTTCAAAAGGTCCTTAGTAACATTTTATTCATGAATTAATTTGCATAGCGCAATCAACAGACCAATATGAAAGCCTTTGATTGTAGTACTCAAATTAATTCATGAAAAAAATGTTACTTAGGTCCTTTTGAAAAGTTAAGCGAGAAATCTAAAAATAGATTCTGTGTGGATTCTGCTCAGCAGAATACCACAGTAGATCTCGGCACAGTAGCGGTTAAGTAACACAGAGTGCCTAACAAATAAAGAAAGGAATAGAAAAAAAGCAATAAAACTGAACATTTTTTTTGTAGAAGAAATAGAAGAAGGAGGGAAATAAAGGTTTTCTAGTCTTATATATTAGTTGGATTTTTAAAAACACAAAATGAGTCATCGATCTTACCGGCAGCTTGGAGGTTGGATAGCAAAATCTTTCTAAACGGTCTCTTATATTTTAGTCTTCTTGCCCTCGGATATATTCAATCTTTTCTACATGCAGCCTAAGTAGTTGAAACAGTGACCCATTGTCACCCCGACGACGCGACAGTTTTAAAGGCATTAAGATATTAAAATTTGTGTTCCTTGGTCCTATGCTTTATTTATAACAAAATAGCAAAACAAACAAAAAAAACCCTGATTAATCCACCTAGCGGTGTTAGTGCCTTTCTCGTGCAATAAAATTCTAAAAAATATGAGTGAGTGTTTTTTAGCGTGTTTTGCGCATAGAAAATAGTATTTTGGCCATAACTTCTGATCCCATAGTCCAATCTGGCCAATTTGCAATAGGAAACAGGATTCTCAGTCGAATGGAACTTGTTGCGAGTGATTCGGCTAATGCTAAGTTCCAAAAAGTGTGTCTACAAAATTTTGTACACATACACACATACACACACACACACACATACATACATACACACAAACAGACATCACCTCAATTCGTCGATCTGAGTCGATTGATATATAACACTATGGGTCTCCGAGTCTTCTATCAAAAGTTTGGTTTTGGAGTGATCGTATAGCCTTTACGTATACTTAGTATACGATAAAGGCAAAAACTAAAAACTGAGACCTTCTCGTTCATTTTCGAGTTTGACTATTATGCTTTTGTATTTAAAATAAATTTCTTCAAAACTATTCCCTTCTGCCAATATAAATGCAAATATTGCTTTAATTCCGTAACATTGCTTAACTTGGTGATAACATCAGCATCGAATAATTTGACGTCCAAATTACAGTAGCCGTGAAAGTTTCCAGAACACTGATAACGTTGAAACGCATTGCCATAAAATACTTTGGTGCTTCTTAATTTAACTGCTGTTTCAATGTTTCGGACCCATAAAACCCGCATTGCCTTGTGAGGATTCTCCTACTTCACCTCCAACAATCCCCAGCAAGCATCACTCAAATAACTCTAATTTTGTACAAAATGTAATAAACAAAATACGTAATCCCATTAGAATTTCCACTCAGCGCAACAATGCAGAACCGACACAAGGTACGGTACCGCACGTCAATGGCACACGTGTGAGCTTGAGCACAATAATTATAAACGCGTAAAATTTGCCCATACCCACGGCCCAACGCAACGGGACTTGGAGCTTTGAGCAATTAATATGCGCACACTTCGACACGTAGCGATGTGGGTATACAAAATTTGCTCCGTTGGCTGTCAGGGCTGATGCAACAAAAAATACATTATGGTGCGATGATGGCACTGACTGGCTGCTTCTGCATATTTCTTTATGCCACCGAACGGTCCATGGAGCTTCGCGGTGGTCGGCATTCGTGGTGGCAGCTCTCTATAGCTGCTCTAAAAGATACTATTAGGATTCCATTCATATAGTTTGCATGAACAAGAAAAAGAAAATATATCATAATTAGCAGAATTATTAAGGTTACAAAATATAAAAAATAAACAAGTGTAAAAACAAGATGAGCAACCATGCGTCCCCATGTAATGTGTATTGTAAATGAACCGTTTGTTTGATTTTGTTTTATTTTTAAGTTTTTTAGTCGCAACAGTCACTAAATGGCCTATTTTAATATTATCTAAAGTTTCATAGAACATGCAATAAATGTAGAAATGATAATAAAAATCCTGATTAATCCACCTAGCAATGATGGTGCCTTTCAAGTTCGTACAAAAGTGTTAAGAAATAACCCAAGTAGCAGTTTCATTAAAGGCATAGGAAACATCAAAGCACCAAAAAGTTGCATCAAGATGTCAAAAACGTTCGAATTGTGATCAATGTTTCGTTATCATCGCAATGCAGTACGCGTTAGACATTTGGAAACAAACAACCAAATAATAATGCACTGCATGTTGCATATACGAAACAAAATCATTAAGTTGCATTTTTTTACCATGTTTTTACCTTTCAAAATTGAATTGTTTGTTTAAGTTAAGTTACAGATAAGTTGAGTGTATCTTGTGTATCTCTATGTTTGATTTAGCATAGTTCAACGTTTTGACAACTCACAATTTATTCCGGTGATGGTGCAATCAAGTAACAGGGAACCCGAGTACAAAACTTCATAATCGTATGGTTTTTATGGTGAGCCAACATGCCAGCTCTTCAAAGTGTTGAATGGTGCTGTGGTAGAGTGAAAGACTATCAAACACAAGACCCATAAATCGAATCCAGTTTTATATTTTTATTTTATTTTATTTTCGCTGTAGTATTTTGCAACATTATTGAAATTTTACTGCAATCGAAGGATGTTTACGTAGGCTCCATCCTTTGCGCTTTTCAGATTGCAAGAGAGTTATATTTGATGACACTTACGCAAAGATTGTTTCTTCCCGAATAGTTGCAACGCAGTGAAATGTTCAGTAGTGATACAAGTTGTGCTGCTTGGGAAATAAGAAGAGTCTAAAATGACACTAATAAGTGGATAGGTCCTATTTTTCGATGCTGGGTCATTAGGCCGAAGGCCATTAAGCCAAATGGTCATTAGGCCGAACGATCATTAGACCGAATGGCCATTAGGCTGAATGAGAACTGGGGAGTGCGAAGTGAGGAATAAGTAGAACGAAAGAAGAAAAAGGAAAAAGGCGGAAGAAGTGAGGAAGAAGAAGAAAGGAGAAAAAAGGAAGAAAGAAGGAAAATGAAAGAAGAAAGAAGGAATAAGGAAGATGGAAAAAGGAAGAAGGAAGAAGGGAGAGGGAAGAAGGAAGAAGGAATAAGGAAGAAAGAAGAAGGAAGAAGGAAGAAGAAAGTAGTAAGAAGGAAGCTGGAAGAAGGAATAAGACAGATAGAAGAAGGAAGATGCAACAAGAAAGAAGGAAGAAGGGGTAAGGTGAAGAAGGAACTTCTCATTTTTCATTTTTAGCTTCTTTTTGCTAATTCGGCCTAATGGCCATTCGGCCTAATGACCTTCGGCCAAATGGCCTTCGGCCTAATGGCCTGACACCTTATTTTTCATATTTGTTCATATGTATTATATTTTTTTTGCCAAACACAACTTGTTGCTAACAAATCGGATGAGCAATGAGTGATTTTGTATTGTGGTTTTGAAATTAGTATTTTGGCCAGAGACGCATCCTGAACAGAACATGAGCCAAGAGCGAGCCTTACTGTTCTTAGTTTTGAACTCTGAACACAGATTAGTGTGCACTGGGTTGGTACGCAAGCAAAACGATCATGGTAACTAAGATTCCTTAGATTTGGAACTATACAAAAACATACGAGCATGATTTCTATCCGTTAGATGCCCACGTGTTCCGTTACTAGCTGAAAAATGTGTAGCATGCAGTCGCTTGAATTTTATTTGCTAATTATCTGATACATGCATTCATCTCTTAGACTAGGTGTTCCGTGTTTTCTTAACACTATCATTCTTATTTGCTATGTTACGTTTTTAGTTATTATTAATACATTTCAATTGCCTCTGGCAGTTAGGATATTTCCTCTGGTTGAATTGAACCATGTAGGAATTACAATGTTTTCTACTTAAACTAAACTTAACCTAATTTATACTAAGGGTACAAGGAGCTAAAAACGCTTGAATTTGTTTTCCTAGAATACAAGTTGCTAAGATAGGTCAGTGCTCTTGAACAGTGTGCAGTGTTCAGAACGTTTTGAGCACGAACACGCGTTCTCGTGTTCAGATGCATCTCTGATTTTGGCCATAATTTTTGATCCCATAGTCCGAACAAATCGGTTGAGGATAAGTGCCTGAAAATTTGGCGAGACTTTTTCACGCGTTTTTAGCGTAAACAAATATATTTGGCCATAACTTTTTATCCCATAGTCCGATATGTTTGTTTTTGGAGCGAATATATAGCATTTACGTATACTTAGTATACGAGAAAGGCAAAAAGATTGAATGAAAGAATCATTTTTAAGGGATTGACGGCATAAAACGTCACATCTACTTCTTCTTCTTATTGGCATTACATCCCCACACTGGGACAGATCCGCCTCGCTGCTTAGTGTTCATTAAGCACTTCCACAGTTATTAACTGCGAGGTTTCTAAGCCAGGTTTACCATTTTTGCATTCGTATATCATGAGGCTAGCACGATGATACTTTTATGCCCAGGGAAGTCGAGACAATTTCCAATCCGAAAATTACCTAGACTGGCACCGGGAATCGAACCCAGCCACCCTCAGCATGGTCTTGCTTTGGAGCCGCGCGTCTAACCGCACGGCTAAAGAGGGCCCGTGACATAGCTCCAAAAATAATGAAATAACAAATATGGAGTCTTCGACAAAGTTTTTCAGGGGAAGTTTTGCCACAAGTTTTGTGAAGACACGAACCTTGTATGATGAAAAACGCTAATGCGTGAAAAATTTGCTAAAATTTAATGCAATTGGAAGCAAGTAAAGTTAGATTTGCTTTTATTGGAAGCAATAAAATCGCTTTTGAAAAAAATAAAATAAGTTACTATTGAGCGTATACATTTTAGTCATTAGTAACTCAACTCCACCTGCATTCAACACGCATGGGTATGGAATAATTTTATTGCAGTATCGGGACATAAAAATATTTAATTCCAAAATGAAATTATTTTTTCCTCTGTTTTCACGGTTGCGAACTAATAAAAGTGGTCGTAAGCTGGCCCGTGCGAGTATACCTATGCCTCCGGGCTTGTGGAACTTATATAATTTAAATTATTTTATTTTAATAGTTTTGTTATTTATTGCAATAGCTCTGCGGTTTTTGGAAATTTCGCCTGGAAACGCGGACGGTATTCTAATTGATAGTTATTGAAACAAACGGTTCACTGCTGGGGCTGTGGGTGTCTGCCTGGTGGGAAATAGAATCCATCGAGCTGGATATAAATGGTGGGCGAATTTTGTTGGAGTGAATGAGAAATAGAAAATATGCGGTCAGACAATTAGACTGTGCCGCTGAGTTTCGAGTGTGGTTGTTCGTAATCAACACCCTATGATACATTTTGATCATTATGTATATCAGATACAGCCTTTCACAAAATTTGCCTACGCAGCAACTTCAAGTGAACTAAACGGATTGAGCAAAACACCATTTTGAACTTTAAAATTGTGTAATTACCAAATTGTAGAAACATGTATAGTTTTATGCTTTGATGATTGTCAGATTGTATAAGTACTTTTGAAATGATTGACTGCAAGGTTTCTAAGCCAAGCTTCCTGTCGCATATCATGAGGCCAGCACGATGATACGTTACGCCCAAAAAACAAAAAAAAATATAATAATTACATTACAATTTATTTCACTTGTCATAAGACGAGTTCGTTATTATTATTTATTTATTCAGACTAAGGCCGAAGTGGCCTGTGCGGTATATAAGAGTCTTCTCCATTCGGCTCGGTCCATGGCTACACGTCGCCAACCACGCAGTCTACGGAGGGTCAGCAAGTCATCTTCCACCTGATCGATCCACCTTGCCCGCTGCGCACCTCGCCTTCTTGTGCCCGTCGGATCGTTGTCGAGAACCATTTTCACCGGGTTACTGTCCGACATTCTGGCTACGTGCCCGGCCCATCGCAGTCGTCCGATTTTCGCGGTGTGAACGATGGATGGTTCTCCCAACAGCTGATGCAATTCGTGGTTCATTCGCCTCCTCCACGTACCGTCCGCCATCTGCACCCCACCATAGATGGTACGCAGCACTTTCCTTTCGAAAACTCCCAGTGCGCGTTGGTCCTCCACGAGCATCGTCCAGGTCTCGTGTCCGTAGAGGACTACCGGTCTAATTAGCGTTTTGTAGATTGTCAGTTTGGTACGGCGGCGAACTCTATTCGATCGGAGCGTCTTGCGGAGTCCAAAGTACGTACGATTTCCAGCCACTAAGCGTCTCCGAATTTCTCTGCTGGTGTCATTTTCGGCAGTCACCAGTGAGCCCAAGTACACAAATTCTTCTACCACCTCGATTTCGTCACCACCGATGCAAACTCGCGGTGGGTGGCTCACATTGTCTTCTCTTGAACCTCTTCCTATCATGTACTTCGTCTTCGACGTGTTGATGACTAGTCCGATCCGCTTAGCTTCCCTCTTCAGTCTGATGTAGGCTTCCTCCATCTTCTCAAAGTTACGTGCCATAATATCTATGTCGTCAGCGAAACCAAATAGCTGGACGGACTTATTGAAAATTGTACCACTCGTGTTAATCCCTGCTCTTCGTATTACCCTTCCAAAGCGATGTTGAATAGCAAACACGAAAGACCATCACCTTGCCGTAACCCTCTGCGGGTTTCGAAGGGACTCGAGAATGCCCTGAAACTCGAACTACGCACATCACCCGATCCATCGTCGCTTTGATCAACCGTGTCAGTTTATCCGGAAAACCGTGTTCGTGCATTAGCTGCCATAGCTGGTCCCGATCGATTGTATCATATGCGGCTTTGAAGTCGATGAATAGATGATGTGTGGGCACGTTGTATTCGCGGCATTTCTGCAGTACTTGGCGAATGGCGAACACCTGGTCCGTGGTGGAGCGTTCGCCCATAAAACCCGCCTGGTACTGCCCCACGAACTCCCTTGCAATTGGTGCTAGTCGATGGCATAAAATTTGGGAGAGTACCTTGTAGGCGGCGTTCAGCAATGTGATTGCGCGGTAGTTGCTACAATCCAGCTTATCGCCCTTTTTGTAGATGGGACACACGACACCTTCCATCCCCTCCTGCGGCAAAACTTCCTCCTCCCAAATCTTGGTAATGACCCAGTGCAGCGCTCTAGCCAGTGCCTCACCACCGTGTTTAAATAGCTCTCCTGGTAGTTGGTCAACCCCAGGGGCTTTGTTGTTCTTCAGCCGGCCAATCTCCTCCTGGATTTCCTGGAGATCCGGAGCCGGTAGAATTATGTCCTGCGCGCGTTCTCCCAGGTCCATCACCATACCGCCATCTTCGTCTGCCACATCGCCATTCAGGTGTTCTTCGTAGTGCTGCCGCCACCTTTGGATCACCTCACGCTCGTTCGTAAGAAGGTTCCCGTTTATGTCCTTACACATATCAGGCTGTGGCACGTGGCCCTTACGTGAACGATTTAACTTCTCATAGAACTTTCGTGTGTTATTAGCGCGGTACAGTTGCTCCGTTTCTTCACGGTCTCGATCTTCCTGCTGGCGCTTTTTCCTCCGGAAAATCGAGTTTTGTCTGTTCCGCGCCTGTTTATATCGTGCCTCGTTCGCCCTCGTGCGGTGTTGCAGCAATCTCGCCCATGCTGCATTCTTCTCTTCCACTAACTGCTCACATTCGCCGTCATACCAGTCGTTTCTTCTGATCCGGGACACAGTGTCAAGTGCAGTGGTTGCGGTGCTACCAATGGCGGATCGAATATCTCTCCAGCCATCTTCAAGAGATGCTGCGCCTAGCTGCTCTTCCGTTGGAAGTGGTCTTGTAGCCGCCCAATGTTAAGCCGCGGCGTCCGACTTCGACGCGTGTTGTACACCGTCGAGAGTTTTGAGCGCAGGCATACTGCAACGAGGTAGTGGTCGGATTCAATATTCGCACTGCGGTAAGTGCGGACGTTCGTAATGTCGGAGAAGAATTTACCGTCGATTAGAACGTGGTCGATTTGGTTTTCCGTTTCTTGGTTAGGTGATCTCCATGTGGCCTTGTGGATATTTTTGCGGGGAAAGAAGGTGCTTCGGACTACCATTCCGCGGGAGGCTGCGAAGTTTATGCATCGTTGGCCGTTGTCATTCGATACGGTGTGCAGACTATCCGGTCCGATGACCGGTCTATACATTTCCTCCCTTCCTACCTGTGCGTTCATGTCACCGATGACGATTTTAACGTCCCGCAGTGGGCATCCATCGTATGTCTGCTCCAGCTGTGCGTAGAACGCTTCTTTCTCGTCGTCGGGTCTCCCTTCGTGTGGGCAGTGCACGTTGATGATGCTATAGTTGAAGAAACGGCCTTTAATCCTCAGCGAGTTCGTACTATTCCATTTAATTCGACAACTTGATTGTATCTTTGACAGATGCGTATTTCGACCTCAACAGTAAGGCCGTCTTCAGTGTATCGTGCTTGACTCGACTCAAGTCGTTGTTGGTCAAGTTGGAGTAATTTCTTCTCACATTAACTCTCTCTTCTATAAAATGTTTGATGATTTTAATTCAATAATGCGATAATAACATCAGTCAAACAACAATATAATGCTTCAATTTTAATGGTCTGAACATTCTTAAGAAACTTCACTTATGTGCTACTGTTGTCGACGAATTTAGTGCAGGAACCACCGCCGATGACTGCCACTGATGCCGCTGTCGACGTCATCATTACGGTTGACCAACAGTTGCAGTAACCAACAGTTGCAGTTGCAGTAACCTCTTGTGATTGGATTTTGCAACAGCCGTCACTGTGCTGCCGTGTCCACCTCATTGAAGTCTTGATCAAAACAAGGATTATACCTAAGCCTATAGGTTGCATAAAACTTCGGAAGAAAGTTCGGTTCGGAAACCTTTACTTCTGAATTCTAATTTGGTGCTAAACTCACAATAATGTCGTGTGCGCCAAATGTAACTTTTTACTTGGTACACTCAAACAAATGTAATAAGTCATTTTATAGAAAGCTCAAATGACAGGAGATCTAACACTAATATTTACATTTTACAAGAAACATTTGCTAAAATGGAATAAAATGATGATGATGATGACGAAATGATGATGGTTTGCATGCAAATTTACTAAAACAAAGACCGAGCCGTCCACTCAAAATTTCGATCAGCTGTTCGAATCTGTCTCATAAAATGACTTATAGCAAAAGTGACACTCATTAAAGAAAATGTTTGGATTCTATTACACTCAGAAATAAATGTTAAAATGCGTTCTGTGACATTGAAAATTGTGAGAAAGTTTGAAAACAAAAATTCTATTACACTCGAAAAAATGTGATTAGATATTATACGATGTTATTATACAGTGGAAATTTAATTTGATCTCATCAGTAGCCTTCTGAGCTGTGGAGGACGATGGAGGTTCTTCCAATCAGGGTTTGAATCCAAAGGAGTATGATAGAATCTCTCACTTATCATGTCTGTATACACTCTCGATAGGTAGCATACCGTAAGAGACGTTTTTCGGTAGCTGTTATGATAATGAACTGATTCGGGAGGCTACAACCCATGATAAATTTCTTTCAATAAGCCCCAATTACGGGGCACCTGTTCTGATAATGCATTTCAACTTGTTTTACACAGCATTGCAAAAAAAGATCCCCAACATGAAATGAGCGAGAACAAAGCGATAATCGATAAAAAATCGATATATATCGAAAATATCGATCAAATATCGACGCAAAATCTGAACGATCAGAATCAGGGTAGTTTTGTGCAGGATTTCCAAAAGTTTGGATTTTTAGTCAGAAAATCGTGCTAAAGGGATGAATCTTATAAAAACAAAATTGTCCCACAGTTCAGAATAGGGGGAAAGACGGCTTTGGCAGGTTTTGTTCTATTATTGGCAGGGGGTTTTTGTCGACCGAATTTTATGAAATTTGGCCACAATATTCTTTGATATGCTAAGAATGTTTAGGCCGAATTTGAGCCTAGTCAGTCATAAAAAACCCCCCTGCCAATAATAGAACAAAACCTGCCAAAGCCGTAATTCCCCCTAGTTAACCAATAAACGAAAACCATATTCCAAATGCATTTTCTTCTAAACAGGACTTATTTTCATGATTCTTGGTATAACCAGCAGACTTCAAAGTGATCGATTAGCTTCACTTTCATACATCTATCTGAAGGAAAGAACAATGAACAATGCTAAGAACATAATGGCGGATTTATAACAAGTTTAATCAAAACTTATTGATAATGTTTTGATATATGTATATTTTTTTATTTCAGATTTTTGTCTTGTACATAATATGCATGGCGATCAGTAAATCAGAGACTATCGAATCCTGCCCTGTGGAAGCCAGCACAGTGGATGAAGGGCTGTGGGACAAAAGATCAAAAGGACAGGACGACGAATGGACAAATTTTAAAAATCTTCATGTAATATACCTAATTGAAACAAAATGTTGAGTGATATGTTAAGAATATGCTTCTGCACTGAAATTTAGAGACTACACGTTTGGAAGCCATGAGAGACATGAAAAAAAAATTCTGAAAAGCTCGGTTGCTTCATTACAAGAGGATTGGAAGCATCTTTCCACGTTTCTCGAAGACCACCTTCTATGTACCTCGGAAACATACTTTCAAGAGGCCCGGAAGCTTCCTTTCAAGAGGCCCGGAAGCCTCCTTTCAAGAGGCCCGGAAGCCTCCTTTCAAGAGGCCCGGAAGCCTCCTTTCAAGAGGCCCGGAAGCCTCCTTTCAAGAGGCCCGGAATGTTTGCTAGCCAAACATTAAATGTAATTATTTCGGCTCCGTCATGCTTGTGTACAGCTGAGCCTTTGAAATTAGGTTTCAAATAATAGAATAAGAAGAATATTCATTTATTGCCTTTGGTTCATGAAGAATGATTAAAAAATGAATGAAAGACTCAATTTGGGAATGACGCGTGACTGACTGCTGGTATCAGATTAGAATGCAGGTTCCATTTGGAAAACAAAAAAAAAGTTGTTCGGGACCCCTCGGTAGATTTTTTTGAAATACCTAGGAATTGAAAGATAAGAAGCTATATTTTCACGTAGTTGAAATTTTAGCAACGGCCGAATCGTCATTTGGCCAAAAAAGTCGTTTGGCCGAATAATAGTGAATGTGAAGTACGTGAAGCGATTAACAATGATTGAAAGTGAGAAGTAAGAATGAGAATTGAGAACTTCTCACTGCCCATCTCTTGCTTCTCATTTCTCACGTCGCATTTCTCACTTTCCATGCAGTAAGCACTGATTTCTCACTTCTCACTGTGAAAAGTGAGATATGCATTTGACGTGAGACGATTCACTTCTCATTTCTTACTTCACATTTTTCACTTCTCACTGTAGAAGGTATGAAATGAGAAATTCACGTCAGAAATGAGGAGTGAGCAGTCTGGAATGAGACGTCTCAATTCTCACTCCTTATTTCTCAGTTCTCTTTTCTCACAGTCAAAAGCGAGATGTGAGAACAAGAGAAATAAGAGGTGAAAAAGAGAAGAGAAGAAGAATTCCCTCTTTTCATTTCTCTCTTCTCATTACTAACTTCTCATTTTAGACTTCTCACTTTTTGAAGTGAGGAGTGAGATGTAAGAAATGTAGATTAAGGTGTGAGAGGTGAAAGCTGTACTTCTCTTTTCCCATTGCTCATTTCTCGCTTCTCATTTTTCACTTCTCACTTCTCACAGTGAGAAGCGCGAAGTGCAAAATGAGAAACGAGAAAATAGGAAGCAAGAATAGAGAAGTGAGTAACATGCATTAAGATAGCTTTGTTTAAGAATTCTTAAATATGTTTGTACTAGTTAGTTATGTACGATGTTAGATACAGAAGATTAGTAGTAGTTTAGAAAGAAGTAGCGATAAGAAAGAAAGCCGAGTGTTTTGACTCAAATCCCAAGCATGACCCATACTCCGAACATTTGGTCTTAAATGGTCATTTCGACCCTTTTTTCCCATAATTATTTACATATGACATTGAGTTCGTTTGTAATTTTGATCCTTCGTACCTAAAACCGATAAAAATTTATGATCAAAAGGGTTAAAACGTCATTGTTTGGAATATTACGCTTAATTAATTCCCTAGTAGCACAGTTCACATCGATTTGGTTGCAGCAACTCCAATGGATTTGGTCGCGTATGAGTCACAGTAACTGATATGTAACAAGTGTGCTACTCGAGGTGATGCTACGGTAGTTGCTAACGTCTCACTTATTTTCCTTCTTATGAATTGGGAACATCTTAGCACTAAGATCCACCCAGCCAACACAAAGTCGCATATGATAGCCAATAAATATACAATATAGGCGCATGCCTCCATTTGACTACATGCAAAGTGTACACTTTGTACAGTTGTGCGCAGTGATATACGATCTAGTGTTTGCTGGGCAGTAACTTGGAAACATACCGCTGGTTATCGACCGTTCGGGAGATGCGAAGAAGAGGAGTTATTAAGTCATCAATGAGTCTTTTCAACAGAGCAGATAAAATTCCATCTGACCCTGGGTTGTTGAGATGGAGTGATCTAGGAGGTGGTTATTCTAATTGATTTGTATTAATGTGTCTGAACTGTTTCAGCCGGTAATAAGCTTCATCGCTGCACTGAGAGCGAAATGAGCTGTATCTGGAAAACAGAAATTCGTTGCATGCAGGCAAAAAAAGCGTTCCCAAATTCCTGTTCCCCCTTCATGGATTCAGGAACACCAGTCACGTTTTCCAGAACTTCGCAGAAAACGTGACTGTTGTTCCAGAATCCGTAACTAAGATACTAAGATACATGATCTTGTTAATTCACGAATTTATAAACGCTTTTTTATGCGTGTGATGGTGTCCACACAACACTTGGCAGGTTAAAATCACCATGCACGATAATTTCGTCAACTGCATTTGCCGCTTCAAGGATCGAGTATATCGAGTTACAGTGAGCTTCGACGTATCCTCTGTCACGAGTGCGATCCGGTGCAGAGTAAAATGCGCATAAAATAGTTTGCGGTCTCCAAGCTCTATAATCGTCCAAACCTGCTCAAGGCTATCCCAGGATGAATTTTCAAACTGGCCAGTTCTAGGTATTGACGGCAATAAGAACCTCTTCTATCGATGATCCCCGGCTGTTGTCGATAGGCTTCGATCATATTCGGATCCGAAAACCTGACGTGGGAGCGTTTTTTCTTCCAATCACGTCTTGGTAAAAACGATAATATCGCAACATTTGTCACTGGCTGCATAGCTTTTAAGCAGTAAAGAGCGGGCTTGCATGCAGAAAGCTTTCGAAAGATTTAACTCATGATTTAAATATATTTCGTCCTTGGACTAGTAAGGAATAGATTGAGTCAATCAAACAAGAAAAAAGTTTTGGCGAGAAAGGATATTTGCTGCATTCATTTGCCTTAAGCAAATTAATAGTCATTTATGCTATAGTTAAAGCATCTACAAATTTAAAGATCAGTTAATTTGTATGAAAATGATAAGAAAATACAACAACTACTAAAAATCTACCAAATTCCAGCCTTGATTGGGTACTCAATCTTGGGTTCCAAAGTTCTCTTTGTAAAATTAATTGGACAACAATCAGATTACTTGCCGCATCAACTTTCCCTGCTCGTATAGACTGACTTGGTGTGGAAAGCATAGGACACGACACTGACACCTGCACTATGCTAAAACTGAAGGCTCTTTCCTACTCGGATTCAGTTACATACTTGCACTAGAAAGGGTCGAACATACTGAACTATTAGGTGCATCGATACTAACATCACCACATTCTCCAGCTCTCTGTGATAGGTCACTTCCCCAAAGACCGTGCCAACCGAAATCAGGAGTTGAAAAATTGAGATAAACTGCACTTTGCATTTTTGGCTTCCACGTTTTTTGCTAGCCATGCTGACGACAGCTCTTGCCATGACGACAACGGCGGACGAGTCCTGAACCTCTGGTGATACAATGCATCCTTTTTTGCCATTCGCTCGCCTGCAGTTTGTATTGCAACTCTGTATACATGTACGTTGAATATTAACGCGAGGAAAAAAAAAGACATCGGAATCTGTAACCAGAAAAGAGTTATACTTAAGCTGTATATAATTAATTTAGTTGGAAAATATGAGGATTCACGGCGAGCAATTCAGAAGGAGGAGGATTCCGCGCCCAGTGAAAGCTGAAATCGTGACCGATATGTTTGTGAGTAGGAGATAGTAAGGTGAGTACATGGGAATCTCAGGTCGAACAAAGGCGCTAAATGCACGATGCAAAAAATTGAATAGACGATAATGGAATGAGAAACTCATTGTTTTGAAGTAGCGAAATATAAAAATGCTACTAGTCATACCTTTCAGGGTTGAAATGGTAGGGCCCCCAATAATAGCAGGCCAAAAATAACTCATTGTGTATGATATACTCAGCAACTAGTGATTATTACTATATATTAGTTGAAGAACTGGTCAGAATCTAGTAGTAATTGTCTCTGTAATATTTTCTAGCATGTCTCAGGTCTTACTTCTTACTTGACATGGAAAAATAGTTACAGATTTGTCACAATTTATAAAAGTGTAGCTTGTATGTAATGATGAATCACTTATTATCAAACTTTAACTCCAATTAGGTAAGATCCCTTTCAATCTCCTACGTCAACAGATAACGCCTCCAACCCTGCCCAGCATCATCTCCCCTTCCAGGGAGCACGATTCTGTGTGAATAAGCACAAAACAAAACTGCCCAAATTTTCCACTAAATTTATTATCCTTCCCAATGAATGTATGAGCCAGTTTCCTCAAAATCTACTCCCCACTTTTTATTCCGACCGATACTCGGGGCCCCATTCGCTCGTAAACAGCCATCTCTCTGCGCCAGCAGGGAAGCACTTTTTCCCGGCCCATCCTGCGGCTCACTTTGGTATGCTCGGTTTGGCTATTTGTGTTTCAGTAAATGTTCACAACTTTTTTGCACTCTCGGTTTTCCCCATCCCGCCTTGCGTTGGAGCCCGCGCCCTGTATCGATACGATCCCCACCATTGAATGACTGACTGACTATGTCTAGTCGAATGGTGATGCTCTCTTGTTCTCGCTGGCTACCTATCTGGCACTCGTGCTTTGAGGCTCACTTCAACGGTGCTGCGGGAGATATTCTGGGAAAAAGAGTCCTGCAAAACCGTAACTCTGTTTTGTATGTTTAATGTATTGAAAGTTTTTCAGTTATTTTCGGCGGGCAGCCGACATCGCGGTACATTTTTCGCAGCCACACTGCCAACAGCGGAGTCAGTTTGGCGTTTAAACATTTTTTATTTTGCATTCCTTCGGTACTCTACTTTCATCACTATATTGGTTTGCGTTTTGGAGAGTGTGTTGCTCGGAATTTCAAACACATAAAGCGCTCAGCTTTTTTGTCTATTTGATCCAGTGTCCTTGTGCGTTCCCGTGTCACCACCACGCACTGCCACAGCGTTTTTACTCCAGCAAAGTCTGGTTTGACCGGTTTGACTAGCTGCTGGCAGACAAAACTGTAGATTAATCGTTTTTTGTTCGTCTGCAATCTGTCCGGTTGGAATGTGATACAGTGAGTGACGCAGCCCGGAGTCGAAAATTGAGATAAAACATAATAATTGATTGTCTGGCTTCACGGCTGAACGCAAACGGATTAAATTACAACAAAGAAAATGTTTGCAATTTCCTTTGAATGCATTATCCTTAAAGCTAACAATTGATATTGGAGTATCGCTTCAGCCAATTTATATTTAGAGTTGGAAAAGCACCCTCTATTTTCGTAGTGGCTGGTTACTTACAAGAAAATGAGTGCACTTTTTTACGTATACAAAAAAATACAAAATACCAGTTTTTGAATAGCTCTACGAACGTAAATTTTGTTTGCAATCATTTTGCAGATGATTAAAACAAATAAATTTTAATAAGTTTAGGAAATAAACATGAAAGGAGATTTGGAAATATCATGAATGGCATTATTTTTTTAGTAATTTGATCCAGAACGCTATTCCTCCTGCTCCTCATTGGTGACATTAATGCCCACCACCTTACGTGGGGAGGTTCCAAGGCCGACGCTCGAGGCACTGGTGAAGCCGACTGGAAGGAGTACGAGCGTACCATGTAAACTGCTCACCGACATAATCCTCACTGTTGCCCAGCAAGCCATCCCGCAGTCTAGTGATCCGTGATAGTGATAGTTGTCCCGACTGTCGAACCCTTAGATGGTCGACTGAGGGAGCTCGGCGATTTCATCAATGCTGTTCTTACAACTGGCCCTCTGCTAAAATTTTAATTTCTGTTCGCTTCATATAGGTCGTTCACTTGCAACATTTATTCATACTATTCTTCATTAGTAGGCTGACCATACGTACCGTATTTAACGGGACAGTCCCGTTTTTTAGGCCTTGTTGTGCTGTCCCGTCGTAATCTAAAAAATCCTCAATTTGTCCCGTTTTTTCATTGATTCATCAAAGAAGCTCCAAAATATTATTCAGACAAATTATATAGGAATCGAAAACCAAATACAAAGAAAGTGGACGAAACCCATAAAAAAGTGTGAGATGTTATGACAAACTCACAAAGTGTTGCTTTTAAAAGAATGCTATCTATGCCGTTATGTATTTTGCATGGATCGACTTTGCTTAAGGTTGTTTAACAGTTAATGACAACAGGTTAAACGGGAGATTTTTTCATAAAGTTTCATTTTAATGACTTTTTTTCTGCTTTTTCCGAAGGCATTCAATTTTGGCCAATTTCATCAGTGGATTGAACGGAACCTTGGTAGGCAAGTCTGTATATTCTGAAAATCAGGTCACGCCTAAGCGTCAATAAAATGAGCACATGGACAGCCATTCTTATTCTATTTTTTTATCTGCTTTACCACATATTTTTCAATCGTTTATAAAATATTTATAAATCAGCTGAACAAAACCGAGTTCAAGCCAGTTTCTAATCGATGGGAAATTTGTTCGGATTTCGGTCCTCACTTACTTTAACACTATAGTTCAGAGATCAGGAGCTTGTCTGCAAATTTCGCTTCCTAATGTGAGGGCGGGTTTTATGGGATTCCGTTGTAGAAAATCAAAATTTAGGCCCATTTCAAAATACAATCCGGCGGAAATCTCCGAGACTCCGAGCAGTAAACCAGCCTATATATTAGCCAGGATTTGTTTTTTTTACTTTTCGTGACAAAATTGCATGAGTTTCATCTTCTTGGAAGCACATGGGAACAACGTCAATGGACAAAATTCCCGAGGTGTGAAGCGTCATTTGAATCAATGTCGATCTAAAAGAACTGTAAATTGATTAGGTTTGACATTTATTCACATGCAAAATATGGAAATAACTAAAATTACATTTTATTAATGTTCTTTCACTGTTAGGATTCTTGGAATTCTTTTCCGCAGATTCTCCATCACTTATATTCATGAAAAATGGTTTTAGTTCGGGAAATCAATAGGTTCACCTTTTTGTTCTTTTCGCATTTGTCTTTTGACATTTTTTTTCATAAAATTATTTTAAATTTTCTCTTTAATGCCCAGGGTGCTTTTACATTTTTTTTTTATTTTCAATGGTTTAGAATTGGGAAAGTTTTTGACATTGGTCAGTAATAAAAATTTTATTACTGACCAATGTCAAAAACTTTCCCAATTCTAAACCATTGAAAATAAAAAAAAATGTAAAAGCACCCTGGGCATTAAAGAGAAAATTTAAAATAATTTTATGAAAAAAAAAAATCCTTAATGCATGTTTTAAACAGTGGGTTTAAATAATATTTTAAAATTCCAGAATTCTTCCAATTTTTTTTAATGCGTAATTTTTTGTTCCTTCGTGTTTTCGTCCGCGCCCGTTTGAAGAGTGAAATATTTGTAGTTAAGTATTTTACCACATCTAACTCTATACAATAGAAAGTTATTGTGGCGAATGATTTGCTCTAAAATGTTTCTCTTACTTCTTACACGGAAAATTAAAATAAAGCCCATAAATTTTGAAATTCCCACAACTCTTGAATTTTGACACAAGGGTTTTTGACATGACCCGTTTTGCATGTGCGTTTGTCCCGTTTTCTCACCGAAATGATCTGGTCAGCCTATTCATTAGGGGTCATACACTTATTATGTAAGCAATTTTTCTGGGTTTTTCGACCCCCTCTCCCCCCATGTAAGATTTTTTCATACAAATGATTATTTATTGAGAAAAATATATTAAGCTCTTTTAGTGGAATATATTAAACCGTCTAGGGGCAGCAGGGACTATGTCCAAGGGCTTGACGATCCCTCCTCAGGCCATCTGCGAGTTGTGGCGCCTGCCTAGGATGTGGTGGGGTTTGACAGTGGGCCCTGTTAAACCTCTATAAAAAGCTGCATGTATCCGCAAGTAGGCTCCGCCAAAGCGACCATGTGCCGCTCAAAGCGCACAAGCCCAAGTCCTGGTGTTAGGTGGGACGCTAAACAGCCCTGACACGATGGCCCTCCGGCGAGACAGGAGGTTTGCGCAGGCCCAATAAGCCGCCTGGAAAACCAATAATTACGAACAATATAAGAGATAATGCGACTCGATATAATCGGCAAAGACCTAGGCGACGAATAAAGGATCACGATTGGAAGCTTGGAACATGGAACTGCAAGTCGCTAGGTTTCGCAGGTTGCGACAGGATGATCTACGATGAATTACATCTTCGCAACTTCGACGTCGTGGCGCTGCAGGAGATTTGCTGGACAGGACAGAAAGTGTGGAAAAGCGGGCATCGGGCGGCTACCTTCTACCAAAGCTGTGGCACCACCAACGAGCTGGGAACTGGCTTCATAGTGCTGGGTAAGATGCGACAACGCGTGATTGGGTGGCAGCCAATCAACGCAAGGATGTGCAAGCTGAAGATAAAAGCCGTTTCTTCAACTATAGCATCTTCAACATGCACTGCCCACACGAAGGGAGACCCGACGACGAGAAAGAAGCGTTCTACGCACAGCTGGAGCAGACATACGATGGATGCCCACTGCGGGACGTCAAAATCGTCATCGGTGACATGAACGCGCAGGTAGGAAGGGAGGAAATGTATAGACCGGTCATCGGACCGGATAGTCTGCACACCGTATCGAATGACAACGGCCAACGATGCATAAACTTCGCAGCCTCCCGCGGAATGGTAGTCCGAAGCACCTTCTTTCCTCGCAAAAATATCCACAAGGCCACATGGAGATCACCTAACCAAGAAACGGAAAACCAAATCGACCACGTTCTAATCGACGGTAAATTCTTCTCCGACATCACGAACGTCCGCACTTACCGCAGTGCGAATATTGAATCCGACCACTACCTTGTTGCAGTATGCCTGCGCTCAAAACTCTCGACGGTGTACAACACGCGTCGAAGTCGGACGCCGCGGCTTAATCTTGGGCGGCTACAAGACGGTAGACTAGCCCAAGAATACGCGCAGCAGCTGGAAGTGGCACTCCCAACGGAAGAGCAGCTAGGCGCAGCGTCTCTTGAAGATGGCTGGAGAGATATTCGATCCGCCATTGGTAGCACCGCAACCGCTGCACTTGGCACGGTGCCCCCGGATCAGAAAAACGACTGGTATGACGGCGAATGTGAGCAGTTAGTAGAAGAGAAGAATGCAGCATGGGCGAGATTGCTGCAACACCGCACGAGGGCGAACGAGGCACGATATAAACAGGCGCGGAACAGACAAAACTCGATTTTCCGGAGGAAAAAGCGTCAGCAGGAAGATCGAGACCGTGAAGAGACGGAGCAACTGTACCGTGCTAATAACACACGAAAGTTCTATGAGAAGTTGAACCGTTCACGTAAGGGCCACGTGCCACAGCCTGATATGTGTAAGGACTTAAACGGGAACCTTCTTACGAACGAGCGTGAGGTGATCCAAAGGTGGCAGCAGCACTACGAAGAGCACCTGAATGGCGATGTGGCAGACGAAGATGGCGGTATGGTGATGGACCTGGGGGAACGCGCGCAGGACATAGTTCTACCGGCTCCGGATCTCCAAGAAATCCAGGAGGAGATTGGCCGGCTGAAGAACAACAGTTGGAGTTGACCAACTAGCAGGAGAGCTATTTAAACACGGTGGTGAGGCACAGACTAGAGCGCTGCACTGGGTCATTACCAAGATTTGGGAGGAGGAAGTTTTGCCACAGGAGTGGGTGGAAGGTGTCGTGTGTCCCATCTACAAAAGGGCGATAAGCTGGATTGTAGCAACTACCGCGCAATCACATTGCTGAACGCCGCCTACAAGGTACTCTCCCAAATTTTATGCCATCGACTAGCACCAATTGCAAGGGAGTTCGTGGGGCAGTACCAGGCGGGTTTTATGGGCGAACGCTCCACCACGGACCAGGTGTTCGCCATTCGCCAAGTACTGCAGAAGTGCCGCGAATACAACGTGCCCACACATCATCTATTCATCGACTTCAAAGCCGCATATGATACAATCGATCGGGACCAGCTATGGCAGCTAATGCACGAAAACGGATTTCCGGATAAACTGACTCGGTTGATCAAAGCGACGATGGATCGGGTGATGTGCGTAGTTCGAGTTTCAGGGGCATTCTCGAGTCCCTTCGAAACCCGCAGAGGGTTACGGCAAGGTGATGGTCTTTCGTGTCTGCTATTCAACATCGCTTTGGAAGAAGTAATACGAAGAGCAAGGATTAACACGAGTGGCACAATTTTCAATAAGTCCGTCCAGCTATTTGGCTTCGCCGACGACATAGATATTATGGCACGTAACTTTGAGAAGATGGAGGAAGCCTACATCAGACTGAAGAGGGAAGCCAAGCGGATCGGACTAGTCATCAACACGTCGAAGACGAAGTACATGATAGGAAGAGGTTCAAGAGAAGACAATGTGAGCCACCCACCGCGAGTTGGCATCGGTGGTGATGAAATCGAGGTGGTAGAAGAATTTGTGTACTTGGGCTCACTGGTGACTGCCGAAAATGATACCAGCAGAGAAATTCGGAGACGCATAATGGCTGGAAATCGTGCATACTTTGGACTCCGCAAGACGCTCCGATCGAATAGAGTTCGCCGCCGTACCAAACTGACAATCTACAAAACGCTAATTAGACCGGTAGTCCTCTACGGACACGAGACCTGGACGATGCTCGTGGAGGACCAGCGCGCACTCGGAGTTTTCGAAAGGAAAGTGCTGCGTACCATCTATGGTGGGGTGCAGATGGCGGACGGTACGTGGAGGAGGCGAATGAACCACGAGCTGCATCAGCTGCTGGTAGAACCATCCATCGTTCACACCGCGAAAATCGGACGACTGCGGTGGGCCGGGCACGTAGCCAGAATGTCGGACAATAACCCGGTGAAAATGGTTCTCGACAACGATCCGACGGGTACAAGAAGGCGAGGTGCGCAGCGGGCAAGGTGGATCGATCAGGTGGAAGATGACTTGCGGACCCTCCGTAGACTGCGTGGTTGGCGACGTGTAGCCATGGACCGAGCCGAATGGAGAAGACTCTTATATACCGCACAGGCCACTTCGGCCCTAGTCTGAATAAATGAATGAATTAAACCGTCTAAGACGAATTAAGTACTGTCCATTTAATTCCACCAGTTAATTTTCGTTATCTTTACAGATACGTATTTCGACCACAACTGTGTGGTCGTCTTCAGTGTCTTGTACTTGTAAGTCGAGTCAAGTACAAGACACTGAAGACGACCACACAGTTCTTGATTGCTTTGAGAATAGGTCGTATGTGCAAAAGAGAGGCTCTCTTCGTTCACGCTCTCTTTCGCTTGTACATAAGCTAGTTTTGCATATTTTGCCACATTTTCACTTCAGAACGCTAGACAAAGCTATAATCTTTAGATATCTGCCAAGAAATCTGAAGTAAACTTTATTATAGATCTGTAATAATCGAAAGAGAATGGAGGCAAAGAGAGACTCTCTTTTGCACATACGACCTATTCTCAAAGCACTCTAGAGTTGTGGTCGAAATACGTATCTGTAAAGATAACGAAAATTAACTGGTGGAATTAAATGGACAGTACTTAATTCGTCTTAGACGGATTATTTATTTATATGGAGCGTAAGATGTTTACCGAACCCCCCCCCCCCATTTGTGCTTACGTAATATGTTTACGGCTCCTTATTGCGCTCCCTCTCTACTTTGAGCTTTAAATACTTTTTTCCAATTTCATTTATTTAAAGGCTCAGTTGTGTATTACACATTGCGGAGCCGCGAGCACTCAAATTATACAAAATCGATCTCTCCGATGTCCAATTCGTCGTCGTTTGACTTCGCTGGTATTTCCAAAGCAGGATCCTTTTTCACTTCCTGTACATTCCTCACAAATTGTATTCCTGTCGTACTTAGTACAACCATTTTCACCTTCTCTAGTCACGAATCTGAAGCGCTCCGGCTAAAAAAGTTGAATCCGTTTTGTAATGTTTCTGTCGAGGAATCAATACCACCTGGCAGAATTAGACGTCGGATCCACCCCGCACAAAGTTAACACGTTTACTGGAATGTTTAGTAACAGCATCCCTCGTACCTCGTCATGATCAAAATTTCCATTCGATTTCGTGGGCACTACAGATACTGGAAAGAAACGATGTGATTCAAACTCACAATCAACTCGCTTGGTTTTGCGCCAAGCCGTGAATGGAGAATAAGTGTGCCTGAAGCTGAAGGTGCCTTCATGATCCACTAGTTCGGCCTTTCGACTGCTTAAGAACGAAAATTTGGTGAGCCACTTCCAACATGTATTATTAATTTACATTAAAAACTATATGAAAATAACGTAAAAATATTAAATAACCACCAGGGCACCCGATTGAAGCGATTTGGATAGGAAGAGTGGGTTTGCCAATTTCCTTTTATCAACGTTTCGTGGATAGAGGGCTGGCTCTTCTCCCCATCTATTGGGTCAATCTGAGAAACGAGGGCTAGATTATATTATTGTATGTACGAACTTTCTTCTAGAAGGAGATTCTCTATTCATCCCGTAGATTCGCATAAGTGTCTCTACTTATGGAACCACCCCACCCATTTTTGGCATTTTTGGATATATGCAGCTTCTCGAGCAAATTATTCAATTGGGTTGTTTAATAATGCACGAGAAATGCACAATCACTGCTAGGACGATTAATCTAGGTTTTTATTAATATTTTCCGAAACTATGAACAGATGATGGTAACTTAAGTTCAGAGTGTAAGCACATTCTGTTTTGCAACTGTTCAGTGCATTACATTTGTGACAGAGATGATGGTTTTTCGAAACTGGGGAATCAATGTTCTTGATTGGAGTTTGAAACGATACAACTTTTATTGCTCCGTTGAACATAAGAACAACGATATTCGATGTGATGTATTCTGCGACTGGTAGACTACGACTACGACTGAGTGAATTATCCTACTGCTTTACTGCCCATGATCGCATATTTGTAACATTTGCATTTTTGGCGATTTTGAGTTAAGCTTGGGGATCGTCTCCAAATTGTTAGTTATTTAAGCTGACAAAGTGAAATCAGAAAGTTTGTTCTAGAAAACCTGAAAAAACTATCAAGTTGTTTTGTAACATTGAGCGAAGTGACCGCATATCGGTAACACTGGAAAATTCTATCGCCGGTATGCCGTGTTCCTTGAACAAAAAAAATCGCAATTAATTTGTACTCAAATAATAAGTAATGTAAATGATGCTTTGTAAAATTTCAACTGAAAAAAGTGTTTCTCTAATTTTTGATGATTTTTAGAAAATTAGCTAGATTTCCATACTGATGCATATCATAAGCTAAAACGTTCCATTTCTCCCATGCCTACTTTTGTCGATTGTTACAAATATGCGATCATGGGCAGTTTAACATGTTAAACATACCCCGTCTCCCCTTCAAGCGGGCTTGGTAGTCATATGGCTACTGCTTCTGCCTCATACGCAGGAGGTCGTGGGTTCAATCCCAGGTCCGTTCCATTCTTCTTCTTCTTCTTCTTCTTCTTCTTATTGGCATTACATCCCCACACTGGGACAGAGCCGCCTCGCAGCTTAGTGTTCATTGAGCACTTCCACAGTTATTAACTGCGAGGTTTCTAAGCCAAGTTACCATTTTGCATTCGTATATCACGGCTAACACGATGATACTTTTATGCCCAGGAAGTCGAGACAATTTCCAATCCGAAAATTGCCTAGACCGGCACCGGGAATCGAACCCAGCCACCCTCAGCATGGTCTTGCTTTGTAGCCGCGCATTTTACCGCACGGCTAAGGAGGGCCCACCGTCCGTTCCATTCTCCTACTTTGTATCTTTCTCTTTATTTCTCATGTTCTAGCAATCGCTAGAACTGGAAATGGACTTCCATACCGTTTCCATTACTATTCCTATACCTTCAACTTGAGTATTCTATCAGTAATCTGCTAGAATTGGAAATGAACTATAGAGCTCGTTTCCTACATCCAATTAGAAATTCCATCAGTTACCTTCTCCTATCTATCACTTTGGCAGCTCGTTAACCAAGACGGACCTCTGCCTCTCCAACCTAACCCAGAAATTCCAACAAATTCCGCATGAACTCGTGGCAAGTGCAGAGGTATATTCGGCTTGCAGTGGGCGAGTGATTGCATCATCATTTCCTCCCCTTCCCTACATTGACTTGCATTCTGACGTGGCAGGCGCCAGTATGACCTAACAAATGAGATCACCAGTACTTGTACATTGAAGATGTGTGCTAGTCCCAAGCAAACATCTGTTGTGCAAGAACAGCTGATCTGGTCATAATGGAGTAGCAACTACGAGCAGTCAATCAAGCTCAAGCTCAAGCTCAAGCTCAAGCTAAACATACCCCGTCTCCCCTTCTTCTCTTGGGAGATATAAATGCCCACCACCCGACCTGGGGAGGTACACGGTCGGACCCCCTTGGTGTTGCCCTACGCGAGCTTTCGTTGAGGCAGATCTAGTTCCCCTAAACGATGGTGCACCGCCATCGACGTGGCCACCATCAGCTGACCATTCCTTTCCATGTTAAATTGGGGAGTTGCTCCGACCTCTATGGGAGCAACCATTTTCCAATTCACGCCTCTCTTCCTAGCACTTCTAAGAGGCCGCGATGGCTTTTTAATGCCGCCCACTGGGAGTCCTTTAATAGCAGCATTCTACACGCGTTGGAGCACACTACCCCGCTTACGCTTCCCGACTTCTCCGAAGTCGTTCTCGACGCTGCTGGTCTATCCATCTTTCAGACCAGTTCTCGGCCAGGACGCAAAGCCCTTCGTTGGTGGTCGGACGAAACGCGTCGAGCTGTAAAAGTCAAAAGGAAAGCCCTCCGAGCGCTCAGGAGAGAAAGGTAAGAGTATTGGTAAACTACAATCAAAAACACTATGTGTGCCGAACGGTTATCAAAGACGCCAAAAAGAAGCAGTGGGAAGACTTGACTCCATAAATTCGGCCCAATCCACCGCCGAACTATGAGGAAAAGTCAATGCGCTTAGTGGCAAGCGTAAGTCTTCCCCCATCCACATCGATTCGCAAGACCGTACTATTTCCGATCCGCCGGATGTGGCCAATGCACTCGGGGAGTACTTCGCATCACTCGCATCAGTAAGCGGCTACCCAGCCGATTTTCAAAGACTCATAGCCACCAGGGCTCTGACGCTGCAGAACCTTCGAGTCCCGGTGGACTTGCGAACTTTCCCAATAAACCAGCCCTTTTCGTTCGCTGAGCTTTCCTTCGCTCTTGTCAGAAGCAAAGGGAAGTCTTGCGGTTCGGATGGAATAGGGTATCCGATGCTGAAAAACCTTCCTCCTACCGCCAAAATAGTATTCCTCGATCTGGTAAATCAAGCCTGGACCAATCAAACTTTTCCCGACGAGTGGCGCCTCAGCCACGTTATTTCGATATCTAAAAACAGTATCTCCTCCCGCGACGCCGCTGATTACCGGCCTATCTCGCTGACTTCCTGTGTATCAAAGATCGTAGAGAGGGTGGTCAACCGTAGGCTGCGTGAAAATCTTGACGACTTGTTTTCGCCAAAACGCCTTTCGCCCGGGGTATGGGACAAGTTCGTACTTTGCCGGATTAGGAGACGTACTCCAAAGCACCTTTGACCAAGGGAAATACGTCGATCTAGTTTCCCTGGATATCTATAAGGCATTTAACTGCATTTGGAGCCAACTAGTGCTCAAGCAGTTGGTGGATTGGGGTTTCACCTAGCTTAAGTGCATAACTTCCTCACACGCCGGTCCTTCCGGGGAGACTGGGGTCTCGCAGGGATCTGTTCTGGCAGTAACTGGTTGCCATGAATTTGGTCTTCAATGGCATCCTCCTGGACTCCCGGCGGCTAGGGCCCACTGCACTATGGTCCAGGATATAGATTTACGCGGAAAGATGCATTTTACGCCAAAACAATATTTTTTAGAAAAAAACTGTTGTTGTACAAAATGTACAAACCAAAAAATAGGGTGGCCCATCATATAAAAAAACCCAGATTAATCCACCTAGCGTTGGTGATGCCTTTCTCGCAATTAGTTAAGACACCAACCTTATATGGGGCCAATATGGTTCGGTGTACCATTTTATTCATAACTTTTAAACGCAATGACCGATCGTTATCAAATTCAATAGTGATCAACAAGGCTTTGTCATCTGTCGAATAAAACTTGTTGCGAGAAAATCGGTTAAGGATTACTATACGAAAAGTTGTCTAATGTTTTCTTTAGATTTTGTGCACACACATACACACACACATACACACATACATACACACGGACAGACAGACATGTGCTCAGTTCGTCGAGCTGAGTCGATTGGTATATAACACTATGGGTCTCAGAGGCTTCTATAAAAAGTGCGTTTTCGGAGTGAAATGATAGCCTTTCGGTACAACTTTGTTGTACGAGAAAGGCAAAAAGTAGAAAATATTTTTTTTATTTCTCGGAATATTGACATGATATGTTCTACAAAGTTGTAGCGCAGCTTTTTCCAATCAATTTTGCTATAAAAACTTTTTCTGTAGCTCTTAAGTTGGCTTATTTAGAGCAATTTTATACTTGGATTAGGGTGTCCCTAAAAACACTATTTTTGATCTACTCTTTTTGTTTTCGATTTTTCGGAAAAGTAGTCTTCGGGTGCCTTTTAGAGCAAAAAAAAGCAACTTTTGATGGGTAAATATGCTCAATATCTTTTGCCAATCAAAAGTAATATTCGTTTTTCAGTCAAAATTACATTTTTTTCATAAGTTGATATCTCCGGTTAGGGCAGGTATAGAGAATAAAAACCACAATTTTCAAGAAAACTTCGATTGCAGCGTTCTCGTAAACGCGCAAATATGCGCAAGCAAATCACTCACTAAAAGGTGGTACTAGGGTTATATTTCAATCCACCATTTACAGATGAGGGGACATTAAGGGACATTAGGTTTGCGGGATCATTTTATAGCGAAGAATTATGACAATTAAAGTTTTTCTTCTACAACTTTTTGATACTAATCTTTGCGTGCAAAGCAAACCAAACTATCAAAAAGCTGAAGTTTTAAGCTTTAATATGGTATATAAAATTTTATATTTGGAGAAAAGTTGACTTCATAACATACAAAGTAAGGAATGATCTTTTAGTTTCACCAGCTTTTTTCACTTCGCCAGCCCATATCTTTTGACTGAATAAACACAGCGCTTCAATATTTTCTGATTCTCTTATCTAGGGTATATGCTTCATATGATATATAAATTAGACAGATTGGAGATAGTAAATTTTTCGATTAATGGCCACCCTTTTCCCCGTAGTGCACTGGCATGCAGCGAGGAACTGGCACTCATCCACAGGCAACATAGATAGCTCCATTGTGAGGCGCTCTAAAAGAGGGGGCAAAACGGAAGCTTTTCGAAGATCGGTCGCCGAGTTGCTAAATTGCTGAATTGCTGAATTTAGGGACCATGAGAGAAGGGGTCGGCTCAGGCGTTACCGGGAGCAACCTCACGGTCTCGGACAGCCTCCCTGCACAATGCAATGCAGCGTCTTCTCGGCGGAAACCGCAGCTCAGTTGATTGCCGCTATTACCCCCTCTGACAAACCCAGTCCAAGTTCTGACTGATTCCACTAGTGCCATCGATGCACTACAAAGTGACCACCCAAAACATCAATGGATCCAGGCCATCCACGCCGATGAACAACAATCGACAACCCTCGCCTGGATTCCCGGGCACTGTGGGGTGCCAGGCAACGTCACTGCGGACATTCTGGCTGGAGTCGGCCACCAAGGCCGGCGTTTCAAAACATCCGGTTCCCTTAGCTGACGTTAAAACCTGAATCAAAAATATCGTCAGCCAGAATTGGGAAAACCAATGGTCTGCTTCCAGAACCACGCAATTGCGGAAGGTCAAGGGATCCACGGCCCCCTGGAACTGAAGTAATTTAAAATTCACAGAAATAAGGGAAAAAATGAAGTGGATAGATGTGTAGAGAGACAGTTATCTAACTCGTACTTATAGATCTTATAATTTTCGACAGCTCATCAGTGGATGCTGCGACGGGTTATCAAATATGAATGATGGAATAAGTACACTAGATCATTAGATATCGAGTAGTTAGACTACATATATGTAATCTAGTAAATCTACATATGATAATTCAACGGTCGTTAACCTAACTAACCGTGGCACGTCGTTATTTTGATACCAGGGGTTGGGTCTTACGACAGGATTATACACCGGCTCAAAATGTGAAGAAAATCCAACTAAGGGATTTTCAGGGTTCGTTTCGAGCAAAGAGTGACCAGCGATTCCACCGGACCTGAACTCTATGAATTCCACTCTCTTGAGTTCGGGAGCCGCGTCTGCTCTAAAACACCATGTTTTTTGTGCAAGTTTTGAAGCTACAACTGGTGGCATCTGGTAAAATAACACAAGAGCACCCGCGAGCGTCGTACGATGCGTTCCTAGATCGTCTTCGACTAGTGGGTCTTTCAAAATCATGAAGATTGATATGTCGTAAGCTGGGTTTCGTAGCTTATCGAAATGTGTCCACTTCCCTGAGGGAATCAGGTTTCCGGAACATCCGGAACCATTTCCTAGTGATCAAATTGTATCAAACTAGCTTCCGATATTGGTCAATAATGATTGACCACGTGGGCAATAACATTCTGGGTACTTCTGGGTACCCCTTAATAAATCCGGCCAGACTGGCACCATGGTCAAAGCAAGTCATGTTCCTCAAAAACGGCAATCGGACATAAAATGAGCTAGGATGTCTAGGTCAGACCGAAAGCCGGGCTAAGATTTGTTCGCCTAAATTTTGCCATCAGGTAGCTTGTCCTCCCTTGTTTGTCTTATGAACATAAAGTCCATTTCGCACGAAACCTTTGATGGCCTAAATAATAGATTGTGCACAATTATTATTGTTTTTGAATACTTGGCGTAATAACCAATGGTAATCAAGCCATCAGGTAGCATAATTTTGGTTAAAGCTTTAATATATTTACAACGATAAATGTGCTCAACCACAGCATAAAAGACTAAGCTTTGAGCCATATACCATTGAGGATTTCCTTATAAAATCGAGAAGAAGGAATGTTCAGAACAGAGGGGTTTATTGTAATTTCCGAGGCTCCTTGAAGGAGGAATTCATAAAAATACTAGTGAAATACTACCTCAGAACACTATATTGAGGAATACCCTAAAATTATTGTCGGTTTTTAAGCATCTGGTGAATCCATTTAGTTATAATATTGGGAATTCCCAAAACATTTATAAATACCCTGACTGATCCACCTAGCGATGACGGTACCTTTGCATATAAAAAATAGTGTTTTGACCATTCCGAGCTCATAGTCCGATCCGACCAATTTTCAATAGGAAATAATGGGACAGGATTTCGCGTCGAATGCAACTTGTTGCGAGTAAAAAAAAACTATTCATCGACTTCAAAGCCGCATATGATTCAACCGATCGAGACCTGCTATAGCAGCTAATGCACAGATTTCCGGGCAAATTGATTTTGTATCGGTGGTAACGAAATCGAGGTTGTTGAAGAATTCGTATACTTGGGCTCACTGGTGTCGTCCGAAAACGATACTAGCACAGAAATTCGGAGACTATCCTCTCAAGCTTAGCCTATTTCAGCAAAAACTATCAACTTTCCGTTGTTCTAGAGTGTCTCCTTGGAGATGCCGAACAAGATGACTGATTCTGCTTCTAGAAACACTTCTTGGCAGTAAGCTCACTGCTGCCTTAAGTAAGCCTTGTGAGCAAAGGCGTAGGATTTAAGCATATGCGGTATTTCGAAAAATTTCGTTTCAGGTGGTTCGAAACGAAATTCCGCGGAATTTCGCGGAATTTGAGCTTGGCGAAATCTAATTTCTTGATTTCGTTTCGTTTCGTAAAATTACAAAAATTTCGCTGGAAAAAAAAGCTTTATACGAAATTTAACGGAATTTCGAAACAAATTTAAACTTAAACTATGCTGCCTCGTACGGTCATATATTATCAAAAAAAAATTGGCTGCGGCGCTGAACAAAATCATAAAGCTGTTTTCAAAACTTTATGTTATACATTTTTTTCTATTAACGCTTACTACATAATCTTATTCTGATTGTCGGCTCAGAATACGTAATAAATTTTCTTCTCTTCCATTGAATTTGCATTGGATTGATTTGAAACACGGTTTTCATTTTCGAGTTTTCAAAATACTTCATTTACAATAAATATTAAGTCGCTTATCAAGGTGGCTTTACTGGAATTACCTTTTCAACTAACCAACGTTTTATTTCCCATGACGCTCACGGAGATGCAGAGCATTCCTCGGTCTGTTAAAACAATGAATGTCAAACTAATTGGCCTAATAGCAGTTCGTCGAGCTGATTGTATATACAACTGTGGGTCTTCGAGCCACAGGTCGAATTTGGAAGGCAATGGTAGCCTCTTTGTGCAACTTTTTGTATGAGAAAGGAAAAATTATTTCTTCATACCTGGCATTCCTGACAAGCTGCTGCCGTAAAACTTTGCGATCACATTTCTGAAATACAATCTGAAATGCATATCTTTGTGCTTTTAAGAAAGAAGCTGAGGGCTATTCTAGTTAGCAAATGTATGCGAATAACAACTCTCTATCTGCGTATACGCCTGAAAGGTGTGGGTATTAAATAAGTATCCCACTAGATATAAAATACAATCTATACATTAATTTTCTGGTTTTGAGTTAGCTCAATAGCATAAAACAACGCTAATAAGCAATATGAAGTATGCCTTAGCATAATTACATAAATCTTCAGTGAAATAAAGTTTTTAACAGAATTTGAATCCAAACACAAAATATAGATCGTTCCGATAATTATAAATAGGGGAGATCGCCCAGTACCGTACACATAAGCCATTTAACGAAAAACTCTCTAGTTATCCGGATTATGTTTACGTGTATACCACATACACAAAATATGATCATTAATGATTCATACAAACGATACTTGATCATTTGAACTCGACGATGTATTTTGATGATGAATTTTAGTGAAAATGTTCACGGCTCAGAGAAGTGACCCCGAGTACCGAACACTATTGGATCATGTTCAAATAAGACCCAGTTCCTATTATATAAGTGAAGACATCATTTAGAGCAGTGGTGCTCAGCACTTTGGGTGTTTTCTCGTCAATTTGCTTCTCACACAATAAAAATAAGCTTTGACCATACAAATTAGCACTTGGTCGAAAGCTTTCAAATATATCTATCTGCTGAGGGTAATAAAATGGATATTGGTGTTAAATTCACTCCGTACGAAACGATCAAAGCAAAACAAAGGTGCGGCCCGCGATTTCAACACCATAATTCTTTTAAATACCCTCTGCTGGCAGATATATTTGAAAGCTTTCGTCCAAGTACTGACTTGATAGAAGAAAGCTCTTTTTCATTGTGTCACAAGCAAATCAAGGGGGAAAACGCCCAAAATGCTGAGCACCACTATTTTAGAATAATAATATTTTTCCCTTGCTTCAAGCTGTAGATATTAAAACGTGTTAGTAGAGCTTATTTGATTCTCCAGCTCAATTTCTTATATTCTACTAAAATTCTCTCCATTTTCAATGGCATCTTCAATTTTTGTTTCTACTTATTTCTGTGGCTTTCTGATATCTCAGCAAGGGAAAACAATTGAATTGAAGTAAGTTTAACAAAACAGGTGCAAACAATGGCTATTGGATCACATGAAACTGCTCACTGTCCGGACCCGAGGGACAGCTACCGGATACGGAAATTGATTTTGCACCATAGATATATTATATATTCAACAAATCATGATCGCTATTTGATATATATGACTAATATTGACCATTTCGACATCATCAGAATACATTCGATTGATTTTGATATTGGTGATTCAAACCTATTAAAATTAGGCGAAACATGAAAATTTTTGACATTTTTGTTCAATTACTAATTTTATACAAAGTTTACAACATGAGGATCTGATATTCCATGCAGGTTAAAGACTTTTCAATAGCTTTCTTTTGTACTACATGAGATGATGGTGGAATCTCTGCAAGTGTTATTTTTAGAAGTGTTCGATATTGGGAGGTGTCCGGCGCTGGGGGATCTCACCTTACACTAAGAAATAGTGAGCAATTGGAATGGCGTTTGATATTTCACGGAAATGTCGATGTTTCTTATAGATTATATTCTCCTCTTTCACGTGATGTATAGGTACCGATTTTTTTGCTTAAAATTAAGAAAATATGGATCTTTTAATTTCGATTTAAAACAAATGTCTGCGCAAAATTGGTTATTTTTGGAACGTGTTTTTTTTTGGTAAATTATCTAGAAAAGAACGTATAACTGTTAGATCAATATAACTTTTAATGCAGACGCATAACAATAATTATTTAGAATTTTAACAAAAAATATTTCGAAAAGCGAATTATCATCATTAGTACGAATGTAATTTTAGAATCAGACGATTTTCAGGTATGTTCAGTGGCGTTGCCAGAAAATTGGTCAGGGAGGGGTTTTCCAAACATTTTCTTTTCGTCTTTTCGTTTTGTGTTATGCCCCTATCCGGAGATGACGAGTTCGATTCTCGGTCCGATCTTTGATGTTTCCGGGTGGGAAACACTCCCGACTCACCAGGCTTAGTAAGTATCCATTTTACTTGCCACACAATCTACATACTCATGCAATGGCGGGCATAGAAAAGCTTTCAATTAATAATTTAGGAATACTAAGTTTGAAAAAGAAGAAGAAGAAGCTCACTCTTTGACTGCCCCTGTATAGGTAAATCTAGTTCAAAGTATTCAATCCACAAAATTGTTGGGTTTTTCGAAATCAATTTAAAATCACGGGAATGATAATGATAAAATAACTAGAATTCATGAAATTTTGGATGTATTTTTGGTTTTTATAGTAGAAAATAAAGATAATCTTAATACCAATAGACCCTGTTTTGCTAGATTTGTATACAAATGTTAGGTATATGAAACATGACAACCCGCTAAGCTGCGGTGGACGACGGAGGTCCTCCGTAGCTTAGAAGGGAAAGCACCTGGCCTGCCAACTGGAGCCGTGGGATCAAACCCCACCGAAGCGAAGGGGCGGTTACCCTCCAATACCTTTTCCGAACTAAATCTATCACATGTTGTACATATGCATAATCAAGTTTCAGACATAGGATTTTCTTGCAATAATTGTATTCCATTTTATAGCGATTCCGCATGGCGATTCCGTCCAGTTCTTAAACAGAATCGTAAGAAAACCTAACATCTGCTGGTTGGTTGCAGCTACATTTTATTCAAAGAACACCTCTTATTCTGTTTAAGAAATATGCTGGTAAAAAGGCTCCACAGTTTACGCCAAAAGAACAAAACATTTCTGTTACATCGAACTCAACGTCTTTCCATCCGAAAATCAATTACCAGTAAAATGAAATTTAATTTTTCCCTTCTGTGCACACTGTCTTGAGCATCCGTATTGACAATCAATTTGAAACGGCACCTTTTCTTATTCGTTTAAATGACACGTACCTTCCGGCGAAACGAAATTCCAAATTGTAATTTGCAGTACGTTCCGAACTCCGCGGGGACATAGACTTCTCCTCTATTCTCCGCTTTTCTTTATGCAAGTCCCAAATTGGTGGAACAAAAATGAACTTCTCTATTGGAGAGCAAGATCTTCGAACGACATCTCCATGGGGGATTTTTTTTTCTACGAGCACGAACAGCAACGCCTCCATGAATATTTCCGAAAAACAATAACAATAATCATAAATCTAATTTATCGTTGCTATTTTCACGCTTTTCTGCATTTTTTCCCTCATCTCCGGGTTGTATCACACGCTCCATTATTAAGAAATAAAAAGCGGAAAATTAAACCCTTTTCACGGCATGTTTTAAAACGGATGGGCAATATCACGCCACTCTTCTCCTTTTCCAACTTGGCGACATTGTACATGATGGTGATGGTCCTTTCACTGTAATTCCGTTCCGTAGTCAAAGAAAACACCATTTAGGGGTATGGCGGATTGTTTCGATCGTCTGAGGTGCCTAATTTAAAAATATTCTTAGTTGATTTCGAATTTCTCACTTACATTGCGTATATTATTTATATGAAATGATATGACCGAGGAATAAAGATTTTTATGAGATCGATATTATGGTGCAGAAAAATAAAATATATTATCCTTCATACAAACGCATCAAAAGTAAACATTTTTATTTGCAATTGTAATGGTCTAACCCTGCTTTCCCCTATTGAATCGGATGGATGTTGACCCCAAATAGGAGAATCAATCAGTCAACTTTAAGTTCCAGTTAATATTAAAGCATAAAAAGTTGAACCAGTTTCACATAACAGCTCGCAGTTACCATTCGAAAATGGTCCGAAATTGAATATTTTATCAACTAAGTCCATTATATCCAAATTAGCAAAAAGTTGCACCTAATCGCATCAGCCGATGCGGCGGAAATGAATGCACGAAAAGTAATTGCAATAAAAGTAGAAGTTTTTAATGGTCTTCACCCTTCCCCAGAAACGGCTACATTAAAAGCTGCTTTAATTAAAAGTAATTGCCCCGTGAACTGGGACAGGGCAAAGCATAGGGAGCAGGGAAAAAGTCCGAACCACAACCCAACGGCCGCTGACAGTGTTTTGGATTCAGATCAACTTTTCATATACGTGTTAATAAAAGTTCATCCTCGTGGTTCCAGTGGATAAAAAAAAAGTTTACCGGATCTGCGAACTGACGATCACCGACGATGACGTCGCATGGCTGCTAGCGCTCAGTCGGACTGCTTGTCAGTCAGCAGATTTTTTGTTCACCTTCCTTTTTTTCACTCATCAGTCCAAACTACGACGAGCGTAGGTGGGAGAAATAGTTCCTATAGTTGTCCTCATAAAACCAGACTGTTCCGTTGTTGGAGGTCAACCGTGAGTTCTGCCCCGAGCTTCGTACCGGCACCCTTGCCATTAAGTGGCACAGTTTGCGCACCGGCGGACTGCGGGTTGGCACTCAGCTACCGGGGGAAAATTTAATCAAATCATGAACTTTTTGTGTTCAGCTCTGCACGATTTTGATGGCACTATGTCGGAAATGATAATAGGGTTTGAATATAGAACAGTGCTGATGAAATAGTAAATAATAATCTTAATAAACATTCTAGATTGAACCTTAGCAACTTTCTACAGTAGGTGTCACTTGAGATAGTAAGGCGTTTTGGCACGCTATAGTCTCACTGAACACAATTTCTGATATTGATCCTCATTTTCTAGAATTTTGCATAGTCCTGACATGTGCACCATATCCAATCCACATATGAAATTTGCACATGATTTTCATCTCGCTTTTTCTCTGCTGATTCACTTCCCGATGGAGCTATTTCTCACCGACAGTCGACATGGCAGGGCTGCTGATTGTGCGCCTAACTATAGTTACTATTCCATGCTGGACCAATTCAGGGAATAGTTAATTCACTGGTGCTTGCGTGTTTGCGTGAATGACGAGAATTACCATAAATATATAATTCAAAGCTTGGATGTTGACAAATTTTTAATTACTTCTTGTTTGATTGTGACCGAGAATAGATGGGTAGCTGGGTATGGGGGCAGTTTGTTAAACTGTATGCATTAGTGTGCAACAAAAAACATATTATGGGTAAGAAAATATGAAATATGAAATTTTCTACAATAATTATCTATACCAAGGCAGGCAATATAACAGCGATTTCAACCTGCTTATGTTTTGCTTGGCATTCGGAAACAGTTCTAGCTTAGGTAGTTCGCCTCTCCGATAAAAGCCAATGAAAATCAATTAATAAGTTTCTCGTGTTTATGGGGTTTTATCACCATAATGAACAATTCTCGCTTAACTTTTCAAAAGGACCTAAGTAACATTTTTTCATGAATTAATTTGAGTACTGCAATCAAAAGCTTTCATGTTTTTCTATTGATTGCGCTATTCAAATTAATTCATGAAAAAAATGTTACTTAGGTCCTTTTGAAAAGTTAAGCGAGAATTCTCCATCCTCTTCAAAACTCCCTCGGCAAATCCTTCAAAATGTCCTAGAAATGTTAGAGACTTCCTGGAGCAAATTCATCAAAATTTCTTCAGTAATTATTTCATCAAAGCAGCCCTGGCAATTTATTTGAAATTTCCTTAATCAATTCTTCGATTTTTTCTCTCGCAATTTGCTGGCAGTTTTCTTAAAGAAATCTCTGGACTTTCGTCGACAAATCCTTCAAGATTTTCTCAACAAATTCTTCGGGATTTCATCGGATATTGCTTGAAAAATTATTACAACATTTGCTCGCCAATTTTTTTTTGAAACTCTTAGTGTATTACTCAATAAATTCTACGTATTGTGCCTTGCAATAAAATAAAAACTTTTATGATCATTTTCCGCAGAACAAATAACACGTGCTATCGAAGCATTCACCACCAGTATCCACCACGTGGTGACAAAGTTTTCAAAATTATCAAAGTATTTTTTCTGTAGGTATGATTTTCTAAATTAATTACTTGAATAGGATTTGGCTTTACAGTCTCAATTGTTCAAACAAAAATGTTTTCATTGCTCTACACTTCGGCTGTGATTGGCAGCTTTCTTCTGGAGAAATTGGTTTACGTAAAGAGTAGAGAAAAAGTAATTTTCCATACGAAGGCTGCCAAACACAGCCCAAACGTCAGGCAGTTAAAGTATGTATTATTGTTTGAAAAAATGAGACTGTGAAGCCAAATCCCATTGAAGTAATTATTTTTTTTTCCCTGGAAATTCTTTGGAATTTACTCGGCAAAATTCCCAAGACATGTCCTTGTCAAATTCTTCGACGTTTTCTAGGAAAATTATTTGAAATTCTTTGGGATTATTTATGTAAATTCCTCGGGATTCTCTCGGAAATTTATCCAGAATTTCCCAAAGAAATTGTATCCTTAAATTATTCAGAATTTTCTTCGGTAAATTCTTCGACTTTTTCTCACCATATTCTTTAAAATTTCATCGGCAAATTCTTTCGTCAAAGCAACCTCGGCAATTCCTACAAAATTACTTCGGAAGACTTTTCAATTGTTTTTTGACAAATCTTTCGGGATTTCCTCAAAATTTTTATCGCGATTTCTTCGGTAAACCATTCGAAACTTCCTCGGAAAACTCTTCGACATTTCCTCGGCAAGTTCTTTAGAATTTATTTGGAAATTTCCTCGAAATTTGCACGGTAAATTCGTCGGATTTTCTTCGAAAAATTCTTTTGAATTTTCTAGAGAATCTCTATAGGATTTTCTTGCCAAATTTTTCGAGATCTAATTGGGATTTTTTTTTCGAGTTTTACTTGATAAGCTCTTCAGAATATCTTCGACCAATTAATCGGTGATTCCTCGGCATTTTTTAAATGATTTTTTCGGCAAATTCTTCAGAATATCCTTAGGAAACTTTCCGGAATTACCATGGCAAATTCATTGAAGTTTCCTCGGAAAATTCTTAGTAATTTCTTCAAAAAAATATTTGAGATTCTTCTTCAAAATATTCGGGATTCACTTGTTGATATATCCTTTGCATCCTTTGGATAGGGAATCTGCTCAACAGACATCCTGGGTTGTCCAGGAAGTGCGGGGTTAGGGACCACCTCCAACAGCAAACAAAGAAGGCAAGACTACATCCCCGACCCGCTAAACCGTTTCCATTGCCGCCAAGCCCATCGTCCCTTCGGTACAACCAAAAAGTAATGCTTCAAAGGGGGGCCAATGCACAACGCACCCTCGAGGTTAGCTGCGTTGTCTTACAGCATCGAACATCGTGACTCGCTTTTGTAGAAGAACACCATGGTATCGTGCCAGCGCATTGCCGGCTTTCCAGGTTGCCTTACCACGCCCTATGTCCTCGGAAGGTGGGAAGGGTCGACTTCGCGCCTGCTTCCCTCTGCACGGCTGGTATCAAAAATGATGATGCCGCGTGCACCCCAAATTGACCTCTCTGCGATAGGGCCTAAACGCCAACACACAGAGGGACTTGCCAACGCGGTGCCTATGCCTGCCCCAGCCTTGACGAGGACCCCTTTCCGTCCTCGGGCTCGGAAACCGCCCGGTCGACCGACGCCGCGAAAGCGACGATACCATGTTTTTCTTCGCGCGACCACTTGTTCGATAAAAGGATCGAGTTCGACCACAGGGACCGGTATGACCCATGAAGCCGACTCCGAACCCTTGGACCACCTCTTATTTGCGCCTTAACTAGCCATCCCTCGAGTCCACGCGCCACCTTCTGTGTAGCTCCGAGATGATTTGGACGATAGCCGATAAAATGGCGTTCCAGTCAACTTCATCTTTACACATCCTCCTTCATTTCCACATGTGGCAAGCATGTGGTCACGCATTGTGCGAAAACGCGGGCACACGAACAACACGTGTTCCGCCGTTTCCTCTAAACCTGCGCACACCGGGCGAGGCCGAGTGTCCGAACCGGTGTAGGTACTGTCTGAAGCAACCATGGCCTGTAAGGACCTGGGTCAGGTGGAAAGTGATTTCCCCATGGCGCCTCTTGACCCACGTACCTATCTCCGGTATCAACCTACCCCAAGTAACAATTCTGTGACCGTTGGGTTTTATTTCATTTTTTCATTTATTTAGTCTACATCTATACAGATAACACTGAATCAACAATTTGACGCCACAATACACGGTTCGAGGCCGCATCTCTCCATCCTCGAATACGCCCCACGCTCGCCAAGTCGTTCTGCACCTGGTCTGCCCATCTCGCTCGCTGCGCTCCACGTCGTCTCGTACCTGCCGGATCGGAAGCGAACACCATCTTTGCAGGGTTGCTGTCCGGCATTCTTGCAACATGCCCTGCCCATCGTACCCTTCCGGATTTAGCTACCTTCTGGATACTGGGTTCGCCGTAGAGCTGGGCGAGCTCGTGGTTCATTCTCCACCGCCATACACCGTCTTCTTGCATATCGCCAAAGATGATCCTAAGCACCCGTCTCTCGAATACTCTGAGTGCTTGCAAATCCTCTTCGAGCATTGTTCATGTTTCATGTCCGTAGAGGACTACCGGTCTTATTAACGTCTTGTACATGACACATTTGGTGCGGTGGCGAATCTTTTCGACCGCAGTTTCTTCTGGAGCCCGTAGTAGGCCCGACTTCCACAGATGATGCGCCTTCGTATTTCACGACTAACGTTGTTGTCAGCCGTTAGCAAGGATCCGAGGTAGACGAATTCCTCGACCACCTCGAAGGTATCCCCGTCTATCGTAACACTGCTTCCCAGGCGGGCCCTGTCGCGCTCGTTTCCGCCCACAAGCATGTACTTTGTCTTTGACGCATTCACCACCAGTACAACTTTTGTTGCTTCACGTTTCAGGCGGGTGTACAGTTCTGCCACCTTTGCAAATGTTCGGCCGACAATGTCCATGTCATCCGCGAAGCAAATAAATTGACTGGATCTGTTGAAAATCGTACCCCGGCTGTTACACCCGGCTCTACGCATGACACCTTCTAGCGCAATGTTGAACAACAGGCACGAAAGTCCATCACCTTGTCTTAGTCCCCGGCGCGATTCGAACGAACTGGAGTGTTCGCCCGAGATCTTCACACAGTTTTGCACACCATCCACCGTTGCTTTGATCAGTCTGGTAAGCTTTCCAGGGAAGCTGTTCTCGTCCATAATTTTCCATAGCTCTACGCGGTCTATACTGTCGTATGCCGCCTTGAAATCAACGAACAGATGGTGCGTTGGCACCTGGTATTCACGGCATTTTTGAAGGATTTGCCGTTGGGTATAATATGAATTTTAATAAGGTTTTTATTATGGGAATAATTAAAGCCTTTTGTTTTATGGTGGTCATAAACAATACTAACAAAGGTTTTATATCACTCTTGAGATATCCATAAAACTCTTATAAACCATGTTTTAAAACTAAACTTTTTACTAGCTATGAAGTTTTAATAATAGTTTTATTATTGCTTTCAAATGCTTTCAAATGTCATAAAACCAGTTTGGGTCACTGCTTTAAAACTACTCAACGTGACTGGATCTATTCGCCATGTTGAATTTGGAAAGCAGTGTTGCTGTTTAACTTATACGTGAATCATGCAATAAGACGCATAATGAGGTTATCATATTTTTACCGACATAATGTGAGTGCCATGTGTTTCTGATAAACTTAAGATGCTTCTCATTTTCCAAATAAAAAAATAGCTTAAAAGCGACAGGTAAAAAATCCCCTGGCCATAAGAATCTACGGTTTTATCCATTAACACCAATAAAGGTTTGTCAAGGTGACAATGGGTCATCGCTCTCACCGACAGTCTGGAGGTCGTAGAGCAAAATCGTTCAAAAAGGTCTCTTATATTTTAGTCTTCTTGCCCTCAGATACATTCAATCTATTCCATTCGTACCCCCATTTGACCCATTGTAACCCCCGACGACGGTAGTTTTGATTTTGATTTGGGAAATGAGACACATAAATATGAAATGCTGTTCAATATATGCACTTAATTGGATTGCGGCTTTTCATGAAAAGCCAATGCGATGAAAAATCATTTTATTTCACAATGATTTCGAGTTTTTAAAAAAGTGAAGGAGGAAATAATTTTTACATGTTTTTACATGCACATCTCCTCCTGGTTAAAGAATTTGCCCTTGTATACAAATATTTGATTCCTACGAATTACACCAGAAATACGAATATGTAATATTCCATTTATTCGTAGGTTCACTAATTTCAGGAAATTACTAGCATTCGTAGATCCGCAAATCCGCCAAGAGCTTAAATTTCCACAGATTTGGCATCTTTGCCCGTAGGATGGAAAAGTGCTTCCCGCCTCTGCCACTAGGCTGCATGTTATCGAACCGAAGGCCATCTGTTGTAGGGAAGTGTAATCATGACAAAGTTTTATAACAAGTTTAAAACGGTCATGAAGTAACCAAGGAGAATTATTAAGGTTATCACAAAAGCCATTGAGCTATTTATCGCCAGATTTTTTGTTTTCATAAAAAGGAATGTCGCCATGTTGAAACAATGTCAACGTCATAGCCGTGATTGAAAAAATACATCAATTATGATCAAATAGACTATTCATTAGTGGAATTAAATTATTTCTGAGGTTTTTTGATAGAACCACGGTTACTTTATTACAAACTATTTGAAATTGAAATATTTTGAGTAGTTTGAAAAATTATTTAATTTCCTATTTTCATGTGATTATTTGATAATTTCGAGGCGCGTTGATTTTAAGCTTCTACAAACTCAATATTCACGATAAATTTGGTTGCGCATGTCATTCTGTTGTATGAGCTACTTAAATTTTCAACATCAACCATAAGTAGAATCAGAAGCATTTTTTCCACACATCAGCTTTACATAGGGGACATTGAATCCAGTGAAAATAAAAACTAAGGCAATGGAATGACAATAAATATAATCCATATAATATGAAATTGAAACAGTTTTATTGTTACTCTTATAATGGTCACGACAACCTCTTATAGAGTATCAACAAATTCAATACAATGTTTAATTGCAGTTTTATAACTACTCTTAATACGGTTTTAATAACTTCTTCTAGATTGGTCCATTAGGCCGGAAGGCTATCTTAATGATGTTATGAAGAGGTTTTGGTGGAGTTATTAGTTTTATTAGCAACTGGTCATGAAAACCTCTTATAGAGCATGATAAATTTTAAAATGTTACTTGGGATGTGTCCATCTACCCTTAGTGGAACTGTCCCACGCACGCTGCCATTTGACCATTGAGGCCAACCTGACAGTCCTACGGATGCCTCTCGTGCCGCGCATTTCGAAGCACTCTATATCTTCACCGATAACGATGTCAATAGGCATCATGCCGGTGATGACGCAAAGTGCATCGTGCGACACGGTACGGTACGCGCTCGCAACTCTTAGGTACATGAGCCTATACGTACTTTCTATCTTCGTTCTGTAGCAGTTAATACGCAAGGCCGTGTCCCAAGCTGACCCCCCATACCTCAGTATGGACAGAGCAACGCCAACCGCAGAGCTATTGGACATCATCCGGGACAATGCCACTATAGCTGTGGAGGCACGCTTGCAGGCGTAATTGACGTGGCTACCAAAGGTGAGCTTATCGTCGATCATTACCCCCAAGAGCTTGATGGAGCGTTCAGAGGTGACCGCGCAGTTGCTTGCCCTTATCACCGCTTGTTGCTCCGACTTTCGGTTGTTAACAACAACCACCTTAGTCTGGTGAGCCAGTTCTAACTTCATGGAACTCATCCACTCCTCCACAATTGCGATCGAGTGGGCTGCAGTCAACTCCACCTCTTCGATCGATTCGCCGTAGACCTCCAGCGTAATATCGTCAGCGAAGCCGACGATTATCACGCCCACCAGGAACTTCAACATCAAGACACCGTCGTACATGACGTTCCATAACACCGGACCCAACATGGAACCTTGCGGAACCCCTGAGGTTATGTCAACGCACTTCCGACCCGCCTCCGTGTTGTATACCAGTACTCGATTCTGGAAGTAGCTTCCGAGAATGTTGTACAGGTACTCGGGAATTCCGAAACGCAGGAGCGCATCTGCAATAGCTGCCCAACTGGCACTATTGAAAGCATTCCTCACGTCGAGAGTCACTACTGCACAATAGCGAACTCCCCTTCTCTTACGCTGGATAGCTATCTCCGCGGATTTGGTAACCGACAAGATAGCGTCTACGGTCGACTTACCCTTTCGGAAGCCAAACTGGTTACTCGATAGACCATCCGCACCCTCCGTGCGTATCAACAACCTGTTGACGATGATCTTCTCAAGCACCTTCCCCGCTGATCAAGCAGGCATATTTTCCCGCCTTTGGCAATAGGACCAAGCTCTGCCTTTTCCATGCTTCATGGAAGGCTCCCTCGTCCAAGCATCTCTGCATGACAGATCTGAACATCTCGGGAGCCTCAGCAATGGCCGCTTTGATGGCCAGGTTCGGAATACCATCCGGTCCTGGCGCCTTACCTACACTAAGGGACTATGCAATCCCCGCAAGTTCCGCCACAGCTACTCTTCCCTCGTCGGCCACCCTGGTCCCTGGCAGCTCCACAAAGTGAGACCAGGGACTTGGGTCATGACGTGTGAAGAGCCCCGCGATAATCCTCTCCAGCATCTCTGGAGACCGCTCTGTAGTGGCCTCCGCCCCACGTGTCTTGGCCATTACGACCCTATAGGCGTCACCCCATGGATTCGCGTTGGCACTTTGACACAGGCCCTCGAAGCAGGCTTTTTTGCTTGATCTAATCTCAGTCTTCAGAGCGGCTCTAGCAGCCACGAACGCCACCCGTCGTTCAACACGCTCCTCTTCTGTGCGTGCTCGCTGCCCTCCGCCTCCGTGCCCGTAGGCAGGCGCGGTGCAGGTTCGCAATTGCTTGAGTCGACCAGTAAGCTGGTGGCCTCCCATTCCTAGGGTGGATTTTCCTAGGCATGGTGCCATCGCATGCACGCGAGAGTACTGTTACCAGCTGCTCGCCGCTCGGACCGAGAGTATTGTGCTCGCGGCGGAGCGCTTCTTTAAACACCTCGTCGTCGGAGTATGATGTCTTCCACATACGAGGGTGACGCAATTTAACTGTGGATACCGTTTTCGTTTATTTGATGTTTACAGCTTGCCGATACTGGATTCTTGGCTAACCAACCTCCAACACACAATTTACCTTCAAAAAGTTAGCACGTTTTTCTTCAGTGCGGTTAGTTCAGCGGAACATCCCAAGCAACATTTTTTGTTCTGTCGTCGGGGGTGACAATGGGTCAAATAGGGGTGATAATGGGTCACTGTTTCAACTACTTAGAATGCTTGTAGAATAGATTGAATGTATCTGAAGCAAGAAGACTAAAATATAAGAGACCTTTATGAATGATTTTGCTGTAAGACCTTCGGACTGTCGGTGAGAGCGATGACCCATTCTCACCCCCAGACCCATTGTCACCCCCGATGGCGGTTTTATAACGGTCTTCAAAATCAAAATTATTCTGCTTAACTTCCATAAAACCGGCATGAAACCAAATATATTATATTAACAATATGGTTCACTTCGAGTTTTTCCATACAACGAAATGGCGAACAATTTGCCGGTGATAACAACATCATCTAGCGAGCAAAGAGGAATCTAAACATGTTTTTTTCTAGCTTGTGCTGGAAAACCCTCCTGCCATCTTCTGGTGAGTAGTCATACAGTTGTTCGATGACATTTTACAGTGTGGGGATGTCCATACATTTTTCAATTAATCGATTATCGACTTTGTTAAATGCAAAATATCGACTTTGTTAAATGCAAATATTAAATATTTCGATGAAGCAGTGCAAAGCAGACAAACTACACCTTTGCTTCAATCGTTCAAACTGTGAAAGCCGTTCCGCAAACATTAATATGATTGTTTCACTGTAAACATTTCTATCATTTTCTTCAGCAAGAAATTTGATTAATTCTTTCTGAATATTATCGATATTATTCCAATGCATCATTCTTCTTCCTCTTCGGTGTCCTAAATTCCTACTGGAACTTAACACCTGCGTTGCAACTTATTATGAATTGAAAACTTTTTGCTGCCCACCATTGATTGAATGAATATGTATCTTGAGTGGAAAGCCATGAAGATGACACTCATCCGATTGCGTTTTGTTATGTTACGCTTATCATAATGGGTATGATTATTTGGTTACATTTAGACATGGAAAGTGAATTGAACAAGTCGTTTGGATTAAACGCGTCCAAACACCTTCGCTCAACTCACTTGAACGGACAGTAAGTTGAACATGTTCAACTCTTGGCAAGTAAATTGCATTAAACTAAGCTGTTCAATTCACTTGCCCTTTCAAAACGTAGCATTACGGTGAGATATTTCGGCTAAACTTAATTACGCCTATTTTATTGTGCTTTCACGATTTCGTATCCAATATCAGATATTTTTTGGGATTTAATAGATTATTTTTCGATACTTTCGCAAGAAAAACTAGTAGAACGTACCCTACCTTGCTCGGGATTATACTACAGTCGCTCTCCACATCTCGATATTGAAGGGACCATCGAGATAGGGAGAGATCGAGGAATGGAAGGAAAATTTAAATGGGTACTATATAGATCCAAAACAGCTTGTTGCTATGAAAAGCGACAACAAAACAAATATCATTGCTTATTGTTGATCTGTATTGTTATCGTCCAAATATGGTCTAGTAGCCTAAAAATTTGAACATATCGACATAAGGAGAGTTATTCCAGAACAAAATACGATTACAACACATCGGGATAGAAAGATTTCAAGATAGGGAAGTTATCGAGATGTAGAAAGCCAAAATGTATGTGGATTGAAGGGACCGAGGAAACCATCGACATAGGGAGAGATATCGAGATATAGAACATCGAGATTTACAGAGTCAACTATATTTTGCATTCTTACTGTCAATTGTTGAGTTCATTCAGCGCCGCACTCTAGATCATTTTTAGCGCGATCGTATTGGGTTTCCTTACAACTCGCATCAAAATTGTATTTTCACAATTTCTCAACTTTCTCCTCAAAATTTAGTGATATTTTATAACACAGTAGTCCTCAAGACGAATCGATTAATGAGAAACCCGTACAAATCGGTCAACCCGTTCGTGAGTTATATTGCCTCAAAGGAAATGCAAACTCATTTTTATATAGAGAGATTGTACCACAAACGTAATTATGTTTGAATTGTATTTATATCAGACTCTCATATCGGGCAGTTTGTTCACAAAATTTCATTTCTCTCTGTCAAATCATATTCAAAAATTGATAACAATTTGGGAATTCTCAAAAATGGGATTATGCATGCGAGTTAATTTGAAAAGAAATCATCATTGATTTTATAAAATCAAGATAATTCAACGCGGTGTGTGACAAAAAAAATGAGCATCGCTAATACTTTCACTACGTGAAAATATAGCTCTTATGGGCCAAACTCATGGGAAAACTGTCAAAACGCACGCAAACGTGTCCATTGTGTTTGACCCTTGAGGCGTTCATTTCGTGACTATTTGAAAAAAATCTACCGAGGGTCCCAATCAACTTTTTTTCTCCCTTAAACGAAACCTTTTAGTTGTAAAACAGTCAATTATTTACCACGTCACTACTAAATGAGTTTCCTCGATTTTTTTCTTCCAATCATCATATAAAAAATTAAGGAGGAATCGATTATTACCAGATTATAGTCTAAATAACTTGTTTATTGAAGCTCAAGCGTCAAAGAGCATAACGAAGCCAAACTCGATAAATGTATGAAATCCTCTGAAAATAGCTGAGAAACGCTTATATGGAGATTATGCACTGGTTCGATATCTTTTTACATATATACCCAATTCTTTCTAAACACCTGCCAAAATTAAAACTTGTTATGCGAATGAATAAGTTTAACTGGTGTCATAAAATTATTCAAAACGATTGATCATGCTAAACAATAATCTACCATAGTAATATAAAAGCCTTCCTTAGCCATGCGGTGATATCCCAAGCAACATTACAAGTTTTATTCCGCTCTAGGGATGGTTTTCAAATATCAATTTAAAATAATTGTAACAGCAATATATAATCTCCCTTGAGTATATTGATATTTCTCCCTAATATATTTATAATGCAAATCAACTACCAAAAAAGTGTTTAACGTGGTGAAAACATTGTCTAATCATGAATTATTGGATCGATTAATTGAGATGCGGTTTACACTGAGTAAAAGCTGTTGAGTATTCCTTTTAGCTGTGTAGGTTTTCTTTTAACCTGCGCTTGATGGGGAAACTTCATTAACAGTACAACGAAAAAATAATTTTCTCCATACTAATTTGCATGCAAACTTGAAACGGCTTGTGCTAAATCAGTTTTAATCCAAATGAGCTCAAATTTTCAGGGGAAACTCAGAACATGGTAAAGAATCAGATGAGCACTGTGGATCAAAATCAATTTTTGAACCACCCTAATGTTCATCTCACAAGTAGGTAAAATATTTTGATCACATCATCCTTGAAAATGTGATAAAAATCGTTACGTTTTCAAAAATCCTTAAATCTTGAATGTCGGAATTCCATCGTTTTTCGAGCACGAACAATCATTTTGTAAATTATTATGCATCTATATATCTATAAATCATAAATCTATAAATCACTACGAATTTTGTTAATTTACATTTAAATTCAAAAAGTGTAACAAAACATAAGTAAATTGATCACGGTCACTTCCTTGCTGTTAAAAAATACCAGTGAGTTTAACCATTGCCTAGCGGTAATGTTTGCTAGCCAAATGTTGAATTCAATAAATTCGGCTCCGTAAGTGTGTGTGTATAACGATCGTTATATGTTGGGTAGTTTAATTATAACGTGTATCGTGTATCGTGGCGCCACATGTGGGGTCGCCAGAATTTCGTGAGAGTGAATCATATTGTTAATATATTATGCATCTCGAGATAAAATAGAATACTGCGGCTTCCTGCTTCCGAGCCTGCGAGTGTAAGACCGCCGCAGCATTCTACACGTAAAAAAATAACCTTATATGTTATGGCAAAAAACCATTCGAAAATACTTATACTCTTCATTATGCCACATAATGAATGATCCCATATCAAAAAGCTAATAACATTCATAAGTTAATGAAAAGTATAAGTTTCCGAATGTATGTGACTAATGCGATGTATAAGTTTTTCTTATACATGTCATTAAGCGCCTGCTTTGGCAAAAAAGTATTAGAAATATTAATAATAAACAACATTAAATTTTTTTACGTGTAGGAAAAGATTAGCGCGACAATAGTACATTTGATAAAAGTGTTGCAGTCAAATGAGAAAACAGCAACATGGTGTGCAAAACAGAGAGCGAGTAGGTGCACTGGCATGGTCCCGCCGGATACAGTTCAACGAGCTATATCAAATTTATTATACATTTCCACAAAAATATGCCTACCACACTTCTGCTACAACATTTGATTTTCCATTTGCATTCGATTAAACATAATCGATCAAGTTTGCAAAAAAAACATCAAGCATCCCTATTTTTTTTTTCATGATGACATTTTGAAGTGTGTGTAAAACGATCGTCATATTTTGGGTAGTTCGATTTACGTGTGTATCGATCCTTTCGGACGCGAGTTGGCGCCACATGTGGTGTCGCCAAAATTTCGTAAGAGTGAATCATATTGTTAATATAGTATATTTGATGAAACTAAAATGTTACTGGGGATGTGTCCGATTGTTCATATAACGTTTGGTGCCAGCGACTAATCTGACTAAGTTGAACTATGACGAACGGAAACTGAATATCGCACTAAAAGATTCCAACGATACTGTAAACCCTTCCGTTACCGAGCCCCTTTTGAAAACGAAAATAAAAATCTTTCTGGCTGTAGCTTGTTTGTCTTTCAATATTGTTTTCTCGCCACTTTCACCAAAAGTGATGGGATTTATTCAAGTTTTTATGGATTTCAAGAGTTTAATGGATTTCCAGGATTTGCCATTTGGTTCTGGAGTTATTCCAGGTTTGAAATGGGTACTAGCTTTTGGCCATTCCTCAGAACGGATACTTCGGAAATGTTTATTTTAGATATTTTGATTGGACGCATAAACTATGCAAATGTGAGCAAGAATATGATCGGTACAAAATATGGCCTGTATTCCGGATTCCAGACGTTCCGCCGGAACCTTTTACTGGGCCACTTTACGGAAATAGGCAACACATACAACTTCATGATTACATAAGTTATGGCAATCTATGGCTGTTTTGTACTTCCCGGGCCATATTTGAACCGATTGGAACCGGTAAACGGAATTCCCGAGTCAGGCGGTACCGGTTCAATGGTCAATTGGTGCCCAAAGTAATACTGTTATTGACGACGGAGGTCCTTCGTAGCTTAGTAGGGAAAGCACCTGTCCAGCGTACTGGGGTTGTGGGATCAACCCCCACCAAAACAAATGGTTAAGAAAATTATTTTGAGCTTTTTAGTGGAATGTCTTCACTTGTCATAAGACGAGTTTGTACTAGAGGCCTGAATAAGAGAAACGCGGATAGGTATGTGCCGCCAATCAAACCGTCAAAAACAGCAGCCAATCGAGCAAGAGACCTGTCAAGCAGCCAAAATATTGGCTCAAATACTGAAAACGGCCAAATTCGATTTTATGCAATTTTTTAATAAACAAAATTGAATGTATTTTACATTAGTTTGCAATAATATATGCAAGTCATTTAAGGATTATGAAATAAAATTCCATTGTTTATTGGATTCTATTGTTAGGTGATGTGGACACATAAAATAGCGGATTGTGAGATTTTGTCTACATAAACCATTTCTTCCTTTTCATGTGTTGTTCTTTGATGAAGAAGTTGGCAGAGTCATATTTTCTATCCGCGTTTCTCTTATTCAGGCCTCTAGTTTGTACCATCCCATTTGGTGGAATTAAATGGGATGGTATAAACTCGTCTTATGACACGCAAATGGTTAGCCTGCAATACAATTTTCATACAAAATATCTCACATGTTGTGCAATTGCAAAAATCGAGCTCCAGAAAGTAATTATTTACCACTCCAATGTGCAGCGTGCCACAACACATATTGGCTACCTTTCATGAAAAAAAAAATCCGAATAATTTGCCGTGGAAATTCCAAAGAAGGGGTGACATTGCGCATCTCGAATCGAATCACTCGATTCGTAAGTTTTTGGATTCGTTTCGAAAAAATTACGGCATTATGTATTTCGTTCGACTTCATTCAGTCGCAGTACAAGATTTCGAATAGTGCTGTACTAGTTCAATCGAGTATGTTCTGTCAAACTAAATGTAAACAGAGAGAATAAGAGATAGCTGTCTCCGTGTTTAGTATGCCGCCCGCTGGAGAGACAACCTTCAGCGCATGGCGAATGTGAGTAAACAGAGAGAATAAGAGTAATTTCATCTGCGTGTAGCATGTTGCCTGTTGGAAAGGCATCCTTCAGGACATGAATTGGCACACTGACAAAAATCCAATCATATCCATTATGTGATAAATAAATTTTGACCAGGGATGGGAAAAGTCAAATTTTCGAAAAATCGGGGATGATCAAAACTCACCCGCGATTTTACTTTATATTATCAAGTGATAAAAACTCGCCAGCGATTAAGACTTGTTTAAAAATTGTATCTTGATTTGAAGCACGGTTATATTTTGAACACATTTTCCTTACTACCATGAAGAAAAAAAGGCAAATAGAAGATATAACGGTACTGTTGACAATTTGCTAATATTAGTAAAGATTAATATTTGAACGATAATTCTGTGTTTATTATCGTTTGAGTACAAAATTTGAGAAGTTGTCGCCGGCGACAACTCGCCTACTGTTTTCACTTGAAAAGTTTTCACATCAAATTTGCAGTCATTATCGTCTGATAATAATCCAGCACAACACTGATTTTGACTATAGCATTTCCCACATAATGGCTATGTGAACTCGCTTAGCATATAATTATGTGGAAACACACATAACCGTTATTAACTAATAACCTTCATGTGGATTCTCCTAAAACGGGTGGTTATTAACGGACACATAAAATTTATTTGTAAATTACTTTAGATTTTTGTCAATAAAAATATGTGGATTTTTATTAGTGCAGTTAATTTATAAACAAGCAAATTGTGCTCAATGACTTTAAAAAGCAATATTATTTATTGAGCAGTTGCAACCGATTAAAACATTATGCCGATACGACATGTTTTGTAAATTGAGATATTGTTACGACACAAATTATAAGTTTTATGTTTATACGAGTTTATGCCACAGATCCAATTTTGAGCTAAATAATTTAAAGCTTACACACTTAAAATAGATTTAACTGTTCGGTAATTTTTTTGACGAAAAACTACGGTAAACATAAAAAAATACAGTATGTTCGGTTAACAAGAATAATTTTACCGGAAATCGGTAACATTTTACCGAACAAATTGTAATTCCAAAATAATTTGACAGAGTTCGGTATTAAAACTTACAGTTCGTTCTGTAAAATCGAATTATTGCCGTACATGGTAAATTTTATACCGAACATACTGCAAAACCAATTAGGTATTACAGAATTTCGGTAAAGTGCTAATCTGTCAAACTGTCAACACCATTTTAGTTCAATCAGAAGCTAGCGGTTGCTTCGAAACATTAAGAAACAGTCAAACATTTTTATCGGAATAAAACAGGTATATTTCGTTCTTGATCGTTTAATTCGTTCATCAATGCAATTATATTTTTCAGTTTCTTCTTGTGGCAATGCATTTCTTCTAGAAAAGTTATACATCTTCTACATTTCTTCAATACGGCACCGGCTCAATGGCGTGAAACGTGTTTTGGTTGTTCCATATATGGAAGCCGTGATTGATTTTTATTAAATTGAATGATAAATAAAGAAAACATTTAAATACAGAAAATTCATGTTTGGAACTACATGTTTGTTTTATTTGATAACCGTTGGAAGAACTAATTAAAAAGAAAAAAAGAACCGAAACGTTCGGTAATTTCACTTTTCAAATTACCGAACTGTACGGTACTTTTTGACAGATCATTACAAAATAAAATTACCGAACGATCTGTAATCGTTTCATTTACCGAACTGATTACCGTACGTTCAGCTGTTGAAAGTTTGGTAAAAAATTACCGTATACTGTAAAATATTCTAAGTGTGTAAGAAGGATTAGATAATAAATCACTTTGATGTTTCCATGTGTTTTAGTTAAATACACTTGGGTCATCTCATGCGCGTTTTTTGTTTAACTCATCTATTTTTACGTAGATTTTGGAATATACACGTTTTTACGCAGATTTTCCTCATAGATTTTCCACGCGATTTATTGAAATTGTCAAGAAATACGTGAAAACTTCAAAAAACCGATTTTAGTTGAAGTCATAATTAGAGATTGCATATTGTCTGGAAACTATAAAAGTAGGTATACTAATGACATTCTTTTCCTAAAGAAATAATAACAAATATAATTAAAAACTTTCAGCAAGAAATAACTCTCGAACAACATTCGAAAGCTATAAAGGTGACGAGTGTATTTCGTTCGACTTGAGTCGTTTTTCAGTGTGCTATCGAGTTTCCATAATGCCAAAACATCTCGTTATTCTTGTACCTCCTCGAGCAAACTCGAAAGATGAGTCGTTTTCGAGATCGAATCGAAACCCGTAATGCCAAACATGTTCGACTCGATAGAATTACGTTCGAATCGAGATGCACAATGCCATCCCAGTTTCCAAGGAAAGTCGAACTTTTTCTCGTTACATTCGACAATTCAATGGGCGGAACACTTCATTTGATTGTGATTATGGAATGCTAAAATAAGATAGTGATTAAGACGCACGAATGTGTGAAAATCACTTAATAACAAAAATAATCCACACACACTATTGCATGTATCAGTTGATATAAAAATGATAATCGAAGATAGTTATGTCAAAAATGTCTTACATGTAATATCTCCAGCAACATGTTTGCCCAGAAAAGTAGGTACATGCAAACCATAATGCTGGTAGCCCTCAGGGAAAGGGAAAGAAAAACCAAAAAAGCTTTCTTGTTAATTTTTGCTTCGTTATTGGGTAGATCTTTTGTTTTCCATTCAATGTGTGATGCGGGCGGAAGTACAAATCGCTTCCGGAACGTAATGCTGACTGGCATGTTCGTAAATTTTTGAATAGATCCTCTTCAGACGGAGAAGTGGCACTAGACCGAAGCCAAAAAGTGCTGTTCGGTTGTCTGATAGGGAGAAAGAAAGATATAGTTTGCAAACGACGGAAGAAAGGGACTTCTGAAACTGTTGAATATGTTGCGGAGTGGAATTGCTGTTGGTTTGGTTTTTTTTTTATTGTTGGAAACTAGTTTTTACTGAAAAATGAAAATGCTAAATTGATATTTTCCACATCGATGATGGAGGAACTATCAGACAACTTTATGATGAGATATTTTTCAGTCAGCAAAGTGTAACAGCACAATTTCACATTTTTGAATCGTGAGCCAGCAAGTCGTGTTTCACACCTCGCCAGCAGAACAGCGTGTGGAAATTTATGGTCTGAAAGCTTTTCTCCTGAAGCGAAAATAGCGTGAAATTGGCTAAACTTTGTAACCTACCGGTATTCGGTTGCTCTCGGGTCGGGTCATAAATATCAATTTAAATTCATTTGTTGTATCTGCTAGTCTCCTAGCCTTTGTTCAACGACCATAGCTGGACACCGGCATTATATAAACTTCTATTTTGGTAACGTTTCCTACCGGTTGGAGGCAGCAAAGTTGAATTTGTTGGTTAAAGTTTTTGGGATAAACTACACAAACTTCGAAACTATTGATAGTATGAAGGGGAAAAAATGGCTCTACTGCAGTGGAGGGCACGAATTGGAAAGGAAAGAAGTTTCAACTCTGTAGACTGACTGGACTACGCTGGTAGACCATGAAGAGGTAGACATCGAACCCATCTGAGAAATGTGGAAGTCTTCCGGGTTTGTTGAACGAAACTGCTTTTTGTTGTTGCTCGATATGAGGCTATGGTGCGTTGCTAGTCTAGCAGTTATTTTTGCATTCGACTGAACCAAAGTTTCTTAGGCTGATTCATCCATTGTATCAGACAATTGAATTATTCGACGGCGTTGCATACGAAACATCAATTGCCCAGTAGATGCAATAACAGTTCTACTGAATCAATTTGTCAATAGAAATAATGACTACAGACAGTTAACAATTTATGTTTGTACAATATCACCGGAGACAAGTTATCTGGGGCAGTTTGTTTAAATGCGGTTTAACCATTCATTAATACATCATACATGTTAGTCAGGCATTCTGAGTAAACCAATTGTTAACGAATACGTACCAAATTACCTTCTTGACACGTTGTCACCACAAACTGATGACGGTATTTGTTCTCCGAATTGCATTGCAGTATGCTGTTCTTATCGCATTTTGAATCAGAACTAAAAGAACTTATAGTAATACATGCAGGATGAAATTAATTTCTATTCACAAGTTGCACTATGGCAGAAAATTGGTTCACTTTAAAACAATCAATATCAATCATCTCCTGCGGAAAACCAATCAAACCGCCAAAAAGTTCATTTGCGTCCTATTCAAATGCTGTTATCACTGCTTTTGTATCATTTCCATACATTTTATTGACTTGATGAAGCTCAGTAGGTGCTGTGATACCTGCCTTTGAACGCATGCGAATGAAAAGCGGAAGCTCTTTTAATGTGGTTTTCTATCACCTCACCGCAAACACAAAGCTTCGATAATCTATTGACAATCAACCTTTCGATTGGAATCCGAAAAACAACCTACCTTCTGGGCTCCCATTGAGGCACCTGCCGAACAACAAAAGCCTTCATCCTCACTGAAAGCGCGTATCCATTCCCTGTGAATGCTTTTGATCTTGGGTGATGCTGGTTGCCTTTTTCGGCTTCAAAATATCGTTAGTGAACCAGAGATGAAATCCATCTATGAAGCGTGGATTGTCATTTAGGAGTACGGGGGAAAGTGGTTGCAAATGTACTTTTGAGGGTTTTCTCTCTGAATGGTTTTTGAAAACGATATTTGTAAGCTACGCGTTACAGATATAGGGGAAACCGCCAAATGTTGAACGGCTAATTTTGTCGTCTATTGTAGAACTCCCATAAGAAATGCACGTGCGTTCAACAATAGGCGAAGAAATTAGCAGTTCAACATTTGGCAAATTACCCTATTTGAGTTTATGCCACAAAGGTGATGTATGATATGTTGAGAATGAATCAGTGAGATATTCAAGTTTTTTTATCAAATAACTCATTGGATAAACTTATTTGTCCAATTTATCAAGCAATTTTCCCGATTGCTTAATATACTAAATATGTCCTAATTATTAATTTAGACAATTCGCTTTATTGATTCAATGCTCAGTAGCAATTTCTGTGATTCGACCTTTTTGTTTTTTAACAGCAATATAAAATTAGGAAATTGCCAATAAAGAACTCAGGGTATGAGCAATAAATAAATATGTTTTAATCGAAAGATCATTCAAGATTACCTTTGTTTGGGTCCCTTCTCACTGCTCAATCTACGGCAATTAGAAAGCAGTCTCGTTGGCAAAGGTGGGCGCACAGGAAGGTGAGGTTTATGATAGACAATTATCGAGCAACGAGTTTTTCCCATTAGTCCGTCAGAGTACTCTTCAAAGTTGACAAAGAAATTGGACTCACAACGAACTTGGAGGGTGGCTATTTTCCATGGTTCAAAAAGTTTCTGGGCGAACGTGGTTCAGAGATGACGACTTAAGTCGAGGCTTCATTCGCGTGATATCGAGACTTATGTCCAATCATTATTCACTAAACGCACATTTGTACAGAATAAACCTTTCCAGCTAACATTTTGATACGTATAGCTCTTGATATAAGTTGTCATAAACAAGCAAGCAAACTTGTATATAATGCCATATATATAATGGAGGCCATATGCGTACTAAACAACGACTTTCTTGAATTTTCGTAAGCATTATTACGATCTAGTCAACACAAGAAAATTGATATCAACCATGTCTCGAACATTTGACCTTTGGATCTAGAGGCTAATGCTCTATCGATGTGCTAAACAGCAACTGTTGAAAAGCAGCAACTTTTTGACAATCATAATCTGGATTAAACTTTAGTGTTGACACCGATATTACAGTATACGATGTCTATCACATTTATACGATTCAAGGACTATGTTGTACGTACAAATGTAGCTTGAGTCTTATATGGAAACTGTTTGTAATTGTTCCGATAATGTTCATACATAAACCGATTACGCAGCATTCCAAGCGATTCTGCCCACATATAAACGATGATGAAATGTCAACATCAACATTTCGCCGTGTTTACCACTAGTACTGAGTTATTTTCATTTGTTGAAAGTTTAGTTTTTTTTTCAATGTTTGCCTGTGGAACGGAGCACAAATAGGCAGGATTTATAAAACGGAATTAGATAACAGAACGGCATTTATGCAATGGAATTAAATCGGATAGACTGAAGTAAGTAGAAATTAATTTTATTTTATCGCTCAGATACAGTGGGCTTTGATCAACGTGCATGAGTAAAACTTTTTGCGTACAACGCACAACCGTATACGATTTTTATAACAACACGTATGTGGATATACAATATTTGCGATTCAATCAGATTAACAGGAGATTGTTTATATCATTTTACGATTTTTTTAACAAAATCGTAAATATTCCATATGCTAGTATTACATACGATAGTAATCATATTTGGGCTGTTTTTATAAGTATTCATTTACGAGTGCGATGGAAAACTGAAATATATGCGATCAAATATATACTTTCATATACGGTCTGTGGTTTACTGGGTTGTCGATAGCAATTGCTCGGAAAATGACGCCTCCAGAGAGCAATTATTAGATACCCTTATGGCCCAAGATAAACAACCCTTCAGGGAAGTTCAAGGAGTTTTGGGAGATCGTGATGTTGTCTATATGCAGGCCATTTATGGTTTTCTTTGTTCTTCTGACATCAAAATTAAATATTTTATTATTTTTTTTTCTTCTTCAAAGTTTTTTTTAAGTCTCTGCCTTTCTGTTCCGTAGAGCTCCGTAGCTCTGGCCATCCGGAAGATGCTGCCAGTCGAACCATTCCTCGAGCATGACGACACGCCACATATTCCCTGACGCCAAATGCCCGGATGAGAAGCTGAAATTTCCTGATCTCAAATCCTAAGCCCGCCCATCCTTAAACATTGTAAACTAACCTCGAGTCACCACGAGTACGCTGGATTCTATCCCTTTCTTACTAACTGTACAATAAAATGATATTGATTGTATATATCACAAAGAACCATGGCTCCGTAAAGTGTTATACACGCCTGAGCCTACCAAATAAATGAAATTGGAAAAAAATATAAATAAAAAATTACCACAAATAGAGTATCTGTTAGATTATCAATTATATGCTCCTATATCAATAATATTCGCAAAACGGGCAATTTGTGCTCAATTTGTGTCGTGTTTTTTTTTTTCACTAATTTTATTTGCTAATTATCTAATACATGCATTCATCTCTTAGACTAGGTGTTAGGCACTATCATCCTTATTTGCTATGCCATATTTTAAGTTATTCTTAATACATTTCAATTGCCTCTGGCAGTTAGGATTTTCCTCTGGTTGAATTGAACCATGTAGGAATTACAATGGTTTTCAACTTAAACTAAACTTTACCTATTTTATACTAAGGGTACAAGGAGTTAATCGTTGCAATAGAAGATTGCAACGATTTTTGTCTAAAATTGGAAATTATTTTGTTGGACATTTGTTGCAATGTCTCAATATTAGAAATTCTATGAAGTTCATTAGTACTATACCACGGAGGCAACTTCAGAATCATTTTCAAAATTTTATTTTGAATCCTCTGGAGTGCCTTCTTTCTGGTATTGCAGCAACTAGTCCATATTGGCACAGCATACAACATGGCAGGTCTAAAATTTGTTTGTAAATCAAAAGTTTGTTCTTAAGACAAAGTTTTGATTTTCTGTTTATAAGTGGATATAGACACTTAATATACTTGTTACATTTGGCTTGAAGGCCTGCAATGTGATTTTTAAAAGTTAATTTTGATCTAGCAGAAGTCCTAAATATTTAGGTTCGCCTATTAATTGGAACCCCATTCATAGTGACAATATGTCTGTTAGAAGGTTTAAAATAAGAAGCTCTCGGCTCTGTGGGAAAATTATAAGCTGAGTTTTGGAAGCATTCGGGGAAATTTTCCATTTTTGCAAGTAAGTGGAGAAAATATCCAAACTTTTTGCAATCTACTACAAATGACACGAAGGCTACGCCCTTTGGCTGAGAGACCTGTGTCATCTGCAAACAAAGATTTTGACACCCTGGTGGTAAATCAGGTGAGTCAGAAGTAAAATGTTATACAAAATGGGCCCCAGTATGCTGCCTTGGGGAACACCAGCTCTTACATGTAATCTATCAGATTTAGAATTCTGATAGTTTACCTGCAGTGAGTGATCTGATAAATAATTTTGGATCAGATTAATAATTTATAGAGGAAAATTAAAATTCATCAATTTTACAATCAAACCTTCATGCCAAACACTGTCAAATGCTTTCTCTATATCAAGAAGAGCAACTCCAGTTGAATATCCTTCAGATTTGTTGAGCCGAATTAAGTTCGTAACTCTTAATAACTGATGAGTGGTTGAATGCCCATGGCGAAAACCAAATTGCTCATCAGCAAAAATAGAATTGTCATTAATATGAACCATCATTCTATTTAAAATAATCTTTTCAAACAGTTTGCTTATTGAAGAAAGCAAACTGATTGGGCGATAACTAGAAGCCTCAGCTGGATTTTTGTCCGGCTTCAAAATAGGAACAACTTTTTTTGTGTCGTGTTTTATTGTTATCCGGCGTGCTCTCTGTCGAAAAAATCACAAAAATGAGAAATAAATCAATTTGCGCACCAATTTTTTGTTTTCGAATGTAAGCATATGCGGTATTTCGAAAAATTTCGTTTCAGGTGGTTCGAAACGAAATTCCGCGGAATTTGAGCATGGCAAAATCTGATTTCTTGATTTCGTTTCGTTTTGTAAAATTACAAAAAAATTCGTTTCATGAACAATTAAGTATTTTCCACACAACAAACAATCTGGGCGAACTACGCACCCAGAGAAATCAATGGATCACCGATGAGACCTGGAGGAAAATAGAGGAGCGAAAAGAAGCCAAAGCCGCGATAGAGCGATCGAAAACCAGAGGAGCCAAAGTATTAGCTCGTCAACGATACGCGGCTCTTGAGAAGGAAGTCAAACGCTCATGTCGACGGGACAAGCGAGCGTGGGCAGACTCTCTGGCCGACGAAGGAGAGAGAGCCGCCGCAACCTGGGACATTCGCCTCCTCTACGATATCTCACGACGCTTAAGCGGGGCGAATATGAATGCAACGATGCCTGTGAAAGACGCGAATGATCAGTTATTGATCGACCCAACTGACCAGCTGAAACGCTTTTCAAGCTTTCGAAACGTGGGGCGCCCTGAGACGCAAGGGGGGTCCTGTCCGACCCTATCCGGGTCGTAGCTGGTGTGAGGCAAGGATGCATTCTATCACCGTTACTGTTCCTCATCGTAATCGATTATGGTAGATGCGATTGACCGTGAACCAAACCACAGGCTGTTATGGCAGCCTATAACCATGGTGCACCTAAACGACTTCGAATTGGCTGATGACGTTGCACTCCTCGCGCAACGGAGCTTTGATATGCAGAGTAAGATCAACGTAACCTTCCAGTTACACAGTAGCCGGGTAACCAGTGGAGAATGTTGAAAGCTTCCAATATCTTGGTAGCCAAATGGCGTCAGACGGAGGTACCAAGATCGACATAGGCGCACGGATCAAGAAAGCAAGGGCTGCCTTTGCGAGTTTAAGAAATATCTGGAAAAACAGGCAGATAAGTGAACGCACCAAAATACGAATTTTCAGCTCTAACGTGAAATCTGTGCTGTTATACGCTAGCGAAACATGGTGTGTATCAGTGGAGAACACTCAACGGCTGCAGGTGCTCATTAGCAGATGCCTGCGGTATATAATTCGGGCCTGGTGGCCTCACAACTGGATCTCAAACAACGAGCTCCATTGTCGTTGTCACCAGAGGCCAATAGCAACAGAAATTCGGGATCGAAAGTGGGGCTGGGTTGGCCATACTCTACGTAGGGGCGGAAACGAAATCTGTAAACAAGTATTATACTGGAACCCAGCGGGACATCGCAGCAGAGGCAGACCCAGAGGCTCATGGCGGCGATGCCTCAATAAAAGAAGTCGACCGAAATCTAACCTGGCAACAGGTTAAAGCGATAGCCGGGCTACGCTCAGGATTGAGATCTTTCAAGTCGGCCCTTTGCACCACCGGAGGTGTACAGGATCCATAAGTAAAGTAAGTACACAACAACAATAAATTAGTACTTTTGAAAGCAAAATTTGCAATTTTAAAAGAAGAATTTTCCGTGAAGAAATCGTAATGTTCTACGGAAAAAATATAAAATTTTCATAAATAAATCAATATTAGCAAAAAACAACACAAAGTATTGTTTATTGCTATTAGGCCGTTGCAAACATTAAACTAATTTTATGTCCGACAGCTTTTGGAATGTACGAGGAGGGGGAGGAGGTAAAAAAAATAACAAGGAAACAAAAAAGTCCAAAATGCAATTATTCCATGGAAAGTTTTAAATTTAAATGGGAAATGATAGCAAAGAATATGATATTTTGCAACATATTTAATATTTATCCAGTAGTGAATTTGGCTCAAACTTTATATAATTAAACAAATACTGGAACTTATTTTCGTAGAAATTCTTGTTTTTCTTTCTATAAAAAGGCTGTTCTTGTTGATGAACTCTAAGTAAACTGTTGAATGCATAACACCAAAATTTTCCATAATCCATAACACCACAGTACTGCTAGAATTAAAAGCTTTTGTTTAAGTCAAGTATGAAACTCAAAATGGGGCAATGTACTTTTGAAATCACAGATGTGTTGTTTGAACATGGCCGTTTCATGACGTTCTTGTGCAGGCTCGGTATTGCAAACTTTCCGGACTGTACGGAATACTTAGGTGACGTCTGAGGTAGAATCGGTGGAGCACGCCATATCAGCGTGCCCACGATCCTAAAATTATTGGAATGCCATGCTACTTGTTAGCGGCATATATACGGCCTCGGCCAAACCTGTAGAGAGCGTCCATTTCGCTAAACTCACCCATACAGAAAATATGCGCGGATGAGCTGCGGGGGTTTCTGTATAGTGGTGAGTAAGCATATGCGGTATTTCGAAAAACGGAATTCCGCGGAATTTCGAAACAAATTTAAACTTAAACTATTCTTTATATTATCAAAAATTTTGGCTGCGCCGCTGAACAAAATCGATAAGTTGTTTTAAAAACTTTAGGTTATATAATTTATTCTATTAACGCTTACTACGTAACCCCATTCTTATTCGACAAATACGTATGTAGTTTTCTTCTGTAAAACGTCTTCAGTGTTTCCAAATTTCAAATTTATATTTTGTGATATTTTTACTATTTGTTCAATGTGAATGCGGAATCTATCGTGGCAGCTAGTCCGGGAGAACGCGAAGTGAAAAAAAATCTACCTCGCGTAGCAAAAATTTGTTTAACCAGCGTAGAATCGATCTTGTAGATGCTGATCACGCCAGCTAGTGTGGGAGAACGCGAAGTGATGAAACTAATGTCTGCATCGAAGAGCACATAATTATTTAGTGCGGAATCGATCGTATTGTAGAAGCTTAATAAACGAAGCACATTGAATTGTGTTGACACAGTTTTCGTCTTCTTGTTTTCAAAACAAGTTTACAATGAATATTTAGTCGCTTACCAAGGGGCTTCACATGAATTACCTTTTCTACTAACCAACGATTATTTTCCCGTAGCGCTCACGGAGATGCAGAGCATTTCTCGGTCTTTTATAACAGGGATTCTCAACCTGGGGTACATGAACCGCTGGGGTTACTTTCGCCGGGCCCAGGGGTACCTCGGACGAAATGCTTAATGGCGGATGAATTACAATTTTAATCCAAACTTATTGATAAAGCTTTGTATTTTTTTTATTTCTAAACTTTGTCTTGTACATAATAAGGTAAAGGATGTATTTTGGACCACCCTTACGGGGCTCTTATTTTGAACCAAGAGGAATTTGCTCTCAGTGGTCCAAAATATAAGGCGTCGAACTGGTGGTCCAAAATACCTCCCTTACCCTATGCATGGCGATCAGTAAATCATGGCCTGTTGAATCCTGTCCTCTACAATCAGTACAATTGGAGTACAAGAGATGTGGAACAAAAGATCAAAAGGGCAAAACCTCGAATGAACAAATTTTAAAAATCTTCTATGCAATCTTCCAGGTTGAAGAAATTTATAATGTTGAATAATATGTCAAGAATATGTGAAGAATATGATTCAGTTGCTTTGTTGCAAGATAATTGGATGCATCCTTCTACGCTTCTCGGAAGCCTCCTTCCAAGCAGCTCGGAAGCCGGCTTTCAAGTGACACGGAAGCATCATTTCAAGAGGTTCGAACACTTTCTTTTAAGAGGCCCGGAAGCCAAGCTGTTTTTCTAGAAATTTCCTTTTTTTCTGCTTCTTTTAAAAGCCTCGGATCTTTTCAAGGGGCTCGGAAGGGATTTTTGAACAGGCTCGACATTTTAAAAGGCTCGGAAGCCTACTCTAAAGAGGGTTGGAATCCTCCTTTCTAGAGGCCCGGAAATCTTCTTTTAAGCTTTCTTCTGTAAACTTCCTTTTTTTTCTTTTCTCCTTCTTTTAAAAGGCTCGGAAAGCTCTTTTCAAAAGGCTCGGAAGGCCTCTTTCAAGAGCTTCGAAGCCCTCTCGAAAGCCTCGGAGGCCTGCTTTCAAGAAGCTCGGAAGCCTCCTTTCAAGAGGCTCGGAAGCCTCCTTTCTGCTTTTAGCTCATACTGACCATAACAGCTGTTCTCATATGCCAAGGACACACAGACAATAGCTCAGTTCGTCGAGCTGATTGCTAACCGCAAGTCGAGCACATCTGTATATGGTAAAACAGTTATTTGACTTTGAAAAAGTGAAATCCGAATTGCGTACGTAAAACCAATTTAATCAAAATTCCGCGGAAAAAAAATAAAATTTCGTTTCGTTTCGAAAAATTTCGAATCAAATGAACCTTGATTTCGTTTCGTTTCGAAGTTTCGAAAGTAAATCCATATTTCGTTTCGATTCGATCCGAATCAACAAAGACAATTAAAAAGACATTAAAATTTCGTTTCGTTAGGAAAAAGTGTGTTATCGCATACCCTTAGTGGTGAGGAGGTCATTTCGATTCAAGGGCGGCGATTGCTGTCTGGGCACTTCCCGACCCACACACGATCTGAGATGTCTTTTCAGGTACCTGGTGGCAGATTTTCGTTTACCTTACTCCAAGCAGGTCTGCCCCTGCTGCGATGTCCTGCCGGATTCCAGCGCTTGTTTGCAGATTTCGTCGCCGCTCTTACACTGTGGAGTTCCTGTTGATATCGGATTTCGATGGCATCGTCGATGGGACTCAACATTCAGATTCCAGTTTTAAGGTCACCAGGTCTGAGCTGTAAAACGTTGACATCGGTTGATGAATACTTACAAATCTATATGATCTCTGCTAATACTCACCAAGTACCACTGGCGTATAACATCGCAGATTCCACGTTAGAGTTGAGTATTCGGGGCTTGGTGCATTGCCTAGACCGCCGCCCAACGTTGGCTGGCTTTGGTTTTCTACCTTCTCCACTGTTTGTCTGGCTACCGTAGAGTTGGAGTTGTACACATCCAATGATTAGGTGTTGTTGATGTTGATGAGGGGAGCGTTCAACCAGGTCATTCAGTTTACTCCACTGTTGCGTTAGTACTGCAGTATCGTCATCTGGGTCGAGGTAGGTAGTACGATTGCTCTATGGTGGTGGCTGTCAGAGCGGCCCATTATTTCACCGATTATTATGGGCAACATCAACAGAGATATAACACATCCAGCCTTGCCTCACTTTAGCGATTATATTGTGCTAGACTTTGGATTTTGTCTAGACCTCCCTTGCTTCTAAGGACGCCCCACAGTTGTTCGTAATTCAGACGATCAAAGGCTTTTCCGTGGTCAATCAGTACCAAGTAGAGGGACTCTTGAAATTCATTGACCTGCTCCAGGATGATTCAAAGCATGAGGGTATGATTCTCACATGATCATCCGGGCGGAATCTTGCCTGCTGCCATCGGAGAATTGTCAAGCTTTCCCTATATCTGAACTAGGAATTAGATCGTCAAAACTTGAAGAAGTTGTTCTGAGTGGTCGAACCAATGTTTCAGCTGATCAATTGGATCGGTGAGTGACTGACATGTCGCGTCTTTCTCTGGCACCCACGGATTTGTTCTTGCTTCAATCAGGCGTCGTGAAATATCGTAGAGGAGGCTATTTCGCCGTTTGCTGCGGCTTTCCACCCGCACCCGCTTCTCCCGTCTGCAGCCAACAGCGTTTGACTTACTTCTCTAGAGTCCTTTTTTAATTGTCAGGACTAGTATTTGGCTTCTATGGAAATGGATCTGCTGAAAATGGAGACGGTGCCTTCTTGAGTCCGTAATAAACGCAGCGATGACATCGCATTTGACTATCATCTTATAATTGGCAAGATCCGACCACGCATTTCCAGAATTCAGCGGCGGGAGAATTCACTCGGGTGTCGATTCACCATAGACCGACTAGAAGATCCAGCTATGAAGAGATCGTTTGTTGAAGAATATGGAACTCAGGTAGTGGATGTTCTGGAAGGTGGCAGCGTAGAATAGAAGTGGGCGGCGAAGAATGCTTTTATCGAAACCGGTGAGATCAACTTGGATGAACTGCGCACTCAGCGAATAGAATGGATTACAGATGTAACCCAACTGGAGATTGAGAAACGTATAGAATCAAAGGCTGAGGAACGGGAAAAAACAGAGGAGTAGAGTACGAGTCCCGTCTAGGGTGGAGTGGGAGTCGAGCGTTACTGCAGACAGGACAGGCTGGCGTGGATGGACATCCTGGCCGATGAAACATATGGCTGCAAAAACCGAAGATTATCGCCTCAATAACTCACTGACTTGGAAAGCTGAAATATTAGTTCAATCACTTCGAGCAGCGTTCTTCAAAAAGCAGCCATCCGAAGCAGGAAATCTAAAGTGGCCCCCCAAGGTCGATCAGTAGTCGGTGGAGGTGACCCTATACTGTCTGTGATGTCTGTCTGAAGCACAAAAATCTGTTTGGCGCCCAGGGATGCACAGGATTTTCAAATAGGGTCAGAGCTTTGTCTGAACTCATTCGGGTAGTCGCTAATGTGAGGCAAGGATGCATTTCACTGCTGCACTGTTACTTCACAGCGTAATCGAAAATATCTTGGTGGGTGCGATTGACCGTGTACTAAACCTTGAGCTGATTTGCCAGTTTATTGTTTGACGACTCTGATTTGGCTAATGAGCACGAAACGCTATATTAGTACTGCGATGCTCTTTTGTGTGTGGTTAAGGAGCTGACCGTATGCTTCTTTGCGGTAAGTCAAACATCAACGCCCGCAGGATCAGGTGGTTGAGTGTCAACGGGGAAAGCCATCTTCTCTGTTGCCTCACTATCTATGCTCTCAGTGCCATTTAAGTGTTCCTCGAAGTGCTGCCTCCGCCTTTCGATTAGGGTCCCTTGCTGCAGCGCGACCGCCCGCCAGCGCCATTATTCTCCAGAATCTGTCTGCACTCTTCGTCGAACCTTTCGTTCCGCCGTTTTCGTCCCACATACCCGACGTTGTTCTCCGCTGCTTCGCGAAAATGTAGAATTTTTCGGACCGCAAAGGGCCGCTGACCAAAATTTGTGACCAAGAACTTTTCTTCGTTGATTTTGCTAAAGTTGAAGAACCGGCATTTGATCCTCAACCAGCACGTTCTCTCATTGATCCTCCAAAAGCCGATTGCATATCGCCCACCACTCTGAAAGCTGTTCCCAGCTCGTGTGTGTTGCCGCTGCTCTGAATAGTAATTCTTCATAAACCTCCTCGACGCATTTTGAGCCACTTTCCCATAACTGCAATTGGTTTCACTGCATGTCGTTCATGAATAATAAATTGCTTTTCTATGAACGACTGCGTTTGAATGAAGGGCAATAATAGAATAAATTTCTGGGGTTCATCGATTTCGATTTCGAGGTGATGCATATACAGATCGGTCGTATCTTAAATTTTGAACCCTTTTTGTCTTTCTCGTACACCAAGTGAAAAAATGAACGGTTATGCAAATTGGGCAACATGGAGAGTGGGATCAAAAAATAACTATTTGGGTATAATTTACAAGCATAATTCGAATGTAAAATAATATTTATTTAAAATTCAACTAAATCGCTTCAACACTAAACGTGTTAGTAAAATTTTCAATAGACTTCAAATAAATAAAAAAAACCCATAATGCAGAAACCATTTTATCTCGAAACTTTAATCTGGAAAAGCTGATTTTATTTCTACACTATATGACTTACAATTTATTTGAAGTGTATTTACAGAAATCGTATCTAGACCATAAAACATAATACCCAATACCCAATCATCACGTCCGGAAACGCAAAACTTTTCATTCTGGTAATCAATCCAAGCAATAAATTAACCCACCGCCATTGAATATCAGCATTATTATATGTTGATGCGCAGAACTGTGAAACGAGTTCAACTTTTATATCTGATTGAAAAGTTCTCCATCCCAACTAGCTACTGTGCCGAATCCCAGTCTCTTCTTCCTTGAGGTTGAGTCACATAAAAAAGTTATCAATTTGATATTCGATAATTCACTTACTTACTCATGGCTAGCTCGAACACAACTCGAACCGAACTCACTGGGTTGGAAATTTTCGAAAGCGACAAAACGTGCTCATCCAATGGATTGTCAAACTTTTCCCTGATCCGGGAGGGGAGGTGTTGGTGCGACTGGGTGCCTCAGATGGGTGATATTTGTGATACATTTTCTCTATTGAGTATGTCGTAGATGAGATTTTGCTGAAGAGGATTCCGTTTCTACATCCAATTAAGGAAAATTTCCCTCGTGCAGAACGTTGCCATAATTAATGATTATGGATTTCCTGTATGTAGCATGTTTCCGGCTTGCTTGTCGTAAAAATGTAAACAACCACCAAAATGTGATAATGGCCATAACTTTTCATATCTCGCTGGTGGGGATCTTTATCTGCTTCCGGCTCTGATGAAGTTGAGAATATGTGCTTGGGTGTTTTCTCTCTTCCTTAGAAGATATCTGAATAAAAAGTTAGTATATTCTTGTTCATTTTTCGCTTTTTTTTTTTCCTTAAATTAGAATGCATGAAGATTTCATTATACGGAAGTATTATGGCAGAAGCTTTTTAGATACATTGGGGAGCGTAGTGCAACGAGCGTATAAGGTGTAGAAAAATTGAAGATCCTGTTTTTGCAAGACCTTCGATAACGACGACCACGAGCACAAACTGATGCATGTGGCGATGCAAACATTTGCATTATCATTTTGAATTTTTTGTTGTTTTATTATGTTAACCTCCACACTGTCGGACAAACCTAATCACGACTTAAAACGCACTGTTTTCATCTCTTCTGTGAAGAACAGAATAAAACACGAAGAAGGCTTTGTGGTGCATCCATTCGGCAGGAAAGATAGCCCTCTCGAAAGGATCACCTCATGATGTCGGTCGATAATCCACTTTTTACCGGACGAACAAAGCCTTGCTGCACGAGAGCCAAAGTCCATTGCATTGAATAGTTCCCTTAGCCCCAAAACAAATACGACAACCAGCAGCGCTAGCTGGTCCAAGGATAAGCTGTCGTACTGAAGGATTTATCCGTTATTTATGTAGGAAAAATGATGGCTCAAATAAATTAGTTTGTTTTTATTACGATGTTGTCTGACTCGGATCAAGATGCAACGTGCTTGTTGGGTAGAGTGTTGTCGTCGGTCGGTCTCACTTTATGACTTTTCCCCTTTTGGTTTTCGTTGCTGGTAGGGTACCAGATGTCGATTTTTGTCATACGTTCTAAAACTTGTGGAAGCAACTGATATCACATAATCGCAAAAAATCGTTATGCAGTTTGATTAATCTACCAGTTAAGTAAGATGTATGTGTTAAACAGTGTTGCCGAAAAAATGGCCTCTGGCCGACAAAGTCCGTCACCTTTCAGGTGCTCCACTCCGATTTGACTCTGACTGCACACCAAGGAGCAACCAGATCGCCGGGAGATGGATGCAGTTTTATGGTTTTGTTGACGACATCATCACCGACACTCGACAGGGGGGTGATGTTTAACTAACCTACCGATTCTAAAGGACCTGACTGCAAGTTCAGGAAAACTTCGGACCCATCTTGGTCTGGGGGAAAATTTTCGGATGCATTTATGAGCGATGCAGTTCTATGATGTGTTTTATTTATGATGCTCGTTGGAGATGGACATAAAGTGGGATCAAGCCGGACATGTGCCGGGAGTTAACCACAGCTTTGCAATGAGCTATTTATTTTGTTGGATAAATAGTACGAGATTGGATAAAGTCCGATGAATGAGTGAAAGAAGTTCCAAAATAGAATCTTGTTCAATCAAGGTAAGTGTTCACAGTTTGAAATGCTGTCGGAAGACCAGCGTAATATTTTCTATTCATATTACTCGTGACTTTAGGGTTTCTAATTGTTTTTGCATCGGGTTTCAAAGAATTGGTAACTTTGACATCATATGCTATACAAATTGAAAAAAGCTGGAAGCTATGGAATAAATACCGTTTTCACATTGTTAGCACCAAATTATAAAGAAAAAACCGAAGGAAGCGAAGAACATTTAGAAATTCGACAGATTTCAATAGGCTGAACATGGCCGCAAGTGTGGGAAAAGCTTATTTCAATTACTTGTTGAGTCACACTCCTAATATGTCACGATCATTACTCATATTCCGAACACTGGCGATTTTGTACCCTTAAACTAATATTTCCATAGGTCTTAAGTACGGAGAATCAAGATTGCAAACGAATTCAATCCTCCCTCCTCAGCCGTGCAGTAAGAGGCGCTGCTACAAAGCAAGACCATGCTGAGGGTGGCTGGGTTCGATTCCCGGTGCCGGTCTAGGCAATTTTCTGATTGGAAATTGTCTCGACTTCCCTGGGCATAAAAGTATCATCGTGTTAGCCTCATGATATACGAATGCAAAAATGGTAACCTGGCTTAGAAACCTTGCAGAAACCTCAATGAACACTAAGCTGCGAGGCGGCTCTGTCCCAGTGTGGGGATGTAATGCCAATAAGAAGAAGAAGAAGAAGAAGCATCGCACTCTAGATCGATTTAAGTTCGAGCTTGATGGTTTTCTTCTAAACTAGTTCTAATTCTAATAAGTAATAATTTCAATTCTGACTTTCAGATTTGGACGATTTTCTATTTTTTATCGGAAAATATATTACCACTGCAAATATCAACCCCAGAACAAAGCGTGGAACAACTTTGCCCCGATATATCTGAGGTGTCCAATTGTCATGCTTCTTTCCAGTTACAATCTGTGGAATATCAGGATTTTGTAAGCGGCAACAGATTGGAAATCCATGCGTTGGCCGCTGAGAACCAGCCGGAAAAATCCGATCCAGGTTTGCGCAGTTGATTGAAGCCAAGTTACTGGGGGAAACGAAATTGGATCGCGGCGCAAGTACGCTGACCAGGCCGAATACTGATAAACAATGATAAGTAATGACGATATATCAAATTTTAGAATATAGGAATTAAGGAATTTAGTATTCAGGATTTATTCAGGGATTTCGATTGATTTATTTATCGGCTTCATCGATCAGCCCTACACAAAGTATGAAGGATAATTGATAAACGAAAGTAATTCTTTGAAAAACAACATATTGAATGCAGTTCGCTAGGGTGCGAGCAGGTATGAAGCGACAGAATGTGGAAGGGAGGCATAGAGACCATCTATTGAATAGCACACAATCGAAGTGAGAATCTTCTTGCCTAACGTTCTGGCTGTGGGCGGCTTGGTTAGTGGTATAGAAACCAGGCTTGGCATTGGTCATGACAGTCATTGGTATGCTTAGTTTTTCCTCCTATTGATCGTCGTCACCAAACGCAACGTTAGCAACCATATCTCATACCCAAAAGCCATAACATCGCGACCAAGAAACCACTGGTAACCATAATAAGTTTTTTCATTCCTTGACCTTCAGTGGCTCTGACCGTTGTTAGTTTGATGGTCGTGACCAATATGTTCTCCACCTTTTATCAATCTATTTATAACCTACGTAAACACTAGTTCAATTCGTCAAGAAACTAATCAATATAAACTAGAACTAATATATACCAAGATCAGGATCAATAAAAAATCAAAATAATTACAACAAAATAATTACAACACTGGAGAATCGCACTCAGAACCTCAAGATCTGCTGGCTTAAACGCTAGCATTTGTACCAATTTAGATCCGTGAAGGTTATGCGCTATAAAGCTATGATATGATAAATAAATCACAGGTAACTTTGCCTACATGCCATAGATTACTTTTTCACTGCATTGAGCTTCGCGACCAAGATGAATACACAGCTAGGTGTTTCAATCTGCTCAATTTATAGACGAGAAGAAGGCGGGGGTGAAAAATTCATTTTCGGTGCAAAACATAAACAAATCGGCTGGCTCTCCCATACTAAAATCCAAGATGGCTGAATCGTGAATTTGGCAGATTGGAACACCTAGTGGTGTATTCATCTTGTTCGCGACCGTCCTTTATATATCCAGAGAGGGTCGTTCCCTGAAAAACATCGTTCTCGTCATCCATGGTAACGAGATGGGCTCATTCAATGAAGAGTCTTACCGCACATGGGCTGGGACGTAAGTAAACTAGAGACAAACAAAATAATGTTCCCGTCCTGACAACGCGGATTTGTAATTAAAATTGCGATTGAATGACCCTGCAAGTGAAACGTTGATCTTTATTGTTTGACTATGACTATGAACGGTGATCAATGACAAGCCTGATAGAAACTACTATGGCAAGGCAGGCCTTCCGTAGCCGATAAACAACTTAATCGTCATCACGATCGTGAAATCTGTTTCAAATTAGAATTTAGGAATTCATGATTCTCAGAATTTGGGAAATTAGTAATTTAGGATTTCAGGAGTTTAGAAACACCGGAATTTGGGAACTTGGTAATTGAGGAATCTCTGAATTTTTGGAATTTAAGAATTTGGGAATTCAGGGATTTGACAATTGAGGGATTCAGGAACTTGGAACTTAACGATTTTAGAAATTTAGAAATTTGTCAATTTCGCAATTCATGAGATTGGGGATTCAGGAATTTATTGGTTTAAAATTTGGGAATTTAGGAATTCAACAATTTGAGAATTTTGAACATAGGAATTTGGGAAGTTATGGATTTAAGAATTTAGGAATTTGGGAATTTATGAGTTGAAGAATTTAGAAATTTGCAAATTTGTGAATCCTCATTGGATACCTCCTAGAGTTCTTCCAGAAAGTCCTAATGAAGCTCGTTTAGGAGTTCTACCTGAAACCTTCCAGAAATCCATCGTAGATTCCCTTCAGGATTCGATTCAGGACAACCCTACAGGAATTACTCCTGCTATTCTTCCATGAATTTCTCCTGATGTTCCTCAATGAACTATACCAAGAGATCTTAAAGAGTTTCTCAAGAAATTCCTTCTACAGTTCCTCCAAGAATATTCCGCCAGAAATTTCAGAAATTCTTCCAAAAATTTCGCATGGAGTTAGGAATTTCCCTTAAGGAGCCCATAGCAATTCCTCCTGAAGTTCTTACACAATTCCACCCTGAAATTTTTCTACAAATGTATCATGAAATTCCTCAAAGAATTCATTCTCGAATTCCACCAGAAGATTTTTGAGAGTTCCTTCAGGAAATCTTCCTGGAACTCCTCCAGTGATTCCTTTTTCGGTTCCATCAGAAATTTCTCTTCGAGACCATTTGGGAATATCTCCTGAAGCTCTTCTAGGAATCCATGCTTAAGTTCAATAAGCGAATCCTTCTTGATTTGCTCCAGGATTTTTTTCCTGTGGTTGCTTCAGTTACTCCATGAATTCATCTGAAGTTAGTCCACTAATTTCTTCTGGAGTTCCTCTTCGTGTTTCTACGGGAATTCCCTCTGGAGTTAAGGTCCTCTGACGGAATCCAAGATCAAAAGTGCTCGCGTTTTCAGGGCACACCACTCGATTCAGAGGCGGCGCACAACTGTCATTTTGTTAATTTAGCTTTGCTGCGTCGCAGCATGCGTGAAATAATAAGAATGACAGTTGTGCGTTGCTTCCGTATCGAGTGGTGTGCCCCCGAAAACGCGAGCACTTTTAATCTTGGATTCCGTCAGGAGTGACCTTAAAGACCGACGCACAGGTCTAAAAAACGTAGGCAGCGGAGTTTGTGGTGATTTTGCTTGGCAGTGGCACTTTCTCCATTTTTCATTTAATTTATTTAGTCTACATCTAAACATATAACACTAAATCAACAATTTGACGCCACAATACACGGTTCGAGGCCGCATCTCTCCATCCTCGAATGCGCCCCACGATCGCCAAGTCGTAAGTGTTTATAAGTTTGATAAAATTTTCGTTTGTCGTCCTGGTCAAGCTTTACTTCAGAAATTCCTCAGATTCTTTAGGAAATTCTTCGGAGTTCTCGAAGGAATTTTCTTTTGAATTTCTTCCATGGAATATACAAGCGAGATTCATTGAAATTTTCACGGCAATGTTGGAGGAATGCTGGAGGAGCTCCAGGACGAATTCTTGAAGGAACTCCAATACAAAAACCTTAAAGAACTTTAAAAGGAAATCCCGGAAGAGCTAATGACTACAGAGAAACTACAAGTGGAACAACAGGAGTAATTTTTGGCTCAGAATTTTCGGAAAAAATCCAGTAAGGAATTCCGGAGGAACTTCAAGTAGAATTCCTGAAGAAGTCCGAGTAGAATTTTTTGAAGAACTCCTAAAAGAATCACATAAGATTCATTTTGAATTTATCTTAGAATTCATTTTGTATTCTTCCAGGAATTCATTTGAAATTCCTGCAGGAATTCATTCAGAGTTCCTCCACAAATTCATTTGGAATTCCTCCAGAAATTCATTCGGAATTCCTCCAGAAATTCATTCGGAATTCCTCCAGGAATTCATTCGGAATTCCTCCAGGAATTCATTCGGAATTCCTCCAGGAATTCATTCGGAATTCATCCAGGAATTCATTCGGAATTCATCCAGGAATTCATTCGGAATTCCTTCAGGAAATAATCCAAGAATTCATTCTGAATTTATCCAGGAATTAATTTGGAATTCCTCCAGGAATTCATTAAGAGTATCTCCAGGAATTCATTCGTAATTTCTCCAGGAATTTATCCGGAATTCCTCCAGGAATTCACCCGGAATTGCTTCAGGAATTCACCCGGAATTCCTTCAGGAATTCATCCGGAATTCCTCCAGGAATTCATCCGGAATTCCTCCAGGAATTCCTCCAGGAATTCATCCGGAATTCCTCCAGGAATTCATCCGGAATTCCTCCAGGAATTCATCCGGAATTCCTCCAGGAATTCATCCGGAATTCCTCCAGGAATTCATCCGGAATTCCTCCAGGAATTCATCCGGAATTCCTCCAGGAATTCATCCGGAATTCCTCCAGGAATTCATCCGGAATTCCTCCAGGAATTCATCCAGGAATTCATCCGGAATTCCTCCAGGAATTCATCCGGAATTCCTCCAGGAATTCATCCGGAATTCCTCCAGGAATTCATCCGGAATTCCTCCAGGAATTCATCCGGAATTCCTCCAGGAATTCATCCGGAATTCCTCCAGGAATTCATCCGGAATTCCTCCAGGAGTTCATTCTGAATTCCTCCAGGAATGCATCCGGAATTCCTCCAGGAATTCATCCTGATTTCCTCCGGGAATTCATCCGGAATTCCTCCAGGAATTCATCCGGAATTACTCCAGGAATTTATCCGGAATTCTTCCTGAATTCATCCGGAATTACTCCAGGAATTTATCCTCCTCCAGGAATTCATCCTGAATTCCTCCAGGAATTCATCCTGAATTCCTCCAGGAATTCATCCGGAATTCCTCCAGGAATTCATCCGGAATTCCTCCAGGAATTCATCCGGAATTCCTCCAGGAATTCATCCATAATTCCTCCAGGAATTCATCCAGAATTCCTCCGGGAATTCAACCAGAATTCCTCCGGGAATTCATCCGGAATTCCTCCAGGAATTCATCCGGAATTCATCCGGAATTCCTCCAGGAATTCATCCGGAATTCCTTCAGGAAGGAATCTCTGAATTTTTGGAATTTAAGAATTTGGGAATTCAGGGATTTGACAATTGAGGGATTCAGGAACTTGGAACTTAACGATTTTAGAAATTTAGAAATTTGTCAATTTCGCAATTCATGAGATTGGGGATTCAGGAATTTATTGGTTTAAAATTTGGGAATCTAGGACTTCAGCAATTTCAGAATTTAGAAATTTTTGAACATAGGCATTTGGTAAGTTATGGATTTAAGAATTTAGGAATTTGGGAATTTATGAGTTAAAGAAGTTAGGAATTTGCAAATTTGAGAATCCTCATTGAATACCTCCTAGAGTTCTTCCAGAAACTCTTAAAGAAGCTCGTTTAGGAATCCAACCTGAAGCCTTCCAGGAACCCATCGTGGAGTTCCTCCTGGATTCAATTCAGGCAAACTCTACAGGCATTACTCCTGCAGTTCTTCCATGAATTTCTCCTGGAGCTGCTCAAGTAACTATACCAAGAAGTCTTAGAGAGTTTCTCCAGAAATTCCTTCTGCAGTTCCTCCAAGAATATCTCCTGAAGATCCGCCAGAAATTCCAGCAATTCTTCCAAAAATTTCTTATGAAGTTAGGAATTCTTCCTGAGGAGCCTATAGCAATTCCTCCTAGAGTTCCAGCACAATTCCACCCTGAAATTCTTCCACAAATGTATCATGAAATTCATCCAAGAATTCATTCTCGAATTCCACCAGAAGATTTTTGAGAGTTCCTTCAGGAAATCTTCCTGGAACTCCTCCAGTGATTTCTTTTTCGGTTCCATCAGAAATTTCTCCTCGGTACCATTTAGAAATATCTCCGGAAGCTCTTCTAGGAATCCATGCTTAAGTTCAATAAGCGAATCATTCATGAATTGCTCCAGGATTTTTTCCTGTAGTTGCTTCAAAAACTCCATAGATTGATCTGAAGTTAGTCCACTAATTTCTTCTGGAGTTCCTCTTCGTGTTTCTACGGGAATTCCCTCTGGAGTTAAGGTCACTCCTGACGGAATCCAAGATCAAAAGTGCTCGCGTTTTCAGGGGCACACCACTCGATTCAGAGGCGGCGCACAACTGTCATTTTTGTTAATTTAGCTTTGCTGCGTCGCAGCATGCGTGAAATAATAAGAATGACAGTTGTGCGTTGCTTCCGTATCGAGTGGTGTGCCCCCGAAAACGCGAGCACTTTTAATCTTGGATTCCGTCAGGAGTGACCTTAAAGACCGACGCACAGGTCTAAAAAACGTAGGCAGCGGTGTTTGTGGTGATTTTGCTTGGCAGTGGCACTTTCTCCATTTTTCATTTAATTTATTTAGTCTACACCTAAACATATAACACTAAATCAACAATTTGACGCCACAATACACGGTTCGAGGCCGCATCTCTCCATCCTCGAATGCGCCCCACGATCGCCAAGTCGTAAGTGTTTATAAGTTTGATAAAATTTTCGTTTGTCGTCCTGGTCAAGCTTTACTTCAGAAATTCCTCAGATTCTTTAGAAAATTCTTCGGAGTTCTCGAAGGAATATTCTTTTGAATTTCTTCCATGGAATATACAAGCGAGATTCTTTGACATTCTCACGGCAATGTTGGAGGAATGCTGGAGGAGCTCCAGGAAAAATTCTTGAAGGAACTCCAATGCAAAAACCTTAAAGAACTTTAAAAGGAAATCCCGGAAGAGCTCCTGACTACAGAGAAACTATAAGTGGAACAACAGGAGTAATTTCAGGCTCAAAAAAGAATTTTCGGAAAAACTCCAGTAAGGAATCCCGGAGGAACTTCAAGTAGAATTCTGAAGGAAGTCCGTAGAATTCTTTGAAGAACTCCTGAAAGAATCACATAAGATTCATTTTGAATTTATCTTAGAATTCATTTTGTATTCTTCCAGGAATTCATTGTGAATTTCTCCAGGAATTCATTTGAAATTCCTCCAGGAATTCATTCAGAGTTCCTCATTTGGAATTCCTCTAGGAATTCATTCCGAATTCCTCCAGAAATTCATTCGGAATTCCTCCAGGAATTTATTCGGAATTACTCCAGGAATTCATTCCGGAATTCATCCAGGAATTCATTCCGGAATTCATCCAGGAATTCATTCCGGAATTCATCCAGGAATTCATTCGGAATTCCTTCTGGAAATAATCCAACAATTCATTCTGAATTTATCCAGGAATTAATTTGGAATTCCTCCAGGAATTCATTAAGAGTATCTCCAGGAATTCATTCGTAATTCCTCCAGGAATTCATCCGGAATTCCTCCAGGAATTCACCCGGAATTGCTTCAGGAATACACCCGGAATTCCTTCAGGAATTCATCCGGAATTCCTCCAGGAATTCATCCGGAATTCCTCCAGGAATTCATCCAGAATTCCTCCAGGAATTCATCCAGAATTCCTCCAGGAATTCATCCAGAATTCCTCCAGGAATTCATCCAGAATTCCTCCAGGAATTCATCCGGAATTCCTCCAGGAATTCATCCGGAATTCCTCCAGGAATTCATCCGGAATTCCTCCAGGAATTCATCCGGAATTCCTCCAGGAATTCATCCGGAATTCCTCCAGGAATTCATCCGGAATTCCTCCAGGAATTCATCCGGAATTCATCCTGAATTCCTCCAGGAATTCATCCGGAATTCCTCCAGGAATTCATCCGGAATTCCTCCAGGAATTCATCCGGAATTCCTCCAGGAATTCATCCGGAATTCCTCCAGGAATTCATCCGGAATTCCTCCAGGAATTCATCCGGAATTCCTCCAGGAATTCATCCGGAATTCCTCCAGGATTTCATCCGGAATTCCTCCAGGAATTCATCCGGAATTCCTCCAGGAATTCATCCGGAATTCCTCCAGGAATTCATCCGGAATTCCTCCAGGAATTCATCCGGAATTCCTCCAGGAATTCATCCGGAATTCCTCCAGGAATTCATCCGGAATTCCTCCAGGAATTCATCCGGAATTCCTCCAGGAATTCATCCGGAATTCCTCCAGGAATTCATCCGGAATTCCTCCAGGAATTCATCCTGAATTCCTCCAGGAATTCATCCGGAATTCCTCCAGGAATTCATCCGGAATTCCTCCAGGAATTCATCCGGAATTCCTCCAGGAATTCATCCGGAATTCCTCCAGCAATTCATCCGGAATTCCTCCAGGAATTCATCCGGAATTCCTCCAGGAATTCATCCGGAATTCCTCCAGGAATTCATCCGGAATTCCTCCAGGAATTCATCCGGAATTTCTCCAGGAATTCATCCGGAATTCCTCCAGGAATTCATCCGGAATTCCTCCAGGAATTCATCCGGAATTCCTCCAGGAATTCATCCGGAATTCCTCCAGGAATTCATCCGGAATTCCTCCAGGAATTCATCCGGAATTCCTCCAGGAATTCATCCGGAATTCCTCCAGGAATTCATCCGGAATTCCTCCAGGAATTCATCCGGAATTCCTCCAGGAATTCATCCGGAATTCCTCCAGGAATTCATCCGGAATTCCTCCAGGAATTCATCCGGAATTCCTCCAGGAATTCATCCGGAATTCCTCCAGGAATTCATCCGGAATTCCTCCAGGAATTCATCCGGAATTCCTCCAGGAATTCATCCGGAATTCCTTCAGGAATTCATCCGCAATTCCTCCAGGAATTCATCCGGAATTCCTCCAGGAATTCATCCGGAATTCCTCCAGGAATTCATCCGGAATTCCTCCAGGAATTCATCCGGAATTCCTCCAGGAATTCATCCGGAATTCCTCCAGGAATTCATCCGGAATTCCTCCAGGAATTCATCCGGAATTCCTCCAGGAATTCATCCGAAATTCCTCCAGGAATTCATCCGGAATTCCTCCAGGAATTCATCCGGAATTCCTCCAGGAATTCATCCGGAATTCCTCCAGGAATTCATCCGGAATTCCTCCAGGAATTCATCCGGAATTCCTCCAGGAATTCATCCGGAATTCCTCCAGGAATTCATCCGAATTCTCCAGGAATTCATCCGGAATTCCTCCAGGAATTCATCCGGAATTCCTCCAGGAATTCATCCGGAATTCCTCCAGGAATTCATCCGGAATTCCTCAAGGAGTTCATTCGGAATTCCTCCAGGAATTCATCCGGAATTCCTCCAGGAATTCATCCGGAATTCCTCCAGGAATTCATCCTCAATTCCTCCATGAATTCATCCTGTGCCTTACAGCGTGTTTCTCGTTCACTACCGATTGGTCCGATCTGACCAATTTTCAATAGGAAACAATAGGACAGGATTCTCCGTCGAATGCAATTGTTTTTTGCAACTTGTTGCAAGCAAATCAGTCAACGATTTGTTCCAAAAAGTGTGGATATAATAACTAGACATATCCAAAGAACAAAAATATGAATCAAACTCATTATTTCAATCAATTATGTCTAATTAATTATAAAAACTGCATGAAAACGTCATTTGAAATAAGTTAGGGAAGAACTAAAACGATATTGAATAGTACATTCAAAGTTAATTGCCTATATGCCGGGTATTAAGCCACCCGGAGTGGAAATTAATTACTATGTCTGAAACTTGATTATGCATATGTACAACATGTGATAGATTTAGTTCGGAAAAGGTATTGGAGGGTAACCGCCCCTTCGGTGGGGTTTGATCCCACGACCCCAGTTCGCATGACAGGTGCTTTCCCTACTAAGCTACGAAGGACCTACGTCGTCCACCGCAGCTTAGCGGGTACTGATGAAACCAAATTCCCAGCACCAGGTACCAGCCGATCTCTCGCAATACATTTTCAGAACTAACTCTCTCAAATGTACAACCAAGTAGGATGAGTATTTAGTATTGTCCGGCTCCTACACACTTGCTTCATCAGCAACGGCGCTCAATGAAGTAGGGTTGTGTGAGGTTGTGCCAGTTTGGTCGTCAGATCCCAACACGACCACACAAGCGAAGAGAGATCGCCACTCGAGATCAGTACATTCAAAGTTAATTGCCTATATGCCGGGTATTAAGCCACCCGGATATTGAATAATTTGTCAATAAAATAAGGGTGCCCATAACCGAACCAATGAAGGTGCCCACAACCGAATTTCGCAGCCATTTTGGAAAATGAAGAAAAGAAAATGTCCGGCTGAAATTTTAATGGCAATCGTCATTGAGACTCCAAATAGATTAAATTTACATTGGAAATATGCATTGGAACTCACTTTTTGAATTAAATCAATTCAATTTCTGACACCTTGAAAAAGGCAAAAAAAACTTTCGTGTTGGATTTTTGGTAAAAAAAATTGATTTGTTCCTAATACAAAGTAGAGATCCCCATCCGGTTTGATATTGAGCACAAAACATCATGTCACAATAGCTAACTAATAACGGTAGCCAGAATGACAGCATCTGTTATCTGACAAAAGATACGTAGGGGTGCCCACAACCGAACCTCCTCCCCTATACATAAAAAAGAAATTCTGTCTGTCTAACCCTTATAGACAGGGGTTTTCTGGGTCGGGGTAGGTTCCTAAGATGATTCAAGACCCCTTCCCATTCTGAAAGGGGGCTCTCATACTAATTGAACTCAAATTTCTGCAAAACTTGGAAACTAATCAGAGGATAAATCAATTTTGGACGAAACGAAGTTCGGTGGGTCTGCTAGTAATAAATATTATCGGATTGTTGAATAAAAGCAGGCATAAATAAGCGCTTAGTTAACCCCAAGACTGAAAAATAGGCATTTCTATTTTGAGTGTTAAACTGACAGTTTTTGGATTTGTGGAGATAATTCACAAACATTTCTCGCTTAACTTTTCAAAAGGTCCTAAGTAACATTTTTTTCATGAATTAATTTGAATAGCGCAATCAACAGAAAAACATGAAAGCTTTTGATTGCAGTACTCAAATTAAATCATGAAAAAAATGTTACTTAGGTCCTTTTGAAAAGTTAAGCGAGATTTCATAAAATTAGCCAGAATGGATATGTTACATATATGCGGTCGTGGGTAGATCAATGTTTAGGCAAACCAACGCAATATGACAGTCAGTTTCATCCATGCCATGTTTATAATGGTGTTAAGCAGATGATCACAATCTATTTCTAGCAGTTGGGTATCCAGCAATTGATAAGCAATATGGAATCGAAACGTCATAATATTCAATAGTCGATTCCCTGTTCGTAAAAACAAGTCCAGCTTAGTTCCAGCCATATCGCTGACCAACCATTCGTTTATTTTGTTGCATAAATATTGCCAGCTTGCTGTTTTGAAATTTTCGATTAAACACGTTACAATCATAAAATCAACACTCACCGAAGTAAACGATGTGCAACAATTATCATTTCCCGATAGCATAAATTCCCATTTGTTTGCATATGCAACGCGACGGGACGGGATGCTATTTGGATTTCCCGCCCCCCTTTGGTACCGTGGCGGACCGTACCAGCAGAGGTACGAAACATGTTTCCAGTTTTTCGTGCTGCCAAGTTCAGATTATCTACCCGAGGCTCCAAACGGTTTGCTACCAATATGCTGCCGATTGCTGTTTGGTGGAACCGGGGAGATTACTCTTCCCATCAGTGGTAGAGCGTACAGAACGCAGTTCCAGTTGCAGGCTGCACTTTAGTACGATTTATGTCTCTCCTGACTTTGATTCGCTCCAATGCATTCGATGCAGCCAGCGATGGCGGCCAGTCCGTAAGAGGCAGGATTGCGGAAATCACATTAAATAATCACTTCATATAAATCGGACTGTTAAAACTGCAAAATGCATACATTTACATAATGTGAATGCATAAATATAAATTGAATTATGAGCGTTGGTCGGCTGGCGTTTTCCGCTGGGTGGAGGTTTTCATCTGCTGGCACGATAATGCCCAAACCAGGTTGATGTGTGACTGTGTGATTGGGGCAGCCACTGTCTGGATAATTCAGATGGTTAGAAAACATCGAAATCTTTCCATAAAAGCTTCCATCTAAACAGTGTTCACACAACAGTGACCGTCTAACTTTTTGGTTTTTGTCGAAAATCACTCACGATATCCCACTGTTTTCAAGGTGAAATATGCGAACGTTATTATTACATTTGTGTTTACATCCCCATGTGTGTATGAAAACACCTTCTGTCGCCTGTGTCCACCCGTTCATACCGCATGTTCGCATATTGGAGTTCTGGAATGGAACGACGACGCACGATGCGAAAGTCCTTTCTAAACTGTAGTTAAACAGAGGTTCTACAATATGCTGGCATTGTACATCAATTTTCAAATAAAACTGATCCGCTAGTAAATGGTCGTTAGCAGCTTGGTGAGTTATGTGACAGTATTTGCATATGCAGGCTCAAAAGGATAAAAATAGTCAAAAACTGGATTGTGTCAATACCTAGGGGAACGGTTTTACCTAGGGGAACGGTTTGCCACTTCATCTCATAGCTCCTATTTCCATCCCATAAAAAAACAAAGCAATGGAAAGGAATTTGTTTTGTTTATTATTTTTGTGATTTTTTCAGCAGTGAGCACGCAAGTTGACAAAAAGAAGCGACGTATTTGGTCCCGTATTTCTTTGTTTAGCGATGAGATGGATATATGTACAGTGAGATGGAGATCGGAACAGTTCCCCTATTTATCCCTCAAGTATTTTCGATATTTTCACCAATATAAACCAAAATATCGAACCATCGAACCAAAATATCAAACCATCGAACCGGCCGAAGAAGACGTGCTGCCATTCAGAGACCAAGGCAAATGCTGCCCTATGCAGCAAAACAATCAGATGAAAGAACAAAAAACAGCTAGGCTAGGTGTACCAGTTATGGCTATAGCACCAGTTGTCGCACTAGTGCTTTATATGACAAATGGCCAATCAAATCATCGCAAACCAAGTTCATATCGATAAAACGTATTTATATGATACGATAACACTTTTGATCTCCTCCAAAACAAGCAAAGCATAATTGTAAAAATTGATTTTGCTTAAATTTTAACGTCCTTTGCACCAGTTGTCGCACTAGTGGTCTCAATTTGGCCAGTCCCATAAGAAAACAATGGGATTTGCCAAATAAGGAACCAAAATTAAGAATAGTGCCACAACTGGTGCATGCGTTCCTATTATGGATTAATCAATTTTGAGGATAATAACAAATTTTATTGTGGTTTTCTCAGCTGTTCTAAGGAGCAGGAAGTAAAACCTTTCGCTTGATATATGAAGTCTACCCACATGCCTTTCACTTATTTTTTTAAAAATAGTTGTTCTTATGTATGGCGACCACTGGTACACCGACCCTACTGTTAACCCGACAACGCTCTCAGCAACCTTTGCCGAAACGTCTACCCAGGAACGCTGGCCTCCGCCACTTAGGACCAAGAAGCTGGCGGAGAAACATCCCCAAAATGGACTTCTTCCTTAAAAAGAGTCTTAAGAAAAACTCTGTTTACATCGAAACACGAAACACGTTTACATGAAAAACACGCTAATCAAGGACAAATAATTTTTTTTATACTTTTTGGATTTACAGTCGCCTCTCTACATCTCGATATTAAAGGGACCATCGAGATACGGAGAGATCGAGGAACGGAAGGAAAATTGAAGTGGGTACTAGATCAGAAAGAGCTCATTGTTATGAAAAAAAATGAGAATAAAAAAATGTCAACTGTGCCAACTATTGTTTTTAATGTGCTTTTTATTGTTCAGAGATGGTCTACTAGCCTAGAAAAATTTGAATATATCGACATACGGAGGAGAATTCTGAACATAATACACCCAGGTTTTTTTTACACGGTAAACCGGTAAACCGGAACTTTCACAACTTTTTAAATACCCCCTGAATTTTCTTTGATTTTTTTTGTGAATTTTTTCGTGGGGTTAACTCATTGTTTCGTTGACGCTGAAGGTCTTAAACGACTAAAACCAAACCGTGTAAAAACCTGGGTGTACGACCAGAGCACAACAAAGCATACATACATACATTTATGTAGATCGAAGAAACCGAGAAAACTATCGACACAAGGAGAGATATCAAGATATAGAATATCGAGATGTAGAGAGTCGACTGTATTTGATTTTAATTGCGGATAAATGAAAACAATCGCCAAAGCATAGTACTCAGTTTTATCGACGTTCATAATGCTATCATCAAACCTCTCATAGATCTGCCGAAAAAGCTTCAAACAGCAAATGCCTATTAACCTTATGAACAGATCTACGGTTTTGCTTAAGATCGTAATAGATCTTATTTTAAACGCTCGAGTAAAGCTACAATGTTGGGTTAGAATGGTCAAATGGATACGCCAACGTCGGGCACTTCGAATCTCCCATGGAGTGCTTGCTGATCGCAGCTTTGCTGGAACAGATCAAGCAGTTGGGAGGGTTCGTGCAGCATTGTGCCTTATGTCCCTCCAATCCGCAGCGTCGACAGAGCTTGATTCTGTCAGGGCCTTTGCAGTCCCATTGCTTGTGCCCCGGTTCCAGGCACTTGAAGCAAATTTCGGGTTGCTCATATATGCCCACAGGGCATACCGACCACCCCACCTTGACGCTCCCTAACTTGACTACCTTGGAGGCGTCCGCTGCAGATAGGCGAACCAATGCTACCTGTGTCCCTGCCGGACCTTTCCGTAGCCGAACGGCTGCGGTGGGCGTCTCCACTTCACACTGTCGCCGCAGTGCCGTGACGAGCTCTTCGACTTCGGTGATCTCCTCCAGGAATTTAACCCTTAGATTCACCTCCGTCGTGAGTGCCCTCACCTTGACCGTCTCGCCTAGGACTTCCTCCGCCAACTTCTTGTAGGCGGCGCCCTTTTGCGAGACGCCCCGCTTTAGCTCGAGGATTATCTCGCCCATCCGGGTACGTCTTATTCGACGTACGTTGGCGCCGAGTTCACCGAGCTTGACGTCACTCCTCATCGCCTTCAAGACGTCCGAGTACTTAGCCTCGTCCGTTTTGATGACTAGGACATCGCCCCTGGAGCGATTGGCGTCTACCCTAGACTTCTTGCTACCCTCATTCGCCTGAGCCTTCTTTTCGGCCCTTGGAGACTGTCTCCCCCGTTTTTGTGTCTGCTCCGTTGGAGCAGTCACCCCCGAAGTGCCCGAGAATTCTTGGGCCTCAGTCTGGGTAGACCTCGACTCCACGGATTTCACGTGTTCGCACTTGGCCGTCCCGACCGCCGTTTCCAGCTTGCCGTCTAACATCGACTTTCGAAGTTTTAGCAAGCTCCTCTTGAGTTCCTTACTGATATTATGCTTCGATGACGCAAAGTCGATGATGGCGTCCTGCTGCTCCGTCGCCATCTCGAATGCCGAAAGCCCATCGCGTTTGCGGTTCATCGCTTTCACAAGCCATGGGCCGTCTAGGTATAACCTCTACTGGCGGAGCCTGGGAGATGGTTAAGTGACCCACGCTGGCGCTGCGCACTGAGCTGCCGACTATTACCTCTGGCCTCCTAGGCGGAGACCTGAACAACCCACCTCTTGTGAAGGGGTTGTCGCCTACACTACTACCACTAATTGAAGAATTGACTTGGTTTTAAATTTTGTTCCCACGAGTTGCTCGGGAAAAGAGGTCCACCACGCCAGAGCCCAGCATGACGCGGTATGGGAGAATTACTGTGGAGGGTGCCCAGGTACCCCACAGGCTCCGTTAAAGGCCTAGCTCATTAGTTCACCCCCCGGCCATGCATCCCTCGGCACGGGTCGCTTAACGCCTTGGTCGCACCCACTCACTCTAGCTGACGTCAGAAGGACAACAGTGCCCAGGCTGCACTACCAGCTAAGTACAAAACCCTTAACTGGCGGCAACTGTCATCGGAAGACCCGTGGAAGCGTGAGATTGGAACTTGTGAGGACCAGAGCTGTGTAGGTCGCTCCTTCCCAGATGTCAACTCACCATTTCGCTGTCCGTGTGTATGTATGTGTGTATGTGTATGCAGAAAAGCTAAGGAAAACATTAGACAACTTTTCGTATTGTAATCTTCAACCGATTTTCTCGTGACAAGTTTTGTTCGGCAGGGGACAATGCCTTGTTGATCACTATTGAATTTGATAACGATCGACCGTTGCTTTTAAAAGTTATGAAAAAATGGTACATCGAACCATATCAGCCCCATATAAGATTGGTGCCTTGACTAAATGCGAGAAAGGCAGCATTCACTACTCGGTGAATTAAAATAGGTTTTTATTCACAAATGGGTTTATGTGAATAATATTGATTAATGTTATTCACATTTTACTTGATTCACCGCACCACCGTCACCGTTTGAATCAAAAACAAATTGAATATTTGCAACATATTCAATCAATATAGGTTGATAATGACTTCAAACGTATCTTACATGTTTGCGCAATAATACAACATTTGAGAATCTCTTTCGTAATGCTTATGAAATGCCAAACATCCAGGTCGACTGCTGGGCAAAGATATGGGAGCCGTATGCGGAGGGACACGAAATTAAATCTAGCATCCCCGTTGCCCACCCACCATCACCTTTAGAGGACACATCAGAGGACATACGGAATTGCATTCAATTGTTGAATAGTTTTAGAACCGAACAAAAGGATGGACCTGGACAATGCATTGCATCTCGTTGCGGCTGGCGGAGTGCGGTGACGATGGGGCACCATGCGCTGATGGGAGTAAACAGCAAAACAAACCGAAATGTTTGAAATGCTTTCGCGTTTAGATAATTGTAAAATGCTTAAGTCCACGGAGGATGATGCTGAACAGACAGTCCATCCGACAGACGTACTACAACAACGGCTCTAGTGCTTCCGGATTGGAACCGATCCAATAATGGGTTGGTTTTGGGGTGGACGGCGACCAGCTGAATCATTCAGGCAGGGTTCGTGTGGCTACTTCAGGGAAATCAACGCTTGCACCCGGCCAGCAACGTCAGTGACGGGCAGATTTATCGATACGGGACAGATTGAGCACGGAAGATATATTGTTGTTGGCTGGTGCAGTGAAATGTGGCTTTCGGTCCGTCTGGATCCGAATACTTTGGCGAAGCGCTTAGCTCGGGAATATACGAGCAATATTGTGGGATTGATTGGCCACCTGCTCGTATGAATGCGGTAATTTGCGGTGTTGTTCTGTTGCAATGTCTCGGAGCTCATCAGTGCATGAAATTGTAATGATAAACGGGTATACGAGTACGAGTGTGCGGTAATCTGGATGGAAACATAAATTTATTTGATTGTTCGGTGTTGAGTGATGGAGTTTGAAGCCAGGGGAATTGGTATTACACCATCATCCAACAGTGATAATTTGTTTCACTGAAATGAAAAATTTGAAGATTGTGTGCAATTCTTCATATGAGGTCTTGAACTGACGGTAATTCGCATATTTATAAAATTACCAGCAAAAAACAAGTATACTCTATCTTTCGGTAAAATTGATTTACAAGTTTCCTCAAAATCTTAAAAGCAATCATACTAAGTTCATTTTATTGCGGGGAATGCGTTCCGCGTAAATTGAAACTGCCTTAATCTCAAAATATCATGTAAAAACCGCATAGAAAACAACTTTATTGAACATTTGTATGGGAGCCCCCCTTTTTAGAAAGGCGGGCTTCCATACAAATGAAACACCAATTTCGTCATAACTCGAGAATTAATCAAGCAAATTGGAACCAAGAAGGTTTTGGATGGGATATGTTTGTGTGGTGATTCGAGCCTCCCCCCCTTCTGGCAAGGAGGCTTCCATACAAATGAAACAGAAATTTCTGCATAGTATATCAGAGAATAAATCAATTTTAGGCGAAACGAAATTCGTCGGGTCTGCTAGTGTTTTATAAATTTCCCCATAATTTTTTTGGAGCTGTATCCTGAAAAAAAGGGGAAATTTCTCCGGGAATTGCTTCGCGATTTTTCTTTCTGTTCTCCATTAAGTTCTCCTGAAGTTCAACCAGGAAACTATCCACAAGCTTCTCTTGGAGTTTGATGAAGAGCTCTACCTGTAGTTACGTAAGGAAATCCTCTTGAAGCTTCTCAATAAGATCCTCGCGGAGAACTTTCTGTAATTTTTTTAAGGGGTTACTGAGAGTTTTTTAGAACATGCTCTTAGAGTTTCTTTTGGAGATTATCCAGATGTTCCTTATAGGACTCCTCCAAAAGCTCCTCCTAAAATTCCTTCAGAAGTTCAATTTGGTTATTTTTCAAAAGTTTCTCTGGGAAATCTTCCTGAAGTTTCTTTTGGAATTCCTCAGTAACCGAGCAAACACAAGATCGTATATCATAGCGAATAAGTGTACAAAGTGGAGGCCATATAGGTACATTTTGCATGCAGTCAAATGGGGGTATGCGCCTATATCGCCTCCACCATGTATACTTATTCGCTAGCATATGTGACTTTGTGTTGGCTGGGAAGTTTCTCATGGAATCAGAACGCCTAGATCAATCCCTGAAAGAATTTTCAGATACCATCTAGAATACAAGCATCAAAGAAGGAACTCATGGATAGCTATTCTCTTCTAGTAGTTCTTACAAAGTTATCCCAGGTGGAACAAGCTTGGTGGTCATATGGTTACCGCTTCTGCGTCATACTCAGGAAGTCGTGGATTCAATCCCAGGCTCGTTCCAATTTGCTATTTTGTATCTTTCCCTATATTTCTCTTGTTCTAGCAATCGTTAGAACTGGAAATTGAGCCATTATTTTCTCCCACTAATCGCTTAGGAAACTATTATTATTATTATATTTATTCAAGATATTTGCATTCCTAGGCTGGCTCAGAGTGGCCCAAGCTTATATGGAAAAAGTTGAAAGTCTGGAATTTCAAGCCTTGCACCCTTAAATGACAGTTTGGGGCTCCCAGAAGCTCCCCTGAAATTTTCAGCTCATTCGGTCCAGTGGTTGACGTGCGCAAATGGCTCAAAGTTTGTATGGGAAAAGTGACCCAAATGTATGGGGAACGCACCCGTTTCAGTTTTTTGCTTCTAGGTGGCGCTGTAGTCGACGGATTCCTGTTGAGGACAAAATGTAGAACCTTTTTCATATAAGGAAGCGACTGGTGAAGAACGGATGAAATCCCTTTGAAATTGGCCAAGTTATAAGCATCCAAAGTCGAGGGTGTCGAGCGTGTCCCCCAGGGGTGTTTAAAATGATCAATTTTTTTGCCATATTAAACAGCAACGACAAGAATATAAAGAGTTGCTAAATTTATCTTTAGCATTTCTTGGTGTGAAAAGAATTAAATTCTCGCCACCAGGAGCACATAGCAATGCCAGATGGATGGCGAAAGCAATATATTGTCTTAAAATATGGCTGTTTACCCTCATCAGCAGTACGAAATGATCTAAACCTGGCAAAAAATTGATCATTTTAAACACCCCTGGGGGACACGCTCGACACCCTCGACTTTGGATGCTTATAACTTGGCCAATTTCAAAGGGATTTCATCCGTTCTTCACCAGTCGCTTCCTTATATGAAAAAGGTTCTACATTTTGTCCTCAACAGGAATCCGTCGACTACAGCGCCACCTAGAAACAAAAAACTGAAACGGTTGCGTTCCCCATCTGGCATTGCTATGTGCTCCTGGTGGCGAAAATTTAATTCTTTTCACACCAAGAAATGCTAAAGATAAATTTAGCAACTCTTTATATTCTTGTCGTTGCTGTTTAATATTGAGTTGGTTTTTCAAAAATTCAATCGAATGTTGTGTTTCATCACCAAGGATCTCAATAATGTTTTCGTCTACCATATTTTCATCAAAGGATTGATCCATAGTAGGCCATGCCGATTTAATTTTTTGTTTTAAATACTTAAAGAAGGGCTTTTGAAGGAAATAGTTTTTCCCAAGCTGCTGTCATCAAAACTTCGGCAATATGATGCCTACACGCCAGCCATAAAAGATCTCTGCCAATCCGCTTCTCGATTAGGGTACAAGCGCCTTTTTTGATTCCTGTATTTGCTCCTGTTGTATCAAATCCCATTGCACAGATGCGATCGCTTAGTTCCCATGCATTCATAAATTTGCAAACTTCGTTTGCCTGTCTTTCACCAGTTCCAGAAGACAATTTTGGGACTCCAAGCAGCTGAACATTTGCTCCAGAAGATACCAAAACTGGCAATCTTTCTACTTTGTCAGTACCTGAAAAGAAAAAAATCAGGTAGATTCTTTAAAAAAAAAGTTTTTTTTTTATTTCTTTATTAAGGGGCTTGCAGCCCTAGGCTGGCTCATCTCTGGAACAGAAAAAAAAAGTTAAAAATATGTTACAAATAGCTTCTTTAAAAAAAACAAATATTACCAAATGTAATCTAAAATTGTAGGAAAGAAATTTCAAATAACAAAAAAACCTATCGATTACTTCAAATTATGCTTAGTTAGAAGATATCCAAAAATCATAACACAGAATAACACATTTCAATGCTATAAAAAATACTCAAATATATTACCTGTGAGATCTTGAAGCAGCTTTTCATCCCAATGTACAACAAGTGGTCCATCTAGATCAAAATTGCTTTGGATATTTTGAGCAATCTCTTCGCGATATTCTGCACGGGCCCTTGAGATTGTTTGTCTGCTAACGGTAAAATCGTCTGAAAAATAGATAAAGTTGATAAAGATTTTGTTTTAGCTACAAGATACTATCAATATAATAAAATTAAACTCAAGAAGAAAGAACAATACAATAAAAGTACTGTTAAGGAGAACTTACCTAAGTTTAGTCCAGCACTTGTTGAAACCGCAGAAATAATATACATTGCATTTCGGTTGCTTAGTCCAATAGGGTCTAGGGTGGCAGCTAGTATAGGAGTCATTATTTTTGATTTACTTCGCTCGGAAAACGCTCTACTAGTGGAGGGTTTCTTATCTGAAAGCAAGACATAAAAATATTGACATATAGTAGAAGTTACCATCTTATTTGATTATATTCTTACCTCCTCCATCAATAGTAAAAACGCTGGTAGCTGATTGAGATTCCAAGGAAGGCTCTGGTTCCGTTGTTGGTTCTTCTTCGATTTTACCTTTTTTAACTCTCGCAAAGGCAGCTCCAGGCCTTCCAACTTCGCTTTGCAGAATAAGGAACTGTTTATCCTTATCGTTTTTAATCAAATTTAATGCATTTCGTCGAGCAATGTCAAACAATCGATCCAAATTATTAATGGAACTAGACTCTTGCTCTTTCTGTTTATCTGCCGCGTGAGAAGACTTTTTGATAATTGCTCGCATTTTGTTAAATAATTTTAGGAGCTTAACAACAGCATTGTAGTGTTGCATTAGAGGAATTCTATATTTCTATAGTTAAACTAGTTCAAGATTTTTGTGCAAAACTGACAAAAAATGAAGAACAGCTTCAATATCTTCTCAAAGTTGTTCAAAAGCATAGGCAAAATTTTCCAGGTTGCACTTGCTCTGTTATAAAGGAAGGCCTAGCAGTTGAAATAAATAATTAATATAGGTATAAGTGTTGTTACAGTTAATAAATTATGCTTTAAACATTAAAACTGTTGTTTGAAAAATATATAACTTATATAATATCCCAGGTCTCTCTGTCTTTCTGTCCTTCTGTCCTTCTGTCTGTAACGATTATGTCATATCGATCTAAAATTGATGCAACGGGCATCACGATGTCCGAAAACAACTCGTTACAAATATTTCATGAATTTTGTCTCCCCTTAAAAACTTTAGCTCGTTGGCTTCAGTGGTAAGTCACCCCCTCCCTCTCTAGCTACACTACTGTACAGAGCACGGAAAGTATTTACCAATCGGATAAAAAAATTCGCGAGATTGCGTGATAATCATGCATTTAATTTCGTACGACACCGAATACGCCTGCATCGCCGCCGCAATGGTCGGTGGTACGTTGCTCTCATTTTAAACACCCCTGGGGGACACGCTCGACACCCTCGACTTTGGATGCTTATAACTTGGCCAATTTCAAAGGGATTTACATCCGGTCTGCACCAGTCGCTTTCTTATATAAAAAAGGTTCTACATTTTGTCCACAACAGGAATCCGTCGACTACAGCGCCACCTAGAAGCAAAAAACTGAAACGGTTGCGTTTCCCCATACATTTGGATCACTTTTCCCATACAAACTTTGAGCCATTTGCGCACGCCAACCACTGGACCGAATGAGCTGAAATTTTCAGGGGGGGTTCTGGGACCCCCAAACTGTCATTTAAGGGTGCAAGGTTTGAAATTCAGTATTTCATGCATTTTGGGCCAGTCTACTGGCTCATCTCTAAATAAGAAGCTTTTAGTTCAATTCTTTGTGTCTCCAGCTATCTATAGTATAACGTCCATCCACCAGCCTTATTTTTTCACACCAGACCGAAGATTTAAGCGTAATACATGATAATAGTCTGTCGTACATGACATTCCACAGTACCAGTCCGAGGAACAATACCTGTGGAACACCTGCTAACACTCCAATCGACTGCTGACTAGGATCTGTGTCGTTCGGTCTTTTTCTTCGTTCAACCTGCGTCCAACACATGCCTTCCTCCTAGCGAGCTCAACTTACCCTCCTAGTTACTAATCTCCGCTGCTTCTTATGGTCAGTAATCTCGGCGGATTTCAATAGCCTTCCGTTTCGGAGGTACTGGTTTTTCCTAGGCTTCCTTCAGGTCGGCAAGACTTTACTAAGCTTAGGAGTTACACCGCCAATGACTATATGTTTGCGAAGCTCCGAAATCTGGCATTCTGCCAGCTGCTTTTCTTCTTAGAAGGAGACGTATCTTAGATTCGACCACCTCACCGCTTGACTTACTGCTAACTCCAATTCTTCAGTAAGGAGGCCAACCCTGCGTTCCGCCTCCTTAACTGACTCCAGGTTCCTAAACCGGAGAGAATTACAAATTTATAACATGTTGTGTAACTGAGTTCAACAGTTTTCTAACATAGGCTGTTATAAACAAGGTTCAGAATGATATGGAAATGCTAATATCATCTTCCAAACTTGGACGTACATGTTCATGATAGAATTAGAGGCGAAAGTATAGAATTGATAGTTCCGTTAGGATACGGCAGGCATGAAGAATGTTTTTATAGAAGTCGATTTGAAAACGAGCGGAGGGCAATATTTGTGGTGGCACATATCACACGACCTTCCTTCTGCCAAGCTCCCGTATGAAGGGGGAGGGAAGAATATCAGTGTGGAAGCTGATATATCTCCACTGGCAAAAGGAAGGTGGTTTGACTTGCTCATATGCCATCGCGTGCGGAAGGATTTGCTATCGACGAGTACTGTCTCCAAATTTCTAATATGACATCAGCATTTAGTCGAATAGGATTTTTATTGCACAGTTTATGAGCAAGTCAAACCACCTTCCTTTTGCCAACTGAATCAGTTATGATTGTGTTATAATCTTGTTTTGCCCTACTCGAGTTATGATCACGTTTGTGATATCCGTCATCACCTCCATCCTCTGGCCGCCATTTTCCATATCCTTTCTTCACCAATGGTCTGTCACTGTATGTCATGACCTTGGCTAGAGTAGCGCCAGACCAGAATGGATAGAGCATTAACCCTCTACTTTCCACGACTTTTTTCAAAGATTTCAATAGAAAGGAATCACTTTTGGGAAAAATGCTAGAACAAAAGTTATTTGGCATAGCTGAAATTAGAGGAAAACAAAAACAAAGCTTTTGGTTGTAAATCAATAGTTACTTGATTGTTTCAACAGTTTCACTATTTTTACAAAAACATTTATTGTATAAACTATCCAATGAAACCATGAAGTTGTGTAAAGTATTGCTTTCTGTTGTTGAAACAAATTTGCAAAATGGTGCAAAATTTGAAGGAGCTCTACAGCTACCATGGGAAAGAAAGGATTACCCGAGTAGACGAAAATAGCTCATCAATATCAAATGTTGATAAGATAGCAAAATGAGATATGGACATGATTGATATAAGACAGCGGTTCTCAACCTGGGGTACATGTACCCCTGGGGGTACCTTTGCTGGTCTCTGGGGGTACCTGAGACAAAAATGCGTAATGGCGGATGTTAGATTATGTAATTGCGAAAAAATACTTATTTTGGGATTGATCTTGAAAATTTCATATGACGTTACTACCAGAGAGAAAGGATTTGTTCCTGTTGAGCACATTTATTGTCCTGCATAAAGAGCACAACTCTTATGAGGCTCGCGAATTGGTGAGATTTTACAATCGCTGCTCAAAGCCCAAGGGTAAAATCTATTAGACCCATTTGGAAAAAGTCTATTGATATAGTGAAAATTAATTATCAAACACAACACTACATGTTAACGAAATCATAATTCCTATTTCGTAACTGTCCAGAGCTAGTTCTATGAAGTTTGTGACAGGTTCTATAACACGCATCATGTCCTTATGGGCAAAAGGAAACGGAACTACCGACGAGGTTTCTTGTGACAAACTCGGCATCCATTTTGACATACTATTAGAAAGGAGTGTAGCGTGAGTTTTCTTTAAAATTGAAACATCGGCATATTTTGTCAGTTTTCAAAAAATCCTGGGTAGTCTCAGAGTTCATAGAGGCCAAAAACTAATTACATACAGGCCTCCCCAACCTTTTCAAGCTACGGGTCAATTTTCAGAATTATAACTCGCTGGCTTGCCAGAAAATATTTGGCACATTTTTTTTATATATTTTGAAAATAATGAATGTGACGAGCTCGGTGGTCTAGTGGCTACCACTTCTGCCTCATAAGCAGGAGGTCGTGGGTTCAATTCCAGGCTCGTCCCTTTCCTACTTTGTATTTCTATCTTAGTTCTTTCTGTGTTTCACGTTCTACCAAAACAATTCCTACTGTTATAACCTTCCACACAATCCCAAACCTCCCGTGGCACCTATGAGAGGTCGTAGAGTTCTCTGCATCTTTCTTAAGTAGGTGTCCAACTAACCATCCTTCCCCTTCCTCAGCATTCGCAAGGACGTGGCCAGGACAGATCTTGACTATTGGAGAGTGCATTACTTCCATCTAAGAGATAGTGATTAGTACCAAATCAATATCTGTGGTAACGGATGAAAGTGATGCTACTCTCATACAATAGTCTTGGCTTGTACCACCTACGAATTTGTGCGAATTGCTCAATGCTAATGCTAATGCTAATGCTAATATTTTCAAAATAACAAATGTTTTCTTTTCTTCATTTCTCCAGAACGGCTAAAAATTCTTGAGAAAAAAAAAAAACTAATGTAATTCAAAAGCGTACAAAACTAATATTTTCTGTACAATTCTGTTTTCTTTCTACGCAGTAGGTCTTTCATTTCTAGAATTTTGATAAGAATTCATTTTTCAAATTATACTCAGGCTTCCGTATTTTAAAGATATTTTCTAAAACGAGTAAAAATTTCAAAATCCTCGTATAGTTTTTAAAGTTCTATCAATTTTTCCTTGGTATTATATTATTAACTACGATGGATCGGAGCTTTGTTGTTATTTTTGCATTGCTGGCACGATGAAACTACCCAATGAAGAAAACTTTCTAAATCTAGTCGGGAATCGAACCTAGCCTCATCATGGTCTTGCATCAGAAGACTAAAAGTTTCAGGAACTGTTTTATTTTTCGGAAACATCCAATATTTTTTTTTTTATCCTTTCTGTGGAAGTATCCTAAATTTCACTTTGTTTTCGCAGCGCATCCGTAATTATAATAAAATCGAAACAAGTTGGAGTTAACTCACTCTAATAATTAATGTACGTAAATTCGCCGGAAGCCCAAAATTGTTTTTTTTTTTTGAAAATTCAATCAAATTAAATGGTTTGGTTAGGTTTGATAAAATTAAGTGAAAATCGATTACCCAGTTTTACATTTGAGCTTAACGGTAAATAAAAAAACTAGGGGGTACCTTAAGCTGTGCCAAGGTCTGAAGGGGTACCACTCAAGAAAAAGGTTGAGAACCGCTGATATAAGAGATAAAAGATCAGACGATAATATCAAAATTTTCCACTAAAATATCATGGGAAGATCAAGTTATGCTATTTGTAATAAGTGATCAATATCATGTGCCATTAGTTTGTTCTTATTCATAGCATATATTGATATTTAAATGATATTTCGGTGCTAATATTTGATACTAGCTTTATGTACCCGGCCTTGCTCGGAATTGCCAGTTTGATTCGCAGTTTTTTTTCACAATCGGAAAATGAATAAACCAATTGGTCAACAGGATAATTGCGTTTTCTTATCGATACTTCATCATTTGATCAGAAGAAGGCAGATTTCATTTGAAAACATTGACTGGTTTTGAAGAAGGAGCAAACCCATAATCGCCATATTCCGGGCAAACGTTTATTTCTAAAGAAGGAAAACATCCACCGATGCCTTATTCCGGGCAAACGTCTATTTTTAAAGAAGGGATCACATTCACCATCCAGAAGGAAACACATTAATCATTGCTTGTCACTGGGCAACCATAATTTCGATAAATGGTTAAATTGATCGATAACTAAACAATACAATAATGGGTTCAGAAGTTAGGCTGGAGCATACACACAAACATACAAACATTGAGTTTTATATATCTCGGGTACTTATTCAAAAGGACGTATGTGATTTTGTAAACAAAGATGCATACGTCGATTTGTCAAATATGATGGCACTCCTACGCAAACCAACACAACGAACATGTAGCCGAAACCTCCCCCTACCTGTATGTGGCGATGGTTTGCGTGGGAGTGCTATCAGATTGCAGAAATCAACGTTTAAATTTTTGTTTACAAAATCACATACGTCACATACGTTGAATAAGTATCCGAGATATATAGATAGCTAATAGCTATATGTATTCGGCTTTGCTAGGGACTGAAAAGTAAATTATTCAATTAAAATGTCCAATGCTGTAGCACAAAACCCACAGAGGTAGATCTACCGCTCATAGAATTGTTCCTTTGTATCAATCTATTTTTATATATTTGTTTGGCCCTTCTACCTTTTCAATAAACATCTTCCAAAAATAGAGAATAAGTGTACCAAATCTGGTTGTAATTTATCCTGGGAGTTACACTGAATTGCTCAGTTTGTAAAGTCAACCCGTTCGCCCATAACTTCACTTTTTCCCCCATGACCCTCCCACCTCCTTTGTTATCTTCTCCTTGGGATAGAAAATGTGTACACCAATTTTGGTTGAAATCGGTCCTGGGAGTTAGGTGTTACACTGAATTGCTCTTTTCTAAATACAACCCTTCCCCTTACCATCCCTTTTTCCCAATGATCATACCACCCTTTGTTATTTTCTCCTTAGGATAGAGAATGTGTGTACCAAATTTGGATGAAATCGGTCCAGGGGTTCAAAAGATACACTGAATTGCTTGTTTTCTGAACAATACCCCTCCCCAGCCCCTCCCTCTTTACCAAATTACACTTCCATATGATCGACTACTCTTAGTGAATATGTGTACAAAATTTGGTTGATATGGGTACTGGGGTTGGGAGTTACACTGAATTGCTCGTTTTATAAAGACAACCCTCCCCCATACCCTCCCTTTTTACAATGACCGCCCCACCCGCTTTGTTATCTTTTGTTTAGGGTAGAGAATGTTTGTATCAAATTTGGTTGAAATCGGTGCAGGGGTTCAGAATTTACTCTGAATTACCCGTTTTCTGAACCATACCCCTCCCTCAGACCCTCCCCTTTCAAAGATTACACTCTCATATGGTTGTCTCCTTATATTGAATATGTGTACAAAATTTGATTGAAATCGGCCCTAGGAGATGCAAGTTACACATAATTGTTCGTTTTCTAAACAAAACCCTCCCCTTTTCTAAATGACCCTCCCACCCCCTTTGTCAACTTCCCCTGAGGATAGAGAACGTGTGTACCAAATTTGGTTGAATTCGGCCAAGTGGTTCAGAAGTAGTTAGCGAACATACATACATAGATTGATTTTTATATATATAGATTGTTGCCTGTTTTTTTTATCTCTTATATCAATCAAGTCCATATCATGTTTTGTTATTCTGTTCATGGCTTCTGCCCGGGTAACCATACATCTTTGGCTTATTTGGGGGCACCCATACACTGATAATAAAATGCATATTGTTTACATGTGCCATGCACTTATTTTTTGACCAGTTGGTTTTGCATTTGTAAAACAAGTGCGACGCTAATCGATTCTTGTTAATCGAATCATCATATGTTTTAAGTGCGAAGTTGTTACTTTTTCATTACATATGCACTTGAAATTTATGATGGGCCAGTCAATCGGCATTCATAAGGAACGCACGTACATTTTTAAAGGAGAGTTACCGATGACAATCTTTTAGACATGCACTTGATAATTTGTTTTGTTTTATTGTGTTTTATTTCATACTTATCAAATTATGTATAGATATCATTTCGGATTCCCAAGACATTTTATAATTTCTGCTTCTGCAATTTAATTAGTTATTCAAAAACATCATTGGAAGAAATTATTTTTTCATGGAAGTAATCAAAAATTCGATTTTTCTAATAGATAGAAAATTTGGCATTTTCAAAACATGCCGGAAACTTGCTTTCCATATCGGGGGGAATTGATCCCTTTATGAGCTGAACAAATTTAGGTTTAAGAAAATTATTTAGCTCTTTTTAGTGGAATGTTTTCACTGTCATAAGACGAGTTTAGTACAATTCCATCTAATTCCACCACCTCGTATTACTTTTTACATAGACATTTTTCGACCTCTACTGTAAGGTCGTCTTCAGTGTCTCTACTTGACTCGACTTCTCGAGTCAAGTTGATTTTCGTCCTGCATTTGCAGGACGCAATGTTGCAAGATACCCGACAGAACGTGGAACGTTATAGACGGAAGCGGAGACAGCAGACCCGCGTTTTTCAGGAGAAGAAACGCCGCCTGGAAGAAGCGGAGTGCGAGGAGATGGAACAGCTGTGCCGTTCTCAAGATACACGCAAGTTCTATCAGAAGCTCAACGCATCCCGCAAAGGCTTCGTGCCGCGAGCCGAAATGTGGCGGGATAAGGATGGGAGCATCTTGACGGACGACGTGTGGTGATCGAAAGGTGGAAGCAGCACTACGAGGAACATCTGAATGGCGCTGAGAGTACATGTAGTGAAAGTCAAGGCAGCGGAGCAGATGACTACGTCAGTTCAGTTGACGATGGAAGCCAACCAGCCCCTACCTTGAGGGAATTTAAGGATGCCATTCAACAGCTAAAGACCAATAAAGCGGCTGGTAAGGATGGTATCGGAGCTGAGCTCATCAAGATGGGCCCGGAAAAGCTGGCCACTTGCCTGCCCAAACCGATAGTCAGAATCTGGGAAACCGAACAGCTACCGGAGGAGTGAAAGGAAGGGGTTATATGCCCCATCTACAAGAAAGGCGACAAGCTGGAGTGTGAGAACTTTCGAGCGATCACCATCCTTAATGCCGTCTACAAAGTTATATCCCAGATCATCTTCCGTCGTCTGTCACCATTAGTGAACGAGTTCGTGGGAAGTTATCAAGCCGGCTTCGTTGACGGCCGCTCGACAACGGACCAGATCTTTACTGTACGGCAAATCCTTCAAGAATGCCGTGAATACCAGGTCCCAACGCACCATCTGTTCGTTGATTTCAAGGCGGCATACGACAGTATAGACCGCGTAGAGCTATGGAAAATTATGGACGAGAACAGCTTTCCTGGGAAGCTTACCAGACTGATCAAAGCAACGGTGGATGGTGTACAAAACTGTGTGAAGATTTCGGGCGAACACTCCAGTTCGTTCGAATCGCGCCGGGGACTAAGACAAGGTGATGGACTTTCGTGCCTGTTGTTCAACATTGCGCTAGAAGGTGTCATGCGGAGAGCCGGGTGTAACAGCCAGGGTACGATTTTCAACAGATCCAGTCAATTTATTTGCTTCGCGGATGACATGGACATTGTCGGCCGAACACTTGCAAAGGTGGCAGAACTATACACCCGCCTGAAACGTGAAGCAACAAAAGTTGGACTGGTGGTGAATGCGTCAAAGCCGAAGTACATGCTTGTGGGCGGAACAGAGCGCGACAGGGCCCGCATGGGAAGCAGTGTTACGATAGACGGGGATACCTTCGAGGTGGTCGAGGAATTCGTCTACCTCGGATCCTTGCTAACGGCTGACAACAACGTTAGTCGTGGAATACGAAGGTGCATCATCTGTGGAAGTCGGGCCTACTACGGGCTCCAGAAGAAACTGCGGTCGAAAAAGATTCGACACCGCACCAAATGTGTCATGTACAAGACGCTTATAAGACCGGTTGTCCTCTACGGACATGAAACATGGACAATGCTCGAGGAGGACTTGCAAGCACTCGGAGTATTCGAGAGACGGGTGCTTAGGACCATCTTTGGCGGTGTGCAAGAAGACGGTGTGTGGCGGCGAAGAATGAACCATGAGCTCGCCCAACTCTACGGCGAACCCAGTATCCAGAAGGTAGCTAAAGCCGGAAGGGTACGATGGGCACTGGGCAGGACATGTTGCAAGAATGCCGGACAGCAACCCTGCAAAGATGGTGTTCGCTTCCGATCCGGCAGGTACGAGACGGCGTGGAGCGCAGCGAGCGAGATGGGCAGACCAGGTGCAAAACGACTTGGCGAGCGTGGGGCGTATCCGAGGATGGAGAGATGCGGCCTCGAACCGTGTATTGTGGCGTCAAATTGTTGATTCAGTGTTATCTGTTTAGATGTAAACTAAATAAATGAAAATGAAATGAAATGAATGTTGCATATGAGAAACCGAGTTATTCCTTTGAAAACTGAGCTCCAAAGTAAACTTGACTGATCATCGGGGTTTTCAATCCCAGAACATCGACATAGAAATCAATAAATTTGATCATTTGAATATGAAACTAAATTGGTATTTGTGCAATTTAACATCGCGCATATTAATCACCCATCATGTTTGCACTACTTGCACTCGCGAGGAGAATGGGATCGACTGACTGCGAATGTGTATAATCACGATGACTGACAGGATGTGTCATTTGACACATGCATGCTAGTCCTGTTCATGATAATAGGCCTGTGCAATGCCACACAGTATTTGGTGTTATGACAATGTACTATCATAAAACATTATAGATTTTGGAATTATTCCAAATATCTGATTCCATCCTTTTAATCCAACTTTTATCCTCGTGTATCACCTCCTGAACAATTGCGAGGAGAATGACATTTATCTTAAATTTCGCAGAGATATCAATAAATCCAGACTAACCTGGTTAGGCTACGCATAATAGATTCGAATTTCCGAAAAGCTTTGAAACCGGCAACTTTGGCTCCTCTGGTTTTTGATCGCTCTATCGCGGCTTTGGCTTCTCTTCGCTCCTCTATCTTCCTCCAGGTCTCATCGGTGATCCATTGTTTTCTCTGGGTGCGTAGTTCACCCAGATTGTTCTCGCTGGTGGCGATGAAGGCATTCTTGATGGCGGTCCATTGGTCTTCCACGCTGCCACCTTCCGGAATATCTGCAGCACGCGTCTCCAGTTCTTCAACGAAGGACCGTTTCACCGTGGCATCTTCCAGTCGGCGTGTGTTGAATCGTCGTCCAACTCTGTCCTCCTGCCGACGAATCCGCGCAATGCGCAGGCGTATTTCGCCGATGAGGAGGTGATGATCAGACGCGATATCGGCACTACGTTTATTCCGTACATCAAGAAGGCTCCGTTTCCATTTTCGGCTGATGCAGATGTGGTCGATTTGATTTTCTGTAAAGCCGTCACGGGAGACCCACGTGACCTTGTGAACCGGTCGATGAGGGAAGAGCGATCCCCCGATCACCATGTCGTTATTACCACAAAATTCTGCGAACAGCTCTCCGTTTTCGCTCATTTCTCCGAGACCATGGCGTCCCATAATGCCCTCATGGTTCGAGTTATCGGATCCGATCTTCGCATTGAAGTCGCCCAAACAGATCTTGATATCACCCTTCGGAATTCTATCTACGACGGCATTGAGTTGACTGTAAAGTTCTCTTTGTCTTGCAGATCGGCAGCATCGGTTGGCGCATAACATTGGATTATAGTAAGGTTTCGGACCCGTGTTCTAAATCTGGCAACGATTATCCTTTCACTTATAGGTTCCCACTTCATAAGCGCAGAGTGTGCCTGAGCGCTTAGTAGGAAGCCAACTCCGCGTTGCCGGGGAGCGTGTTCACCTCGTAAACCAGAGTATAGCAGAACTTGTCCCGACGGCGTTCTGTGTTCTCCAAAGTTTGGCCAACGGACTTCACTCAGTCCCAGGATCTCAAGCTTCATGCGGCGTGCCTCATTGGCAAGTTGTGCCAATTTACCCTGCTGGGCTAGGGTTAAAACGTTCCATGTTCCTATTCGTGTCCGTTGTTTCGCGCTAAGAGTCGTCGCCGTAAAATCAGTCCGTATTCTTTCATTATCGGATTCTCGAACAAATTGATGTTTCGGGAACAGTAGGTTGTTGGCCCAAGGTTCCCTATCCACCGGGATGGGGCTGCCATCTTAGGTATAGCTTCCGGGAATAGCATTTCATACTCAGCCGCTGGATGCCAGAACAGACGCTGTTGGAGCCGCACCTCCTTGGTGGACAGACGCTCGATCAGTCGGGTCAAATTTGTTTAAAGTCCTACCCAACACCAGGACTAGGCTAGTGCGCTTTGAGCGGCACACGGTCGCTTTGATAGGGCCTGCTTGGGGACACATGCAGCTTTTTATAGAAGTTCAACAGAGCCCACTGTCGAACCCCACCACATCCTAGGCAGACCCCACAGGACGCACCCTCTCACTCTAGCTGATGTCAGAAGGACAACAGTGCCCAGGCTGCACTACCAGCTAAGTACGCAACCCTTAGCTGGCGGTCAATTGTCATCGGAAGACCCGTGGAAGCGTGAGTATTGGAACTTGTGAGGACCAGAGCTATGTTAGGCGCCCCTTCCCGGATGTCAACTCACCATTTCGCAGCCCTTATGGAGGCTAAGCCACCACAGATTTTGTTACCTTCTTTATCCGTTCGCCTATGTTGATATTGTTACCGCTGTCTGACGCCATTTGGTTACCAAGATATTGATTCTCCGGTTTTAGCCAGTTCAGTTCCTAGTTTGGCCTCGTTAGAAAAATATCTGTTTTCCAAAAACAATTGATCAGTTCCAATAGTCACAGTTATAAAAGTAACTAAAGTTGAAACTGTGGCCATAGCCGTTAGTCGCCCTACTCGAAATATGACGTATTAAAAATATGTGTACAGTCGCGTACACAACAACCTACACCGACGTTCAGTAACTAATTGTCTTCATCAGATGACAGTTCCAATTATCTATGTTTAAATAATTGGTACATATACGTTCTGTGGTTGGTGTAATATGACCGGACTGTTGTCTACAACATAGTCCCCCAACACGTCACGTACTGTCGCAGTTTCGGTAGCTCATGGCCCTTGGATCAAATATCCTACAACATATGGGGAGCTTTTTCTCCAAACGTGGTCTAGGGTAGTTATCTCTTGGCTTTGACTCCATAGAACATACACGCCCAGGTAATTGTTTCAACCAACCTTCTCAGTACCAAACATACCACCGACAGGACACCTTAATTGCAGCACATAATGAGGTCTGATTTTCCACGCAAACCTATCTTCCCGTAGCATATTCTTTGGCAATCGAAAACCAAACCGTTGTGACATGTACGGGCAGTAAAAGCTATAACCATTTAGGCCAACTATTAGATGGGTTGGTATCTATTACGCCCAAAACACGCTTGCTGAATGATAATATCAAACGTAGGAAATCGAAGTCATTCTCACAAATCATCCTCATACCGCCCTTCAACCAGACAGTGTAGAAAACGTACCACGAATAGGTGACTACTGACTGTGTGTAGAGCAGGATGATGGTCGGTAATGTGAAAATAAATCAGGAACGTTAAAATATAAAACAACAGATGGATGTTACCAAATGCGGTGTTCCAATATGAAACTTTTCTTTGCAAACAGACACTGAAGTTGAAAAAGTTCGAATGGTAATATTAAATAACGTCAAACCAATGAGCAAAAGCAAAAATATCACCATGTTTCAGAATTTCAATCTTCCTCCCATGAAAGAAACGTCGAAAATCGACAAAAGTGCGGTATCACACCGAGACAACAGCTGTCAGATAGGATCATCAGATTTCCCTCGTGTGATAAGACACCGCCCGTCGCTATTGGGCTCGACGCTGGTTGTCTGGTTTGCGAGAGGGGAAAAACCCCTAGCAGCAAAACCCCAGGCTCCTGTTCAGATATATTACAGCTAATAAATATTTTATAAATAATACAAATGAAGATGCTACCCCAATACTGACTGGGGCCGATCTCAACCAGACCGATAGACACCCTGCGGGTTGCCATTTTCCGACGGCACAGAAAAGTGGAAGAAAACTACAGCTGTAGTTCGTAAAGTGTGGCACGCTGTTGTGGTGAATTTTAGAAAGAGGTTCTTCAGTTTATTCGTACACCTGTATTGAACAATGATTAATGTATCTCATTCTCTTGACGAAGCATTTTACGGTATTTCGATTAACAGATTCAGATTTTAAAATCTTCGTTGGATATTTGTCTTCAATTGCAAGGTTTTCACAACATCCCGATATTTAGGATTCATACGCATAATTGTAGAGATTACTTTCTCATATCCTTGTGTAGCTTGTTGCTGAGTTTTGGGAAAACAAAATTTTTTAGTGGCTAGAGGAAAACTAAGGTGAGGAACAAAGAAAAGCATAAAAGCCACTGCCGAATAAATAATTCATAAAGCGTACAGCCGAAGTGGTCCTCTGCTGCTGCACACAATCGCACATATCGAAGCGAACTAAGGAGGACTCAGGAGTACGGTTCGAGCTCATCACTCCAGCCCAAAAATTGCCTGTGCGGTAGTGCCGAGTGGTTTTGGTTTTCGATAACAGGATGTAATTTTACCTCCAACTGCTTGATTCTCTAATGCTGCGGTGGTGGCTGCTGGCGATGGCACGTTGGGTCTGGCTGTTTTGCTTGGTTCGACTTATTATTATAGTGCGGGCGATATGTTGCTCGTGTGGCAGTCGTTTCAGCTTCACATTGCTACCGCGTACAAATAGATTTCCGGAGTTTTTATCCCGACAACGTGAGCGAAATGATAGATTCACGTGTAATTTGATTAGGGTGCGGAATTGCGAGTGGTGCTTCCGGATGAGCTATGGACGCGATCCGTTTTCAGTTTCGTTCATTCCTTATTCAGACGAAAGAAAGCTGGGAACAGTTCATAGTGTAAATTTTACGAAGAAAATAAAAATTACTATTCTTACTTTTCTACAAATCAATTCGAGTCTATCCGCTTATTTAGAAACATAAAAGATCGATTGAGCTATGCACTTACTCTCTATACATGTGCGGGTAACAGTACTTTAAATCTCGTATTACATTTTATTTAAAAAAAAAACTCAACAAGAATCAGAACAGAATGAACTTTCAAATCAGTTATCAGATTTATTTGAATATTCGATTTATTTGGTTGTGTGGTTAACTTTTTTAGCGAGGGACTAACACTACTGAAATTTTCATTTTCATTGAGAGTCACGCGATATTGAGATTTCACTCTCTCTCGCTTTCATAGAAAACATAAATAAAGGAATTTCGCCAAATTTTCATGGATTTTTATTTCATGAAAGCACAATATAATACATTACCATCAAGTAAACTCGTGAGTACTGCAAACCAGTTCGGGCTTTCCAGACCTTATTGTTCGGATGGTAAGTTCAACCCCTCTTGGCCGCTTTTCGCACTCAATGTAGACACTAACCCGTTTCTGCAACCCTGGGCCTCTCGGACACTCCAACTTGGGAGGTAAGGCCAACTCTTCTCTCCAGGCTTCTGATTACTTTAATCCCTGTTAAGTGGATGCTAGAAGTAGTGATGGACTTATAATACCAATTAAAATCAGGTTAGTAAAGATATAAAAAGCAGCTCTGCAGACCAATCTGGAAATCAAAATGCGATCCACAACTGGAATCTCTTCTCCCTGTCACAAACGAACTCCTCTTCAGATATTGCAGTCTCGCTATTTACAGTTTCTTCCCTAACCTTTGGCGAGGCGAAGCTCTGCATCCAGTGGAATATAAATGGCTACTAGAACCTCCTGCCCAACTGAGCTTCAACTCTCTCTAGGATAAAGATATAAATAGATAACAAAGGTAGGAAAAAATTCTAGTCCTCTGTAGCGATAAGGGTTCTACAGTACATCCCCTTTGATATCCTACAGTTTAGCGAGGATCTTTCTACCTCCGAGGAAGCAGACTTGATACCTTCAACAACGTATCTGCCACCTTCTTTAACGGTTACTCTGCAACCGCTATCGGCGTCATCGCGGTAAACAGGTTCATACTCCCAATCCTTATGTAGGAAGCACGCACCCACGTGTACGTGAATAACCACTTCTCCAAACTCCTTCATTCGGTCTCCAACCATACGACACTAATGGCGCTATGACGATGCCGACTCACTGGTTAGACACACATGCTCCCGTCTACCTAACGGAGCTATCATAGAGACTGCCCACTCATACACACCACAAATCAGACCTCTTCCAGAGCGCGGTGTCCTTTGATGGTGGTCCGAAGAGACATGAAGAGCCAGGAGGAAGGCCCTCTAAGCTCTTAGGTTAATGCCCTGTAGTTTTACAGGGAGAAACATGGTCAGTGTCAAATCGTCAGCTAAGAATTAAGCGTGGGAAAAATTTCTAGACCCCGTTAGTTCTTCACAATCGGTAGCTGAACTATGAAGGAAAATCAACGCCCTCAGCGGGAAGAAGAGGTCTTCTCCTATCCACTTTGACCAGCAAACCGTACTATTTCGTTCGCTCCAGAAGCCACAGATGGAAAGTACTTTGTCTCCTTGATCTTAGTAAATAGGTACTCTGCTGGATTCCGTTCTTTCATCTACACCAATAACTCAACCTCAGAAAACGTCCCGATTCCCCCAGATTACTTTGGTTCTCCGCTGAACTAGCCTTTCTCCGCCATAGAAATAATATCAGGACCAGATGAGATATAGGGTATGCTGAGAAAATTCACACTGTCAGCTAGGTCCCGATTTTTGAACATAGCCGTGATATATTGCAGCTTAACCAATCAAACGAATTAACATTCGATATTCAATTAAATTTGACTGAGTTTTACAAGCAAGCTCCAAATATGTGCATGAAAATACATTTAAAATCACAACACATTTTTATCTGTGAAGGTCCGTCACACTCTTCTTTACTCTTCTGCCATCTGCCTGCCAACATCTACACCTTCGTATAAGCCAATGATATTAGAGGTTACCGGGGATACCCCTGGCCGCACCTAAATTAGGAAACAATTGGCAGTCAGTCCATTGGGCTACGACCACCTCAATCAATTATGCTTACAGGCACTGAGTGTGTTCGTGGCCACGTCAGTGGAGGCAGGCTGAGAGGTGCAAATATTCAGCTAGGCAACCATTCAATTTCCAATTGGAAGATTGTTTACGTGCTAAAGGAGTGGCCATTCACAGGGGCCTAATGCTCTTGCCTCAATTCCGGGCATCGGATTTGGATTGGATTTGGATTGGATTTGGATTTGAATTGGATTTGCATTGGATTTGGATTGGATTTGGATTTGATTTGGATTGGATTTAGATTGGTTGGATTGGTTTGGATTGGTTTGGATTGGTTTGGATTGGTTTGGATTGGTTGGATTGGTTTGGATTGGTTTGGATTGGTTTGGATTGGTTTGGATTGGTTTGGATTGGTTTGGATTGGTTTGGATTGGTTTGGATTGGTTTGGATTGGTTTGGTTTGGTTTGGATTGGTTTGGATTGGTTTGGTTGGTTTGGATTGGTTTGGTTGGTTTGGATTGGTTTGGATTGGTTTGGATTGGTTTGGATTGGTTTGGATTGGTTTGGATTGGTTTGGTTGGTTTGGTTGGTTTGGATTGGTTTGGTTGGTTTGGATTGGTTTGGTTGGTTTGGATTGGTTTGGTTGGTTTGGTTGGTTTGGATTGGTTTGGATTGGTTTGGATTGGTTTGGATTGGTTTGGATTGGTTTGGTTGGTTTGGTTGGTTTGGATTGGGATTGGTTTGGATTGGTTTGGATTGGTTGGTTTGGATTGGTTTGGATTGGTTTGGATTGGTTTGGTTGGTTTGGTTGGTTTGGATTGGTTTGGTTGGTTTGGATTGGTTTGGATTGGTTTGGATTGGTTTGGATTGGTTTGGATTGGTTTGGATTGGTTTGGATTGGTTTGGTTGGTTTGGATTGGTTTGGATTGGTTTGGATTGGTTTGGATTGGTTTGGATTGGTTTGGATTGGTTTGGATTGGATTTGGATTGGTTTGGATTGGTTTGGTTGGTTTGGATTGGTTTGGTTGGTTTGGATTGGTTTGGATTGGTTTGGGATTGGTTTGGATTGGTTGGATTGGTTTGGATTGGTTTGGATTGGTTTGGATTGGTTTGGATTGGTTTGGTTGGTTTGGATTGGTTTGGATTGGTTTGGTTGGTTTGGATTGGTTTGGATTGGTTTGGATTGGTTTGGATTGGTTTGGATTGGTTTGGATTGGTTTGGTTGGTTTGGATTGGTTTGGTTGGTTTGGTTGGTTTGGTTGGTTTGGATTGGTTTGGATTGGTTTGGTTGGTTTGGATTGGTTGGTTGGTTTGGTTGGTTGGATTGGTTTGGTTGGTTTGGATTGGTTTGGATTGGTTGGATTGGTTTGGATTGGTTTGGTTGGTTTGGATTGGTTTGGATTGGTTTGGATTGGTTTGGGATTGGTTTGGATTGGTTTGGTTGGTTTGGATTGGTTTGGATTGGTTTGGTTGGTTTGGATTGGTTTGGTTGGTTTGGATTGGTTTGGATTGGTTTGGTTGGTTTGGATTGGTTTGGATTGGTTTGGTTGGTTTGGTTGGATTGGTTTGGGATTGGTTTGGATTGGTTTGGATTGGATTTGGATTGGTTTGGATTGGTTTGGTTGGTTTGGATTGGTTTGGGATTGGTTTGGATTGGTTTGGATTGGTTTGGATTGGTTTGGATTGGTTTGGTTGGTTTGGATTGGTTTGGTTGGTTTGGTTGGTTTGGATTGGTTTGGATTGGTTTGGATTGGTTTGGTTGGTTTGGATTGGTTTGGATTGGTTTGGATTGGTTTGGATTGGTTTGGTTGGTTTGGATTGGTTTGGATTGGTTTGGATTGGTTTGGTTGGTTTGGATTGGTTTGGATTGGTTTGGATTGGTTTGGATTGGTTTGGATTGGTTGGTTTGGTTGGATTGGTTTGGATTGGTTTGGTTGGTTTGGATTGGTTTGGATTGGTTTGGATTGGTTTGGATTGGTTTGGGATTGGTTTGGGTTGGTTTGGTTGGTTTGGTTGGTTTGGATTGGTTTGGTTGGTTTGGATTGGTTTGGATTGGATTTGGATTGGTTTGGATTGGTTTGGATTGGTTTGGTTGGTTTGGTTGGTTTGGATTGGTTTGGATTGGTTTGGTTGGTTTGGTTGGTTTGGATTGGTTTGGATTGGTTTGGATTGGTTTGGATTGGTTTGGTTGGTTTGGATTGGTTTGGATTGGTTTGGTTGGTTTGGATTGGTTTGGATTGGTTTGGATTGGTTTGGATTGGTTTGGTTGGTTTGGATTGGTTTGGATTGGTTTGGATTGGTTTGGTTGGTTTGGATTGGTTTGGTTGGTTTGGATTGGTTTGGTTGGTTTGGATTGGTTTGGATTGGTTTGGATTGGTTTGGTTGGTTGGTTGGATTGGATTTGGATTGGTTTGGATTGGTTTGGATTGGTTTGGATTGGTTTGGATTGGTTTGGATTGGTTTGGTTGGTTTGGATTGGTTTGGATTGGTTTGGTTGGTTTGGATTGGTTTGGATTGGTTTGGATTGGTTTGGATTGGTTTGGTTGGTTTGGATTGGTTTGGATTGGTTTGGTTGGTTTGGATTGGTTTGGATTGGTTTGGATTGGTTTGGATTGGTTTGGTTGGTTTGGATTGGTTTGGATTGGTTTGGATTGGTTTGGATTGGTTTGGTTGGTTTGGGTTGGTTTGGATTGGTTTGGATTGGTTTGGATTGGTTTGGATTGGTTTGGATTGGTTTGGATTGGTTTGGATTGGTTTGGATTGGTTTGGATTGGATTTGGATTGGTTTGGGTTGGTTTGGATTGGTTTGGATTGGTTTGGTTGGATTTGGATTGGTTTGGATTGGTTTGGTTGGTTTGGATTGGTTTGGATTGGTTTGGATTGGTTTGGATTGGTTTGGATTTGGTTTGGATTGGTTTGGATTGGTTTGGATTGGATTTGGGATTGGTTTGGATTGGTTTGGTTGGATTTGGATTGGTTTGGATTGGTTTGGTTGGTTTGGATTGGTTTGGATTGGTTTGGTTGGTTTGGTTGGTTTGGTTGGTTTGGTTGGATTTGGATTGGTTTGGTTGGTTTGGTTGGTTGGTTTGGTTGGTTTGGTTGGTTGGATTGGTTGGATTGGTTTGGATTGGTTTGGATTGGTTTGGATTGGTTTGGTTGGTTTGGATTGGTTTGGATTGGTTTGGATTGGTTTGGATTGGTTTGGATTGGTTTGGATTGGTTTGGATTGGTTTGGTTGGTTTGGATTGGTTTGGATTGGTTTGGGATTGGTTTGGTTGGTTTGGATTGGTTTGGATTGGTTTGGATTGGTTTGGATTGGTTTGGATTGGTTTGGTTGGTTTGGATTGGTTTGGATTGGTTTGGTTGGTTTGGATTGGTTTGGATTGGTTTGGTTGGTTTGGATTGGTTTGGATTGGTTTGGTTGGATTTGGGATTGGATTTGGTTGGTTTGGATTGGTTTGGATTGGTTTGGATTGGTTTGGATTGGTTTGGATTGGTTTGGATTGGTTTGGATTGGTTTGGTTGGTTGGATTGGTTTGGATTGGTTTGGATTGGTTTGGTTGGTTTGGTTGGTTTGGATTGGTTTGGATTGGTTTGGATTGGTTTGGATTGGTTTGGATTGGTTTGGATTGGTTTGGATTGGTTTGGGATTGGTTTGGTTGGTTTGGGATTGGTTTGGATTGGTTTGGTTGGTTTGGATTGGTTTGGATTGGTTTGGATTGGTTTGGATTGGTTTGGTTGGTTTGGATTGGTTTGGTTGGTTTGGGATTGGTTTGGTTGGTTTGGATTGGTTTGGATTGGTTTGGATTGGTTTGGGATTGGTTGGATTGGTTGGATTGGTTGGTTTGGATTGGTTTGGATTGGTTTGGATTGGTTTGGATTGGTTTGGATTGGTTTGGTTGGTTTGGTTTGGTTTGGATTGGTTTGGATTGGTTTGGATTGGTTTGGATTGGTTTGGATTGGTTTGGATTGGTTTGGTTGGATTGGATTGGTTGGTTTGGATTGGTTTGGATTGGTTTGGTTGGTTTGGTTGGTTTGGATTGGTTTGGATTGGTTTGGATTGGTTTGGATTGGTTTGGATTGGTTTGGATTGGTTTGGATTGGTTTGGATTGGTTTGGTTGGTTTGGATTGGTTTGGATTGGTTGGATTGGTTTGGATTGGTTGGATTGGTTTGGATTGGTTGGATTGGTTTGGATTGGTTTGGATTGGTTTGGTTGGTTTGGTTGGTTTGGTTGGTTTGGATTGGTTTGGATTGGTTTGGATTGGTTGGATTGGTTTGGATTGGTTTGGATTGGTTTGGTTGGTTTGGATTGGTTTGGATTGGTTTGGATTGGTTTGGATTGGTTTGGATTGGTTTGGATTGGTTTGGATTGGTTTGGATTGGTTTGGTTGGTTTGGATTGGTTTGGATTGGTTTGGTTGGTTTGGTTGGTTTGGATTGGTTTGGATTGGTTTGGGATTGGTTTGGATTGGTTTGGATTGGTTTGGATTGGTTTGGATTGGTTTGGATTGGTTGGATTGGTTTGGATTGGTTTGGATTGGTTTGGATTGGTTTGGTTGGTTTGGATTGGTTGGATTGGTTTGGTTGGTTTGGTTGGTTTGGATTGGTTTGGATTGGTTTGGATTGGTTTGGTTGGTTTGGGTTGGTTTGGTTGGATTTGGTTGGTTTGGATTGGTTTGGATTGGTTTGGGATTGGTTTGGATTGGTTTGGATTGGTTTGGATTGGTTTGGATTGGTTTGGTTGGTTTGGATTGGTTTGGTTGGTTTGGATTGGTTTGGATTGGTTTGGTTGGTTTGGATTGGTTTGGTTGGTTTGGTTGGTTTGGATTGGTTTGGATTGGTTTGGTTGGTTTGGATTGGTTTGGTTGGTTTGGATTGGTTTGGATTGGTTTGGATTGGTTTGGATTGGTTTGGATTGGTTTGGATTGGTTTGGATTGGTTTGGATTGGTTTGGATTGGTTTGGATTGGTTTGGATTGGTTTGGATTGGTTTGGATTGGTTTGGATTGGTTTGGTTGGTTTGGATTGGTTTGGATTGGTTTGGATTGGTTTGGATTGGTTGGATTGGTTTGGATTGGTTTGGTTGGTTTGGTTGGTTTGGTTGGTTTGGATTGGTTTGGTTGGTTTGGATTGGTTTGGTTGGTTTGGTTGGTTTGGTTGGTTTGGTTGGTTTGGATTGGTTTGGTTGGTTTGGATTGGTTTGGATTGGTTTGGATTGGTTTGGATTGGTTTGGATTGGTTTGGTTGGTTTGGATTGGTTTGGATTGGTTTGGATTGGTTTGGATTGGTTTGGTTGGTTGGTTTGGATTGGTTTGGATTGGTTTGGATTGGTTTGGATTGGTTTGGATTGGTTTGGATTGGTTTGGATTGGTTTGGATTGGTTTGGATTGGTTGGATTGGTTTGGTTGGTTTGGTTGGTTTGGATTGGTTTGGTTGGTTTGGTTGGTTTGGATTGGTTTGGATTGGTTTGGATTGGTTTGGTTGGTTTGGATTGGTTTGGATTGGTTTGGTTGGTTGGATTGGTTTGGATTGGTTTGGTTGGTTTGGTTGGTTTGGATTGGTTTGGGATTGGTTTGGTTGGTTTGGATTGGTTTGGATTGGTTTGGATTGGTTTGGTTGGTTTGGATTGGTTTGGTTGGTTTGGATTGGTTTGGTTGGTTTGGATTGGTTTGGTTGGTTTGGATTGGTTTGGATTGGTTTGGATTGGTTTGGTTGGTTTGGATTGGTTTGGATTGGTTTGGTTGGTTTGGATTGGTTTGGATTGGTTTGGATTGGTTTGGTTGGTTGGATTGGTTTGGTTGGTTTGGATTGGTTTGGATTGGTTTGGATTGGTTTGGATTGGTTTGGATTGGTTTGGTTGGTTTGGATTGGTTTGGATTGGTTTGGATTGGTTTGGATTGGTTTGGATTGGTTTTGGTTGGTTTGGATTGGTTTGGATTGGTTTGGATTGGTTTGGATTGGTTTGGATTGGTTTGGATTGGTTTGGTTGGTTTGGATTGGTTGGATTGGTTTGGATTGGTTTGGATTGGTTTGGGATTGGTTTGGATTGGTTTGGATTGGTTTGGATTGGTTTGGATTGGATTTGGATTGGTTTGGTTGGTTTGGTTGGTTTGGATTGGTTTGGTTGGTTTGGTTGGTTTGGATTGGTTTGGTTGGTTTGGATTGGTTTGGATTGGTTTGGTTGGTTTGGATTGGTTTGGATTGGTTTGGATTGGTTGGATTGGTTTGGATTGGTTTGGTTGGTTTGGATTGGTTTGGATTGGTTTGGATTGGTTTGGTTGGTTTGGATTGGTTTGGATTGGTTTGGATTGGTTTGGTTGGTTTGGATTGGTTTGGTTGGTTTGGTTGGTTTGGTTTGGATTGGTTTGGTTGGTTTGGATTGGTTTGGATTGGTTTGGTTGGTTTGGTTGGTTTGGATTGGTTTGGATTGGTTTGGTTGGTTTGGATTGGTTTGGATTGGTTTGGTTGGTTTGGTTGGTTTGGATTGGTTTGGATTGGTTTGGATTGGTTTGGATTGGTTTGGATTGGTTTGGATTGGTTTGGATTGGTTTGGATTGGTTTGGATTGGTTGGATTGGTTTGGTTTGGTTGGTTTGGATTGGTTTGGTTGGTTTGGATTGGTTTGGTTGGTTTGGATTGGTTTGGATTGGTTTGGATTGGTTTGGATTGGTTTGGATTGGTTTGGTTGGTTTGGATTGGTTGGGATTGGTTTGGATTGGTTTGGTTGGTTTGGATTGGTTTGGATTGGTTTGGTTGGTTTGGATTGGTTTGGATTGGTTTGGATTGGTTTGGATTGGTTTGGATTGGTTTGGTTGGTTTGGATGGTTGGTTGGATTTGGTTTGGATTGGATTGGTTTGGTTGGTTTGGATTGGTTTGGATTGGTTTGGATTGGTTTGGTTGGTTTGGATTGGTTTGGATTGGTTTGGTTGGTTTGGATTGGTTTGGTTGGTTTGGATTGGTTTGGTTGGTTTGGTTGGTTTGGATTGGTTTGGATTGGTGGTTGGATTGGTTGGATTGGTTTGGATTGGTTTGGATTGGTTTGGATTGGTTTGGATTGGTTTGGATTGGTTTGGATTGGTTTGGATTGGTTTGGTTGGTTTGGATTGGTTTGGTTGGTTTGGTTGGTTTGGATTGGTTTGGGTTGGTTTGGATTGGTTTGGATTGGTTTGGTTGGTTTGGATTGGATTTGGCGGTTTGGATTGGTTTGGATTGGTTTGGATTGGTTTGGTTGGTTTGGATTGGTTTGGATTGGTTTGGATTGGTTTGGATTGGTTTGGTTGGATTGGTTTGGATTGGTTTGGATTGGTTTGGTTGGTTTGGATTGGATTTGGATTGGTTTGGATTGGTTTGGTTGGATTTGGATTGGTTTGGATTGGTTTGGATTGGTTTGGATTGGTTGGATTGGTTTGGTTGGTTTGGATTGGTTTGGTTGGTTTGGATTGGTTTGGATTGGTTTGGTTGGTTTGGATTGGTTTGGATTGGTTTGGATTGGTTTGGATTGGTTTGGATTGGTTGGATTGGTTTGGATTGGTTTGGTTGGTTTGGGTTGGTTGGATTGGTTTGGTTGGTTTGGATTGGTTTGGTTGGTTTGGATTGGTTTGGATTGGTTTGGTTTGGTTTGGTTTGGATTGGTTTGGTTGGTTTGGATTGGTTTGGATTGGTTTGGTTGGTTTGGATTGGTTTGGATTGGTTTGGATTGGTTTGGATTGGTTTGGATTGGTTTGGATTGGTTTGGATTGGTTTGGTTGGTTTGGATTGGTTTGGTTGGTTTGGATTGGTTTGGTTGGATTTGGATTGGTTTGGATTGGTTTGGATTGGTTTGGTTGGTTTGGATTGGTTTGGTTGGTTTGGATTGGTTTGGATTGGTTGGATTGGTTTGGATTGGTTTGGTTGGTTTGGATTGGTTTGGATTGGGTTTGGATTGGATTTGGATTGGTTTGGTTGGTTTGGATTGGTTTGGATTGGATTTGGTTGGTTTGGATTGGTTTGGTTGGTTTGGATTGGTTTGGATTGGTTTGGATTGGTTTGGATTGGTTTGGATTGGTTTGGTTGGTTTGGTTGGTTCAGTTGGTTTGGATGGGATTTCGTTTGGATTTGGATTGGATTTGGATTGGATTTGGATTGGATTTGGATTGGATTTGGATTGGATTTGGATTGGACTTGGATTGGACTTGGAATGGATTTGGATTGGATTTTTATTGGTTTTGAATATGGTTTGGATTTTGAATAACATTTGGATTGGATTTAGTTTGAATTTCGATTGGATGGATTGAATTTGAGTTAGAATTGGGTTTTGAATGGATCAACATTACATAGCAACAAAGTAAATTTTTGTTTCTTATATGCCTGCAGAGTAGAGGAGGAGAAGGATATAGTAGATAAGATCAGGTCTATGAAATATCGGAAATAAAATAATCACTTGTGTTATTTCTTTCAAGCGTGTAGCGCGCTTAGACTTAAAGATATTTTGATTCTAGCCTCCATGGAAACAGTTCGGAATTAGAGTGTCAAAACAGAGTGAGATTCAGTTTGGTGAAAATTGTTAAAACGAACGATCGAGACTAGATATCTCGTTCGGGTCACGACACTGTGGAATTGAGGAGTACCGCATAAGAAGAAGGTTAAGAACTGCTGGACTAGGGTGTTCCAAATTTGGCTTTCTCGTCTTCCGCTGAATATGTTTTGACTTTCGTATTTCTAGAAGGGTGAAGAACTGGTTGTGTATATATTTCTTAAATAAACAATCTTTTTTTATCTACAACATTTTAATATTGTTTCATAGTAATTACTCCTTACTTGAAAATTGCTCATTCTTCAACTTTGATTGATGAGATGAGTGTATTGCTTCTGCTTGAAGCCAAATGCATTTCACATTTTTTTGTAGAATACACTTAACTTGTTATCAACTTGTTCTTGATCGACCTTTAGTCCCTTTTGACCTTTTGTCCCTCTCGACATTTTGTTCCTCTAGACCTTTTGTCCCTTTCGACCGTTTGCACCTTTCGACTTTCTCTCGCTTTCGACGTTTTGTCCCTTCGACCTTTTGTCATTTTGACCTAGTGTCTTTCGACCTTTTGTCCTTTTGACATTTTGTCATAGATTCCTAATAAAAAGCTCACTCACTTACGGAAATGCTGCCTCAAGAAGCTGGCCATATTCGATTGCTTCAGCTACTCTAGGACGTACTAACGAAGCCGAAGCCGCCGATCATTGTTGATGAGGGACAGTTTAACCATCACCAGATATTGGTAAGAACCGATGTCAGCACCACAATAGGTCTCGAAATCGATAATGCCGGAAAAGTGTTGCCCATCAATTACAACGTGGCCGGTTTATGATTTTTTCTGCTATGGTGATTAAAGGTGTGCGCTACCGACAGATTTTGGCATCATAGAGGATTTGCCATGGTAATCTTAAATTACCATGTTTTAATAAATTAAATATTTGTGTAAATTTCAAGCAACTTGTTGAAATCAATCTTTTGAACGTGGAACCGTCGTTTATTCGAAAGTTATTTGGTCAAAAACCTCAAGCCCAAAAGCTTCGCCGAATATGTCAATTGGGCGAACAAACCATTAAGCTGGAACTCTCTGACCGGAAGTTATTTGGCAAAAATGGACAAATGGTCGAAAATGTCGTTCGACCGAACCGAAAATGTCGTTCGGCCGAACCGAAAATGTCGATCGACCGGACCAAAAATGTCGTTCAGCGGACCCAATAATTTTGTCGCAGTAGGTCATTTGGTCGTAAAATATGTTTGGCCGAAATGGTCATTTGGAAGAAACGGCCGTTTGGCTGAAATGGACATACGGCCGAAAGTGTCCGAAATTTTTTGGTTGACATCAAATTTTAAACGGGTAATGGCCGTTTGGCCGAAAGCTATTTGGCTGAAGGCCATCAGTCAGAAAGTTGTTCCGACGAACTGAGTCTAATGATATAACACAATCAAATTCTTGTTACATATTGTAAAGATCTTACAGTTCATCGTTTGACAGTGGTGTATGAGGAAGGCAAAAACCAGAGCCTGTTCAATAAGCAGTGATTGATCATGTCTTAAAATCAGAAACAAGCATAAGTGAGTATGTCAGTAGCACGTGCCTATTGCACAATTTTCTTCATCAAATACGGATATTTTACAGCTTATTCGCTCCGAATCGAACACCAAAACCCACCCTCATCCTCAGACACATTATTTCTTTATTACTTCTCGATACGAAATGAACGTTTCCCCCTTGAGTATGATATTAGGCACCTATCTTGCACCCACCGTTGCTACCGGTGTGGCAAACGGTAGCAAGATTTATTGTTTTGACGTGCGTAATTCAATTTTGCAAATTTTAATTGAATTGTCCCAGTCCTAGCAGTGTGGGGGCTTTCCGCTGAAGAATCGAGGGTCAGAAACATCAGATTGACATTGGACTATGAGCTATTTCGGTTTTTTCTCCTTATTTTTATTGCAGAATCAGCACGTAATGGAATCAAATATTCACAACAAAGAATGGAAAATTGATGTAGCATCAGCAGTAGCAGTAATAGCAATAATCAAAAAGTTATAATTACTTTGCCTTGTCCGTTTTGCAATATGCCGGCTGGAGAGCACACCTCAAGCTGGAGGCTCCTTCGGTTTCCAATCGGTCGTTAGAAAACGTGCACCAGATCGATATCGGGTGTGCCGATAAAACATACAAATTCAACTTCAGACTTTGTTGTTGTCATCATTCTGACAAAGTTTGCCTCTGAGCCGGTCGATTTGCTGAATCCATAAAATTTTAAACCTTGATTCACTATGCTAACCCAAAAGTAAATCGGAAAACGAGAAGGGTGAGGAAATCAATATCGTCGTCCCATCCCGCACGTAGCCAACAAGTAACGCCGCCGGGTTGGGGTTTTGAGGGAATACTTCGAGCGGAACTGAGGGTGTGCAAATGGACGGACACATTTCTTAGGAGGCAGCTTCCGGTTCGCGATAAAATCAAGTCAATTATATGAACCGTCAAGCTGTTGGGGTTTGCTTCGAGGGGGAAGGGAAGCACTGCCAAGTGGGAAATCGAGCGGGACGAAATGTGGTTTATGGTTATCGTAAAATTAAGACAAGATTGTGCTAGATTAGCGAAGATGTGCCTTTGTCTGGGTGGATTTAAAACAGATTATCTGTCAAGTGTCGGCTGAGACTGTGGAGTTCTGCCATAACAGTATGTTCCATGAGTGAGTAAATTATTTGTTGAGATCAAATGTGCGATTTCAGTGAATCATATAAAAGTCCTTCGAAGGTAACAGCAATGGTTGAACTCAGTAATTCTCACTACCAATAAATGGTGAATTTGAAACTCATTCGCATATCTTGCATATGCACATGAACATGGATGTACTTAAACACGTATTTTCTTTTCCACTAAAATATACACCTGCTATAGACATGGATCTTTGCCTCGTGTATGACTGAATCAAGTTGATTGAAATGACAATGTGATCAAATTTATCAGATTTGTGTGACAAGAAAACCAAGGTTCAGCCATTATTGAAGTGTGGCATTCATATCTATGGACTTTATCTCAGAATACAAAATTTTGTTGACAATTGAAGCTACAAAATAAAATATTCAAAATAGACACATTTTAGAAGTGACATATTTTCAATATGGAATATTGATTTCCTTCATGTTGAAGTCATGCACGTTACAAACCTTCCCCACCCATAGAGTTTCTTGCACATCTACTCGGAGCCTTTCCGTAAAATCCTTTTTCCCACTCGACTATGTCCCATTAGAATGGACAAGACTGGTGCAACCCAAGCGCACCAGGAAGCCTCTCGTTGGAGTGCCCGCACATGTCCGAAGGCTTAAACCATCCACATATCCGAGCCACGGTTCCGCAGACAGCCGACCAGGTAGCATCACTCAGGTTGTTAAACCTCGTTACACTTGAGAGGCCAGTGAGAAATAGCCCGCGGCTTCGGTTGGCGTAACGATGGCCAGCCGGTCAGCTCGTTTGCAGACCCGTTTCTAAACTGCTCAGAAGAGTATCGTAACTCTTTCAACGAAGGCAGATAGAAGGCGGACTTCATGCACCATGGCTTGTGACCTGTGGCGGGCATCGGGCGAACTTTGAAGCTCAGCTTCCGTAGGTTTCCACCCTACTTCACCCGCTTTCGCGCTCGCACGACGGATAATAAATATATGCTCGCTTCCGGATCGATCCGGTAAAACAATTGCGTTTATGAATCTCGAAGGAGCCATACATTAAGCGCGCCATACTTGAGCACGTCTAAACTGGCACAGGCCCACTCCATTGACGGTTTCGTTCGGATGGGGGCCATAACAGAATTATTCTTGATTGTCTGCTTCAATGAACAAACAAACCACGGTTCGTTTGCTGGAAACCGATGGGGGTTGGCTGCCGGTTGGAGATGGAAACTCTTTCACTGGCAACACTAGCGTTGCTAGGGAAGAGAGCAATTATATTTTAGGTAGCTACGTGCTCTCAAATCAATGAGTGATTTCAAAAGTTTGCAGAGAGATTTTAAAATTGCCCCCTGGCCAAGACGCCCCTGTGAGATTTCTAAAAAACTAGAACTTACTAAGGTCTATAATCAGTTGGTACCTTTAAATATTTGTAAGACCATCATACTATGCGAATGTGGAAGTATTTGTGTTGCATGAACATAATTGCAAAATTTAAAACAAATTTGCACTGAAGCACTTAGATGGGCAAAAAAAGTAACTTTCCTCAGTAGTAAATATGATATAGGGGAGCTTCTCCTGGATTTCATCACATGGCTCCGATGTGCATTCCATCAAAAAGAAATCAATGAAAAGATATTAGATTTAATTCTCATTTTTGTGATTTTTTTCAGCAGTTAGCTCGCATGTTTATCAAATGAAGCGATGCAATTGGTGCCGTATCTCTTTGTTTGATGATGAGATGAATATATATGTTCAGTGGGATCGATCTCCATCCCTCTCAGTTCCTCTATAAGAGATAAACACAATATGAAACAATATGAAATTATGTTGAAAAGTAATAAGTCATCTAAGTATTGCCCTACTCATATTATACCGTTTTCACCTAGCTTGATAAAAATTCTCTTTCCCCTTTTGTTCCATCTCAGTAAATAAGGGAAGATCCATAAAGGGAAGATCGACATAACACGACACATCGACATAAATACGTCAGACAAAATTTGGCGAATTTCAATCGCCCCCTCCCCCACTTGGTGATTTTTTTTGTATTAATCCTTAATATTTTGTATGGATCGTCACGCTGCTCGGAACCCCCCTCCTCCTAGAAGCGTGACGTACTCTGTGGATAGCCTCAAACTATATATCGTAATAATCCGTCATTTTCATCCTCCCATCCTCTCTGTCACATTTTTTGTATGAAATATCTGAAAATTTTGTATCAGGGAACCCCCTCCCCCTCTAAGTACGTGGAACATAGCTAAGACCATAAGCAATAAGGATAACGTATCGTTCAATGTCTCAATACAGGCTACATTTTTTTACCGATATCTCTTGCAGTCAAAAAATCAATTAAAACACAATATGGCGTAGTCAAACACAATATCGTTCCGAAACTCAGAAAACACAACCTTGGATTGGCTGCCTACGTTCAAAGTAGTGCTGCTGCAGTGTTCTACTGATAATACAGGCATATTCGCCGAAAGCACCATCTATGAAATAGACCGGGGGGTCGGTTTAGGACCGACGGTCGGTTTGGGAACACTCTCCCCTACACCTGAACAGTGGATGGTAGATTTTAATACAGTTCCTCATTAGAACTTCACAAAATCTGTATAAAATTATGGCATATGAAAATTTTGGGGAAGAGTCGTTTGGCCGAAAGCCACTAGGTCCAACAAACCATTATGCCGAAACCCATCTGGCCGAAAGTATCATTTGGCCGAAAGGATCATTCGGCCGAAAGGGTCAATTGACCGAAAACATCATTAGGCCGAAAGGGTCATTCGGCCGAAAGGTTCATTCGGCCGAAAGGTTCATTCGGCCGAAAGGGTCATTTGACCGAAAGGGTCATTTGGCCGAAAGGGACATTTGGCCGAAGGGTCCGCGACGTTAGGCATAATGGACGTTAGGCATAATGTACGTTAGGCATAATGGACGTTTGGCATAATTCTGCCTTATTTATGTCATAGGCTGTTCTGTGGGTCATTCTATGCCTAACGTATATTATGCCTAATGTCCGTTATGCCTAACGTTCATTATGCCTAACGTACTTATGCCTAACGTCTTTATGCCTAACGTACTTATGCCTAACGCGGTATACCCTGGCCGAATAGGACATTATTGACCGAATAGGAGATTTGGTCGAATAGGACAATTGGCCGAATAGGATATTTGGCCGAACATGTCATTTGAAACGTGAGAAAAAAGGAGTGAGAAATGAGACGTCCCACTTCTCACTTCTCATTTCTCACTAATCAAGTAAAAAGTGATAAGTGACAAGTGAGTAATGAGACGACTCACTCATTTTTACAGCGAGAAGTATGAATCGAGGATTGAGAAGTGAGACGCTTCACTTCTCACTTATAATTACTTACTTTTTACTGTAAAAAGTGAGAAGCGCGAAGTGAGTAGTGAGACGTCCTACTAATCACTTCACGCTTCTAACTTTAACAGCAAGGAGTGAGAAATGAGTAGTGAGAAGTGAGACGTCTGTGCGATGTAAGAGATGCGACTTCTCATTACTCACAATTGTCAATTCTGACTTTTTACAGTGAGCAGTGAGAAATGAGAAGTGAGTAGTAAGTCGTCTCATTTCTCACTCCTCATTTCTCATTTTTCAAATGACATCTTCTTCTTATTATTGGCATTACATCCCCACACTGGGACAGAGCCGCCTTGCAGCTTAGTGTTCATTAAGCACTTCCACAGTTATTAACTGCGAGGTTTTTAAGCCAAGTTACCATTTTTGCATTCGTATATCATGAGGCTAACACGATGATACTTTTATGCCCAGGGAAGTCGAGACAATTTCCAATCCGAAAACTGCCTAGACCGGCACCGGGAATTGAACCCAGCCACCCTCAGCATGGTCTTGCTTTGTAACCGCGCGTCTTACCGCACGGCTAAGGAGGGCCCCATGTTCGGTCAAATGATCTATTCGGCCAAATGTACTGTTCGGCCAAACGTCCTATTCGGCCATATGACCCTTTAGGCCAAATGACGATTTCGGTCAAAGGACCCTTTCCGTCAAATTACCTTTTCGGCCAAATGACCCTTTCAGCTAAATGGCCCTTTCGGCCAAAATTCCTTTTCGGCAAAATGACCCTTTCAGCCAAATAACTTTCGGTCTAATGGACTGTTCGGCAAAATATTATATTCGGCCAAACAACTTTCGGCCTAGTGTCCTTCGGCCAAATGGCATTCGGCCGAACGGTATTCGGCCATTCAGGTTGCAGGCGAGGTTGCAGATGGAAGATGGTTGAACCCCATGTTAAATAATGTTCAGCATTTGAGATCGAAATAAATAGTTGTATTTGCGATGTTTCACCTTTAAGTAAGTAGATTTCGAGTAATAACGTATATCATGTGCTACCTCTTTCGAGATCCAAGATCCTTAATCTGACATTCAATCAGTTGTCCAAAAAACGAACACTTTCAATTCTTGCGCCTCGAGAAACTTAAAAAAATCCTTCTACAGTCGACTCTCTACATCTCGATGGTTTCCTCAGTCCCTTCAGTCTACACACATTTGAGCTTTCTATATCTCAATAACCTCCGTATCTCGATGTGTTCTGATCATATTTTGTTCAGGATTCACTCTCCTTATGTCGATATGTTCAAATTTTTAGGCTACTAGACCATCTTTGGACAATAACAAACACATAAACAACAGGAAACGACATTTGTTTTGTTGTCGTTTTTCATAGCAACGAGCTTCTTTGGATCTAGTACCCATTTAAATTTTCCTTCTATTCCTCGATCTCTCCCTATCTCGATGGTCCGTTGGATGCCGTCAGATAACTAATTCGTGAGGCTTCGATTGTTTCGCGCATTCTCAATAGCAATCCCCGGAAGATAAGCAAAGAGATCACTAGCAGTAATTTTATACCGGCTTCAACTCTCAGTTTTTTTTTAATTTAATTTCCATCTGCCATAATCTAGAATAAAAATAATAATTAGAATGAAAAATACTAAATTTACCTTGAAATGGAAACATTTATCAACAAGAGAGTGAACATTTATGACAGATTAAAAACACAAATTTTAGTTCAAGGCTACTTTGATACAGAAAACAAAAGCTGTACAGTTAGTGTACACAGCATCTGTCATGATTGAATAACCCCTCCACAAGATTATAGCTAGCGTAAAAAGCTGGATACAGACATATGGTGCAATGAACCAAATTTCGAAGTCGTTTGTTGTAAGCCTCAAAATTCATATGATATGATTTATGTTTTGCAAATTTATGACAAATGTTTAGCTTCTGATTTTTAAGAATTCAACGGTAAATCGCACATTGGCAATTATATTACTTGAATGTCCAGGAAAAAAAGACGAATGATAATATAATAAATAAGCAATGATTTGTTATGAATTCAAGAAACTTGTATGATGATTTTTGGCGTTTATATCTCTTTTTAGATTTTTTCAATATTGAAAATAGCCCAAAATCACTAAATTGACTTGAGCCACCTCAAAATTTTATCCGAATTAGCTGAAAATTTGACAAAAGGCTTATTTTAGCATTAGAATTGTGATTCTGGGATGACCGGCTGAATACTTTTTGAAAACATTAATAGGTTCAGTAAATATATATCTTCCCTAACAAATAAAAATTATTATGAATAATACCATCTGGCATCACGTTGTCGTGGCACATTATTTTTTTTGTTTATGTCGCATTAAGAAGATTTTGATCAATCACGGAGTAGCAACCATAAATATGTGTAGTCAGTCAAAGCTTAACTACTTAGACTGTCTTGACTAATCCTGCGTCTAAATCGGGCTGAATTATTTCAAAAGCATGCAATGTTTAGTCTAACCGGATGTGTGTTAGAATGAATAGAATGAATCAATTGTGTATGCTTAACCGTTGTGTGACCGGCAAAAAAAACACCCTTAACAGGCCGGCAGGGTACCCGGGTACCCACGAAACTAAAATGCTTATATCTCTGGAAATTTACAACCGATTTCAACAATTTTGGGCTTATTCGATTCAGAATTTTCTCTTCTATAAAGATGTTACCAGGATGAATCGATCCGGTCAATTCGATTCCTGGAAAATCCGGATTTCCAGGAACATGTCCTGCATAAACGATACTGATCGTGGATTTCGATACCTAATCAGCTATACGGGTATCAAACTTCTAGAAATTTCATCAGTAGATTGATTCTTATCGATTTGGGTCCATCAGAAGTGCAGATTTTCGATTGGCCATTCCAGAACAGGTTCCTCGAGGGGTCATAGGTGGCCATGAACATTGTTCAATGGAACATCAACAATATGGGTATCAAACTTCATGAAATTAACTCTTGTGTATGTCCTTAATGATCCTAGGCTCACCAAACAAGTTGACTCAGGAGTGGCCATTCTGGAACAGGTTCCCCGGGAGCCGGGGGTGCCCAAAATTATTTCTCATTGGAACCCCAACAATATGGGTGTCAAACTTCTTGAAATTGTCTCAAGCGTTTATTTCTGATCTATTAAGGTTCATCAAACAAGTTCACCCCGGATATTCAATTCCGAAATAGGTTCCCTGAGGAATCAAGAATGTTCATTAACATTTTCAGAGCTCATTGTTTTAAATCAATTTAACTAGCAATGTGAGTGCAAAATCAATGTAAGGACCACTCATTGATGCCGGGTGACCAGCAGGAGACCCACCATAAGATTCCGGACACTCGGAGATATGATCGATTCCAGAAATTCTTCTAAACAGATGTGACTTTTCATAAACCGTTTGTTTTAACATTGTCACATCAAAATCAATACGTGCACTACTCTTCGATCCTAGGTGACCTCTATCTGATACTACGAAAGTTTGTTCTAGAAATTTGCGCCTTTTCTTATAAACAATCTGTTGTAAAGTAATGTCCAGGGCCATTAATTGACTCCAGGTGGACACTAAGTTATCCTTGGGAAGCTCCGAATCTGGAGCAGTGGTTAATTCTTGAAATTCGTCATTTGTTGTGAGAGCCCCCCAAATGGTGCTCCAGAAGTGCAGAGGCATCCAGAGCAGTGGTCAATTATTGCAGTTCGTTCTAGAAACTTTCGAAAATCGTTTGTAATAGCAGTATAGAAGCAGAGTCTTTGCTCGCGCTTAGAATCATAGGGGCGTAACTGTATTGAACGATTTCTCTTCATCGATTTTTTATTTGCTTCAGGTAGAAGATGCAATCATCCTTCATTACAACCATGAACTTTCGGCAAACTACCGCAATTCACTACATTGATAAAAGGAAAATATCGTCTAAGATAAATCGATCAATACAGTTACGCCCTTATGATTCTAAGCGCGAGATTGCGAATATCATTCATTGATCCCGAGTGGTCACCAAGAAGTCCTCCTGAAATACCGGAATTCCCGAAGCAATCGTCATTTCTTACATTTTGTTTTCAACAATTTGCGTTATCGTGAACAATTTTTGTAACAAAGTAAAAAAGAAGGATAAGATAGCGGGCTTGGTAGTCATAAGGCTACTGCTTCTGCCTCATACGCAGGAGGTCGTGGGTTCAATCCAAAGTCCGTTCCATTCTCCTACTTTGTATCTTTCTTTATATTTATCTCTAGCAATCGCCCGAACTGGAAATGGACTTCCATACCATTTCCATTTCTTTTCCTATACCTTCAACTTGACTATTCTAGCCGTTTCTGCTAGAATTAGAAATGAACTAAAGAGCTCGTTTCCTACATCAAATTAGAAATTACATCAGTTGCTTTCCAGCTATAACATTGACAGTTCGTTAACCAAGACGGACCTCTGCCTCTCGAACCTTAACCCAACAATTCCAATAAATTCCGTACGAACAGAGGTATATTCGGCTTGCAGTGGGCGAGTGATTGCATCATCATTTCCACCCCCTTCCCTACATTGACTTGCATTCTGAGTCCACTGATAATCTGTGTGAAACAAAAATCTGTAACTAGATGCGCTCCCTCAGTAGATGAAGAAACTGGCTAGTCTAATCAGTTTCGTCGTTCCAGTTTCAAAATCTACCTGTCTGGCCGTGAAGGCCGATGAGATGTCGACGGATGAGATGTTTAGCCAGAAGATGATCCTTTATGAATTTCTGGAGTACAACTTGCAGACTCACCATCTGTCTATTGATTTCAAAGCAGCGTACGATTCTACGGCGAAGCTGATTACGATGATACGTGCAACGCTTGATGGCTCGAAATAAAGTATTCGGGTTGCAGACGACGTATCAACCGCGTTTGTGACCGTGGAGAGATTGAAGCAGAGTGATGCGCTTTCAAATATATTGGGGGTGATCAGGAGATCTGGTGTGCAGAAGAAGGACACTATCATCACATGGTCGCATATGCTCCTGATCTTTGCGGATGACATTGACTACATTGGTAACGATCACAGGGCAGTAGTGGAGGCTTTTGCCCTAATGAAGAGGGAGCAGGCGAAGATAGGGTAAATCATCGACTCTACCAAGACGGAGTACATGGTTGCGGGAAAAGATAAAGGTAGGCCTATTGGTGTTAGTGCTGAGGTAGTGCTTGATGGGGAAGATGTTGAAGAATTTGTTTATCTTTAACACATGACATGTGACAATGACGTTTCCTGTGAAGTGAAAAGACGTATTGCTGCTGCGAATAGGGGCTTCGTCGAATATTGGAAACGAAATTTGCTCTGATTCGTTAGGATGTAAAAAGAGGTGGACCGGAAAGCTTTTGGGGTTTTCGAGCGAAAAGTGCTACGTACAATTCTCGATGGGAAATTAGAAAAAAAATTGTGTGTATCAAGTGTAAAGAAGAAAATATTGTGAATCGTATAAAATACGGCAAACTCCAGAGGGCCGGTCACTTAGTGCGAACGTCGGAAGAAAGAATAGCAAAAACAATATTCACCAGAGATCCGGATAGAGGCCAGCGACTTCGTGGCTGCTGCACGCGGTGGAATCGGACCTGGGAACCCTAAACGTTTATGCTAACTGGAGGAACATCACCCAAGATTGACAATTATAGAGCTCTACAATACGTCAGTCAAAGGTTGTTTAGAGCTTCTAAATGTAATAAGGCGGTTTCGAACTATCCCATTTTATTCCACCACTTGAAATGAACGAACGATTTAGTGAAAGTCGCAGCATTATTGGATGTATTGTGGCTATCCGTTTAGATTGCATCAATTATGCTCTCACATTTCTCAACAAGCGATTTCTAAAAACTCACAACTTTCTAGGACGACTTAAAAATTGGTACATCTTCGAAAGTTCCGAAGCTTCCAGATGCTCACCTAACGGCCACACGGTGTCAATGAATGATCCTCGAATTGAGTTTGATCGCACACAACTATAAAAAAGTAGCAGCTTTCTAGGGTGAGTTTCTAGAATCTAGTGCCCTCCCGGGGTCAACGTGTGGTTCTTGAAATGATATTGCTCTCATTTTTTGCTCATAGTTTTGTGAAACAGTACGGTTTATGAGAATACATTTAAAAATTGGCCCTTTTCTCAGAATGTTCCGGAGTTCCCGGAGGACCATTTATCGGAGTTTTGCTCTCACATTCATAACAAACCACTGTATTCTAGGACGATTTTCAAGAATTTGTTTTTACTATGGGTGTTCCGGACATTCAGCGCCAGATGACCAATGGTGGTCAATGCGTTGGTCATGCAATGATTTTACTCTCACAATGCTACAACAAGTAAAAGTTTTTAGGATTCCCAGAATTGGCATTACGCCAACAATAGATTTATAAAAAACTTCAAAATATAATCGTCTACACCTGGTCATTTCTCCTGATGTTCCAGAACTTTCTAAAACCACTTAGTGGCCATCCGGGATGAATGAGTAGTCTTTGTATTGATTTTGTTCGCTCATTGCTTCGCATCAAACTTTTAGAATCGGCAACTTATCCGGATGTTTCGGAGCTTTCGGTGGCCCACTTAGTTGCCTTCTGGTGTCAAAGTGTGGTCCTTGCAATGATTTGGCTCTCAACACATGGATTAAAAAAGCCTCCTTTCAAGAGGCTCGGAAGCCTAAACTGCAGCTTTCTATCTTTTATTTATATTTATTTATATTGAAAAGTATTTATGGCCACTTAACACCCTACGGGGACCTGTTCTGCAATGGAAACTATAAAGTCAGCACGTCTGGTGGCTCTAAAACAATCAGAAACACACTGCTGAGGCAATTTCAAGAAGTTTGATGCCCATATTGTTGAGGTTCCATTGAAAAATGCTTATGACCATTCTTGGCCCCACTGGAAACCTGTTCCGAAATAGCCACTCAAATTTTCACACATCTGTTGGAACCAAGATAATAAACAACAGCCTGCTGTGGAAGTTTCAAGAATTTTGACATCCATATTGTTGGGAATCCAATGAGAAATGTTTTTGGCCAACATTGACCAACCCCCCCCCCTTCCCCTCCCCACCCAGGAAACTTGTTCCAAAATGGCCACTCCGGACTCAACTTGTCAAGAACACACGTTAGAAATAATTTCAAGAAGTTTGATACCCATATTGTTGATGTTCCATTGAAAAGTGTCCATGGCCACCTATGATCCCTCGAGGAACCTGTTCTGGAATGGCCAATTGAAGATCTGCACGTCTGATGGACTTAAATCAATAAAAATGAACCTGCTGATGAAATATCAAGAAGTTTGATACCCATATTACTATTTACCTATCGAAATCCACAATCAGTATAATCTATGGAGGACATGTCCCTAGAAATCCGGATTTCCCGGTGATCCGAGGGTCCGGACCGGTCCAATCCTAAAACAGCATGATAAAGGACAAAATTCTGAAGCGAAAGAGCCCAAAACGGTTAAAAACGGTTAAAAATTGCCTAAGATATAAGCATTTTAGTTTCGTGGGTACCCGGGTACCCTGCCGGCCATTTAAAGGGTAAAAAAATGTCGGAACCCCTCCCTCCACACCTCCTGAATCAAAATTTCAGTTAACCCGTACAATCGATTTTGGCCGTAATTATTGTGGATATGACAGAGTTTCAACCTCCTACTATGAAAATTCATTTAGATATCGCGAATTGAATTCCAAAAAGGTACCCGGGTACCCAGCCGGCCACACAAGGGTTAATACTGAATTGGTATCGGAAGTTACTAATCCAGGGTTTATGGTTTTTATGACACAATTACATTAAATTTTCAGTGTCACAACGTTTCACCTTAACCGATTCAATACGGATGGGTCATATATGACCCAAGACGAAAATCAGCTGTCAAAAATCAGTCTTAAGAGATAGAGCCTTGCTTTCTTCAGCAAAAATGTTTATAATTAACTGTTCCATTCAGGAAAAAAATATTGCACAGGTCAGGTTACGGGCGCTAGGATGATCTAGAGCATCCAAACTATCCTTGAGTTGTAATTTTGATGTTCTAAGGAATCAACACCATACTTTAACATATTCTGGTTGAATAATTGAAAGTGAAATGTTTTATGATAAAATTCTGCACCTGTCCAGTGGTATAACATAACTTTTTCAATATTTACGATACACCAAACTGTCCTTGAGATCCTAATATTCAAATCGATCAACATGAAGATCTTCGATGTCCCCACTAGTTTTATGAGTTGGAATAGCTCCACGGGACTTTGTTACACCATTATAGACAAACTACAGAGTTCGTTCGACAACTACGACACTCCAAACTGTCCTTGAGCTCAGATCTTAATATTCAAATCAATCAACATGAAGATCTTCGATACCCCACTAGTTGTATGAGTTGGAATAGCTCCACAGTACGTCATTACAACATTACAAACGCAATACAGAATTTGTTGAACATCTACGACACTCCAAACTGTCCTTGAGCTCAGATCTTAATATTCAAATCAATTAACATGAAGATCTTCGATGTCCCGACTAGTTTTATAAGTTGGAATAGCTCCACGGTACGTCATTACAACATTACAAACACAATACAGAATTCGTTGAACATCTACTACACTTCAAATTGTCCTTGAGCTCAGATCTTAATATTCAAATCAATCAACAAGACGATCTTCGATGTCTCAACTATGTTTATGAGCTGGAATAGCTCCACGGGATTTCGTTGCACCATTATAGACATATGATAGAATTCGTTGAACATCTATGACACTCCAAACTGTCCATGAGTTCAATTCTTTATATTCAAATCTATCAACAAGAAGATCTACGATGGTATAGCATGAATTTACCGCCAAAAAATGTTTATGGCGAAGGATATCTTGGAAAGATCCATAAAGTACGCCAAGCAAAACAATTATCATTTTCAACACCCGTCTCCCCTTCGTCGCACTTCTTGTAATGAACCTCCAGTTTTTTTATTCGTCACGCTGCTCATACTCCCCCGTCCCAGTAAGGACGCACTTTGTGAATGGTTACCAGTCTACTAAGTATTTTTTTCGATGAAGAAGATTATTATTGAGAAACGTAATCATTAATACACTGCTTCCAAAAAGTTTACCCCTAGTGTGCTGCATGTTTTCAGCAGTGTACCAGAACTTAACCTGTCGATTCGAATCTGATTGTTTTTGATGATTTCAGAACTAAAATAAAATCCTTTCCTTTCCTACTGTATTATTGTATTCCCTAACCTCGACTAAACCGCGAGTCTTTCGGTTCCCCAAAACTAACACTATGTATAAGAATCAAGAAATGTATTGTTAAACTTGATTTCGGCTCCGTAACGCTTCACGGCAAATGAGCCTTCCAAATAAACGAAAGATAAAAAAAAAAAAAAAACTAAAATGATGTTTTACTGAAGCGCCTTCTTCGCCTCCCAGAATCACATCAAATGGTTGCAGAAGAGCTGAGAAATATATTTTTTCACAACATGTTTTAGATATTAAATTTAATTCATGGGGATAAGTATGGTGAAAAGCGTTTGAAGTGAAATTATTCACACGTAAATTACTTTACTCTTACTTATAAATGTTAGTCTTAGTAACAACCACTTTCGTGCGATACTGAAACCAATTATATTGTCGATTGAATGTGTTGCGAGCTTTATTCGGTTCTAGGTACGCAATCCTCATTTATTGGTTAGACTATCATCTCATGATACCCTCATCATCTCATTGGTGGTTTCAATGCTTATAGAAATGTTAAACATATCGTACAATGTACGTGATCATATAGAACCTCAAGCTCAAGATTCAATTGCAGTTCTGACTGAGAATACTGTAATATGTATAAAATATATAATATGTATAATAAGTTTGAAGCAAGTAAGTATGAGAGTGTCAAGGTCTTCGGGGTGCAACTTACTCTAATTCTGATCGATTATGGAGTACAACAATTCACATGTACATCCGGTCATCAAGATACGGCGTGGTTCCCGTAGACCAAGCGAAACGAAAGAACAAAAAATTGGATGCAATGTTTGTGATCATAACAACATTCTTTTTTTTCGTACGTACGTAAGTACTGTGTAATGATGTCCATTGGAGCAATTCCAACTAACAAGCAAGCTTTAGAACCTATGAACTTATGACCCCCAAGATCTGAATTCAAAAATGGTTTGGAGTACCGTAAATATTCTGGAAAAATTGTATTGTGTATATACTGGTGTATTGATGTCCCGTCTTTTCACCAACTAACACACAAGCTCGGAAACTCATGAATCACTCTGTTGGTCTTGTAGACCTCCAATATCTGAACTTAAGAATGATTTGGAGTACCGTAGAAACTCTGAGAATGTTGTGATTTGTGCATACTGGTGTAATGATGTCCTGTGGGGTTGCTCCAACTATCACACAAGTTCAGGACCCTATGAATCACACTGTTTGTGTTGTAGACCTCCAATATCTGAACTTAAGAATGGTTTGGAGTACCGTAGCTATTCTGGGAATTTCAAATTTCTTATATACTGATGTAATGATGTTCTGTGGGGCTTCTCCAACTAACACACAAGCTCGGGAACCTTTCGAATTACTCTGTTGATCTTGTACACCTTCAAGATCTGAACTCAAGAATGGTTTGGAGTACCTTAGATATTCTGAGAATGTTGATTTTTTTATATACTCATGTAATAATGTCCCATGGGGCTTCACCAACTAACACACAAGCTCGAAAACCTATGAATCAATATGGTCTTGAAGATCTCCAATATCTGAACTCAAGAATGATTTGGAGTACCGCAGGAACTCTGGGAATGATGATTTGTATATACTGATGTAATGATGTCCCAATGGGTTGCTCCAACTAACACACAAACTCAGGACCGTATGAATCATTCTATCGGTGTTGTAGACTTTCAATATCTGAACTAAAGAATGGTTTGGAGTATCATAGTTATTCTGGTAGTGTTGATTTTTTTTTAAATACTGATGTAATGATGTCCCACGAGGCTTCTTCAACTAACACACAAACTCAGGAACCTATCAATCACTCTGTTGGTCTTGTAGACCTCCAAGATCTGAACTCGAGAATTGTTTGGAGTACCGTCGTGCGGGGCTTCTTTTGATTTCAGGGGCTACTTTGGATTTTGGATTTTCTGAAAAAATGAGGCGAAAAAAATGCCAAATTTGAAACAGAAAGTTAGCATCCAACTATTAACAAGACACTCGAATGGTAGTAATGGCGATTTGATAGTAATTTACGTTACAATTCTTGTTTCAAAATGTCCAAAGTAGCCCCCGATTTGTCAAAAGAAGCCCCGCACGACGGTACCGTAGATATTCTGGGAATGTTGTGTTTTGTATATACTGGTGTAATAATGTCCCATGGGGCTTTATTTGGAGAAGTTAATAGCTTGTAATGGCAAATAACATCTTGTTTCAAATATGTTGTTGCACAATTGCTTCAAAGTTGGCAGCAGTGTTAAAAAGAAAACGAGTAACTAAGCTTTCCGGATATTTTCTTCTTCTTCTTATTGACATTACATTCCCCACTGGGACATTGCGCCTCGTTGCTTAGTGTTCATTCAGCATTTCCACAGTTATTAACCGCGAGGTTTCCTAAGCCAAGTTACCATTTTTGCATTCGTATGTAATACAATACAAAACCATTTAATACAACAGACGTACTCGTTACATATTGTAACCTTCCATCTCCTATAAAACAAAAGTTTCAAATATTATCATTTTCCATTTCGTTTCCAGTTTTTAACACAGCTTACGAGACAACTCAGCAGCTTTCAGCTCGTCGTAGCGAAATGTGAGAGTTTTTGCAATTAAGGGAGTAATTACAAGTGGAAACACCTCCAAAAATATGGATAATTTAGAGATAACTATTGTTGTACGTGAGATTTAATGTTACAATTTTCATGAGATCATGTATTTATGCTAATTAAACAACTTTTCAGAAGAGACGGAAAATGTGAAAAATCATTGAAAATAATTATTTTAAAAAATATGATAATGAAGTGGTTTTTATATAAAAAGTATTAAGTTTGTTCAACAAAGTTGTTTGTATTAGTATTTGCTACAACTTCGCTGAAGACACCAGGTGTCTTTCTCATTCTGGTGGAAAAATTAATTTTCTCAACTCACTTAGGGGAATTCTTCTTCTTCTTCTTATTGGCATTACATCCCACTTGGTCAGAGCTGCCTCGCAGCTTAGTGTTCATTAAGCACTTCCACAGTTATTAACTGCGAGGTTTCTAAGCCAAGTTACCATTTTTGCATTCGTATTCTCATGAGGCTAGCACGATGATACTTTTATACCCAGGGAAGTCGAGACAAATTCCAATTCGAAAATTGCCTAGACCGGCACCGGGAATCGAACCCAGCCACCCTCAGCATGGCACTGCTTTGTAGCCGCGCGTCTTACCGCACGGCTAAGGAGGGCTTAGGGGAATTAATAATCAAAATGTTTTTATCAAAAAAATGCGCCTCTAGACATCTAGAAACTTCTGCGAATAGACCCTATATCCAAAATTAATACTTTTTGCGATTCAGTATTTCGATCGTGAAAATGATGAAATAAAACACTACGACAGAGTAAGCTATCTATCGACAGGTCAGCATCAATAAAACTAAATCGTTAAGTTGTATAGAAGCTACTTGGCCACCAAATGGCATCATTCAAGGTATCAAGATCGACATAATTGAACAGATCTAATTGGCAAGGGCTGCCTTTTCGAGTTAATTCAACATATGGAAAGACATAATAAGGTACATGATTTGAACCTGGTGGTCCCACAATGAAAACTTAAAAACCAACGAAATTCGGAACGGAAGTGGCTCTGGATCAGCCACACCTTACGTAGAGGCGGATCCGAAATATACAATAAAGCGTTAGGTTGACACCCAGCAACGTCTCGACAACGAAATAAAATATGTCGACCAAAACTTGACCTGTGAACAGGTTAATCGATAGCTATAAGCCAAGCAGAACGAAAACCTTTCAAGACAGGTTTACATCGGCAAAGTTTAATATCATTTTTATAAGATTGAAAGTATTCCAAACATCTTTTATTGATGCTTCAACTGGAATATGACAAAAATGTTTAAGACTAATTGGATTTTTCCATTCGTATATAGATAGAACTTTGAAATACCTCATATTATTAATTTTGTATCAATAAACATATTGTGACAACATTTAGCCACATTTAATCTTCACGAAACAATATCCAACTCACGCCATTGAACAACGGCAGTATCATAACGGCCAACGACCGCACCGTTGAGAGCCCCGGCCACTTTTCGCCGGAGGTATTAGACCGATGGCAGCTTATAGCGAGCAAGGCAAGGGTTGCGCGCCTAAGCTTCTTCCGATGGTGATGGCGATGTCTGCGATGGGTTCACCTGTTAATCTTCCCACTTGCTCTTTCGCTGCCTATGTTTAATTCAATATACTCTCCGATGACCTCACGGACTGACCGCAAACATATCGAAAGTGCGGCGTGAACTGGATACTCGAGGATAGTCGCCCGTTCGCTGTTTTGCACAGACGAGAGCGAGGGCGGCGATGGTGTAGCATGAAATACGGCGATGATTTTTCTTTGGCTTGGGGAACACATAAATTTCGACGAGCGGGTTGCTACCCATTGGGTTCAGTAATCGGATAGTGTTAGGATGATTTACTGGTGCTGTGTTTCGAGGCAAATGTGGGGGAAAATATAAATTTGGAATAAAATTACTAAGGTGGTATATTTATTTAGAGTCTTAATAACGCTTATTGCAATAAGCATACATGTATGCACTGTTACTAAAAGACTAAAAGAGTATCTGTTTACTTTTTTTTCCTTTCTCGTATACAAAGTATACGTAAAGGCTATACTGCCGCTAACCGCAAGTCGAGCACATCTGTATATGGGCCTCCATATACGGATGTGATGTTCGCTCCAAAAACAAACTTTTTATAGGAGGCACGGAGTGTTATATACCGATCGACTCAGCTCGACGAATTGAGGTGATGTCTGTACTGCCCACAATCGCATATTTGTCCCATATGAGTAGGAAATCCAGCAAAGATGGGACTGATATGCGAGCATAGGCAGTGCATGTGTGTGTGTATGTGCCCAAAAGTTCGCAAAAAGTGGAGCTCATTTTTCAGGCACCGATTTGCTCGCATCTCGGTTTGTTTTTTAATAACTCTGGAACGTAATGTTTATGTTGCATTCGCAGTGCACTCGTATTGGAGACTCAGAAGAGTTGTGACAAAGATGGTGTAGCTTGTCATCCCCTTCTCTCTTCACTGGCATTACATACCCCACTGGGACATTGCCGCCTCGCAGCTTAGTGTTCATTGAGCACTTCCACAGTTATTCACTACGAGGTTTCTAAGACAAGTTAACATTTCTGCATTCGTATATCTTGAAGCTAACACGATGATACTTTTATGTCCAGGGAAGTAGAGACAATTTCCAACCCGAAATTTGCCTAGACCGGCACCGAAAACCGAGCCCAGCCACCCTCAGCATGGTCTTGCTTTGTAGCCGTCTATCTTACCGCACGGCTAACTCTCATCGTGTAGCCATAGAACGTTCTTTCCAAGAACACCCACTGCAGCTTTCGAAACCAGGAATGCCAGATACAATTTCCAGAAGTCTGTATAAATCTTATTGAAATTCCGGCATTAGTCTGAATGCGGAAAAGAAGTTTTAATAAGGGTTATAAACTCTTTAGTATGAGATTTCAAATTTATTTGCATTAGATAAACGTGCAAAACTTTTAAAGTTTCAATAATCTAGGACACTCCTACCCTCAACTCAATCACTATTTATTACATTTAATGCCCATTATCTTACTAAAGATCAATTTGAATTGCACCTCAGCTGAAGGAAATCAAATTCAATTTAGTCCTAGCTCCAACAGCTGCGCTTAGATTAGTGATTTAAGTTCATCGTCATTCGCCTAGAACAAGTGTCACTCTGCTTGGGCTGCAAATCCAATTCAATTATTCAATTAGCAGACTTGCTGTTCCTCTTTTCTTGCAAGCTCTAAGTGGCAAACTCCACAGTTGGGTGGGGGGCAAGCCAAAAGGCGGAAAATCTTTTGCCATCACCCGAGCAACCGGCATCAGATCGTGGCACGAACCAAGGCTATAAAGCAAAAATATGTTAATGTCATCCGTTAATGAATTGGATATTTTTCTTAATTTCACGTAATTTATTTTTTCGCTTCTTCGCCTTGGTGATCCAACTCTCGGTAAGTTGAGTGGCGGCTTCCTGACTTCTTTTTTTTTTCACTGAGCTTTGAATCTGGTCATGAATGCGGGGGAGAGCGCAAAGAAAATTGCTGAAGAGCAAAAACAAAAGTCAGAATCTCTTCCGTAAGATAATGGTTCCAAATAAAGCAGCAAATGCGCGGCCGAAGACGGCGGGTCGCTAGCGACCACGGGGATAAGAGTTTTTGTTGAGGAGTAAGTGTCAGTGAAATTCAATGTCTGTCAGAGTAAGATAAGACCTTCAAAAGGCGACTGGTGGGAAAAATAGATGTACTGCTGCCCCAAAATAGGTTCCCCAAAGCAAAAAAAAAATGTCAAGCCAGCACGCAAATTGAAATAAATATTTCACCATTTTCATCCGGCTTCTTTGGATTTAATGTTGCCTTTCTTCAATTATTCACGATAGGGAAGTCTGTATCTTGTTTAAGGATGCGTCAACAGCAACAGCAGCTTCGTTGTGTAACAACTACTGGAGCGATGGCCTTGAACTAATTTGATAGTAATCTAAGCAATTTGGAGGAATGTGCAAAATGTTTGCAATTACTTAGCTGATTCTCGATATGTTTGAAAGAAGTTGTGTTAGTTGTAAAAAGATAACTCAAGACATATAAAACTTCACTACAAGCCAACTTTTTTTTCTTGAGCCTAATATCACAAAACATTGATGACATATCACCCTGCCACATTTATGTCAATTTTCTAGACAAATTTGTCATAAATTTCAATTAAAATCTCCTCCACGAGCGATCCGGAAGACTAATAAGCGGTAGATGTATCTAAGAAAACTTTTTTTCTTTTTGCCCAAACGTCTGTCGCTGCTGTTTAGCTTGTTTATCTATGGCTCTCAAGAGAGCGTCAGGATTAGAGCAATAAAGTAAAACGCTTTGACGGACAGAGGCAAAATAAACGGCCGGTCCCTTCTGGAGGCCAGTGTTTTTTTTCCTTATCTGTGAAGACGCGCTTTCTTTCTTACTTCCTACGAGGCCCACATACAGGTAGGCACGTAACGTGACGCGCGATGGCCTCTTAGGATGGCCGCAAGTGGAAAAAGCGATCTTTCACCGTAAACTGTAATGATTTGGGAGTGTGCACGCAATTTGCTAAATTATTTTTCCATCACCTTTTATCTCACCCTCGATGTCGTTACTGGCTTTTAAATGTTTAATGTCACGTTATTCGTTGCCGGCTGACGACGACGGACGGCACGTTGCTTAGGGTATCAACCTTTTCTTACATCGTTAAAGGGACTTTCCTTCTTTGTGTTGAATGAAAAACAGCATTGAGCGCCACAATTGACTACCACCCTAGTTGCTAACAAAATCTCCTTCCATGCTTTATTCTTCCGCATTTTCAGGTCCTCCTTGCTGAATGTTGACTATCCAAAGCGAAGGATAAATCGCATATCTAGGCTCGTGCCAAATGTGACACCTGGGAATCGCCATTCGTAGACGAAATGTACCAAAATGTTGCAAAGTATGGCCAAATTATTGTATTTTTGCTTCGTGTGTATGTTTTCCCCAACGCCATACAAGGAAATCTCTCCCAGGAATAAACTCCCTCGGTGAAAAGGGGGCCTTCCTCTTGGCCACATGTACCTACAAAGAAAACATTAGATTTGAAAACGTAATAAAACAGTCGTAGAAACGTATGAGGGAGGAAAATGTTGGATCGTAATTGAGTTTTTAATATCATTTTGTCCAGAGTGTTGTCCGTTAACTTTTTGGTGGCGCAGATATCACAATATGTGGGTAATTCCGTTATTCTATACTTGATGGTTATATTATTGTACAGGACAGAAACAAAATCCTAACTTTTTCTAGTATTTGCATCACTATTGCTTATTGAATAAAAAATTACCATCCAGACGAACGCAGCTGGAGCTAGCGGTATCACCGAAGAGATTGTAATCGTACGTCTCTACAGCAGACCGTGATAAACCCCAGCCATACAATCTCCACTTCCGTATAGCAAGTAGCTACTAAGTAACAAGTAACCAATAACCTGTCCACTGTCCTTTACTGGACTACCAAAGTTCCGATAGTTAGCGACAATGTAGCAATCCAAACACAAACCAAGCCATTGTGAGTTTTCCGGGTGCAAGGATGCTAATGATCATTCAGTAATTTGCATTCGATCATTTAGTAGTTTGTCAATAACACATTCCAGAAGCTGAATTTCAAAATATTTTGTATGGTGGACTTCTAGTGCGAAGGTTTTTCTACGGCAGCCTAATAAAATATCAATAAAAAAATATGAATTAGCAATAAAAAAAGTCAAAACAGCCAATAAAAGAAGCGGAGGTGTGCCAATAAAAAAATGGCAAATCGCACTAAAAATGAAGAAAATAGCAATAAAAAAGTGCAAAAGTGCTTTTATTAACTCTTTATTAACCGGTGAAACTGATGAAAAAGACAACAGTAAACCGCATAAATGCAATCAAAAATAAATATTTTCACATCAAATAAAGCCATTTTAGCACTAAACAAAACACAAGTAGCAATAAAATTTGCCATATTTTCCACTAGAAATAAAATAATTAGCAATATAATAATAATTAGTAGCAATAAAAATAACTGAAAGTGTGCTTTGTTTCGAGCGTATTTTATTGTCATTTGAGCTGAAAACTCTGTGATTTTGTAAAACAAATCCAACTAAATACACCAAAATAGCAATAAAAAATTCAAATGTTCTAAGGAAAATTATGAAAAATTGTTATAGCAAATGAAAATTTATCATTTAAAAAGATGTTATGTGTCAAGACACCAACCTTGTATGATTCGTAACACCAATTTCTTCATAACTTTTGAACGTAATAGCCAGTCGTTAACAAATTCAAAAGTGATGAACTAGCCCTTTCCCTGATCAAGGATTACTTTCACGGACAGACAGGCATTTGTTCTAATCGTCGAGCTGAGTCAATTGGGGTCTCGGAGCCTTCTATAAAAATTTCAAATTTTGAGTGAAATGATAGTCTTTCTGTACAAGCCCAGATTAAATAGCATTAACTTACACGCTTTTTGAAAATAAATAAATAAATCAAAATCATCTGGAAGATCTATATCGATAATTTTTCAAATATTATCGTTGAATGCTACGTTACACTAAGGATTCAATAGTGTAACGTAGCATTCAACGATAATATTTGAAAAATTATCGATATAGATCTTCTGATAATAATAGCACTAGATCCAGCTATAAATTACTTACATTAAAAAAAAAGAATCGGATATGTTAAAGACAATGTGACACGAATGCAAAAATGAATGAAAAGCAATTTTATTTTCAGAAGAGTTAAATACTTCATTTTATTTGTTTATCAGTATGTCTGAAAGATTAGTTACAGAAATCTGGTGCCGGTACTTGCATCCGAATGTAATATTTACCAGACGTCGTTTTCCTGTTTATATAGAAAAAATAAATGATCGATTATGGATAAATTTTACACAGTATTAGAATATTTCTGAAAAATAAATAAATGTAAATATGAAAAAAAAAATGCAAATTAGCAGGATTTGGGTAAAACTTTCATATTTTTTATTTGTTTTATATATGGTTACTGCTTCGTAATTCATATCATAGCTGCCATGTATATCAAAAACAAAGCAATTAAAAGGAATATGCTTTGTTTCTTGTTTTTTAGGTGTGATCACCCATGTATGCAAGAAGAAGCGGCGAGATGGAAATGGGAGCGGTTTCCATATAATTGTCTTGTAGTATGATCAATTAGATTAGATTTGTAGTGTGAATTTTGATAACAAGTTCAGTCTTTCACAATAATAATTCAAATTAAATAGTAACGTATGTATATGGGAGTGCAAATATAGATGATCAACAACCAAAAAGATCTAATTTGCTCTTACTCAGTGAATCAGAATTTGTTGGATCATAGTTTGGAAATATGTACTTACATTATAGTCATTGCTTAAGCTCTCGTCCTCAACCAGTCAGGTAACTGACCTTAGCTAAACTAAAACCATTGTGGCAACTCTGTGTGCGGCAGGAGAACTATGCTATTAGCGCGCTGAGAGTTGTTAGACCACTGATATAGTCGCTGATTTGTGAAAGACGAGTCACTGAGTGATTATTACAGCGAGCGTGACTATGATTGCAGCATTAAGAACCTCACAATTCCAACAAAAACCGATATACTACTATTTTTCAATAAGCCACTAATGAGTAAACTGAGAGGATATTACGAAAAACAAATTACTACCTGAAAGACATAGTATTTTAAATAAAAAAACTACCAATGAACCATATCAGTTTATTCCTTATTGTCTTATCGAATTAAATCCATCTGATATCTAAATGTACTAAAAGTTGAGCTACCATATTTTGAAGTTTAAAAATCTCTCAATTTTTGGTACATTTTATATATTTTTCTAAGATAACTACTACAACAACATATCATCCATGTTCCTTGTATCATTCATACATTTGCACCGCCATGTACTTGCTTTACTACTGTCTATAATGGCATATAAGTCACATATAAATAGAAAACTCAGCAGAGAAGGGACTGACATGCTATCATAGGCAGACTATTTCTATTCGACGGTTTCCCTAGGAAAATTGGAAATGTATGGATAATCATTAAAAATACAGACGATTACACTTTATCTACGTTTAAGATTAAGAAAATTATTTTGAGCTTTTTAGTGGAATGTCTTCACTTGTCATAAGACGAGTTTGTACAATCCCATTGAATTCCACCACTTAATTGTATCTTGACAGATACGTATTTCGACCTCAACAGTCAGGCCGTCTCGAGACACTGAAGACGGCCTTACTGCTGAGTTAGAAATACGTATCTGTCAAGATACAATTAAGTGGTGGAATTTCAATGGGATTGTACAAACTCGTCTTTTGACAAGTACGTTTAAGAATTAAATCGGCATTTTTTTTCCAATAAGCATTATTCAATACTGTATTATTTTGATAACTTTTTTCTTGCCGGTTAACTCCTTATTGTTCTAGTACTTACGGACTTTGTTCCGAATCGCAGCTCATAGCCTAACCGGCCTGACCGCACTCGCCGTACTGATGAGCTTCTATTGAAGAAATTCCTTGGCACATCTCTGAATATGCTATTATTTTGTTGGAGTTTCGTCAATCCGAAAACAACGGTAATGGGCAGGCCCCGCACCCCATCACCGGGGATGTGTTGGTCCGGCGGTAAAAAACATCCTGTACAACGTAAAACAAAATTATAATCGAAATTAATATCAGATATTTGATCCTACCTACCTACTTGGGAAACCTCGCTGGTTGGCCATATCCTTGCTGGTAGTTTCGGACAGTTTTGTTGGTTCGCTATCTGGACGGACGGACGCACTCGGACGTGACCTTGATGTAAATTGAAGGTTAGTAGGTATAATTATTTCATCACTATTCTGAATTACCTGCTAAGATGGTATTCCTTACTTTTGTCGTATCCGAGCATACGACAATTCGGGTGTCCTTCCATTATCTGTCCGCCTGCAGCCCAGTAAAACCGTAAATGGCAGCTCAACTAATATGGCAGCTCAACTAAGCATGAAAATTGTGCGTGGCGTGCGAGAGTATACAAGTAGTGTATCCATAAATGTGTACGTGTCAACGAACGTAAATCATATTTGACATCTGTGTATGTCATCATTATGTCATGATGATTAGAGATGGGCGCTTTCCCAATATTTAACAACCAGAGTAACATTTGTAAAGTTCTATCATTAAAACAGATTATTTATCCGGTACTTATTCAAAAGGACGTATGTGATGTGTATGGGAAAAGTGATCCAAATGTATGGGGAAACGCAACCGTTTCAGTTTTTTGCTTCTAGGTGGCGCTGTAGTCGACGGATTCCTGTTGTGGACAAAATGTAGAACCTTTTTTATATAAGGAAGCGACTGGTGAAGACCGGATGTAAATCCCTTTGAAATTGGCCAAGTTATAAGCATCCAAAGTCGAGGGTTTCGAGCGTGTCCCCCAGGGGTGTTTAAAATGAGAGCAACGTACCACCGACCATTGCGGCGGCGATGCAGGCGTATTCGGTGCCGTGCGAAATTAAATGCATGATTATCACGCAATCTCGCGAATTTTTATCCGATTGGTAAATACTTTCCGTACTCTGTACAGTAGTATAGCTAGAGAGGGAAGGGGTGAATAAGGGGGGCAAGGGGTTTTTTTTTTAGTAGAAAAACACATCCGGGATATTGTTCGATGTTTAGTCTCGCAATTTTCTGGCGTCGTTTTATCTTCGAGCTAACACGCTAAAAAAATTTACTCAAAATTGACATAAATTGAAGAACTCAAAATTTGGCCAAGTTTGGTTTATGCTATAGTTTAGAGCTCAATTTTCGAAGCGTGAATGTAAATACACGAAATAAATTAAGTACTTCTTCCATTTATTTTGTTAGCCTCAAATAAAAATATACAGCCATCCATTTCCAACATTATTGATATGATCCCTCAAAATTACCTTTTATTTGGTAGGATCGTTCCTTATAGAACAATATTGGACCCATTTTATTATTTCCCCTATATGGTGACCAATGTCAATATAGGGTATTCAGAAAAATCGATCATTTCAGGAATTTGAATTTTTCATAAAATTGCAACTTCCAAATCATTAGGGGGACTGTACCGGTTTTGGCCATGTTCCTAATTTGGCCAATTTTGCGAATAACTCAAAAAATAAAGCAATTCATAAGGGTTTTATTAGTTCCAACAAGAGATAAATCCCTCACGATTCAACGCTGCTTTTAACAGATCGATTATTTTGGAAAAATGTGTATTTTTCAGGGTTGGCCAAAATAGGCACTAAGTTGGCCAAAAACGGTGCACTTCCCCTAGGCCTATTTGTTGTATTAACAAATCAAATAAAAGCTCTTTATTTCTACAGGTATACCTCGATATAACGTAACTAATTTTTCTCTCTTCAAATCGTTGTATCTCCAAAACAACTGGTCCTGCAAGAAAAATGTACTTCTTGCTTTTGTGAAGTGATATTTGATCTTGGAATACATAAAATGGATTCAAAATCTAAGGAAGAATTAAGCATGGAATTTGTTGTCCCAATTGAAAGTTTTAAAGGTGTAAAGTTGCCTTCAAACGGTGATGTGCTTGGTCGGATGCGTTTTATAATGAAAAATCAACACTAACCAACCATAAAACCAGCTGCTAAAACTATAGTAACTGAACTTCAATTTTTTTGGGAGAAATATAGAATTCCTCTAATGCAACACTACAATTCTGTTGTTAAGCTCCTAAAATCATTTAACAAAATGCGAGCAATTATCAAAAAAATCTTCTCACGCGGGAGATAAACAGAAAGAGCAAGAGTCTAGTTTCATTAATAATTTGGAATTTGGAGATTTGGATTTGGATATTTTGTTTGACATTGCTCGACGAAATGCATTAAATTTGATTAAAAACGATAAGGATAAACAGTTCCTTATTCTGCAAAGGGAAGTTGGAAGGCCTCTTGATCGATTTTTTTCTCTTTATTAACGTGTTTTGACGTAAACTACGTCTAAAGAGAAGGCTTGGATAGAGGGCGAAATGATAATTGGAGGTTGAGCTCAAATGACAATAAAATACGCTCGAAACAAAGCACACTTTCAGTTATTTTTATTGCTACTAATTATTATTATATTGCTAATTATTTTATTTCTAGTGGAAAATATGGAAAGTTTTATTGCTTCTTGTGTTTTGTTTAGTGCTAAAATGGCTTTATTTGATGTGAAAATATTTATTTTTGATTGCATTTATGCGGTTTACTGTTGTCTTTTTCATCAGTTTCACCGGTTAATAAAGAGTTAATAAAAGCACTTTTGCACTTTTTTATTGCTATTTTCTTCATTTTTAGTGCGATTTGCCATTTTTTATTGGCACACCACTGCTTCTTTTATTGGCTGTTTTGACTTTTTTTTTGCTATATCTTTAATTAAAAGTGCACGTATATATTTTAGTCTTTTTCTACAACTTTGCCTAATGGTTCGTTTTTAGAATTCAACTAATAACGGAGTTAGCGCGCTAGTTGCTAATCATTCTCGACGCGCGCAGTTGAATCTGCCGGATCGCTGTCTAGTGTATGGCAATCAAGTAAGTTCAAATCGTGAAATGTCTGCAAATTAAATAATTGATTGGTATGTGTCTCATCTCTCGAATTAGAATCGAATTGAACTTAAAAGTTACAGTAAAAAATAAAATAAAAAACTACCCGGTCATAAAAATTGCACATGCTTTCAACTAATGACCATGGGCATTATGGCCGTACAATTCGTAGTTCCTACTCCGTGATTGACCAGAACTTGCGAAATTGCACAGAGAATTAAATGGTTATCTACCCATTCTCAATTTACACACTTCGGAAGCTCAAATATTTTTAGTCAATAACGACGCTGGCGACGCCCTTACGGTCATAAAGGGAAGGAAGGATTTTTAGTTAAACTCTCGTTACTACCAGAGGCCGAGAATGGAGAAGGGTCGTTTGGCCGAAACCAATTCGGCCGATATCCATTTGGCCGAATGCCACTAGGCCGTAATTTGGCCGAAAGGGTTGTTTGGCCGAAAGGGTCGTTTGGCTGAAAGTCATTTGGCCGAAAGAGTCATCAGGCCGAATTGGACATTTGGCTGAATAAGACAATTGGCCGAATAGGTCATTTGAAAAGTAAGAAATTAGGAGTAAGAAGAGAGACATCTCAATTCTCGTTCCTCATTTCTCACTTCTCACTGTAAAATGAGGAGCTCGAAGTGAGAGGTGAGAAGTCTCCTTTGCAAAACAATACTCACTACGCGCTTCTCACTTTTCACAGTGAGAAGTGAGACTTCTCATATCTCACTCCTCATTTCTCACTTCTCACTGTAGAAAGAATGTTAATGACGTGATCGTGATGTTATGACGTGATCGTGTTAACGGAAACCTGACTCGATAGTCGCTCACTCTCTAATCAAGTATTCGATTCTGGTTACGAGGTACACCGCTGCGATCGTTGTTCACGAAACAGCAGAAAGTCTTCCGGCGGTGGTGTTTTAATCGCAGTAAGATGTGGTTTGAAGTCTAGTCGAAAGTCGAAAGTCGTGAATGGGAAAGCTTGGAGCAGATCTGGGTGACCATCGTCCTGCAAGATCGCCTCCTTCATATTTGCGCTGTTTACATTCTTCCTGACAGAACTAGAGATCTGGTTTACATCGATACTCATTGCCACTCTGTTTCATCTATAGTGGAAAATATGGCCTCAAGCGACGAAGTTATTGTTTTAGGAGATTTCAATTTACACGGTGTTTCATGGAAACCATCTCACAATGGGTTTCTTTATCCCGACGGCGAACATTTCACATTCCATTCCGGGGCATTGAAGGTAATCGACAGCTACTGCGCGGCGACGCTAGTTCAAGTTAATCACGACGTAAACGAAAATCTACGCAGTTTGGACCTATGTTTTGCGAGTGCCAGAGACGTCGCTCCATGCATCTACATGACCCCTGCTCCTTTGGTCAAACTCGTCCCGCATCATCCACCTTTAGTTTTCTCTATTCCGGAGAACTTGGAAAACGACTTTGACGATTTTCCTGTTCCCGTAGCGTACGACTACCGGAAAGCCGACCACGACTAAGGACATTTGCTGTCTTTTTTCGTTGAAGTTCTCTGATGAAAACGTCGAGCAGCTGTCCGACGCCGAAGTTCGGTCAATTCGGCCGAATTTGGCCAAGCACTGAGCAATATCGACATCGACGCCGAAATGATCTCGACTGCAGCTTCACGACTCAAGCTTTCATTTAACCCCGGCCCCGATGGTGTCCCCTCTGCATTCCTGAAGAAACACATTTCTAGTTTGCTAACACCTCTGCTTGCTCTGTTTAGGCTATCTATCTCCAATGGCCACTTTCCTTCATGCTGGAAGACTGCTAACATGTTTCCTGTTCACAAAAAGGGAAATAGACGAGACGTGGATAACTATAGAGGAATAACGTCTCTGAGCTCCATTTCAAAGCTGTTCGAACTTGTAATCATGGAACCTCTGCTTTCTCACTGCAAACATTATTTGTCCGAAAACCAACATGGGCTTACGATCGGCCGCTCCACCATTTCTAACTTGTTGTGCCTCACTTCATATATTACGGAATGCATGAATGACAGGGCGCAAACGGACGTAATATATACCGACTTATCCGCCACCTTCGACAAGCTGAACCACTCTATCGCTATAGCAAAATTCCAAAAGCTTGGAATATGTGTTTTTTTTTAGAATGGCTCCGTACATACATGACTGGACGCCGGCAACGGTTCCGACAGAATCGAGTCGGTGCAACGCCGATTCCTACGTTTCGCACTACGTAAACTTGCATGGAGGGATCCACAACGTCAACATGTCAGTTGATACATTTGGAACCGTTCGACACCGTAGGGAGACAACTCGAGCTCTTCTAATTGCTGACATCTTGCAAGGCCGAATTGACTGTAGCTCTATTCTGGATCAAATTAGCATCAACTTCCGTCCCAAGGCACTACGAATCGGCGCAATGCTAAGATTGCCTTTCAGCCGAACTAACTACAGCATGCATGGTGCTATCAGCGGATTGAAGAGAAACTTCAATCGTGTCTCAGTCTTGTTCGACTTTAACATTCCCCGACAGACGCAGCGCCGCCGTTTCTACCAGTTCTTTTCAGCACAGTAGACTACGTGAAGACTGATATGTTTTTGTAAATTGTTTTAAATGTATAACTTTTAGTTTTGTTTTATATTAGCCCAAATAGTTTTTTTTATCACACCATCATTGGGACAAATTAGTCTGTTGATGTAGCAACAATAAATCAATAAATCAATAAAGAGGAGCGCGTAGCGAGTAATGAGACGTCTCACTACTCACTTCGCGCTTCTATTTTTTACAGTGGGAAGTGAAAAATGAGGAATGAATGATGAGATGTCTCTCTTCTTACTCCTAATTTCTCACTTTTCAAATGACCTATTCGGCCAAATGTCTCACTACTCACTTCGCGCTTCTCACTTTTAACAGCGAGAAGTGATAAATGAGGAGTGACACGTCTCACTTCTCATTTATCACTTCTCACTGTGGAAAGTGAGTAGTGCGAAGTTGGTAGTGAAACGTTTCAGTGAGAAGAGAAAAATGAAGAGTGAGGTGTGAAACATCTGTCTTCTCATTCCTAATTTCTCACTTTTCAAATGACCTATTCGGCCAAATGACCTTTTCGGCCAAACGACCTTTTTGGCCAAATGACCCTTTCGGCCAAATGACCTTTCAGCCTAATGGCCCTTTCGGCCAAACGACGCTTTTGGCCAAATGACTCTTTCGGCCAAATGACCCTTTCGGCCAAATGACTTTTGGCCAGATGGGTTTTGGCCTTTTGGATTGTTCGGCCTAGTGGAATTCGGCCAAATGGCTTTCGCCGAGAACACCTCTGCATCTCCACGATTGTCTTGGGATATGGAATTGTGTTGCTCTTGAAGGATATTTCATTCGTATTCACTTTGGTATGCGATGCGATCTATGGGATGGGATATAAATACGCACATTAAAAATACTCTATTCACGTTTCTACCTATCAAACCGGCGTGTAACCTAAAATACGACCATACGCGCACTAGTTAATAATTGCATGGCCGCACAAAGCAGAACAAATTATTCCGAATGATCGCGTGGTCGTTCTGCTCACTTCTCGAAATGAAAACCCACGCACTACTTAATTCATTTACCAGCCGCTCAAAGCTGAACATATTATTTCGGATGATCGTACAATTGTTCTGCGTACTTCTTGCATATGTTTTGAAATGGACTAATTGATATGAAATTTGTGAAAAAGAATCCACGTGTCTTGGAGGGGCTCAAACCCTCAACTTCCTACTCTTTAGATAGGCGGGATAACCCCTACACAACAAGACAACTTAAATGTCACGTTTGCGGAAACGCCTAAGGTCCGGGACCAGATTCTTCCTAGCTTCAACTAATTCTAAATACATTTGGTGGATCTGACCTGTTTTCTGATGAATCGACTCTCGAACACTTTTCTCGGTACGAAGTTGCTTCAGATTGCGGTAACTTCAAACGTCTGATTTCTTGAGCCAATCCCCAGATGGCACTCTGTCGGCCGTGTTAGAGTGGACCGTTGTCACCGCCAATCTTTACTCACACGTGGATTGGTTTATCTCCTGAGAGGCCCACCAACGTATGGTAGAGTCACGTGGTTGGTATGTGGTTTCCAAACTCCAACCAAAAACCCACTGTAACGCGGTTTTAACCTGCGCAACGTGTTCTAATTAGTTTTTCGTTATTGAGAACTTAGTTAAAAATTTGTTCTACCTTTTTTTTGCAACAAGTTGCGTTCGACGAGCATTCTTGAAACGAGCATAACAAATTAGTGGATAATGAAACTGTTCACCTAACAGTGTTGTTTAAGACTTTTCATATACGGAATTAACCTTTCATATCGCACAAGAAATGCACTAACACCGCTAGGTGGAATAATTAGAGTTTTGATGTAGAACTACGTCTGTATTTTCTATATTAGGGTACACTTTACGAGGGAGATCAAAGCTCAACGGTTCTCACCTGTCTCACATACTCACAAATATAAATGTGGAGATCCCACAAATTCTGTTTACCATTTCTAGCAATTTTGAATTACTTGTTAAAATATTTTCTACAAACTTGTCAGACCACTTTCTATGCACCTCTTATGGTTTTTTCCAATCTTCAATAAAGTGATTATACCCAGATACAGATACTGAGTCGCGCGATCCCAAATACAAAAGCTTTTTCGTCTTGCGCTTTCCCCCATTTAGATCCGTCTCCTCATTGTCTCATCTAGGAAGAAAATTCGAGCGGTGTTGAACTTAATCTGTAGATTAAAAAACACTTTAATAAAGTAAAAAAAGAAGGAAATTCGATAAGGTTTAGTGGAGCATTTTTTTAGTTTGTGTTTTATAAATTCGTGATCTTTTAACTTCATATTCAAAGGGCACTATGCTAGATGTACCAGTCGTGGCTATGGCACCAGTTATCGCACTAGTGCTTTATATGCTCAATGGCCAATCAAATCAGGGGTCGTTCAACAATGATGTCACATGTTTTAGAGGGGGAGGGGGTCTAAGATTTTGTGACACTGCATATACTAGGTATACAAAAAAGCGAGACAGAGGGGGGAGGGGGGTCTGGAAATCTCAAAAAGTAGTGGACGTCATATTTGAATCGTCCCTCATCGCAAAACAAGTTAATATCGATAAAGCGTATTCATATGATACGATAACACCTTTGATCTCCTCCAAAACAAGCAAAGCATAATTGTAAAAATTAATTTTGCTCAATTTTTGACGTCCTTTGCACCAGTTGTCGCACTAGTGGTCCCAATTTGAACGATCCCATATGAAAACAATGGGATTTACTAAATAAGGAACCAAAATTAACAATAGTGCCTACATTGTTAATTAAGGTTTAAAGGTGTAAAATAACCTACCCACATCCAATAAAATCGTTTCCTATATTTGATCAAAATTTGATTGAAATCGATCATGGGATTCAGGAGTTACATTGAGTTGATCGATAACTAAACAAAACACCTCCCCCTACACCCTCCCTCTTTTCCAAAGAGTATCCCTAACCACTCTTTCATCATCTCGCACAAAATAATTAGTTAACAGGATTCTTCATTGAATGCATCCTGCCGCGAGCAAATCAGTTAGTGTTAAGTGCCCGAAAATGAGTTAGTTTCTGCACGGGGTTTGTAGAAAATGTATTTTGGTCATAACTTTTGATCCCATAGTGCGATCAGGCCGATTTTCAGTAGGTCAAGCGTAACTTATTGCGAGCAAATCTGATGACTGTGATGAGTATAAGTGCCAAAAAAAGTTATTTTTGTTGTATGCATTTGAAATTGTTGTTTTGACTAAAACTTTTGATCCTATAATCCAATCCAACAATATTTCAATAGGCAACAATGGAATAAGATTCCCCGTTGAATACAATTTTTTGTGAGCAAATCAATCAAGGCTAAGTATCTCATAAACAGACGAGACTTTTTCAAGCGTTTTCGGCGTGAAAACATCTATTTTGCCATAACATCCCACACTGCGATCCGGCCAATTTTCAATAGGAAACAATAGGACAGGTCCTTTGTTGAACTTGATGTTCCATTAAAAAACACGTTAATAACGTAATAAAAAAAAATGGGATAGGATTCCCCGGAAATTCGTTATCTCCCTTACCTATTTCTAAATCTTTGACCAATTATCGATAATTAATAATTGAAATAAGAATGTTCCTTAACGGAATTAAATTAGTATGGTGTCAATATTTTCCATTTCTACAAACATCACCCATTTTCCACAGATTCACGTATGGATGAAACAAAGTGTGTATTACATTCCGCTACTGTTGAGTACATAATCCATCAAAATCATCCACATAATCAGCTCCTAATGCTAATGTTACACTCCATTTTGTCCCAATCCGCAGCCTGCCAACGACGTCGTCAACGTTGTTTTTCGGCACCTAATTCCCGACCCCACTCATCCACCCAATACTGCGTCGAACTGTTTGTATTTTCTCCGGATTTGAAATCCTTTTCAACATCCTCTTCCTTCACCCTGTCAAAGGATTTATAATTAAAAGGCGTGTAATGGAAAATATCCTCCTGTTTTGCACCATCATCTCCGGCACCCAGCATTCAGCCATCATCAAGAGTGGCAGCAATTGTAGCGGTCTTATCATGATCATCGTCATCAGCATCGCCCAAAGCACATTTTCGGAACATACTTTAGGTACGTGTCGTCACTGACTGGGGTTCCCGAAACTGACGGTTTGCTGGTGTCGACATGACAAAAACGAGGAAGTGAATTTAGTCGTTGTCATAGTCGTTCAATTTGGTATTAACATTTTTAGCATAACCCGCCGACACACCTCCGGGCGATGGGTTTACAACGAGACGGGTTGGTCCTTTTCCGGGGAAGCTCTTTTTGTGTGTAGTCACAGTGTGGGAATGTCTCTAAAGTGTTGTGTGAGAGACAGTGCTTTTGTCCAGATTATGTCGAGCGTAACCCCGATGACAAAGCTGGTGCCGAGGTTTTCACACAAGGCACCGGCGTTGCGGTGCAGATATTCAGATGAATGGTGGTCAGGGGATGTAGCAGTTTTTCTTCAATTTTCGTATCACGGTTGGAAATGGTGTAAAAAGGTTCCGCTCCTTGTGTTGATGCTAAGTTTATTTCAACATATTTTAATATCTGAATGTTAATCTCAACGTTTGATGCCGAATATGTGTTAAATGTGTCATAACTGATTCCCGATTTTCGTTTTGAAAAGATCTATCCATTTCTATTCGATTGAGCTAAAAACTCAGTTTTTATTCAACGATCGTAAAAATAGGCCAAATGACGGTGAGAATGGATTACTGTTTCAACACCATAGAATATCTGTATTATGGAACTAATGTATCTTCGGACAAGAAAACTAAAATATAGGAGACCTTTTTGAACGATGTAGTTATCGGACCTACAGGACTAGAGTCTACAGGACTACAGGACTAGGGCCCTCCTTAGCCGTGCGGTAAGACGCGCGGCTACAAAGCAAGACCATGCTGAGGGTGGCTGGGTTCGATTCCCGGTGCCGGTCTAGACAATTTTCGGATTGAAAATTGTCTCGACTTCCTTGGGCATACAAGTACCATCGTGTTAGCCTCATGATATACGAATGCAGAAATGGTACCTTGGCTTAGAAACCTCGCCGTTAATAACTGTGGAAGTGCTAATTGAACACTAAGCTGCGAGGCGGCAATGTCCCAGTGGGGGATGTAATGCCAGTGAAGAAGAAGAAGAAGGACTAGAGTCTGTTCATAAGAGCGATCATCCCCAGACCCATTGTATTGTCACCTCAGTTGACGGTATTTTCCCAATATTATTAAATGAGCTTGACTGAGCGTTCACATTCGTAAACGATATAAGTCTCTTGAAAATCCATTAGAACCTTTGAAATGTGGTTGGATTCCTAAAATTCCAAAGAAATTCAATAAGAGCCTAAATCAATTTTCAACAACAAGAATTGAATATTTCCAAAGAAATTTCAAATCTACCATAAATGAAAATGGAATGGAAATAACTAAAAGGTATACAATGTCAATATAAGAACTAAAATAAAAAAAAAACTTTTTCATTGATACACGTTTTTTATCAGACTCAGCCTCTTTATGAATTGCGATGAAGTCGGGCATTGCTTAGATAAAAAAATCTGTATCTGAGCATTTTTTTTCCAAACAGCAGAAATGCATATGCGAATAAATGTGAATGTGCGTTTATTCTATTCTCTCCAATTCTTCAAATTTTCTTCACTTTTTTGCTGGCCATATCCTTATTTTCTTCGCTCCTTAATTCTTCCCGTTCTTTCATTCTCACCAGTTTCTGAATTTTCTACAGTTTCTTCGTTATTTTCATTCTTGTCAGGCTTTCCCTGCTCTTCCTTATCTTCATTTAATTCGATTTCCACATTGTCTTGATTGTCTAGTTTTCCTCAGTATTATCATTTTCTTAATGCTCCTTATTCTTTTTACTCCCGCAATTATTGTTATTATTATTATTATCGTCTTTATCACCGAGACTTTTGACCCTTGGCCGGCTCATCTCGTGACATTATTGTCATTAATCTCATGGTCGCAATTTTCTTTATTCTTACCATTCACTGTATGCTTTCTATAATCGTTATTCTGCTGAATCTTTTTATTCCCTACAATATGTTAATTATCTTTTTATGCTTTCAAAGATATTCATAGTTTATCGTTCAGTCGTCCAGTCGCTTTATTTATGTTTGAGTGTAATTTGGATTGAATGCTGACAAATTATCACCCGATGATACTGTGCTAATAAATTCGACAAATCGACGTTTGAATCTTTGTTTACTAATTCATAGCTTACCTACGAAATATCCTCTGGATCAAATGCCGTTTTAACATCAGAAGACAGAAGCAACAATCACTGTTATAATATTTCTTCCAGCATAGTTATTGGTGACAAACAACATCGATGAAGAGGAATCGATCAATGTATTTACACTCGTATGGTTTCGCCTGGCGAATAAAATCGAAAAAAAATGTTTTAAAACACCTTGTTTTGTTTCATGCAATTGAAGTAAGCCTAAATATTGATTCCAGTTTTAAAATATCTCGACCTCTTTTTTGAACGCCAATAAGGTAAATTTATCGCACTTGTTTGGTTACTACCAAATGTGCGCTATTTGGCATTTATCTCAAAAATTCTCAAATTGCCGAACGCGTGAGAACGAAAGCCTTCCTATAAACATCCATATTGCACAAGAAACGCACCATCACTTCCAGAGCGAATAGTCTTGGGTTTTCTTGCATAGATTATTAAAAAGTTGTGTGTGGGTGAAAAGTTCTATCAACGACAGCCATTCACCATTTTCTCACTAGAAAGGAGTGGAAAATCTAATCGTAAATGCTCGAACTAGTTTAAGCCACGAGAAAAGGGTATACAAATGAAATGTCGAACCCTTTTCCCTCCAGTGCAGTGGCGTGTTAGGGCACTTTTAAGGAAAATGAAAACATCTACGTTGTGAAAATCCTCATCTGAAGATGTTCATAGTACAAAAAGTTGTTTGATGATGATTCAAAATTATCTAAAACACAATTTAAAATCATCAAATAAAAATCTATTCCTTCGATCGTTCACTGCCCGGCGGTGAAGAAATTCACATTTCCCACCTCACTACATGCTTTATGAAGGTTTGCTCGGTCGTTCTTCGTTGTCGCCGTCTTTGTTGTGTATAGTAGTGTGGCAGCACAACAGTCGAAACGATGACCCTTTTCGCTTCCGGTTAAATGGGATATCGAACTATCCGACCGTGGACGCAGCGATAAGGACTTTCCTTCTCGGGACTCTCTAGTGCCTACCTACTTTCATCCATCATCAGATAAGGTAGGCATTGGGAGTTTCGCTCTGCGTAGGCGGCAGACGATGACTATTATGGTGATGGTGGAAAATGGATCGGAAAGCATGGTGAAAAATATTTTTATTATTATTGCGACACCTCGTAGCGTGTCCTAATGTAATTTTGTTGAGTCTCTTCCATCATCAGGGCGTTGACCTATTTACGAGTCCCGGTACGGTTTCCTAATTCCAGTTATCGTCTGAGAAAGGGTTGTTCTTTTGGAAGGGCTGTTTGCTATCAAGATCGGAAGAGGTAAGTTATGAAAAGGTGAAATTTAATTTAGTCCAAAATAAATATGTATTCAGGCGTTTCTACACGGTTGAGATGCTCAACATGGAAAAGAAATGAGGGAGTTCTCAAAATAGAATCACCAGAAGACATGAGCTTTGGGCAGTTAACTCAAAAAGGCGAAAAGGGAAAATGAATAGGAGCAATCACATTATGTAACTAGGTTGGATATTCAAATTCAAATTTGTTGTCTTTTTCTGAATTTTCGACAATTTAACCAACGTTAATCTTTAAAGAATATGTCAATGCAAGAACGGCTTTTAAGAGTCGGGTACAGTTTTATGGGACGACGCAAATTTTATTCAATCAAGAGAGATAATGGTTTTTCTGAATAGTTTTAAATTTTGGACTACATTCAGCTGTGAGGGAAATTGGCTCGATTAGTTGTGTCTTCACTTTCTGTAACGTGTTTGAAATTTGTATGGAAAACGTAAAAATTTGCATTTTAGCTCCTTATTATTATTTATTCAAACTAAGGCCGGGGTAGATTTAGTAGTACATAAAAATCGTTTCCATTCAGCTCGGTCCATGAGTTACCGCCAATCCAAAACACGTCGACCCGACACACGATCAAGTCAACGATATCACCGAGCCACACGGAGACCAAACATCAACAATCGATAATTATCATTATCGAATCAAAATAAGGAGTCAAAAGAAAACACTTTTCACCATCTATAAATATCAGCAGCCATCGGAATGCGAACAGTCAGTTTGTGATTAGCTTAGGATTAGGACAGTAGGATTAATAAGTGAATAAAGTTATTTTTTAAAAATAGATTTAGGATAGTAATTCGTTTAACTCATGCCTGCATGCAGGGATGAAAATGGTTGACATTTATTTTTGCTATTCATTCTGCCATGCAGTCAAAGAAAAACAAAACCACAGCAGCCATGGAAAGCAGTGTCTGCACATGCTTTTACTATTATCTTCTCAACAAATAATGTTTTTGTATAATAATTTATATAATAATTTGTATAATAATCCTAGCTCAAGACCACCGAAGATGAATTCACACACAAATCAAACACATTTCAATTTCTACTCAGAACCAGGGGCTCACAATTCCATTCTCAAGTAACAGTGATATTTATAACTTATTTTGATGGAATTTTGTTCTTAATCGCCATTTTTTCAAATGGTGTAACAAGATTCTATCATAATATGATTTAAAAAATTCTTAACACCAAATTACCCGAAAGTAGTAAATTAAACTGGATGTAGCAAAGCAGAGTGTAAAATAATCGAAAATTTTTAGTGAAGTCCATTTTTCTTCACTTGTCATTTCACTTCCGACACATTCATAGTCGCCTCTGGACAGTCAATATTCAGTTGAATATTAGTCATTGAATATTTATGCATATTTTACAAATTGATAAATTATCTGAAATCTGAACACGTTTCAAATGAGTAAAGTGATTTATCACACAGGACTGAATCCGATTTTCATCCGCGAGGCACTTTCAACGGTAAACATCAACATAAACAATGCTAATTAAGTTTTTTTCTGCACATAGTGAACACACTCAGTGACAGTAGAATGAATGAGTTCGTGGAGTAGTCATCTGACTATGTCATTCTATGTTTTGAATATTCATGCGATGTTTGTCAAAATTCGGACCGAAGTTGCTTCATGAAGATGAATATTTTAAGCTATGTAGCAAAGTCGCCAGCGAGGATGCCATAATACTTTGAATTACCCCTCTTGACAATTGAGGTGTGCACCCTTTTATATTTTTTAAATATATTTTTTTTTTCAGCAATCTGTGGTGTGTTAAAATTTCTGAGTAAACATTAATCTGTCATAATTATGCCTGAAATGCAAAGATGTCTCTGATTTTCTAATTATTTCTTTAAAACAAACTTATGATTTATACATTTTTAGTTGCCAATAAAATATAAGCTGGAGAAAGCATTTGAATAAGATTTCCTCGGTTTCCGGACATCATTTTTTGTAACTCGACAAACCCTGCTTTATGTAACACCCCGACAATGCATTTCTTCAGCGTTTATTTGTGATATGGGGGAACTATTTCATGATTCCATACCATCTACTCCAATCAATAACATTCGAAAACAAAGAATTGGAGCGCAAATAGTTTTGTTTTTCATATTTGTGTGCAGTGTAGAGCGTTAATGAATAAAGCTTCCAATGAATGATTAAATTTGTTATGATTAAATCATTTAACTCTATGATTAAAGATTATGATTAATGATTTATTCATTTTTGACAATGATTAATGATTATGATTAACGATTAAATTAATTTAAAAAATGATTAACGATTATGATTGATGAATAAAACGTTTGAAGTATAATTAACGATTACCGATCGTGATTAAATGTTGATACAATATGTGTATGATTAATGATTAACTATCGATATGATTAATGATTAATGATTATGAATAATCAAATTGAATGATTTGCATAGTGATCAATAATCAAGTAACCTTTCTACCAAACTATGATATTAAAGGCATAAAAATTGTATGATTATGATTAAAGAATCTATATACATGAAAATGAATTTCTGTCTGTCTGAACCTTATAGACTCGGAAACTACTGAACCGATCGGCGCGAAAATTTGTATGAAGAGCTTTTAGGGGCCGGGGAAGGTTTATAAGATGGTTCAAGACCTCTCCCTGCTTTGAAAAGGGGGACTCCCGTACAAATGAAACACAAATTTCTTCATAACTCGAGATCTAATCAGAGAATAAATATTTATTTGGTGAGACGAAATTCGTCGGGTCTGCTAGTAATGAATAAAAGCGATGTATGCAATGATTAAAATTGATGATTAACCTTTGCATCCCCAACCTCTTTTGTGCATCAAAATTTTGATGATGTTTTTGCTCTAATTCATTCAACTTTTGACCGATTTGTTTGAAATTTTCAGACATGAACCAGAAATTATCATAGATTCAGAGGATCGATCGATTGGACATGTTGGTCCACCAGTTACGGATTTATACCGAATCCCAGTGGGGTCTGTCGGGTGGCCATTTAGGACATTTTTGACTTTTATGTTTGTTATTCGTACCAATATCGTCTTTTTATACCCGTATCATGAAGACAACTTATTTGCGATGCTTCTGAACAAATTTGGATGCATGATGGCCACATTGGAACCGGTTCCGGGGCTCTAACTGGGGACATATACCAGAATACTTCGAAATGTATCATAAGGCATATCAATCATCGGTATTTTTTGGCGAAAGAAATTTTGAAACTAATTTTAGATTTCTACTATCAATTTTGATCCTTTTGATCCAGTTGATCCAAACATCCCGGAACACCTGGAACCAATTCCGGGGACCCTGTGGAAGACTTATATCCGGTTTTTGAAAAAAACATAGCATGCGACATATCAAACTTCATGATTCATCATGAAAGTTCGTTAGTTGAAGTTCGTTACCAAAGCTGTTAGTTGTACGCACATTTCGACTTTTCGAAATCAGATCAAGAAAAAAACAATCATAGAAATGTCTCTAATATAATTTTGAACCTTATTGTTCATGTTTCAAGCACCCGGAACCGGTTCCGGGATAGATCTGTGCGCCGATTGCAATTTAATTGGCGGCGGCGTGATGGACAATTTTGAGTAAGCGGTGGCGGCGTGCCGACGTCCTACCATTGGTGATCGGAGGAAGCGGTGCGGAATTTACTGCATCATTTCGTTCGGAAGTTCCTTCAAGAATTCCACCCGAAGTTCTTTTAGGAAGTTCTTTCAGAAATTCCTCCGAAAGTTCTTTCAGACATTCCTCCGAAAGTTCTTTTATGAATTTCTCCGGAAGTTCCTTCAAAATTTCTCCTGAAGCTCCTTCAGGAATTCCTCCGGAAGATCCTTCAGCAATTGCTCCAGACATTCCTCCAGCAATTCCTCTGCAAGTTCCTTCAGCAATGCCAACAGAAGTTCTTTCAGCAACTCTTCCGGAAGTTCCTCCAGGAATTCTTTGGAAAGTTCCTTTGGCGATTCCTCTGGAAGATCCTTCAGGAATTCTTCCGGAAGTTCCTTCAAGATTATCTCCAGAAGTTTTTTCAAGAATACCTCCGGACATTCCTTCAGGAATACCTCCGGAATATCCTTCAGAACTTCCTTCAGAAATTTCTCTAGAAGGTAATTTAGGAATTCCTCTAGAAGTTCCTAGAAGGAATTAGAAGTTCCCTCAGGAATTCCTCTGGAAGTTCCTTCAAAAACACCTACGAAAGCTCCTTCAGAAATTTCTTCTGACGTTACTTCAGACATTTCTCTGAAAGTTCCTTCAGAAAATCATCCGAAAGTTCATTCATCAAATCCTCCGGAAGCTCCTTAAGCATTTTTTACGGAAATTTCTAAAGCATTTACTCCGGTAGTTCCTCCGGAAGTTACTTCAGGGATTCCTGAAGAAACTTGAGGAGCAATTTCTTGAAGGAACTTCCAAAGGAAATCCTGAAGGAACTGCCAGAAGAACTCCTGAAGGAACTTCTGGAGAAATTCTGGTAAGAACCTCGGGAAAAGTTCTTGAAGGATCTCCCGAAGAAATTGCCGAAGGAACTTCAGGAGGAATTGCTCGTGGATTTTCCGGAGGAATTCCTGGAGGAACTTTTGGAGGTATTCCTGAAAGAACTTCCGAAGGTATTTCTGAAAGAACTTCTGGAAGTTCCTCCAGGAATCCATCCGGTAGTTCCTCCAGGAATCCATCCGGAAGTTCCTGCAGGAATCCATCCGGAAGTTCCTGCAGGAATCCATCCGGAAGTTCCTGCAGGAATCCATCCGGAAGTTCCTGCAGGAATTCATCCGGAAGTTCCTCCAGGAATCCATCCGGAAGTTCCTCCAGGAATCCATCCGGAAGTTCCTCCAGGAATCCATCCGGAAGTTCCTCCAGGAATCCATCCGGAAGTTCCTCCAGGAATCCATCCGGAAGTTTCTCCAGGAATCCATCCGGAAGTTCCTCCAGGAATCCATCCGGAAGTTCCTCCAGGAATCCATCCGGAAGTTCCTCCAGGAATCCATCCGGAAGTTCCTCTAGGAATTCCTCCGGAAGTTCCTCCAGGAATTCCTCCGGAAGTTTCTCCAGGAATTCCTCCGGAAAATCCTCCAGGAATTCCTCCGGAAGTTCCTCCAGGAATTCCTCCGGAAGTTCCTCCAGGAATTCCTCCGGAAGTTCCTCCAGGAATTCCTCCGGAAGTTTCTCCAGGAATTCCTCCGGAAGTTTCTCCAGGAATTCCTCCGGAAGTTCCTCCAGGAATTCCTCCAGGAATTCCTCCGGAAGTTCCTCCAGGAATTCCTCCGGAAGTTCCTCCAGGAATTCCTCCGGAAGTTCCTCCAGGAATTCCTCCGGAAGTTCCTCCAGGAATTCCTCCGGAAGTTCCTCCAGGAATTCCTCCGGAAGTTCCTCCAGGAATTCCTCCGGAAGTTCCTCCAGGAATTCCTCCGGAAGTTCCTCCAGGAATTCCTCCCGAAGTTCCTCCAGGAATTCCTCCGGAAGTTCCTCCAGGAATTCCTCCGGAAGTTCCTCAAGGAATCCATCCGGAAGTTCCTCCAGGAATCCATCCGGAAGTTCCTCCAGGAATCCATCCGGAAGTTCCTCCAGGAATCCATCCGGAAGTTCCTCCAGGAATCCATCCGGAAGTTCCTCCAGGAATCCATCCGGAAGTTCCTCCAGGAATCCATCCGGAAGTTCCTCCAGGAATCCATCCGGAAGTTCCTCCAGGAATCCATCCGGAAGTTCCTCCAGGAATCCATCCGGAAGTTCCTCCAGGAATCCATCCGGAAGTTCCTCCAGGAATCCATCCGGAAGTTCCTCCAGGAATCCATCCGGAAGTTCCTCCAGGAATCCATCCGGAAGTTCCTCCAGGAATCCATCCGGAAGTTCCTCCAGGAATCCATCCGGAAGTTCCTCCAGGAATTCCTCCGGAAGTTTTTTTTCGGAAGATCCTTCCGAAATTCAGGAATTCTCCAGGAAGTTCTTTAAGGAATACCTCCAGAAGTTCTTTCAGGAATTCATCCGGAAAATACCCAAGCAATTCCTCCTGAAGTTCCTTCAGCAATTTCTTCGGAAGTTCCTTCAAGAATTTTTCCGAAGGTTCTTTCCAGAATTTCATCGGAGAGTTCCTTCAAGAAATTGCTCCTGAAGTTTCTTCAGCAATCCCTGAAATTTCTGAAGTAACGTCCGGGAGAAATTCTTGAAGGAACTTCCAGAGGAATTCCTGAGGGAACTTCCGGAGGAATTACGAAATTTGCTTCTAGAGGAATTTCTGAAGGAACTTTCATTAGAATTTCCGATAGAACATCCGGAGGAATACCTGAAGGAACTTCCGGAAGAATTCCTGAAGGAAATTCTGAAAGCATTCCTGAAAGACCGTCTGGAGGTATTCTTGAACTTCCGGAGATATCTTTGAATGAACTTCCGGGGGAATTTTTGAAGGAACTCTCCGAAGAATTGCTGCCAGAACTTCCGGGTAAGTAGCTGAAGGAACTGCTGGTGGAATTTTCGGATGAATTCCTGGAGGAACTTTCGGTGGATATTAGATGGAACTGTCGGAGGTATTCCTGATAAAACTTTCGAAAGAAATACTGAAGGAACTTCCGGAGGAGTTCTTCAAGGTATTTTTGGAGCAATTGCTGGAGGAATTTTTGGATGTATTCCTGAAGGCGATTCCAGAGGAATTACTGAAGGATTTTCCGGAAGAATTCCTTGAGGAACATCTGCAGGAGTTGTTGAAGGAACTTATGGAGGAAATGCTGAAGGAACTTGCAGAGGAATTAATTCTTGAAGGAACTTCCAATCGAAATGATGCAGTAAATTCCGCACCGCTTCTTCCGATCACCAATGGTGGGACGTCGGCACGCCGCCATCGCTTACTTAAAATTATTTATCACGCCGCCGCCAATTAAATTGCAATCGGCGCACAGGTCTATCCCGGAACCGGTTCCAGATGCCTGAAACATGGCCAATTAGGTTCAAAATTATATTAGAGGCATTCCTATGTCTGTTTTTTTCTTGACTGATTTCGAAAAGTCGAAATGTGCATACAACTAACAGCTTTAGTAACGAACTTCAACTTATGAAACAAACTTCAAAACCGCTTCCTTCGACTTCCGGATTTTCCCGGAAGTGGCCAGAAGTAGAATCAAGATCTAAAAAATGTTATCCTACATTTTTTTCATGGTGAATCATGAAGTTTGATATGTCGCATGCTATGTTTTTTTTTTCAAAAACCGGATATAATTCTTCCACAGGGTCCCCGGAATTGGTTCCAGGTGTTCCGGGATGTTTGGATCAACTGGATCAAAAGGTTCAGAATTGATAGTAGAAATCTAAATTAGTTTCAAAATATCTTTCGCCAAAAAATACCGATAATTGATATGCCTCATGATACATTTCGAAGTATTCTGATATATGTCCCCAGTTAGAGCCCCGGAACCGGTTCCAATGTGGCCATCATGCATCCAAATTTGTTCAGAAGCATCGCAAATAAGTTGTCTTCATGATACGGGTATAAAAGACGATATTGGTACGAATAACAAACAAACAAGTCAAAATGTCCTAAATGGCCACCCGACAGACCCCACTGGGATTCGGTATAAATCCGTAACTGGTGGACCAACATGTCCAATCGATCGATCCTCTGAATCTATGATAATTTCTGGTTCATGTCTGAAAATTTCAAACAAATCGGTCACAAATTGAATGAATTAGAGAAAAAACATGACTAAAATTTTGATGCACAAAAGAGGTTGGGGATGCAAAAGTTAATGAATAAACTCAAAACAGTCATGAATACGATTAGTGATTATTGATTAAATGCAAAAATCTATGATTAACGACTATTGAGTAATGATTGAATCGCATTTTTTGTGCGATTATGATTATTGAATATTATTAAATATCCCATTATTCATTAATCATGATTAAATCTATGATTAATCACTAATGCTCTGGCATTGGCCACGCCAGATAACAACAGAACAGGACACAAATTAAACCTTAATAGCCTGTTTTGCGAATGTTATTAATAATGGAACAGATCCTACATAAGAAGAAAATTTGAGAAAAATTTAATTGCCTTTGGAATTGTTAATACATTTATCTAATCCAAGGTTTATGCTCAATTTTGCGATTGACTGTAGTACACTGAATAGTAGTAGTAAAATTCTTCTTTATTGATTCATTTTCAGTTCTACAATTATTTTTTACATGTACAGTGCTTGGCCGGCTTGGCCCTCCAACTTCAATTTGATTTTTTTTTGTTTATATAGTTATTCAAGTTTTAAGATATGATATATCATGACGGCCTTTATGAGGCGCTAGTGTGTTTTTAAAATTTGATAACCTAGCTACAATAAAAAAATTTACAATAAAAAAATGTTATCCTAGATTGAAACTAGCGCCCTAATTGAAGTCTGATCCGAATGCATGCAACGGACCCTAAACTTTTCTTTACACTCACCAAAGCGTTCATGTAAGGTTTTTATCCCTGCCAGATGGTGGACTTCGGATGTTCTTGTCCTGAGAGGGGTGTTGAGGATCATCCTCAGGAATTTGTTTTGGACCCGTTGAAGTTTGAGGTGGTGGGTTTTAGCGCAGCTCTCCCAGACCGGCATGCCGTATTCGATCACAGGGAGGATGATTTGCTTGTAAACAGCAAGCTTATTTTTCAGGGACAATGACGACCGGCGATTGATCAAAGGGTACAGTAGTTTCAACAGGCTTCAACAAAATATTACACTTTGTCATCGTCTTGTCAACCTGTTGTCGAAAAATTAGCTTGCAGCCGAGAGTCAAGCCAAAGTAGTAGGTCTCATTGGCCCATTACACGGTCGTGCCATTGTATCATTTTACAATCCTCAGGTGGAACATGTTTAGAGGATTTAGTTTGGGGGAAAATGATGAATGGGGTCTTCGTTGCGTTGATACAGATCTTCCAGCTGGTGAGGTACTCTGTCAGGGCATCCAGGCCTCGTTGGAGTTTTGCCCCCATCGCTCTGATCACTCTACCGTTGTAGACGATGGAGGTGTCATCTGCAAACAGAGACAGAATGCCGCCTTCTGGAGGTTCTGGCATGTCGGAGGTGAACAGATTGAAAAGCAGGGGCCCGAGGATACTGCCCTGGGGAACGCCTGCGACGATGTTGTGCGCATTGGAACTCGCTCCGCTGATTGAGACCCGGAATGTCCTTGCCGACAGGTAATTGTTGATGATTTTCACCAGGTAGCTGGGAAGATTGTAGCGTTGTAGTTTGTACACCAGGCCATCTTGCCATACATTGTCAAATGCCTTCTCGACATCGAGTAAGGCCATGGCGGATGTTTTTGAGACAAACTTGTTCCGTCTGAGGACGTTGGAAACTCGGGTCAGTTGGTGCACAGTGGATTGACCGCGTCGGAAACCAAACGGTTCCTCGAGCAAGATGTTGAGATTTTCGGCAGACTCAAGTAACCGGTGATGAATAGCTTTTTGAATAGCTTGGATAACCGTGAGAGAAGGCTGATGGGACAATAACTTCTGGGGGAGGAAGGATCCCTTCCCAGGCTTCCGGATGGGAATGACTTTCGCTGACTTCCAAGACGATGGGAAGTAGCTGAGCCGGAGACACTGATTAAAGATCAGCGAGAGGTGCTCAAAGAACGGAGCACTCACGTGTTTGAGCTCGAGATTCAGGATGCTATCGAAGCCTGGGGCCTTCATGTTCTTCGATGATTTGATATAGGCCGTCAATTCGCCAGCTGAGATCTCCAATTCCTCCGAGAAGTCGTTGGGAATCAAATGGATGTTGTTAGCATGCTCGTTGACGGCTGCTTCGTGTGAACTGACGATGTTCTGCCCAAGATTGTGTGAGCTGACGAAGTGACGACCTATTTCAGCGACCTTCTCTGCAGGAGTTATCAAGCGATCCTTAGAGCCATTATTGTCTAGTGGGAATAAAGGTGGAATGGGCCGAGGCTTGGATTTTAGTATTTTGGTCATTTTCCAGAACGGCTTAGCATAATCTGGGAGAGTGCGGATCTTATTCGAGAAGTTGTTATTTTTGAGGTCCACCATTCTGGCTTTGATAATTTTTGTGATTCCAGTACGCTGGAACTGCCTGCGAGTGACATTCCGCAATCGAATCAAATCTTTGGTGAGTGTATCAATGTTTGAGGAGTTGCTTACCTGCCGAGCCGTAGGTACGTGTTGCTCCCGGGCCGCCGTGATCGCCTCCTCGATAGCGCAAAGCTGGCGGTCGATACTTTCCGGCGTCTCCGGACGCACCTCGTAATCGACGGTGTTATCGACGCACTGCTGGAACCGCTGCCAGTTCACTCAGTGGTAGTTTCGCCGTAACAGCTGGTGCCGATTAACCGAGGAGCCTAGTTCCGCCACCACCGGATAGTGATCCGAACTGAGCTCCTGGTAGACGACCGGCTGCGAGACGTGGTCACTCAGGTTTGCTATGTACAGGTCGAGGATTGCGTGGACACCAAACCGACTCAGTCGAGTGGGGGAATCCGGGCTCAAAATCGTGTAGTGGCCTTCCTCCATGTCGTTGCTCCAGATGGTGCCGTTTTGATTGCCGCGACTGTTGCCCCAGGCTTGATGTTTGGCATTGAGGTCGCCGGCAATGATAAACTGACCTTGCCTCCGCGTAAGCTTGACGATGTCCCTCCGAAGGGCAGCCGATGATCCATCGCCGGCTTTGGCTTGCGTTGGACAGTATGCCGCGATGAGCGCGATTGTGCCGACCGAAGTGGTAATTTCGACACCGATCGCCTCGATGACACTGAGCTGGAAGCTTGGAAGCATACGACAGTTGATGTTGTAGCGAAGAGCGATGGCCACACGCCCACACCGCCTCCCCTGGTCGGCCGGTCGAGTCGCACGATGGGGAAGTTCGGGATGTTGACGTTCACCTCCGGTTTTAGGTGCGTTTCGGTGATGAACGCCACGTCTATTTCCTTCTCCTCAAGGAAGTCCTTCAGCTCAATAATTTTACTCTTTAGCGAGCAAGCGTTCCAGTTGACCAGGCCCACCCTAGCAGCCATTTTCAATGATGAACATGCCAAGAGTGAAGACCTGGTCGAAGCGGGTTTTGCAACCGCGCAGCCGAGTGGCGAGCTGCGCGAAGATCGGCATCAGTTGCTCCGGAGTATACAGCGGGGCAGATTCTTCCGGTGGGACGGCTTCGTTCTCCGACTGCCGACGGAACCCAGGAGAAGGGAGCGGGGGCCATTCGCTGGTGGATGGTGGCGACGATGCTGGAGCTTGGACCGATGCAGCTGCCGCTGCCAGTCGCTTGTGCGGCTGTAGCGGTGGGAGTATTGGAATCACACGACGGGGAGCCGGGATGGCTGGAAAGTTCACCTCGTTGATTACGGGAACACGGTTCTTCTTCGGAATGGTCCTGGTGGAAGCCTTCTTCCGGATTTCCAGGAACTCGGCTCGCTTTGGGCTGTCCTTTGTGGTGGCCCGATGTTTGTCGCCACAGTTGGCGCACTTGGGATCGGCCACCTCCATTTTGTCACACTCGTCAGTCGGATGGGGTTCGCCACACTTGTTGCAGCGCGGCTTCATGCGGCAGTTCCTGGTACCGTGCCCGAAATTGAAGCAGTTGGTACATTGCGTGACATCGCGGTGCACTGGCCGATATCGCTCCCAGTCAACGACGGTGTAATTTATAACGCCGACCAGCTTCAGGTCCTTACAGGTAGTGAAGCCGTGCTCCAGATGGATCAGGTAAGGCTGGTCGCGATATCTCCTCGCCTTGTCGTGACGAGCGATCTTGTGCACGGCTACTGGCTTCAGTCCGCAACTTTCAAGCTCTGCTTGAAGCTCTTCCTCCTTCATGTCGTGGAGCCTTCGCAGCAAAAACTTGAGCTGCTTCGTTTCGGGCTGATCATGACTGTAGTACTTATACTTGTGGATCTCAAAGAACTCCACGACGGGTTGATGATGGTCCTTGTTTGCCGGCATAACTTTCACGCCCTCGCTTCAGAGCCGAAAAGTACATTTCAGCCCCTTAGCGATCAGCTGGCGAATTTTGACGTAGGACTACGTCTGTGTTTTCTATATTGGGGTACACTTTACGATTGCGAAAATCGGGGACCGTCACGAAAATATGATAGACTTTAAACTTTAATATCTAAGCCGTTTCTCGATGGATTTTCAATTTTTTGGACCATTCGATCAAGGATGAGTCAACGTTTCTTTGTATTTATTTGAAAATACTGCTTCTTTACTATTTATTATCGATAATTGATAAACAGTTAAGAAATGGGTCAACCAACCAATCACGTACATGCATCACTAGCACAGACATCAAAAATCAATCACTTGCGGGTTTGGATCTAATCGTTTGAACAAGGTTTCACGCAGAGCAGACGCATCAAAGCGATCGCAGCGGAGCGGACACAGCATCACGGAGGCGCTTATAACATTTTCAAAAGAAATCCATCGCATAGGTGGTGGTGCTCGGTGCGTTGCTGCATTCAACCTCAACGAACCAGCATTTCATATGAAGAAAGGGTTGACCATAAAAATAGCACTGTGGCGATCCCGCACCGCCAGTGACGATGCTGAAAATTTATTACAAATTGTGGTGTCAGTTAGTTGGAAAATTGGGAAAAGAAAAATTGGTTCTTCTCAGGACCAACATTTTATGAAAAGAAAGAGTTAATTGCGAAAATGGACTGTTTCGGTGGCATCGGGTTTGGCGTGGTAGCTTGGTTGCTGTTAGTGATTTCATCCATTAAAATTTACTGCATCATCTCCCTCCGACGCGCTATCAAATTCGCTATTTACGATTGAGTTTATTTCGGATAGTCGGATCAACCTTCTTTTGTATAAAATCAATGAAGACGCCACCTCAGTGAAAACTATCTACAGTAACCACCCATCAGTAAACGTCGCTCGGACAGACAGATGCCAAGAGATAATGTTTTGTAACATGAAGAAACTTCGTCTTGAGTCAAATTTCTGTTGTTATTCCTCGCAACAATATGCATCTTAGATAACCAACATATCATAACCAAATTCAGAATCTTGCGAGAAAATTTCATAAGATTCTTAGAATTTGTCATTCTCCGAACGGTCCGTTGTCTGCTGCTTTCCGGCGCGCGCGAGCCATTTTGATCGGGATTCCGCGGAATGAGCGGTTCGACAAAATTTGATGCAGCGGAGCGGACACAGCAGCACGAAGGCGTGGGTAGCAGTGGCAATGCTTAATTTTTTTCCAAATGGTGGAGGTTTAGCGAAAAATCATCAAGTGGCGGTCGGACAATTTCAACGCAAGGTGCTGACAAGCGTTTGGATGCAGTTAGTTATTGGAAAGACGCATTGGGAAAAGAAAATTGGTTCTTCTCAGGACCAGCATATTATGGAAAGGAAGAGTTAATTGCGAAAATTAATTGTTTCGGCGGCATCGGGTTTAGCGTGGTAGCTTGGTTGCTGTTAATGATTCCATCCGTTCAAATTAATTACATCATCTCCCTCCGCCGCGCTATCAAATTTGCTAGTTACGTTTGAGTATTGTACTTTGAAGAAAGTTCATATCGGATTGTCGGATCAACCTTGTTTTGTATAAAAACCTTTTTGGAGGACACCATCCTCAAAAATGGCCGAAATAAGCAGAACCAGAAGTGGCGTGAAACCAAACACAAATATATTTATTTGCAACGTTTGGTTTTCGCCCGCGATGTAAGCGTACGTGGCAAAGTAAGGATTGTGATGTCCCGACTGAAAGCCAGTCGAGTGGCTTCAGCGGCCGATGAGTCATGTTAATTCCACGGTTAGAGAATCAAAGTCCATCCAACTGGGAACAACTATTCGACTTCTTGATTCAGTTGGCCTCCGAGCAGTTTGCTCAATGTTAATAAAACGACACAAATTATTATGGTAAAAATACCATCAATTTCGAATAGCTACGTAGTCCTACGTCACTTTTGCGTACAACCCGATTGGGCTGCACCTTTGAGTTTTTGGGCGTAAATCCGGCAGATCGCCCATCAACTGGGTGGCGGACGGGTCTAGGTCGGCGGCAATCTGCACAACGGGAAGGTACCCCGTTCAAGAGGTTGGACACTCCTCCGCGGAGGGTGTCGCGATAGCCAAGATCAATGGGGTGTTCTATTGTAGCTGCTACGCCCCACCAAGGTGGCCAATGGAACAGTTCAACCAGATGATCGACAGGCTATCGGCTGACCTAGTAGGTCGGAGCCCCTTCGTTATATCGGGAGACTTCAATGCTTGGGCAGTGGAATGGGGCAGCCGCTGCAACAATCAGAGGGGACAAGCGTTACTCGAGGCACTTGCAAAACTCGACGCAGTGCTTGTCAATGACGGAGCCAGTAGCACATTCCGTAGGAATGGGGCCGAGTCATGGATAGATGTAACGTTTGTCAGCCCCAGCCTGGTCTCGGACCAGGACTGGAGTGTAGACGAGGGCTACACCCATAGTGATCACCTAGCAATTCGCTTCAAGATCAACTATGGTGTGCAGCGTCCGAGGGCGGGTGATCCTTGTCAGGTCCGTGGGTGGAAGACGAATCACTTCGACAGCGAAGTTTTCACCGCGGCCCTGGGACTGGAGGCTAAGCGGGGATGCGCTGATACCTGTCCTATCACGCGCGTGCGACGCTACTATGCCGAGGAAAGCCCTGCCAAGAAATGGCAGACGCCCGGTATACTGGTGGAGTGCCGAAATTGCAGCCCTACGATCAGCCTGCTTCAAGGCTAGACGTAGGACGCAACGAGCCCGCACCGAGGAGGAAAGAGCGGTCCGCCGGGAAGTGTTTCAAGCTGCGAGACTGGCCCTTAACAAGGCCATCAAGAGCAGCAAGAGAGCGTGCTTCGACAACCTGTGCGAGGGTGCCAACGCGAATCCGTGGGGTGACGCCTATAGGATCGTGATGGCCAAGACCAAAGGGGGCTCTTCACCCCCCGAACGGTCACCGGACCGGTTGGCGAGGATTATCGAAGTACTCTTCCCGTCCCGAGCCACAAGTCCCTGGCCTCCTCCTGCGCTGCAAGGCGCTGGAAGTGTGGCCGAAATGGTGGCTCCGGTGACGAACGAAGAGTTACTCGCAGTGGCTAACACCCTTGCGATGAACAAAGCTCCAGGCCCCGATGGAGTTCCAAACAGTGCACTTAAGGCAGCGATCATAGCGAACCCGAACATGTTCAGGCTAGCTATGCAGAGATGCCTGGATGAGTGTTGTTTCTCTGAGAGATGGAAAAGGCAGAAGTTGGTACTGCTGCCGAAGGCCGGGAAGCCTCCGGGTGACCCATCGGCGTACAGACCAATTTGCCTGATCGACACGACGGGTAAACTGCTCGAGAGGATCATCATCAATAGGCTCACTCCGTACGCAGAGGGTACGGATGGCCTGTCGAGTAACCAGTTTGGTTTTCGGAAGGGTAAGTCCACGGTGGACGCTATCAATTCAGTCCTCAAGACTGCAGAGGTAGCGATCCAACGGAAAAGGCGAGGAATTCGATACTGTGCGTTGGTGACACTGGACGTGAAGAACGCATTCAACAGCGCAAGCTGGGATGCCATCGCGCTCTCGTTACACCGGCTTAGCCTGCCGGTGGGACTGTACCGGATCTTGGAATGCTACTTCCAGAACCGTGTGCTGCTATACGAGACCGATGCCGGTCAGAAAAGTGTTCCTATTACCGCAGGAGTCCCGCAAGGGTCAATCCTGGGCCCGGTACTATGGAACCTGATGTATGACGGGGTTCTGAAGCTGGTGTGAAGATCGTCGGCTTTGCTGACGATGTAACCCTAGAGGTCTACGGGGAGTCAATCCCCGAAGTAGAGCTAACCGCAGAACACGCGATCAGCACTGTGGCGGACTGGATGAGTGCGAGAGGCCTTGAGCTCGCTCAACATAAGACGGAGGTGGTTATCGTCAGTAACCGTAAGTCGGCACACCATTCAGTTGTCCACGTGGGAGACGTCGCGATCACTTCAAAGCTTCTTGAGGTCATCATAGACGACAAGCTTACCTTCGGTAGCCATGTCGAATATGCGTGCAAGAAGGCTTCGAGGATGATGTCCAACAGCTCCATGGTGTGCGCCAGTAGACGTATGCTACTGGCAGGCGTTGCCGCATCTATCCTTAGGTACGGCGGCCCGTCCTGGGCAAAAACACTGAAGGTAACCAGCTAGCTGCAGAAACTGGAGAGCACCTACCGCTTGATGTGTCTCAGGGTGATATCGGCCTACCGCACGACGCATCCTGCGTGATAGCGAGTATGATGCCAGTCGGGCTGGTCATCCGGGAAGACGAGGAGTGTTTTGACCTACGTGGCATCAGAGGAGCCCGCGAGCGTACCAGGGTGACTTCGGTTGCCAGATGGCAGCGCGAGTGGGATAACTCCTCGAAAGGTAGGTGGACCCACCGGCTGATTCCTAACGTATCAAGCTGGGTGGGGAGACCCCATGGGGAGGTTTACTTCCATCTGACACAATTCTTGTCAGGCCATGGCTGTTTCCAACAGTACCACCACAGGTTTGGGCACGCGGAGGTCCCCGTCTGCCCTGACTGCCCAGGTGTTGACGAAACTGCAGAGCACATACTGCTCGTATGTCCTCGTTTCGACGTCGAAAGAAGAGCAATTCTAGACGTTTGCGGCCGGGACACAACTCCGGATAATCTTATCCAAAGGATGTGTCAAGCGGTGGAGAAGTGGAACGCAGTCTCGACTGCAACCACTCAGATTGCCTGCAGCTTGCAGAGAATCTGGCGCGCCGAGCAACAATCGACAAGCATGACTAACTTGTGATTGGTAAGTTAGAGCGAAAGTGCCGAACGCGAAGAAGTGTGTGAATGGTCTGCCCATGCAGAGGTAATGGCGCAGCGGGTGGCAACCGAGATCGTCACCTCGAAGCATGGCAGAAGGGTGAATGAATAGGTGTATGCAGGGTTGTGTTGAATCATTCTCACATGATAATGATTGGAGTTATCATTTGATAACATCTCAGGTGTGAAAAGTAGGCGAGTTTTCCTTGGCGATAACTTTTCAAATTTTGGAATCAATTGATAATAAACACAAAATTATCAATTAAATTTAAACCTTTCAATACAAATTTAATGTCAACAATGAAGGTCATTCTGATGCTTGGCATTGTGTTTTATTGTTAGGTAGAGAAATAAGTTCAAAAAGTAACGGTAAGTGCTTAAATCGAGATACAATTGTCGAACGATTCTCACTCGCTAGCGAGTTTTTATCAATTGATAATTTGGATTTGTGATCGCATGAGAGTGTTGCTCATCCTCGATTATTTGAAAATTTGATTTTTCCCATGCCTGGGTGTATGTATGGACTGCACACGCCGCGCTGGGAGTAGCGCAGGAATGTTGGTTCCTACGACTACTGATACCCCGCGGCGTGGCAGAGGAGTGTGGGGGAGCATCCAAGTCAGTCTCACATGGTACGAAAGGAATGAGTTGAGTCGTGTTGAGCTAGTCTCATATGGCATGAATGAGGTGAGTCAGGCTCACATGGTATGTCAGAAGTGGGAACCTAAGCGAAGAGTCCCACAAGGGATGCCAGAGGGAGTGTTAGGTCGAATGACTCGAGTAGTATGTGTCAGCGCGAACTGAATGAAAGAGGTGAGCAGTCTCACATGGTACGATAAAGGTGGGCATACAAGTTAGTCCCACACGGCATGAGAAGGGTGGGCACAAAAGTTAGTCCCGCACGGCATGAGAAGGGTGGGCACACAAGTCAGACCCATAGGAGCGTTAGCGTGTGTGCAAGCATGGAGTGTATGAGCATGAATCAAGGGTTTGGGTGGGCATACAAGTTAGACCCACATGGCATGAGAAGGGTGGGCACACAAGTTAGACCCGCACGGCATGACAGAGGTGCAACAGAGTATGTAGGGTGTGTTTGAGAGGGTGCGATAGAGCGAGCACCCAAGTCAGTCTCGCACGGGACGGGTGCCTGTGTGAGCGAGAACGAGCGAGTACGTTTAGTACTGCCATCCCCCAGAAGTAGTACTGGGAGGTAGTTCCTGGGGAAACGATGGTGGAGCCCAAGGGAGTTTAGTCGGTATTACCGGTATGGTCGAGTCCGACACTCCAGTACACTTCCGTGTGGTAGTTTGGCAACTACAATGCACGTGTACTGGGTTAGTGTGTAAATGCATTCTCCCTTGTAAAAAAAAACACGGGCGGGCTCTTCTCCTTCCACTCCGGTTGCACCTGCGGCAGCTGCGATTGCTGCTTCTTCCTCTTTTTTTGGCGGATTGCGGCAACGGCAACGGCGAGAACACGTTGCTCTGCAAAAGCTGCTTGGAGGGGTTACCCGCGCCTCCAAGAGCAGTGCGCTTAGGCACTTTTCCTGCGACCGAATCGGCCACCGAGTCTCCCATGAACGAGAAAAAACACTTGGAAAAAATGTGCGAGCAAAAAACACGTCCGTACGTGCTGCTGTCTCAAACTGGAATGCGTGTCTGAAGCGAGCCTTAGTACACTGAAGCAACTATTCAGCTCTATATAGAAGAGAGGTATCATTCCACCGACACTACTACCTAGCTTTAGCAGCGCCTCCCATTCTATGACGGAGTAGAATCCCCACTGTCTTGCAGCTGTACCACCCCATTCATACACCCTAGTTCAATATGTATCGCACCACCACAAAGGGCTGCCAAAAGCGAGCTTCCACCAGAACTATTCCGAAGAAGAACCGTGTTCCCGTAATCAACGAGGTGAACTTTCCAGCCATCCCGGCTCCCCGTCGTGTGATTCCAATACTCCCACCGCTACAGCCGCACAAGCGACTGGCAGCGGCAGCTGCATCGGTCCAAGCTCCAACATCGTCGGCACCATCCACCAGCGAATGGCCCCCGCTCCCTCCTCCTGGGTTCCGTCGGCAGTCGGAGAACGAAGCCGTCCCATCGGAAGAATCTGCTCCGCTGTACACTCCGGAACAACTGATACCGATCTTCGCGCAGCTCGCCACTCGACTGCGCGGCTGCAAAACCCGCTTCGACCAGGTCTTCACTCTTGGCATGTTCATCATCGAAAATGGCTGCCAGGAGCTCAGTTCGGATCACTATCCGGTGGTGGCGGAACTGGGCTCCTCGGTCAATCGGCACCAGCAGTTACGGCGGAACTACCACCGAGTGAACTGGCAGCGGTTCCAGTAGTGCGTCGATAACACCGTCGACTACGAGGTGCGTCCGGAGACGCCGGAAAGTACCGACCGCCAGCTGTGCGCTATCGAAAAGGCGATCACGGCGGCCCGAGAGCAACACGTACCGACGGCTCGGCAGGTAAGCAACTCCTTAAACATCGATACACTCACCAAAGATTTGATTCGATTGCGAAATGTCACTCGCAGGCAGTTTCAGCGTACTGGACTGCCTGAGCTTAAGGCACGCTGCAATCGAATCACAAAAACTATCAAGGCCAGAATGGTGGACCTCAAAAATAACGACTTCTCGAATAAGATCCGCACTCTCCCAGATTATGCTAAGCCGTTCTGGAAAATGACCAAAATTCTAAAACCGGCACCGGGAATCGAACCCAGCCACACTCAGCATGGTCTTGCTTTGTAGCCGCGCATCTTACCGCACGGCTAAGGAGGGCCCCAGTATGCTATGGTAGAGCACATTTATCGTTATAAATATTCATATATTGCATTTCCTATCAGAATTATTCCTCCAACCAGCTTACTTACTTTTGGTTTTGGCGCCAAATTGCAAAAAAACGACAATTAATGTTCACAATATCTCCTTTCAACCAGCGAAAGTCTCGAGCAAAATGGACAAAATGTTGACACATTGTCCCTATAAGGTGGATGATTTTTCAGCCACTAGATTTATTGCTAGCTGAAACCATGGCAGTTCGGGACTAATTTGCGATTTAGGCGTAACTTGTTTTGTAAACAAACATTGGAGGACAAATTCCTGCTTAAGCAGACATTATCTTGGCAAACCACGATATGTATCCGATAGAATAAGCTTTCTTCTATCAGATAACGGAACTAGTTTATTTATTTATTTATTTATCTTCATCTTCAGTGTTCACTGCACAGACTGGTTTAAAACTTATATGCTAACTTAAAATTTGCCTTAATCTAGTTTTGAATATCGTTTTGCTACAATTAAAATCGAACCAATCAATGTTGTTGAGGAGGTTGAAGCAACGTTCAAGCGGGTGATTTTGCCCAAACATTGCGGAGTGTCGGACATACTGGAAGAGCTGACGTTGGCGGGAGCGACGGGCTGGGACATGAAAGTTAACTTGCTGCAAGAGCTCAGGGCAGTCCACGTGGTTGTTTATAATGTCAAATGTTAAGTTGTTAAGAAAAGCGCTTGTTGTCTACGGAGTTTATAAATTAATGTTTGCTTACAAAATAAGTTACGTCCAAATCGCAAATCGGTCCCGTGTGTTGCTCTCGCAGTGCGATACTCTTAAAGAATGTTTTTTCCAAAACGTAAACAATATTGCCACCAATGTTTTCCCACTTGCAAGGCAGTGCCAACTATATTGCCACACATTTTTGAATCCAAACTGTTTAATGTATACCGTGGACCCCCGATAATTTGAACGGTACCTCATTCAAATTAACGGGGTACATTTTTAATTTGAACTTCTGGTTACTCTATTTGCATCAGAAAAACTGGTTTCTAGTCGCTCTCTTTACTGGTTTGTTTTGATTCTGCGTTCCGTTTCACGATGTTTCATTTATCTTCTCTCGATTCCACGTGCTAAATGACGTTTGAACTAGAAATACTAGAATAAGAGATCGGCGAAGACGCCATCTTGTTTCCAATCGAACCGTCAAAAGCGGTTCCATTTCGACTTGTTTACTTTTTGCATCCATAAGAAGCAAGCAAAAAGTCCAAGTGTTGCCAGTATAATTTAACCGATTTCATGCATTTTCATACGTTGCCATTTCGTCAGTTTTTCACTCCGCCGGTCTCTGGTTATAGGGTTGCTAGTTTGAACCATTTTTAATTTGAACGATGTTCAAACCAACGGGGTTCAAATTAAAAAGTGTTCAGATTAAAAGCGGTCATATTACCGGGGGTCCACGGTATAACAAACATACATTTGAGCTTAATACCTTGCACACTAATTGGCTGCCACCCAATCACACGTTGACGCATTTTGTACAGCACAATGAAGCCTGTTTCCAGTTCGTTGGGGGTGCCACAGCTTTGGTAGAAGATAGCCACTCGTTGTTTACTTTTCTTCACTTTCTATCCTATCCTGTCCAGTACATTTCATGCAGCGCCGCCACGATGTCGAAGTAGTGGAGATGTGAATTATCTTTTCGCAGCCAGGTTCTAAGCTCTTTCAATAGTGAGCCTTTACTCGTTGCCTAAAGAATCATACTTGTCTAAAAAATATTCACAAAAATTATAACCATACTGTACGCTGTACGCAAAACAAAGAAAATTATTACGTAAAACTGATTACCTCTGTGCTTTTTGCCCGCAGATCAAACCACATGCTCAAAGATAAAACCTGCCGATCTGCACAATGTTTGTTTTAAATTGGGGCTGCTGATGTGAAGTCGAAGATGCTTACAGCACTCAAAGGTAAGGGTTATTGTTTTCAGCTTTCAAAATAATGAAGGCAATTTTAATTACTCACAATACCACTCCAAAGTTCGGCAAGGGAGGTAAACCCGGTATTAATAATGAACCTGAGCTTCTAATTACGCCAAACGTGGTAGCTTTGGAATGAAGGCCCCAGCAAAATAGGAAACATTGTCTGTCTCGCGACGGAATCATACATAAGGTGTTTCTTCGCTAGACGTTTACCAAAATCACAGATGGATGGAGAGCTTAGTAAGGAGTCGTTTCCACTTGTGATTGGCGGTGCTAGTAGCTGGAGAAAGTTGACAAACGACGACATGAGCGTCAAGTATCGGACGACTCATTTCGGAATGGGTATTGCTCGCAAGTGTGTCGCTTCAGTCCTGCCTGCATCATTTTCGGAGCAGACACGGAAGACAACTACGACTGCACTGTTTGCCTTTAGGAACAACCATCGTACAAACATGATTATACATGCGATGTGCGGTTGATGGCTTTATGGGGGTCCGCGGTACTTTGTAATAAAACTTGGGTCGAGCTCTCGGTCGTAAAGCAAATGGTATTAAGGTTTAATTCAAACAGATTTCCACTTCATAACGACAAATGCGTGTGTGATTTGTTAGTCAAGTAGCGGGCAAATAAAAATAAAGGCATAGGAGCTCGAAGGACTTTGGATCGTAAATGAGAATTATGCAGCGTTTCATTGTGGTAAGTGGAATGGGATGCGTATAACATAAATAAGAGCCATGAAGCAAGGATGTTAACTATGAACTTTAATGGTCTGGGGGTTCTGTGGCCCGACCCCAACTGAAAATTATTCTCGAAGTAATAGCTGCAGAAATGTTGAGATTAGTCTCTTACAAAATAATTTATAGGACTGGGCACGAAATCAAATCTCGCTTAACTTTTCAAAAGGTCCTAAGTAACATTTTTTTCATGAATTAATTTGAGTACTGGAATCAAAAGCTTTCATGTTGTTCTGTTGATTGCGCTATTCAAATTAAATCATGAAAAAAAAGTTACTTAGGACCTTTTGAAAAGTTAAGCGAGAAATCCATTGGCATATGGGAAAAACGATAAGGCCCAAAAAAGAGCGCACCACACTTTTAGTTTTCATTACAAGACAAATGTTTTCAAATGTGTACTAAAGTCTGTTTAAGAAATATCGACATGGATACATTTCTGTTCCTTGAAAAATTATATGAATAAAGTGTAAAAAAAATCTGTTGCTTCGAAATTTCCGAAAGCATATGTTCTTACAACCACACAATGAAGCTTATCAAAAAGCAACACGGCTGTTGCCTTTAAAATTGACCGTTATAAGGCGAGAACTATTCGTTAAAAAGTATCGTTATTTGTCTGTGGTGCTGCCATCATCTGATGGTCTTTCGTTGTTAATTAAAATCGAACCAGGCTTTAGTTAGTTCTTGTGGTCGTCTAAAACGGTACATTTCTTTTGATTTTTTCAGCCTATGAAAGCTATCCCACGAATGGGCATTGTTGTATGAGCAAATATCGGCTAGTAGGTACATATGACGAACTCGTGGAAAAAAACGACGTTAACAGAATTAGGATTGGTATAAGGAATAATCTAGAACAAAGGACAAAGTTTAGTAAACAATATAAATGGTGTAGGAAAGTTCTTTTAAAAGCTTTTTTTGCACGGTAGCATAGCATAGCATAGCATATCTGACCGCACACTATCCTGGGTTGGCTGTCGATAGGGACGTTAGATGCGCCAGAAAAACAGCCTGGGGCTTGGCATGTTTTTCATTCAACGATCCCTTTGTTCAACACCTGGCCAGGTCCTTACGATCAGTGGGGATTTGGGTGGGAAGTGTTGATTAGATACCTACTTAAGAAGATGCGGAGAACTCGCGCGACCTTCATAGGTATCTGGAGTTGGAATTTGGATGGGTTATTAAGGGGTGCTTTTCTTGGCGAAAAAGCGTGATTATATTTTTATTGGTATTGATATTGTAAAAGGTGATGTTTTGTTCTTAAATGTAATATGAATGAATAGATTTTGGCAAAACAATTCCATTGATTTTGCATTCTGCAGCATATAACTGAAATAATAAATTGCAGTAATATTAGAGTGTGATGTAATGTTATGCGTCTTCAGAATCTACGTCAGCACCTAATGTTTCTGAAAGTGAAGATAATTGTCATTTGGTTAGGTAAATCAAGGTAAATTATGAAAAGAAGATTGTTTATAAATGTTTATGCGAGATTATTTAAAATATATGGAGCTCCATGGTAATTTGAGAAAATGTATAGAATATTAAGAATAAGTGTATAAAAAACGTAGAAAGTTATGAAAATCAAAGGAGAGCAAATTGATCCTTGGTGTGAAACAAACTTCACCAGCAACACTTGTTTCAGCTGAAAAGGAAATATAAATATTTAGATTAGGATTACAATATTTGAAAAATAGTTCACAGTGTCCCTGACCGAAGGACCTCAGCTTCAAGAAATCAGCGTCACTAGATCACCGTGTGTCGAAAATTATAAAAATACAAATGGCAAAAATTATTTAAATAAATATGTTTCTTCTATTGTAATGGAAATGTTACCTTTCCTTTGTATCTTGTCAGTTCCTCCCGTTTTTCTAAAGTTTGATCATCGAACGTATTAAAATTTTGTCAGATAATAACGTCTTAGGCAAATGATGCCCTCTCGATCTTCCCGTATTTTTTAGTAAATTTTTAATAAATATTTTAATGAAAATGGGGAAAAATAGATATTAGAAAATGTGACAATATGAAGGGATCAAAATATGTATATATGAAAATATGAGAATATGAAAATATTTAAAAAAATAAATATGAACATTTGATAATATAAATAATAATGAATATGATAGTAAATAAAAATATCAAAATATGACAATATGGATATATGAAAATATAAATCATGAATATATGGAAATATGTTATATAACTGAAATATGAAATATAAGAAGTAAACATTGAAACAAGCAAAATTATGAGAATATAACACATGAAAGCATAAGAATTAAAAACGTGTGAAATATGAAAATAACTTCACACTTTCACACTATTATATTCACATGCTATTAAAAAGAAAATATGAGAAAACGAAAGTATGAAAATATAATTGTATATGAAAAAATAATATATGAAAATAAAAATATATGAAAATAAAGATATATGAGAATATAAATAAATGAAAACATAAACATATAAAAATATGAACGCACGAAGAAACGAAAATGTGAAAACAAGATAAAATGGAAATATAAAAATTTGAACATAGGAAAATATGAATAAATGATAAAATGAGAACGTGATAGTATGAATACATATTTGAAAAATATATAAATACAAATATGAAAATATATAAGTCAAAAATAGTGTATGGCAGTCAGTATAAGTCAGCAGTGTATGGCAGCATAAAAATACAACATAATGAAATTATGAAAGCATAAACATAAAAAAATATATGGAGATAAAAAAATAGCAAAATTTGAAAATATGGGTGTATAAAAATATGACATTATGAAATTAATTAAATATAGAGCATATAAATATGGAAAAGTGAGGAAATAATTATTCGAAAATAAGAAATTATTCAAATTCCAAATTAATGAAAAAATGAAAGTGGAGTAAAACTCATGTTTCTTTTGAAATTACTGTCCAGATTGCTATCAGAAATCAAGGTAGGTGTAGTCCTTGATTTCAATCTAGGACAAAAATTACAAAAGCGTGAGGATTACTATTCCGTACTACGCCCATCTGTACCGCAACTAGGGGAGGGAAAGGAAATGTTGATGTGATACTTAAAGAGAGGCTCTTCCCTCAGCACCCTCATAAGTACCACGGAGTTGGATATTGGGAAGGTATTCGTTGGGTCAGGATTTGCCTGTAGCTGGCAATGTGACCGTGGTAGATCTTACCCCGTAACACACCACGTAAAGGTGTCTACCCAGCGTTACGGGTACATCCGAATTCATGAAAGGAATTAATCCAAATTCCTGAAACGACTTCATCAAAATTCCTGGAAGGAATTCATCCCATTTCCTAAAAGGAATTCATCCCAATTCCTGAGAGGAATTCATCCCAATTCATCCCAATTTATGAAATAAATTTATCTAAATTTCTGGAAGGAATTCATCCCGATTCCTGAAAGGAAATCATCAAAATTCCCAAACGGAATTCATCAATATTCCTGAAAGAAATTCATCAAAATTTCTAAAAGGAATTCATCCAAATCAGCGGCATCGCGTAACCTAACTTTTTACTGACTTTACTGACCCAAAAAATGAAAATTTTGATATTTTGACAGCCATTTGTGATAATAAAATTATCAGAGTCGTTTAAACTAATCAAAATCTAGTTATTCTATGCATTTCCGCACATCAATTACTTGAATTTAAATCCAGTGCACAGGTAGGTTGATGTTAGGGAAACGCCAAATTCCAAATTCCTGAAAGGAGGGAATTTATCCACATTCCTGAAGGGAATTCATCTGCATTCCTGGAAGGAATCATCCGCATTCCTGAGGGTATTCATCCGAATTTTTAAAAGGAATTTATCCGAATTATTGAAAGGAATTCATCCGAATTTTTAAAAGGAATTTATCCGAATTCTCAAAAGAAACTCATCCGAATTTCTGAAAGGAAATCATTGAAATTCCTGAACGGAATTCACCAAAATTCCTAAAAGGAATTCATCAAAATTTATAGAAAGAATTCATTAAAATTAATAAAAGGAATTCATCCAAATTTTTGAAAGAAATTCATTCAAAGTACTGAAAGGAATTCATCTAAACTCCTGAAAGGCGTTCTTCCAAATTCCTGAAAAAAATCATCCGAATGCTTGGAATGAATACATCCGAATTCCTGAAATGCATTCATCTGAATTCCAGGAATCAATTCACTCAGATTCCTGGATGCAATCCATCCGAATTCCCGAAGGTAACTAATCCGAATTCCTGAAGGTAATTCATTCGAATTCCTGAAATTAATTCATCTGAATTCCCGAAGGTAATTCATCCGAATTCCTGAAAAGAATTCATCCGAATTGCTGAAGGGAATTCAATCAAATTCCTGGAAGGAATCCAACCAAATTCCTTGGAAGAATTCATCCCAATTTCTGAAAGGAATTCATCCGAATTTCTGAAAGGAATTCATCCGAATACCTGAAAGGAATTCATCCGAATTCCTGAAAGGAATTCATCCGAATTCCTTGAAAATTTTCATCTGAGTTCCTGAAAAAAATCTTCCGAATTCCTGGAAGGAATTCATCCGAATTTAAGCAAGGAATTCATCCGAGTTCCTGGAAGGACTTCATCCGAATTCCTGAAAAGAATTCATCCGAATTTCTGAATGGAATTCAATCAAATTCATGGAAGGAATCCAACCAAATTCCTTGGAAGAATTTATCCGAATTCCTGAAAAGAATTCATCCGAATTCCTGAAAAGAATTCATCTGAATTTCTGAATGGAATTCAATCAAATTCCTGGAAGGAATCCAACCAAATTCCTTGAAGGAATTCATCCCAATTTCTGGAAGGAATTCATCCGAATTCTTGGAAGGAATTCATCCGAATTTTCGGAAGGAATTCAACCGAATTCTTAGAAGGAATTCATCCGAATTCATGAAAGGAATTCGTCCGAATTCATGAAAGAAATTCATCCAAATTCCTGAAAGGAATTCATCCAAATTCCTGAAACGCATTCATCAAAATTCCTGAAAGGAATTCATCCGATTTCCTAAAAGGAATTCATCCCAATTTCTGAAATAAATTTATCTCAATTTCTGAAAAGAATTCATCCCTATTCCTGAAAGGAATTCATCAAAATTCCCAAACGGAATTCATCAATATTCCTAAAAGAAATACATCAAAATTTCTAAAAGTAATTCATCCAAATCAGTGGTGTCGCGTAACCTAACTTTTTACCTGTGCACTGGCCCAAAAAATATATTTTGACAGCCATTTGGGATAATAAAATTACCAGAGTTGTTTAAACTAATCAAAATCTAGTTATTCTATGCATTTCCGCAGACCAATTACTTAAATTTAAATCCAGTGCACAGGTGGATTGATGTTAGGGAAACGCCACTGATCCAAATTCCTGAAAGGGGGAATTTATCCACATTCCTGGAGGGAATTAATCTGCATTCCTGGAAGGAATCATCCGCATTCCTGAGGGTATTCATCCGAATTCTTGAAAGGAATTTATCCGAATTATTGAATGGAATTCATCCGAATTATTGAAAGGAATTCATCCGAATTCTCAAAAGAAACTCTTCCGAATTTCTGAAAGGAAATCATTGAAATTCCTGAACGGAATTCACCTAAATTTCTAAAAGGAATTCATCAAAATGTATAGAAAGAATGCATTAAAATTCATAGAAGGAATTCATCCAAATTCTTGAAAGAAATTCATTCAAAGTCCTGAAAGGAATTCATCTAAATTCCTGAAAGGCGTTCTTCCAAATTCCTGGAAAAAAATTATCCGAATTCTTGGAATGAATACATCCGAATTCCTGAAATGCATTTATCTGAATTCCAGGAAGCAATTCACCCAAATTCCTGGATGCAATCCATCCGAATTCCCGAAGGTCTAATCCGAATTCCGAATTCGTTCGAATTCCTGAAATTAATTCATCTGAATTCTGAAAGGTAATTCATCCGAGTTCTTGGCGATAAATCATCCGAAGTACTGACGATAATTCATCTGAATTTCTGACGGGAATTCATCACAATTCCAAGAAGGAATTTTTGCGAATTCCAAGAAGGAATTCATCCGAATTTCTGGAAAAAAAATCATTCAATTCAATTTTTGGAATCAATTCATCCGAATACCTGAGGGTAATTCGTTCGATTTCTTGAAGATAATTCATGTGAGTTCCTAGAAGGAATTCATCCGTATTTCAGGAAAAAAAATCATCCGAATTCCTGGAAGGAACTCATCCGACTTAATGAAAGGAATTCATCCCAAATTCGGGCAGGAATTCATCCGAATTCTAGCATAATTCAATCAAATTCCTGAAAGTAATGCATTCGAATTCCTGTAAGAAATTCGTTTGAATTGTAGTCCATTTTAATTCCTATAAGAAGTTCATCCGAATTCCAGGAAGGAATTCATCCGAATTCTTGAAAGGAATTCATCCGAATTCTTTAAACGAACATATCCGAATTCCTGAAAAGAGTTCACCCAAATTCCTGAAAGGAGTTCATCCAAATTCCTGAAAGAAATTCATCCAAATTCCTAAAAGAAATTCATCTCAATTCCTGAAAAGAATTCATTCAAATTCCTGAAATGAATTCATTCAAATTCCGGAAAGGAATTCATCCAAATTTCTGAAAGGTATTCATCCAAATTCCTGGGAAAAAAATCATCCGTTCTTGGAATGAATACATCCAAATTCCTGAAAAACATTCATCTGAGTTCTTGGAAGCAATTCACCCAAATTCTTGGAAACAATCTATCCGAAGTACTGTCGGGAATTCATCCAAATTTCTGACGGTAAATCATCTGAATTCTTGACGGTAATTCATCCGAATTCCTGACGGGAATTCATCAGATTTTCAGGAAGGAATTCATCCCAATTTCTGGAAAAAAAACATCCGATTTTCTGGAATCAATTCACCCAAATTACTGGATGCAATTCATCCGAATTTCTGAAGGTAATTCATGCGAATTCCAAGAAGGAATTCATTCGAATCTAGAAGAAACTCATCCGAATTGATGAAAGTAATTCATTCGAAATTCTGAAAGGAATTCATCCGAATTTTTTGGAATAATTCAGTTGAATTCCTGAAAGGAATGCATTCGAATATCTGTAAGAAATTCATTAGAATTAGAAGAAATTGAATTCCTGAATTCCTGACAACATCCATTTTCATTGCTATAAGAAATTCATCCATATTCCGGAAAGGAATTCATCCGAATTATTGAAAGGAAATCATCCAAATTTCTGATAGGAATTCATCAAAATTCCTGAAGGAAATTCATCCAAATTCCTGAAAGCAATTCATTCAAATTCCTGAAAGGACTTTATTCACATTCCTGAAAGGAATTTATCCAAATTTCTGAAGGACATTCATACAAATTCCTGGAAAAAATATCATCCGAATTCATGGAATGAATACATCCGAATTTCTGAAGTGGATTCATATAGATTGAAGCAATTCACCCAAATTCCTGGAAACAAGCCATCCGAAGTCCTGTAGGGAATTTATCCGAATTTCTGGAGATTTTTCACTTCAATTCCTGGATGCAATTCATCCGAATTCTTGAAGATAATTCATCCCAATTCCTGAAGGTAATTCATCCGAATTCCTGAAGGTAATTTAACCGAATTCCTGACAGTAATTCATCCGTATTCCTGACGGCAATTCATTCGAATAATTCCTGAAGGGAATTCATCAGAATTTATGGAGAAAAAAAATCACCCAATTTTCTGGAATCAATTCATCCAAATTCTTGAAGGTAACTCATTCGAATTCCTGAAGGTAATTCATCCGAATTTCTGGAAGGAATTCATCCGAAATCCTGGAAGAAACTCATCCGAATTAATGAAAGGATTGCATCCGAAATTCCGGAAGAAATTCATTCGAATTCCAGGAAGGAATTCAATTAAATTCCTGGAACGAATGTTTTCGAATTCCTGGAAGGAATTCATTCGAATTAGTAGGAACTCATTCGAATTTCTGGAAGAGGTTCATTCGAATTCCAGTAAAAAATTATCCAAATTCTTGATAGAGATTCGTTTGAATTCTTGACAGTAATTTTATTGAATTCTAGGAAGGAATTCAATCAAATCCATAAAGGAATTCACCCAAATTCCTGGAACGAATCCATCCGAAAAGGAATTCATCCTAATTCCTGGAATCAATTGACTCGAATTTCCGGAAGGAATTCTTTCTAATTCCTCTAAAAAAAATCATCCGAATTCTTGGAAGAAATTTATTTGAATTCTTGAAAGGAATTCATTCAAACTCCTTTGAATTCCTGAAAGAAATTTATTTGAATTTTGAATGGAATTCATTTGAATTTTTGAAAGGAGTATATCAAAAAAATTGAAAGGAATTCATCCGATTTTTGCATCGGCATTTTTTGACGGATTTTTTCCGTGTTCCTGGCAGGAATTCGTTCAAACTTCTGGAAGAAATTTGTTTGAAATACTGGTAGGAATTCGTCAGTATTCTTGAAAAAAATCGTCTGAATTTCTGCAAATAATTCGTCTTGGAAGAAACTCATCTGTATTCCTGAAAGGAATTCGTCTGAATTTCTTTAAGGAATTGGTCTGAATTTCTGGAAGGTATTCGTTTGGGCTTCTGGAAGCAATTCATTTGAGTTCAATTTAATCGTCCCTCGTTTTTTTAAACATAGACTGTTGGTAGACAATTTTCAAAATAAATATCGGTTAGGTATTCAACTATAAGCAAATCACTCTTCTTTCATCATAACTTATTATTCTTGAAGGCTATAACGGTTACCAAAATGGTGTACCAGAATTCTGTTTTAGTTTTTACACGATTTTTTGTTTCGCTCGTATTTTTGATCGCGTGACTTCACTTTGGCACCAACGTTTTTGATGCATGTTTCAAATAGTCTTAAATAATTCAAAGAAAAAAAAACAAATGGCAATTCAAATGAGGTGAATCATGAGAAACAATTTACACAATATCGAGAAAACAACAAAAAAAATTGTTTTTGAACAAATTGGCACCGAATCTTTCGATTTCTTCGATACAGATCAATAGCTTTTGGCAAAACTCAACACTCTGGAGCCTTTTTTGCACGGTACTGCCAAAAATCATTTTTGAAAGGGATGTAAAACGTAAGGCTTCCTAGATTCACACGATCAATCAAAATCAATCAATTTCCGCAATCAAAATCTATTTGATCTCCAGCACCGAGAACAATTCACGCCCCAAATCAATTTGGCACATAACTCACAAAGGAACGGAATCGTCAGAAAGTTCTCGAACAAAAGGAAGTATTTTGTTTTCCAATAAAAATAAGGCCGGGAAAAACGCCGTTTTGATTGATGTCAAGTGGCTGCGCTGGCTGGTGTGCGACAAAACAAGACAATGGCGAACAACTTTTCTCCAGTCCTAACACCCAACAGTTGCGCATTGGCCCCCTCTGCTACCAGTTGCCTTTTATGAATGCTCGCTGCCCATGTGGGGAATGGAGTGGAGATCCCACCGAAAGATTCGCTAAATTTCTTTTATATGGAGTCAAGTTGCCTGTCAGTTAGCAGTCAGCCGAAGTCGTTTACGTTTGTGAGACTTTTCTGCCTAAGCTCCTCTTTCCGGTTCCACGCACCGAGTCGAGTCGAGCGCCGTGAAGCAACATATGGAAGCTGGAAGCTCCACACAGCCGTACCCTCGATATGGTGGAAATCTCGAATGAGCTTGTTTTATTCGATACTGATCCCACCCGGCTCGTTTCCAACTTGTCATATTGCGATTGGGCTGCCTTTGCGCCTCGTATGGGAGTTTCCCTCGGAGGTCCCCACGCTCCGCACCAATTTGGAAGAAATTGACACTCCGAGGCATAAGAGCGAATATGATGCTGCGAATTGGGGATGTCCTAATAGACATGCGTTTATGAACTTTACAGAATCATATGATGCACGATAATGCGTTGGTTGATAAGATAAAACATTCAAATGGAAATTGTATAACCTAGAATAAAGAGAAAGTTGGGTCATCCCTAAGTACAAAGCGGGGCAGACGGCTTTTACAGAAAACTGTCGCTTTGTTGATCTCTAGAGATGGCCACAAAGAAGAAAAGGAAATCAAAGTTATCGAAGAGGCTTGCCGCCTAACACACACGACCTAACACCAAATAAAAATAAATTGCTCAAAAGCTGCAAAAGTTTATCGGTAGCTATAGAAGAAAGAAAGTTCAGCTTTCAATCTCGGTTTTCGGAACATGGCTCAACATTCTTTGGATATTTATTTTACTAGCTAGCTGACAAGGCTTATTGGCATATGCTTTCTTCATTACGCTCGATTTTTTATTTTGTTTGCAACTTTGTAATACTCATCTTTATTGAGAACCTAGTTATAAGTTCACAAATAAATAACGAAACTTCATATGTATGCCGAAATAAATGAAGGATGAGCATATTGATCCGAGTTTTATAATATCCCAAACAAGCGTAATATCCAATAAATACCTCAAACATATACTGAAATTTAATACCAAGCTTTTGGTGCAACACAGCTTGCTGAAATGGGTTAGGGACCAAAGGTCGAAAGACAAAAGGTCGAATGACAAAATGTAAACTGTAAAAGTAAACTGAACATTTTAAGCAAACACTGTACTAGATAATCAATTTCAAATTGTTTCAGGTTGTTCTCAAAGCCTCAAATCGTCAAAACGCTTTCCGAAAGACTATGTTAAATACAGTAGTTTATCCTGTTCCTTACAAGGACATTTCGAATTGTCCAACTCTACGAACGGAGACTGTAATATTCAGTCACGGTATACAGACAACAAGGTAGGCTCGTAAGAAATATGACATTTCAAGAGTAACGCATATTTCATCGCCACATGTTAGAGTACAAAAGTAAGCATGCTGAGACCGTAGAGCATCGTCTTGATTCAGCTTTCACAAAGACAGTAGTGACGTCACATATTTACATTCAAACTGAATGTTTAGGGGAAACTGGACACACATGATCCCCATTTTTTGTTTCAGATATTTCTCGATGTAACATGCGTAAATTTATACAATTTTAGATGAACTTGATAAAACATTTAATTAGTTATTTAAAAACATCTTTGGAAGCAATAATTTTCTCATGAAAGTTATCAAAATATCAATTTTCCGAAAGATAGAAAATTTGTCATTTTCAAAACTTGCGGGAGACTTGATCCCCATATAAGGGGGAATTGATCTAGACCTGTGCGCCGGTCATATCATCGGCGGCGGCGTGGTGGTCACTTTTGCCCCGGCGGCGGCGGCGTCACGGCAGCGTCACGGCGGCGCGCCGTTGACTTTTATCGGCGGCGGTGGCGGCGGCGTGAATCGGCGTGGATGAAAAAATCAATGGTTGAAAAAATCAATTTTACCGTGGATTTTTGGATTAACGCCGTTTGATTCACACGGTAAGAATCGCCCGTATAAAAATCGTCTTCAGTGAATTAAAATTGCAATATTCTGCGTTTGCCGATCATCAAACAGCACATTCAAAATAGTCAATTGCCGGCGATACTAATCAATACATGATTTCAAAATGTTATTTGAATTACCACTATTTTGTTACTCTTTGATTTTGATTAATCAAATATTAACAATACATTTATTCGTGACCCCAAAGTGTTAAGAATTAGATTTTGGTGTCATAGAACAAATTGGTAATAACTTTTTTCAAAAGTTATTTCCAATTTAGGATTTAGATACATTTCAGTCGTTTTGATCTCAAAATAACTAAGTTTCAGAAAAAAACTAAAATTTTCCTGAAATTTGCCTACATATGCCAACAAAGCTCTTGGTGAAGTTTCTGAATAAATTTCTTTTAAATTTCTACAGGAATTTCTCAGTAAATTTCATTAGGAATTCCTTCGTAAAATTCTATGACAATGTCTGCAGAATTTTTCTATTTCAGAAAGAATAATCCATTCAGGGTCTCTTTGGGAAATTCCTTTAGTAAAACATAAAATATTCCTGCAGGAATTCATTCTGAAATTTATTAAAGAATGAACTATTTTCTGATGGAATTCCTAAGAGAATTTTCTAAAGAACTTTCCGAGAAATTTCCTGAAGTAGTGTTGGAAAGTGTAGTAGGAATCTTATGAGAAAATTTTGAGCAAATCCCCACAGACATTTCGAAGGAATTCCTAACAGTATTTCCAAAATGCATCTGCGGCTGCTTCCGCATCTTCCTCGATTGCACACCCCAGCGCCAACGTCCTGTTCCAGGTTCTCTGCAAGTTCCTTTGCTGGTCTCTCTTCCTGCATACACACTACATGTCCAATCCACTGTAATCTGCCTTATTTTATCAACCTGCCTATGTCTGCATTTTGTATACTTGGTTTAGCTCGTGGTTTATTCATTCGTCTGCTCCATTTACCATTTTCAACCACGCTGCCAAGTATTGAGCACAGTATTTTCAACTCAAATACTTTGAGAATTTGATAATCTGCATCTTTTAACGTCCATGATTCATGGCCGTACAGGACGACTGGACGAATCAACGATGTGCACAGAGCTAGTTTTGTCAGTGTCTGTAGGTAGCGTCATGAAGTTACAAAATAATTTTCCGGAGTAATTTTCAAAGGATTACCCTGAAAAATTCCATATTAAATTGCTTAAAGTAGTTTTGGAAGAGTTCCTATGGGAATTTCAGGAACAATTATTAACAAGGAACTTGCAAAGGAACTCCTAGAAGAATTACAAAAAAAAATTCCGAAGGAATATCAAATTGATTTTCAAAGAAATTTCAAAGCAAAATTCCGAAGCTGACAGAAATTTCCGAAGTAATCCGTTAATAAATTTCTGGAGTTTTTAGAGATTTGGAATTTTGAAATAATTTCCTGAGGAACTCCTAAAACATTCTCTGTAGATATTTCAAAAAGAAAGTCTGGACAGAATGTCCAAAGGAATTTTCGGATGTATCTAAGACTGTCAGAAGTTTCTTCAGGAGTTACTTTGAAAAAAAAAACCTGCAGGGACTTCTACGGATATTCCTTCAGGAACTTGTTCAGGAATTCTTAAGGAAATTTCGCCCTAGAACTTTTCAAGGAATTCCAAAAGAGTTCTTAGAAGAATTTCTTGAGGAATTTTCGGGAAAACACCTCAACGATTTTCCCAAGGTTTTCTTAAACAAATTTCTGAAGGAACTTTTTCCGAACTAATTCCTGAGAGAAATTTCCGAATATAGTTGAGAGAATTTTCGAAAGACTTTCTGGAATTCGTTTCCGGAGGAGTTTTTGTAGAACTTCTTGAGGTAATATCCGAGGGAATTCCTGGACGAATCTCCATAGGATTTTTTGGAGAATTACAAAAAAAAAATCCTGGAGAATTTTAGGAATGACTTCAGAAATACCAGTAGGCATTTCCTCTGAAATTCTATTAGAAATTTCTTTCCTCCGGGAATTCCTTCAAATGTTCCTTCAGAAATTTCTTTAGGGGTGTCCATAAACCACGTAGACTCTTGAGGGAGAGGGGATTCGAAAAAGTCTACTGGGCCAAACACAATGCATACGTTCGAGTGCATTTTGACAGTTTTCCCATGGGAAAACTGTCAAACCGCACGCAAACGTATTCATTGTGTTTGGCCCATACGTCAGTCTACGAAGGGTGGCGGGGTATACGAAAATTTTTTTTTTTTTTTCGGAAAACATTTCTTACGGCAGCTTTGTGCGAAGTTCACTTGTTTGACTTTTTTTTCCTATTTTTCTGTTTTTTTTTTGCAAGACTTTACCGAAATAATCTCTCGAAACTCTTATGGATTTCACTGAAGTAATAGTCTGAACTACGGCTTAAAAATATCATGATTTTAAAAGCAAATTCTTCTGTGTCGAGCAAGTATTCTATAAAAGATTTCGAAAAAAATTCAAAATTTCCACTTGGATTACATTGATTACATTGGAATTTCCAAAAGACATTTTTTGAAACTTTCAAGGGGAATTCTCCGAAATTTCCGTGAGAAATTCTTCAGAATTTCCACTGAAGATTTTCTGGGAAGTCCCCGAAAATTTTTCTTAATTTCTGAAATTCTTGGAATTTTCGCGAGGTATTCTTTGGACATACATGTAAGCGAAATTCTTCGAAATTTAACGGCAATTTCGTCGGCAGTTCTAATGAAAATTCTTTGAAATTATCGATGGAAAAAGAAATGTTTGAAAACTTTCACGAGAAATTATTTTAATTTCCCACCAAAAACTCTTTGAGTTTTCTAATCTAATCTAATCTAATCTCATACTTGCGTAGCCAATACTTGAAAGCATCCTGGAAAATGACGGTTTCTGAATTCCGTCATTTTTCTTTTCATATGGCCAGGCCAACTACGCAGTATGTACCGCAGAGATGACTCCTAGATATTGAGCGACTTCAGGAATACCTAAAGTCACTCAATAGCTTGGAATCGAAGGGAAAGGAAGAAAGCGTGGACCTCCCGTACCAAACGCTTCCAATAATATAGATACCTAATATATAATAAAAATCGTGTGCGTATTTATGTATGATGTATATAAGTTTTTTATGTGTGTATATATGCATGTGTTTGTGGGTTTATATGTATAGTGAATGTGTGTGTGTGTGTGCTTTTGTGTGGGTGCGTGCGTATTTAAATAAATTTACAGTTTATCAAAACCTTACCTCTGCTCAATAATTCTGACGCTGAACCAAGAGCCAACACGCACTGAACTAGGGAGCGGGACCATTTGGGCAGCACCCCCTATTCCCGTCCGCAACGTTAATAACTCGACCGCGTTCCAACCAAATGGCTTGATTTTTTGTACATCACTAGATATCGACAGAAACTAACCATGTACTGAAAAACAAGTAATTCGGTTGTAATGCGATCGAGTAATGAACGTTGCGGACGGGAATAGGGGGTACTGCCCAAATGGTTCTCTACCCTAATCAACTTTATTACCGGCCGCGTAATGCAGAACACAAAATTTCAGCAAATCGCGCGATCGTTCTGCCGTCCGAAACAAGAGCCAACACGCACTGAACTCCCACCAAAAACTCTTTGAGTTTTCACAAAAAAAAATATTGCAATTCTTGTAAGAAAGCATTAGTAATTTTTAAGAAAATTTATTCTGTTTTTGACCCTTCCTTCGGAAGTGTCTATAATTTCACTTTGTATGCGTTACGCCGGTGTGTTACGTATTAATCTATTAAGAAATCTCGTGAATTATCAAATAAAATGTATGATAGGGTAAAAGACCCAATAGTGGAGGAACTAAGCACGTTCTCCCACTATTTTTTGGTTTACACCAAGCCTATACTTCATTTCACCTACCTCAAATATGCAAACGAATAGTCACTGATTATGCTTCAAAAGATAAGTTTCGCAATTGCAGCACCATCCATCGTTGTTGCCTAAAATGATGCCTCCAATTATTGGTGCAGTGTTCCAATAGTTGCGGTATTTTTTAATTCGTGTTCCTATAGTTGCGAATCCCATTGCTTTTATATGGGACTCGCAACTATGGGAACACTACCGCAACTATTGGAGCAAAGACGAGAAAAAGATAATGTATTTCAGCGATAATTTACCGATTTTGAGGGAAATCCAAACCGTTTTCCGTTATTTCATCTAATGACAGGACAACTGTTTGATTGACTGTATGGGTTGCTGCGTTAAATACGTAGATTTTGTGAAAACAACACTACCGCAACTATAGGTACACCCACGACTATCGGATCATTTGCCCTATTTGAAACAAATTCACTTTGATATTGAAAATATAATTATAACAAATGATATGATATGGTAATATGCCTATTTTTCTGATTTGTTTCAAAGAAACAAATGATTTTAATTGAGGAACATGTAGAAGCATGTACAAAAAAATCTTCTCAGAAAAGCAAAAACGTAAAAATTGGAAGCGATTTTAAATTTTTTTTCAGTGGAAGCTAGATAACAAATGTAAGCATGTTTTGAGACACTAATAGACCACATGTATGCATGTATATGTGCGTATGTGTGCAAATTCTGAAATTTACTACCATAAAATCTCGCTCATTTTCAAGGTATTGAACAAGTTTAGTTTTACCAAATTAGGTATCCATAAGGCGAAATATATGTTATTATTGAACGCTATTGAGTTTCGCTCAGATCAATGACTGATTTAGTTAGTTCTGGATTAATTAATATCGAAGTCTCTGGAAATTACAATTACAATATATGCAACCAGCTAGGAATGGGCGTTTTTCGGAAAAATATCGATACTGCCGAATCGATGTTTATATTGTCGAAAAATCGATGCCGAAAAATATCGGCGTTGAAACATCGATATTCCGATATATCGATACGCCCAAAAAATTAAAAGCACGAGCAAAAAAAAAAAAAAAAAAACAGGGATAGTTTAGATTTTTCATTTCAGGTCATCGAATCGCACATCAAAGTTTCGCTGTTTCGCAGTTTTTAACAGATTGTGCCTAATGTGCTATATTTTTGGAATTCAAAAAATCGAAATCCGATATCCGCTAGAAAAAATCGATACAGTCAAATATCGAACTTAAAAAAATCGATACGAAATATCGATTAATCGGAGCAAAAATATCGATTCCCGATATATCGTATCGGTATCGCCCATTCCTACAACCAGCGTTACGATAGTTACTAACCATGTCACAATAGTTATGCAATCCGACGAGCGCCTTATAGATAGGCAGCATGAAGTACAGTACGTTATCATTCGTTGAGTTGTCACTCAACCCATGACATCCGCCTTTGGGTAGGCAATTATTTTATCACTGTTACGGTCAATCGCCGTGGGAAGCTGAGTAGTTTTATCTCGTTTTAAATATTGGAGTCTGGAAAAAAAAACCTCATAACTAAGGAAGGGTCAAAACCTCACTGTAGGTGGATTAATCTGGGTTTTTTACGATTAATTCACCACAAATTCAACTGAAATCCTCCATAATTTCCTCTGAAAATTATCTGGAAAACTCTTTGGAATGTCCACAGGATTTTTTTTAAATTTCTTCAGGAAATCGCTTCTACTTTGTCCATAGGATTTTTTTTAAATTTCTTCAGGAAATCGCTTCTACTTTGCAAGAGAAATGTCAAAATATCGTAGGAAACCTTTAACCTTTAGTTTCAACGGGAAATAATTCAAAATTTTCACGGAAAATTACTCGACATTTTAACGGGAAAACTTTTGGAATTTAGAAAAAAAAAACTTGAGATTTCAACGGAATGGAATTTTCAAGAAAAATTTCGCAATTTTCATTATTATTACGGAATTTCTACGACAAACTTTTTGGAATGTAGACATGACGTTCTCGGAATTTCAACTCGAAATTCTGAAAATTCTTGGGTTTTCTACAAATTTGAACCGGCATGCAGAATTATAATTCAGTTGCGTGACAGATTTTAAGCAGTGGCGCGCCTATGCAAGTGCTGGTGGCGGTGGCGCACACTTCTAGGAGGAATCAAATCCAACAGAAATTAAATTAATTGGCTTCGAGATTTGGTTTCACGTGATATGGACAGAAAATTGAATTTGATTTCGTTTTGAATTTTTAATTGATATTGAGTTGGATTTTATTCAGTTTGATTTTGTTGGGTTTGAAATTTGTAGATCTGAATTGCTGAAAACGTGGTTGATTTCCAATTTTTTTCCAATCATTTATGACATTTGATTAAATTTGAAAAAGTCTACTTAGACTTCAAGGGGTTGGGGAAGGGGTTTCGGAAAAGTCCACTAGGGTGGAAAGGGGGGTGGGTTTGAAAATGTGAAAATTCGGCCTACGTGGTTTGTGGAGAGTTGTTTTGAAATACTTTCAAAATCTCTTAAAGTAGTTCAATCGGGAATTATTTTCGAAAATCCATTCAGGCTCTCTTTTAAAAATGCCTTCGGAAATATATTTAGAAATTCCTGCACAAAACCCTCCCAGGAATTTCTTCAAAAACTTCTCCAAAAATTATTTTAAGTGTTCCTCAAAAAATTTTCCCTGAATAATCTAAAAAAATTCCACCAAGAATTCTTTTGGATATTTCACCAGGGATTTCCTCAAAAATTTCTTCGAAAAGCCTCCCGAATTCCTTCTTAGATTTCTTCCAGGAAATCCATTGAAAGTTAATTAGATAATGAAATAGTTTTCGGTGGAGTTGCTAATTGAATTTTTGAAAAAAATAAAATAAATAAATTAAACAACTAACACTGAAAAAATCCGAAGGTATTACTGAAAGAATTTCGTAAAGAACCCATAGAGGCATTTTCGATAAAATTCCTGCAGGAAGTTCTGGAAGAATTCTCGAAGAATGTTTTAAAGATTTTAAATTGCTGGCAGAAGCTCTGAAGAAATTCCTTAGGAAAATTTGGAAGAAATCCCTTATGCAATCTCTGGAAGAATTTATTTGAAGAATTAATAGAATAATTGCCGAAGAAATTCATGAGGAGGTATTCCTTTAAAAAATTGAAGAGTTGCCAAACAGTTTTTGAGAAACTCCAAATGGAATTTCTTGAGAAATTTATTAAGAAATATCCGAGGAATCGCTAAAGAAACTTCCGAAGGAATCCTTTAACGATTCTCCTAAGGAATTCCTAACAACATTTTCGTAGAAATTACTGAAACATTTTTTTTTGTATGCATTTCATAAAGAATTTCCTGAAGAAATTCGTGAAGGATTTTCTGAAGAAATCCGTAATGGAATTTCTGAAAGAATTTTCGGAGAAATTTTGTAAGACATTTCCGGAAGAATACATGAAGTAATTTTCCAAGGTTTTTTATTGAAACTTTTCGGAGGATTATCTGGAGGATTTTACTAGGAAATATACCAAGTGGTTTTGGCGCTTTAGGGATGTATTCAAGCCTTCACAAAAGCTTATGTGCCACAACAAACATAATTTGCGAGTCACCTACAGGCAGTGTTGTCTTACACTCTGTGCAAGAAATTCTGCTCTTTGATTTTACTCCATCTAAACGATGGACATTTAGAAAATTCAAATAGCCTTCTATTAGTTGCACTTACTTAGTTAAGATTGTAAAATCGTTTGGATGGAGTAAAATCATAGAGCAGAATTTTTTGCACAGAGTGTAGGACAACACTGCCTACAGATTTAGGTGCCCGACTGAATGAGGTTTTGGCTTAGACGAATTCCAAAGACCATTTCAACATTTTTTGTATTATTCTACTTATTAGATTAAATCTACTAGATACAGACTAATTCAAATTCACAACTAATCAACCAACCAATTCATTATTCAATGTTTGTCACCACACTGTCTTAGGCACCATCACTTGAGGTAGATTTGAAATTGAATTCTGACGAGTTCCACCTCAACAACATTCTAACAACTAACTAACAACAACAATCATAACACGAGTTTAGTACTATTCCAATCAATTCCACCACGTTGTATTGTCTTACAAATACGCATTTCGTCTCTGTAAGGCCATCTTCAGTGTCTCATGTTTTACTCGACTCGACTCAAGTTAATTGATTTTTTTATTGCGATTAGTCATCGGCGTGGCAGAATTATGATCGGCGGCGCGTCCACCCAAAATCGCCGGCAGTGGCGGCGTGAGTAAAACCACCGGCGGCGGCGGCGCATAGGTCTAAATTGATCCCTTTACGAGCTGAACATATTTAGGTTCTTACAAGCATAATGATAGACCAGATTGATTTATTCTCAAATATTAACAATTCTTCATAGTCTATCGTAAAGCAGTCGTGCGAAATTGAAATATTGTTGGTATTAAGCAATGTATGTAAGAATTTTAGTTCTCGAATAGAGTCAACAAAGTTGGCATGCTGAAGATGATTTATCTTCAAACCTTTCACTCAACTGAAAGACAGTAGTTATATTACAACAACCATGATGTTTGCAAGAGAGTTTATCTTTGTGATTGATATATCTCTGTTATTTTTTGATCTTATTATCCTGTCTCTAAATTGAAAATTGGCCGCACCGCAAATGCCATGACTAGTGATAAATATTCCTGATTACCTATTTTGGAACCATCAAAAGAAGTCTGTGAGAAGAAGAAGCCAAACTACTCCCAATACCAGACCAGTGATCATACCAGGATGGTGAATTCATCCATCAATGTGGTGCTGTCACGCATTCCTGAAACATCATCACTTTTTTCTGTAGTGCGCGTTATTATTACTCAAATGCGATTTCTCTTATAATACTGACTAAAATTCTTTAGAAAGTGTCCTTGCGATAAAATTCAATGAAAATAGTGATTGTGAGTAAACCTCCCCTAAATAAAAGGAAAAGTACAATTAAATACCAGATTGAACAGTACTGATTTTATGCTTAGTGATTTGTTAAGTATTTTAAAAGCTTCGTCAAATGCTAAAGTTTACTTTGGATTCCTTCACTTGGATCAATTAGTTACATGAAATACAATAATATGCGATTGTGTACAACAAAAGCCTTAATATATGCAAATTATGCATTATGCAATAACGGGATCAAGTGTGACCAAACTATGGGGGATCAAGTGTGTCCATGTTGGGTATTTATCTTGTAGTGTTTTTTTTTTCTATTTAATGGAAAATAAGCGATGATTAATTGAATGAGTTTATTCATTTCTACAAAAATAAAACCATGTTCAGTAAAAATTTGACAAGTAGGATATATTCAAAGTTATTTAACTTTTCTCCTTTAGAGAAAAAAATAATCAAGAGCGCTAAAATCATAAAACCTCTCTAAAACCTTTATAAATAAAGTAAATAACATCAATGGAATAAAAATGTCTTAAGTTTTCGTGAAAACAGGGGGGGATCATGTGTTTCCGGGGATCACGTGTGTTCAATTTCCCCTACATATCTGCTGAACCTGCCTTGTTTTTGTATGCCGTGTCTTCGGTAAGATGTACACAATCACGTATTTTTAAAGGTTTAAAGAAAGGATATAGCGGTTAATATGTAAGCCACTAACGTAAAGATAAACATTGTTTAATGTCATTCATCTAGAACTTCATGTGTAAATAAAAAGATTAGTAAATTGCTTATAGCTGCATCTTGGTGTTTCTAATTAATTATTAGTTATAATTAAACTTGTTTTTTGGTTTTACTGTTTTGTTCTATACTAGCTTAGAACAAAACAGTAAAACCAAAAAACAAGTTTAAACAATTAGTTAAGAATGACGAGTGTTCGGAATATGAGTCATGTTCGGGATTTGAGTTAAACCGTTATCGAATTACGAATACTTCGAGAAGTTCAAGAATGACAATTTATCCAATTCGAAGGTCACAAAGCTGCGGATTGCGTTCAAACAAATCACGGAGAACCACAGCAAAAGTGAAGCAAACTTCATTTATGGAAGAGGAATAAAAATCTCAAAGAAAGAAGGAGGCGTACAATAAAGCAAATGGAACTGTTGTTTCAACGAGGCGAGTGAAAGCTATTACATGGAGCTTTGGATGCAAAAAAATTGGGGTTGTATACAAGACACGACCGCTCGACGTAAACTACGTAAAACCAAATATAGTACACTGAACCAACTATTCCGCTCTATATAGAAGAGAAGGAACCATCCCACGACAATACTACCCAGCTTTAGCTGCATCTCCCACTCTAAAAAGGAGTAGGGACTCCATTTTCTAGCGGCTGGGCCACCCCATTCATACAACCCAGTTCAATAATAGATAATACCCTAAAAGTAGGCCCTTACCAAGGATTGGAACGCGCTTTATAAGGGATGCTTAATGCATGAAAAAACTAAAATTTTCAATAGTTCAGCGTTGATAATCAATAGTTTTAATACTACTGGCAAATTGGTGGAAAGTTTACGAATCGATTGATATATAAATCATTAAAATCCATTGAAAGATAAAGGACCTATTAATGTTACAAATCTTACATGATTTCGTGACGGTCTCCAGTTTTTAAATTCTCATTTGACACCCTGTATCAGAGTCTTCCCCTTAGACGTAGTTTACGTCAAAAACTCAAAGGTTCAGCCCAATCGGGTTGTACGTAAAGGTGACGTTGAACTACGTAGCTGTATGTAATGTACAGGTTTTCGGCTATTCTGTGCAATGAGACCAAAGCAAGCGTTTTTTAAGCCCAGCCTGAATCTGCTTTCGTTGTTTATCCTATGCTCCTGAGATTGAGTGAGCATAACTGGTGATGTATATAATTTTTGGACTAACATTTGAAAATGAAGATAAAAATAAAAATTTCAAATAATCGAGGATGAACAACACTCTCAAGCGTTCACATATCCAAATTACCAATTGATAAAAACTCGCTAGAGAGTAAGAATCGTTCGATAATTGTATCTCGATTAAAATTGCCAACATTGGTAACAATGCCAAACATCCGATTGAACTTCATTGTTGACATACGCTAGGAAAAGACTGAATTCTGTCATCAAAAGAAAAAGTAGAATCAAGAAAAAATGTCACAGCGAGGTATTAGATGCAGCTCTCAAAATAATTTTCAAAATTTAAAAATAATATTTATTTACAAATAATTTATAGCATGAGATTAGAATTTTGATTTTCTACATCATACATATATTAATTTGATTGTTAATGATAATGAAGTTTTTTCTTGAAATGATTCCGGAGATGGTACTACTTTTAATGTTTATTAAATTTCTAATCCCGCCTAATAAATCATTTTCAAAAAAGTCTTGTTTGTAATTTTTAAAATTATTTTCAATTCCATTGGTTATACCTTGCCGTCTTAAATTTCAGTGATTCTACTTTTCTTCTGATGACAGCGTTCATCCACTTCTCCTCGCGTATTGAATTGGTATTAATTAGGTTTACATTTCTAGACCAACATTTGAAAAGGGCGTAACAGCCAAAATTTATTCCTCCTTTTTCTTCGTCTGCATATATAGCTATATATGTGGACAAAGAATCAGAAGGAATGAATTTTGGCTGTCACGCCCTTTTCAAATGTTGGTCTAGATTTAAATGATAATCGATTACACAATTTGAAAAGCACAAGCCTGGCTGATAGTGTACAGCTGCAACCATTACCGACGCTATAGAGACTTACCACCCTTCGCTAAGTCAGTCTAAACCCCTGGTGGCTCATTACAGAAAAACCCATTGCGAAAGATGGGGCAGAAACGAGCCAAAGAAAGTTTACCAGAACGCATTCACTGCAGCAGCGAAGAAGATTCCGAGCACCTCTATTGGCATCAACAGACGTAAGCAAGAAGCTACCGTCAAACGCCTCCAAGCTTTCCAAGGAAAACGCACGTTTAAGTTAGCATAATAAATACTAAGTTGAAAAGCAGGCCAAGTTCTAGTTGGAGCGTAGTGCTAAGGAAGAAGAAGCTTGCGATGCACTTACGAGATTGACTCGATTCACCGAAACCAAATGTTAAACTGTTAACAAGTTTTTAATAGTAGTTATTATCATACATAGATATTGTAACACACTAGAGTCGGTTTTTTCGCGGAAGATATGGGCCGCGTAAATTAAAACAACGTAAAAAACCGCGTAAATCCCAAAGTATGTCTAAAGGAACCGAGGAAATCCAGAAATTCGCGTGAAAAAAAATCGCATAAAAAACCATTTCTGTAAAAATAACCGCGTAACAAACGACTTCAGTGTATATCGGGTATGAAGCGTTGATTCTTCCTCGATCGAATGGACCAAGAAAATTGAAAATCCATCGAGAAACGGCTGAGATATTAACGATCAAAGTCTATCATATTTTCGTGACGATTTTCATTTTTTTGCAATCGTAAAGTGTACCCCAATATAGAAAAGACAGACGTAGTTCTACGTCAAAAATTACTAACAATACAAGACTCACTTAATCGGGACAAAAACAATGATTGTCAAATATGGTATTTTTTGGCATTTTCCATATTCATAGAAATCGGCTGATCATTGTTATATTATGTTTTTGTTTAGGTTCTTATTTCCCGACGTACATAATATAATACATAATCAAACATACTAAGTCTTTTTTTTTTTTTTATTAGCTTTATTAAGGAGACTTGCAGCCCCAGGCTGGCTCGCCTCCGGACATACTAAGTCGCTTCCAGCTGAAGAAAGCCATTTCAACCGGGAAAAGTCGTCCTGTCTTTACTTAACTTCTGATTTTACAATTTATCGCATGTTCGAGCTTTATCAAGACCAGCGTGACGTGGATAATATTATCTCAGTTCATTACAACACGTAAAAGCTGGCTCTCAAGTCTCCAAACATAAAGTTTCGAAAGCCTAAGATCGATACATGCAACACATGTGGTATGTTTAAGGACAAGCCTCCCGGAACCCAAAACTAAATCCAGTTTTCAAGGGCACATCATTCAAAACGGAAGCAACGCACAACTGTAATTTTTATTATTTCACGCAGCAAAGCTGGAATAATGAAAATGATAGGTGTGCTTTGCTCCCGTATTGAGTGGTGTGCTCATGAAACCAGGGGTGCATTTAGTGTTGGGGTCCGGGAAGCTTGTCCTTAAAGTAGAGCTACCGATAGTAATAACAAAACGAAGCGTGATGAGATTCTAATAAGAAACAATGCATACCAGCTGGAAGTAAAGTCACTAGATATATCTAGTGACTTTAGCTAGAAGCGGAACACTTAGCTAGGAGTGAATCAAGAAATACCCTACGGAGCGTACCTATCACTTGATTTGAACTACTGATCAGAACCACTCCATCCAGAATGTAGGCAATTAACTTTGTGAACTGAACAAACAAACAAACGGATGAAAATAGAGCCAAACGAGGATCTAGAGAGATCGGATCGTGCTTGTGAAATTATATTAACGGATTACCAGCATGTGTGGAAGAGGTTAATATGTACAAGCAATCTATAAGACAGAAAAACGCGAAGTAATATAATTTCTGCATTCAACAGGGGTAAGTGGAAAAACAGCTCTAAACTTTCAAATCTATTTTCATAAATTTCAAATGACCAAAATGGTATGAATTACCACACAGTTGGTGCATAATTGACTGTTTTTGATACCCCACAATGATTGATTGCATTTACAACATTTAAATTGGTTTTACAATAATGAAAACTTGAACTATCGAATATAATTTTCCACTTCTCCCAGTGTACCTTATATTTACGGCTAATAACGATGGTGTTTTTACAGGATTACCAACAGAAAAGAAGGAAATTCCTTGTAAAAACCCAGATTAATCCACCTAGCGGTGATGGTGCCTTTCTCGTTCGTTCAAAAGGTTTGGAAAAATCTCAAATAACACCAATATGTGGATTGGTCTTATTTTTCATATTTGTTTATATGCATAAAAAAATTCTCGCCAAACGCAATTTGTTGCAAACAAATCGGATGAGCATAAGAGCAAAAAATGGCATTTTATTTAGTAGTTTTAAAATTAGTATTTTCGCCATAACATGACCCAACTTAACTGACCCAATTGTACGATCCGGCCAAGTTTCTATAGGAAATAATGGGACAAGATTCTGCGTCGAATGCAATCTGTTGCGAGCGACCTGAGAAGCACACATATTGCACATCAATCACAGTAACTTATATATGACCGGATTCAGTCACAATATGGTTACTGCAACCAGATTTGTTGAAATTGTGTTGCTTGGGAATAGATGAAGTATAAGTGCTAAGAAAGTGAGCTAGACTTTTTTGAACTCTTTTTCACAATAAACAGTAATTTGACCATAACATCTAAGCCCATAGTCCGATCTGGCTAATTTTCAATTAAAAAATATGAGACATTCTGCGTCGAATGCAAATGCGAGCAAATCGGTTGAGGAAAAGTGCCTGAAAAATGAATGAGTTTTTTTTAGCGATTTTTCCATGAAAAAAATGGTATAATTTTCATTCTCATAGTCCGATATGGCCAATTTTCAATAGGAAACAACAGGACAGGATTCTACGTCGAATGCAATTTGTTGCGAGCAAATCGGTTGAGAATAAGTTCCCGAAAAATGAGTGACATTTTTTACGCGATTTTTTCGTATGAATTTGTATTTTGGCCATAACTTCTGATCCCATAGTCCGATCTGGCCAATTTCAAATAGGAAACAATAGGACAGGATTCTGCATCGAATGCAACTTGTTGCGAGCAAATCAGTTGAGAATAAGTTCCCGAAAAATGAGTGACATTTTTACGCGATTTTTCGTATGAATTTGTATTTTGGCCATAGCTTCTGATCCCATAGTTCGATCTGGCCAATTTGAAATAGGAAACAATGGGACAGGATTCTGCATCGAATGCAACTTGTTGCGAGCAAATCGGTTGAGAATAAGTTCCCGAAAAATGAGTGACATTTGTTGCGCGATTTTTTCGTATGAATTTGTATTTTGGTCATAACTTCTGGTCCCATAGTCCGATATGGCCAATTTTCAATAGGAAACAACGGGACAGGATTCTACATCGAATGCAACTTGTTGTGAGCACATCGGTTAAGGATAAGTGCCCGAAAATGAGTGATATTTTTTACGCGATTTTTTCGTATGAATTTGTATTTTGGCCATAACTTCTGATCCCATAGTCCGATCTGACCAATTTCAAATAGGAAACAATAGGACAGGATTCTGCGTCGAATGCAACTTGTTGCGAGCAAATCGGTTGAGGATAAGTGCCCGAAAAATGAGTGACATTTTTTGAGTAGTTTTGCGCACACACACACACACACACACATACACACACACATACACACACACACACACACACACACACAGACATCACCTCGATTCGTCGAACTGAGTCGATTGGTATATAACACTATGGGTCTCCGGGCCTTCTATAAAAAGTTTGTTTTTGGAGCGATCATATAGCCTTTACCGTATACTTAGTATACGAGAAAGGCAAAAAATCTACAGCCAAAAAAGGATTTCTGCAGCATTTAAAATCCGAAAAATTATAAAGAAACTTTTGCAGAAATTTCCGCAGCATTTCTTGTGGCAATGACTCCTGCTGTAAAAAAATCCGCAAGAATGCCGCCTTGAATTTACAAAAGAATTTCAAGAAGGTTATCTGATAATAGCGCTCACAAGAGTTTCTGGAAAAATCCTGCACCAGAAGTGTTTCCGCCGGAAGTCATCGATCAAAATCTGCAAAAACTTTTAAAGCGATTTCCGCAGGAATTCATGAAAGGATTTCCGCAAGTAGGCACTGGAGGTTTTCCGCAGGTTGTTTTTTAAGAATTTACTTGAACTTACGACAAAATTCCCAAATCAATTTCCACATAATTTCCCAGAGGAACATTTGTAAGAATGTCCGGAGGAATTTTGTCAGATGGTCTCGGAAGAATTTCCACAGACAATTCTGGAGCGGCAGATCCAAAAATAGTTGGATTTCTACAAACGTTTTCAGGAAAATTGCCAAGAGAGTTCTCGGAGGACTAACCGCAGGATTTTCTGCAATGAATCTGCCCGCAAGTAATGATTTTCTGCACTGCCCATGAGCGTATTTTTCTAACATTTGCATTTTAATTGATTTTGTAAATCGTTTGTCAATCCTCCTTACAAATTTAATCATTTCCAGCTTACCACAGATAAACAAGATAGTAAAGACTATTTCGCTGTTGTGGGATTAGATGCAGTAAATTGAGCTTTCTGAACGATTCACAGGCCGTCTACAAAATTAACAATAATGCGAGTGTTACAAAGTAACAAATATGAGATCATTGGCAGTGCTGGAGTTCTCGGAGGCTCTTTTGCAGATATTCTCGGAGATTTTTGCTGAAATTCCAGTAAAAACTGCCAAAAATTTTGAACTAACTTCCACTAAAAATGTGGTCGGAATTTCTGAATGAACTTCTTGAGAAACTTGTTACTATACTGAAGGAAAAATAACGCCAAAATAATGGACTAATTTTTACTAGAGACTACGCAGATTATTTTACCAAATTCCCAAAGACATTTCTGTTGAAATTTCTGAAAATATTTCTCTGAAATTTCCTAAGGAAGTTACGCTTCAAACTCAGAATTATGACTTGCAACGGAGCTTGAGCAACTATGTATTATTTGTTTGTTTAAAAAATGGAGCTGTATTGTCTTATTTCTTAACCCCTACGCAAGTTTGTCTTGTGATAAATAAATACAACAAAGTTGCATATTTAATTTATTACTTCAAAAGAATTCGCGGTTTTGGCGATTTTTTTATGATTTACCATCGAACTAATGTTCCTATCCTAATCATGATTTGACTGTAAAAACGTGGCCGCCCGAGCAGAACATTTGTTCTATATAGGTTGCTATTACCTTTATACGACTGATTTCGGTCACATTTGAGTTCCAGCAACCAAATCGGTCCGAATTGTGCTGCTATGGCGTCATCGTTATTGGTCTTGAATTAATGAATCTCCAAGGCATGTACAGTAGCTTTTTAATCTCAAGAAGACTATTCAATTGGTGAGCTGTGCTTATTTTTTGTTTCTAGGCCAATCACTAGCAACTACAATCAATCTAAGCTAATACAATCTACCACATTTTTTTACGCAGCAGAATGTGTTGGCAAAGTTTTTTTTTCTACTAGAAGTTACTGAGTTGCTAATTGAATGAACATCTGAACATATATAGGAATTACAGTTGTAACATAGTTAATACGTTCTTTACAAAATCACCTTACGTTTTATTCTCCTTTATTGAAAAGGTATAAACACCTTTTCCCGCTTTCCCGCTTTTCATTCAATGTCACCGCATCCATAAACATTCAGAAGCGTGAGGTTGAGGTAAGCCTCAAGGCAGCTCGAGAAAAAGCTTCAAAACTATAAAACTAATATTATTTATAACACCGAGAGGGAACCATCATTCGCAGACATAAAAATCGTAAACTATTCCCCACTAACCCATTCCTCACTTCTGCCGCAAACTAGTGATCGTTTGTTTCCTTACCGGATGGCAAGGTACTTTCTCCGAAGAAGCACAAGAAAGCATCGAGTCATGCATATAGACTTCCGGAAACGCTAGTTGAAGATGAGTTTGCCCCATTCGCTGTTGTTGTTGTTGTTGTTGTTACACTGCAACAGCCGAGTCGACGTTTCTTTGACGGTCTTTTTCGCGAAAAACCTCCTCACAACATGTCTAAATATTTGATGAGAATGCTGAAGAACTCCATACCGCGCTTTCACTCGACAGGAGCACAGCAACGGGCAATACCTACTTGTTCGCTTTATTATGTGAGGCAACATTTATCAGAAATGAGCAAGAGTTAGAAAAACCAAACAGCGCCGCGTGGTGGCAGCATTCCTCCACCGAAGACATCGACGGCAGTGTGCTGGCTGCTGAGGGGCAAAAACTCGATCCGGAAATGCTATGCTGATGGTTGTTTTATAGCAGTTGCAACCATTCTTCATTTTCCTTCCGACCTGCCGGCACGGCAGCAAGCGCTTCAGCTCAAGGAAAAGTTGGGTTTCTCTTCTTATGACTGGATGATGTGTGGTTGCACGTATGTACGTATAGGGGGACAGTTCCGTTTTTCATCTTACGCTTCCAGCTTTTTCTTAACTAGAAACAAAGGAATAATCAAGATTTTTTTTTAGATAACATGAACACGCAACTGAATTGAGAAAAATCCTAATAATGAATAAATCCGCTCCTTATTTATTAATTTTGCTTTCCATTTTTAAATGAAGAAAATAGTCCCATATGAGAAAACGGAACAGTTACCCTATTTATGTATGAGTAAAAAGCAATATACGATAGAGCAATGTTAAAGGAACTTGTCAATGCTGTCATTGTCATCTCGAGTACGCTCTTACTCGCAATTGTAAGCTTGATTGAAACCATACTCGTAATTGCAGAGATGCAATAACAATATCCAGCTTTATTACTTCGACTGACTCAGTCTAATGAATTTGTTTAAAGTTATGCTTCTCTGTTTCAAAGGATTACAAAGCCACATGTATTAAAGCAAATTGTCTTGACTAATGCGCTAACTCTGCTGTTTGTTGTAGCGTATCCTGAGCCTCAGATTTGTTTTGAGCGCAATAAACCCTTTTAGCTAGACAGTGGTCGGGAAATCAATGGGAACATTGAAAAAATATAATCAATTATTTGGAATTAGTTTTATCTTGGTAGAAAAAGATTTGGAGAAAAAGGAATTTGTTAGTTCACATAAGTTTCTGATAGCAATGTAGATGCTCACCAAATTCATTACAAGTTTTACCTATGAAGACTCATCTTTGAAGATGTATTTAATCACAAATCGTTTCGTGTATCGCTCAACCCCATACCTGAGGATATCCTACACCAAAAGTACGTATGAATTGGTACTAAACGATCTACGTTTTCTTTGTACGAACAAAATTATCACAGGGTGGAAATAACTTCAACCTAATTAAAGGTGCTCGTTGGACAGCATTGTTGTGTTTGATTTTTTTTTCCAAAAGCCCACAAAAAATGTGTTTTTTTCCACGATATTTATTGAATACTAGATGACCCGACCAACCCGTAAGCAACTTGACGGCTCCAGTACATTGTCAGTGTACCCCGAAAAATTGGTTCAGGTGGTTCCGCCAAACTTACTTATATCGGGAGCATTTCTCGTATATGGCGTAAAAGGTTAGAGATAAAACTAATTTTATTTTTTTATTATTGTTAATAACACAATTGCATTACTCATTAGTTATTTTGATATAGGCTCGTATATACTCAAGCACTACGGGGTTGAGTGCTTAAAAATATCGATATCACTACAACGTGGTTTGTTGCTGGATTAGTCAAACCAATTAATTAAGGGTATGCGATAACACACTTTTATCTAACGAACGAAACGAAACGAAATATAAAATGTCAACACACTTTTATCTAACGAAACAAAACGAAACGAAATATAAAATGTCAAGCTCAAAATAATTATCTTATCAAAATGTCTATGTTGATTCGAAACGGAACGAAACGAAAAATTGATTTACTTTCGAGACTTCGAAACGATACGAAATCAAGGTCCATTTAATTCGAAATTTTACGGAACGAAACGAATTCAATTTTTTTCCGAGGATTTTTTATTGAATTGGTTATAGATTATATGATTTCATTTTTTCAAGTGAAAAACCGTTTTGTGACCAATAGCGTTATAGTAACAGAAGAAGCAGGCTGTGATGAACTGCATCGTTTCCGTTTATATATCACTAGCAGACCCGTCGAACTTCGTCTTGCCCACAATGGATTAGTTAGCACAAACTTTTATTTTGTTTTCACAATATAAGTTTGAATGTTTGCTCTACGATTAGAAAGACAGAACAAACGTCAAAACTTCTAGAGCGGGAAGGAGTCTCGAACCATTATATAACCATTTCTTATCTTTAAAAAGCTCCACATGCCGGATTTGGTTCCATTTGCTTGATTAGTTCCTGACTTATGAAAATATTTGTGTTTCATTTGTATGGAAACCCACTTTTCCAAATAGGGGAGGTCTTGAACCATCTTATGAGCTTTTCCGCTTTTCTGCTCTCAAGCGAGTAGAGGGATATTTTGAAATCACTCCTATAAGCAAAATTATTTTGCAGAATTTCTCTTTCCATGCTGTATGAGGTCGCACAAATGTGCGAGACTCTACATGATTTTACGATGGTTTACATTTATTCCTGCTCCAATCAGCTGCTGAATCTCGTAAAAATTCGTAACGAGTGATTTTTAGTTGCATTCCTACTAATTTTCCACTCGAAATATAATGTGAAAATATTTGTTACAAATAATACACAACTCAAACTAAGTTTATTTTTATTTTTTCCCCAAATAATAACAAAAAATCACAATATAAGATCTAAAACGTTTGGCTCCGGCACAATAGAAAGCTTTGGCTTCAGTTTGACAACCAAATCGATTCTATTCGCACCACCCAGCCTTCATATATTGTATCGCGTGTAAAAAATCTATTCCTGCGCTTATTTTCAATCGCAACCAAAAATAAGAGCCAGTTAGTCGCCTAAGAAGGACATATCTTCAGAAAAAAGCTACTTTGATATTTTTGAAAATCATAGGTAAGACACCCAGAAATCGCCTCACCCCAGTTTTTGCCCACCAATTTAAAAATATTCATTTCTCGACAACTAGTTGTTGGAAACAGTTAAAGTTCAAGTGTTATTATAATTGATTGATAATTGTGTGGAAAAAAATAGAACTTTATCTGTTTCCAACAACTAGTTTTTGAGAAATGTAGATTTGGAAATTGGGCGGCGCAAACTGGGGGGAGGGTGATTTCTGGGGGTCTATACCTAATTTGGCAGGCACGGGGTCGATTGTGGCAGTGAATGCTTTGATAGCACGTGATATTTGTACTGCGGATTAATTTTGCTTATCTATGAGACCCTTGGAAGATGATTACGATAGTTGAAATTTTGTTGGCACACTAGCGTGAAACTTAAAACCAAAGCTGAAGCACCAGCTGACCAAACTTTTATTATGTAAATAGATGACCAACAAATCTTAATGCATTCTACAACGCAGCGAACATGAAAAATTGTCTTTCGTGTTTCAAGCATCATGTATTTTGAGATGTGTGCCCCCGAAAGCGTGGGGTAGATTTGAAGTTGGATTCTAGCGGGTTTCGCTCTAAAGTACGCTTTCAATTCAGTGCAAGAAACAGCTGCTATGAACAGTATGAGGTAGAGGCAAAACATATTTTTGCATATAAACAATGAAGAAAGATCCATGAAAAAATGATAAAGATTCGTAAAAAAAACCTGATTGTTCCATAAAACACTGCCAATAGAATAGTGCGGGAGGCTCCAATTTTGCTTTTTGTTTTCCTAAAAGCCTTCTTAACTTAAACCTGGTTTGCGGCCTAATCGGAGGTGAACAAATCGGCCTTTAAAAGGAAAGAGGCGCTAGAAAAAGAATTCGTATCTTATTACATTTACACTCTAAGCCTGATGTCTCAAATATTAGGCCCATATCCTAAAAATTGAGTTAAAGATACTTTTTGGGATCTCCAGTAGCCTTGCGAGCAAAGGCGTAGAATTGTCAATCCGGGAATGGCGTGTTCGATTCTCAGTACGGTCTAGGATGCTTTCGGGTTGGAAACTTTTTCGACGCCCTGGGAATAGTGTATCCATTGTACTTGCAATACAAGATACATACTCATGCTATGGCGGGCATAGAAAAGCCTTCAATTAATAACTGAGGAAATGCTAATAGAATAATAAGTTGAAAATCAGGCCAGGTCCTATTTGGAATGTAGAGCCATCAAAGAAGGAGATACGTCTTATTTTCTGTCAAGTATTTCTAACAAAACACTGAAGACGTTTTAGAGAAGAAAACTAAATATGTATTTCTCAATCCAGAATGGGGTTATGTAGTAGGCGTTAGTAGAAAAATTTACATAACGTAAAGTTTTGAAAACAGGTTTTTTTGTTAGTTCAGCGGCGCAGCCGAAAATTTTGATAATATAAAGTATGGTATAAGTTTAAATTTGTTTCGAAATTCCGCGAAATTCCGTAAAATTTCGTTAGAAGCTAGTTTTTTCAAGCGAAATTTTTGGAACTTAACGAAACGAAACGAAATCAAGAAATCAGATTTCGCCATGCTTAAATTCCGCGAAATTCACTGTATCACGAATGTCACTGTACTCCGAAATTTCGATTCAATAAGTTTAATTGGTTCTGTCAAACTTGTGATTATCTGAATCATATTATGAAAAGGGGGCAGCAGGGACTATGTCCAAGGGCTTGACGATCCCTCCCCAGGCCATCTGCGAGTTGTGGCGCCTGCCTAGGATGTAGTGGGGTTTGACAGTGGGCCCTGTTAAACCTCTATAAAAAGCTGCATGAATCCGCAAGTAGGCTCCGCCAAAGCGACCGTGTGCCGCTCAAAGCGCACAAGCCCAAGTCCTGGTGTTAGGTGGGACGCTGAACAGCCCTGACACGACGGCCCTCCGACGAGACAGGAGGTTTGCGCAGGCCCAATAATCCGCCTTTAAAAACATCTGTTACGAACGACATAGAAGATAATACGACTCGATGCAATCGGCAACGACCTAGGCGACGAATAAAGGATCACAGGTCGCAGGTTGCGATAGGATAATCTACGATGAATTACATCCCCGCAACTTCGATGTCGTAGCGCATCACAAACGTACACACTTACCGCAGTGCGAATATTGAATCCGACCACTACCTCGTTGCAGTATGTCTGCGCTCAAAACTCTCGACGGTGTCGGAGTCGTCCGCCGCGGCTAAACATTGAGTGGCTGCACGACGGTTGACTAGCCCAAGACTATGCGCAGCAGCTGGAAGTGGCACTCCCAACAGAAGAGCAACTAGGCGCAGCATCTCTTGAAGATGACTGGAGAGATATTCGATCCGCCATTGCAAGCACCGCAACCGCCGCACTAGGCACGGTGGCTCCGGATCAGAGAAACGCAAGTTCTATGAGAAGTTGAACCGTTCACGTAAGGGCCACGTGCCACAGCCCGATATGTGCAAGTACATAAACGGGAACCTTCTTACAAACGAGCGTGAGGTGATTCAAAGGTGGAGGCAGCACTACGAAGAGCACCTGAATGGCGATATGGCAGACAACGGTGGCGGTATGGTAATGAACCTTGGAGCACGCGCGCAGGACATGCGACTTACGGCTCCGAATCTCCAGGAAATCCAGGAGGAGATCGGACGGCTGAAGAACAACAAAGTCCCTGAAGTTGACCAACTACCAGGAGAGCTGTTTAAACACGGTGGTGAAGCACTGGCTAGCGCGCTGCACTGGTTGATTACCAAGGTTTGGGAGGATGAGGTTCTGCCGAAGGAGTGGATGGAAGGTGTCGTGTGTCCCATCTACAAAAAGGGCGATAAGCTGGATTGTGGCAACTGCCGCGCAATCACATTGCTGAACGCCGCCTACAAGGTACCCTCCCAAATTTTATGCCGCCGACTAACACCAATTGCAAGAGAGTTCGTGGGGCAGTACCAGGCGGGATTTATGGGTGAACGCTCTACCACACAGACCAGGTGTTCGCCATACGTCAGGTGTTGCAGAAATGCCGCGAATACAACGTGCCCACTATTTATCGACTTCAAAGCCGCATATGATACAATCGATCGGGACCAGCTATGGCAGCTAATGCACGAAAACGGATTTCCGGATAAACTGATACGGTTGATCAAGGCGACGATGGATCGGGTGATGTGCGTAGTTCGAGTTTCAGGGGCATTCTCGAGTCCCTTCGAAACGCGTAGAGGGTTACGGCAAGGTGATGGTCTTTCATGTCTGCTATTCAACATCGCTTTGGAGGGAGTAATACGAAGGGCAGGGATTGACACGAGTGGTACGATTTTCACGAAGTCCGTCCAGCTATTTGGTTTCGCCGACGACATTGATATCATGGCACGTAACTTTGAGAGGATGGAGGAAGCCTACATCAGACAGAAAAGCGAAGCTAAACGGATTGGACTAGTCATCAACACGTCGAAGCCGAAGTACATGATAGGAAGAGGCTCAAGAGAGGTCAATGTAAGCCACCCACCACGAGTTTCTATCGGTGGTGACGAAATCGAGGTGGTTGAAGAATTCGTGTACTTGGGCTCACTGGTGACCGCCGATAACGATACCAGCAGAGAAATTCGGAGGCACATAGTGGCTGGAAATGGCCGTAAGACGATCGAATAGAGTTCGCTGCCGTACCAAACTGACAATCTACAAAACGCTCATTAAACCGGTAGTCCTCTACGGACACGAGACCTGGACGATGCTCGTGGAGGATCAACGCGCACTCGGAGTTTTCGAAAGGAAAGTGCTGCGTATCATCTATGGTGGGGTGCAGATGGCGGACGGTACGTGGAGGAGGCGAATGAACCACGAGTTGCATCAGCTGTTGGGAGAACAATCCATCGTTCACACCGCGAAAATCGGAAGACTGCGATGGGTCAGGCACGTAGCCAGAATGTCGGACAATAACCCGGTGTAAATGGTTCTTGGCAACGATCCGACGGGCACAAGAAGGCGAGGTGCGCAGTAGGAAAGGTGGATCGATCAGGTGGAAGATGACTTGCGGACCCTCCGTAGACTGCGTGGTTGGCGATGTGTAGCCATGGACCGAGCCGAATGGAGAAGACTCTTATATACCGCACAGGCCACTTCGGATTTAGTCTGAATAAATTAAATGAATCAAATCAGTAAAGATAAATTATATATTTCTCAGAAAATATGTATATAGTTTTTGCTGTGATTAATCGGAAATGAAAAAAGGGAATCAAGTCTACCCAGTCTCATCTACTGTTCTCTTCATTGGCCTTACATCCCCCACTGGTATATTGTCGCATGGCAGCTTAGTTTTCATTGGGCACTTCTCTTACCGCGAGTTTTCTAAACAAATCGACCAACACGATTGAACTTTTATGCTCAGGGAAGTAGAGACAACTTCCAGCCCGCAAATCTTCTGGACCGGACCGGGAGTCGAACCCAGCCACCTTCAGCAGGGTAATTCTTACCACGTATCTTACTGTTAGGCTAGAAAAAGATTTGATCCAAAAGTACATATAAGATTGCTCATGTCGTTCCTGTTCGCATACCTAACATCTAGGTTACTTTGACCTGGCAGCCAATGCACCGGTACTACAAATGTCAAACTGATGTTGGTGATGAAACCAAACATGCACTACAACATGATGAATAAATTATGGCCAATTGAAGCTTGCTGAAGCATAATTTGGCAAAATAATTTAAATGACTACATCGCCACTAGGAAATTCGCAAAACTGTGCATGTTGAATCTATATTCGAATACCCTTTTCTGTGTATTAGGCAGTCCCGTGAATATAATATTTTCTACACAGCATAACAGCATCAGGCTCAGGCCTTTATAACACTTTACGGAGCCATGGTTCTTTGTGATATAAATATGTATATAAAATCGATATAATCTTAATATTGAATTTTTAGGATATTATTATTTTGATGATATTATTAAAAAAAATGAACATGTGTTTTATATTTTAAGACTTCTAAAATATAATATTTAGAAGCAGTTTAAGTGTTCATTATATGGTCAGTAAATTTGTAATCAAGTGGATTAAAAATGGATTAGTACTATTTCCCCCTTATCAGGGAGTTGAAAATTCCATTCGAAACTGGACCAGTCTACTGTTCATGTTCGCAGGTCGCCATAGCAGTAGAGAGCTCTGCAGCCTTCTTGATAGATTCCTACTCACCCCCATAATGTATATCAAATGAAAAAGAGACAATATAATCGTATTACACCCTCCTCGCCAGAATGAACCGACCCGGTCCCGGACTCATGAGAACGACCGACGGTCGAAGGTCGATAGCATCCCTTTCACAATAAGGAAGTCAATTCGGCGGATCGTGTTCGGGCCAGGTCGGAAATAAAATTTGATTTGATTTTGATTGGTTTATTGTTCCTGATAATGGTCAAGAAGTGACATTTTGTAGGAGGTGTATCGCTGCTGCGCTCGTATGTGACGGCTTTCCATCCGATAGGGGCAGCCGGTGACAAAGAGGAATGCGATCAAACGAAGGGATGTTTAATGGTTTAAGTGTTATCACCACAGTCGAGGTCTAGTTTCGATTCGACGGAGCATCGAATATTTGATGCTTTCAAGAGGGTTATGAGTCAGTTGTTGGTGGATGGGGCTGCAGTAGTAAGACTTATTTCAATTTAATGGCTACTTCAAGGAAGAAGTTCATCAAACCAGTGTTGTTTTCGCTCGAGTAATTGATTTAGCTGGCTTTTCTGTGAGATCCAATTTACTAATTGCTCGGTGCGGAATGAAAGAAGTTGAACTAAACTGATAATAGGTTTAATATTTTGAATAGTTTTTCTTCTAATGGCATTTTTAGTTTTTCTCATAATACAAGTGGTGGATAGTGGAATATATATATGAGCGGACATAAATCCTCTGTCTCCAAACGAACTGTCAAACGTATCTCCAAACGTCGAGTGCAATGAAAATACTAAGGGGTGTGATGCCATATGCGCCTGGAATATGGCACAAATCTCCCAAATTGAGGTGAACGTGCCCCTGGAGCCGACGTTCTGATACCTGATCTCTAGTTCATATTGATTACTGAATATATCATTTTGGAGGATAAACTGTAAAGTCACATCAATTCGATGAATTCAGATTATGGACTGTTGTGTAGGTATGTAAATTGTGCATACGAATGCTTTGTCGCTATGTTAGGAATGAATAAGTTCTTCTTTATTTCGTCTAGCGTTCTGAGTTGTTCTTTCTGAGTATGTTGGTTCAAGACCTACCGATGAATAGTGATTGCCTTCAATATTTTTTTCGAATACTTCCACTAATCTACATGATTTGCATACGGACATTTGGGGTCTAATTAACAATATTAACAATAAACTGTGATGCAGTATATCCCAGTTAGGACTGTTATGTTGAAAAACGATAAGCAAGAAAATCAAATCCGATAATGTTGATCATGATCCTATTAATAAAGATTTCATTGTCTGCTGCTTTATTTGTTTCTAGAATCAATAAAATAAATCAAAATGTCGTTGAGGTGTGAAAAACAACTTCGCCATCCGAGTTGACCGAAATTAAGAAAATCCATTTCTTGCTTAAGAAACAATAAGGCACTAACGTTCGTCCCTCTCACTAATTATGTCTAAACAATGGATCGCACCAACGAGGCAACAATGCTTCATCAATACAGATTTATTTTCAACTTGAATCCTGTTCGTTGGTGCGGTTTGTTTTCCAGAGGTGCTCAGATGATTATCGCCTTTTGTTTCTGCCATCGAAAATGCAAAATGATTATCAGCTCAACTCATTACCGCTTGTTATGTCACTCAATTTAATTCCAACGCTGTTCTACGACATAAGCGATGCTTTACACCTAGCCGCGGCTTGCAATCGTCTCACCCTACCAACGAACGCTGATGTGCCGAAAATGTTGAACGTAGGTTTAACGTTTGGAATGGTGGCACTGTGGCTCATTCCGTAATTTCAGTCAATCCACCAGCGGATGAAGAACATGGTTTTCCTCACCGAAACAGGCATGCACAATCATTACATATCGAACGTTCTTGGATTTACTATTATGCTTCAAGTTAAATTTACGCATCGAAATTCCTACGCCTTTCACAGACAAACCGGTGCAACACTAATGAAGCTTCCGTCGAGTTCAACAGTCGTTTCAAATACAATTAATTGCACCTTCTACTCTACTATCGTATTTAACCTTATTTCTTGAAACATTGAACATACACACAAGGTTGTGGTAAAGTTACTCAGCGATGAGTTTTTCAGAAAATTGTTGGCCTTTATGTCTGCTTATTAAATTTGTGGTTTTGGGTTAAATTTTTGTCTACGTATTTTCTAGTTTTCTGGTCTTTTAGGTTCCAATAATACGGTCGAAACTTTTCATTGTGTCAACATGGGATAAAAACCTCGGATGCTGCTCGCTTTTATTGAGTTTTCAACTTGTTTTCTTTCGCTATTGAAATCAATTCATTAATTGTATTTTAGTGGAATTGAATATTCAATGTTAAATGACACTTCAATAATCTGCACCTATGCTTAAATTCCCGAAACTGCCAAGCTCCATTCTGGTTCAATGATAATTTGACGCATTTCATCATCAAATGCATAGATTAATTGGACCAAAGCTTCACACAGCGCTATATCGGCACTATTATCCATTGCTTAACTCGGCTCGATATCATTTCTCATCAGCGATGGTGGCTAATGATCGATGTCAATAGGCGTATAATTAATATGCAAATTGCGTCTTTCAGCATCATTTAGTAGATGAACACAGAAGAGCGGTTCGACCCCTTCATTTTTTATTACACTCCTAAGCCAATCTGATGTTTGATCCCGTAGCATAACTTTTCAGATCATTCATTGCAACAACCCAGCAAACCACAAGTTGTATATCAATAGTCAAAACAAATCGTATATTTGTGTGAATGTAATCACAATCGTAAATTTGATTATTCATAGTCGCTGTATGTAAAGAACAAGTCGCATGATATCGATTCCATCGATTTATTTACGATAATATGTATATTAATGTGTATGTATGTTGACCTAATCAGATTAAATCCTATATTGTGATTACTACGCTCAATATACGGCTATTCGAATTTTCTTGCTTTAAATCGTATATATGCTCACACAAGCTCGTAATATGTATCGTATTGAATTATTTTGCATCGTAATGAACAACACAATTTGTTTTACGTCAGTTTGCTCGTCAACATAAAAGTTCTCGAAATGAAAGATATTTTACTGAAAAACAAACTGAAAATTATGAGAAAAAGTGGAACATACAGTCGATTACGAAAAAAGTTTAGTCAAAATTACAAAGCTCCTGCTGGTACACACAAAACTGAAGTGAAGAGCATAACTTTGTCCTTGGAGCGAGAATCTCCGGAACCGATTATTTTGGATGACACAGATCATTTGAGTAATCCATCAAACTACTCCACAGATTTTCAAGAACGCAATGGTAAGATTTTCTCTATGTTTTTTTTATTAATTATTTTTTAATTATTTATTCAAAAAATTCTTCAGATCAAAGAGCGACGTTACTCAACTCAATCAGACAATGGGCAACCAATTACCAAATATCGCATTCCGCTTTGCAGGCGCTCACCGCTGTTTTGAATGCAAACTTGAATTTAAACCTTCCAAAAGATCCACGAACCCTTTTGGCCACACCCCGGAATTTGATCATCGAAACAATTGATGACAATGGTTCATACTGGCATCAAGGATTGGAGTTCTGCCTCAGAAAAGCATTACAACACATCACATATTCTACTACCGTATCGCTCAATTTCAATATTGATGGCTTGCCGGTATACAAAAGTTCGACAAAAAACTTCTGGCCTATATTGTTTAATATACAGGAATTTCCCGAAATTAAACCACTAATCATCGGAATATATTATGGTGTGAGTAAGCCGAAAAATGCCTCTACATATCTAAGTCCCTTTATAGATGAGCTACTGCTACTATTAGGGTCTGGTCTGAATATTAATGATCATCGCATTTTGATCAAAATAAGATGCTTTATATGCGACACGCCGGCGCGGGCATTTATTAAAGGAGTCATCAATTTTAATGGTAAATACGGTTGCATAAAATGTACCACGAAAGGAACATTTTCACAACTGTCCAGAACAATGGTGTTTCCCGACTGCAGTGCATCGAAAAGGACTGACGAATTATTCAGAGCCAACGAATATTCAAATCATCAACGTTGTTACTCACCTCTTATGAGATTACCAATAGATATGATTGAAGACATCATTGTCGCTGACTCATTACATTTGTTGGAACTAGGAGTCATGAAGAAATTGCTTACTGGATGGCGAACTGGCTGCATGTCAATGAATACTAAATGGAGCACTTTACAGAAAAGGAAATATCGGAACTATTGGTTTGCCATACGGTTTCCCATAGAAATTCATCGAAGGATGAGATCGCTAGATTTTGTTTCCCTCTGGAAAGGGCTAGAGTATAGAAATTTTTTAAACTATGCTGGCATAGTTTTAATGAAAGACTATCTCCCGGAAAAATATTTCATCCACTTTCTTTATCTCTTCTGTGCGGTTCGAATTTGTTCAGTTCATAAGTACATAAATTTGATAGAAATTGCCCGTTCACTGTTCAACGATTTCCTTCGAGAATTTAAATCATTGTATGGTATTGAATTCATGACAAGTAACGTGCACAACATATGTCATGTTGTAGATGAAGTAAATAAGTTTGGTCCTCTGCAAACGATTTCTGCGTACCCGTTTGAGAACTGTTTACACTCGCTGAAGAAGATGATTAAGACTGGACCAAACCCTTTGGCTCAGATAGCAGGACGTGTGACCGAAAACATGCAAACTTATGAATCCGTCATAAAATTACAACAATACATACCGTCCAATGTAACTAACCAAAGACAAAGTACTGTAGATACGGGGAAAACTTCCGAAAGTAAACTGGTATTTTCTAATTTCATATTAACCGATAGCTTCAAAGATAAATGGATACTAACTCAGAACCAATCAATTATTGCTTTTTCTAAGATGGTTAAAATAGAAACAAAATATTTTGTAAAAGGTCAAATCATTTCAAAGAAGCAAAGCTATTTCGAAAAGCCTTTTAATTCATCATACTTGCACATTTTCATTGCTGAACCCATTTTCGAAGAGGAGCTGCTTATCGATGTTGATTGTATTTTATGTAAATTAGTCGCAATCACGAGGAAAGAAGGTGTGGTGTACACGCCATTGATGCATACTCTGATTTAATGTAAAAAGCTTATTTTCTTCTGTTTCAAATAACGTTGGAATGATTGTAAACTCAATTCAGTTTATATGATTCATATATTGTTTTCAAATTCAAAAAGTTTAACACATTTGAAATGTAGGTTAAGTATATTTTATGTAATATTAATTTACGTCATTTCATTAAAAGGTCTCCTCCTCATCGTCATATAAATCCAATCGTTGTTTCAATTAAAGTTCTCTTCCTCATCGTCATCTTGATCGATGTCACCCTCATTCGCCTCTCGATCCATTGTATCATCACGATACTCACTATCTTCATCACTGTCGCTGTGAAGTACATCTACCAGCTCTATTGGATTTCCATGGGTGACATTATCATTGTGTAGAATATCACGAACTCCGTCTCTTTTGACCTTACGTCCTGGGCGACATGCTGACTTCCGCAACTGTTTATTGGCGCTACGTGATTTGCTATAGCGAAAAAGGCGAGTTCTGCAAAACTCCTCCAATTTCTGTGTACTATAATTAGGATCTCCGATGCAAACCAATTTAACAAGGAGCTGCAACACATTGCCGAACTCTCTAAAGCCTCGTTTAGACTTTTGCCCACGGCTAATTCCTGTCCACGTGAATCGTGTCCAGAATTCTCTAGTGAACAAGCAGTCGACGATGGTATAACAGGCGTTATCTCCATTGTTCACATAGGAATTCGGAGGGATGATTCGTGTGAAGTAAATAAGCTACAATATAAAAAAAAAACAGTTTTAAAAAGAAGTTTAAGTATAACTTTTGAATAATACATATTGTGCGCAGAGGTCATCGTTTCCAAGCTTTACGTTCCAGTCGTGCAATTGAACTTCGTTGTCAATACGCGTATGATTTTCCACCGGATCGTCCGCAACGGTAGGAACAGCTTTACCGGAAGCCTTCGAATTCATTTCTGTCAAGGCAGCCAGCCGTGAGAAATGCTCTTGGAAGCATTTTTTTACCACATCCTCCACTGTTGTTCGGATGAAAGTCTGCAGGTCTCGCTTTAGTTCATCATACCTCACAGTCCCGGTGGTGTCTGCACAAGAGAATAAACACAATTTAAATCACTATGTCATTGATATTATTATTGGAAAAAGAACCCAGATTAAATAAATTAGCAGTAATGAAGCCTCACTTGTTCATTAGTGAAAAATCCCTGAAAAATTTACCCAGTAATGCTCATTGCTCATCTCATGAAAAAATATATATATATGAGAGAAGTACAAAATATCACTGATAGGTGAATAGGCGTTATTTTTCAGAATTATTGAAACACTCGTACCATGCATACCATGCATTGTTTTTAACCCCTTATTCAATAAAAGAATGTCGACATGTTTTCAACCGTTCGAGCCCACTGTGGTATACAATATCTTGAGGGAGTGTAGTTTAATAATCTACTTGACGACTTATTGCAAAATGTTACGGGATTCCTACAGTGCTGGTTCTATAAGAAACCCGATTGTAAGGGGAATCGATCCTGTTTGAGTAGTCGTCATAATATTCAAATATGCATCTAAGCAATCCAGAACAATAATTCAAATGCAAACAAAAAATACAAAGTGAAACCAAATCATTATTTACCGTTTTTGGGTTTTTGATATAAGACTGCGACGGTTTAGTTTGAATACTATTGCCTAGCTCATAGTTTCCCAAAGTAGTGGGTCGCGACCCCCCAGCCTGTATAAATCTTATGGAAGAGGGTCGCGACCACCCCACCTCTACCTGAATCAAGTGCGATGTGACGTTATTTTCAGTTGAAACCTGTTCAGTGTAATATGATGCTAACTGGATTATATATGTCTTCACCTGTGATAAGATGGTTTTCGAAATTGGCTTGATCTGGCTCCCTTTGAGTTAGGTAAATTATCTCATCCGTATCGCAATACATGGCATCCGACTGCTGATGAATTTCACGGGAAGGTAGGGTCTCTAAAATGATAACAAATTGAGCTGATTAGAATGACGATGCATATATCGAAATAAACACATACAAATTTACTATATTCAAGTATATACAATATGTATTTTTTATGCTACTGACAGTTACATGCGGTGTACTACATGTTGCGTATTTTTATCTGCGGCATATTTAATTTAACCAGTAAAGAGCCCCGCTCATATGATACGTTTGCGTTGTGTTTGACACATTGCCCTTGGGAAAACTGCCAGAACTTACGTAAACGTATTCATTGTGCGTGGCTCTTATAAGTTTTAATAACTTACCGATAGGCATTGCGTTGATAGCTGCCTCACTGAATAGTTTTGGAAGTGGTTGAATCATCGGGGACAACACGGAAGCGCCGGAATTGTGTTTAAAATGATATGGAGCGGATGTTGATGCCATGACAGAGCTCTCAGGTACTTGTCCCTGTATTGATGGTTGTTGGGTCGTGATTGTTTGTGGCGACTTTAACTGGACAACTTGTGATCCCAGTAGCGTTTGACGAGTTGATATTCCAGGATTATTGCTGCAGTCTGACGTCAGTTTCAGTGTTGTTTCTGCTACAGTATCTTTTGCATCTTGCGACGATGCTGTAGGGTTTTTTCGAGTCAAGAATAACTGTGATTCGACTTGTTGAGATGGGTGAATTGCCACAGGTTGATTGAAAAAATGTCCGTTTCCGGTTTGGGCTGCCGATAGAACGGGATCGGATGTTAAACCGGTTGGCGCTGCTCCTGAGTATTTTGATGAAACTGTTTGTTTTTCGACAGATGATTTCTGTAGAGCTGTAAGTAGTGAACGAAAACAAATCAGTATTTTAGAAAGATATTTTTTTTGTTTACCTACCTGCAAACATTGAGTTGTAATCGGTGGATTTTCCCGGAGCTGGTTGCTTCTGCGGCTTAAGCCTTTTCTTTTTTCCCTCCACATCCGAAACCTCTTTCATTGCCAGCTCATCTGCCGCCTTTTCGGCCGCTTCAAAGCTGCGGAACTTTTTCCATATTATAATGGGAATCCGTTTAGCCGACCCGTGGAATTCTGCCCCATTTACTCGCAAGCTTTCAATTTTTTCGTTTGAAATTTTCGGCCACTGTAAAATTCCGCCTTTAATCCACGAAACTGGCACAGCGAGCACTTGAAATTTGTTGTTTTCGATAAACTGAATTACCGCGAACATCTTTGTTTCGAAACTATTTGAATTCGATTGCTTAACCGGAAAATGAAATATCACGACGCGTAGGAATATTTTTATTGCGTTCAGAAACAGTGGTGCCAAATATACTGTAGCAGGTGTTGAATAAATAATCTTTTGTTTATGGAATCAACCCAATGGTTTGACATAGTACATTTCCTGTACATTTCAATATAGAATAAGTACCAGTATTAATTGTATTGAGTTGTATGGCTGAATAATAAAAAAAAACTTAGCATCTAAGCATGAAAGTTAGAAATAGACATTTATAGGATTACATTTTATAGAATCGACAACACTGATAATTGATGGCTTGTTTTCATTTGATGTCGTTTTAGTGTACTACAAGTCAAAATAATCGTAAGTGATTCACCGATCAACGTAATAGTGATGAGCATGATCAACGTAATCGTATTTTAATCAACTTTGTTGAATTAATCTTTGTATTTACGATTCCGATATCAGTGTAATCGTTACTTTTGACCTTATTAAGTATACAAATGATTATAGCTGAAGCGAAAAAGATCTGCTTAACATGAAAGGGATAAAAATATGTTTTTCTAGTTCTACAGCTACAGTGTTGTGTAACCGTGCGTGCCTCTGAATGCCGACGTCAGGAGTTCAAATCTCATTTAGAGTGGTAAAAAAAAAGATTGATGCGCAGTATAGTTAATATTAGAACGTGTTGTTATCAATCGATTTAAATAATACAATCATGAATTGTAAAATAGATATAGCATTTCTCTTTAAATTTGCTTCATTTTACAAAGTGTCGTATATCGATTCTGAAAGTCGTAATTGATTTATTCAACGTTATCGTTTATATAGTCAAAAGAAATCGGTTGAATTTCTTATTCCTTCATAAGTCGTATTAAATGTAGAATATTATTGTCGTTATCGAATTAGAGCATGGATATGGCCTCCACTTTGGTATGTATATAGCTTTTTTGAGCAACATCTACGATTCATTCATTGGTATATTATACTGTATTGTCTGTTTGAAAGTCTGTTATACCAACAGTTTTGTTTGCTGGGAATGCCAATTCCAGTGGAACACTTTTAAACCCAACGTAAACAATAATTCGCTTGCTTGCCAAATAGGTATGCCAGGATTAATGTAGCATACCTTCCTTCAACATAACCGTTGGGAAGGGTACTTGGGAAGGCAACATCATTTATTACGTCGCCTGCCGGAAAATTTGAGAGAAAGCGAATAAAGTACCTACTAGTGCACACTCAAAAAAAAAAGCGTTTTCCCTTGAGAAAACGGCATGCCGCAGTTAATTACTTGGTTCGTGACACCTGCTGTTGCAATTTTGTGGAGCAGGAAAAAAATGGTACTCTTGGAAAGTATGCCATTTTTCAACTTTATGGTTCCTACCTTGTAGGTCACTCCGAAAATGGGTTATTCCGATTTTACCCTTTTGTTAAATGTTCCTCATCTGGAAATAAATTATAGGCACGTGATTAAGGGGCCTTTTTGGGTACCTAAAGTATCACACCTGGACATGATACATAGTTTGTAGTTCGATGTTGGTTGGGATCAAATGTCATTCACCGAAAAATGCAATTCATTGCAACTCAGGTAATGCCAAAAGTTCCACTTGTACCCTGTCGTCGCTGACCGTTACAGTATTTATTTATTTATAATCAGACTAAGGCCGGAGTGGCCTGTGCTGCACATAAAAGACTTCTCCATTCAGCTCGGTCCATGGCTGCACTTCGCCAACCACGCAGTCTGCGGAGGGTCCGCAAGTCGTCCTCCACCTGATCGATCCACCTTACCCGCTGTGCACCTCGCCTTCTAATTCCCGTCGGATCGTTGTCGAGAACCATTTCACCGGATTACTGTCCGACATTCTAGCTACGTGCCCGGCCCACCGCAGTCTTCCGATTTTCGCGGTGTGAACGATGGATGGTTCTCCCAACAGCTGATACAACTCGTGGTTCATTCGCCTCCTCCACGTACCGTCCGCCATCTGCACCCCACCATAGATGGTACGCAACACTTTCCTTTCGAAAACTCCCAGTGCGCGTTGGTCCTCCACGAGCATCGTCCAGGTCTCGTGTCCGTAGAGAACTACCGGTCTTATAAGCGTTTTGTAGATAGTCAGTTTGGTACGGCGGCGAACTCTATTCGATCGGAGCGTCTTGCGGAATCCAAAGTACGTACGATTTCCAGCCACTATGCGTCTCCGAATTTCTCTGCTGGTATCGTTATCGGCGGTCACCAGTGAGCCCAAGTACACGAATTCTTCAACCACCTCGATTTCGTCACCACCGATAGAAACTCGTGGTGGGTGGCTCACATTGACCTCTCTTGAGCCTCTTCCTATCATGTACTTCGTCTTCAACGTGTTGATGACTAGTCCAATCCGTTTAGCTTCGCTTTTCAGTCTGATGTAGGCTTCCTCCATCCTCTCAAAGTTACGTGCCATGATATCAATGTCGTCGGCGAAACCAAATAACTGGACGGACTTCGTGAAAATCGTACCACTCGTGTCAATCCCTGCCCTTCGTATTACTCCCTCCAAAGCGATGTTGAATAGCAGACACGAAAGACCATCACCTTGCCGTAACCCTCTACGCGTTTCCAAGGGACTCGAGAATGCCCCTGAAACTCGAACTACGCACATCACCCGATCCATCGTCGCCTTGAACAACCGTATCAGTTTATCCGGAAATCCGTTTTCGTGCATTAGCTGCCATAGCTGGTCCCGATCGATTGTATCATATGCGGCTTTGAAGTCAATGAATAGATGATGTGTGGGCACGTTGTATTCGCGGCATTTCTGCAATACCTGACGTATGGCGAACATCTGATCTGTGGTAGAGTGTTTACCCATAAATCCCGTCCGGTACAGCCCCACGAACTCTCTTGTAATTGGTGTTATTCGGCGGCATAAAATTTGGGAGAGCACCTTGTAGGCGGCGTTCAGCAATGTGAACGGTAGTTGCTACAATCCAGCTTTTCGTCCTTTTTGTAGATGGGACACACGACACCTTCTATCCACTCCTACGGCAGAACCTCATCCTCCCAAACCTTGGTAATCACCGTTACAGTAAGGAGCTTCAATTTTTGTCATACCTGTTGAAACATAAAACAATATTTTATATTGTTTTTGAACTGTTAAACCTTTTTTTTATCGAAACAATAAAATTATTTGTTAAACAATTGTTTTTCTTTTTGCTGTATTATAAATTTATTATTCTAGTCTGTACCGATGAGAATCTTGGAGTTCCGAAATAAACTTTGAGATTGCGAAAAAAAAACTCATATATTATTCCGAACATCATCCCTCGAGGATTGCTTTTCGATTCCCAGCACAAGCGAACCATTTCTTAAGCTCAAAAGAACTCCGTTTGGAATCACAAACGTTATCTGATCGGATGCCTAAAAAAATTCATTCGGAAATCCAAAAGGATTTTGTACGGAAACCCAAAAAGATTCCATTCGAAAATCCAAAAAGATTTCGTTTGAAAGCCTGAAAGTATTTCGTGCAGAAGCTAGAAGGATTCCGAACGGAATCGGAAGTCTTCGCCATTTCATAGTTTAAAATTTCAAGAATCTGTTCAAAAGCTCTGAAGGATTCCTTTCGGAGGCAGAAAATTATTCCGTTATGCAGCTGAACAGAATTCCGTTTGTATGCCTGGTAGGGTTTCTTTCGGAAGCCCAGAAGGATCCCAATCATAAGCTATAAATTCACAAGTCCAAAACAATTTCGTTCCTTAGTCCAAAAATAATCCGCTCGGAAGCCCAAAAGATCTACCCTTCTTATTCCAAAAGAAGACCATTCCAATCCTTTTGAGTTTTCGAACGATACTATTAAGGCTTACGAACGGAATCATTTCTGGCTTCCTAATTCTTTTGAACTTTTCATCGGAATCTGTTGTGCTCTCAAACGAAATTGTTTTCAGTTTTCGAATGAAATACTCTAGGCTTCCAAACGGAAACTTTTTGAGCTTTCTTAAGGAATCTGGATCTTTATTTGAAGCCTTCTGGGCTTCTTAACGAAATCTATTTGGTTTCCATTGAATTTCCAAACAAGATACTTTTTAGATTCCCTCCAGAAACCTAAACAATATTTCGCCCAGAAGCCCAAAAAAATCCTTTCGGAGGTCCTAAAAGATTCCTTCCGATCGCCCAAAAGGATTACATTCGGTATCCCAATCGTTCCGTTCTTTAGGGAAGGACCGTTTGGCCGAATGCCATTTGGCCGAAAGGGTCATTTGACCGAACAGACCATTCGGCCGAAAGGGTTATTTTCCCGAATTGATCGTTTGGCCGAAAGGGTCACTTTGCCGAAAGGGACATTTAGCCGAAGGGTAATTTGGCCAAAAGGGTCATTTGGCCGAAAGAGTCATTTGACCTAAAGGGTTATTTGGCCGAAAGGGTTGTTCGGCCGGAAGGGTAATTTGAAAGAATAGGCCATTTCAAAAGTGAGACTTCTTCTCACTACTTATTTCCCACTTCGCCTAGCTACTCACTTCTCACTTCTCATTTTTCACAGTTAGGAGTTAGAAATTAGGGGTGAGAAGTGAGACGTCTCCATTCTCACTCCTCATTTCTCATTTCTCACTGTAAAAAGTGTCAAGTGCTAAGTGAGTACATAGTGAGACGTCTTACTACCCACCTCGCACTATTCACTTTTCACAGTGAGAAGTGAGAAATTAAGAGGGGAAAGTGAGACGTCTCATTTCATGCTTCTCATTTTATACAGTGAGAAGTGAGAAATGAGGGGTGAGTAGTGAGACGCATCACTTCTCACTCCTCATTTCTCACTTTTCAAATGATCTATTCTGCCGAACGTCCTATTCGGCCAGATGTCTTATTCGGCCAAAGGACCAATTCGACCAAATGTCCTATTCTGCCAAATTACCCTTTTGGCCAAATGACCCTTTCGGCCAAATGACCTTTTCGGCCAAATTACCTTTTCGGCCAAATTAACTTTTCGGTCAAATTATCTTTTCGGCCAAATTACCTTTTTGACCAAATGACTTTGGGTTTCGGCCAAACGACCCTTCGTTCCTTTGAGCTTTCGAGCGGAATTATTAGAAAATATAAAAAAATAGTTCTTGAGTATTTGAACGGAATACTTGGGCTTCAAAAATGGAAATTTTTGAGCTTCCGAAAGAAATCCTTTCGGATTTTTGAGTGGAGCCTTTTGGGTTTCTTAACGGAATCCATTTGTTCTCAAATCAGAATCCTTTGGGACTCTGGGACTTTCGGAAACCTAAACACCCAACAAACATTGAGGACGGTCTACGCGCTTGTACAGCTAAAAGTAATCTTCTTCAGCTAAAAACTAGCTTATTCGGCTTAAATTGTTTGTTTAGAAATACTCCGCTTAGAAGACCAAAAGAATTTCATTCGAAAGCCCAGACATTTCTGTTCGATAGCCCAAAAAGATTATCATTAGAATTCGGAATTCGATAGCCAAAAATGATTACAATAGGCTTCTGAACGGAATATTTTTAGACTTGAATTAAATTCTTCAACAGAATACTTTTATGCTTTCGAACGAAATTGAATCATTTGTTTGAGAAACTGCATAAGTCCATTTTACACTATTTCGAAAAAAAACAACAAAAAACTGTATTTTGAACAAATTTGCACCGAATCTTTCGATTTCTTCGATACAGATCAATAGTTTTGGCAAAACTTAACACCCTGAGGCATTTTCAGTGCAAAAAATCTAAGCAGTACTCCACATTTGCTCTTCAAAGTACGTGGACATATGTAGTTTCTCAAACAAACGAAAAATTTTCCATACATTCCTGAACAAAATTTTTTTTTCGTATTTTCTGCCAGAATACGTATTTTTGGACGAGGATTCAGAATATATAAAAATGTTACACATGCAGTTTATCAAACAAACGGTTCAATTGTAATGGGCTTCTATTTGAGCTCTCGATCATAATCCTTTCAGAATTTCTTAAAAAACAGAATCACCGTCTTCGACCAGAGGTCGCACAGACTAAATGAATTGTACCTAGTATTAGACAACGGATGAAACATTTACCCAACACCCAGTGGACTATTGGAGAATTTTCCGCTTTACGAAAAGTTTCCTTGTCAGGTGCGCGGGAAAAGAACCCACACCCCACAGTACGCAAATACGCCCAGACGACTGACGCTGTTAACCGCAAGGCCCTGACAACAGGGCACTCGAATGAATTCCAAAGGAATGTCATTTTAAAAAATCCGCTCCGTTTAAGGCCGGGCTTTCGAATGTAACTGTTTTCGGCTCCTGGTGTTAATTTTTGTGAGCTTCCGAATGGAATCCTGGTTTGGGATTCTTATTTGGTCTTTCTATCTCAATTCCGGTGATATTCCAAACGGAATCCATCTGCGATTTCCATCTAAGATGACCACAAGAATCCCGTTTGGAAGCCCAAAAAATCTCCGTCTATAAGTCCAAAAGAAGTCCATTCCGTTCTATTGGTCCTTCGAACGGAATTCTTTCAAAAACTCAAAAAGGATTCCATTCGGAATCCCAAAAGATCGCCGTTCGTAAGCCCTAAAAAAGTCCGCTCCGCTCGATCGGAAATATTTGGGTTTCCAATCGGAATTTTTTTGTACTCTCGGAATGATCATTTTTGAGATTTTGATCAGAATGGCGTCCTAAAGTCCTATTGAGTGCGTGATCTCTCTTGTTTCGGACAGCAGAACGATCGCGCGGTCGGCCGAATTATTGTGTTCTGCATTGCGTGTCCGGTAATAAAATTAATCAGTTCAGTGCGTGATCTCTCTTGTTTCGGACAGCAGAACGATCGCGCGGTCGGACGAATTATTGTGTTCTGCATTGCGCGGCCGGTAATAAAATTAATCAGTTCAGTGCGTGATCTCTCATGTTTCGGACAGCAGAACGATCGCGCGGTCGGACGAATTATTGTGTTCTGCATTGCGCGGCCGGTAATAAAATTAATCAGTTCAGTGCGTGATCTCTCTTGTTTCGGACAGCAGAACGATCGCGTGGTCGGACGAATTATTGTGTTCTGCATTGCGCGGCCGGTAATAAAATTAATCAGTTCAGTGCGTGATCTCTCATGTTTCGGACAGCAGAACGATCGAGTGGTCGGCCGAATTATTGTGTTCTGCATTGCGCGGCCGGTAATAAAATTAATCAGTTCAGTGCGTGATCTCTCTTGTTTCGAGGCGGGCTTGGTGGTCATATGGCTACTGCATCTGCCTCATACGAAGGAGGTCGTGGGTTCAATCCTAGGTCCGTTCCATTCTCCTACTTTGTATCTTTCTCTTTATTTCTCATGTTCTAGCAATCGCTAGAACTGGAAATGGACTTCCATACCGTTTCGATTACTATTCCTATACCTTCAATTTGAGTATTCTAACAGTAATCTGCTAGAATTGGAAATGAACTTATAGAGCTCGTTTCCTACATCCAATTAGAAATTCCATCAGTTACCTTCTCCTATCTATCACATTGGCAGCTCGTTAACCAAGACGGACCTCTGCCTCTCCAACATAACCCAGAAATTCCAACAAATTCCGCATGAACTCGTGGCAAGTGCAGAGGTATATTCGGCTTGCAGTGGGCGAGTGATTGCATCATCATTTCCTCCCCTTCCCTACATTGACTTGCATTCTGACGTGGCAGGCGCCAGTATGACCTAACAAATGAGATCACCAGTACTTGTACATTGAAGATGTGTGCTAGTCCCAAGCAAACATCTGTTGGTTCCCTGTGCAAGAACAGCTGATCTGGTCATAATGGAGTAGCAACTACGAGCAGTCAATCAAGCTCAAGCTCAAGCTCAAGAATGGCGTCCTAAAGTCCTATTTCGTTTATGGTTACAAACGATAGTACATCGGTCAAGAATACATGAACCGATGTTATATTAATTCTGGGCATAATCTGAGTCAGTAAAAATTATATTTTTGTGTTTGAGACATTTTAAGACATATTTCAGGGGGAGCGAATTCTGTTGCTGAAAAGGCAACATTTCAGAACGAATGAACCAACACCCCAAAACCCATATGGTCGGGATTCTGCCAAAACGCACCAAGTGGCTTATTGACTGACTTGTGATATTTTGATCCTGAAAGTAAAACGGAAATCATTTCATATAATTTGATCCACACATCTGCTGTAGGATATCCTTTGTTACTGGGTGGTGGGAAATCCAATACGACTTTTAATCAATTAAATCTGCTAAGCGAAATCTTGACCAGAAAAATTGGTAATTTTTTTGTTGGCGCTTGGTGCGATTTGGCAGAACCCCAGCCATATATTACCCGACCAGTAGATGGTAACAGATTTATATCAGAGCTTGTTATTCTGTTACAGCAATTTTTTATAACAGCGGTTGTTATAAAACATGTACCATTAGTAGTTAAAATAACAAAAATTGTAACAAAATCTCTTCTAGTTTTAACAAAAATATTACTAAAGGTGTTATTTATTGAACAAAAATATAACTCGTTGTGTTACATAAATAGAGATGAAAATTGCTTATACTATAACAAATTATGTTCTTGAAAAGATTATGATTATCCTTAATGTAGGCAATTAACTTTGTTCAGCTGGTTCAACTTTGAATGTAGGTTTAGGGTAAATGATATATTTTGGACATGTACATATTTTGGACAAGCCTGAGCTTCTTCGATCAATTTTAGATAATGTGTAGGAAAATTTTTATCGAAAATATGATCATTGTATACTTTTACCTCAACTCTAGCGGCTCCTGATGAGAATTCACAAATCAACTATTATTTATCTTTAAAATTACCTAAAATGTAAAGCTTTCCACCAAAGTGCCTGCTGGACGCCAGTATGCAGGAGAATATGCATTATAGGACTCTTCATAACATGCACCTGAAACACGTTTAAATTGGTCCAAACGGCAATCTTGAGGTCCTGCGGCCAAAGTTTAATTGTAATTCAGATACTAACATATTCCAATCGCTTAACATGAACTTGAGACGGATGAAAAAGGAGTGACCAAAATGAAGTTATGTTTTTATGCATCAGACATTTATTGGTCACCCCATGTACAGTACATGGATGAACCATTAATTGCCAACTTTCAGGCTGTTTTCAATGATATCGATAAGATTGCGAAACAATGTTAATTTCTGGTTTAATCTATGTCAGTTAAGCAAATAAATGCATTTAAATGAATGTGGATACGTGTAGGTAAGTCATACCATTGAGATCTGTAGGTGGCCATTTTTAAATTAGGAGAAAATGACTCTGTCCAAAATATATGCATTTTCCATGTCGAAATTATATATTTGATGTCCAAAAAGAAAATATTTCGGTTCGCAGTATATCACAGTTTACACCTAGTAAACGTAATTTACTCAAAAATTGGGCAATGGAGACGCAAGACCAATCATAGGTTATGTATTTGGATGAACCTAGTGGTTTTCAATTGTTTTATACTATTCAATCCCGATATATTTTCTAATGAATGTCCTACGCTTGTCCAAGATACATCATTTACTCTATACTGAAGGTGGTACCTTCGTTTTGTTTCCCAATTCATATCTACCAAAAATGTAGGCAATTTATTTTTTCGGCGAAAATAAACATAACACATTATGTTATAATCATGTTATGACGATCATGAAATTCTCTTTCCTCCATCTAGGACAGAGATTTTATAACAAAATTATTACAAGTTTTGTTATTTGTAACACATATTGATATAATTGTGATAAAATTTTGTTATGACTAACTGGTCGGGTTATGACTAACGGGTCGGTTAGTCATAACAAAATTTTATCACAATTATATCAATATGTGTTACAAATAACAAAACTTGCAATTATTTTGTTATAAATTCTCTGCCAAAGATGGAGGAAAGAAAGTTTCATGATCGTCATAACATGATTATAACATAATATGTTTATTTCTACCTAAAAAAATTGCCTACATTTTGGTAGATAGGAATTGGAAAATGTGAGGTACCACCAACAGTATAACTTGAATCTACATCCAAAGTTGAACCAGCTGGACAAACTTAATTGCCTACATTATGGATAATCATAATCTTTCCAGGAACATAATTTGCTATAGTACAAGCTATTTTCACCCCTTTTTATGTAACACAACGAGTTATATTTTTGTTCAATTGATAACATATTTAGTAATAATTTTGTTAAAACTAGAAGAGATTTTGTTACAATTTTTGTTATTTTAACTACTAATGGTACATGTTTTATAACAACCGCTGTTATAAAAAACTGCTGTAACAGAATAACAAGGTCTGATATAAATCTGTTACTATCTACTGGTCGGGTAACTGGTCAGGTAACCGAAAAAGGTTGAGTCAAGTGCCCTGCTAGGTGCCCTGGAAAGTCTTAACTGTTCCATAACTGTGGGACAATATTGTCGTGGTCACAATTATGAAACCCTGATCAAATAGTATTTAATCAAATAAATCAAATGTAAAGCAATTTAAGCATTAAAATTAGTCAAAACTTTGATGGGTTAACAGATAGTTAACTAATTTTGCTGATAGACATTCATTTACCATTAGAAATAGTGAATTTGATCGTGAAATTATTGTTTTTGGGAAAAGTGTTCCATAATTGTGACAAAGTGTATGTGTTTTGGAATTATTCTAATTTGTTTTGTGATACAAACACAGTAGATTAAGTATTTCAATTCGAAATCATTGAGGTGTAGCAAAATGCGTCTTATAAGAGCTAGTTTACTGTAACAATGATTTTTAAGATCATATGCTTAAAAACATATTTTCATCGAAACCTTTCCACTAAAAAATCAGCCAGATAGTTAAGGAAAGAATAGACATACATCTTTCCAAAAAGCAATGGCCCATTTGTAAAATGCCAATGAGATTTATATATCTTGGCTTGTTCTACTCCAGTGGAGGCATGTCTCACATACGCATCGGCTCGGAAGTTGTCTACAAAGTTCTGGTGTGTCGTCTCGCAATAAACGTAAAGCATTTCTATCCGCACACATTCCGGGCAACTTCCGGTAGCAAAGAAGACCGCACAGCAAAGTGCTGAGACCAGCTCAACCCAGCCGGAGCTGGTGAGTGAGATTTTTGGCCTCAATAGAAAACTATCCTGTATCAGGAGTACCACTCTTGCCGACACCAAAACGATTTCCATGCCCCTCCCGTGGTCGCCGTGTGAAGAGGAAGCGACGACGATGATTGTCGAAAAAGTGGGGGATTTATTTTAATCCATTAGTTTTAAGTGGTGATTTTGAGAACCCATTGGAATGGAAAAAGAGATATGCGATGTGCTCCTCTCCCAGTTTTTATTGCCGCCCGGAGTAGCGATTAAGCGAATAATTTCGAGAACCCGTCGATGCCGAGGGACGAGAATAGCAGATTTGGGGTTTTGACTGCGGGATGTTTGTGGACGGATTTCAAGTACGGGATATCCGAACTACAAGTTTGCTAATTTAAATGAATGCCCAGATTGAATTTTTATGGATCTATAAACATAAATGCAGGAACTGTTTTCAGCATGAGTAAAAATCCTGGAAAATGTTATCAGTTTTGTTTTAAGCTTTGTGTTATGTTTTCGTGAAGCTATGAACCAGTGCACCATCGTTTATCCCATAAAAAACGGATAAAAGCAAAGCAAATGTACACTGATCTCACAATCATGTATCGCTCACTATGTATAGAATCATTCAATCGATAATTGAACTGTTCGATTAATAGTTGCCTGACCGATAATGATTCAAATATGTAATGTTTTTGAAATGTGTGTTTGAAAAATGGAGACTGACCTAATTTGTATTCCAAAAGCCTAATCCATACTTCTATGTGAATTTTGAAATTAAAATGTGGTGTAGTTAAACTATGTTAAATTATAATTGATGATAAGCTACATAAATCCGAAAGTAAACTCAGCCATGGTCATTACCGAAGTGACCATTAGTTGTCCTTCATAAGGGAATAGCCTGGATGACGATTTTGAAAGATCATCGTGTAGGGCAAAAGGACCCAAAACGCTCTCCGATGCAAAACGCCTTTTTGGTGTTCCTTCATCTTTCCTGTGTTTGAGATGTTGGTAACAAAACAAGACCCAAAAATAAGTAGGTTGGGCGAAAAAAGTGTCAAAATAATCGAAAGGAAGGTAAGAAACAACCGCTCTAGTTGTACTATCCCACAATGTACCACTCGTCTCCACGAACTTTCCATACCAGAATTCTGATTCGCCGACGTGTGGTGCGTTGTTCCTAGGAGCTGCTAGCTGAAAGGCATTTCATCACATGTGTTTTCCGGCAACTAAATATCACCACTTTTTGGAAATGTTAATATCGTGTGGGACCGAAATCCGTCCATCTCATGAGATATCAATAAATTAAAGGAAGGTAAATGTAATTAATTTAGAAATAATTTATCTTATCCTGTTCAGATGCTTGACAGCAAGCTTTTAGGGCATTGAAATGGAAAGCTGGCTTTGAAATTAAAACAACAAAAATTAAAAACATATCGCCACCCACTAAGGGCGGAGTTTGTGCCGCCATTTTTTTGCGGGAAGAGCATAATTGCACCAAAAGTAACTGTGTTTCAATTGCTAATTGCGAATCATTAATAAGATAAGGGGAATACAAACCGAAGGATGCGCTTCTTAAGGTGCGTAGTTTTTTATGTGTAAATGTGAAACACTTCAAAAGTAGAAGCCTTCATCCTTCAGTGTCAATGACAAACGGTTCATTTGCATTCGATTTCTATTTTCTAGTGACTTTTTCATATAGTAAGATGGTTCACTGTACGGATGTTGATGCCCCACGGTATCATCAAAACGGTTGAGATTTTCTACAATGTTAAGATGACATCAGATAGCTATATTGATGAATGACGTAAAGATACCCGTAAAAATGCGTATCACTAGATATTTTAATAATCTTTCTAAAATTCAAATAAAATTTCCTCGCCAGATGCACCATCCTATTTTCTCACCATTCTCAATTCCCATCCATTACTCTCGTGGAGCACCTTAAAAAGCGAAGTATCCATTAGCTTGGCCAGACAGATAAATGAACATGCAGTTGTCAAAGTTTTACGTTTTGTTCAACATAAAAGTTTCCCCTTTTGACAACCGTCGTAAACGACCAGGATGTGCTTTCATTTCTTTCCAACCTTGGAGTAGTCAACGGTACATGCTCGACACCAGCACCGCACCGGCAGGATGTAGTTGCTTGAAAAGCGTATCACTGTCTAGCTTTCATATTTCGGCCGGAAAGTCTTCTCGGTGAATGCTGCAGTATCATGTCATGCTCGTCTCAGTCACGATTGACAGGAATAATTTATCAACTTTCCGTCGTCTTTCACGGGAATAAAGCAACTATCATAGATTTATTCATTTATTTTTCTCTGGTGCGGGAAAATTCATTTTTATTTCTCTGGTACTGGAAAAGAAGTTTTTGTTTGAATATTGAATACCCTTTGTTGAAAACGAGTATTAAAGATGACGACACTATTTTCCAGCGATCAATCGGTACTAGATAATACATAAATTGGTCTATAACACGAGTTAATACTACTTCACTAAGTAGTTTTACGACTTGACTAATAGATACTCGACATCCTCACCTAATCTGTTTCTTCTATGGAAGTATCAAAATGTTTGTCTTTCTTCAATTTAAAATTTTGTGCAAAGCTTACAGCAGTCACACCTGTATCAAATACCACTTAAGATGCTCATTGAACTTACTTGATACTTGATGGGATACAGCTCTTCGATGAACCTACGCCGAATGGAGTATCCTTCTCCACTGAACTCGACCCTGGGCCAAACGCTTCCAGTCGCCCTGAACATTGAGCGCCCTCAGGTCCTCTACAACTGCAAAAAGCCATCGTGTACGCGGCCTTCCACGAAGCCTGCGGCCTCTTCCGGGTTCTCTACTAAATATTATCTTCGCTTGACGTTCTTCCGGCATACGAACAACGTGACCAGCCCACCGTATCAGGTATCAGGTATCAGAACGTCGGCTCCAGGGGCACGTTCACCTCAATTTGGGAGATTTGTGCCATCGCCTTCACAGCCTTTTTCATCACACACCTGACGGAAAAGGAAGTGAACAAAAGGAAAGGAATGTGGATGGGAGAACAAAGGGAATGTTTGGAAAAGGGCCCTTGAAGAGGGCATACAACGCATAAGCGTACAAGAGCTTATAGCTCCTTACCACAACGGGTTATGAACAACAAAATACTCTGAAGGTTCAGGTTTCTGAAGTCAATTACACTAAGTAAGTGTTTACCAAATATTTGGAAGCGCAATTGTGCATAGACTGGACAGTTACATGTTAGATGATAAGAAGTTCCATAATCGGATTCTCAACTATCACAAACAGATGATTCAACGCGTTGAATATTTGCCATGTGATAGTTCAGTCGGCAGTGACCTGTCAAGGCCTTGACTAAGACACTGCAATTCTGTTTAGACAGATTAGCTAGATAGCTTGCTACTACCGGAGATGGCTCCCGGATGTACAATTTTGTTTGATGACATGAATCCAGACTACTCCAATGCCATTTGTGCTGAGTGACAGCCCAAGAGTTGATCAAAAGCTTCACCCAACACTTGGATATTGGAATAGCTGGCTCAGGACCAATAAAGTCATGCGATGCTCCATTACGAGCTAACTCATCAGCCAATTCGTTTCCAGCTATGGAAGAATGTCCAGGTACCCATATAAGGTGTAAAGTATTAACTGAATTCAGTTCCTCAATTTGAGTTCGACATGCGATTACTAACTTCGACCTTGAGTTGGCCGAGGCGAGAGCTTTAATAGCTGCTTGGCTATCTGAACAGAAGTATATTACTTTGCCCATAATGCGTTGCTGCAGTGCAGATTGCACTCCATGATGGCAAATATTTCCGCTTGAAAGACAGTGCAGTGTGTACCCAGTGAGTGTGACTGTTCCAATCTCAGCTCACGCGAATAGACGCCTGCACCTGCTCTACCTTCGAGGAGGGAGCCGTCAGTGTAACAAACAATGCTGTCCGACATACTTCTCTCCAAATAGCCAGATGTCCACTCATCCCGCGAGGGGAATTGTGTTGAAAATGTCCTATAAGGAAAACTACTAACGTGTGTGAGATCACTTGGAGCAAGAAAAGTTTTGTCCCAATTAACCATAAGCGGTAACAACGAAGTGTGTGTAGAACTGCGGTTTACAGGATTCTCTTCCATAAAACCGAGTACCCATAGTCGGTAATGTAATAATTGGTTAAATTCAGAGAATTCGGATATCTTCCTTAATGAACGCCAAAGAGCAACTCTTTACCAACACCATATATTGAACTGTCTTCTACAGTATTCTGTTTCCAACTCCTAACTAGAACGTACCAGAAACCCATGGCCAACTAACGATTCTAATAGGATACTACATCCCCCCTTTACTTATTCTTAAACAAATCATTATTTTCTAATCAAGTTACATAGTGTTTAAGATAATGTGGAGCCTTCATTTCACGACGAGTTCGACGAACTACTGGCGATTCTTCATCCCCTGTATGTCTTGTATCAGTCGAAGGTTCCTTACCGTTAATTTCTGCTTGGTTGGTTACTTCACTTGTCTCCGCACTCTCATCTATTTGTTTAATGTATTTCTTCAGATGGGCAACATTTCGGTAATACACCTTTCCTGATTCTTTTGACCGAATTTCTGCTTCTGATCCGTTCCTGTTCACAATATCAAATAGCTCCGATCCATAATTGGTAGCCAATTTATTTTCCTTGTTGACACGTTTAGCTACCACGACATCTCCTTCTTGCAGTTCATTTTTCGAGGCATGTCTTCGAGCGTCGGATGTTTCTGCTGTTAACAATTTCTTCTCCCAATCACGATCCCTTATTCCTTCTGATAGAACGTTTGTTGAAAGATTTGCGCTTGGTACTTTGTCCCTCAAAACCCGTCCGAACATCAAAGCCGACGGTGCCATTCCAGTCAAAGTATGTGGAGTCGAGTTATACATTAATAAAAAGCTCCTTAAGTCCCACTTCCAGTGTCTGTTCTTCTCTTCTTGACTGATTCGCAGTCGTTTCAGAATTGTGCTGTTCATACGTTCTACCTCACCGTTCGCCTGTGGCCAATATGGAGTTGTCCTCTGATGATTTATCCCGTATTCCTCACAAAAAGCCTTGAACTGTTCGCTGATGAACTGTGGTCCGTTATCTGATCTTAATGTTTCTGGAACTCCAAACCGACTGAAGGTTTAAAAATGTCCATTGATAGTCAATTCGGATGTTGTTTGTTTCAATACTATTACTTCAGTAAATCTACTGAAATAATCAACTAATACAAGCAAGAAGTGTCCTGAAGGTAGCGGTCCAAGAAAATCGATAGCCACGTCCGTCCAAGGTTTTTCTGGCATCTTTGTACGTTGCATTTGTTCTGGAGGCCCTACTGCTGAAACTAAGATGCATGAACCACAACTTTTGACATACTTCTCGACTTGATTATCCATTCGTGGCCACCAAACCTTTTGTCGCAACCGTCGCTTCATCAAACTCATGCCTGGGTGTCCATCGTGAGCACACTGGAGAACAGTGTGTTGGAGTGATTCAGGAATAATCAGCCGATCTCCTCTCATCAAAACACCATTAGCTAAATAAATTTCGTACTTAAACGGCCTAAAATCTTTCAATCCATCCGTCCACGACCCGGTCAGGAGAGAATTTTCAAGTTCTAGTAAGGTATCGTCATGTTTCGTGGCTTCATACACTTGAGCTAGAGTAACTGCTTTGGGTATCGAATGATCCAAAAGTTGATTGATGTAACGATTTACTGGTATGTCAAAATCGTAAGCTTCAGATATCGATAGCCGAGATAGAGCATCCGCTAGGTTTGTGACTCCTGGTTCGTACTTGATATCGTAGCTATACGACTGGATTCTCAGCACCCAACGCTCAATTCTCGGACATGGGCGAGATCGCGGCTTAAACAAAAACTTCAATGCTTTACAGTCGGTGATGAGTTGAAATTTCGATCCAAGAATTTATAAATTAAATTTCTCTACTACCCATACTATTGCCAATGCTTCACGCTCTGTCTGACAATATTTACGTTCCAAATCCGTAAGCGATTTGCTGGCGAATGAGATAATTCTATGTTGACCATCCTTGCCTTCAGTGTTGTCCTACACTCAGTGCGAAAAAATCTGCTCTTTGATTTTACTCCATCTAAACGATTTTATAGTCTCTACTTAGTAAGTGTAACTAATAGAAGGATATTTGAATTTTCTAAATGTCATGTCAAACTGTCAAAAAAATGCACGCCAGAGCAACAGGAGCGCGCGCGCTGAAAATACACTCCAGTGAAAACACTCCAGTGTATTTTCAGTGCGCGCGCTCCTGAGGCTCTGGTGTGCATTTTTTCAATAGTTTGACATGACATTTAGAAAATTCAAATATCCCTCTATTAGTTACACTTACTTAGTTGCAATTATACAATCGTTTAGATGGAGTAAAATCAAAGAGCAGAATTTTTTGTACTGAGTGTAGGACAACACTGCTTGCCCTCCTGTAGTAAAACAGCTCCCAAACCTTCCGGACTAGCATCGACAATCAACTTGGTTTTATCTTTACGATCAAAAAAACCTAAATATTTGGTGTCAGAGATAGTGTCCTTGATGGAATTAAATGCTTCTTTTTCTTCCTTTTTCCACTGAAAACTTGATCCATTACGAAGTAATCTTCTTAACGGTTCTGTCTTCGCGGCCAGGTTTGGAATGAAGCGACCAACATACGTGATAAGTCCAAGAAAACTCCGCAACTCTGCTATAGTTTTCGGTTCTCTGAAATTCTTCACTGCTGCAATCCGACTTTCTGTTGGACGAATACCGTTCTCATTCATCACGTGACCCAGAAATTCTATCTCCTCGGTGCCAAAAGTACATTTTTCATAATTCAATAAAATTCCATATTCTTCCATACGTCTCATGAGCGCTTCCAGCCTTCTGTCATGCTCTTCTTTTGTTGAACCAAAAACGACTACGTCATCTAGATACACAATGACTCCCTCCAGACCAGCTAGCACAGTTTCCATAATTTTTTGAAAAATTTCTGGAGCGCAGCTAACTCCAAACATAAGCCTACTGTATCTAGAACGTTATCATCATAAAAACACAAGTATTCATCAGCAATTTTTTTTATTGAAATTCAAATTAATTTTATTACCTGAATAGACCATTTTTGGTAACAAACGTTGTGATTGGCCGAGATCTTTCAGATAACTCGAGTTGATGGTAAGCGTCCTTTACGTCCACTTTGGAGAAGAACTTCGCCCCATTTACTGACCCCAGGATTTCGTCAACCAACGGCAACGGATGAGTTTCACGAATCACAGCTTGATTTGCTCGTCGCATGTCCACACATAAACGAACATCTCCTGAGTCTTTGAGCACGGGTACCATTGGAGACACCCATGGCGATGATCCCGTAACCTTCTCAATGATTCCTTGATCTAGTAGCATCTGTAGCTTCTCATCTATCTTCCTCTCTAGAGCGTACGGAACCCGACGATACGCCTGCTGTACCGGCTGAACCGGCTTGTCATCAATTGGGATCTCAACCGTTACCCCTTTGAATTTGGGAAATTCAGTTCGAGCGGCGTGTGTGACTCTTGCGATATCAAATCCTACCATCAGCACATTGAGTGACTTTGCAGTCTGATCACCTAGCAAACACTGTTGCCCTTCCTTAGCAACGTAGAATTTAGCATCTACTTTTCTTCCACCGGCTTCTACTTCCGCCATGAAACAGCCCGTTATTTCCATAGGCTTGTTTGATGCATAACAAGTGAAATTTCGATCCACTACAGTGGACATATCCCAAACATGTGCTTTCAGTTGTTTCATTCGTTCCCAAGCCTTTTGGCTAATAATGTTTGCTGCTGCACCCGAGTCAATAATCATTGGGATTTCCACAGTTCCTACTTTGAATAGGAACGTATTCTTTCCCATAGCATAGAATATGTAATCCTCTTCTGTATCAGGTTCCAAATCCTCATGTACAGCTCGAATCCGCTTAGGAGCTACCGCAGCTCTCTCTTCAGTGTTTGCTCGCTTCATACACTGCTTCGCAAAATGTCCCACTCCACCGCATTTCAGACATGATTTATTCTTTGCTGGACAAATATCGGCTCCCTTCACATGGCCTCGTTTGCCACATGAAAAACAAACAGCGACAGAGCCACCCTTATGGACGAACTTTTGGTACCTTCCTTCAAATTGTTGACGGTTCACGACTCCTTTGAAGTTGATACGGTTTCTATTTATGTTGTTGTAATTTCCATCCACTATTTTTTTCGTCACGCTACCGATCTGATCACCTTGAGACACGTTTCGAAACTCCTTTACTTTGCGCTGACTTTCCTCCAGGCTTGTTCCCAATCCTTCAACTTCACTTAACGGCATATCCCTTTTCAACATCTTCTGCTTGAGTTTTTCTGACGTACATTTCTCCACTATTTGATCCAAAATCATTTCTTCTGGCTTGTCGTATTCGCATCGCTTTACCTGTGTCCTTAATCGCAAAACAAAATCCGTAAATCGTTCCGATGGTTGTTGAGCTATCTGCCGAAACAGGTGTCGCTCGTACGTACGTCGCCGGTATGGTTCAAAATGAGCATCTAGTTTGGCAATTGCTGTATTGTAATAAGGTGGATCTTTCAAAGCATATGAAATGTTCTCGACCTCTGGTAGGTTGTCATAAATATCACGGAGATCCGAGCCACCGAGATATAGAAGTTTTGATCGTTTATCGTATTGAGAACAAATTTTCTCAGACTCGAAATAACATTCCAAGTCCCTTTTCCACTTAGCCCATGCTAACGGAAGTTGTGACGAATCCAGATTGGTTTGAAAAGTCTTGATTCGTATTTCACCGCTGGCCCTATTTTGAATTAATCAGCCATTCAAATGTAAAAAAGTCAATGATCACAATTCAAAAATGTGTTAATTATTTAAACATTGGCTACACATCAATCCTATATCATTTAATTTTTGTTTCTTTCATATAAATTTTATGACAAACTCGTCCATTATAAATCAATCTCCATCATCAAATATAATATGTGATTTCTCAATTTTAGTTTATTCACTTCTTGTTTTACAGTAAGCGAACCCGCTTGTTCATTTATTTACATTATGTTTTAGCGAACCCGCTTATACATTCATTCGTATTAGAATCTTTCATACTCTCTAAGCGAACCCGCTTGTTCTTTGTATGGAAATTGTTTAAGCGAACCCGCTTATAAAACTTGTTTTGGCGAACCCGCTTGTTCATGTTTTCATTAGATCCTAGCGAACCCGCTTTGGCATTCTCGACAATTATTTATAGCGAACCCACCAATGAACATTCTCTATAGTTTTTTTTAACCAAAATTATTGCGAACCCGCACTTTCTGTAAAGATAATCATAAAGTTTTTTTTTTATGTACCAGCCTATTCTAAAAAATATTCCAACATATATTTCCAACATTTTCTTAACATTTGCATTTTCGAAATCCTCTTGCAAATTTTGATCGTTCCTCTTTTTTTTATAAACACAAACACATTCTTATTTGTAAAAATAGTTTTGTTGTAATTCACAAATCTCTAAAGAACAGCTGTTTTCTTAAGAAACAATGTACGTTGCATGTATTTTTAGATTTTCTCTTTATTCACTCAATACTCAATATTTTCTCGTTTTCACAACCCGTCACCATCGTAATTCGATTTACTTACCAGAATATAGCCCGTAATAGCACACACAATTTCCGTGCCGTAGATAATTTTCCGCAATCACTAGTTCACCAACGTTTCACTTTTACTTTTTCTGTTGACAAATCAATATTTTTGTTCTCCTTTTTTTTTGACGTTTAGATTTTTGACATAGAAGAGCTTTTTCCGAAGCTCCGAGGGTTGAATGAAACATTTCACCGAGGTTGCCAAGGTGAATTTTCGTTTTCAAAATAACAGTTTGCAAAATTTTTTATTTTTTTTTTTGATGATGTGTAGCACTTTTGTTTAAATAATTGCACCGATAATTCACTTCAAATTATTACTGAATACTCACATTTTCTCCTCGTCGCCAATGTAATAATTGGTTAAATTCAGAGAATTCGGATATCTTCCTTAATGAACGCCAAAGAGCAACTCTTTACCAACACCATATATTGAACTGTCTTCTACAGTATTCTGTTTCCAACTCCTAACTAGAACGTACCAGAAACCCATGGCCAACTAACGATTCTAATAGGATACTACAGGTAAGTACAAGAAAATGCTTCTTGTTTGAGATGTATGTGTAGTGGGGCCACGTCGAAGAGAACATCGAGAGCAGCCGTGGGAGTTGAAGTGAACGCACCAGTCATTGCCATTAGGCACATCCTTTGAAGATGGCCTAATTTAGACTGGATTGTCTTCACTTCCCCCTTTTGCCACCACACAAGACATCCATAAGCCAAAATTGGTCGTACAACTGTTTTGTAAATCCATTTGATATATTTGGGTTTAAGACCCCAAGTTTTACCAAAGGTTCGTCAGCATTGGCCGAAAGCCATACACTCCTTTTTGATTCTGAACTCAATGTTAGGAGTCCAGGAAAGCTTTGAATCCAAAATTAGACCCACGTACTTTACTTGATCAGTTACATTGATTTCAGAACCAAAAAGATGTAATGGACGAATACCATTACGATTACGTTTTTCCGTGAAAAGAACAATAGATGTTTTATTCGGATTGACCGAAAGGCCATATTGGCGACACCAACTTTCAACTACCTGAAGAGCATTTTGCATCAGGTCGAATAAGGTAGTAATGCACAAACCCACTATCAATGTAAGATAGTCGTCGGCAAATCCATAGGTAGGAAAACCGCCATTATTGAGTAACCTCAATAGCGTATCTGCAACGAGATTCCACAAAAGTGGAGATAATACTCCCCTTGAGGGCATCCGCAGACACTTAATTTCCTAATCGCTGCTTGACGTAATGTCGAGTAGAGATGTCGGGTTTTAAGCATCTGGTGAATCCATTTGGTAATAATATTAGGTAGCCCATGACAACGTGCGGCTTCCAATATTGCATCGAAAGACACGTTGTCGAAAGCACCTTCAATATCTAAGAAAGCACCCAAGCACGATTGCTTTTGAGCGAATGCTTTCTCGATATCGTACACAACCTTGTGTAGAAGAGTCACGGTGGACTTTCCAGATTGGTAAGCATGTTGATTAACATGAAGAGGCATGTTTGCCAAACAGTCATCACGAATGTGATGATCGATAATACGTTCTAAGGATTTCAGAATAAATGAGGTCAGACTGATGGGTCTAAAACTCTTTGCTTCTTCATACGAAGCACGTCCTCCTTTTGGGATAAACTTTACAGTGACATCCCGCCAGGATATGGGAATATACCCAGTAGTAAAACTGCATACTAAAAGCTTTTTCAAAACATGTTTGATATGCTCAAAACCTCTCTGAAGTAGAACGGGATAAATCCCATCCTCCCCTGGAGATTTGTAGGGAGCAAAACTGTTAAGTGCCCATTGAATCGATTCAGTAGTTATGATTCTACGTGCTTGAGCCCAAGACCCATAGCTACATGAAAAGACATCGGGATCATCCGAAGATGTTATATCGACACATCCAGGGAAGTGCGTATCAAATAAGTGCTCTAACGATTCTTCATCAGAAGAAGTGTAGTCGCCATTTGGCTTGCGAATTTCGCCAACTTGGAAATCCTTGGATCTCGCAAGAATTTTATTCAATCGACTGGCTTCACTCAAATTGGAAACATTTGCACAAAGGTTTTTCCAGCCGGATCGTTCAGCAGATCGTAGAGCCTTCTTGTAAGCTTTGCGAGCCAACTTGAAAGAATCCGTCCCTGCTGAATGGCGTCTGTTCCAACTCCTTCTGCACTGCTTCCTTAGCTTAGCCAAATCGGAATTCCACCAAGGGGTTCCTCTTGAGGTTCTTACAGAACGTAAAGGGCAAGCTTCTTCGAAAGCTTCCACGATGTGCAACGTTGTAGTATCAACTGCATCATTCAAGTCGGTAGGAGTTTCTATAGAAGGTAGATATCCATGAAATTTGGTAGAGAGCAACTCTGTGTAAAGATCCCAGTTTGTTGAACGAGGATTTCTAAAACGCAAGGTCTGCGAAGTAACATTCAAATGATCAAAGTAGATGTAGCGATGGTCAGATATCGATTCCTCATCTGACACATGCCAATTCGTCAACTCGTGACTGATTCTATTGGAGCAAAGGGTTATGTCTAACACCTCTGCTCTATTAGATACCATAAAGGTTGGGCGATTGCCTATGTTGAGTAAACTAAGTTCGGTACTACTTAAGTATTCCATCAAGCTGGAGCCTCTCAGATTGATATCCGAGCTACCCCAGATGATGTGATGAGCATTAGCATCACTGCCGACAATTAGCGGAAGGCCTTTTGAAGTGCAATATATGACAACTCGTTTGAAAGCATCCGTAGGGGATGGTTCATCATGTGGTAAATAAACCGAACAATAGACGTATTTCCTGACGGGGGTTCCGCCAGTTGCATCAATTGTGACAGCACATACATCTCTGGTTGTTAGTTCAGATATAAGTGTAGCAACAATAGCATTGTTAACAAGCACACATGCACGCGGCATTGATTGAGAGTTTGCCATTTCTTTACTGAAAGCAGCAAAAACCGGGTTCACTAGGTTACCTAGGTAGAAGCTACCCTTGCGAAAATAGGGTTCCTGCACCAAAGCCACTTGGGATTTGCCATTTTGCATGAGTCTACAAAGATTAATCGTTGCTGTTCTTTTATGCTGAAGATTGATTTGAGCTATCTTAACTGAAGCCATTGCAAATTAAGATAATGCACTCCACAACTTCAGCATTAATATGAACAGCAACGATGAAACCAAATTGGTATCTTATCGAGAAAGTCAAAGACGAAACACAGAGTACAATGTGTATAACGCATAAAGCGAATCCATATAGGTGACAATTTGTTGAAAAACTAAATAAAAACATGCTCATAATCCCACCCTTATTTAACCTCAAGTTGAGATTGAATAAGAGTAGCCGATTATTTCGGAGAAGCAAAAAGTCAACTACGCCATAGCTCCGTTTAGCGCAGTAAGGGCTAGATACTGTGAAGGGTGCCCTGGTGCTTCACAGGCTCCGTTAGCGGTTAGGTTCTTTTTAGACCCCCCTAACCATTCATTCATAGGCACGGTAAGCATAAAGCCGCTTTACACCAAGAATTTGGGGTCACCTGTATGGTGGACTTCTACCACCGGAACAGGCAATCCGTAGCGTTATTCTTAGCCAGATAACTGGCTGCCGACACTACACAGCTATCTTGGCTGTTCGGGGAGAGAAGTTGACATTGACTTTACGTCAACTCTCAATGTGGCCGAACAGCTTAAGATGCTCATTGAACTTACTTGATACTTGATGGGATACAGCTCTTCGATGAACCTACGCCGAATGGAGTATCCTTCTCCACTGAACTCGACCCTGGGCCAAACGCTTCCAGTCGCCCTGAACATTGAGCGCCCTCAGGTCCTCTACAACTGCAAAAAGCCATCGTGTACGCGGCCTTCCACGAAGCCTGCGGCCTCTTCCGGGTTCTCTACTAAATATCATCTTCGCTTGACGTTCTTCCGGCATGCGAACAACATGACTAGCCCACCGTAGTCTGCCGTGTTGAATAAGCTTAATAATATCCAGCCCTTTATACACCTGGTACAATTCGTGATTCATGCGGCACCGCCAGATACCGTTCTCCAGTTTACCGCCGAGTATTGTCCGCAGCACCTTATGCTCAAACACTCCTAAAGCTCTCCGATCAGCCTCCTTTAACGTCTTTGTTTCATGGCCGTATAAAGCCACCGGAAGAATCAGAGTAGTATACAGCGCGAGTTTAGTTTTCGTTTGCAGACTACGGGACTTAAGCTGGTTACGAAGTCCGTAATAAGCTCTATTTGCAGCTGCAATACGCCTTTTCACCTCGCGGGTAACATCATTATCGCACGTCACTAATGTTCCAAGATACACAAATTCTTCTACCACTTCAAACTTTCCACCATCCAGCACCATTTCGCTACCACCACCACTAATGAACCCACGTTGATTGCCAGCGACCATATATGTACTTCGTTTTGCTGGAATTGATCGTGAGTCCAATCCTCGCTGTCTTCCTCTTAAAAGACACAAAAGCCTCTTCCACGGCACGGCTATCAATCCCGATAACATCGATATCGTCTGCAAATTCCAGGAGCATATGTGATTTTGTGATAATGGTACCGATTCTTTGCTCATTGAACATCTATTGTAATTTGTGATGTTTCGATATATGTTACATGCTGGGAACATCCCTCTAAAGCTGCTGTTTTTGCCAGTTGAGGATTGAAAAATGATCCATTATGGCGTAAATCGGAAAAGGATAACAATACCGACTTTTTAGTTCAACCCTAGAAAGCAAGCTTTTTTCAGGCAACATATTGAAACAACAATGAAACAGTGACTAGTGTAGCTGTTTCCTCTGATCAGCTGATCAACAACGTGAATAATAAGCTTGCCGTCTACAAACAACTTATCACCTTCGTGCTCGAATAAGGCATCATGGGAGAGCTGCGCAAAACATCATGACCTACAAATCCAACGGGCTCACAACAAGTTCCTGAGGATGATCATGAACACTCATCTCAGTTTACGAACTTCTGAGGCAGTAGTAATCAGTGATGGGAAATGTCAAAAAAATGTCATGGGGTTGCTATTACTAATTTGCTAATAACTTTTTTCAAAAGTCTTTTACAACTCGGATTTTTTATTAACATGTAATGCTTAAAGGATCCTACAACTTTGCCAAACAGGTCATTGTTCTAAATATACCGTGCGAGGCATGATAACGAATTTAAAAAAATGTCACGGAATGTCATGACATTAATGTCATTTGACACTAATTCGGCTCTCACGCCGCCAATTTCAGTTTTAGAGCAATGACCTATTAGAAAAAGTTTTAGTATCCTTTGAGTGCTTTATGTTTATATAAAACAGACGATTGTAAATTACTTGTGAAAAAAGTTATTAACAAATTAGTCCCATGACATCGATATGACATTTCCCGTCACTGAGTAGTAATATATTATTGTCCTTAAGACTAACGTGGATGATTTTCACCAAATAACTGAGAAGATTGTAGAACTATATTTTGTACTTTGGACCATATTACCAAACACAGTTGAATGCTTTTTCGACATCGAGTAAGACCATGTGGATATTTTGAAGTCAAACTTGTTCCATATGAGAATGCTGGTAACTCGGGTCAGTTCGTACACCTAACTGTTCCTCGATAAAGATGATCGTAAGCAGACTCAAGAATCCCTTTTTCATACAGCTTGGGTAACCCTGAAAATGCAGAGGGGAAAATAGCTTTTAAGAGAGAACGGGTTTTTCTAAGGCTTCTGGATGCCAACCTGATTTTTAGATGTTGCCGAAGCCTGGGCGTTCAACTCTTTTGATGATTCAATATAGGTCGACAGGTCAGTAGCTGAAATCTAAAACTCCACTGTCGTTGGGATTCATATGAAGCTTCACATGCCCAAAAATGCGAAGATCGGATCTGACAACAAGAACCATGAGCGCATTATGGGACGCCATGGTCTCGGAGAAATGAGCGAAAACGAAGAGCTGTTCGCTGAATTCTGTGGTAATAATGACATGGTGATCGTGTGATCGCTCTTCCCTCATCGACCGGTTCATAAGGTCACGTGGGTATCCCGTGACCACTTTACAGAAAATAAAATCGAAAATATCTGCGTCAGCCAAAAATGGAAACGAAGCCTTCTTGATGTACGGAATAAACGTAGTGCCAATATCGCGTCTGATCATCACCTCCTCATCGGCAAAATACGCCTGCGCATTGCGCGGATTCGTCGGCAGGAGGAGAGAGTTGGACGACGGTTCAACACACGCCGACTGGAAGATACCACGGTGAAACGGTCCTTCGTTGAAGAACTGGAGACGCGTGCTGCAGGTTTTCCGGAAGGTGGCAGCGTGGAAGACCAATGGACCGCCATCATCGCCACCAGCGAGAATAATCTGGGCGAACTGCGCACCCAGAGAAAACAATGGATCACCGATGAGATCTGGAGGAAGATAAAGGAGTGAAGAGAAGCAAAAACCGCGATAGAGCGATCAAAACCAGAGGAGCCAAAGTCTTAGCCCGTCAACGATACTCGGCTCTGGAGAAGGAAGTAAAACGCTCATGTCGATGGGACAAGCGAGCGTAGGCGCACTCTCTGGCCGACGAAGGAGAAGGAGCCGCAGCAACCGAGGACATTCGCCTCCTCTACGATTAAGCTACGCTACGCTTAAGCGGGACGTAGATGAATGCAACGATGCCTGTGAAAGACGCGAATGATCAGTTATTGACCGACCCAACTGACCAGCTGAAACGCGAAGCACTTCGAACAACTTTCTCAAGTGCCGGCCAGGCCACCCCCACCTCGGCATGATCTGCCTAGGATCCGACGAATAACACGCGTTAATACCGAAGCTCCATCACGGCTAGAGATTCAAACAGCCATCCAAAGCATAATAGCGAATAAAGCCCCGGGGTCGATTACATATAAGGCGAGATGCTTAAAGCTGACTGACATCCACTCAACTACTGCATCGTTTATTTCATAATATCTGGGACACCGCACGGTGAAATCTGTGCTGTAATACGCTAGCGAAACATGGTGTGTATCAGTGGAGAACACTCAACGTCTGCAGGTGCGGTATATAATTTCGGGCCTGATGGCCTCACTACTGGATCTCAAACAACGAGCTCCATCATCGTTATCACAAGAGGCCGAAAGCAACAGAAATTCGGGATCGGAAGTTGGGCTGGGTCAGCGACACTCTACGTAGGGGCGGAAACGAAATCTGTAAACAAGTATTAGAATGGAACCCAGCGCACTAAGGGGTAACTGGACCAAAATCCTGGCCAAAATTATATTTCGGCGTTTTCTGGTAGGTTTTGCATTTATGATGCAAAAACATAGTAACAATCGATTTTCGAACATTTTTACAGATGCAAATTCACCTACCAGTGAGAAATGACCTTTCTTGATATGTTCAAAAATTAAATTATAAACTGATACAGAAGCGACATCTCCATGACAGTTCATTTTTTCACACACTTTTGTCCTTAATTCGCGTGGGAAACGTGGAAAATAAAAAATCTCGCGTAGCATTTGATAAGGGCCTATTACAGAAAGGTAAACATTAATCGATTCAAAACAAAACATTAGATTTTCAGCTCCCATTTCACAAGTTTATTATATTTTTAGCAGCGAAAGCTACCCAGAACGTACAATCAACACTGATTACTCACGCATAACATTAGTTGCATCGGAAAATTTGAAATTGACTTTTGTTTGTCTGGCTATTGTTTTTGCACCCTTATGGGTCGTTCATAAACTTTTTGCTTAAAACATCTTCATCTTACAATAACATAGGATCGATTATTTTTGGAGAGGAAATGTTTCTTTCTATTTCCTGTTTTGGTCCTATGTACAAGGTTGCCTCAAGTGGTTACTTCACTTAAGACCAAGTAGACTGCTTATTCGAATTATTTCTATTTAGCTTGAAGTGGCACTTGTCCGTTTTATCCCCTACCCCATATTATTTCTTTGCTTCAACTTGTCTACATAATATCAACTATGATGTATTTAAATTATATCGAGATTTATATATCTGTTGTCAATGCAATCGCCAAATTCAATACAATTGATATTTAGATTTTTCATAAGATTGGTTAGTGGGAAGGAGATGAAAGATAATAGAGCATGCGCTATGCTTTGTAGAGATTTAAATGAGCAGCAGATGCCCCAAACTAACATTATTATTTGAGGGTTAGGTTACAAAATTGTATTAAAAAGTTTTTTTTTAATCGGCTCCGTAACGCTCTACAGCATTTGAGCCTGCCAAATGAACGAATGAATAACAAAAAACAGAGTATGTTACTGTTGTATTCAATCATGTCTATGTGTCAAACGCCTCGAAAACCAGAAAAAGTTATCTGCGGAATTTTTCTGCATATATACTGTTGAAAACAATGGCGGAAAATATGAAAACAACCTATTTTGAAGTTACTCGCAAATTCGTTTGCGGACGAGTGCGGATGATCTTTAACCCGCAATGGAAAGATGAAAGCCTATATTTTCATGTGTGTACAATCTCGTAGCGGAATACGAGGGAGTACTTCTACTTTTTTAATAATGAAGTTTGTTAAAAAATGTCAAAAACTCCATGTTATTTATGTTTATGAAATAATATCTTAATGTTCAATATAATTCATTTCAACTCATGGAGGTCCAAGTGCAGTCTATAAATGATGTTTTGTGTACTATAAACCTAACATTATATGTGTTGTTTAGATTAGTCAGCAGTGGTAACTGATCTTTGTCTTACGGCACGCTAAAAACCATCAAATTAACATGATTTTTGATAGGTTGTCATTAATACTAATAAGAAACAAACGTAAAAATTTCAATGACACATAATGGAGATAATATTGAAGAATATTCTAAAAATATAATACTATGCAAAAGTTCGAAAAACGAGAAAAGGTTTTTGGCCAGCCATTTGTTCTAGCTACTCCACCGTGGCAGCGGGACATCGCAGCGAGGCAGACCCAGAGGCTCATGGCGGCGAATCCTCAATGAAGAAATAAAAGAAGTCGACCGAAATATAACTTGGCAACAGGTTGAAGCGATAGCTGGACATCGCTCAGGATCTCAGAGATCTTTCAAATCGGCGTTTTGCACCACCAGAGGTATACAGGACCCATAAGTAAATAAGTAAGACAATATTGCGTCCTAGGTTGTACTAGCTGACAAAATGACGTCCTATTTCGGCTGACATTTTCGCAAGCGAATTCCAATTTTTTTTTGCCAATTTCCAGAAAGAAAGTTGCCCTTCGATGCAGAGTCACAAGCGCACGTCGGAGGTAGATGATGCAATAATTTTGTTTGAATGGATGGAATCTCTAACAGCAACCAAGCTACCACGCCGATGCCACCGAAACAGTTCATCAACCCTTTCTTATTAGAAAATGCTGGTCCTTAGAGGAACTAATTTTCTTTCCCCAATGCGCCTTTCCTTACTGAATCCAAACCAAAATAGTCGAGTGGCAACGCAAGGATATGGAATGAATTTTCAGCATCGCCACTGGTGGTGCGGGATTTAAACTTTTTACTATATCGATACTAATCGATAATCGATACAATCCATAATTAATCAGTATTTTCAGAACAAAGAAGCGTTGACTCGTCCTTCATCGAATAATAAAAAAAAAATGTAAATCCATCGGCAAACGGTTGTAAGGGGCCGTCCAGAAACCACGTGGTCATATATGGGGGGAGGGGGGGTTTGCAAAATGACCACGATAAGCCACATGGGGGGAGGGGGGGTGTTGCTCTCGAACCACGTGGTCTTTTTTTATACGGAAAGTTTTTGGTGATTAACAATAGCGATGTAAAAAATACAAATCATTAACGCAAAGCGTATCTTAGAACCGATGCCCAAGTAGCGTCTTTTCAACTCAGCGTTGAAAAGACGTAGGTGTGCATCGAAAATAACCGGTAACGCAGCGTCGGTCGCAACGTCGATGCGTATCTGCGTTATTTGACCATCTTAGCCTTAGCCCATTCCCATAAAAAAAAATAAACGAAAAAACAGGTTGCGATTCAGTCTCAATTTCCACAAAAAAAAATTGGAAAGAAAAAATGGGAAAATATAAAGAAAAAATCCGCCGCGCCACCGCCGCAGATGGTTTTTGGCATCACGCCGCTGACACTTTTGCATTAGCGGACTGCAGCTACAATTTTGAAAAATGTTCATGTTTTTACAATAATCCAAGAAAAAAACTTCAAAAGAATTTCTTGTGGATATTCAAAAAAATCCAGTAAAGAAATTCCATGTAAAAACTTTGACTTTACTTCATACAATCCTGATAAAGTGCTGGCATTCCGAATGATTTTTGAACAATTCTCTGTGAAAAATTTTGCTTGAAAATTTTGCTACAAATTGTTAATGAAAAACAAAACAACTCCAGCGTAAATTCCGAAAAAAATTCAACTATAATAAATTAGCACTTTTGAGAGCAAAACTGCAATTGTAAAATAAGAATTTTCCATTAAGAAATCAAAATGTTCCACGGAAAAATACAAAATTTTCATGAATAAATCAATATTAGCAATAAACAATTACAAAAAATTTCACAAAATAAATATTTTTATCTACACATAATCTCTATATAATAAAAATGAGTTGAGATTTCCTTCTTGACGATTTAACTCGCGAACCGGTTGACCGATTTGCAAGATTTTCCCCTAATTGATTCATTTTGGGATCCGCAATGTTTGTATATACAAAAAGTTAGTGAATTTTACGGGGAAATGTGAAAAGTCATTAAAATACAATTTTTGGTCAGCTGTTGAGGAAAAGAAAACAAACGCACGGAAATTGATCTAGAGTGCGGTGCTGCAAATAGTTCATTGTGACATTTGCAACACCTGGGCAATGCTGGGTTTCTTTCGCATCAATAAAGAGCAATAAAAAATAAGCAAATAAGAAAGAAAAGCAACCAAATTGATAAAATTTTCCATGAACTTCAAACGCTTTTAAAGAAGGGTTAATCTATGGAAAAATGCTTAATTTTATTGCTTTTTATATTCTTTGATAGAAAATTTCCTTTTTTTCAATGCTCATTATTGATTTTTCGTGGGAAGGTTTTAATTTTTGGTTAAAAAATATTTATTTTGTTGAAAATTTTGTAATATTTTTTTTCTAATATTGATTTATTTATGGAATGTTTGTATTTTTTCCGTGGAACATTTTGATTTCTTTATGGAAAATTCTTCTTTTATGTTTGTAATTTTTGGTTTTAAAAGTGTTAATTTATTTTTGTTTTGTGGAAAATTCTTAATTGTTTATGGAAATTTTGCATTATTTGTAGAAAATTTGATATTTTTTATTGCTAATTCCATGATTTCTTTATTGGAAATTTCCTAATTGTTATGGAAATTTTTTAAAAATTTTTAGGCTGAGTTTTCATTTTAGTCGATATTGTATCTTAGAACATCGACTCATGGAAGGTCTTGAAAGTAATAAATGAAATCGCATTGGCTCAATGGACCTGCTTGGATGCTTAGCGATGCACGGATACATCGTTCAGGACTTGGTTGATCGGTCGTTTCAAAACTCCATAATATCATGTCTTAGGACATTTTGTTTCTTGTCATGATTTTGATACTTTCGAGGATATGTACTTCAGAGCAGTTTGGCCTATGACACCCGAAAAAGTACGACTTTTAGTTCTTTCTATACTAGTTTTGGCAAGATCGAGTGGAAACCCTAAATATGTACGTTAAATCTAAAATTAAAAATCGTCCTGAGAGGGTTAAATACCAAAATATGACAATAAATTCTAGAATACCAAAAGGAACCCAAAGATCTTAAAGACTGTAGATTTAAAATGAAAACTTGCATTTTAAGCCAAAACTGTATAATTCAGGCAAAGGAATATTAAGGACACTGTGTTACGGTTCTGATTAGAATCATAGAATCTTGGCATAATGAAGAGAGTTTTTTTTCTGAATAAAACTTGTATGCCCTTAGAAAAACCTTCAGTTCAGTTCAGATGCTTCGCTGAGGTTAATATATCTTAAGAATTTCCAGTACCTCCAGAGCTACGGAATGTCCTAAATACTCTTAGGGATATTGAGTGTTGAACTTGAATTATTTTAAAAAAATCACCAATAAAGACATAAAAAAAAATATATAGGGATATTTTGGAATATTTCTAAACCATTACAAATTTTTATAACATATTCGCGAGTCCACATTTTTTTGTTTCCTCCTGATGCATCGAAGGTGTGCGAGTTCTAGATATACTAATACCTGATACACATTACAACTTGATAACATAATCAAAATGTTCGAATTCATGAAAATTTATAATTTCCATGCTGGGTTTAGTTTGATTTTGAATCAGTTAAAATTGTCCATCTTCAAAATTGATCGGATTAACCATATGTTTTAGTTATATAAGGTTTTTAAAAAAAAATACTTGAAAAAAAACCACGTGGTCAACGAGGGGAGGGGGGTGGTCTGCCAAATGAACACGATAAACCACATGGGGGGAGGGGGGGTTAAAAATCTTTAAAAATATGACCACGTGGTTTCTGGATGGCCCCTAATATTAACGTTCAAAGTCTATCATATTTCCATGACGGTCTCCGATTTTCACAAACATAATTATTGAAAAATTGCGGGCATAATAGGAAAGCTCTCCGAGCAACTGATGTGGAGAACCAAAAATTATGATGGGCGATAGATCTTGCGACCCTCGAGAGAGGGCAAAACCAGTTGGCCGAAACGTCGGGAATGTAACCATAAAATCGTTCTTGAATCTGTGGGAAAGCCAAGTTCATAGAGTTAACTAAACCCAGTCGGAAACGCCATCACAATTTTTTGAAGAACTCTAAACACTAGTAAGAGTTGGATGATTCTACTAGCTGTAGCTTGTATCTCCACATAAATAGGGCCACTTCCTTTTTATGGACGCGTGTGTGCACGCAAACTGAAAAACATTTACCACTATTTCATATAGAACTTTTTAACCGATTTTCTCGCAACAAGTTGCATTCCGGGGATAAATCCTAGTTCATCACTAATGCATAAAATCACTATCGGTCATTGCGTTTGAAAGTTATGAAGAAAATCTCGCTTAACTTTTCAAAAGGACCTAAGTATCATTTTTTTCATGAATTAATTTGAATAGCGCAATCAACAGAACAATATGAAAGCTAATGATTGCAGTATTAAAATTAATTCATCAAAAAATGTTACTTAGGTCCTTTTGAAAAGTTAAGCGAGAAATGGTGTGTTGGTTGATTCGCTTTACAGCGTTTACAAAAGCCGTAATGTAGGCAATTATTTATTATGTGTTTCACCCTAAGGCGAAACCAAACGATTGAATCGAGAAAGGCATCGCCATCGATAGCTACGAAAACTGCACACGACCTTCCTTCCAAAATGACAGGATATCATGGATAAATGTGCTTGATATTCCTAGTCAATGATGAAATCAGTTGTGTCAGTAACGTTAGAGTGCTTCACAGCTGATGCTAGCAATTAAGTTCTTCCTCCTGGCTAGTAAACTTTATTGTTGGTGAACACGGTTGAGGAAGATGGCCGGGCAATATCGATTTCCCCTAGATCACTTTTGATTATTTGCGCTAGAAATTTTGCTTTCCTGATAGATTTCTCGTCTAGGGCACTCTGAACGCATTTCAATTTGATGAAACGAGGATCAAGTAAAACCACCGCAAGCAAGATGTCTGTAATCGGGAACCTCTTATTCAATTGATCCTTCATGCCATGTTTGACTTGCAGTACGGCAAGTGAATCATCATCATGTTCCTCGATACACGCCTCTATTTTGCAGCGTAGAAGCAAGGCGATGTTGATGGTAGACCTTTTCTCCGCTGATAAAGTGCTCACAATCATCTGAAACGAAGAAAACTTGTAACTGGATGTAAATATGGGTTCCATCCAGGATTGTTAACGTTTATCAACGTATAAGGTATACGTTAACGTTCTGCATCTGACGGTAGGGGTAAAAATTAGGTTTAAAATTGAATATCTCTGGCGTTTTTTAACCAATTTGTTTTTTTTTTCGCAGAAGAACCAGATAGGTTTCTAGATTATTTCTCAAAATTAGAATTAGCCACTTGGTCCCGGAGTTATTCCAGATTGTACTGGGGTAGTTATTTTTTACTGGCGTCTAGAATTTCTACTGAGTCTGGCCGACTGAATCGTTAGTCTATGCTGTCAATATTACCTAATATACTGTGATAGCTGTGACCCTATATCCCGTGATGGCTAAATTGGAAAGGAAATTCCAAATATGACTTGCGACACATAATATGTAATAATTTTGCGATTAGGAGCTCGAAAGTGACCACCAGGAATCGATTTGGCTTAAGCTGGCCACATTGGCCTAGTTCTAGGATTTCTCTCATATTCATATAAAGTTACCAACATTTAAGATCTCGTTCTCGGTTGCTCGTGCACCGATTCTGCTGGAAATTTTACCATTGTTCAGATGTTAATTTAATTACACCATGCCTAGATTTCGCCCATATTGATTCAAAGGAGGAAAAATATTGCGGTGAAACCAAAATGGTTTTTTGGCGCAAGTTCAATTTTCAAATATTTAGATTTTTATGGGTTGTAGACTGAGTATTTTGGCAGTTTGCTGCGGCCTGTCAAACCCCCACTAAACAATTTCAGATGTAACCAATCCTGTCCGCTTGGCATGTTCATTATTGAAAATGGCTGCTAGGCTGGTCAACTGGAATGCTTGTTCGCTCAAAAGCAAAATCATAGACGAGTTTAAACAATCCCATTGAATTCCACCACTTAATTGTATCCTGACAGATACGTATTTCGACCTCAACAGTAAGGCCGTCTTCAGTGTCTTGTACTTGACTCGACTTGAAGAAAATGATCGCAGCTTACACTATGTATACTATGCGTAGGTATAATAATTTATCTAGGTACTTATCTTACTACGGTGCTTATTTCTACTCGCTTGATGCGCTTAATGCTTAGGTATAAACTTGAAGAGCCAGGAGCTACCATTTCCTTGATCTTTATTCAACAACCGCGTTTGTACCTGTCGGTAGATTTCCAAGCTCTCAGCAACATCAAGTTTCCACGGAGAAGAGACATTTCTTAAAATTTTAATGTTTGATGTCGTAATTGAATGATTTTCCTGATATACATGTTCAGCTACCTTAGACCTAAACTCATAATTTAATCCCTTATCAGTTTCCCTCTTAGCCTTACTTACTTCTGCAATATGTTCTTTGAACCTTACATCTAACGATCTTTTGTTTGACCTACATATACTTTATCACACTGTGAACAATTAATTTGATAAACCCCGGCCTTATTTAACATTTCTACTCTATCCTTTGTGGAGCCCAACAGTGTCTTCAGTTGATTGCTTCTGCTGGAGAATACTAAATCGATGCCGAATTTCCTCAGTCGATGGCGTAGCTGGTGGGTGATGTGTCGATCATAGGGGACCGATACCCTCTTCAGCGGTTCATCGATCGGTGTTAGTGTTGTCAGTTCGTTTTTCCGTAGGTTCCTCTGCTTCTTGTTGATGATTGCTTGTATTGTTCTTTCCTTGTATCCATTGATCCTCGCTGTTTCCAAGATGTGTTGTAGCTCCTTCGTTTTCCTTCTTCGCTCAGGGGAATCGTCTGCATCCTGTGGATCATGTGATGAAAAGCTGCCATTTTGTGCTGATACGAATGATTTGATGTGTATGGGATGACTCTCATGGTGTTGGTGGGCTTCCTGTAGATTTCGAAGTCTAATGTTGCATTTGTTCCCTTGATAACCAGTAGATCCAAGAAAGGTAATTTACCTTCCTTTTCCTCCTCGTGGGTGAATTTGATGTCTTTATGCACGTTGTTTATCGCTTCCAAAATCCTGGGTAGATCTTTCCGGTTGATGATGCTGAAAATGTCGTCCACGTATCTCCACCACTTCTCGGGTAGTACTCCTTGTTCCTCTAGGTTGTCCTCCAATCTACCGACAGGTACAAACGCGGTTGTTGAATAAAGATCAAGGAAATGGTAGCTCCTGGCTCTTCAAGTTTATACCTAAGCATTAAGCGCATCAAGCGAGTAGAAATAAGCACCGTAGTAAGATAAGTACCTAGATAAATTATTATACCTACGCACAGTATAAATAGTGTAAGCTGCGATCATTTTCTTCAAGTCGAGTCAAGTACAAGACACTGAAGACGGCCTTACTGTTGAGGTCGAAATACGTATCTGTCAGGATACAATTAAGTGGTGGAATTCAATGGGATTGTTTAAACTCGTCTTATGACAGGTGAAAACATTCCACTAAAAAGCTCAAAATAATTTTCTTATCAAAATCATAGAACTGGCTCCTTCTCCTCGAGGAGAAGGAGATCGACGTGGCGTTCATCACTGAAACGCACCTTAAACCGGAGGTGTGCGTCCACATCCCGAACTTCCGCATCGTGCGACTCGACCGGCCGTCCAGGGGAGGTGGTGTGGCCATCGCACTTCATTATAAGATCAACTGATGCCTGCTTCCAAGCTTCCAGCTGAGCATCACACAATCACTCTCATCGCGGCGTACTGTACAACGCACATTGGCGTCAATAAGGGGGGCCGGGGGGATCTTGTTCCATTTATTTTTTTGTCGATTTCATAAGGATCATCGGAAAACTCTTTTGTGCCTGCATTAGTTAGAATTTGTTTTTAGGATAAAAAAAATTAGATTTAGAAATCAGTTCGTATCAGAAAAGATTTCTTTTGCAGCACAATTCAGATCGATTTGGTTGCTTCTCAAGTCTCTTTGATTTTTGCAGAGAAATCTCTCACCTTTTCAGAAAACCATAATCGGCGTAGCACCGAGTCAGAATTCGAAAGTCGGGACTTCCGAACCGAAGTTTTATTCGTCAAACTAGTTGATGCGTTGTTTAGCGCATCTTTAGGCGAATCCAACGCACTACTTCCGAAGTTGGGAAAGTTGCATATCTGGAGAAAATTCCAACTTCGGAATAAAAAGCGGTATAAATTTGTTCCGGATAGACAATACAAAAACCCTATGTTATTCTGGAATTTGATTTATGACTCATAATTTTATGACTCATGGAATTTATGACTCATAAAAAACACTTAAGGATTCCAAATTTGTGTTCATCGGTACTTCACTATTTCAGCACATAACATACATTTTGAAATTGCATGAATACTTAAATCGATTATGACAAAATTTCGTGGAATTTGTTCCACATCTAAAGAGTTTCAAAAATTTCAAGTTTCAAAAAAATCGAGATCTTTATGCATTAAGTAATCATGGAAATGCTTGAAAACTTTCAGAAATATACTCATATCGAATTTCATTTATAGATAATTCGAAGAAAATTCTTGAATCTTAGATTTCACACTTATCCACATTTAGTAACATGGAGAAGACAAGTTGACACAGACACAGCGTTTTGAAGAAATCACAGCTTCATTGGAAATCAATTGTATTATTCGCGTTTTTTTATGTTAGCTCTAGGACGAATGAGCGATGAACTTAGTCAAACAATTTCTATTGCAATCCATGCGCACAGTGCTTTAAATCGCCTTTGAAAATTACATCCCACCAGTTGGTGCCATGCCCCCCCCCTAGACCGAGACTCTAGTTACGCCTCTGACAACGCTAGCCAAATCCGGCGATGGATCATCGGCCGCCCTTCGGAGGGACATCATCAAGCTTACGCGGAGAAAAGGTTAGTTCATCATTGCCGGCGACCTGAATTCCAAGCACCAAGCCTGGGACAACAGTCGCTGCAATCAAAACGGAACCATTTGGAGCAACAACATGGACGAAGGTCACTATACGATCCTGAGACCGGATTCCCCCACTCGGCTGAGTCGGTCCGGCGCCCATTCCACAGTCGACCTATACATCACAAATATGAACGACCATATCTCCCAGCCGGTCGTCTACCAGTAGCTCAGCTTGGATCATTACTCGGTGGTGACGGAAGTGGTCTCCTCGGTCAATCGGCATCAGCAGTTCCGGAGAAACTACCACCGAGCCGAGTGGGACCGGTTCTAAAGGTACGTGGACAACAACGTCGAGAACGAGGCGCGGCCGGTAACTGCTGAAGTAATCGATCGGCAGCTACGTTCCATCGAGGAGGCCATTTCGGTGGTCCTGGAACAACCTGTACCGACGGTTAGGCAGGTAAGCAACTCCCTAAACATCGATACACTCACCAAAGATTTGAATCGATTGCGAAATGTCACTCGCAGGCAGTTTCAGCGTACTCGACTGCCTGACCTTAAGGCACGTTGCAATCGAATCACTAAAATTATCAAGGCCAGAATGGTGGACCTCAAAAATAACGATTTCTCGAATAAGATCCGCACTTTCCCAGATTATGCAAAGCCGTTCTGGAAAATGACCAAAACACTAAAATCCAAGCCTCAGCTCATTCCACATTTGATCCCACTAGACACTAATGGTTCTAAGGATCGATTGATAACTCCTGCAGAGAAGGCCGCTTAAATAGGTCGTCACTTCGTCAGCTCACACAATATTGGGCAGAACATCGTCAGTCCACACGAAGCAGCCGTCAACGAGTATGCAAACAACATCCATTTTATTCCCAACGACTTCTCGGAGGAGTTGGAGATCTCAGCAGGCGAATTGACGGCCTATATCAAATCATCGAAGAACATGAAGGCCCCAGCATCCTGAATCTCGAGCTCAAACACATAAGTGCTCCGTTCTTTGAGCATCTTTCGCTGATCTCTAATCAGTGTCTCCGGCTCAGCTACTTCCCATCGTCCTGGATGTCAGCGAAAGTCATCCCCATCTGGAAGCCTGGGAAGAATTCTTCCTCCCCCAAAAGTTATCGTCCCATCAGCCTCTCAGGGTTATCCAAGCTATTCGAAAAAGCTATTCATCGCCGGTTACTTGAGTCTGCCGAAAATCTCAACATCTTGCTCGAGGAACAGTTTGGTTTCCGACGCGGTCGGTCAACTGTACACCAACTGACTCGAGTTACCAACGTCCTCATACTGAACAAGTTTGTCTCAAAAACATCCGCCATGGCCTTACTCGATGTCAAGAAGGCATTTGACAATGTATGATGACCTGATGTACAAACTACAACGCTACAATCTTGCCAGCTACCTGGTGAAAATCATTAACAATTACCTGTCGGCAAGGACATTCCGGGTCTCAACCAGCGCACACTGGTTCAAAAGCCCCCAAAACGTGCGTTTTTTAGTTTTCGACCTGAACACTACATTTTAGAGTCATGATGTCTTCAGAAGAGTTGAAGGATATTTCTTGGGCTTTCATTGATAAGAAAACATCAACGATTTATCCACCTGAAAGGGCGGTGTGAAATAAAAAATTACGCAGATGTACAAAAGCAGTGGTTCCCAAGTAACAATTTCCATGCTTCTTGGATTTATCTAATTCTTATTGCGGACTTATGACAGCAATCACGAAGCTGATTGCTCAGTTTTATTGGCGCTCTTATTGCTATCAATAAACTTCCCATAAATCTGCTGAAAAATGCTTCAAACGTCAAATGCATATTAACCATATGAACAGATCTATTGTAGTGATGAAGAGCGTAATAAATCCAATTTTCAACGCTCGAATAAAGCTACAATTTTTGGTCATAATGTGGTCAAATGAATTACCCCCATAAGAATGTTTGTATTGCGAAGAGTTTAGGACGGTGTTTTATAAAAGCAAAATTTTTCTGATCAAATTCCATGATGGCCATATTGAAAACGGAAAAGCATTTCGCAGTCAGTGAAATATATCACTGAAATGCATGATTTAACGAAATTTTCACCGCTTATCATACTTTTTCCGATAAATAATTTTATTAATTAATAGTTTGGGCAAAAAAACTAATCGATTTAGTGGATATCCTAGATGTGTTGGTAATCAATATTTTCGATTTATTTCCCTGAACTACGTTATATGACCGGCGCGTGGTGCTAAACCTTTTTGCCTTTCTCGTACAACAAAGTTGTACCGAAAGGCTATCATTTCACTCCAAATTCGAACTTTTGATAGAAGTCCCGGAGACCCATAGTGTTATATACCATTCGACTCAGCTCGATGATCTGAACAAATGTCTGTCTGTCCGTGTGTGCGTGTGTGTGTGTATGTGTGTGCGTGTGTGTGTGCACAAAATGCCATAAAAAACATTAGCCAAATTTTCACATAGAAACTCTTAACCGATTTTCTTGCAACAAGTTGCATCCGACAGAGACTAAAACGCTGTTGATCACTATTGAATTTCATAATAATTGCAAATTGCAAAAAATAGATAATATTAAAATAATGATGAGACATAGTCACATAGAACAATAATGTGTTATGAAAAATGCCTTGCATCTATGAATATTTATGAAGTTTATCCGTGGCTTGCTCCCATTAAGAGTTTCATCGTACTATAAAGATGCTCGTGTTGCACGCATTTAGGCGTAAGTATGCTCTTCGTTCAGTTTCATAGTACCATGAAATTGTCCGAAAGTCAAAATTCGAACATAGGAAATTCGAGAAACTTTTGGCAGCGCCATCTGTCGTCTACTAGTGTAAATTTTCTATCATAACATTAGACGGTGTAACTGTTTTGCCTTTCTTGTACATCATCGAGGTGTAAGCGTAAAGGCTACATTTATTACCTTTTTACGCGAGAAAGGCGCCATCACCGCTAGGTTAATTAATCTGGGTTTTTTTTCACAACATTGGACCATAAAATCGGAAGCGCACTTCTTTTCAATGGTACTGAATCGAAAATACAACCTGAAATAAAATATTATTTTGTTGTCATCCTCATAATTTTAATCAACAATCCATTTTGTTATTATTTTTCTGCAAAGATTTGTTTCTCTTTTTGACCCTTCCTTCGGAAGTGTCTATAATTTTATTTTGTATGCGTTACGCAGGCGTGTTAGGTATTAATTTATTAATAAATTTAATGAATTATGAAATAAAATGTATGGCATTTGAAACAAATTCACTTTAATATTGAAAATATAATTACAACAAGTGATATGATATGAAAATATGCTTATTTTTCGGATTTGTTTCAAAGAAACAATTGATTTTAATTGAGGAACAGATAGAAGCATGTACCACAAAACCTTCTCAGAAAAGCAAAAACGTAAAAATTTGAAGGGATTTCAAAAATTTCTTTAGTGGAAGCTAGGTAACAAATGTGAGCATGTTTTGAGATACTAATAGACCACTTATATGCATGTATGTGTGCGTATGAGTGCAAATTCCAAAATTTACTACCATATAAATCTCGCTCATTTTTAAGGTATTAAACATCATTAGTTTTACAAAATTAGGCAGCCATAAGGCAAAATATATGTTATTATTGAACGCTATTGAGTTTCGTTCAGATCAATGACTGATTAAGTTAGTTCTGGATTAATTAATATCAAGGTCTTTGGAAATTACGAGTATACATGCTGCCAGCGTTACGATAGTATCTAACCAACCATGTTACCACATGTTACAATAGCTATTCAATCCGACGAGCGCCTGATAGATAGGCAACCTGACGTACAGTACGGAATCATTTGTTTTGTTGTCACTCAACCCATGGAATCCGCCTTTTGGTAGGCAATTAATTTGTCTTTACACTTTCAATCGCCGTGGGAGGTTGAGTAGTTTTATCTCGTTTTAAATACTGGAGTCTGAAAATATTTCCTTTTAATTAAGGAAGGGTCAAAATCTCACTGTAGGTGGATTAATCTGGGTTTTTAATGCAACATTTTGACAGCTGCCGCAGCCAAATTCCCTTTTTTGCGGGTGGTTTAAAAAGGGTTTCTAAATGCTCTTATAATAGGTTTATAGTGGTTATCTGGACAGGGCCACTTGGCAATATCTTACTCTTATAGTGGTGATCAAAAGGTTGCCGTGTATTACTCTGTTTTATTGTTAGATCTTATAAATTGATCTTGAAAACCATTCTTAGAGCGGAATAAAACTTAAAATGTTACTTGGGTTGTCCTCTGCAATGTTATAGAGAATGTGAATTGAAACATCTTTTCTGAAGACACCATATTCGAATAACGGTTTGGTAACGAGTTAGAGCACGTTTTGTATGAATGACCCCCAAAAACATATTTTGAGCATAACTTTTTGAAAATGGTTTTGACAGAATGGTTTGTTCTAGAAAGTTGTGCATAATGACAAAAAACAAGGGGCAACTAACTCTAAACTTTCGACAGTATCCAAAAATACTAACAAATACTAGCAAAAAACTACGTCCTATCTACGGTAAATTGATCAAACAGCCCTGGTTGGGAAAGCATGAAACACAATGTCACCCAGTCGATACAGTCCACTCAGTTTTAGGCAACACGTGATTTCAGTCTCCGTTAAATTCTTAAAAAATCACTGAAAAACTAATTCTATTACTATTATTTTTTGAGCAATCTTTAGGACCCACGTTTTGGATTGATGGTATTAGAAACATAAAATGCGGTTTTAAAGTTTTCTAGAATCTGTGGAAGGTATAAATCAGGTGTTTCCTATACGGGGGAGCACTGTTTTTCATCCTCACTGACAAACGCCATAGCAACCGAACTAGCAACCGTTTCATTGTTTGACGAAAATCGTGGATACTAGAAATATCACGAAATAATATTGCGAGACAATAGGGGTTTTCACTAAACGGCGTAGGTTGCTGCGTATCTGTTTATAGAAATGTTTCATAGGCGATTTGAAATATGTCCCTTATGATTGTGCGTGAAACATTTCTATAATCAGATACGCAGCAACCTACGCCGTTTAGTGAATACCCCTAATAAGTGATATTATCGTAAAGTTTAGAGTTTCTTGCCCCTTGACAAAAAAACATGTTTGTCTAGAAGATTACTTTGATCTATCTTGGAACCTGTCAAAGTTATTTAGAAATCTTTAGAAAAAATAGTCAATTTTCACATCAAAACACCATGAAAAGTGGCAAGAGGCGGCAAGCCAAACAGCCACCATCTGGAAGATTAGGCTTTAAGCTACCAAATACACAATAGGGGTATTCACTAAACAGCGTAGGTTGCTGCGTATCTGTTTATAGAAATGTTTCATAGGCGATTTGAAATATGTTCCTTGTGATTGTGCGTGAAACATTTCTATAATCAGATACGCAGCAACCTATGCTGTTAAGAGAATACCCCTAATGTTTTGTTTTGTTCCGCCGTGTTCCACTATTATTTACAACTGTTACGTATAGTAACATTTTCCATCGTAGGAAAGTAACAATTTCCATGAAGACGAAACAGCCACATTCAAGACGAATGACTGTCATTTGTTGAGATTGTAACCTTGCGGAGCGAGTTCCAATGCGCACAACATCGTCGCAGGCGTCCCCAAAGGCAGTATTCTCGGGACCCTGCTTTTCAGTCTGTTCACCTCCGACATGCCAGAACCTCCAGAGGGCGGCATTCTGTCTCTGTTCGCAGATGATACCTCCATCGTTTACAATGGTAAGGTGATCAGAGCGCTAGTGGCAAAACTCCAACGAGGCCTGGTTGCCCTGACAGAGTACCTCACCAGCTGGAAGATTTGTATCAACGCGGCGAAGACCCAGGTCATCATTTTCCCCCACTCCAAATCCCCTAAACATGTGACGCCTGGGGACTGTAAAATCATCCTCAATGGACTGTGGAATGGGCCAATGAGGCCGACTACCTTGGCTTGACCCTCGACAGCAAGCTTATTTTCAGGCAACAGGTTGACAAGACGGTGACGAAAAGTAGCGTTTTGTTGAAACTACTGTACCCTTCGATCAACCGTCGATCGTCATTATACCTGAAAAATAAGCTTGCTGTCTACAAGCATATCATCCTCCCTGTGATCGAATATGGCATGCCGGTCTGGGAGAGCTGCGCTAAAACCCACCACCTCAAACTTCAACGGATCCCAAACAAATTCCTGAGGATGATCCTCTACACCCCTCCTAGGACAAAAAAATCCGTGGTCCACCGTCTGGCCGGGATAAAAACCTGACATGAACGCTTCGGTGAGTGTAAAGAAAAGTATTCGGATCTGGCTCCAATTAGGGCGCTAGTTCCAATCTAGGCTATCAAATTTTTATTGTAAATATTAGTGTACATAGTAGTTTGGTTATCAAATTTTCCAAAATAATCAATACATCCATAAGGTTATTCTGATACATTAGATACTATAAATTACTTTTGAATTCCAACTATTACTATGAAACAAAATCAAAGATGAAGGGCCGAGTGGCCAACCACTTGAAATGTTGAAAATGATGTAACAAACAAAAATCAGAAACAAACGAATTTAAGTTAATAATATAAAGTGCGCAAAGTCAATCACTACACGCGTGGCAAACAGGAGGCATGGCTCCAAAGCTGACGACAATGATGATGCCTGTAGCAATGGCAGCGGGGGCGACACAGCAAGGCCGAAGAACATAATCAAGCCCGAAAACGAGCGCATAACCGTCTGACACACTACAATACAAGCTCAACGTTGACCAGTGCAAGATTCAGATTAGCGTCTGGTCAAGCACGCCGTCCGAGGGAATCGAAGCCGTCACTAAGTAAAACTGCCAAGTACACCAGTCGGTATCTTCAAGTAGGAATCACAGATGGATTCATGTCGGAATCCCCAATGGATTCCCATGGGGCACCTAAATGAATTCCGACGGTATCTCTAAAGGCTTCCCGTTGGAATTTCTAAAGGATTCCGGTCGGCTTTAAACAACTGAACAAGAATTAAGACGAAAGATACACGAAAACGGCTCTTTTCAGGGTCACAACCACATTTGCAGAAGAAAGGGTTTTCGTACACGTATGTTTTAGTGGTGTGTCGTTCTTAAATGAAATTCCTAAATTTCATTCTCTACTTATTCTTTCTCTGATTTTGTTGCTGTTATGTTATTGATTCGAAAAGCGCATTATTGGATATTAGGTAGTCGGTTCTTTTCAGAACCATTAGTCTATACAAGAGAGGGTTGAGCCGGGGAGAGTTTTCTTCAAAGTGTAAAGGTTCCCCCAAACACACGCGATGCGACAGTCGCGACGCGATTCTATCGCTTGGCGACAGCGATTCTGTCGCCATTGGTATGGAAACGTAAATAGAACATTGCTTGCAGCGACACAACGATTGATTCGCGACGACTAGTTGTCGCCGTCGCGGCGATGAAATCGCTTAGGTCTGGGGAAGCCTTAAACCAATCGCTAGGCAGCGGCAGAAAGTTGCCATTCATAACAGAATCGCGAGCGGGCGTCGGAGGAAGACACTGCAAAAATGTTTTCTAATGGATGACATCAGTAGAAGTAACGTGCAATTTTCTCTCAAGATTATAATTTGGGTTTTGTTTCTTGGAAAGGCGCATTAAGGAAAATAAATCGGTTCTTCTCAGAATCACATGTTTGTAGAAAAGCAGGCTGAGTAGAGACAAATTTTCTTTAAAGTGCAAATTATGATCGCTTAGCGAAAGTGCGAAAATGCCTTCGGCAGTAGAATCACAAGTGCACGTCAGAAGGAGCCTCTTCAAAAATGTATTCGCATTGATCTGGCGTCAGTGGCAGCTAGTGAAATTTTCTCTCAAGACTCTGTATTGGGTGTGTCGCTGTCAGTGTAAACGGCAAGACTTGACAAAAACTATTTTGATTAACTGTCAAATCTTGTCGTTTCCGTCGTCGTTCTTCTGCATTGCGTAGGGGGCTTTTTTGATTGGAAGTTCACGTCAATGAAAATAAATCCTTTTTTTTAAAACTATTATTATATACAAAACATAGCCGAGTAAAAACTGCTGCAAAGTATAAAACACAAACGCTTGGCGACAGCGGAAAAATCAAACGGAACAATGAACTTACGTTGTCCAACGTTTACCTTGCGCTCGTGTCTTGTACACAGCCCTTCGCCGTTGTGTATGGCGGGGTTGTGCTCTAACATCTTCTATATTCAAAAGACTTTAGCTAAAGCCTGCACTGTCGCGTTGTTTGCAACTGTTTCACTGTTAGGTAGCGAATTCCCATTGGGTGTTCATTTAATAGAGATGGAGAAAATTCCGCAAAAAGAATGTTGCATAAGATAGGAAGTTAAGCATTTACTTGAAAGTTTTTACAGTGAACCTAAATTCCTGGAACTTAATCACACTGCTTTGACTCATTAAACAACAATTCACATCGTTTTTATTAGTTCAAATTTCCACCAAGAAATGCTAGATCAAACGGTTCGCTTTGAGAAAAAAGTCACGAAGAGTTTGTGATCGAAATAAATTAGCAGTTTCTGTACTTAGCACTCCGCATAGAATACCGAACGGAACAGAGTGGACTATCTTCTGCAGCAAGAACGCAGCTTTCCGACCCCGTGATCAACATCTCATAATCAGCACAAATCACTGCTGACCAAACCGCCTCCAAGGTATGTCCTGGAAACCGAAGCCAGGAGTACACCAAGAAAATAAATCACGTTCCTGATTCTAATTATGTCATCACGTTCGGCTCGACCAGTCAAAAGGAAAAGTCAGCATTCGGCGACGTTACGTTGTGGGTTTTAGGTGTAGGTACCATGTGAATCCGAGAAGATCAATTCCTTGCGAACGCGCCACCAGTCAACCGCTACCGACGACTCGGCAACTCTAAAGAGAAGGATAATAAATCACCGAAGTAGCATCCGACGAAACAGCACGTTCCCTTTCGGGCACAAATATATTGCCCACACAGAGACAGACGAAATCGCCACCACCGCCGCCGCCACCGCCAAGACCAACTGTTGAGGCGGGACGTTTCCGTGAAGGACATCACGCCGACTCGCTTCGTCCGGAACCCAGTAGAATAAACATTCGAGAGGAGATTTTAAGTGAAATTCTAAAACAATTTTCATTTTTATTGCCAGCACTCGTCGGGAATGATTATTAGTCTCGTTCTGCCACAGTGAGGCAATTTGCTTTCAGTGCTCCCATTTGAAATTTAAAAAGGTACTGGTGAGAAATAAAATCATTTTTATAGAAAACAATAATAATTTATTGCCGCCGCCTAATCGATTTTTTTTAAATAAACCCAATTTCTAATTATAATTAGACCAATTTTTTAAAGTACATTTTCTCATAAAGATGATCTTTCAAAACCATACAGTTTGAGACGTCGTAATTCAACATTTGTAAACGGTAAATAATCGACCATGACTGGTCGGACTAAGATCCGATCAAACAATTGAGCACTTCCCCAGATTCTATGCTTATAAATAATTTGTAATTAACCACATATGTCAAGTAATTTTAAATGATTCTCGTCTATAAAGTCCAAGTGTCTACGAGAAAGCCGGTGGCAACACTATTTTTTCTAGTCAGCTGAAGCTTTAGCGTGCCAAATGCGGCCAAGAGGGAAATGAAAACGCGGGCAAAAAAGTCACGACGGTCGGTGGAGACGCACGATGAATATTAATTTGAATTGTACCGGTTTGCATGTTTGCAAGATTTATTGGATTTTCATTAGCGTTTTACCTTTCTCTAACCACGAGCCAAAGAGGGAACTCAACTCGGTAAGAACCGGTTTGTGCAGCGCGCCTCCCGCCCACATAGAAGTAATTTCTATTTCTGGATGGTGCAGAACAGATTGTTAGCAGAGCGTTGGCAATGATTATGAGGGCGATGACGGCTGGCTTTGCTGAGGGTGCAGGCAATGAAAATGAATTATAACATAAAATATTATGTAAATCACCTTTTAATTTATTATCACAGCACCCGGGCCGGATGGAGCTAGATAAACTTTCACTAATCTTCTGGCTGAGCTGTCTTAGCTGTCGTTGACGAAACTGGATGATAATGGGCGGTTATTATAAGGGGGCTAAGAGTGAAGAACTGTGTTTATGTGAGAAGGATTAGAAAATCTTTCAAGTGAGGCGTTCTCTCGGAAAAGACAAAACTATACAAATGGAGGAGTTTCACGGAAGGGCCACTTTCATGAACAATTTGAAATGGCAGTTACCTCGAAGGATAAAATTCAGAATGATAATTTTCCGAAAAATAATCCATTTAACGAATAGTTTACTAAAAAATCTTGTTACTAAACATTTTAAAATGCAACTGATAACGCCATTCATAAAATCATGAATAGAATAGAAATGAGAGAAAGATTGGAAATAGTAAAGGTTCAATGTTCGCGACAGAAAAAGAGCATTGGAAACGATTATGTACCACCCTTTTTTTCAACTTTGATTTTTTTAAAATGTTTTAGGCCAATAATCTTTATTTGCAATTTCCGTAATGTTCAATCAAAGTTAATTGCCTATTTCCGGGGATTAAACCACCCGACTTGGACGTTAATTTACAATGTTATGGAAACTCATATGTGAATATGTACGTTATGTGGAAGATATTGATTTGAAAAATGTATTGGAGGTAACCACTTTCCCTTCGATGGGACTCGAACCCATGACCCTACAGTACGCTAGACTGGTGCTTTAACCAACTAAGCTACGAAGGACCTCCGTCGGCCTTCGCAACCTAGCGGCTACTGAACGAGCTCGAGATTCCCAAATTGGACGCATAGTCAAATCACTCGCAATCCATTTCTCAAGCCAATACTTCCACATGTGTATTGTACACGTCCACATTAGAGGAGCGTGAGTATTTAGAATGTCTGGCGGCTATACACATTCTTCATCAGCAACGGTACTGATCAAGTGAGGTTGTGTAAGCATTTGCCAGTCGGTCGTCAAGCTCAGACCCGACCGCATTGCGTAGGCAAGAGCACGCAACTCAAGTTCAGTTCAATCAAAGTTAATTGCCTATTTCCGGGGATTAAACCACCCGACTTGGACGTTAATTTACAATGTTATGGAAACTCATATGTGAATATGTACGTTATTTCCGTAATATTTATTCAGAAACCACGTTTATAGAAATGCTATTCACGTATATCTGAACTCAACATTACCACAATACTAATTCTGAGATTAGAAAAGTGGCATAATATTTTTTCCACCATGGTGTAACGAAAAAACTTTATGGTCACTGCAAAAATGAATTCGTGTTGGGTCTCCAGTAGCATTGCGAACAAACGCGTAGGATTGCCAATCCGGAAATGTCGAGTTCGATTCTCGGGTCGGTCTAGGATGTTTTCGGGTTGGAAACTTTCTCGACACCCTGGGCATTGTGTCCATTGTACTTGCCAAACAAGATACATACTCATGCAATAATGGTGGGCATAAAAAATCTTCTAATTAATAACTGAGGAATTGCTAATAGAATACTCTGTTTGATAACAGTTTTGTGCTGCTCTCCGTAGGTTTCGTTTAGGCAAATCGTGTACTTTGGTGATCGCCCCAGCCAAAAGTGGTTGCTGTGGAGAGCCACGATTGCAATGGTAGAGTTGGTTGGTACCGAACAAATCGGCAATAACATTTGAAGGACCTATGGAGTTATTTCTGGGGGAACGGAGATGTGTCAGCTACTTGCTCTATGTCAGTGGACTCGTGCCATTGGATGGAGACCGACGCCGGCCACCCTGAGCATGATCCGACCCTCTTCAACAGAAAGAGGGATCATATATTCCTCTGATGTTGGTGTGGCGAATGAAGTAGTGTCGACTGGTGTAGATGGGAGGAGACCGGAAGCAGTTGGAACGTAGTGGTTGAAGGTCGTTGACAGGATGTATACCAGGATATGATGGACGAATCAGATATTGCTTGTCCAAGTTGTAGAAATAGACCCCTATTGTCTGGTCTAGAGAATGTCTTAATTAGATTGACTCTAGTACAACAATTAACTTTAACAGACCGGAAGTGGGGCAGGAACATTAGGCCTCGGGCGATCGACACCTGAAGGACCTGCACTATCCTCCAGTTAGGGATAGGAATTTCGTTTAGTTTGATACGTGGCCCTGGAAGCTGATGCCTGATGCCTGCCCCAAGGCAGTAGTGATAGACATTGTCAAAAAATGTCATGAGATTGCTGTTACTAATGTACATAATGACATTAATGTCATTTGACACTAATTAGGCTCTCACGCCACCAATTTCATATTTAGATAAATGACCTAATATGAAAAGTTTTAGGTCTACATGTTTATTTAAAAAAAACCCATTTGTAAATGTGAAAAAAAATTAACCAATTAGTCCCATGACAGCGAAATGACATCTCCTGTCACTGACCCAAAAACACGACTTCAACCTCTATCATTCGATATACCACACGAGCGCCTTCTATGCTAAACGACATCCCACACTAGCGCCATCTGTTGCTAAACGACATTTCGTGCAAAATGTACGCAAGATGGTGGTAAAGTAACTGAGCCATGGATTTTTTTAGAAAATTGTTCTAGCTATTACCTACCTCTGTTTGTCTGAGGTTTTTCTTTCTGACTTTAATGAAATCATGATGTATTGAACCCCCCGTAACGCTGAGTATACACCTTTTCTTGGTGTATTACGGTGTAAGATCTACCATGGTCATAATGTAAGATACAGGCAAATCCTGACCCAATATCTTCCTTCTTGGTACTTATTAGGGTTTCGCTGAGTCTCATTAAGTAAGTACTACATCAACACTTCCTTTCCTTCTCAGTGACGGTGATGAAGGGCGTGGCCAGGAGTAGTAATTCTCATTCTTTTGTGATTTCCTTCCTAGATTGAAATCAAGGTCCACACCCATCTTGTTTTCTGATAGCAATCTGAATACGGATTTCGAAAGAAAAACATGAGTAGCACCATAGTGTCGAATCTACGAAGTACAATTTGGAGTAGTATCATTAACTTATTTTTTTTAACGAAAAGGCAATGAATTGGAGGCAGTTTTGCGTTGGTCAGCCTTAGCAAGCAGAAGAAGTCAAATATGAATAGTGACATATAAGAAACGAAACTTATAAAGTACTTAGTGTCTTCGACAAAAGTTCGCAAAAATGGAAACTTAACACTAGACAAAGGAAAATAAGACATAAAAGGAGCAAAGTTAGATAAGTGAGAAAAAGTAGGACATTAGTAGCAAAATATAAAATAAAAGTAAATAAATAAAAACTGGGAGCTTATTGAAATAACAATTTTTATTTCTTATTATGAGAAATGAAAAGCCTCAGTAAAAAGAAATTAAAGTCGAATAAAGAAAGAGATGGGAAGAAACATGAATGGGAACTTTGCCTTTCGTTCATTTAATTGACTCATTCGCTTTTGGGCGTCACGGCGTCTTGGTGATATAACAGTTTCCAAAACTTCTTATATTTTTTTGCGTCCTTTTTAAGATCTGAGGGTAGAGCGCTATTTTTGTATTAAAATTGGGAAGGCGCACGGCGATGAGAGCGATCAATTTTGTGTCTAGCGTGACACTAAAAAATATCGTATTCACATTTGCAAAAACTCAGTTAACAAATATGTATATAAATTGAAATCTAATATAGGAAAGGGCGAGACAAATAAGACAAATAAAACAAATAAGACAAATTGGACAAATAGAACTAAAAACTAAAAAATAATTTCCTGATATTCCTCCAGCTATATGTCCAGAAAATTTCGGATATTCCTCCAGGATTTCCTCCGGATATTCCTCCACGTGTGCCTCTGGATATTCTTCCGGATATTCCTTCGGATATGACTCCAGGAATTCTCTCGGATATTCTTCCAGAACTTCCTCCGAATATTCCTTCAAATATTCCTTCGGATGTTTTTCCCGGAATCCTTTAGGATATTCTTCCACGAATTCCTCCTAATATATCTCCAGGAATTCCTCCGAATACTCCTCCAGATATTACTTAAGAAATTCCGGAAATTCCTCCATGGATTCCATTGAATATTCCTCCACGAGTGCATCCTGATATTTTTCCAAATATCCAGATATTACTCTTGCTATTCCTCTAGGAGTTCGTCTAGACATTCCACCAGGATTTTTTCTGGATTGTCCTCCAAGAACTCCTCGGGATATTTCTCCAGAAATTCCTTTGGATAATTCTCCAGGAATTCCTTCCCATATTCCTCCTGATATTCCTCCTCAGAGCATAAAATATTCATCTTCATGAAGCAACTTCAGTCCGAATTTTGACAAACATCGCATGATTATTCAAAACATAGAATGACATAGTCAAACGACTGCTGCACCAACTCATTCATTCGACTGTCACTGAGTGTGCTTACTATGTGCAGAAAAAAACAAAATTAGCATTGTTTATATTGATGTTTACCGTTGAAAGGGCCTCGCGGATGCAAATCGGATTCAGTTTTGTGTGATAAATTACTTTACTCAATAAAAACGTGTTCAGATTTCAGATAATTTATCGATTTGTAGAATGTGCATAAATATTCAATGACTAATATTCAACTGAATATTGACAGTCCAGAGCCGAAAATGAATGTGCCTGGAAGTGAGCTGACAAGTGACGAAAGGTGGTCTTCACCAAAAAATTCGATTATTTTACACTCTGTTCCTCCTTATATTCCTCCACGAATTCCTTCGGATACATCTCCAGAAAATCCTCTGAATACTCGTCTGGATATTGCTCCAGAAATTTCTCCGTGTTTCCAGATATTCCTCTAGGAATTCGTCCGAACTTTTCACAATGAATTCTTCCGGATATTCCTTTAGGAACAACTCCAAAAATTCCTTTGGGTATTACTCCAGGAATTTCTTCAGTTATTTTTCGAGAAATTCCTTCGGATATAACTCCACAGATTTATTCTTCCAGAAATTCTTCGGATATTCCACCAGGTTTTTTTTTCCGGATATTCCACAAGGCATTTGTCGGAATATTCCTTCAGAAGTTCATCCCGAAATTCTTTCAGATTTTCGTCCAGGAATTTGTCCGGATATTTTTCCACAAATTCCTCCGGATATTCTTCCAGGATTTCCCTCGGATATTCCGTCCAGGAATATGTGGCGGAATATCCGGAAGAATTCCAGAAGGAGAGAAATTTCTGGAGGAACATCCAGAGGAATTTTTGGAGATATATCCGGAAAACTTCGTGGAGAAATATCCAAAGAAATTCGTGAAGAAATATCCGGATGAATTTTTGAAGAAATATCCAGAGGTATTCCTGCAAAATATCAAGAGAAATTCCTGAAGGCAAATCCGGAGGGATTCCGAAAGGAATATCCGGAGGAATATTCAAAGGAATTTTTGGAGGAAAATCAATAGGAATATCTGGGCGAATTCATAGAGTAATATCTAGTGGAATTCCTATTTGTCTTATTTTTCTTATTTGTCTTATTTGTCTTATTTGTCTCATTTGTCTTATTTGTCTTATTTGTCTTATTTGTCTTATTAGTCTTATTTGTCTTATTAGTCTTATTTGTCTTAATTGTCTTATTTGTCTTATTTGTCTCAGGAGGAAGAAGCAAGAAAGAAGAAGGAAGGAGGAAGAAGTAAGAAGCAAGAAGGAAGAAGGAAGCAGGAGGAAGCAAGAAGGAAGAAGGAAGACGGAAGAAGGAAGAAGAAAGAAGGGAGAATCAAGAAGGAAGCAGGAAGTGGAAAAAGGAAGAAGGAAGACGGGAGAATGAAGGAAGAAATAAGAAATAAGAAGAAGGGAAAAGGAAGAATGAAGAAGGAAAAAGAAGAAGGAAGAAGGAAGAAGGAAGAAGGAAGACGGAAGAAAAAAGAAGGAAAACGGAAGAAGGAAGAAGGAGGGAAAAAGAAGGTAGAAAGAAGAAAAAAGAAAGGAAAAGGAAGAAAGAGGAAGGAAATCAAAAAGAAAGAAGGAAGAAGGAAGGAGGAGAAAGAAAGAAGGAAGAAGGAAATAGAAGGAAGAAGGAAATAGGAAAAAATAATATGGAAGAAGGAGAAAGGAAGAAGAAAAAAGGAAGAAGGAAGCCGGAAGACGTCAATAATCTAGACGCATGGGTTATGGAGCGTGGGTGCGATTCCCGCCCCGGTAAGGAGAAAACTTTTCGTGATCGCAAAATTCTCCACCGGTCCACTGGGTGTTATGTGTCCTGTCCGTTTTCTAGGTGTTAAGTGTCCAGTCTGTACGACCTCTGATCGAAGACAGTGTTCTTGTCTTTAAAGACGGGAGAGAGAAGGAAAATGAAAGAAGGAAGAAGGAAAAAAGAAGAAGTAAGAAGGAAAATGGAAGAAGGAAGAAGGAAAAAGGAAGAAGGAAAAATGAAGAAGGAAGAAGGAAAGAGGAAGATAGAAGAAGGAAGTAGGAAGAATGCAGAAGGAATAAGGAAGAAAGAAGAAGACAGACAGAAGAAGGAAGATGCAAGAAGGGAGAAGGAAGAAGGGGTGAGGTGCAGAAAGAACTTTTCATTTTTCACTTTTTCACTCATTTTTCACTTTTCACTCATTTTCTCTTTGCTAATTCGGTCTAATGCCCGTTCGGCCCAACGACCATTCGGCCAAATGGCCTGACACCATTTATTCCCTATTGTTGCTAGTCCTTATTGGTCTCCATTTACTGCAAATTCTCAAGCAATGATGAAATAATTTCGGCGTCACTGACAGTTCCATTCTGGTGGGTCAAATAGTGCGATTTTTGCTCACAAAGAGAGATTCCCTTCCCTCATATCTTATAGAGACTTTTAGCCCTAGGCCGTCTCATCTCTGAATAAAACTAGTTTGGGTAACCGATGTACTCGCGGGTGACTCGAGATTAAACATTGAAAACATACGTTAGGAAAAGGATGGCTATTAGGGTTCTTAAAACATTAAATTGGATGTTGTTGACTTGTTTTAATGTTTGAGTAGCGATCAACCTGTAAAAAGTGAGTAATAATTTTGATATTTGACGTATCATCAGATTCCGGGTTTTGCACACGGGACTTGTTTAACAGACGCTAATATTGCATGATTTAAATATTGAATTCTATATAATACTACGTCACTGTTCTATTTTGGTTTGGCATCCAAATAAAAACGAAACCGTCACTACGTCACTGTTCTATTTTGGTTTGGCATCCAAATAAAAACGAAACCGTTATTTCGGAATTCAACAAATCGATTCCATCCCCAATATTTACCAAAATATGACAACAATCTTGAGCCTAGATCCTCAGTCATAATCATAATTGCAGGATTTTTAATTCCTTTCTCTTACATCAGTAACATTTCGTTTTTCTCAGCCGCAAGTGAATTTTGGAGTGATAGATAGGATAAATGACAAAACCGGGATTTTTAATTTCTATTAATAAGAGGTGAGCCAGCTTAGGGCTGAAAGCCTCTAAAATAAAGACAATAATAATAATAATTCTATTTTTTGAACTGAAGGTGTAGATTTTAGAAGCATAGGGGTTTAAGTGACATTTTGATCAAATTTGAATTGATTATAGAAAAAAATTTGCTTGGTATTGAAGCCTTGCGGCAATATGTCCATATTATTTGTACGTTAATTAAAATAAATGTAAAAAATCACAGAAATTGGTAATTTTATTAAAATTTTGTCAATTTGTATAAAACGAAAATTGATCCAAAAAAATTTGCAGCCATTTAGCTTAGCTTAACTTGATTGACTGTACCCATCGTAGTTGCTAGTCGTGATTGACGCACGCACTGCACAACGCTTGCTCGATGGCTACTCTGAAAAAACACACACTGAATTGATTAACTTTATTACCGGCCGCGCAATGCAGAACACAATACATATAATTATTTTCTTTGAAAACTATTGGTTATAGATGATATAAAATTATGAATAAGAACATTGAAAGCACTCACTCGGTTGTAACGATCGTAAAATTATAATATTTCACGGTGTGCCTGTGACGGTTATTAACGAAAAGAAATGTCCATCCATTCTGAACTCGCCTTTCGAAAGATATAATGTCCAGGCGTCTGCTATGAAAATTTCAAAATATTTCATCTAGGGAATCGAAAGTTATAGCCGTTACAAATTTAATGATTTTTGCGTTCGATATTTCACTAATATGCATGCAACCATATATACCGTGAATTTCCTCCTGATTACATCCAAATAAATTATCATCAAATATGATGACACTCTGTATGATGATTCTGCTTTTATTAAATATGATAATATTGTCTATCCGGAATAAATTTTTACCGCTTTTTATACCGAAGTTGGATTTTTCTCCAGATACATGCAACTTTCCCAACTTCGGAAGTAGTGCGCTGGATTCGCCTAAAGATGCGCTAAACAACGCATCAATTAGTTTGACAAATAAAACTTCGGAAGAAAGTTCGGTTCGGAAGTCCCGATTTCAGAATTCTAACTTGGTGCTACGCCGACAATAGTTGGTAACATAGAATACCGCGCGGAAACAATTTTGTCTTTCATGGGTACTGGGTAGTTAGTAAGACTAGTATAACCAACAACAATGTGCATGATTTGTTGTCAGTTATACAACCGTCATCCAGTTCGATTCAAGCAGTGGTACGAAAACGAGTTCCATTTGGAAAAAAATGGGAAAGGCTAGATCACACGAGGAAAACCGCCTTTTCAGAGAAGGGTAGAACGAAAAGAGCATATATGCCCCACTTCGGAACGTCTCAACAATTTAACTGACTTGTTGAGCTACGATGCATTTACTTCATAAATTAATGCATTTACTACATAAATTAACTGACACAGAGAATACTAGTATCCGACTTAGAACTAGAAGAGGGAAACCATCGCATTTCCATAAAGCCAGGTAAGAAAATGAAAGATTTTAAAAGACTGAAACTATTTAAGAAATATTTCACTGTCATGAGACGAGTTTAGTACAATTCAATTCAATTCCACCAAATCGTATTACTTTTACATATACGTATTTCGACCTTAACTGTACACACTTAGTTTTTATTTCTGCAGCTCGGCAAAAATCCGCACAGCCGTACGCTAACAAAATAAAAAGCTGATATTCCGGCAAAAATGATGTTTATTAGCTGATTTTTGGCAAATCATTTGCTGATTTTCAGCACTTTTGACAGAAATATCGGCAAACAACATGTTTGCTGGGGCACAGCTGTGCGAATCTCGGTAAAAGTTGACCATTTTGCTGAGATCCCGGTTAAAAAAATTAAGTGTGTGAGATCGTCTCGTACTTGACTCGACTCACGTCGAGACACTGAAGACGACTTTACAAGTCAACAGACTTGAGTCGAGTCAAGTACGAGACACTGAAGACGACCTTACAGTTGAGGTCGAAAAACATATATGTAAAAGTAATACGATTTGGTGGAATTAAATGGAATTGTAGTAAACTCGTCTCATGACAGTGAAATATTTCTTAAATAGTTTCAGTCTTCTGAAATCTCTCATTTTCTTACCTGGCTTTATGGAAACGCGTTGGTTTTTCTCTTCTAGTTCTAAGTCGGATACTAGTATTCCCTGCGTCAGTTAATTTATGTAGTAAATGCATTAATTTATGAAGTAAATGCATCGTAGCTCAACAAGTCAGTTAAATTGTTGAGACGTTCTGAAGTGGAGCATATATGCTCTTTCCGTCTACCGTTCTCGGAAAAGGCGGTTTTCCTCGTGTGATCTAGCCTTTCCCATTTTTTTTTCCAAATGGAACTCGTTTTCGTACTACTGCTTGAATCGAACTGGATGATGGTTGTATAACTGACAACAAATCATGCACATTGTTGTTAGTTATACTAGTCTTACTAACTACCCAGTACCCATGGAAGACAAAATTGTTTCCGGGCGGTATTCTATGTTACCAACTATTATCATATTTAATAAAAGCAGAATCATCATACAGAGTGTAGTTACTTGTCTGTCATAGACAATATTCACACTTTGGTATGATTAGGAGATTGAAGTGTAATAATTCTGTAATTTGAATACTGTATTGTGGTTGTATTGTCTATTTTGTCATTGACATTAGAACAATATTATCTCTAACATCCTTTGTTATTTTTTTCTATTATTCAAAGAATAGGTTTTAGGTTATAGTTGGTTGAGGTTGCAAATTGCATATTTGATGATAATTTATTTGGATGTAATCAGGAGGAAATTCACGGTATATATGGTTGCATATTAGTGAAATATCGAACGCAAAAATCATTAAATTTGTAACTGCTATAACTTTCGATTCCCTAGATGAAATATTTTGAAATTTTCATAGCGGACGCCTGAATATTATATCTTTCGAAAGGCGAGTTCAGAATGGATGGACATTTTTTTTCGTTAATAACCGTCACAGGCACACCGTGATTTGTTAAGGTTAAGGTTAGAGTAGCAAACTAAAAGTCGTTCCCTTAAATTATTCGTGCTTCTGCGTTGTTTTTGTGGGACATTACAAGACGCAATCAATTTTTATTCGATCCGCATCAATCGATGGGAAAATCCATTTGGTTAGCTCACGATTTTGATTGAAGATATGGGTACAAAACGTTACGATAAACATTAGTCTGCAAATAAAATAATTAAATTCCTTGAGTTCCAAACACTAATTAATCCCAAATACCAACTGATCTTTCATTGCAAAATGCAGAGAAGACTCCACTAAGTGGACAAAGTAATCAGGCTTCTGCCGGATGGCTAAAAGTCACGAACACATCAATTTTCAACAAACTGCCACTTCATATTGCCCTGCCTACGTTTCAAGTAACAGGGAGCCATTAATTAAACGACGTATAAATTGGGTTTTTCTGGAATCATTCACGCACAAGCTTGACCTCCATCCCTTTCGTGATAGTCGCTCCTAGCACCGTTTTTTACCCTCGGAACTGGTCAGTCAAAGCTGTAGCAACCCACCTTCCTTAGCAGCTCCCGCTATGTTTACCTAATTTAAACCTTAGTCCCTGTTTTTGGCTTGGGAATTGGGGATGTATTTAATTCATTTCTCTTTATAAAAAGGGTGCTTTAAGAATTAACTTCTACCAAGTTCGTGCTTTGGTAGAGGTTCGTTTTCCAAATACTACCGACTAATGATTCCGCAGAAACTACCACTCGGAAGTGTAGCCTCGTTAACTCGTACAGCCCTCGCCCCCACCTGTTTGCGTGTGTTTGTATACATTTCAAGTATTTTACGACTAGACATCATTCATTCGCTTTGACCATCGCCGCCGACCCCTTTTATGCATTCATTTCCATTCATGGCTCTCGGAACTGGGACGATTCCGGTTCTCTGTTTGCCCTCACGTCGACGGTCAATTAAAACGAAATCCATCAAGTGGGGACGCCGACGCTGACGGACGGACGGTAGACTTGACCCGGTCGGCTGGACACTGATGACTGCCCGACTCCTTTTCCGGCATGGACAAAACCTTCCCAATTTATTCTCTGTAGTACATTAGACCGAAGCGTGCATGTGGGATAACTTCCAACCGGCTATGTATACATACTTCGAGCATAGAAAACGACCCCAACGATGACGGCTGCTGATTGATGTTGAATGTAGTACAAAAACGGTGGCCGTTTTCCGCTCCGGCAGAGACGATCCGTCGCCTGCGAGATGCATCGTCGTCAGTCAACGTGGCGTGCCCCGGGTAGTGTGTGTCGTTTGTAATATGAGCGACTTCTGTGTCATGTGGACCCACACTATGCGGGAGGATATGTTTGTTCAAGCCCTTGAAATCTGGTGAATAGCAACACTGTTTTGCACTGAAAAGGTCGAGCCGGGAAAAATCAATGAACTGACCATTTGCACGGATGGCACAGCAGGGAACGTTTGGAAGGAGACGGTTTGACTTTGATCGAAGATAAATAGGAAGATGTGTGGCCGGAATTGATCAAAACACGATCGATCTGCCTAGTGGTTATACAACCTTTCTTGTATTTAGCCAAGGAAAGCCCATTTCTGGATTAAAACATAGTTTTCAAAGAAGTTTTCATATCTAGTGATTGGTCGTCCTAAATTTATAATAGTGAAAACTTGGAAATGTATCTGTTAAATAAATTTGTAAATTTTTTGCAGTCGTATAGATAACACTGAGTAGATCACTTTGACGTGGGATAATAGACAGTGACATATCAGGGACATGCAGTGTGATAATTGCAAAATACTGTTACCGACTTTCGAGATGCGTCTAGAAAAAAAATCATGCTATAGAAGTCAATATGGAATCAAATCAAATGTTATAAGTAAAAATTTATCCTGATCTTCCTTTCAAATTACACTTCTAGAGTCAACATAAAGTCACAGCAAAAATCATGCTAGCTGATTAATCTTATTAAACCGTTAAATTTTGGAATTCATCATCATTTCCAAAAACTGCAGAGAATAAAAATTCTTGACAGACAAGTTATGAACTATGGAAAATGTTAAAGGTATCCAAAGTCAAAAAACGGAAAACGAAAGTTTCAAGTGCCACTCAGACGAAAAGCCCTCCCGAATAGTTCATACGGGCCCTTCCGGATCTTCAAGAGTCTGACTCAGCTTTAAGTAAAACCTAGCGACATGGGTAGGTCGGACCGACGTTATTTTCTGTCTCCTTGGCAGTAACTTTTGTCGGGGACTGACTGGGAAGGTGTACAGACGAGACAGTTTTGGTTAAGCATTAGCAAGCGCAAGGACGATACATTTCTGCCCCTTTCCCCAGAGCCACACCACATGGAACGGATGGTAAGTACTATTGAATGAGCTTTCTTCTGTCCCGTTTTCCATTCTTCATTCCGTGTCTTTGTGTGCATGGAGCAGTCACAAAAGGTAACAATTTCACAGCACGTACAATTCGTTCGTCGGCTATTTTGGTAGGAACATCACATGTCTTCCGTCCTTCGTTTGGTCGCAGCTTTTATTTTTTTTTTTGCTCTGAGCAGCAGTAGAGGCTGTAGCAAAGTATCCTGCTTCTGGGATCCTTGCCGGTGTAAAAGCACGAGTGTTCCGGCAATATCTTCTCGTCGGTCGTTGTACACGGTGCGGTCATACATAAAAACGTAATATATGTGTGTTTATATACGCCACTCATAAATAAATAATAAGGCATGGTACGGAATCTGAATGTCATCTCGTTCGGTTGGTGGGTGCTGTCATACCAACAAGTTGTCGGGTCGCCGCAAGGCTGGATGGGCAAAACCGCACCATCCTGGCAGGATGGTTGGCCAAATCGGTTGAATTCCGACACGGAGGTGTTAAAAAGAAGCTTCACGTGCTCCCTTGTCGGAATCTTCTTGCTGCTCTTGACCACAGCACAGCACCCATCATCTTTCGTTTGAGACGTGCTCTCGAATTTTTATGGATTCTAATTTTGCTAATGCGCCAAGAGCGAATCCAGACCAAGGCCGATGCAGAGTGCATACAAAATCAGACTGGAATAATGTTGTTAAATGTAAAGTAAACTTCTTGGACCTAGTGCCAGCAAATGTTATTTGTATGCATCGCTGTGATGTGTATTTTATAAAAGGAAAAATTGAGCTCAATTTTTGACGTAGGACTTACGTCTCTCTTTACTATACCGGGTGTCATTCAAAAATATTCAAATCGACCGCGTTACGCTGTGTTGAAAGATTTTAAACGTTAATAGCGATCGTCTCAATGGACGAATTTATGATATAAGCCCCTCAATCGACAGATTTCAAGTATGCCTTTCATGTCCATGCTTGGTAAGACCCGAAAAACTTGTTTCAATAGGCATGAAACTGTTTTCAATGAAAAACATTGCGATCAAGCGAACCTATCAGTTCACTCCTGACTACCTTACCGGTAGGACGCGCGCGGTGTTGCTTTTATCGGGTGTTGTGAGTGCAACTTTTGTTTCAATTTCAACCAGCTGCCCAGAGAGTGGACTGTATTGTTGAGGAACAAAGAACGAACAATAGTACAAGTGGTTGATCTTGTTTTTTTGTGGTTCTAAAAAGATAATAGAAGGCATCTAGGTGCCATATTCAGCGTGATGGCCTCGGGATCGTCTCCTGGGGCAGAAGATGGATATATTCCCCCGGATTTGTATGGGAACACGGGATGGCCGTAAATCAATCGGTGGATGGCAGTTTTGCGGGCAGGCGTCTACCAGAATGGATGGACCCGGTGAATGGAGAGCTGTCCATATTGGTTATGGCCCCGGTTGAAGGAAATACGCTACCAGATAATCCATGGCTGATCAGCAGAAGCATTGAGAAAGCGGTTGGTCCCATCGAAGACGCCCGGCCTGAAGCCAAAGGTTCAAGATACGTCCTAAAGGTTAGGCAAGCCAAGCAAGTACATAAGTTACTCAACCTCAGCGAATTAGTTGACGGGACGAAAGTGTCAGTTGGCTTTCACCAAACTTTGAACGTAAGGAAATGCACGGTATCATGCCCGTATGGACTGTCGATGTCGGACAACGAAATGTTGGAAGAACTGCGATCTCAACGCGTGATCGAATTCAAACGGTTCCTAAGGAAGGATCTGAAAAATAAAGATAACCTGATACCTACGTCAACTTGCCTCATTACGGTTCAAGGAACTATGATTCCAGAGTTCTTCCACTTCGGTTATATTAGGGTCAGGACTCGACCGTTTTATCCAAGCCCTCTACAATGTGCGAATTGTCATCGATTCTCTCACACGAAGCGAAACTGCAAAGAAAAGCAAATCTGCTCGGAATGCTCACTAGAGCATGAGCCTAAAACACCTTGCCTGGCTGTTGCCCATTGCATAAACTGTAAAGGACCGCATAGCTCTCGAGCAAGGGAATGTTCGGTGAAAAAAGCGGAAATGTGTATAGTACGCATAAAGATTGACGAAGATGTATCATATCCAGAAGCTCGAAGACTTTATGATTCGCGACTGCAAAATTCATGTGTCCAAGAGAGACTTGACAACCCTAAAGTGGACCATTTACTGAAAATGCTAGAACAGAAGGATGAAGAAATCGGAAAATTGAGGCAGCTACTTGAGAAGCTGATTAACGAAGTCGCCGACCTGAAGAAGGAAAAAGCAGTAAATATGACTAATGCAATGGAAACCGACGTCAAACAGGATTTAAAAAGCACAAAAAGGCGATCTAATTCGAACCCAACCTCTCCAAATGCAAACCGTATGGCACCGCCAACAAAGAAACTACTTGAGCACGGCATAAACTCGACCAAAATTGACTCTGGCGCACCGCCTCAGGCTAAGATGATGGAATTCGAACGGACAGACATATCACCTATTCGTGATATTAACTAAAGCTAAATTTCACTAACTTAATCCTAAGTCTACCTTCCTACCTCACAAAACACACATTCGATCCCTCCACTTTTAAAAAAAATAATAACACCTCACATCAACAATCTAACTCCAGTTTTGAAACAGGTAGACTACAAATATGTTCTCAACTACCACAAGTAACATCCAAAACTCTCGCATTACAATGGAACCTAAGGAGGTACCGTGCAAGAAAAGCCGAACTAGCTCATCTAATTAGCATACACCAATGTTGTGTGTCTACAAGAGACAATATGCACTGCCAACTATCCAAGCTTCTCTCCTGACTATACCTTTATATGCAAACCACCCGGCAAACTGGGTGGGATGGAGTAGGTATTGGATTTCTGAAAGACTTACAGTTCATGGTAGTACCGCTACAAACTAACCTCCAAGCGATCGATGTAACGGTAGAAGTTCCAACTACGAAGACTTTTGTTTCGTTATATATACACCCTTCTTACAAAAATGATTGTTTGAAAGAAGAATTATTTAAATTGGTTGAGCAACTTCCTAAACCGTTTATTATTATGGGTGATTTCAATGCGCATTCTGAAATTTGGGGAGGTTCGAAAACAGATATGAGGGGGCGTATAGTTGTCTCCATGTTGGGTCATTATGACCTAGACCTTTTAAATGATGGGTCACCAACTTTTCTTAGCTTGTCTAATGCTGCACAGTCATCGGTAGATTTGACAATCTCCTCGGAACCTTGCTCTAGCACTCTGTGGCAGGCTATGGATGATCAGCATGGAAGTGATCATTTTCCTATTGTATTGAAAACACCTTCTACCAGTATATCTCAGAGAACAATTCGTAAATGGAAATATCGTGATGCTGATTGGAAAGAATATCAAAACAGAATCTCATTGGTTTTGAATCCTGATATAACTTATTCGGGAGAGGAAATTACAGACCTGATTTACAATGTTGCTTTATCTTGCATTCCACAAACATCCGGTAGAATAACAGGGAAGAGGGTTCCATGGTGGAACAATGAAGTGGCTACTGCGATAAAAAAACGTAGAAAGGCCTTACGTTCTTTACGTAGGATGGGCGTGGATGACCCTCGAACTCCATCAGCACTTGAAGCATTTAGGACTGAACGGAATAAAACACGTGCAGTAATTCAGCGAGCTAAACAAGAAAGTTGGACAAATTTTGTCGAAAGTATAAATAGTGATGCTTCAGCATCTGATATTTGGAGAAAAGTTGGTGCTTTACAGGGCCGATACAGAGTGCATAAATTTCACATTAATGCCGATGGCACCGCCACCGACAACCCAAGCGAAATAGCCGAGATTCTAGCCGACCATTACATGTCTGTCTCTAATCCTAATACACCCCAACACAGCCCCTCATGTGAGTCTCCATATAACAGCGTTGATCAGGTGGTTATTGTAACCGAATCCGATGATATATCTGAAATTAATCGTGAGTTTACACTAGAGGAATTTAATTGGGCCTTGGGTAAATGTAAAAGTAAAGGAACTGGAATAGATGAGATAGGATATCCCCTTCTAACAAATTTGCATTTGAAAGGAAAATGCTCCTTGCTGGCAACGCTAAACAAGGTATGGGAATCTGGTGAAATCCCACATAGTTGGAAAAATGCAACTATAATTCCGATTCCTAAGGCTAATCGGAGAGCACAGAATCCAGAAGATTACCGACCAATCTCATTAAGAAGCTGTATTGCTAAGCTACTCGAAAGACTGGTTAACAGGTGGTTAGTATACGACTTAGAAGAGAGGGGACTTTTACATCCTATGCAATTTGCATTCCGTGCAGGTCTTGGAACGGATGTTTATTTTGCTGAACTGGAAACGTACATAGATACTCCCATAGTGAATTTCTTTCAATAGATATATCGAAAGCGTACGACACTTTGAATAGAAATGTGGTAATAGACAACCTGAGCAAATTAAAACTTGGACGGCGAATGCTCAACTATCTCACCGACTTTTTGCGTGACAGAACTTTTAAAGTTAGGGTTGGTTCTGTAGAATCTACAACTCGCCATACTTCACGTGGAATCCCGCAGGGCTCAGTCATCTCGGTAACACTGTTTCTGATTACCATTAATCCGATATTTTCAACTATTCCTAAAAATGTGAAGATATTTGTCTATGCTGATGACATTCTTTTAGTTGCTTACGGGTCTTATAGAAAATGTTTACGTGCAAAAATTCAGTGTGCTGCTAGCTGTGCCTTCCAATGGTTGTCACGCGTCGGGTTCGAAGTATCTGTGCCCAAATGTGAGCTGCTGCATGCATGTCGCAATCGACGACATCGTGGATCAATTGAACATATAAAACTTGAAAACGTATTGTATTTAAGGCAAATGAAAATTCTCGGAGTTGTGTTAGACAGTTAACTGTATTTCCAAAACCTTGCAAAGAACAGAAGACAATCATCTATAGGAATACTGTATCTTCTGAAGATAATATCGGGGGAAAAACGTGGAAATCGTGTCGCATTACTCGTTCATAGTCTCCTAGTCCCTCGTTTGCTATACGGCTTTTCTTTAGCTGCTAGAAGCAGAGATAAATTACTACCAATTATTAGTCCGATATACAATAAAGCTATACGAATATCTTCTGGAGCATTTGCCACAAGTCCTATCAAAGCAATAATGTGTGAAGTAGGACAATTACCACTGGAGTATCTTGCAAACCTGGTCGAAGCCAGAACAGTCACACGATTACTGGAAATGGAAAGAATATCTGACGAGTTGCCAATTGTAAAAAGGACAAGAAGATGGTTCTCTATGATAGCAAATTCGGATTTCCCCAAAATCACTCGCACTTGGAGAATGGGACCACCTCGGTGGAATCAACATAGCTTGAAGATAGACTGGTCACTTCAGTCTAAAGTTCGAGCTGGAGATTGCTCGAGTAAAGTAGCAGTATTCTATAGAAAACTTTTAAATGACAAATATTCGCAACACCAACATATATTCACAGATGGCTCTAAGAGACATGGAAGAACAGGATACGGTGTGTACTCCAGGGATTTCGAAATATGCGGCAAAATTAATGATGAATGTTCAGTGTACTCTTCTGAGATAATGGCAGTATGCATGGCTATTCGAAACATTGAAAACAATCGCAAGGCTGTATTTTTTTAGACAGTGCAAGCACCCTTAAGGCCCTGGGATCTGGGTGTTCAAAAAACCCATGGATTCAAGCTTGCGAAAATGCTTGTCAGATAAAGATGTCTGGGTTCTAGGACAAACTGGAATCCCTGAGAATGAGGCCGCCGATTCATTAGCAAATAAAGGGATATCTTCAGATATTGTATATGATACATTAGGAAGAAGCGATGCTAATCACTTCATCAAAAGAAAAATTTGGGAAGCTTGGCAGTTGGAGTGGAATTCGGCAAACCCAGGCACTCAGTTAGGAAAAATTTAAGAAGATGTTAGGAAATGGAAAGACAGACGTGATCAGTACCAACAAAAAATTCTTACTCGGTTGAGAATAGGTCATAGTAGGTTAACCCATAGTTATCTTATAACTCCATATCAGGATCGTCCTCGATGCTCTAACTGTAATGAAGTATTAACCATCACGCACATATTGTTGGAATGTAATTTGAAAAGCATTTTGAAAAATGATGAAAAACGAGAAGATAAGGTAATACAATTCGTGAAAAAACTAGACTTAGTTAAACTTTTGTAAGAAACTGTATTGGATTGTTAAATAAAAGCAGACGTGAATGACCGTTAGGGGTTAAAACGTCAAAAAAAAGGAACCTATAAATATGGGTACCGTATAATTCTTGCATCATTCCATTACCACGTTCTCATTGGTGCAGACACCAGCGAATTAGCAGCCGCTGGGTCTGCCGAGAAGTCATAAAATAGCGCAACGCGATTTTTTCCTTCCTTTCATTCTGACCGGGACAAGCGAAGCAACCGCATCATCGATTGAACAGCACTCACACCTTTTAGCAGGGAATGAAGTCTGCACCGGCCGCTTTTTCGGCTCGACACCATCGAAGCCACCATCATCAGCCGAAACCTAGCCAGTACAGCAGCAGTCCACCCTGCAGACCCGACAAAGCAGCAATGCTGAACAATACCGGCAGCAGCAGCAGAGTCGAGACCGGCCGGCATCGGTGATGAGCCGAGACAGGCTGAAGAAAAGCCACATGATGCAGCATGTATGTCTTAAAAACAAACGGTTCTTCAGAGAGCCAATAATAGAGATCAATATCAAAGCTTTCAATACCCTTCGGGATAGAAATTGTACTTGGTGACAAATCTAATATTCTAGTGATAAAATTTTATGCATGATTTTCATAAATAGCGTCAAAACTAACAACGGATAATTTTTCTGATTTAACCGCAAAGTGGACGAAGGACTTCGCTTGACCATGCCTAAATAAAAACATAAGATGTCCTAATCTCTCACATAATATTTGGATATTTGGATTAAAAAAAAAAAACCGATAACAGCTCAAACATTAATAAACCATCAATCGATTTTTCATCAAATGTTGCATTTTTTGGCATTGATCAAGAAATATCTAGATAAACATTGTTTGATACTGACCGCACACAAAGCAAACGTGACTGAATGATCGTCCCATGTTACCAATTCTAAATCTTATCACCCGAAATCCCATGTCCGGGTGTTTCCTTCCATCTACTACTAACAATGTTGTCTCAGAAAAGAACACGTACTTCTCACCTGAACTGCAATTCTAAGCTCGCTTGCCCGGCTTATTGGCCTGTATCAAGCGAAAAGTCCCGTTAGGAAATAGACGCCAGCAGCGAGCAACAAGCGTAAAAACGAAGAAGCCCTTCTCGAACGCGTTGATGATGATGATGCTTTGGCTGACAAAGAAGCGGGATACAAGACACTCACTGATTGGCCCACCAATTAGGTTCTGCAGCGTCTGAACGTAACCTCAATCTGGTGACAGGTCAGTAGTACTTCTTGATGGACTCAGGGGCAGCCAACCAATCACGAACTCGACCCTTGTCGGAGTCAGTCGAAAGTACTACTGAACTGTCAAAAAAGTTCATTCGACGAGGACCGAATTCATTCGTGACGTCATGCTGCAGAACCTAATTGGGAAGCAGAGAAGATTCAAAATAAGGTATAAAAGAAAAGTGCATTCGCTCGCAGAGCATTCAGTCTTTTTTATACCACCACTAGAAATTCGCGGTTATTTGAAAAGATCGTTTCCTTACTTTTTGGACTTAGCCGAAGCAAACAGCCTTTTTCAAGGCTCTAAGAGTTAAAAATAATGTTCTCCTTCAGTCGCTATCGCACGGATTATGAGGCCCTACATCCCCTGTTGGGCCAACTTGTGGCTTATTTCAGGCAGTCCTTCAGTGGGAAGGTTGCCACTGTCGAGGCTAATATTCCGGGACCGGACAGATACATCCTGAATTGTTTTTGATGATTCTTGTTCGAGGTAGATTTGATTTCTGTGTCGGTTTGATGAGAAGATTTTGCCAAGAAATGGTATGCAACGTCGATTATTTATCCAAAATAGTTGATGTGAGAAATTTGGACATATTATGTATCTTAAAGGCATGGTCAAGTCAAGTCCTACGTCCACTTAGCGGTTATGTCACAGACATTACCCACTGTTCGTTTTTGCATTAATTTATGTAGCATATGATTGTTTTGTATTATTTGGTAATTTTGGACACCACATTTTAAGGGCTATACCAAGAAGAGAGAATTATAGAATAAATTTCACATTTAATAGATTTTTCTTACCGATACGTCAGCCATAGAGGGATGAATTTATGTCGTCTAATGACTTAAGTTCTTCCTTATGAATTTCTACTAAGTTGAGAGGGTTTGCGATGCCAGTAAACATATCTAAATATGTTGTAACTGTTTACATACCTCAACGGTCCACAATAGTAGCATGTCCGAACGAGCTTCCAAACCTATTCTCACGTTTCAACGGCAGCAGACCCGGTGAAAAACAATGATGGGAAAGCCGGATATTGAAAATACGAGCTTTGGAAGAACCCTCACGTGGTGGACTACTGGCTCGTGTGCTGCAGAATATCGGTGTGAGTGTGGTAAAAATTCATAAAACCCAGGCCCAAACCGAAGCACGTGAATTCCGAGTTAACACTTCATGAAGCACCTCTTCTGTTGGATTAAATTTCATTAAATTGTACCTCTCGGATGGGTCTTTAACTTTAGATATTGCAGGTTTTGAGGTTTATATTACAAACTTCGATCAAGCTCCATGTTTTATATTTATTGTTGGACTAATTGCCTAATTTTTTGCATGTAGTGTAATTAAGAAATGTTCACCAGATATTTTTTGTAGTATGTTCTGTTAATTTAAGTTGTCTTAATGCGATCAAGTCTATACATTTTAAGTCAATTTACATTTGGAAGGTTTTATAAACTAGCTCGTTCGGGTTCCTAGTCATTGTAAAATTTACGGCAATAAACAAGCCGATAGTTAAGGTAAATTGAGTGTAAGCATATGCGGTATTTCGAAAAAAAATCGTTTTAGGGCATTCGAAACGAAATTCCGCGGAATTTGAGTTAGGCGAAATCTGATATTCTGATTTCGTTTCGTATCGTTAAGTTTCAAAAATTTCGACAGAAAAATCATACGTTTAACGAAATTGAACGAAATTTCGCGGAATTTCGAAATGATTTTTTAATAATTAAAATTTTCATATCATAAAAAAATTCGGCTGCGCCGCTGAATAAAGTATAAAACGTAAGGCATATATGGATTTGAATAATATTGTTAAGTGACGTAAACATAATTTGTACATCTCATCATTTTGGTATGCTCTATTTTTATTCAAGTTAAATGAGTTGTGTAAGTAATATGTAATGTATTACGAGGCGACATTATTAGGCGAAATATTCCTTACTAGTCTACTGAGTATTGTCCGTTTTCTGTTGCCTTTTCAAAGTATTCAGTTTGAACTACCATCGTTTTGAAACAGTGAAATGAAGATAGTGATGTTTCGGAAATTTTCCTGAATTAGTAGATTTTTAGATCTTTGCAGGTTTTCAATAAGTCCGTCCCGCTATTTGGCTTCGCCGACGACATAGATATTATGGCACGTAACTTTGAGAAGATGGAGGAAGCCTACATCAGACTGAAGAGGGAAGCCAAGCGGATCAGACTAGTCATCAACACGTCGAAGACGAAGTACATGATAGGAAGAGGTTCAAGAAAAGACAATGTGAGCCACTAACCTCGAGTTTGCATCGGTGGTGACGACATCGAGGTGATAGAAGAATTTGTGTACTTGGGCTCACTGGTGACTGCCGAAAATGATACCAGCAGAGCGAAATTCGGAGACGCATAGTGGCTGGAAATCGTACATACTTTGGACTCCGCAAGACGCTCCGATCGAATAGAGTTCGCCGCCGTACCAAACTGACAATCTACAGAACGCTCATTAGACCGGTAGTCCTCTACGGACACGAGACCTGGACGATGCTCGTGGAGGACCAACGCGCACTTGGAGTTTTCGAAAGGAAAGTGCTGCGTACCATCTATGGTGGGGTGCAGATGGCGGATGATACGTGGAGGAGGCGAATGAACCACGAGTTGCATCAGCTGTTGGGAGAACCATCCATCGTTCACACCGCGAAAATCGGACGACTGCGGTGGGCCGGGCATGTAGCCCGAATGTCGGACAGTAACCCGGTGAAAATGGTTCTCGACAACGATCCGACGGGCACAAGAAGGCGAGGTGCGCAGCGGGCAAGGTGGATCGATCAGGTGGAAGATGACTTGTGGACCCTCCGTAGACTGCGTGGTTGGCGACGTGTAGCCATGTACCGAGCCGAATGGAGAAGACTCTTATATACCGCACAGGCCACTGCGGCTTTAGTCTGAATAAATAATAGTAATAAGGTTCAAGAATGCTTCAGATTTGAGGCATTCTCTGAAATCTCATTTATTTCAGATTTTGGAACTGATTCAGATCCTTCCGATTGAGATCATTGTCATGACCTAAACTTTTACCTTCAGTTATTTTTGATTCCGTATATCATAGAAAGCTAGAATTTTCCACATTTTCTAGATCCTGCAGATAAAGATTATTCAAATGCTTCAAAATAATATCAATTTTCTGTCACAATCGTACCGGTGCGGCGCGTTTTTCGTAGGGCGGTTTGTTGTTAGTTTGGACGTGCTGCTGGATTTAAAAGTTAATATTTATCAATAAACTTAAATGCCTGCGTTCGAGATTGATGGCATACAATTATTTTATATTTAATAGCTCAAGACTTATGTATTAAGGTCTGCAAAGATTCATAATTGTTGATTTTAAGCATTATATTCATTGTTTGTCTTTTTTTTGTGTTTGAATCTTTTGCTTCTCTTACATAAATAATGGATAGAAAGGAAGATAACCTGAGTTTTGAAACAAATTGTTAGGAAGTTTCTGTACTAAATTAATTTGATTACACTGGCGACCACCTCGTCAGAGCTACCGACAGAATAGTAACAAGGCAGTCTCGTTTGAATTTTCAAAGCATTTCCTGGCTTCCAGCAAACACGTACCGTTTTGACTCAAATTCCGAACATGCCTAATATTTCGAATATTCGCCATTTTGGACTTATTTATGTAATTTTCTCGATAGGAGCTTCAATTCTTTTGTAATCTTGATGCTCACCGTTGAAAACTTTAGTTTTAGGGCGCTTAAACGTCAGTATTCGGAATATGAGTCATGTTCGGGATTTGAGTCAAAACGGTATTTTTCCAAGAATTGTGACGCTTTATTGCTGAAACACAGCAAATAGTTTACTGAAAATCAGCAAATAACCGTATTTTTTCACGGAAGATTGTTCTTTATTTTGCTGGGCTGTATAAATAAAACCTGACTGTGTATTCTTTAATATTGAGAAAATTGTTTACAGATTTTTACAGATTTATCATGGAAGGCAGAATGTTTTCCGGGGTGCCAGGCAATGTGAGGCAAGAAAGCTGAACCCGGGACTGTCACGCATAATCCGAGACGTTTGGCCACTGTTACCTAATGCCTGTATACAAATAGCGTAATGGTGTTGCTAGAGTAAGCGCACCCCACGGCTATTATTGTTAAGGTTTTTCTGATTGTATGTATGTATGTATGTATGTAGTAAGCCACCATCCTGGCTAGAGTCTTGCTCTGCATGCGGTTCCACTTGACAGTAAGATTAAATTTCAATATCATTTTGAATTCAACAAATTGCTGTATGAAGGGCCAAAAATGGGGGCGGTGGACCTGTAAGCAGAGACACTTACACGAAACCCACGGGGAAATGAGAATCTCCTTCCAGCAGAATGATCCAACAAATTGAATAATGAAATTTGCAATACTTGCCAAGCTTTCCACGGGATGGTTTGTTTAAAGAAAGGCGCGTCAACTGGTTTACAACTGTTGGAGATAAAAGTAATAGGCGAGAACGACTAATACTCTCCTTCCTTGACTCCGATTGGCTACCACTTCATTGTCCAGTTGTAACTTCATTGATGCCCTGATGCACCCTCCCAACCCCATTTTATATATATATACAGTCAAATCAGTAATATTATAGTGGAAATATAGGCACGTTTATAGAATATATGCAATAGTGATATGGTAGATTTTGGAAAGCCACTGTGATCCTATACTTTACTCCGAAACATCAATTGAATAGTAAATTTTGGTTACAAATAACTACTTCCTGTAAGCACAACGTAGAATGGTTGTGATTTGGTTGAAGAATACCGCTATCACTGGACGTTGGGCCTGTTCGGAAAAATATCTCTGACGGCCTAAGTTCATCAATCCACTAAAAAGAATTATAGATGTATATCATATGGCATATGTATTATTACTAAAATGAATATATGTATGATAAGAAGCTGATATTTGGTCCGGTCCCAGCTGCTTAGTTTAATAATAATTTGTTGAAAAACAAAATTATAAATATCATAAATTTATTGAGTGTCATGTATATAATAAATTTGATGAATGAATGTGGAGAGTAAATGAATATGGTGTATCAAGTGAATACAAGAATATATTGAACATATTTAATTAAATAATGTATAAAGTGATTACAGTACAATTGCATTGATTATTCAGCAGTTCTTCAGAGCAATTTTTTTTTAATGGCCCACCGCTACCCCCACACCAAAAAGCTCTTCGTTTTTTTTGAGCCCCCTGGCAGTGGACTCTTCTAGGACAGAACAAAACAATTACAAATTACATATAAACATGAAATATTAGTGTGTGTGCGGAAGTGGTGAACCTGAACAAAAATAAGCTAATCGAGGGATTCCCAGTGGAACTGTGTTCCTTTAAAGGGATCCCAATATTTAAAATTACAAAAAAAAATCATATTCAAAACTTTACATTAATATGATTAGGTAAGGTAAGGTAGTTATTTGGAGATTATTCTGGCAATATAAAATTTAGATTAAAAATGAACTGATTTTGGATCTGTAATAACGTTTCAAATTGGTTTTGAACAATAATTTATTATTAATTAATTTAAATCGCTCTATAATTATATTGTATACAGAAGGCCCGTAGAATGATATTCGCATTTGGCCGAAGCTACTTAAAGCTCTACATCTCAATAAATTACTGTCTTGTATTGTGCTCGTGACTCCTTGAAGGTAAAACCAAGTTGCAATGCATGTTAGGTTTTTTCATAACATCGAATATAAACGAACAAACTTGTAGGTCGCACAGCCCTTTAATCGGCAGTATGTTGTGTGGAAGCTGCGTATATAGTTGAAGTGTAGTGAACAAAGGTGGTAAAGAAAATATGGTTTTATGCATCGGTTTTGTAGAACTTGAAGTTTCCTTAATTTAGATTTACAAGCATGCCCCCAAGCAATAATGAGGTATTGAAGTTGGGAATGAATGCACCCAAAATAAAATTTCAGTAGTGCAGTTCTAGGAACAAATTGTCTCACACGATATATTAAGCCACACAGGGACGAAATTTTTCTTTGCACGCTATCTAGATGATTTATCCATGAAAGGACAGGATCTAAATTTAGTCCTAAATATTTGAAATTAAAAACTTTGTCTATAACAGTCGACCCAACTGAAAGATTCGCAAGTGGATCAATTTTCTTCCGAGGGGAATGAAACAACATGTACTTTGTCTTGGATAAATTCAAAGACAATAAATTAGAATTAAAGTAATCCATCAGAAGCCGTAGATCCATATTCATGCTACAAATAACAGCAGAAGTATTTCCATGAGGATAGAAAATAGCCGTATCATCAGCAAACAATCTTGGTATTCCATGGAGTGGCAAATTTCCAAGATCATTTATATAAATGAGAAATAAGAGAGGCCCGATATTACTGCCTTGTGGAACACCAATGTTGAATGTTCGCATTCGACTTTGTGAGTTCTCAATAGATACGAACTGTTGCCTGTCTTTCAAATAACTACGGATTATGTCGTTTGCTAAACCACGTACCCCATAGTATTCCAGTTTTTTCAAAAGTATATTATGGTCCAGTGTGTCAAATGCTTTTTAAGTCTAAAATAGATCCCCTATGACATTTTGTTGTCGATTTCACTTATTAGGAAATCGACAAGTTCTACTATCGCTGTAGTTGTGCTACACCCTTTTCTGAAGCCGTATTGAAATTTGTATAGGATATTATGTTTACTCATAAATTTTACCAACCTGTTAACCAATAATTTTTTAAAATTTTGCTAAAACAGAGATAGTTGAAATAGGTCGATAATTACAGGCATCGGACGTATCACCACCTTTAAACACAGGTGTTATCCTCCCTATTTTTAGGCAATCCGGATAAGATCCTTGCTCCAACATTCTATTGAAAAGACAAGTAAGGATATTCGAAAATTTTCCAACATTGGACTTAATTACCACACTTGGAAACCCATCTGGACCGCTGCTTTTATTTATATTTAATTCTTTAATAATTTCACCCACCTCATTTTCACTAGCTGGTCTAAGAAAAATTGAACGGTCTATTTGAGAAATATTATTCAAAGGATTCAAATTAATTTTTGGTATTTTTTCAGCAAGTTTAATTCCAATTTGAGAAAAGTAATCGATGAAAATTTCGCAAACAGCTGTGTTATTAGAAGTTTTACCTCCATCAGTTTTAAGCTCTAATCTAGTTTTAGGTTTAGAACGTCCCATAATCTCATTTAAATTTTTCCACATTTTTGCATGGCAAGTGTTATCTAATAATTGTTTATAATAATCGGATTTACATCTTCTTTTGGCCTCATCTGTTTTTGCAGATATATGTTTGAACATGTTTCTCAAGTCAACATTGTGGGGATCATTTTCACTTTTCCAGGTATTTATGCTTTGATTTTATCCATTGCCATACATAGTAGTTGATCCAGAGACGGTGCTTAGACTTCATATTATTTTTTAACTTTTTATTTTAATACACTGTGTTGCTATTCTATCATAAGCTTTAGTGATATTGCTGATAGAATCATTGATCTTTTCATTGCACTCGAAATCATCCAAATAGTTTGTGAATAGTTCATTTAGTATGTTTTTGTCAATATTTTTTTAAGTTAGTATTATGAATTCTTTGGGATTATTTATTCTTAATAAATAAAGAATTATTAAGTGATCACTTATGTCCGAAAAAATAGTGTCATTTCTGACGCGATCAAATTCATCATTAGAGCAAACAAAATGATCTAAAATATGACTGCTAAGTGGACGAGTAACACACGTATTTGAACAAAAATAATTATAGGACTCTAAGAAATACATATAACGTTTGACAATATAATTATTACACAAATTTATCGGAATGTTCATATCACCTACAAAAAATCGTGGGCGTGTAGAATGGATCATTAATATATTTTCTAATTCATTGATAAAATTGTTAAAGTCAAAAGAAGGCGGTCTGTATAAACCAACAATTTCATAAAATAATCCATTCCTTTCAATTTCAATATGAATTAGATGGAACCCATCAAATGTTACATTTTTCAACACATTAAAATTTAATCCATCTTTTACATACACAACAAGACCACCAAAAGACGTTTCACGACAAGAGAAAACTGAATTAAAAACCTGGTATTTCATACAATGCACAATTATTTAGTCTTAGCCACGTTTCACCAATTACCAACACTTCAATAGGGACCTTTATGTTGTCTAAAAACAGGGAATTCGAATCAAATTTCTGCAAATCGTTCATTCCTCTTATATTCCATTGAGCAATTCGAAAATGATTGGCTATATTTTCTGTGTAATTAAGATTGAAATCATCAATACAATCATGATTAAAATTTAATGAATTAGCCATTTGTGAAAATATATTTAAAAGGAACAACAAATATGTGAGATGCCAATTAATACCTTATTTAACATTAATATTTCTGTTTGCACTAACATTTGTTGGACTTGTTGCGCATTTATTTGAGAGTAGGTTATTGTAGCGGTTCAAAACTTCATGCAAATCACTTCTAGTTTTTTTTAATTGTGGCTTCGATTGCTTAGATTTTTTAACTAAAATATTCCCTTCTTTGCTAGCCCACACATGCTTTATTCCAAGTTTCTGCTGATTTAAACGCATTTCATTCAACAATTCCAAAGACGCATTGTAATTGTGGTGCAGTTTCCATTAATGACAAGCTCCGAATCAACTGAAGTAGAAGGAAGTTTGTCAAACTCCTTTTTCTTCGCAAATATTATTTCTTTTGTATAACTATCCTTGAAAATAACACGGATAGGAACCAAAGAGTGTCTCGAATTGTTTTTCCCAGCTAATCTGAAGGCTGATATAATTGCACTGTGCTCAATGTTCAAGCCATTACAATAACCAATTTTTTGAACAATTTCAAGTGTATGCTCCCCAGGTAAAAATTGAACACCAAGAACTACAGCACTGTTACGATTTGCATGACCAATTGACTATCAAAGTTCGTACACCAAGTTTCAACTGACAAAATGTAATTAAGATTTCATTGTTCCATTGTAAATATTTAGAAAACTTATGAAAAGTGAGCACAACAAAAAAAAATGTTATTTACAATGTACATAATTATACTCCGGAAGGGTACGATGGGCAGGGCATGTTGCAAGAATGCCGGACAGCAACCCTGCAAAGATGGTGTTTGCTTCCGATCCGGCAGGTACGAGACGGCGTGGAGCGCAGCGAGCGAGATGGGTAGACCAGGTGCAAAACGACTTGGCGAGCGTGGGGCGTATCCGAGGATGGAGAGATGCGGCCTCGAACCGTGTATTGTGGCGTCAAATTGTTGATTCAGTGTTATCTGTTTAGATGTTAACTAAATAAATGAATGAATAATTATACTCCATTCTATAATGTTAAATATGATTTCCAACGAATATGAATAGATTACGAATTTAACGAATGTAACGTATGTTGAAAATAACTTTGAGCAATGAATGAAAGTCAATGCGAAAAACGTGAGAACAGGGTTCCATTATTGTTAAGTTTAATATCATTTGTTTAGCGCACACAAAAAATACCATTTGTGCGGCTCGCTTTACGGGAAGTCCGATTATCAGTAAGAATTTATTTTTCAAATTTGCGGATCATCGAGTTTGCCAATAGAATTCGGAATATAATACTGAGTAAAACTTAAATATTAGGTTCAACTACCAAAAACGCATTGTGCACCATGTAACAATAAATATAATCTAAGAATATTTCCACTGCAAATGATATTTAGAAGTTTAATATGAATAATGATTTTTTATGAGTAACTGCACAACGAATATAGGCAATACATTTGCAAAATGAGTTTATTCAATATATATAACGAATACACTGATAACTACAATTAGTCCAACAAGGAATTGGTTACTTCGCTGAAAACGCCTCCATCTGACAAAATGGATAAAAAGTATAGTATAGTAAACATTACTAGTGAACTGCATACACCCAGTTCTTTTTTACATGGTTGGTTTTTAGTCGATCATGACCTTGAGATGGTATTTGAAAATCTGTGAAAGTTCAGGTTAACAAAAAAAAATTAATACCAACCGTGTAAAAAAAATAATTTAAAAGTACTTACTTTGTTTACGCGGAGTATTATGAACATAATTGGAAGGAATATGATGAATAGGTAACAGAGAAACAGACGTCGCACCTAGAACAAAATGCAATCAAAATCATCGCCACGAAAACATTATCGCCCAATACAAAAGAACGATGTTTGGACAAGCAGCGACCAGATGGCTGTAATGAGCAAACACTAGCAAATCATATGAAAGCGCCATCAGTGCAGTGGAGCGATTCCAAGCAACAGCATCAAAATTTAGGAAAATTTTTAATTCATGATTTTCTATTGAGTTGAAACTTTGCACAGTTTTTCAATTTCATCTAAATCGTCATTTTTCGATATCAAATCTTCATATTGAGTCACGACTAACTTTTCAAAAGGGTGTATGTGAAAATGGTTCAAAAATATTTAAAAAGCTGCACAGCAAAACGGAATGTTCGATTGTTATGATTTTTTCAGCAAAGTTAGACAACTAAATGGTGATTCTTAAGAAAATGTGCACAGAAAAAAAAATTTTTTTGCCTTGTAAAACATCATTTTTCTCACAAAACTCAAATATCTCAAAACCCTATCTTTTTCGAACGTATTTTTTAGGGAAAACGGTCCATTATATAAGCTATCTACCATAAAAATTTGGTGATGGTAAACTAATAAACAAAAAAGTTATGACATTTCAAACATTTCACAATTTTCACAAATAGTAAACAAAACAAAATTTCCGTGTATTTTTTTCAAGAATCGCAGTTTGATGCTGATTTTATTGTTAAGGGCCTTGCGTGAGTTAAACAAGTTGTTTGTATGATATTCCATATTTATGTATTCATCGATATTATGTATATTATATGTATAAATATTATATGTATAAATAAATAAAAATGAATTAATATTATCCTAAGTATTAAATTAAATGTGGCAGTTACACAATGTTGTTATAGAAACTCTAAGAGTTTTGGGTTTGAATTTTGGTATGGGTTATGATATCATGAAAACAGTTTATTAATACTTATTTTTTTTTATTTTTATTCAAATTTTTAAAAATATCGAACACTTTTGAATTATTATCAGCACAGTTTGAGTATAGTTTTGCTTTAATTTTATTTTCCGACAATGGAATGAAACAGTGAAATTTTTGGGTTCCTTGGATCGTTTTCGCGTTATTAAATTGCTCGCTGAGCTCTGAAGCCTTTATTTCGTACTCTTCAGTAGTAGTAAAACAAAATGATAATTTGGTTAAATTTTTTCTTTTCTACGATTTGCCCAATCAAAAAGTTCTTTCGCAGTTTTAATTGGATGCTCACGTTCTTTGGCTAAACTTGCTCTTGTGGCCATGCGCTTTATTGTTCCTCCAATAGCATCACAAGGACCTTTGCCATGTGATGTAGCAAAAAATGCCATTCTGCATCAATTCCGTACATTGATTTAAATTGACATAGGCTCGAAAAATTCTTACGATTTTTGTACTGCGACGCTGCTCCATCAGACATGAAATATATCTTTTTGACTTCTTTATGCTTATCAACGCGTAAAAAGTTAATCATTTTTCAATGAACAAGTTTACGGATACTGAATCGTGTCTTAAATCTTCGGAAATTATAATAAAACTTAAGTGTTCAATTTGCGTACTTCCATTAAAATAAATAACGAATGGATGAATTGTAGCTTGTTGTACGTTCCAGTGATGGGACTGCACTTCATCTTGCAATACAAAGCTGTAATTTTCAGAAAAATCACAAATGACTAAAAATTCACCATTTTGTAATGTATTTTTCGTACTTTTTAAAAAGCTGGATTGTTCTGTTTTAATGAAATCGTGAGGGATTAAACTTTCTAATTTCAAGCAAAAATATGACGCAAACTCATCTACAGGTTTTACAATAGTTTCTATGTCACACCTATCCGTGGTCACCCATTGCTCGAATGATAACTGATCAATATATTTTTCTTCAAACTCAGCGAATAAAGTATTTTCCAATGATGAAGAATCTGGACAATCCGAACAAGATGGTAGATAGCAATTTGATGTTGTATTTTCACACAAAAGACTACCAGTTAACATTTTAATATCCTTTGTTAAATTGATTCTTTTCAAACTATGTAAAATAAGATTAATATTCTCATGGGTTGTGCACACACACATTATGTGTTCCTGAATTGGAAAGAAGCTTACATTGCCTTGACCGAAGGCTTGCAAATGAGGAAAAACCTATTTTAATATTATCGTGAATTTCCTTGAAGCGTGTGTACGCTTCTTTCAAAGTCGTCATCATTAATCGTTTTTGGATTGCTTGACGCTTTCCATCTTTTTACTGATACATAATCTTTTTGACCAGGCATAGCTCGACTTACTTCATCATCTTCAAAATATTGAACTACTATTTCTTTTGTCTCATCTGTTAATGCAGTACTAGACCTAGTATTTTTGGTTGAAAGACAGTTATTCTTCAATTGTTTTGCCTCTTTTACTGTATTTCTATTGGTTTTGAACTCATCAATGGCATCCTGAATAGACCACGAACTTGGCAGCATCGACAAAATCAATAATTTTTCTTTCCTTGTCGTGGCTGCATTCGAGAACCTTTCCTTCATATTTATAATTACCTCATCGTAGTCTGTATTTTCCACATCATCAGGTCCTAATTTGAAGAGGTTTCTTCGTACAGCTTCGTTTATTTCACGGTATTTTTCTCCGGGTAACAAACGTAGTCCATCTTACTCCATTTAATCGAAGTCACTTTTATCCCAGCTATGCCCTCGTTAAAGCGTTCGATGTTGACCTTTTGGATACACTCATCTTCCGATTGATTTGTTGAAACAGATTTCGCTGATGGTACGGTGGCAAGGCTCTCAGCACTTAATACTTCTGGTAATTCCTCAGTTGTTGTCGATACATCTGGCAATTCCTCAGTTGCTGTCGTTTTCGAACTTCCTGCGCTCTGCTCAACCGATGATATACAGATTGCTCTTTTGTCAACGTTTAGACGGCAGGACGTGCAAATGCGTAAATTTGTATTCAATGTGGACATTGGAGCATAACCAGTCGCTTTCAGTTTATCTATGGTGCTTTCGGTGAGATTTCGTAACTCTTTTGAACACTTTTTTCCATCAAACGGCCTACAACAGTTGAGAAAGCGGCTACTCATGTTGTTCGTAATATTTCAATAAACAAAATCACTTTTAAGTTTTTACTGACTAGTTTGGTGTCATTTGCTTGACTGAAGAAAAAAATTACTATAAGATCTTTAACAACCTTAGTAGTAGTAATTTTTTTGCTTTTTCGTGAGCATTGTCATGGTATGTACCTATCATGCATTTGTTGTTGTTGAAGATACCCGTTTCCTCCCGATCATAAAGTCTATTCTCTAAGAGGTATATTTTTTGCAGGTAAACTCTAGACCAACATTTGAAAAGGGCGTAACAGCCAAAATTTATTCCTTCGGATTCCGTATCTACATACATAGCTATATACATAGACAAAATGCTGGAGAGATCAAATTTTGGCTGTTACGCCCTTTTCAAATGTTGGTCTAGAACTATAGACGTACACGTGTATATAAATCTTTGATTTTGCAGCTTTTGTCTTAAAAATAACATTTCTGATATGTTTCTATCAACGTTATTATCAACAGGTTTCAACACTATTAAAAGAATTTTTCGCCAGTCACGTGCAATGAAAATTATGACACTATTAATACTTTTGATCACAACACTGGATCGTGTCTAAGTTTCTTATAGATGCTATGAATAATTAAATCAAAATATCATGAAAACAACTTGTTTAAATCACGTCCCTTAACAATAAAATCTGCATCAAACTGCAATTCTCGAAATAACTTACACAGAAAAAATTTTTTTACTAAATGTGAAAATTGTGAAATGTTTGAAATGTCATAACTTTTTGTTTATTAGTTTACCATCACCAAATTTTTATGGTAGATAGCTAAAATGGACCGTTTTCCTAAAAATTACGTTCGAAAAGATAGGGTTTTGAGATATTTGAGTTTTGTGACAAAAATGATATTTTAAAGGCAAAAAAATTTTTTACTGTGCACATTTTCTTAAGAATCGCCATTTAGTTGTCTAACTTTGCTGAAAAAATCATAACAATCGAACATTCCGTTTTTGCTGTGCAGCTTTTTAAATATTTTTGAACCATTTTCACATACACCCTTTTGAAAAGTTAGTCGTGACTCAATATGAAGATTTGATATCGAAAAATGACGATTTAGATGAAATTGAAAAACTGTGCAGAGTTTCAAATATTTTCGAAATGGTCGCTCAGGATCGACTGACATGCCCCCGTGGAATGCCTCAGTGGCCGATCGACCACCTACAAATAACTGAATCCACCGTTAAAAAGGTGAACGATGGTACATGTGCTGAGTGAGACGACTGTTTCTCTGGGAATAGGTGATGAATATATTGTATACAGCTAATATGATGTCTCCAAAAGCAATCAAAGGCCTAATATTTCTATTCCGGAATTGATGAGTTTGATTAGAAAATCCAGAATTTTTATTTCATTGATAATAAAATAATTATGTATTGAAATATAATAAAATAAATATGATTTGAATAAATACAAATAAAAATGGAAATAGTAATCTCAACGAATATTTTTAAATTAAAGTAGTAATATAAAGAATCAACTGAAAATATTTAATACATATAATGAATATAATGAATCCTGAATTTACTAATACAGAGAGACTTGAAGGTAAAATTCCAACAACTCTATTTTAGTTGGAATAAGGTATATAACGTTACCATCAAATTTCTTTACATTACATGACACAGCTCATACGCTGAATACACTATAACTCAATATTAAAAGGACCATCAAATAGGGTGGATATAAATTAGACCAATAAGAGCAACCATAATTTTCATCTAGCTAAAGAACATAATGAATTCACTTTATAATTGTTATTATCAATAATATTGCATTGAATGGAAATAATGAATATAATGAAGATAAATAAAGAATAAAATTAATGAGATGAATGAATACCTCTAAAATAAACTAATAAATAAAATAAATGAGAATAACCAAATGTGATAATTACACTAGTATACCCGTCTGTATTTTAGTCTCTGAAGAGATGAAAGATAGAATAAAAGATTCATTCGAACTTGAGCCATGATCAAATGCTTTTAATATAAAAAATATTTTTTTTATTCAAAATTTATGATTTCTACCTTGATTATATTTTGCCTTGATATATAGTTAAGGTGGTTATACAACAAAGCCACAAATCGGCCATCTTGGAAACCACGTGCTTTTTCTAGTAATTTTTCAAGAGCACGAATTGAAAGAACCACAACGCCCATGGAGATGAAACATCCGTAGATCGTTTGCTTACTTATGCTAAACAATCGACTTTAATTTCAGCATTGTACGAACATTGTTACGCTAGATTTGAAGTTTTGATAATATGAGTAGAAAACCGTGTTGTGAATTTGAAATTCACAACATGGCTTTATTGTATAATCCCCTTAATAGTGGTTGTTGAAAGTCAACATATATAAAAAATTAAGAAAAAGGTGTTCTTTGAAAAATTATTATTATCACAGAATGTATAAAAATGTATGGAAATACTTCTATAAACACATAATCCGGCCACACCATTTGCATGAACAAAATCATCTACTGCTTCTTGTCAACCGGAACTGGGATATTATTGGATATTATGAGATGTATATTTGTATATGAACGCAGAAATATCCTTACCGGATTTCTGCGTTTTAATTGGCATACGTATATAATTGACTTGCTATGTAATAGTAAAATAGAAGGTGTACTCACCTTTCCATGTGCCCTAAAGCTGCTTACCTGTAACTGACATGAACCGACTAACTGTCTACATATAGGACCTTTTAATCTGATCTTCCAAGGCACTCGACTTCCTGCAAGTTTGATGCTGCACGATTTTTGAATGCAATCGGATGTCGGTTTTCTTCGAGAGAGACTTCAGCAGATGAATTCGGTGGTAACTTTCCTATGCTTAGAAACTGCGCTGACTGCCACTTCCAAGTTTTTTTTTTGTACTTTTAGTGAAACTGTTAAGGTTTTTCTGATTGTTTTCATAAAAAGTGAGTGAGAGGCGAAGCAATGAAACGAAAAAGGTTTTCATCTAGCAGTCACGATTTTCGTTAGCTAATGCAAAAGATAAACGAAAATTGTGACTGCTAGATGGAAACCTTTTTTCGTTTCATCGCTTCGCCTCTCACTCACTTTTTGTGAAAACAATCAGAAAAATTCTGACTAACTTCATAGAAAGAAGTGTAGGATAAAAAATGCCCCTCACCATAACCAAACTAATGCTCGATTAATAATTATAACATACCTCAGTAAATATTCAGAAATAGTCGAGTTTTCTACTGCAATATGGTGAAAATATTAAGCGAGGAATATTTTTACGTTGTTTATGGTGTGAGGCATACTTTTGAAAACGGTGAACAGGTCCAAACTGATATGTTACCTTTTGAAAAATAAAGTTAGATTCTCCCTATGGCATCTGGGTAACAATATTTCACTTTAAAAATATTAAACAAAAACTTTCCACTCGGATTTTTTTTGTCGTTTTTTGCATTATGTATACAATGAAAAAAAAAACTATTCAATAAAAATTCCGCTGAAAATTCGTTTCGTTTCGAAGTCTCGAAGTAAATCTGAATTTCGTTTCGTTTCGTTTCGAACCAACAATTCTCGCTTAACTTTTCAAAAGGTCCTAAGTAACATTTTTTTCATGAATTAATTTGAGTACTGCAATCAAAAGCTTTCATGTTGTTCTGTTGATTGCGCTATTCAAATTAATTCATGAAAAAAATGTTACTTAGGTCCTTTTGAAAAGTTATGCGAGAATTGCATTTCTAATTTCGTTTCGTTTCGTTTCGTCAGGAAAAAATGTGTTATCGCATACCCTTAATTGAGTGTTCTTTATGGTGTAGTTTTTTATCGTAATATTTTATTCTCTGAATATTTTGTTAAACTAGGACAATATTCTTAAAATACTTGGAGATTGTCTTGTCACGATAGTGATAGAGGTCGTAGGTGTTATTCCATTTCTACAATAGTTGATAAAAAGAGGGAAGGACCGTTTGGCTGAATACCATTCGGCCGAATGCCATTTGGCCGAAGGCCACTAGGCTGATAGTTGTTTGGCCGAACCGACATTGGTCTGGAAGTCATTTTGCCGAAAGGGTCATTTGGTCGAATAGGACATTTGGCTGAATAGGTTATTTGACCGAAAAGGTTATTTTTCCGAATAAATTGGAAAAATGTCCTATTCGGCCAGATGACCGACTGTTCGCCAAATGACTTTCGGGCAGATGGGTTTCGGCCTAATGGTTGGTTCGACTTAGTGGCTTCGGCCAAACGGCCCTCCCCCATTATTCCTACTTCCAATAGCCATTTCTTCTTCTTCTTCATTGGCATTACATCCCGCTCTGGGACATTGTCGTCTCGCAGCTCAATGTTCATTAAGAACTTCCACAGTTATTAACTGTGAGATTTCTAAGCCAAGTTACTATTGCTGCATTCGTGTATAAAAAAAAACCCAGATTAATCCACCTAGCGTTGGTGGTGCCTTTCTCGCATTTAGTTAAGACACCAACCTTATATGGGGTTTATATGGTCCGATGTACCATTTTCTTCATAACTTTTAAACGGATTGACCGATCGTGATGAAATTCAATAGTGATCAACAAGGCTTTGTCCCCTGTCGAATGAAACTTGTTGCGAGAAAATCGGTTAAGGACTACTATACGAAAAGTTGTCTAATGTTTTTTATAGCTTTTGTGCACACACATACACACACACATACACACACACATACACACGGACAGACAGACATGTGTTCAGCTCGTCGATCTAAGTCGATTGGTATATAATACTATGGGTCTCAGGCTTCTATAAAAAGTTCGACTTCGGAGTGAAATGATAGCCTTTCGGTACAACTTAGTTGTACGAGAAAGGCAAAAAGGGGTAAAAATAGCTTGTACTATAGCAAATTATGTTCCTGGAAAGATTATGATTATCCATAATTTATTTATTTATTTATTTTATTTCGTCAACCAACGTAGACTAGTACATATACATATACATGTTTGTTTTTGTAATGCTATAGTATAATTAAATAATAGGTTTTTTTTTAGTAAAGTGATGTATAATTTTGATTTTTTTGTTATGCCGAGACATTGTTAAGTCAATAGTTTCGCAGTGTTGATTGTAAACGGCCAGCATTCGGTTGAGAGGCCCAAATTTGGCGTAATTTGTTCGGCAGTGGTTGGTTAAAAATAATGTTCTATGTCGAAGTAGCCGAGAAGGTATGTAAATGTTAAATTTCGATAAAATTTCAGTTGAATCAACACGTTGAGAAACTATATCGTTAACAAATGAAACCGTTGCACATTCTCGACGCTCTTTCAAAGTTTGTATATTTATAAGCATGCAACGTGCTTCATAAGATGGAAGAGGAAATGACGTCCAACCTAATTTACGAAGAGCGTATAATAGAAATTGTTTTTGTACTGACTCTATTCTTTCTTCATGTGTGGTTGTATAAGGCGACCATACAATGCTACAATATTCCAGTATAGATCGTACATATGAAATATATAGTGTTTTGATTGTGTAGGGATCCTGAAAGTTGAAGCAAAAACGCTTGATAAAGCCTAGCATATTATTAGCTTTGTGGATGATTGTGTTATAGTGATCAACAAGAGTTAGTTTCGAATCTAAAATCACTCCTAAAGCCCTAACTCTTTCGCGTCTTTCTACAGTATTGTTCCCTAATACAATTTGTGTATTTGGTGTTATTCTTTTTCTGCTGAATGATATTATGTTGCATTTCTTAACATTCAGTTGCAATAGGCTTTTCTGCACCATGTATAGAACATGTGTATTTCATTCTGGAATATGATTATGTCGTCTTCATTTTTATTTCCATAAATAGCTTTATGTCATCGGCATAAATTAAAATCTTTATATTTTTGAGAATGAAGGTAATGTCATTTTACATATAATATAAATAAAAGAGGGCCAAGATGAGAGCCTTGTGGAATTCCTGAAGTGACTTGAATGGGATTGGATTTCTTTCCGTTAAATTTTATTATTTGTTGCCGGTCTGTGAGATAAGATTCAAGCCATCTAAGGAGTCCTGGCTCAATTCCAATTTTTTGCAATTTGAAGAGTAACATTGGAATGTCAATGCGATCAAACGCCTTGCTAAAGTCGGTGTATAGAGCTTCCACGTAGTTACCATTATCCATTGCATTAAGAGAATAGTCAATGAATTCTATTAAATTTGTAGCGGTAGAGCGACCTTTGAAAAATCCATGCTGCTTATTCGTAATTCTGTTTTTAAGTTGTGAAAATAATTTTTCATTGATAATGGATTCAAAAAGTTTGGGAATGCAAGAGATAATGGCTATTCCGCGGTAATTACGAATGTCAGATTTTTTGCCTGATTTGAAGATAGGCACAAGATAGGAGCTTTTCCATACCCTGAGAAAATTTCCGGATTCCAATGACAATCTGAAGAGCCAAAACAAAGGTGCAGTCAGCTCTTTAGCCATACTCTTCTTAAATATCGGTGGAATACCGTCAGGACCAGGGCCTTCAGATGCATCTAAGTTAGTTAAAGCGTTTAGAATATCGTTCGTGATCTGACTAACACCGATATCCCTAGCGAACTCTGGGATAGGCGCAAAAAAATCTAGGTCGCGATCTTGTTCCGAAAAGATGGTGTATATAAGAAATCTCCGAAAAGATTACAGATCATCTAAATACATGTATGACGGAAAATTGTCTGATTTTAATTTTGATTTTACGTAATGGCAGAAGTTCTTTGGACATGACTTTATTTCGTTTTCTGTTTTCGTGTTGTGTTCTTCAAATGCTACATCAATTGCTAATTTTAATTGATCGCAGATGTTCAAATATTTTTCCAAATTTTCATTCGTCTTGTCTAGCTTGTAAGTTTTATGTAATTTTTGTTTGCGATTCTTTAAATTTTTATTTGCCTATTATACCAAATTGGATATTTTGAATTTCCGCTCCGTCGTTTTCTTCTTTTTGGGAAATCTTACAGAGTTTTCTGTAAAAAATCTTGAACAAGTTCCTGAAGAAATCTCTAAAGTAGTCCCTGAAGATTTCAGGGAATTTTTATCGGAAATTTACTTAATATTTTTTGAGTCTCCTTCTGCACTCTTGGACATTGTTTCAATCACTTGGGCATTGTTTCCTTCGGAAATTCATTTGTAAGTCTCGCCAGAAAATCGTTCGAAAATTCCTTTAGTAAACCATATAGCATTTCCTAAGAAATCATTTCCGCAATTCCTACAGGATTAAATCCGGGATTTTTTGGAAGGGTTTTTTCGTAAATTCATTACACATCGACAAACTCTATGGAAATCCTAAAGGAATTTTCAATATGTAATTTTCGAAGGAATTCTTAAATCTGGATTAAAAAAGATGCCTGAAAGAATTCTTAAAAGAGCTTTCCATGTAAATTCTAAAAGAATTTCTAAAGGCGCTTAAAATTCCAGTTAAATTTTTGAATCGATCCAGCCCCACTTCCGATCCCGAATTTCCGTTGGTATCGGCCTCTGGTGACACCGACGATGGAGCTCGTTATTTGATCTCCAGTTGTGAAGCCATCAGGCCCGAATTTTATACCATTCCCAATTATTCGAAATTGACTGGGGTTTAATCCCGTGGACACTTATTTGTTGTTTTAATTGGCTTTTTTTTGGTGACAATTGAATCAAAACAGCAACTCAGCGTTACGCGTTTCGGCTTACTACGCTTCAGCCATCAATAGGCGCCTAAAATCACATTTATTACAATTTTCACAATCAAACAATAATTCAAACAAAATACACTAAGGGGAAGAGGCCCCAAAACACCCCTCCGAGGCCTTTTGTGGTTTCCCTCATATTTACCGTCATTAAGATGTGCGTAACAAAACTAGATCTAAAATTATGTAGGTTAGGTGAAAAAAGTTTCAAAATAGTGTATGGGAAGGTCGGAAAACCGAAAATGTTCACATTTTGAAGAAACATCTAACATTTTGGCGAGGCAAAACGCCCTATTGGCACTAACCTACAACGAACTTGCGTCTCCACGCGCTATCCATACCAGAATGCTGTTTCGCCGACGCGTGGTGCTTCGTTCCCTAGGAGCTGCCAGCTGAAAGGCGTTTCGCCTCATGAGTTTTCCGGCAACAGAATATCACCACTTTTTTGAAATGTGAATATTATCAATATGATTGAGATTTTTGACAATTTTTGAATGGCATCAACTAGCTATCTTGTTTAACTGATGCACAATGTAAAAATACCCATGAATAGCGTTTCAAATAAGACAATAAAGCAGTGTTTGCTTAGCTAGGGCATATTGCCCTTTCTTCCCCTACTACTAGCTGACAACCTCCTAGCTGTTCAGTCAGACAAACAAAACTATGATATGGAAATGCTAATATCATCTTCCAAACTTGGACGTACATGTCCATGATAGCATTAGAGGCGAAAGTATAGAATTGATAGTTCCGTTAGGATACGGCAGGCATGAAGAATGTTTTTATAGAAGTCGATTTGAAAGCGAGCGGAGGGCAATATTTGTGATGGCACATATCACACGACCTTCCTTCTGCCAAGCTCCCGTATGAAGGGGGAGGGAAGAATATCAGTGTGGAAGCTGATATATCTCCACTGGCCACAAATATTGCCCTCCGCTCGCTTTCAAATCGACTTCTATAAAAACATTCTTCATGCCTGCCGTATCCTAACGGAACTATCAATTCTATACTTTCGCCTCTAATGCTATCATGAACATGTACGTCCAAGTTTGGAAGATGATATTAGCATTTCCATATCATTGTAAATCGTTTAACTTCACGTAGAAGTAACACACACGAAATCATTAATTTAGTAAACAAAACTATTTTTCTTTCTTTCCTTTATCGCTAATCTCTACCACCCAAATCACAACCCATCGATTACGTAATTTTTCTCGTCAGTTTTCTCCTCTCAGGTACTCTTCTCAATTCCGCCAATAGAGTACCTGAGAGAAACTAGAAAAGTATTTTTGTAAAAATGTAGTGTCTTGAAAAAGAAAATCACCCGGACAAACTTGTTAGTCATCGACTAACCGTGACCTCCCCCTACTACAGGACTGCAACTGACCCGAGTTACCAACGTCCTCAGATGGAACAAATTTGTCTCAAAAACATCCGCCATTGCCTTACTCGATGTCGAGAACGCATTCGACAATGTATGACATGATGGCCTGGTGTACGAACTACAACGCTACATTCTTCCCAGCCACCTGTTTAAAATCAGCAGTTCTATCAGCAAGGCAATCCGTGTCTCAATCAACGGAGCGTCAACATCGTCGCAGGCGTCCTCCAGGGCACTACCCTCGGGCCCCTGATTTTCAATCTGTTCACCTCCGACATGCCAGAACCTCCTGAAGGCGGCATTCTGTCTCTGTTCGCAGATGACACCTCTTTCGTCTACCAAGGTAGAATTATCAGAGCGCTAGTGGCAAAACTCCAACAAGTCCTGGATGCTCTGACAGCTGGAAGATCTGTATCAACGCGACACTTAAATAAAGTATAAAAACAAATGTATCAACGTGACGAAGACCCAGGTCAAAATTTTTCCTCACTTTAAATCCCCTATGTTTCGCCTGGGACTGTAAAATCATCCTCAATGGCACGACTGTGAAATGGGTTAATGAGGCCGACTACTTTGGCTTCCTCCCTTCCTTTTTCCTCACGAGGATCCTTGCAAATATTTTTTTCAAAATCGATTTTTTTAAACTTCTGCAATGCATTCAAATTACGGCAAATTAACCCTCTAGTGCCCAAGACCGCCTTTAGACGGGGTATTTTGATTATTTTTTGTAATTTTCAATTGAGCAGATTTTGGAAAGATTTTGATGTTGATCAATAATATAAACTTCAATTCATGTTTAAATGTGGTTTAAAGACAATTTTCAAAGTTCTACACATTTATAAACAAAATATTGAAAATTGAGTAATATTTTGTTCCTCCTTGTTTTCGCTCGTATACCTTTGAAGAGTGAAGTATATGTAGTTTAGTATTTTTCTACAACTAACCTTATTCAATAGAATGTTATAGTGGTGAATGTTACACTCTAAAATATTTATCCAACTCTTTGTACGGAAAATAAAAAGTTAACACTAAAAAGTGAAAAATTTCAATAAGTCAGCATTTAATAGGAATTTTCAAACTCTAATTATGATGAAAAATCAAAAAAAAATAATAGATTCAAGAAATGATGTTATTGTATAAAAAACTTTCAAATCAAAATTCTAAAAAATCAAAATGTGAAATTGATTAAATCATGAATTAAAAAAATTTAATGAGCAAACCGTGTTTAGATCGATTTAAGAAAGCAAAATGTTGATTTTGAGCGAAATCAAAAAGTTCGGTTGAAGAAGGTTAATGTAAATTGAAAGAAATTTTGACCTATTATATGTGATTTTTATGTTACAATTAATAATATACTGGAAAAGCACTATCACAGCTATTTTGGCAGGATTATTTTTGGAATTGAAGAATGATGAAACATTATAATATCCTCGTTTGAGGTACCTGGCTCCTCAATAGATTTGAGTGAGCCTTCAGTTTTAAGCATTATTTTGTAACGTTTTAACGATTAATAGAATTTGTGACTCCTTTGGGAAATAATTTTCAAAAAATTCATTCAAAGGAGTTTTTCCTCTTCCTTTTACTATACTAAATATGGAAAATCCCTTTTTTGGCACTTCTACTCATCGGATTTACTTACAACAAATTGCGTTCGACGTGAAAATTTACAGTAAGGCCGTTACAAATATTTAATTAAAATTATATCCTACTGGTCTCCGAAACGTAAGGGGGGGGGATAAGAAACTTAAAATAAAAAAATGAAAAAAAAAAATCAGATGGGTTATGTACAAGACACGACAGCAAGGTAAACGTTTGACAACGTAAGGACATTCCTATTGACATTTCTGCCGTCGCCACGCGTTATTTTAAATAAATTTCTACTCGGATCGATTATATTGTCTTGTAAAGAATGGATTTATTTTAATTGATGCGAATTTCCAATCACTAAAGCCCCCTACGCAATGCAGCAGAACGTCGACAGGAACAACAGGATTTGACAGTTAACCCATATAGTTTCTGTCAAATCTTGCCATTTACGCTGTCAGCGACAGACCCAAAATCAGAATTTTGAGAGAAAATTTCACTTGGCGCCATCCATGCGAATACATTTTTGCAGGGGCTCCTTCTGACGTGTACTTGTGATTCTGCTACCGAAGACCTTTTTCACGCTGTCGCCAAACAATCATGATTTGCGCAATAATGAAAACTTTTCTCTACTCAACTTTCTCTTCTACAAACATGTGGTTTATTTTCCACAAAGCGCCTTTCCAAGCAACAAAACCCAAATAATAATCTTGAAAGAAAATTTCGCTTGTAGCCATCCATTCGAAAACATTTTTGCAGTGCCTCCCTTCGACGCCCGTTCGTGATTCTGTTACGAATGGCAACTGACTGCCGCCGCCAAGCGATTGATTTACAATTTGAAAATAATTCCCCCCGGCTCCGCCCTCTCTTGTTAGAATAGTGGTCCTGAAAAGAACCGATTAATTTCCAATAATGCTCCTTTCGAATCAATAACAGCAAAAAAACAGATATAGGTACAATCAATACAGGATGGAATATAGGAATTTCATTAAGGAAAAACACATCGCTAAAATCTCTTCACCAACTTGTCACAAATCACCAACACACAAATAACCTTTATATCCGCATATCATATCTGGCTTGTGGTACGTGTGCGAGAACCCTCTCTTCTGCAAGTGTGGATGTGTCCCAGAAAAGAGCCGTTTTTCGTGTACCTTTCGTCGACGTTCTTGTGCAGCTGTTTAAAATACCGACCGGAATCCTTTTGGAATTCCAACGGGCAGCCTTTCGAGAAATCGATGGAATTTTTCTACTCCAACATGGGAATCCATTGGGGATTCCAACATGTACACATCGGCGATTCCTACGGGAATCCTTTAAGGATTCCGACGGAAATTCTTTGAAGATACCGACTGGTGTACTTGGTGGCAGTTGTACTTAGTGACGACTTTGATTCCCTCAGACGGCGTGCTAGACCAGACGCAGGTCTGAATTTTGCACTGGTCATTGTTGAGCTTGTGTTGTAGTGCGTCAGACGATGTGCTTCGGATGAGATGCGCTCGAAGATGTTGTAAACTCCCTCTGTGGTTTTCGCTTCGACTGTTGTCCGGATTGACGATGTTCTCCGGTCTTGCTGCGTCACCCCGCTGCCATTGCTGCAACTATCACCATCTCCGTCTTTTTTTCGCTGCCTTGCCGCCACCAGCTTTGGTGCCATGCCTCCGGTTTGCCTCGCTTCGTTTTGTTTCGGTCCGGTGCGGTTCATTCGGTTCGACGCGCGTGTAGTGATTGGCTCGCGCACTGCAGGCACTGCCTATTTTATAGGTACATAAAGAAAATCTAGCGACGCATCAAAAGGCCCGTGATACATAATTCTGATGTTCGTATTGGGAATGCACGAACGGGATTGGTTACATCTGGAATTTTTACTGGCTTTGACCAAAATTGAAATTTGCAATAGGCAATCTTGATTTGGATCGCACATCAACCGATCCATCGTCACCTTGATCCGGTTACGGTATCAGTTCATCCAGAAATCCGTATTCTTGCATTAGCTGCCATAGCCTGTCCCAACCAATAACATGGCTTTGAAGTCGATGAATAGATGATGTGTGGGCACGATTTATTCGCGGCATTTCTGCAATATCTGGCGTACGGCACCTGGTCTGTGGTAGAGCGTTCGCCCATGAATCCCTCCACAAAATCTTTTGCAATTGGCGTTAATAGACGACATAAAATTTGGGAGAGTATCTTGTAGGCGGTGTACAGCAATGTGATTGCACGGTAGTAGCTACAATTCAGCATATCGTTCTTTTCGTAGATGGGACATACGACACCTTCCATCCACTCCTGCGGCAAAACTTCATCCTCCCAAATGTTGGTAATCACCCAGCGCAGCGCTGTGGCCGGTGCCTCATCAACCTGTTTAAATAGCTCTCCTGTTGGTTGGTCAACCCCAGGGCCTTTGTTGTTTTTCAGCCGGCCAATCTCCTCCTGGATTTCTTGAAGATTCGGAGCTGAAAAATGTATGTCTAGCGCGCGTGCGTTCAGGTTTGCAACCATGCAGTCATCGTTGTCTGCCACATCGCCATCCAGGTGCTCTTCGTAGTGCAGCCACCACCTTTGGATCACCTCACACTCGTCCGTGAGAAGATATCCGTTTATGTCATTACACATGTATGGGGCCCTTACGTGAACGATCCAACTTCTCACAGAACTTCCGTGAGTTATTGGCGTAGTAAAATTGCTCCGTCTCTTCTTAGTCTCGATATTTCTGCTGGCACTTTTTTCTTCGAAAAATCGAGTTTTGTCTGACCGCACTCGTTTGTATCGTGCTTTGAAATATTTCAACCGAGCAATTTTTTCCTGACGCACATGCATAATCATAATCAAATCCAATGTCCAACTTCACATGAGATTAGCTTTAAAAAATGGCAGAAAACGCAATTGCTCAAGTCACCGAATTTCTACAAATTAAAAAGAAACTTTCGCAAGTTGTAATCATAAATATTATCCTGTCACCTTTTTGGCAACTGCAAAGTTCATGTGACATAGCGAGGAAACAAGAGTGCTATACAATCTATGGATGTAAAGTGTTTATTGGACAAATCTGTTTCCATTCGAAAACAGTCCAGACACATCTATGAAGGCCACGAGTAGGAGGGCTAACCATTCGCGAACGAACGATTTGAATGGAGAAGAAACCTCAAACCACATCGTTTGTAGCCTCGGTGTTTGCCGGGGCTGCATTTAGTATCGGAGTGTCGGTAGTCAGTCGGTTAGCTTGATTCAAGTGTGTACCAACTCTCTCTCTTCCTTCTGCTTTTAATTTCCCAAGGGTACCGTCGAGAGGAAATGCAGACGGTAAGATTCAGTCTTCTCTAGTTGGGTTAACTCGTTGATGGGCATTCATAGCTCCAATCGAGCCGATGGAAGCGATCATTTTCACTTTTTTTAACGAGTGTTTTTCTTCTCGTTCGTTTTGGTTGCCAAGGGGTTACAAGAGGGATTTCTTTCGTAATTTTTGTGGTTTTTGTGGGTGTTTAGCTCAAATAAAGTTCCCAACATCATCCTAATTAGTCGTTTGTAGAGAATTGAACGATTGAGTTTCATGTTCTTGTCTCTAAAAGTATGATGTAGTTATCGCTTTGGAAATTGTGTGGATCATTATGGTTTCTGAAAACTCATTTGAGAATTTTTAAAGGCCTCTGGGAAACCAAAGTTAGTCTCAATAATTGAATGATTTTTCTCTGTGGATATTTTTGTAGGAATATGAGAATTCGTTTAATGTTTAGAAGATATTTATCCATTCCAGTGAAGAACTGGCTTCGTGCTAAAATGCACGTAAATCTGATTTTTTTACTAATTCAACTTATTTGTTTGCTCACTCATATAATTTTATTCTTTGCGCATGAATGCATTACGATTCGACACCTTGCCAACTGTTTCCACTACCAAACCAATGCTATTCCCATACGTCTTATATCGAAAACCAAAATATGCTGCTACCTCATCTTAGAAGCACCTATCCATCTCTTGGCAGCAGTGAATCCGATAACGATTGCGTTAAGAACTTTTCCAATCGAGCAAGCAGAATAATATAATTAGATAGATGGCGAAGAAGTTCATCCAGTCTACTCCATCCCAACATTGCGAAGAATGATGAAAGCTGAAGTGGATTGAAGTGATTTACCACCATGAGTATCGGTGCGGAGCAGGATGATTGAACTTGGTTCATATTTTGTTTCATTCGAGAAGTTTTCCCAAGACCTAAATGATACTTGAGTGCCTTTCCACCTAACCGAATCAATGTATTTTCCAAGTCAATGACCTATTAATTATATTTTCGTAATAATCCCATCCCCCATCAAGCTACACATCAAATCGCCTCGCACTGAACTAGTTTTCTCCCATTATCTAATTAACGAAGGATTCCATTAGATTAGGGATATTTGCTCCGTTCCATCTTATCCACGGGCTGTTAAGTATCCAACTAGGTAGCACGCATTTTGTCAAAACGACCGCACGGCATCACGGAAGAAAAGTCAAGAAACCCATAATGGCTCGGTGGTATAATGTTTCCTACCAAGGCGAAGACTGTCGATAATTTCCGGTTTCCCCCCTGAGGTACTATAACGAAATAGTCCGTGGGTTTCCGAACTTCTTGCTTATTCGGCGTGAGCCTTACGACTTGTAGGTTTGTCTGTATGCGTGTAATGTAACAATTGGGTAATGAGCCGATGGGAATGGCAACCAAAATAGTACTGAAATGGTTCTTACCATTTGGGGCCGGAAAATGCTGACTTGATACAGGCAGATGGAAATGGGACCGTTTCGCCGCTGTGGTATAGAAGATAATTACTATTAATAATTGAAGCAAGATTGGAGAGGCGTTGGGCCGAGAACAAAACATCGTTGATGAGAAGAATACGGTGCACACGTGGTAAGATGGTGGCGAAGAGTAAGCACCATGGGGGAAAGTAGGTCAGATCACATCATGGCCATAAACATCGATGTGAATGAGGGTTGTAATGGACATCGAGTGACTATCAATCGGTTTGAGGTTGTTCGATATGAGAATGAATAGCAATGTTTTGCGCTTGGTTTGCTCCAAACCAAAACAGTTTTACTAAACCAACAGAAGATTTGTCACGTTTTTCATCCGTTTTTGTCACAATGTAAAATTTTTAAAGTTCTTCCAGTTTTTCTTGTAAATGATACGGAAAAATACTAACGATTATTTTAAAATAACTTTCGCCATCTATCAGTTACGGGGCTCTCCAGTGAGCATTGTGAGCAAAGGCGTTGGATTGTAAATTCGTAGAAGGCCAGGCTCAATTCTTGGTCCAGTCTGGGATGTTTTCGGGTGGATAATATTCTTGACTTCCTGGGCATAGGGTATTCATTGTACCTGCCATGTAAGAACAGTTCCTTCGCTTACTAAATTAAAATACAAACACAATCACCTAAAATTTTGTATGTTGACAAAACGATTTATTTTGTTGTGCTCCAATACTGCATGAAGAAACCTATTTTACACTCTGTCCCCTGGCCACTTTGAACAAGTAAGTGAACTTTGGCCATTTTTTGGCTGGAAACCTATTGGGCAAAATTTGTTTGATCGAACATATCATTTTGCCGAACAAACCATTATGCCGAAACTCATCTGGGCGAAAGTCATTTCAATGAAATCGACATTTGGCCAAACATGTCGTTTGACCGAACTGGTCTGTTGGTCAAATAGGTCATTTGAGAGCATGCTATTTATCGGAAATGATCAAAAAGAGCTATTTGGACGTCTCGCCTTCTTGTGCCCGTCGACGGATATCATGAAATCATGGCATCAATGAATAACTCCTTAGGGTTGCATCATAGAAGTTTGGTGTCTTCCACAAAGTTTTTGCATGATAAGTAGGCCTTCGTATGGTGATAAACATATAGTTCGGAACTCTCCCGCTAGGGCGGCGCTTCAGCTAACTTTTTATATGAGCATGATAGGATGATGGTATCTTCAGCAAAGATCCAGGATTCAGTATTATGAGCAACTCTTGTGAAGGAACTATCTTTGAAAAGACTTTTGATTCTGAGATACAATGCATTTCATTTAAAAAATGTGAGTTTATCCAAAATTAGATTATTTTTAGTTTAATTTTGTATCTATGTGAAACATTCATCTTCGTATAATTTTTCTGTATCGCGGAGAGCGATATTTAGTAGTGTCTAAGTCGATTCGACAATGGAATAACTTGGAGAACGCCTTAATTATTGTAAAATATTCAAAAATATGATGAAAAATCGATTTATTTTCCTACTTCCTCCACTTCCCGCTTAGATTTTATCTCGGATAGAATCTTTGGGTTATGAAGAATGTAACGGACGTGAATTCCGTTGCAGAAATTTGCCGTAAATCTTCCACAGTGCCTAATTATTCATTGAGTTCTGCATGTGTCTGACGGAAACCTGTCACTTATTCAATCAAAGTAGGCCGTAAAATTCATATTATAATGAGCACATAAACTTTCTGAGTCGCGTTTGAGCTTCGTTTATTTTGTATTGCAGTATTGTTTTAAAACATGTTGGTCTGGAATTTAGCTGAGAAATCACTAAATGGCACTACATATTTGGTTCCCTTGAAGTTAAAGTTAGTTCACTCTGGACGGATTTCGAAACAGAAAGGTTTTATTTTATCCATATTCTTAACAGGTTCTGACTAGTTCATATCAAAACGTAAATTAAATAACGTTGTTCATAAATCTATGTCTAATTCGAGGAGTGTGCAAATCATAAAAAAAATAAAATGTGTGTTTTATAAGATTCGTCAGAAATACCATCTGCTATCAGTATATTTGGCGATATTCTTTTTCCGTATTCAAGCACTAAATCGTTGAAAATGGGCTCTCATGAAACATCACCGGAGACTATGAAACAGCTGTTCTGAAAAAAGATGATTAAGTTCTTTGATGATTAAAACAGAACATTTTGTGTTTATATTATGTTCAGCATAAACAGTTGGTATGTCAACGATAAATAAATATTTTTTTAAGAAAAGTATAGTACCAGCATAAAATTTCTATTGCATGGCTCTATGAATGATAGCAAAGGTAGGACTGCTTTCAAGGAATTCGTGGCGTATATTCAATTTAGCGCAAAATCATTCAGTTGAACAAATGAAACAAATGAGAGTTACGGCTAATTTCTGCAACCAAATTTACCTCCATTACATTCTTTACAACCCAAAGATTCTATCCGAGATAAAATCTCGGTGGGATGTGAAGGGAGTGGGAAAATAAATCGATTTTTTCATATATTTTAATTATTTTACAATTATTGGGACATTTTTTAGGTTGTTTGTCCATTAAATCGGGACAGACCCTACCATATATTACTCTTTGGGATACAGAAAGTTTATGCGAAAATAAATATTGCACATGGATGCAAAATTCAACTAAAACTCAAAGGTGCAGCCCAATCGGGTTGTACGCAAAGGTGACGTAGGACTACGTAGCTATTCGAAATTGATGGTATTTGCCATAATAATTTGTGTCGTTTTATTAACATTGAGCAAACTGCTCGGAGGTCAACTGAATCAAGAAGTCGAATAGTTGTTCCCAGTTGGATGGACTTTGATTCTCTAACCGTGGAATTAACATGGCTCATCGGCCGCTGAAGCCACTCGACTGGCTTTCAGTCGGGGACATCACAATCCTTACTTTGCCACGTACGCTAACATCGCGGGCGAAAACCAAACGTTGCAAATAAATATATTTGTGTTTGGTTTCACGCTACTTCTAATTTCTGATTCTGCTTATTTCTTCTTTATTTCGGCCATTTTTGAGGATGTTGTCCTCCAAAAAGGTTTTTATACAAAAGAAGGTAAAGTAAGAATTTACGTAAAACTGTACGAAAAATAGTGTTGGAATTTTCACGGCCTCCGCGTCATAAATAAAAATGTGTAACCATAATACCTATTACTTTTTTGGCTGATAAGAATGAGGTGTTACCACTTACGTTTTCGTTTTCGCTACAAAAGACATTTGCGCCAATAAATCAAGTCCATTTATATTTGGAATTTACAGTTTTACTATTTCTGGGGAATGGTACATTCTGAAAAACTGCATTCTGGCAAATGGTCTTCTGGGGAATGGCTTTCTGGAATTTGGTCCATTCTGGCAAATGGGCTTCTGGCAAAAACCATTCTGGCAAATTGATTTTCTGCCAAATGTCATACAATCTGCATTGATTGTATGACATTTGCCAGAACCAATTTGCCAGAATGGTTTTTGCCAGAAAGCCATTTCCCAGAATAGACCATTTGCCAGAATGAAATTTGCCAGAAAGTACCATTCCCCAGAAATAGTAAAACTGGAAATTCCGATCATTTGTGATGGCTAATAGAACAGAAAAGAATTATATAAAGAAGTTAATTTTGCATTATTTACTAATGGAAGGGTTTTCAGTATACATAATTATTTTCATAATAGTGATTATTTAACATATTGACATTTTTCAGAAAGATGGATACTATTTATCAAGAAAAATATATCCATATTTGTCTAGTATCAAACAAACTGTTTACGAATGGATATCATATTTTATTGCCTCATTCCAGACGCTGACTTCATTTAAATCATACCCACAATTGGATAATTTCACTTTAATTCATACTAGACAGCTATTTGCCCTCATTGAAGAAGTTATATCTTGTAGTCTAGGCAAAATGTCTACTTCTAAAGAAGGAATCATATCCACAATTGCCATATTCAAACACGGGCACAAACACTACCCTTGTCTTAAGCAGAGCAAGCGCATTCTTTTAACAAAAAGAATCATATCCACCATTGCTTCATATCTGGGAAACGACTATTTCCAAAGAAGGGATCACATTCACCATTGCCTTAACCCTTTCACCAGCGCGCTGGGGATATATGACACATCCGTCCTGAAAGGGTTAATCCGGACAAGCGCCTGCTTTTAAGGAAGGAATTACATCCACCATTGTCTTGATCCGACCAAGCGCCCGCTTTAAAAGAAGGAGTCACATAATCCGGACAAGCGCCTAATTTAAAAGAAGGGATAACATCTTCCATTACCTTAATCCAGGCAAACGCCTACTTTCAAAGAAGGGGTCACATCCTCCGTTGCCTTAATCCGGACAAGCGCCTACTTTTAAAGAAGGAGTAACATCCACCATTGCCTTAATTCGGGCAAGCGCCTTCTTTTGAAGAAGGGATTATATTGTCGGGGTTCAGCCAAAGCACACCAAGCGCCAACGAAAAATTACCGATGTTTCTGCTCAAACTTTCGTTTATCAGATTTAATTGATCGCAAATCGTATTGGATATCCCTCAACCCCATAACTGAGGATATCCTACTGCAAATGTATGCCTAAATTGATATGAAACAACTTTTCTTGAACGAACAAAATATCAAAAGTCAGTCGAAAAGCCGCTTGGTGCGGTTTGGCTGAGCCCCAACCATATCCACCATTGCTTTAGTCCTGGCAAACGTCTATTTCTAACGAAGGGATCACATCCAATGGCAATTAGGAGATGACCAATTTTGGGGAATGGTACATTCTGGCAAATTGATTCTGGCAAAAAGCCTTTTGGCAAATGACTTTCTGGCGAATGTCATACAACCATCTCAAAACCTTGCTACGACTAACGTCGATACAACTGACGTACGGATCTATTGCTTTAACGAATGATGTTTGCATCTACTGGAGAGAGAGCAGCGATGACAGCTAGCAAAAAGTGCGAATTCATCAACATGTGAACTGTTAGCTGCGAAATCGTGCTAAATCAACTTGATATTAGAATATTATTACCACTCTTAGATAATAGGTTAATCAATTGTTCCACCGAACAAGTTAATAGTGAGCTGATAAATATTGAATTTGCCAATTTTTAACTATTTCCTATTGCCATTTAGACCGCTGATTTACAAGCTGTATTGAATTGATTGCATGAATTGATCATTCCACAATTTTCTATCCTACGAAGTGATTTTTAAAATTTGAAAGGGTAAGCCCTAAAATTTACCATATGCAATGAATTGATCAAAAACCTATCATAAAATTTGTTATCCTAAATTGAAACATGCAGCTGAATCTAAGTTAGCAGGATGCTTGATACAACCGAGTTGTGCTAGAAGATATAGGAGGCACTAAACGTAAGCGAATGTGATTTATTTCTTTTTGCTACACTGACCATGATTCATATTAAATGAAATTTCAACTATCCGCTAACTCCCTGTGGTATCAGGTATCAGGTATCAGAACGTCGGCTCCAGGGGCACGTTCACCTCAATTTGGGAGATTTGTGCCATCGCCTTCACAGCCTTTTTCATCACACACCTGACGGAAAAGGAAGTGAACAAAAAGAAAAGGAATGTGGATGGGAGAACAAAGGGAATGTTTGGAAAAGGGCCCTTGAAGAGGGCATACAACGCATAAGCGTACAAGAGCTTATAACTCCTTACCACAACGGGTTATGAACAACAAAATACTCTGAAGGTTCAGGTTTCTGAAGTCAATTTCACTAAGTAAGTGTTTACCAAATATTTGGAAGCGCAATTGTGCATAGACTGGGCAGTTACATATTAGATGATAAGAAGTTCCATAATCGGATTCACAACTATCACAAACAGATGATTCAACGCGTTGAATATTTGCCATGTGATAGTTCAGTCGGCAGTGACCTGTCAAGGCCTTGACTAAGACACTGCAATTCTGTTTAGACAGATTAGCTAGATAGCTTGCTACTACTGGAGATGGCTCCCGGATGAACAATTTTGTTTGATGACATAAATCCAGACTACTCCAATGCCATTTGTGCTGAGTGACAGCCCAAGGGTTGATCAAAAGCTTCACCCAACACTTGGATATTGGAATAGCTGGCTCAGGACCAATAAAGTCATGCGATGCTCCATTACGAGCTAACTTATCAGCCAATTCGTTTCCAGCTATGGAAGAATGGCCAGGTACCCATATAAGGTGTAAAGTATTAACTGAATTCAGTTCCTCAATTTGAGTTCGACATGCGATTACTAACTTCGACCTTGAGTTGGCCGAGGCGAGAGCTTTAATAGCTGCTTGGCTATCTGAACAGAAGTATATTACTTTGCCCATAATGCGTTGCTGCAGTGCACATTGCACTCCACACATGATGGCAAATATTTCCGCTTGAAAGACAGTGCAGTGTGTACCCAGTGAGTGTGACTGTTCCAATCTCAGCTCACGCGAATAGACGCCTGCACCTGCTCTACCTTCGAGGAGGGAGCCGTCAGTGTAACAAACAATGCTGTCCGACATACTTCTCTCCAAATAGCCAGATGTCCACTCATCCCGCGAGGGGAATTGTGTTGAAAATGTCCTAGAAGGAAAACTACTAACGTGTGTGAGATCACTTGGAGCAAGGAAAATTTTGTCCCAATTAACCATAAGCGGTAACAAAGAAATGTGTGTGTAGAACTGCGGTTTACAGGATTCTTTTCCATAAAACCGAGTACCCATAGTCGGTAAGTACAAGAAAATGCTTCTTGTTTGAGATGTATGTGTAGTGGGGCCACGTCGAAGAGAACTTCGAGAGCAGCCGTGGGAGTTGAAGAGAACGCACCAGTCATTGCCATTAGGCACATCCTTTGAAGATGGCCTAATTTAGACTGAATTGTCCTCACTTCCCCCTTTTGCCACCACACAAGACATCCATAAGCCAAAATTGGTCGTTCAACTGTTTTGTAAATCCATTTGATATATTTGGGTTTAAGACCCCAAGTTTTACCAAAGGTTCGTCGGCATTGGCCGAAAGCCATACACGCCTTTTTGATTCTGAACTCAATGTTAGGAGTCCAGGAAAGCTTTGAATCCAGAATTAGTCCCACATACTTTACCTGATCAGTTACATTGATTTCAGAGCCAAAAAGATGTAATGGACGAATACCATTACGATTACGTTTTTCCGTGAAAAGAACAATAGATGTTTTATTCGGATTGACCGAAAGGCCATATTGGCGACACCAACTTTCAACTACCTGAAGAGCATTTTGCATCAGGTCGAATAAGGTAGTAATGCACAAACCCACTATCAATGTAAGATAGTCGTCGGCAAATCCATAGGAAAACCGCCATTATTGAGTAACCTCAATAGCGTATCTGCAACGAGATTCCACAAAAGTGGTGATAATACTCTCCCTTGAGGGCATCCGCAGACACTTAATTTCCTAATCGCTGCTTGACGTAATGTCGAGTAGAGATGTCGGTTTTTAAGCATCTGGTGAATCCATTTGGTAATAATATTAGGTAGCCCATGACAACGTGCGGCTTCCAATATTGCATCGAAAGACACGTTGTCGAAAGCACCCTCAATATCTAAGAAAGCACCCAAGCACGATTGCTTTTGAGCGAATGCTTTCTCGATATCGTACACAACCTTGTGTAGGAGAGTCACGGTGGACTTTCCAGATTGGTAAGCATGTTGATTAACATGAAGAGGCATGTTTGCCAAACAGTCATCACGAATGTGATGATCGATAATACGTTCTAAGCATTTCAGAAGAAATGAGGTCAGACTGATGGGTCTAAAACTCTTTGCTTCTTCATACGAAGCACGTCCTCCTTTTGGGATAAACTTTACAGTGACATCCCGCCAGGATATGGGAATATACCCAGTAGCAAAACTGCATACTAAAAGCTTTTTCAAAACATGTTTGATATGCTCAAAACCTTTCTGAAGTAGAACGGGATAAATCCCATCCTCCCCTGGAGATTTGTAGGGAGCAAAACTGTTAAGTGCCCATTGAATCGATTCAGTAGTTATGATTCTACGTGCTTGAGCCCAAGACCCATAGCTACATGAAAAGACATCAGGAACATCCGAAGATGCAATATCTACACATCCAGGGAAGTGTGTATCAAATAAGTGCTCTAACGCTTCTTCGTCAGAAGAAGTGTAGTCGCCATTTGGCTTGCGAATTTCGCCAACTTGGAAATCCTTGGATCTCGCAAGAATTTTATTCAACCGACTGGCTTCACTCAAATTGGAAACATTTGCACAAAGGTTTTTCCAGCCGGATCGTTCAGCAGATCGTAGAGCCTTCTTGTAAGCTTTGCGAGCCAACTTGAAAGAATCCGTCCCTGCTGAATGGCGTCTGTTCCAACTCCTTCTGCACTGCTTCCTTAGTTTAGCCAAATCGGAATTCCACCAAGGGGTTCCTCTTGAGGTTTTTACAGAACGTAAAGGGCAAGCTTCTTCGAAAGCTTCCACGATGTGCAACGTTGCAGTATCAACTGCATCATCCAAGTCGGTAGGAGTTTCCATAGAAGGTAGATATCCATGAAATTTGGTAGAGAGCAACTCTGTGTAAAGATCCCAGTTTGTTGAACGAGGATTTCTAAAACGCAAGGTCTGCGAAGTAACATTCAAATGATCAAAGTAGATGTAGCGATGGTCAGATATCGATTCCTCATCTGACACATGCCAATTCGTCAACTCGTGACTGATTCTATTGGAGCAAAGGGTTATGTCTAACACCTCTGCTCTATTAGATACCATAAAGGTTGGGCGATTGCCTATGTTAAGTAAACTAAGTTCGGTACTACTTAAGTATTCCATCAAGCTGGAGCCTTTCAGATTGATATCCGAGCTACTCCAGATGATGTGATGAGCATTAGAATCACTGCCGACAATTAGCGGAAGGCCTTTTGAAGTGCAATATATGACAACTCGTTTAAAAGCATCCGTAGGGGATGGTTCATCATGTGGTAGATAAACCGAACAATAGACGTATTTCCTGACGGGGGTTCCGCCAGTTGCATCAATTGTGACAGCACATACATCTCTGGTTGTTAGTTCAGAGATAAGTGTAGCAACAATAGCATTGTTAACAAGCACACATGCACGCGGCATTGATCGAGAGTTTGCCATTTCTTTACTGAAAGCAGCAAAAACCGGGTTCACTAGGTTACCTAGGTAGAAGCTACCCTTGCGAAAATAGGGTTCCTGCACCAAAGCCACTTGGGATTTGCCATTTTGCATAAGTCTACAAAGATTAATCGTTACTGTTCTTTTATGCTGAAGATTTATTTGAGCTATCTTAACTGAAGCCATTGCAAATTAAGATAATGCACTCCACAACTTCAGCATTAATATGAACAGTAACGATGAAACCAAATTGGTATCTTATCAAGAAAGTCAAAGACGAAACACAGAGTACAATGTGTATAACGCATAAAGCGAATCCATATAGGTGACAATTTGTTGAAAAACTAAATAAAAACATGCTCATAATCCCACCCTTATTTAACCTCAAGTTGAGATTGAATAAGAGTAGCCGATTATTTCGGAGAAGCAAAAAGTCAACTACGCCATAGCTCCGGTTAGCGCAGTAAGGGCTAGATACTGTGAAGGGTGCCCTGGTGCTTCACAGGCTCCGTTAGCGGTTAGGTTCTTTTTAGACCCCCCTAACCATTCATTCGTAGGCACGGTAAGCATAAAGCCGCATCACACCAAGAATTTGGGGTCACCTGTATGGTGGACTTCTACCACCGGAACAGGCAATCTGTAGCGTTATTCTTAGCCAGATAACTGGCTGCCGACACCACACAGCTATCTTGGCTGTTCGGGAAGAGAAGTTGACATTGACTTTACGTCAACTCTCAATGTGGCCGAACAGCCGGAATTGATCAAAAACCTATCATAAAATTTGTTATCCTAAATTGAAACATGCAGCTGAATCTAAGTTAGCAGGAGGCTTGATACAACCGAGTTGTGCTAGAAGATATAGGAGGCACTAAACGTAAGCGAATGTGATTTATTTCTTTTTGCTACACTGACCATGATTCATATTAAATGAAATTTCAACTATCCGCTAACTCCCTGTGGTGGTTAAATCTTTCGGAAGACATCCCCTCCAGTTGGCAAGGCCAACCATAATTCCATTTACAGCAATGTCTTCATGCTAATTTTTAAGCAAGAGCAGTACTTTTGAAATGGAATAATGATGATAAAAATATCTTCAAGTTTACAAACTATCATTCATGTATTGAGACCAAAAAGCTCAATAATGAAAAGTACGCCATCACCATTGATATTCCCTCAGTAAGCACAGACAATTTATTGTAAAGCATATGCCAAACATCGAGTAAACATTTAACCTCACCGGAATGGCATTCACTTCAACCACCCTTACCCATCGAACGACAAAGAGGCGGAAAATTTCAAACTTTCCTCGATTGCGCCCTCCGCCTCAAGCACGTGTGTACGTACACTATGCGAGCGTAAAACTATAGCAGCTTTTTACGCTCTTCCTCCACAGGAACCACAGGAATGAGAAATACCAGAATGAGTATTGAAATTATGTGCCAAGTCTTGTTTTCCGCTTTTTCCTGTTGTGTGGTACGGTGCCTGACTTCCATTTTCCACCCGAAAAAAGTAAGACTTGAGCCGACCGATGGGGATGCATACGAACCCTACGTACACACAAACACATACGCAAGCTCGTGGGACTGGCTCCGTTCCGCAGACTGCCGCCGTCGTCGTCGTCGTCGTCTTTGCCAGACAAGCCACAAGCTTGGCAAAATGCATAAACACGTCGTCTGGAAGCGGTGAAATTCCAGCAAACATCGTTCACATGTGCCAAACCGCTGCCACCGCAGTGATGCCAACTTTTTTACGGGATTTGAAAACTGTATTTATCAAGAAGTGGTCAAAATCACGCGTGCAGAGTTGTTCGGATTTAAAATAAAACAGGACTTATCCTCCTACGGTGGGATTTTGACCCTTCCTTAATCATAAATACATAACAATTAACCACCAGAAATGTGTATGGCGGAAGACATTTAACGCTGGTTTTCTTAAAAGTAAAAACTCCCACGAAAAACTATTTGGTACCAGTTAAGTAGGAAGCTGTACGGCCGGGAGTGCCATTTGAATATATTCATCTCAGTAGGCCGCGACTCTGACCTCACTTTCTTTTCTTTTTCTGACCACCGTGTATTGAAGACATGTGACAGCCGCTCGGCTGATATCAAATCATTCACAGGTACCGTGGGGACCGAAACCCGTCCACCTTAAGAGATATCAATAAATTAAAAGGGATTTAAAACAATAAATTTATTACAAACAATTTATCTACTATTTACTAAATACTATTTACAGTGGTAGTTTAGTCAATTAGTCTGTTTCAATTTAAATATTTAGTTAAAAATTTCTGTATGGATTTTGATCCTTTGACAGGTGTTGATTTAATACATTATTCTATCATATTTTTTGTACACTTTAAAAGTAGAGTCCTCCGTGCTCCTGTATCAACAATAAACGTTTCAATTGTATTCGATTCCTATTTTCTAGAGACTTTTTAATATACTGAGGTGCTTAAATGTACGGATTTCGATGTTCCACGGTAGGATGAATCTATAACGAGTCACATACGTTTTCTTTGGCAACGACGAATAATTGATATCAATTCAATCATTTAAGTCAACAATGCTTCAATCTTAACTACTTAAGCTACGTTTATGCTTAATTATTAAATTGGTATACCGAATAATCTGCGTTTCCTAGATCCCGAGATGTGCAAGGTAATTGAAAGCTCTATGAAACGAAAGCTGAAGAATTTTAGAATCAATTCTACACTACACGAAGCCAGAGACACACTTTTTGGCCACTCAACTAGCCCAGTTAAGTAAAATATAAGCACTCAAATGAGTGATATAATAAATATTATGCAACTTTATGGTTCCATGGTAGTACATTTGGCATCGCTGCAACCAGATCGACCGCAGCTTTTCTTCGGGGCATTTCTATTCCTATTCACAAACATCTGGAAACACCCTTCCCAACATGGGGCAGCCCTACTAGTGGCAACATGCTTTCCACTTCTTCTGTTTCCGCCGATCTCGAGTTGAGATGAGTCCGCCAGAATAGAAATACTTTCGATTTTCACTTTCGTTCCGGGAACAAACATGCATGAGCGTACATTTCCCCGTCTGTTTGGGTGAGCTTTGGTTTAACTTTTAGGTTCCGACGATTCATTTGCAACACCGCCAGTAGGAAAGTTGTATGCACAAACGGTGGATATTGAAACGAGCTTCTGGGCTTGAGAGGTAGCATGTTTATTCCAAAAGAGTGTAACAAACGGGCGATAAGTTGAGTCGAGTTTGTTCCCGGAATGGTTACGAGTTGTAGCAAAAGTGTGTGCATGTATGGAGAGGTACGCCTATGCATAAAAATGGGATTGATAGTCCGAAAGTACCATTATTTCATTAGTTTTTTTTTTTTTTATAATAGCTTCAAAGCAATTTATGTCGATTATCATAACCATCGAATCAGCCATGAGTTAAATATGGTTAACGCACCCGTTCGAGCTTATAATTTCATGGTGAAATTCATAGCATAATTACACCCAACCGGCGGTTGTCAGATTGTCTAGCAATTCTGAATAAGAATCTAACAAAACTTGTATAAAAACTGGGCATATGCGAAATTGTTAGATTCTTATACAAAAAATGTAAGCTCTCAAACAAATATTGTTAGAAAAGTTTTCAAAATTGTTGGATTCTTATACAATACTTGTATAAGAGTCTAAGATTTTCGCATATGCCCAGTTCCTATACAGGTTTTGGTAGATTCTTATACAGAATTGTTGGAAAAACTAACATCCGCTGGCTGGGTGTAGATATAAGTTTATTTCTTGGTTAAATATACCATTGGGTGGATCAATCAGGAAATTTAATCAGGAGAACCGATTTATTTAATTTCGCTAACAGTGTTTAGCCCACGATCTTTTATACATTTTATACCGTTTTCACAAATGTTTTGTATGTGCTTTTTAGTATTGATGATATCAATTTTTAAGGTATTTAAACCGCTAAATAGTATAACTTTTCGTTTGAAAAAGGAAAGGAAAATTGCTCCCATTTGAAAATATCGTCAAGCAAAGTTTTCACTTAGGTGCGGTTAAACGTAATCACTTCAGTTCTTAAAAACTCATTACCTTCACTCAAATGACAACCCACAATCCAGCAAACTGGCGTCGATTGCGAACACACTTGTTCTGCTAATTATTCCTTGCGGACATACAACCAACCATTTTTCCATGTAAGTCACACGTCACGGTTCACAATCACGCAATACACGTTACGATGTCGAGGTCCACCCGGGGGGAATAAAACTAGGTTGCAATTTCATGCGCACTAGCCGCAGAAAAGTTCCCTCCGACCATGAGTCGCCCTGATAACACTAAATGCCATTTCTAAATCGCATAAATATTTCAAACACATTGCTCAGTTGAACTTCAAGCAGCAATTAGCCATTTCCTAATTGCTCTCGGTAGGATTTCCCCCAGTGCAGTGTCTCGTCGGCAGGCGGACCGGCCGGCGCGGCGTTGGAAGTCCTCCGTTGTGGGGAGCAACTCTCAATCAAAGCTCTGCGTTCCCCGTGCTTGCTTGGTGGCAGTGTTCAAATGACCACCCAACAGTTAGAATAGTCGGGCAGGACAGTGGTGTAGCGTGGGGAATGTATATGTTTGAGCTTTGTTGATTTGACTCACTGAGCTCACATCGACTAGCGTGCAGCACGATTGCAGGATTCCGTGGAGTTGATTGATGACTATCACTTGGGTTACCGCACCGCTCGCTCGGAACCGACCGGTACTGGGATTTCGCCTAGTGACACACAGAGGGGTAAACTCGTCGGAAGTTATTAAAATATAGAGTTTCAATGTCCGTTTTTAGTATTCGAGGCTCATGAAAGTAAACACTATTGTTAATCTGGATCTCAAAGAAAAGCAAAATAATAACACTGGTCGACAGCAAATTTGTATTCGCGATTTTATGCGTTGCATTTGTATGGAACTTGTATTCTGGGAAACCTGAATCAAAATGCATGTTGGGAAGTACATGTTCTTGGTTAACATATCGAATACTGCGATCAAGAAGTCATTAGAATCATGATTTCAAACATTAGGTTCCCGGGCGTCTTTTAAGCGATTTTCACAATTCTTGCATGGTTGTCTTATTCACATCTTCTAGCTTCCTTCTAGCCTACACGATGGTTTTTTGCAGTTTAAGAGGACCTACGGGCGTTCAACGTTTAGGGCGACTGGCAGCGATTGATCCATGATCGAGTCCAGTGGAGTAGGTTCATCGAGGAAGAGCTGTAGCTCATCAAGTAAGTATTTTAGTGAAAAAGTTTTACATCGATGAGTGTATTTCCGCCAGTAGGAAAAGGACTTACTTGATACTTGATGGGCTACAGCTCTTCGATGAACCTACGCCGAATGGAGTATCCTTCTCCACTGGACTCGATCTTGGGCCAATCGCTTCCAGTCGCCCTGAACATTGAGCGCCCTCAGGTCCTCTTCAACTGCAAAAAGCCATCGTGTACGCGGCCTCCCACGAAGCCTGCGGCCACTTCCGGGTTCTCTACTAAATATTATCTTCGCTTGACGTTCTTCTGGCATACAAACAACGTGACCAGCCCAACGTAGTCTGCCGTGTTGTATAAGCTTAATAATATCCAGCCCTTTATACACCTGGTACAACTCGTGGTTCATGCGACGCCGCCAGATACCATTCTCCTGTTTACCGCCGAGTATTGTCCACAGCACCTTACGCTCAAATACTCTGAAAGCTCTCCGATCAGCCTCCTTTAACGTCCATGTTTCATGGCCGTATAAAGCCACCGGAAGAATCAGAGTAGTATACAGCGCGAGTATTGCTTTCGTTTGCAGACTACAGGACTTAATCTGGTTACGAAGTCCGTAATAAGCCCTATTTGCAGCTGCAATACGCCTCTTCACCTCGCGGGTAACATCATTATCGCACGTCACTAATGTTCCAAGATACACAAATTCTTCCACCACTTCAAATTTTTCACCATCTAGCACCATTTCGCTACCACCACTACTAATGAACCCACGTTGATCGCCAGCGTCCATGTACTTCGTTTTGCTGGTATTGATCGTGAGTCCAATCCTCGCTGTCTCCCTCTTAAAAGGCACAAAAGCCTCTTCCACGGCACGGCGATCAATCCCGATAATATCGATATCGTCCGCAAATCCCAGGAGCATATGCGATCTTGTGATAATGGAACCGCTTCATTGCATACCAGCTCTCCTAATCGCTCCCTCGAGCGCTATATTGAACAGTAGAACAGTGCATCACCCTCTAGGGTCTCCTCTAGTTTCAATACTGCGGTACGAGGCATCTGAGGCTTTGCGCACAAACCGTAACGCTCAAAAGCTGCAGAGTTCTCATAGGATAATATGCCTGAGAATCGGCAGCGCATACTCGACTAATGGCAGATGGATGCACCACCTATTCCCAAGTGCGATGCGGGAGCTGAATGGCTCAACGCCTATGTTAGCTGAATGACTCTAGGGCAGCGGTTCTCAACCTTTTTCATGGGAGGTACCCCTTCGAACTTTTGCATTTATTGAGGTACCCCCAATTTTTTGGTGTGAATAAAAATAAGCGTAACTGAAAATGGACCTGAAAACTAACGGCATATATCTGATAGTTAACTAACATCATATATCCCTAACGGCTATCCATAAAGTTGGCTGAAATTTTTATTATTCTGTGCAACTTTTCAATTCACATTAAGTTTAACCATCAAGCTTCCTACAGAACTATTGGAGGCTTCTGAGCCCCGAACCACTTGAAAGTAGGTTTCTGCACCTTTTGAAGGGAGGCTTCCGAGCCTCTTGAAATGAGACTTCCGATCCATTTAAAAGAAGGTTTCCGAGCCCTTGAAAAGAAGTTTCCGAGCCTCTTAAGAGGAACCTCCCGAGCCTCTCGAAAAGAACCTTTTGAGCTTTTTGCAAGAAGACTTTCGACCTCTAAAACCAACCTCCAACCGACCAAGCCTCTTGAAGAAAAGCAGCCAGGCCACTTAAAACGAGGCTTCCAGGCCTCTTGAAAGAAGGCTTCCGGGCCTCATGAAAGTAGACCTCCGGGCTTCTTGAAAGGAGGCTTACGGACAACTTGGAGAAGGCTTCCGAGCCTCTTGAAGGGAGGATTCCAATCCTCTTGAAGGAAGCCTCCCGACCATCTTGAAAGGATACTTTGAAAGGGGGCTTCCAATCCTTTTGATAGGAAGCGTCCGGGCCCCTTAAAACGAGGCTTTCAGGCCTTTTGAAAGGAGGCTTTCGGGTTTCTTGAAAGGAAGCATCCGGACCCCTTAAAACGAGGCAACTGGGTCTCTTGAAAGGAGGCTGTCGGACTTCTTAAAAGGAAGCTTTCGAGCCTATTGAAAGGAGGCTTTTAGAAAGGCCTTCGAGCCTTTTGAAAGGAACCTTCCGAGCCTCTTGAAAGAAGGCACCCCGCCCCTTAAAACGGTGCTTCCAGACCGCTTGAAAGGAGTCCTCCAGGCATCTTGAAAGGAGTCGTCCAAGCCTCTTGAAAGGCGGCCTTCGAGTAGCTTGGAAGAACGCTCCCGAGAAGCGTAGAAAGATGCTGCCAATCCTCTTGCAACGAAAAAAACCTTCATGCCCCTCAAACGAAGGCTTCCGAATTCTTAAATTCTAGATTTTAGTTAAGAAGCATATTCCTAATATATTCTTCAACATTTTGTTTTGGTTTCGAAGTAAACTGCATAGAAGAGTTTTTTAAATTTGTTCATTCGTTCAAGCTTTTGTAACCGTAGCCCTTGGTTGAGGAGGTCAGGATTCAATCGGCTTCGCTATGCATATTATGTACAAGACAATGTTTTGAAATAAAAAAATACACAATTATCAGAACATTAGCAATATTTTTGATTTGAATGTACTAAGTCCGCCATTACGCATTTTTGTCCGAGGTACCCCCTGGGGCTAGCAAAGGTACCCCCAGGGGTACATGTACCCCAGGTTGAGAACCGCTGCTCTAGGGCATTGGAAATCGGTCATCGGAGTTTATTAACCGCTGGGGACTAGTTGAGTACATCGTTTCGTGCGAACGCATCGATTGAGGCAGGTCCAGGAAACTTCCGACGTCGGGGAACTCCCCATCCGACTAGTGTTGATCCACCGCCGAGGACTATCCGAGTAGTCAGCGATCAAAGCACGAGCTGAATGGCTCAACGGTAAAGCAGGAAATCTAATATCTCAAGGGCATGGGAGATCGGTTATTCGGAGCAGGCTAGTTCCACTGCCGGGTATTAGTTGAGTAGATCGTGGCCTGCGAATGTACCACCCTCGGGTCATAGAGGCACCATGGAACGGAAGCTATCTCCAATCTTTGAACCGATCTCGGCACTGCTTAGGATTTGAGTTGATCTATGAATTTGATGACCAAGTGAAAGAATAGTGTTGGTAATGTAATAGACATCCACGGATGCGGGTCGTCGGTAGTTCTAAAGAGCTTAGCTTAAGGCATTGTTTGTTTATTGCCCAGTAGCGTAAGATACAAGTTTTTTTTAAATTACTACCCACGGTAACACAATAGACACAAATACCAACTTACTATTATATTATTTTAAGGTTGTTTCAATATCGTATTCCCAGTAAACCACATATCGTATAACAAACAGCAAATAAAGTCGCATTTACGTCCATCAAAAATCTGAATCGTATTGTATATCAAACTTTGTCAGATTATTGTCAAAGGATGTTGTACTGAATGCATCGTATACGATATTTTTTACCGTAGTGAAAATCAATCGTAATTGTGTGAATAAAAACTCGTAATGACTTATACTCCTTGCAATATCCTATATGAGTGCGAATGTGAATGTGAATCGTAATACAATCGAAACCACTTCAGTCCAAACGTTGAAGTTTCAAAAAGGTATAAAGATATAAATTGTGTAGTTTATGTTGGACAAAATCCGAATCAGTTAAAGATGTGCAGTATGGTGCAGTGGTAGAGTATCCGCCTGCATATTCAAAGATCACATGTTCGAGACTTGGCGCTGGTGAGGATTTTTTTATTTTTAATATTTTTATGTATAATCGTAATACTTTTATCATGATATCAGGAAAAATCGTATAATAAAACTCGTATGTACCTATATCGCCTCCACTTTGGTACGAATATAGCCAATCTGTGCATTATATACGATTAAGTTGGTTCTTAAATAATAACCTATATCAAGAGATATAGGTACCAAAATGTTGACTGGGTTATTATCACACTCGGTTCCAAAAATTAATGCAACCACTCTTGAATACTGCCTCCGATGTAATAAGTTCCAATATACCATACCTCGAACGAGCAAAGAACTGGCATAGACTGTTGTTTGCTGGGATAACTAGATTCTGTTGACGTCGGCCCCGAGTTTGTATTAGCCTCCGATGTAGCGAAGTTGCAGATTTTGTTGAAAGCAATTTACGCAGGAAAATGCAGGAACGGTATGCTTAAAAATGCTGAAGAGGACAGCTAATGAGAGTTGATGGGAGGTGGCACACATAGTCATAACGCCCTAAACCATAAACATAAGGCACACAACAGTTCAACGGAATAAATGGCGTAAATTTTACCACATTGCTGTGCTATTAATCCATTCCACTGCAGGTCGTTATGAATGATGAATCCTATGTTGCTAGCACAATCTCTGCTTCGGGTGGAGCGAAGCTGCTAACTCTCTGGCCTCGACTCGAAATAAACATCGCTTAACTCTTTGTTTTATTTATATGGAGCATATTGCGTCTGCACCAATCTGCCACACTTTCCAGGTCATGGTTTATCATTCTGATTAGGTCACGTGTGCAAGGACCATGTCGACACACGTACGTCTGCACATCATCGGCGAACATTTGAATGGAACAGTACCGTAGCACCATCGGTAGATCGTTTGTATGACAACAGAAAAGAAGAGGACCCAGCACTGAACCTTGAGGTACACCGGACAACACATCAGCATTCCTTGAGCATCGATCGCCACAAAAAACAGTTTGTTTTCTTTCATATAGATACGATTTTATCAGGCTTAGGGCAGTAGAAGAAAAGTTGAACAGCATTTCGAGCTTGGATCGTTCTCATGAACATGTTGAATAAATGCTCTATGTGTTGCACGATCAGTGGAAGGATTATCTTGATGAAAAGAATCGGTAATCCGTCAAATCCATGAGCATTTGATTTGATATCCCGAATGGCGTTAACTATTTCCCAGAATTGCACAGAGCGGAATGAAAAACTATGCGATGATGGCGCTGGTATTCTGAAAGTCCTTGCTTTATTGGGCATGTTGTTTGAAAATTTTGCTGCGAAAGTGTCGTTTATCTCGTTCGGATCAAACACACATGGCTGTGAGGATTTATCCTTACTGACTCCTAGCCTCCTTAAATGCAAGAGTATTTGGTGGTGTCCTACTGTCCAGTAACCGATGCAGATACTGTCGCTTGGATAGAGCGATTTTTGCGTTGGCTCTATTTCTAAACGTCTTGTACACCCGGCGCTTGACATCCTTCAAGTGCACTGGTGCTTGCAACCAGTCCTTGTACGCCAAGTCCCGTTCTAAAAGTGATAGTTTCACACTTTCAGAAAACCATGGGTTGTGCCAACAGCGACTGCTACTTCTGCGGAGAGGGATGGATGAATCATGCGTATTTTTAACGTGCAAATTAAAAAATTCCATTGCTTTATCGGGGTTTTCGATTTGGTAAAAAACGTTCCATGGAATAGATAGAATAGCATTCTCCACAGCATGTGGTTCGAATTTGGTATAGTCCCTATAGTAGTGTAAGCTGCTTGTCCGACATATGTCGAAGTCTATCGAGACAAAAATTAGGTCATGACAAGCAACTTCGGAAAACTGACCGGTCCAAATCGCAAGATACTGTCTGTGTTATTGGTGAGAACGAGATCAAGCTCAAGGTCAAGATCAAGGAAAATTTTGGAGCATCGAAATAAATGTTGCACTCCTGCTACTAGGGTGTTGTAGTCACTGACCAGCATAAGATGCTGGTAATGAAATACGAAATCCGTGAGTTTTTCCGTCAGGAAATTCGAGCAGTCGTTGTTTGGGGGGTTGTAGATGGGTATCAGCAGAATTTTGTTTTCGCCAACCCGAAACTCTAACGCTAAGCATTCTGTATTATCCTCTGAATCAGTGTTGTACAGCAGCGGTTCTCAACCTTTTTCTTGAGAGGTACCCCTTCGAACTTTTGCATGATTTGAGGTACCCCCTTTCAAAAGTAGGCTTCCAGTCCTCTTGAAAACATATTTCCGAGCCCTTTGAATGGAAGCTCCGTTGAGCTTTTGAGTTCCTTTAGAGTAGGCTTCGCGCCTCTTTATTGTAGGCTTCCGAGCCTCTTGAAGGCAGTTTTCTAGCTAGATCGCTTCTGAGCCTCTTGATAGTATGCTTCCAAGCCTATTGAAAGAAGAATTCTGAGCTTCTTGAAGCCAGGCTTCCGAGCCTCTTGAATTGAGGCTGCCGAGCCTCTTGGAAGAAGGCTTCCGAACCACTTGAAAGTAGACTTCTGAGCCTCTTGAAAACAGAATTAAGAGCCTCTTGAAAGAAGGCAACCTAACCACTTGAAAGGAGGCTTCCGAACCTCTTGAAAAGAGGCTTCCGAGCCTCCGATCCTCTTGGAAAAAGGCTTAAGAGCCTCTTGAAAGGAGGCTTTTGAGCCTTTTACAAGATGGCTTCCGAGCATCTTGAAAGGAGGTTTTTGAGTCTCTACAAAAGGAGGCTTTTGAGCCTCTAGAAAAGAAGGCGTTTGAGCTTCTTGAAAGGAGGCTTCCGAGCCTCTTGAAAGAAGGCTTCCGAGCCTCTTGAGAGGAGGCTTCCGAGCCTCTTGAGAGGAGGCTTCCGAGCCTCTTGAGAGGAGGCTTCCGAGCCTCTTGAGAGGAGGCTTCCGAGCCTCTTGAAAGGAGGCTTCCGAGCCTCTTGAAAGAGGATTCGGGGGCTCTTGAAAGCAGGCTTTTGAGCCTCTTGAAAAGAGGATTTCGAGCCTCTAGAAAGGCTCTTGAAAGGAGGCTTCCTAGCCTCTTGAGAGGAGGCTTCCGAGCTTCTTGAGAGAAGGCTTCCGAGCCTTTTGAAAAAAGGCGGTTTAACCACTTGAAAGGAGGCTTCCGAGCCTCTTGAGAGGAGGCTTCCGAACCTCTTGAAAGGAGGCTTCTGAGCCTCTTGAAAAAAGGCGGCCTAACCACTTGAAAGAAGGCTTCCCAACCTCTTGAAAGGAGGCTTCCGAACCTCTTGAAAGGAGGCTTCCGAACCTCTTGAAAGGAAGCCTTCGAGCTGCTTGGAAGAAGGCTTCCGAGAGGCGTAAAAGGATGCTTCTAATCCTCTTGCAACGAAGCAACCGAGTTTTAGTGAAAAAAAATATAATTTTATCATTCGACGTTTTGTTCGTTTCATCTTTTGTTCCGCAGCCTTTCATACGTTGTGCTGGTTAAGGAAGGCAGGATTCATTAGGAATTTATTGATCGCATTACATATTATGTACAATATAATTTTTTGAAATAGAATATACACAATTATCAGAACCGTATCCATGAATTTTACCATCTTTGGCGGTGTGCAAGAAGACGGGGTGTGGCGGCGAAGAATGAACCACGAGCTCGCCCAACTCTACGGCGAACCCAGTATCCAGAAGTTAGCTAAAGCCGGAAGGGAATGATGGGCAGGACATGTTGGAAGAATGCCAGACAGCAACCCTGCAAAGATGGTGTTCGCTTCCGATCCGGCAGGTACGAGATGGCGTGGAGCGCAGCGAGCGAGATGGGCAGACCAGGTGCAAAATAACTTGGCAAGCGTGGGACGTATTCGAGAATGGAGAGATGCGGCCTCAAACCGTGTATTGTGGCGTCAAATTGTTGATTCAGTTTTATCTGTTTAGATGTAAACTAAATAAATGAATGAATGAATCAATGAAATTGTAATATGATCGAAATTACACATTTTTGTCCAAGGTACCCCCTAGGGGCAGCGAAGGTACCCCCAGGAGTACATGTACCCCAGGTTGAGAACCGCTGTTGTACAGAAAACCTTGTGGCAGGTTAGTTGCTCTTTATAGTAAACAGCTATACCTCCAACAGCCCTACATATCCTATCATTTCTCACAATTGAGTAGCTCGAGATGCTAATACTACGATCGCTGTGCTTAGACGTAAGCCAAGATTCGGAAAAGCATGCTGTCTCAACTTTAGATGCAGACAATAAGTCACGTACTTCATCAAGCTTCGCGAAGTTGCGCGCACAGAGGCTCTGGGCATTCCCGTGTAAAATATTTAGCTTATCAGGAAGAATTTTCGTGGAGGTGTGGTTTTAAAATGGTAGCATAAAGTAAAATAGAGGAAGCAATTTCTAGAGGGCTGAGGGAAGAACGTTTTAAATGAGTAAAGTAATTGATCACTTAGAACTGAATCTGCGAGTAAAGGTGTGCCCCGCCGCCGACAGTTTTTGGCTCACCCCCGTTTAAAATTTCTCATTGACTATAATTTTCCACGCCGATTCAAAATTAAGGAAGTTCGAAGAATCACTTAAGGCAATTGCGGTTCAATCACACTCATCACACTTTTTTTTCAATCATGTGCTTTCTGGTGTAGTATCGAAGCATGTTTGTTTTTACAGCCGTATGGCTTTGCGTCTAAGTGTAGTAGCGCTCGGCTTTGTCCCGCACGATATGTGACGGGACGCCGTCAGGTTCCTACCGGTAGGCAGTGGAAATGTTTGCAAATTTATAAATATTCTATCTATCTCAAACGAAGAAGAAAATTGCAACCTTCATAGCACGTGTGATGAGTCAGCGAATAAAGTATTCCTTTCTTGAAAAAAGACCATGACGGCATTTTTCGGATCACGAGCATATATCACATTTGAAACGACGATAGAGTTTTGGTTACTCGTGTAGACCCTTAGGCCTTACTTCAAGGATTTATCATATAACCATGAACAAAAGATTTGAAGCTTGGCAGTTAACAAAAAGTATATGAGTATATTAATTTGAATAATGCAATCAACAGACCAATATTTTTTTGCTTTTTATTGCGGTACTCAGATTAATTCATGAAAACAGTTTTTACTTGGTTTCTTTTGAAAAGTTAAGCCAGAAAAGTTTAAATCTTTTTACAATCAATTTTGAATATCTGAAGAAATAAATACGACGAGTTAGTACTATCATATTTAATTCCACCACTTGATTGTATCTTTTTTGATCATTTTCAACATACATCACATTTTTGTGAATGCGTTCCTACTGTGAAACTTAGTTGGTTTACTTTGGAAACATGTGAACAGGCAGCATTGAGTGTCTAGGGAGGGGCAACGTCACTAGCTGCTAATCAGCAGCTTTTATCCTTGATGGTGCGCCATTTTTTCCTACCATCGTATCCACAGGAGGGTGCTCCAATCGATGTGTGCTGTGCTTTCTGATGACATCCCTCGTAGCCTAGCCGGCTATCGCCAGTGCCAAGTTCCAGCTTTCCGCGTACGGTTTCCCTTCGTGTACATTATTTATCGCAACTAATTGGTGCAATATCGCAGATAATTATGGACTGAGCGATGACAATTCGCGCAGTGCATTAAATATTGACAGAGGGTAATTGGTGGATAGTCGATCTTGTGACGGTGACGTAGAGGAAGCAGGATGGGCCCGATGATGGAATGATCACCATCATTCGCTAGCCCATTAGGGAAGATTAAAGGAAATCCTCCTTTTAGCCAATTACTTTGTGGCAAGTTGACTTTCATGTGGTTTATTTTTTATGGCCTGTTTTATGAAATGAATTTGAGTTCGATAAAATAAGTGCTTCTGTTGCTACAATTGTTTAGTGCCAACTCGCTCGGATGTGATAACGAGTTTATGATACGAGAATGTGTCGTTTTTAGAGAATTTTGAAAGTTTATAGATAGAACAATCAACCATTGAATATTGCTAGTTTTCTCCGTACTCCAAAACTATTTTGAACAATTTGACCAAGTGTGTAATATTTGAGCGAGTGGTGTGAATAATAAAAAAAAAACATTGGAAACAATATCCAATAGATTTAAAAACATCTAAGTATGGCTTTTTATGAACTACAACGGGGAGCCACCAAATTGTTAATCAAAGAAATCGTTGACAATTCGCCGCCAGTCAAATGTATGTGGTGAACCTTCGCAGGCTGGAGTGATAGTTTTCCTGCAAACTCCCGCTTGCCTATATTCATCAATAGGTCCACACTTAGCTCTAGAAGGAATTGAATCCACCAGAAAGTTCATTAGTTGACTACGAGATCTGGTTTCAGCAGCCGCAGACAGGGAAATTATTCGATTTTGTTTTAAATTGATTTTAATTTGATAGATTTTGTTTAGTTAGATTTAGTTTTGTTATTTCTATACTTAAATGAATTTAAATAACTTAACACGTGATTAATCACCATATAATAAATTTCGCTTGGTATTTCGTAATGCGTCATCATTGTTTAAATGCACATCACATATGATATTTTGTTGAAATGAAATTTGGAGAGTCTACGTAGACTCTCCAAAAGGGAGGGGGGGGGTATGTGAAAAGTCTACTAAGGGGAGGGGGTTTTGAAAATGTGTAATTTCGATCTACGTGGTTTATGGACAACCTTACAACCTAATTGCATTCACAAATCTAAGCATAACTGCTCATACATTTTCTTCCATAAGCCACTATTCCACTACACAGTATTTATTCATCGAATTGCCAATTAATCTAAATCGTGAATAGCGAACAGATGTTACACGCTCTTTTTAAATTGAAATGGATTAAAATATTAAAATGCGATTTTTCAAAATTATCTACAATAACATGTTCGATTATTTCGAATCATCACAGCGGGACCTCATCCGTTGGAAAAATCGGCCCAAGCAGAAACCGGAAAGTGGTTATCGATTAAAATCGCCAATCGACATGTTCAACCACTATCACCTGCGGTGGTCAGGATGCAACGAAACGTCATCACCATAAAATGCACCAGACAGTCAAATCCAGTTACCAGAGCCCGCACCCACCATAAATTCAGCGCAAGGAACGGGCCGGAACAGAACAGGAGTCCGACGACGATCACGAACGAGTCCCTTTATTTGTTTATTTGTTTGTTTGCCGCTGCCCATTTGACGGCCATCCGATTGGTATGGCAGCGATGCGTTGTAGGTACAGTCTGACGGGCACCCAGCGATCATTGATGTAGCAAGGAGGTTTCTACTCGCGGGGCCTGATTGAGGCTCACACGAGGTCCCACGCCAGCTACGCCACGGTTTCTGTATGCACTCTGTCAACTGCCTATTTGGTCACTTCTCGTAAAGCCACGGGGCACCGCGCAATGGATTGATAGGAAAAAATATACATTCCCATACGTTGGTTTGCAGAAAAATGCCATCGTCTGGTTTTGATAGGTCCACAAATTCAGTCTCTGATTTGCTACTCAACGCGGTTTGTCATGGTGACACATGGGTGATGAATTATTTGGACTGTTTTCAATTTATTGGACTTTTGATAGAAAACAAAGAACGATACATGGACGAATGACCCGAAATTTCAATTACCCGGAAATTAAACATTCATATTTGTTTTTATTTAATTTTTTATAGATTTGAAATTAATTGGCTCTCAGTTTCTTTAATTAAAAACAAAAATCGATAAAATTGCTTTGGCAAACCAAGCACTGCAAACGGAAGGTAACTGAACCCTCCTTTCTGCCTCATCAGTATCAACGGCATTCGGCGAAAGAAGTTTTCCGTCAAAGCAAAGTTTCGCTTTGTGGCCACCGGCTTCAACCAACCGTTGCACAATCCACAATGTTCATCGATATTGTTTTATTCAATAAGACCGTCTACCTGTGACCACCTTCCCTTTTTGCAATTGCCACAAAGCATCCTTTCATCGCAAACATCACCAACCACTCATTCCCCGGTAGCAACCGTTTGAGTATTTATTTCCTCTTCGAAATAACAATAAAAATCGAAAAGTTTCTACATCTCAAAAGCTTTGTCCGCTAGCCATTGGTAACGGTGCGGGTGGAGGGTGGATGTAAAGGATTGAAACCGGAGGAAGTTTTATTGATTACGCGGACGAAAAATCACGGAGAAGTCAGCGTAATGAAGAACTTCACGAAAACCGAGAGCAATTCGGATGAAAGATTCAACGGCGTTACCTCGAATGTCATTACCCCGAAAACTTGAAATTGAGCTTATAAACAAATAATAATAAAAACACAACAGAAACAACAGGAACAACAGAAAGGTCATCAGAAAAATGATAAAACAATAAGATAAGAAAAATGATTACAAAATGCGATGGAGAAGAGATATATGGAAAGAAAACACCGAACAAAAAAGAGGAGGATTTGTGATGAAGATTAGAGATGGAAAATCATAACCGTCCGGGTAATAACGGGACAGTCCCGTTTTTTAGACCCTTTTGTGCTGTTCCGTCGTAATCTGAAAAATCCTCAATTTGTCTCGTTTTTTCTAAACTATGACAAAAGGTCGAAAGACAAAAGGTCGAAAGGACAAAAGCGACGGTCGAAAAGACAAAACGTCGAAAGAGACAGGAGGTCAAAAGGACAAAAGGTTTAAAAACACAGAAGGTCGAACGGGACAAAAGGTTGAAAAGGACAAAAGGTCAAAAGGGACAAAAGGCCGAAAAGGACAAAAGGTCGAAAGGGACAAAAGGTCTAATCAAGAACAAGAAGAAATAGCGCACTCATCTAATCAATCAAAATTGAATAATGAGCAATTTTCAAAAAAAGGAGTAATTACTGTAAGACAATATTATAAATATCTAGATAGTTCTGAAGGAGATGAAAAAAATTGTTAATTAGAAATGAATAAATCTTGTATTTCGCGAGTCAGAGTTGTCCTATACAGTTGGCAAAAATGCTCTTTTATTTTTCACTATTTTTAACAATTAAATAAAATACATCCAATGAGTGCCAATCAATAATACATGAATATCTAGGTTTTCTGAATGTCACTTCGATCTGTCAAAATAGTGCACGATGCAGTCACGTAGGCGCACACATTGAAAACACACCGCCGTATAATACACGTATTTGATCGAAGTGACATTTAGAAAACTCAAACATCCATCTATTAGTGGTACTTATTGAATGAATTTTATTTAATTGTTGAAAATTGTAAAAACAAAAGAGCAGAGTTTTTGCTAACTGTGTAGGGCAACTCTGATGCGAGATTGATTCTCTCCGTTTCAGTTTCTTGTCAATTTCAAATTTATCTCCCTTTCGACCTTTTGTCCCGTTCGACGTTTTGTCCTTTCAACCTTTGGCCCTGTTCGACGTTTTGTCCTTCGACCTTTTGTCCCGTTCGAAGTTTTGTCCTTGCGACCTTTTGTCCCTTTCGACCTTTTGTTCTTTTCGACCATTTGTCCCTTCGACCTTTTGTCTTTCGACCTTTTGTCTTTTCGACCTTTTGTCCTTAACCTAGTTTTTTCAATTATTCTACATTGATCATGCATAGAAAGTGTTTTTTGGCGTCCTTTTTAGAGAGATTTACAGCCCTCGGGTGGCTCATCTCTCAACAAAAAAAGTGGACGAATTAAACCATTGGACCATTAAAAAAAGTGTGAGATGTAATGTTATTAGCGTTGCTTCTAAAAGAATGCTATCTATACCGTTTTGTATATTACATTGATCGACTTTTCTTAAGGTTTTTAATAGTTAATGACAACAGGTACTCTTCCGGGAGATTTTTCAACAATCAATGATTTTTTCTGCTTATTCCGGAATTAGTAACATGCTGGACAAGTACTTCCTTACAATCAAGTCACACGTCGACGTCAATAAAATGAAGCGCAGGGACAGACATTCTAATTTTCAGATTAAGTTTATTTTCCATTTTTTTTACCTTCTGAAGTAGGTGCTATTTTTTTTCAAATCTGCGTTTCCACATGTTGTTCAATCAATTGATTCTTTTCGAATCATGCAAAGTCTTTCTGAATAATTCTGAATATTTCGAAATTATCCACTGTACAAAAAAAGGACGGCATGAAAAAAATAATTTATAAATCCGCCTCATTTATAAATAAGGCTAGTTCACACATTAGGAACTTGTCTGCAAATTTTGCCCCCATGTGTGTGGACGAGATTTATGGATTCCGTTATGAAAAATTAGAAATTCGGCTCGATTCAAAATAAACTCCGGCGGAAATCTCCGAGAGTCCGAGCTATGAACCAGGCTATAAATTGGCCAGGATTTTTTACCTTTCCGCGACAAAATTGCATGAGTCCAGCTTTTTTGGGAGCACATGGCAAAAAAATCAATTGACAAGGACTGTGAAATGATTACATTGGTACTTTGACTATTGTTTGTTATTTTCAAATGTTCAGAACTGGAAAATTTTTTGATAATAGTCAATAAAAACCTTAATGCATGTCTAAGATTAGATTAAAATAAAATTTCAAAATCCCCTTTTTTATATTGAAAGATGCGTAATTTTCTATTCCTTCGTGTTTTTTGTCAATGTTCCTTTAAAAAGTGAAATATTTGTAGTTTAGTATTTTTCCTCAACTAACTTAGTACAATGATTCACTCTAAAATATTTTTAATTTCTTACACGGAAAATGAAAATTAGGCCCATAAATTTTGAAATTTCCACAGCTCTTGAATTTTATCACAATTATTTTTGACAAGTCCCGTTTTGCAAGCGCGTTTGTCCCGTTTTTTCACCAAAATGATCTGGTCAGCCTATTTCTACGCCAAAAGGTTAGATGAGTAATAAAGTACAATATACATAAAAAAACATGAGGCCTTCCTTAGCCGTGCGGTAAGATGCGCGGTTACAAAGCATGACCATGCTGAAGTTCAATTCAATTCAATAGTAAAAGTTCAATTTATGATGGCAGTATTTACTTCTGGTGAATTTTGCCTGTAGGTCATTCGGAGTAGCGGCGTGAACCGTATTTGTAGCGGTATGTGGAAAGGAAGAGCAAAGATTCTTCTCGTAGAGTTACTTTTTGCGTATTCTTTGCTACGGTAGGTGTGGATCTGTTTGTAAAAGTTTGCAATGGAAACAGACGGAAGGATCCTCGAAGTGGAGGCGTTGAATGCAATTTGTTGTAGATTTTTCATCTCAGTGAGTTTGAATTGAGCCACCGACACGGTGGTTGGCATCAAAAGAATGACAAACAATCATAACGGGCTTCCGATAGGCAGGAAAATATAGATGCAGTGCAGATTTATGGATGTTATTAAAATTCAATGGAAACTTATTGTCGATCGAAAATGCAAAATTTGTGGCTTTAAAATACAGGTTGTACATGCCCTAAAGAAATAAGGGCGCATAAATATTGCATATAAAACTTCCTCTACCTTCTCCAATAGCTCTAATTCCGACTGGAATTTGGCCTACTTTTTAACTTAGTATTCTATCACCATTTCCTCAGTTATTGATTGAAAGTTTTTCTACGCCTGTCATTGTATGAGAGTATGTATCTTGTGTGGTAATTACAATGGATACACTATACCCACGGCGTCGAGAATCTTTCCCACCTGAAAACATCCTATTCCAGACCGAGAATCCAACTCACCATCTCCGGATTGGCATTCCTACGCCTTTGTTCTCGCGGGTATCTGGAGCAGCTGAAATTGTATAACCCTAAATTCTTAGCTCTTTCGGTTCAAATAATGTAACATTTAAACTCTAGTCACCATGAGTACGTTGTTGGTTCAAGTCTCAAGTTCTCACTAAAAATAACCTAACGAGCCTACAACTCAACCTCACATGTAATTGCTAACAAATATCTTTAATTTTAACTTGTATCATACCGCTTTGACTCAAATCGTGAACAAGACTTATACACCTAAATCTCGCTTATTTCAACCTTATTCGTGTAATTCTTTCCATAGGATCTTGACTTCAATTGCATTTTTGATCATCTTTACGAAAAATCAAGGATTTTTTTTACTTTAGCCAGTGTTTGCAGTTTTAGCCATAACGATACTTTTTTTTTTTTTTTTCTAAAGGCATTTCTGGTTTGTATTGCGGCCTTCTCGACAGCGGAACAAAAAATACAGAAAGAAAAACAATAAACCGAAATCAAAACTATTGAATCATTTGCACATGCAGCCAAATATATAACCGATGGCGTTGCTTCTCCGTCGTTGGAGTGAGAATTATTTACCTTTTCCTCGGGCAGAGCGTATTTTTATGGCTTCCACCTGATTCACACCGAATTCGCTGCCAGAAAGTGTGAAAAGCATTTTCATGGCTGAATTTTCGACCACTGCTTCAACTGCACAATCCCATAAATATGGGGAAAATAGTCCTAACGCACCGATTGGATCTTAAAAGAAACATTCGTTTGAGAGTTTTAGGCGAATGATTAAAATATCTGCCCCTTTTATTTTTTTTTTTTAATAACCCAAACTGCGTGATTTTTTATCGTTCTTGAAATGTTTAGAGATGCATGAGTGCGCAAGTAGGCCTCACAGAAGTAGACAGTTATTATTGGATAAACGACCGTAAAACCATGGAGTAAGCATTTCAGACTATCATTTTGATATCACTTTGAATCCCGAACAGATTGATAACTACCGTGGCGCCATCGTGAGGCTTCACAGTTTAAATGTGAGTGATTGAATAGCTTCAACTGAATGGAATCGGACAGAAAAAAAATCTCTAGTCGTCTCTCTATTGAGAGATGGTAGACAGCATCGACCAGCGCAGCGGTACGAAGGTGGACTGAAAGGATTAAATATAGAGGAAAAGGAATGATCTGCTCCGTAACCTTTTTGCTCGAAAGCGATTGATCGATGGGTTTTGAAAGCTTTCCGCCTGTCATAAGGCACCTGATCCCGCAGGTTCACGGAGTGGTGCTCGGGATGGCAGGCAGAATGCACTCGAAGTGAGGTGAACGTCGTTCACGGAATGATGTGATAAAACGTATCCATCAATTTCACAATGCGGTTTGATTTATAATGTATCGGAAAAAGCTGTTGAATTGGGTTTCTCTTTCATGTGACCTGACGGAAATGTGTGGAAATTTTACCGACGAAATTGAATTCAATATTCTTAATCATCAGTTGACTAAAATGATAATGATTTTCTTAAAAGGTGAACTATCGGTGCAACATACGTTTGGCAGTAAAATAAAATGTCCATGAAGAATTAGAAATTTTCCAGAAAACATTGGGAAGTTACCAAAAAAGAAGGTTATGAGCAATAGACAGATATATAAATTTTCACAAATAATGCAAAATTTGTATAAGCAATTGAGATTTTTCCACAATACAAGAATAAATTGGCATTTTTAAAAGCAATTATAAATGAAGAATTTTGGTAAGATGCGCGGCTATAAAGCAAGACCATGCTGAGGGTGGCTGGGTTCGATTCCCGGTGCCGGTCTAGGCAATTTTCGGATTGGAAATTGTCTCGACTTCCCTGGGCATAAAAGTATCATCGTGCTGGCCTCATGATATACGAATGGTAACATGGCTTAGAAACCTCACAGTTAATAACTGTGGAAGTGCTTAATGAACACTAAGCTGCGAGGCGGCTCTGTCCCAGTGTGGGGATGTAATGCCAATAAGAAGAAGAAGAAGAACATTTATTTATTTATGGATATTTAGTATTTTTTCGTGGAACATTTTGATTCCTAATGGAAATTCTTCTTTTGTAATTGTAATTTTTGCTTTGAAAAGTGCTAATTTATTTTTTCTATTTTTTTTTTTTTTTTTTTTAGTCCAGTGCGTGTTGGCTCTTGTTTCGGACGGCAGAACGATTGCGCAATTTGCCGAAATTTTGTGTTTTGTTTTGTTTTTTCCTTAGGACGGTTCGTAAGTAAATTGATGAATATATTTTATTACTTTTACAGCATATACTGTTATTGACAAACGCTCTATATTGTCGAATAGAGCTCCCTATTATTCGCCTTTCCCACTAACACAAATTTTCCTTCCCGAGACATCTATGAAGGTAGTATGGGTTCCCTGCATCTTCACTAGTAGATGTTGAACTGACATTCCTTCCCTTCCTTCCGTGATTGTAAGGACGTGGCCAGGTATACAACTGCTACTGTATAGGAAAAGGTACTAATCCCAAGTACCAATTTGCGACAATATACAGTAGATTGCTCAATTCAAGCTCTGTCTGGTAGGGGGGCGGGTGTCGCGGGAGAGGGTTCTCTTCGTCGACTTCCCCTCATTTGAATGAAAGTGACAGGCAGGGAGTTTCTTTGCAGTTTATCACCTCAGAATGCAAGTTCGCATTGTTTTCTTTCGTTCTGAAGTGATAAACCACAGAGAGATCTGCTGCTTGTCACTTTTGTTTAAGGGAGGGGGGTCGACGGGGAGAGTCTTCTCTTGCGACATTCGCCCTTATTCCGGATGGAGCTTGAATTGAGCATTGTATAGCCACCCACGATTTGTACAATCACATATGCTATGCTATGCTATGCTATGCTATGCTATGCTATGCTATGCTATGCTATGCTATGAAAAGTGCTAATTTATTTTTGGCCGACTTTAACTCGACCAAATCCTTACAGTCAGCTGGAAAAGAAAGGGAAATTAGTGTTTGGTAATTGTAGCTACTAGATACCGAGAATACCTCTGCATCTCCACAATTACCACGAGAAGGAAGTTGTGTTAGTTGGGTGGGATCAGTAACATAGATCGGGATTCACCTTGGAAAGTGATGTGACCTAGGCAACTTCTACACAACAGTATTAGCATTTCTTTAGTTTGTTCAATTGTTCATCCTTCGCATGAATAAACAATCAAACGTTTAAGACCTTCAGCGTCAATGAAACAATGAGATAAAAAGCTTTGAAAGTTCAGTTTAACCGAGAAATTAATTAATTCCAACAGCGTAATAAAAAAAAAACGGGTGTACATATGAACCATTTTGTTTGAGAAACTGCATATGTAACATTTTTTGCCAAAATGAGATTTTAATATATTCAAAATCCTATTCCAAAAATACGTATTCTGGCAAAAAATACGAAAAAATGTTTTTTGTTCAGGAATGTATGAATTTTTTTCGTTTATTTGAGAAACTACATATGTCCACGCACTTTGAAGAGCAATTATGGAGTACTGCTTACAGTTTTTGCACTGTAAGTGCCCCAGGGTGTTGAGTTTTGCCAAAAACTATTGATCTATATCGAAGAAATCAAAAGGTTCGGTGCCAATTTGTTCAAAAACATTTTTTTGTTGATTTTTCGAAATTGTGTAAGCTATCATGATAGAACACTGATTTGGAGGGCTATACCCTATGATATTTTTTTTAAAAGCTCCGAACGCGGGGAGCAATGGTTCTGACGATGCATTGGAACTTATTCTACACAGCTGTGCGGTCTCCAACACAAAATGAGCTAGAACGAACCGAGAATCATCATTTCTCGATGGGGACTGCCTATCCGATTCTATTTTTTCGCACTTGTATATAAGTTTGATAAATTTGTTTTCATGGCTTGTTATGATTCGGAACAGTTTTTGCCTTTCTTTTATCGTTGTTCGTTATCTCTTGAGAGTGATACCTGCAAACCCTGCTGTCGTTACGTTATATTTTTGAATGTTTATATGATAACAGTTTTTGCTTATGTCGTCTGAAATATTTAATGCATTTTTTTTTTCACCATTTTGACTGAATAACCATTATTTTGGTTGAATCAATAGCAAACACATAAAACATTGATATGGAAATGCTAATATCATCTTCCAAACTTGGACGTACATGTTCATGATAGAATTAGAGGCGAAAGTATAGAATTGATAGTTCCGTTAGGATACGGCAGGCATGAAGAATGTTTTATAGAAGTCGATTTGAAAGCGAGCGGAGGGCAATATTTGTGATGGCACATATTACACGACCTTCCTTCTGCCAAGCTCCCGTATGAAGGGGGAGGGAATAATATCAGTGTGGAAGCTGATATATCTCCACTGGCAAAAGGAAGGTGGTTTGACTTGCTCATATGCCATCGCGTGCGGAAGGATTTGCTATCGACGAGTACTGTCTCCGAATTTCTAATATGACATCAGCATTTAGTCGAATAGGATTTTTATTGCACAGTTCTGTTTTCTCATTGCGTCCGTCTCGTCGCAACCAACTTGGCTGCCTCGGAGAGAACAAAGCAGAGAAAGGCACTGCTGCTGTACCGTCGACCAATAACAGCTGAATTGATGGATGCCCCCACCAAGGGTAGTACACTAAATTAATGATTTCGTGTGTGTTACTTCTACGTGAAGTTAAACGATTTACAATGATATGGAAATGCTAATATCATCTTTCAAACTTGGACGTACATGTTCATGATAGAATTAGAGGCGAAAGTATAGAATTGATAGTTCCGTTAGGATACGGCAGGCATAAAGAATGTTTTATAGAAGTCGATTTGAAAGCGAGCGGAGGGCAATATTTGTGATGGCACATATTACACGACCTTCCTTCTGCCAAGCTCCCGTATGAAGGGGGAGGGAAGAGTATCTTCCGTTCTTTTCGCTGAGTGCTCAGCACACCCAAGTTGTTGTCGCCGGTTGCGATTAAAGCATTCTTCGTCGCCCATTTCTCTTCTACGCTACCACCTTCCAGAATATCAACTACCCGAGCTCCAAGTTCTTAAACGAACGATTTCTTCATAGCTGGACCTTCTAGTCGGTCTATTTTGATTCGTCGCCCGTACCTCTCCTCCTGCTGCTGAATCCGAGCAATGCGTTGTCGGATCTCGCCAATTAGAAGGTGATAATGAAATGCGATTTCAGCGCTGCGTTTATTACGGGTATCGTCTCCACTTTCAGCTGATCCATTACCAGAGGAGCCATATACTAGACCTGTCAACTAAAAGCGGCTTCAGGGAAGTAAGTCAAACGCTGCTGGCTGCATACGGGAGAAACGGGCGCAGGTGTGGCTCCACAGTCGACGATGGAAGGAAAGCCGAAACAACCATCAATAATAGCCTCTGCTAAGACGCATGATTGGAGCAAGGACAAATCTGTGGATGTCAGAGAAAGACGCGACTTGTAAGTCAGTCACCATACCAACTGATCAGCTGAAACGTTGGCTCGGCCACTTAGAACAACTTCTTGAAGTTTTGACGACTTATCCTAATTCAGCTATAGGGAAAGGTTGACAATTATCCGACCCCAGCAGGCAGGATTCCACCGCACACGATCAAGTCAGAGCCATTCTGTCACGCTTTGCATCATTGAATTTCAAGAGTCCCTCTAGTTGGTACTAATTGACCATAGAGTCCTGCACAATAGAAACGCTAGAGTGAGGCAGGAATGGATGTATTATATCTCTGTTGCTGTTGCCCATTGAAATCGACGAAATCATTGACAGCTCTAGCAGCCCACCACCACAGAGAAATCGAACGACCTCAACCCAGATGATGATACTTGAAAGTTAATATTTAATTTATTCTAAGCTCAGGGTCAATCCGGGAGTTATTGAATGACGGAACGAACTTCCCACGTTTATGCACCGATCAAACTCTAATTCAATTCAATTCAAAGATGGTGGAATAGGGATAATATGGTCTAAGAAAATAATAAATAATAAATAGTGAAATGAACTAATAATAAAGCAATTTTATTTTAATTTTAACAATTCTAGGAATGGGAATGGGGAGAAGATATAACACACCTTTTTACTCGGGTAGCGGTCATCCACGGCGTATGTAGTGCAGTGAGCAGACTCCAGTTGCTGCAATTTCTGCTGGCATTCATCGGGGTGTTGAAGCGGGGTGGGGAGAAGAAAACACGGTGACGTTCCTAAGCTCGTTAGCGGGGTGACAACTCATCGGATATTGAGCGTCCTGCAAGCGGGGGTAATCCCGCCGGACCTTACAGGGGCTCTCACCTCCAAGACGGCCGTTGTCACGCTCTCGCCACGTGTGATGCGACGATAATGACGGAGGTCGTCGATCACCAGCCTAGGACTCGCCACCACCCACAATCCGGTCGAAGTTGACGTCGCTCGCTCGATGAACAGGCCCCTCGTCCCGACGTTCGGTGGATGAATGGTTTGGTCGCCGAGATGGTATGGCGTCTCTCTATTGCTTCGGTAAGCTTCACTCGCTACGTTCACCACCTACGCTCCGGTCGATGAACGCCTACGTGGCACAGTTGGCAGGCACTAGGTTCACTGCAGATATCAGGATGGTAGAATCGCGCACGGAATCTTCTACAACTTAGCACTCCGACGGGCTTATCGCTACGGCAAGATGCTGATTTTCTGTCACTGCAAAGTGGTAATTAATTTACTTTTAAAAACGCGAACTGTGGTTTGAAACTTTAGCTTTTCTGTTACCGAATAAGATCCTGAGCCTGGTTTCAGGTGGTTTTTATATCCGCTGAACCGCAGTTTACAAAACCGCCATGGGATAATGCGTATTGTTACCGACATGGTAGCATGGTAGCGGGTTACGGTCGTTGTTACAAACGTTCGTTTGTTGTCAGCGGTTGCTTGGTGTCAGGGGGTAAGGGATAATTCAAATTTAAATTTATAATAGGGTTGTAAGGGGCATCTGACACCGAAGGAAAGGAACTAGGATGGGATAACAAAACTTTGAATATATAACATTACTATCTTAATCTATTTATTTAATTCTAGGACCATAAATTATATATATATATATATATATATATATATATATATATACATTTTTTTCAATTGTTGATCGATGCTACGATAGGATTGTAACTGAGATGTTACATACTGCCTTATCAACGCAAAAGTGCTCTACCGTGTAGAGTAAACTGAATGACCTGGCCGTGTGACTGAATGACACTCATCAACGTCAACAAAACCAAATCGTTGGATGTGAACAACTTCAACTGTGCGGTTTCCGGGCAAACAGAGGAGAAGGTCGAAAATCAACAACGGGCGGCGGACCAAGATCAACATTTAAAATGGAGATTCATTCGGTTCAGGCAATGTACCAAATTCTGAATACGCAACTCTAACGTGAAATCTGTTATGTTATACGCCAGTAAGACTTGGTGTGTATTAGCAGAGATCACATAGATTTGCGAGTATTCATCAACCGATGTCAACGTCCATCGAAATCCGATATCAACAGCATCTCTACAATGTGAATGGACGTAGGCCGGTCACACATCACATAAGAGCGGAGAAGAAATCAGCAAGCAAGCGCTGGACAGGAATCCGGCAGAATATCGTAGCACAGGCAAACCTAGGATCTCCTGGCGACGAAACCTTAACAGAGAAATAAACGAAGTCGATAGGAATAAGACTTGGGCCGAAATCAAGGATGGAGATCTTTTACGTTGGCCCTATGTACCCCTAAAGGTCCGAGTACACACGTGCATGGGTGCTGAGAAGGAAACCAACCCCGGTGTTTTTGGTGTATCGTACCTTTGCTTGAAGTAAGGTAAACGAAAATCTGCAACCAGACACCTGAGAAGACATCTCAGATCGTATGGGGGTTGGGATGCGCCCAGACAGCAACCGCCGTGCTTGAGCCGAAATGACCTCCGTACGACTATACAAAAATCCCCGTAGTCCATCCGCTAACAAGTAGTAGGGCATGCTGATATGATGCTTCACCGATTCTACTTCACATGTATTCCGTATAGTCCGGGATATCTGCAATTCCAAACCTTTGCAAGAACTTTATAAAATAGTCATGTTCAGACAACACGATTTCAAAAGTACATCTGACCATTGCCCCCATTTATTCAACCAGTTTGAGTTTCATACTTGACTTAAAAAAAGTCAATAATTCTGGCAGTACTAAACATTTTGTTGTTATTGTTTTAACAGTTAAGAGTCCATCAGCAAAACAGCACATTTCAATAAGAAAAAAAAGAAAATATTCCACAGAAATAATTTCCAGTATTTTTTTAAATTATAAGTTTATGCTATATTCACTACTGGATAAATATGTTACAAATATTCATATTCTTTGCTTTATCTAAACATTCTTTGCTATCATTTTCCATTAAAATTTTAAATTTTCCATGGAATAATTGCATTTGGACTTTTTTTTTGTTTCCTTGTTATTTTTTATCCCCCCCCCCCCTTCGTACCTTCCGAGAGCTGTCGGACATAAAATAAATTTAATATTTGTATCGGCCTTATTAAAGAACCACCAATTTCATCCAATTTAATTTAATACCAATACAGAATTTGTACCTCAAATGAAATTATCAATGGAATTTTCGGAGAGATTCCTAAATTAATTACCGAAGAGATCCTGAAAGAATTCCGGTGGACACTTCAAGATTTCTACTGGGAGATCCTCCAGGAGTTTCCTCGGAAATTCCTCCGGGAGTTCCAGTGGGAATTCTTCCAGGTAGTTCCTTCAAGAATTCATCCAGAATTTCCCCCGAGAATTATTCCGGTAGTTCTATCGGCAGTTCCTTCGAGGCTCTGAATTTCTCCAGAATTTCCTCCGGGAATTCATTCAGGATTTCTTTCTGGAATTCATTTAGGCTTCTTCAGGAATCTATAAAGAAATTTTTCCAGAAGTTCCTCTGAGAATTTCTCTGGGAACTCCTCAGGGAATACTCCAGGAGGTCCTCTGATGATGATAATGATAATCCAGCTACATACCCCTACAAAGGTTTCAACTGGACGAGATTTATTTATAAGATGAATTCTCCAAGTTTTTTTTTCGAGAATTCTTCTGGTAGTTCCACTGGCAGTTCCTCCCGAAGATCTTCCGATAGTTTCTCTGGGAGTTTCTCCGGGAGGTCCTATAGGAATTCTTCTAGAAGTTCCTCCTGAAATTCCCTCGGGAGTTCCTCCGGCAGTTCCTTCGGGAATTCATCCGGGAGGTCCACCGGCAGTTTCTACGAGAATTCTTCCGGGAGTTTCACCGGCAGTTCCTCCGGGTGTTTTTCTGAGGAGGAACTTCCAGAGTAATATCCGGAGGAATTCTCGGAGAAACTGCCGGTGGAACTTCTGGAGGAGTTTCTTGAAAAACTACAGGACGAATTTCCGGAGGAAATCCTGAAGGAATTCTCGGAGGAACTCTCGAAAGAACTCCCGGATGGATTCCCAAATGAACTTCCGTAAGAATTCCAGGAGAAACTCCTGGAAAAATTCTTAGAGGACCTCCCGGAGGAACTCCAAGAGAAATTCTCGGAGGAACTTCTGGAGGAATTTGTAGATAAATTCCTGAAGAAAGCTTAAATGAATTCCTGAGAGAAAGCCTAAATGAATTCCCGGAGGAGCTACTGGTGGAACTCCCAGAGCAATTTTCAGAGGAAAAGCCGGTGGAATACTCGGGGTTGAATTTCTTGAGGAACTCTCGAAATCTTGTGAAATACCTGCCAAATATTCTCCAGGAATTCCCTGTGAACTTCACACAGCTGTGGAGATTCCCGGAGTAAGTCTTGGAGAAACTCCTTTAGGAGCTCCTGGAGGAACTCCCACAAGCACTTCCAGAGGAATTCCCACAAGGAAGTCCTGGAATAATTATTGGTGAAGTTCCTGAAGGAATTTCCGGAGAAATATATGAAGATATTCCAGGAAAAATACCAGGAGGAATTAATGGAGAAATTCCCGGATGGAATCCTGAAAGCATTCGTAGATAAATTGCTGAAAAAATTACCAGATGAAGTCCGGGGGGATTGTTCAGAAGTAATTTCTGGATTAACTCTTGGAGGAACTCTCAAATTAATTTCCGAATAAAAATCTGGAGTAAATTCCTAAGAGGTGAGCCAGCCTAGGGCTGAAAACCTCTCCAATAAAGACAAAAAAAAATCCGTCTGAAGTCCGGAAAGAATTCCAGGACGATTCAGCGGAAAAATTCCCGGAGAAATTCCTGAAGGAATTCCCGAAAAAATAACTGGTAGAATCTCCGGGGAAATACTTGGACGAATTCCTGGAGAAATTCCTAATGAAATTTCTAGAAGAATTCTTGAAGGATATTCTGAAGTAATTGCGAAAAGAATTTCAAAACGAAATCCTAGAGGATTTCGCTGTATAATTTATGGAGGTATTTCCGGGAAAAAATCCTGGAAGTTATCCCGGAGGTATTAAAGGAAGAGTTCCTATAGGTACTCCCGAAGAAGTTCCTAGAAGAATTTCCGAAGGAATTTCTTATAGATTTACAAGTAAAATTATGGAGCAAAATCGGAGAATTTTCGTCTCGTCGAGAAAAAATCTTCAAGGAATTCCCTCAAGAATTTCCTTAAAAAAATGAGTGAAGGGTTTCTAAATATTTTTCAGGAGGAATTAAAATGGATTTTCGAACGACTTTCAGATTAATTTATAACGTTCCCGGGGTAGCTTCTCGAAGGATTTCTGGTAGAAACATATTATTTTGTAGAAGGTAGAGAAAAGGAAAATATCACATCAGGTATATGAAATCCTCAAGGAGAAAACGAGATAACGACAAAGTAGATAAAATTAAAAAAGCGATTAATGAATTTCTTAGTGAGCACCTAGACAATCTTAAGAAAACCACTACATAAGATTCAAAATTAGGTTGGATTATAAATTATGTACGAATCTTCAGATCTGATGACCAGATAAATACCATGTTTTGATTCACTTCAAATTTGTTTTAATTTTTTAATTAACCATTGTTAATAAATATCGAAGATGGAGACGAGCCAGCCTCGGACTGAAAGTCTTCCAAATAAAGACAAAAAAATATCGAAGATCTTAGCAATGAAAATTTAGGTATCGATATCTCGATATTTACTTTTACTTGGTTTGTTTGTTTGCAAATTTAGAACACGTGTCCGAAACCTTACTATAATCCAATGTTGTGCGCCAACCGATGCTTCTACAGTCAACTCAATGCCGTCGTAGATAGAATTCCGAAGGGTGATATCAAGATCTGTTTGGGCGACTTCAATGCGAAGATCGACAACTCGAACCATGAGCGGATTATGGGACGCCATGGTCTCGGAGAAATTAGCGAAACGGAGAGCTGTTCGCAGAATTATGTGGTAATAACGACATGGTGATCGGGGGATCACTCTTCCCTCATCCACCGGTTCACAAGGTCACGTGGGTCTCCCGTGACGGCTTTACAGAAAATCAAATCGACCACATCTGCACCAGCCGAAAATGGAAACGGAGCCTTCTTGATGTACGGAATAAACGTAGTGCCGATATCGCGTCTGATCATCACCTCCTCATCGGCAAAATACGCCTGCGCATTGCGCGAATTCGTCGGCAGGAGGAAAGAGTTGGACGACGATTCAACACACGCCGACTGGAAGATGCCACGTTGAAACGGTCCTTCGTTGAAAAACTGGAATACGCGTGCTGCAGATATTCCGGAAGGTGGCAGCGTGGAAAACCAATGGACCGCCATCAAGAATGCCTTCATTGCCACCATTGAGAACAATCTGGGCGAACTACGCACACAGAGAAAACAATGGATCACCGATGAGACCTGGAGAAAGATAGAGGAGCGAAGAGAACACTGATAGAAAAAGTTGTTGAAATTTTCACGAAAGTAATGCACATAAAGGGAATGCCAAAAAGAGCGTAATCTTAAACGATATTTTTGCTGGAATGTATGCAATTTGTATTGCATTATGTCACTATTTAGTCGATTAAGTGGCATAATGTTATGCAAATTGCATACATTTAGGGGGAAGTTGATGGAAAAGATTCATGTATGCTCAAAATAGTGTAATATTCCGCGTATGTATTTTTTACGCGCTGATTAGTTTTCATTATTTTTTTCTGTGAAGCCAAAGCCACGATAAAGCGATCGAAAACCAGAGGAGCCAAAGTCTTAGCCCTTCAACGATACGCGGCTCTTGAGAAGGAAGTAAAACGCTCATGTCGACGGGACAAGCGAGCGTGGGCAGACTCTCTGGCCGACGAAGGAGAGAGAGTCGCCGCAACCGGGGACATTCGCCTCCTCTACGACGCTTAAGCGGGGCGAAGATGAATGCAACGATGCCTGTGAAAGACGCGAATGATCAGTTACTGTTATTGACCGACCCAACTGACCAGCTGTAACGCTGGTTCGAGCACTTCGAACAACTTTTTCAAGTGCCAGTCAGGCCATCACCACCTCGGCATGATCTGCCTAGGATCCGACGTATAACACGCGTCAATACCGAAGCTTCATTACTGCTAGAGATTCAAACAGCCATCCAAAGCATGAAATCGAATAAAGCCCCAGGGGTCGACCGCATATCAGCCGAGATGCTCAAAGCAGACCCCATGACATCCGCTCAACTACTGCATCGTTTATTTCGTAATATCTGGGACACCGCAACTTTCCCGGTCGATTGGATGCAAGCAAATATATTATATTAACAATATGGTTCACTTCGAGTTTTCCCATACAACGAAATGGCGAACAATTTGCCGGTGATAACAACACCATCTAGCGAGCAAAGAGGAATCTAAACATGTTTTTTTCTAGCTTGTGCTGGAAAACCCTCCTGCCATCTTCCGGTGAGTAGTCATACAGTTGTTCGATGACATTTTACAGTTTGGGGATGTCCATACATTTTCAATAAATCGATTACCGGAATATCGACTTTGTTAAATGCAAACACTACTGTAAATATTTCGATGAAGCAGTGCAAAGCAGACAAACTACACCTTTGCTTCAAACGTTCAAACTGTGAAAGCCGTTCCGCAAACATTAAAATGGTTGTTCCACTGTAAACATTTCTATCATTTTCTTCAGCAAGAAATTTGATTAATTCTTTCTGAATATTATCGATATTATTCCAATGCATTATTCTTATTGATCTTCGGTGTCCTACATTCCTATTGGAACTTAACACCTGCGTTTCAACTTATTATGAATTGAAAACTTTTCGCTGCCCACCATTAATTGAATGAATATGTATCTTGAGTGGAAAGCCATGAAGATGACACTCATCCGATTGCGTTTTGTTATGTTGCGCTTATCATAATGAGTATGATTATTTTGTTACATTTAGACATGGAAAGTGAATTGAACAAGTCGCTTGGATTAAACGCGTCCAAAAACCTTCGCTCAACTCACTTGAATGGACAGTAAGTTGAACATGTTCAACTCTTGGCAAGTGAATTCCATCCAACTAAGTTGTTCAATTCACTTGCCCTTTCAAAACGTAGCATTACGTAGCATTTCGGCTAAACTTAATTACGCCCGTTTTATTGTGCTTTCTCGATTTCGTATCCAATATCAGATATTTTTTTGTGATTTAATAGATTATTTTTCGATACCTTCGCAAGAAAAAACTACCTGTCATAAGACGAGTTTATACAATCCCATTGAATTCCACCACTTAATTGTATCTTGACAGATACGTATTTCGACCTCAACAGTAAGGCCGTCTTCAGTGTCTCGTACTTGACTCGACTTGGTCGAGTCGAGTCAAGTACGAGACACTGAAGACGGCCTTACTGTTGAGGTCGAAATACGTATCTGTCAAGATACAATTAAGTGGTGGAATTCAATGGGATTGCATAAACTCGTCTTATGACAGGTGAAAACATTCCACTAAAAAGCTCAAAATAATTTTCTTATCAAGAAAAACTAGTTGAACGTACCCGACCTTGCTCGGGATTATACTACAGTCGCTCTCCACATCTCGATATTGAAGGGACCATCGAGATAGGGAGAGATCGAGGAATGGAAGGAAAATTTAAATTGGTACTAGATCCAAAACAGTTGCTATGAAAAACGACAACAAACCAAATATCATTACTTATTGTTGATCTGTATTGTTATCGTCCAAATATGGTCTAGTAGCCTAAAAATTTGAACATATTGAACATAAGGAGAGTGAATCCAGAACAAGATACGATTACAACACATCGGGATAGAAAGATTTAGAAATAGGGAAGTTATCGAGATGTAGAAAGCCAAAATGTATGTAGATTGAAGGGACCGAGGAAACCATCGACATGGGGAGAGATATCGAGATATAGAACATCGAGATTTACAGAGTCGACTATATTTTGCGCATTTCATTCAGCGCCGCACTCTAGATCATTATTAGCGCGATCATATTGGGTTTCCTTACAACTTGCATCAAAATTGTATTTTCACAATTTCTCAACTTTCTCCTCAAAATTTAGTGATATTTTATAACACAGCTGTCCTCAAGACGAATCGATTAATGAGAAACCCCTACAAATCGGTCAACCCGTTCGTGAGTTATATTGCCTCAAAGGAGATGCAAACTCATTTTTATATAGGGAGATTGTACCACAAACGTAATTATGTTTGAATTGTATTTGTATCAGACTCTCATATAAAATGAGCATCGCTAATACTTTCACTACGTGAAAATATAGCTCTTAAGCTTTCATTTCGTGACTATTTGAAAAAAAATCTACCGAGGGGTCCCGAACAACTTTTTTTCTCCCTTAAACGGAACCTTTTAGTTGTAAAATAGTCAATTATTAACCTCCTCGATTTCCTCGATTTTATTCTTCCAATCATCATATAAAAAAAATAAGGAAGAATCGATTATTACCAAGTTATAGTCTAAATAACTTGTTTATTGAAGCTCAAGCGTCAAAGAGCATAACGAAGCAAAACTCGATAAATGTATGTAATCCTCTGAAAATAGCTGAGAAACGCTTGGATGGAGATTATGCACTGGTTCGATATCTTTTTTACATATATACCCATATCTTTCTCAACACCTGCCAAAATTGAAACTTGTTATGCGAATGAATAAGTTTAACTGGTGTCATAAAATTATTCAAAACGATTGATCATGCTAAACAATAATCTACCATAGTAATATAAAAGCCTTCCTTAGCCATGCGGTGATATCTCAAGTAACATTACAAGTTTTATTCCGCTCTAGGGATGGTTTTCAAGATCAATTTATAAGATCTAATAATGAAACCCAATATTACACGACAACTTTCTGATGACCACTTTAAGTGTAAAATATGGCCAAGTGGCCCTCTCTAGATAACCACTATAAACCTATTATAAGAGTATTTAGGGAAAAAAAGGGAATTTGGCTGCGGCGGCTGTCAAAAAAAAGCTTTGAAAAAAAAAATTCAATACAACGCACTCTCAAAATAATGGAGTTTTGAGCATTCAATTTAAAATAATTGTAACAGCAATATCCCTGATCTCCCTTGAATATATTGATATTTCTCCCTAATATATTTATAATGCAAATCAACTACCAAAAAAGTGTTTTACGTGGTGAAAACATTGTCTAATCATGAATGTCAGTGATAACTTTTACCGACTTGAAAATGCTTCTCCATTTTCAATATGGCCGTCATAAATTTCGATTAAGAAAAATTTTGCTCTTATTAAACACCTTTATGAACTCTTTGCAATGCAAATATTCTTATTGGGGTAACTCATTTGACCACATTACGACCAAACATTTTGGTTTTGATCGCTTGTAGAGCCGCTTATAAGGTCAATATGCGGTTGACGTTTGAAGCTTTTTCAGCATATTTATGAGAGACTTAATGATAGCAATAAGATCGACAATAAAACTGAGCAACTAGCTATGGTGGTTGCTATTATAAATCCGCTATAATAATTAAATAAATCCAAGAAGTATGGAAATTGTTACTTGGGATATGCGTCTACAAAGCAACATCATGTTGAAGGTGGCTAGAAATGGATTTACTTCCAGCTAGCATATGAAAATCTAGAAAAATGTTTGCTAAGTTTTGTCTTAGAAATCATATCGCTCCGATGCGTAGTTAAAGATTAGATCAATTGTTTCGTAGATTCAATCAAAAAGCAAATTCATTTTACTACAAATCATGTGGCTCTTTCAAACAGCAGCTTAGTTTTTACCATAATTTTATAACCAATATTAGAACGCCGTTTTCTATGATAGAAAGAGAGAAATTTGGAGAAATAACTATTAGAAACTCTTATTTTCACCAGAATTCATTACCGATGGAGCAATCAATGAGCAAAAACCGCCGCTTTGAAATGAACAGATCGCGCCACCGTAGACATGTTCTGTCAAAAGCACACAAATAGAAATATGCATATACAGTGCCGCCGTTGTTTTGATGCGGTGAGTGCTAAATGAGTTACCTTGATTGATACATTCAAAATTTAGTTCAGGGTCCCTTCCTTGCTGTTAAAAAATACCAGTGAGTTTAACCATTGCCTAGCGGTAATGTTTGCTAGCCAAATGTTGAATTCAATAAATTCGGCTCCGTAAGTGTGTGTGTATAACGATCGTCATATGTTGGGTAGTTTAATTATAACGTGTATCGAACTTTTTGGACGCGAGTTGGCGCCACATGTGGGGTCGCCAGAATTTCGCGAGAGTGAATCATATTGTTAGGGTCTGTCTCAATTGGATAATTAAACTGAAATTAAATTTAAAAGTGGCATTTCAATAATTATCAAATAACCCTGCTCTTAGAGCAAGATTACTTTTGACAGATATCGAATCATTTTCCATCGATGTCCTATTGGAAATGCTGGGTGGCACCAGCCATTCTTATTACGGGGTGATTTTTTAATTTTTGAACTGTCACTTTTAAGTTTAATTCTCCAAATGAGACAGATCCTTAATATAAATAGTATATTTGATAAAAGTGTTGCAGTCAAATGAGCAAACAGCAAAATGGTGTGTGAAACAGAGAGCGAGTAGTACAATGCGTAGTACAATGCGAGAAGAATGTAAACTTCCACAGCAACCTCGTATAGCTCTCCAACTGCTTCAGCGTGCGTCAATTTCGATATGGTGCACCGGCATGGTCCCGCCGGATACAGTTCAACGAACTATATTAAATTTATTATACATTTCCACAAAAATATGCCTACCACACTTCTGCTACAACATTTGATTTTCTGTTTGCATTCGATTAAACATAATCGATTAAGTTTGCAAAAAAAAAATCAAGCATCCCTATTTTTTTTCATGATGACATTTTGTGTGTGTAAAACGATCGTCATATTTTGGGTAGTTCGATTTACGTGTGTATCGATCCTTTTGGACGCGAGTTGGCGCCACATGTGGTGTCGCCAAAATTTCGTGAGAGTGAATCATATTGTTAATATAGTATATTTGATGCAAGGTATCTTAGTGAAGGTGCCCAAAAAGGGTGACCTGACTGCATGCGAAAACTGGCGAGGCATTAGGTTGCTGTGTACCGTTCACAAAGTTGTGTGGAAAATTATCCTAGCCCGGATTCAGGAGAAGATCGATGCGACTCTCCGGCGGCAGCAAGCCGGATTCCGTGCCGGAAGATCCTGTGTGGACCATATTGTCACGCTCCGCATCATTCTGGAGCAGCTCAACGAATTCCAAGAGTCCCTTTACTTGGTATTCATTGACTACGAAAAAACTTTCGACCGTCTCAATCACGAGAATGTGTGAGGCGCCCTGAGACGCAAGGGAGTTCCTGAGAAAACCATCGGCCTCATCGAAGCACAGTACGAGGCCTTATCGTGTAGAGTGCTGCACAATGGGGTCTTGTCCGACCCTGTCCGGGTCGTAGCTGGTGTGAGGCAAGGAGGTATTTTATTACCGTTACTGTTCCTCATCGTAATCGACCAGATTCTGGTAGATGCGATTGCTCGTTTCTCTAACGTAAAATTTTCAACTCTAACGTGAAATCTGTGCTGTTATACGCTAGCAAAACATGGTGTGTATCAGTGGAGAACACTCAACGGCTGCAGGTGTTCATCAACAGATGCCTGCCGTACATAATTCGGGCCTGGTGGCCTCACAACTGGATCTCAAACAACGAGCTCCATCGTCGTTGTCACCAGAGGCCGATAGCAACAGAAATTCGGGATCGGAAGTAGGGCTGGGTCGGCCACACTCTACGTAGGGGCGGAAACGAAATTTGTAAACAAGCATTAGACTGGAACTCAGCGGGACATCGCAGCAGAGGCAGACCCAGAGGCTCATGGCGGCGAAGCCTCAATAAAGAAATAAAAGAAGTCGACCGAAATCTAACTTTGCAACAGGTTAAAGCGATAGCCGGGCAACGCTCAGGATGAAGATCTTTCAAGTCGGCCCTTTGCACCACCGGAGGTGTACAGGATCCATAATAAATAATATAATATATTTGTTTGCTTGATTTTCGTCAGCTTCAATGCGCTAAATTTAAATATTTTCAAAACCGACGCGCCCGACGTTGTGACGCTGTTGATTTAGAACATTTAGTACAACAATGCGTTACGCGCGACGCACTACTGCGCTACTATTGTACAATAGCATCGCGCTATTGTAAGCCAGCCTTGACCAACTGAGGACAGAAGAGACTATCCGGCAATCCTATTGTCGGCTAGCCATTGGGTTTTCCACAACAAAAAAAAAACTCACAATCACTTCACTTCCTGGATATCTTAATAAGTTTTTGGGAATCTCTGAAGTTCAACCAAGTACTTCTGAATATGATTGGATCATGTGCACATGTTTGAGGGAATTCAATTCAGTATCCGTTCAATCTTTCAACCAAGGATGTTAACGATCATTCAGTAATTTGCGTTCAATCATTTAGTAGTTTGTCAATAACACATTCCAGAAGCTGAATTTCAAAATATGTTGTATGATGGACTTCTAGTGCGAAGGTTTTTCTACAACTTTGCCCAATGGTTCGTTATTAGAATTCAACTAATAACGGAGTTAGAGCGCTAGTTGCAGTAACTCAAACTAAATGATTGGAATTTTGTTATCATTTAGTCTAAGTTACTGAAACTATAGCTATAACTCCGTTACTAGTGGAATTCAAACAACGAACCATTAGGCAAAGTTGTAGAAAAACCTTCGTACTAGAAGTCCACCATACAACATATTTTGAAATTCAACTTCTGGAATGTGTTATTGACAAACTACTAAATGATCGAAAGCAAATTACTGAATGATCGTTAACATCCTTGCTTTCAACCATTTAGGGGGGGCACCCGTGCTCCTCTCTGGCTACGCCCTTGATTATTATAGTCGCCTCTCCACATCTCGATATTGAAGGGACCATAAAAATAAGAAGAGATCAAAGATTGGAAGGAAATTTGAAATAAGTACTAGATCCTAATGAGCTTGTTGCTATGAAAAACAACAACAAAACAATTGTCATTTCTTGTGATGATAAATTTGTAATTTTCCAAAGATGGTCTAATAGCTGAAAAATTCGACAATATCGACATAAGGTGAGTGGAACCAGAACAAAATATGACCAGTACACATCGAGATAGAGAGGTATTGAAATAGGGAGGTTTTCGAGATGTAGAATGCCCAAATGTATGTAGATTGAAGGAACCGAGGAAACCATCGACATACGGAGAGATATCGAGATATAGAACATCGCGATGTAGAAAGTCGACTGTAAATCTATAACTTCAGCTGCAGTTTCTGTATTAACTGCATGTTTCTGATGTTCCTTATGCTTCACAGTTAAGTCCAACGAAACAAACTTTATTGTTTCGAAAATTGCGACCAAAACTGAACAGCACGTTACTTCAAAGCACTGGTTACGTGAAACTTTGTATTCTTTTATTTGTTGCTCTATAGTTCACTTCCTCACGAACCTCTCCTTTCAGTTATATCCAGCATAAAACTGAAACGGACATCGCATGTCCCAGGTTAATTTCCTCTAAACTCATCCACGTTGGGAAATTCAGTTCGGTTGTAGCAACATTCTTGTGCGCTTTCGGTACCCTTTTCCAGTTGCTGCTCCGAACGCAAGCATTGCCACACGTGGAAGGTGGAATTGTCCGTCCAGCTACCAGCATTTCATTTTCCACGGAAACCGTGGCTTTTTTATAGGGTGCATTTGAGTCAGAATTTTTTTTTCATTATTAAAGATAAAATGGTCAAATGAGGCAACATAACTTTAAAAGCATTTCATCAATACCTAAACAATCATAGTTCAATTCCCCGTTTTATTTAATACTTATTGGCTATGTTATTGTCCAAACTTAAACTAGTGTAATTTAAACATTAGTCTTCAAAACATCAATGGTTATTTTTTTGTTAAATTTACAGGCATATTATCCTTAATCTTCTAATTTACAGAACAACCCTTCATATGAAATTGACGATAGTATCGACAATGCAAGGTGTGTTGCTTTTATAAAAATAAAAATAAAAACGTAAAAAGAAGCCTTAGGAAAGAAACTATCAGCCCGAAAAACTTTAAGAAAACATCCGTTCCGAAATAACGAGCAAAACAAAGTTTGTTTTAGCAGGCGAAGAGACAAACGATAAACTACTGAAAGCTGTAAAAACGGGAGAAAAAAAAGACTAAGATCTTGAAAGGCGCAATATATGAAAGCCAAAAACAACGGCGATAGAACGAAACCCGAAGGAAAACTTTAGCCTTCCACACCGCCCTGAAGCCCCTCGCCCTCGGATCCGAGCTGCACAGCGAGTCGGCAGGCAAAAGTTTTTTCCGTGTGCAAATGAAATAAGCCAGGTGAATTTTCTATTTCCTTCTGCTTTTGAACTTGCGGATCACATGCATGCATGCAAGCATGTATGCCACGGTTCGCCGAGCTTTGTCCGTGTGAGAATGTGACAGTCAGCGTCAGCGAAAACGAGAGAAAGTAGTTCGCAATGGGCGGGTGGGTGCAAATGTGAGCAGCATCAGAAGTTGGTATAATGAAAAATTCATTCCAAACTAAGATTCCACTTTGTAGGAAATATGTGAAAGTTTTAATTTCCTTCCAAAACAAACGGCTCCTAATTAGTTCGGAGCTGGGAATAAGAAAGTGTATGACTATGAGCAAAAGAGTTACCTGCCCGAAGTTGAAATCTTTGTGATTACCCTATTTGTAGTAACGTGAACTGACGTGGAGAGATAATTAGGATAAACATATACATATCTTGAATGAGCTGGATTCTTCAAGTTTTGAATTGAACTCAAAAAGAGTGAAATTAGGCGATGTATTTTACTTCGAATTATTTCTAATGGAATTTTATATCAAGTAGATTAATTGATGTGATTTGCTGTGAATATTGAACAACACCCTAGAATACGAAATTCCCATTTAATTATTCTAATGATGCTTACAGAAAGGCTGCTCTATCTGTTTACTTTACTTAACATCTCTTAGTTCTCATAAACACAATACATTACAATATCTCAAAACTAGGATCACAACCTTTCATCGTTCCGCGGACAGCAGTTTGGTTCAATGATGGCAAGTACGCTGTTGATGATAATAAACAGACACCGTCCCGGGCAAGCATGACATATTATGCCAACTAGTCGTGGTGCTCTTGTTCCCGTTGTTACACGTTAGAAACTTGTTCCCAGCACTATTGACGCTACCAGGCCAGAGCCCGGATTGTGTGGCTTGCACGATTGCTAAAAAGTATCTTTTTTAAAGGTATTTTATATGCTAAGTAAATTATTCCCTCGTTAGTAAAAGAGAGATTTTAAGCATGAGAAAATACTTAAGGTGTACATAATGACATTAGGCTTCCGTTAAAAAGTCTCAACTGAAATAAGACATCTTTTCATGTCCAATCAAATGTAAGTCAGTTTAACCCAACATTTGTCTGCCGAGTTGAGTGAAAATTGACTAAAATTAGATGCTTTTTCACAGTACATGTATTACTATCGCGAGAATAAGTCGATGTAGCACAAAGTGAGTATCATTTGTCCATGAGCCCATGTCTGCTAGTCGACTGACACGTCCTACCACAATGGGAGTAATTTATGCTTATAAACTATCGGCTTTGGTGAGCTACTTCAGACGGGGCAGATTAAACGAACGGTGTTGCCAGAATCATTTCAGTTGATTCTTGTTGCTCAACATCAATGCGATCTTCGATTGTTATCTTTTCAGGTAATTCTTCGCAAACATTGCGCTTTTTCAGTTACGTCTTTTTTCTTACATCTCACTTTTTACTTTACGTTTCTTACTCCTTATTTCTTCATTTCAGAAATAAGGAGTAAGAAGTATGTAGGATGTTTCTTTTCTCACTGCTTATCTCTAACTTCTTGAAAACAGAATCTGTGTCTCACTTCTTACTAATCAATTCTTACTGCTCACTTCTCACTTCTTTCTGGCAATTCTCACTGCTCATTACACGCTCCCCACTTTTTCATTTATCGTTTCTCAACTTTTACTCACGGTTTATCACTGATCACAATGTAAGTGATTTTTGCATCTATGCGGAAAAATGGCATTCGATTAAATGGTGTTGGTCAAACGGTCAGTCAGCAGAGTTAAGGAGAGGGTGATTTTTTTCCCCTGTTGGGTATTTTAATCACTGCGACCATTTGTTAGATCTATTCTTAGAATGCTCCATTTGATGTAGCTTTATCAATTGACTTATTATCTCTAGGTATATAGAACAATTGCATCGCCTTGATTACCAGTGTTTCCCAATGCGGTCCCGAATAGAAGGTCATATCAAAATTATATCAACATATGTTATTATGTTATACTAATTTTCTATAAAAAAAATGTTAGAAACTTTGTTGGTTGGTTGGTTGTTAAAATACCTACATCTACATCTATATTTAAAAACCAATCTATCTATGTATGTGTGTTCGCTAACTACTTCTGAAACACTTGGCCGATTTCAACCATATTTAGTACACATATTCTCTGTTCTTAGGGGAAGTTAACAAACGGGGTGAGAGGGTCATTTGGAAAAGGGGAGGGGTGGTGGGAGGGGTAGTGGTTAGAAAACGAACAATTCAGTGTAACTTGTAACTGTAACAGTCAGATGAAATAAGCAAAATAAATAAATAAATAAATAAAAAACGGGCAATTTGGTGTAACTTCTGAACCCCTGGACCAATTTCAACCAAATTTGGTACACACATCATCCATCCTAAGGAGAGGATAACAAAGGGGGTGGGATGGTCATTGGGAAACTAACTAAATTGAAAACTGCTCACCAAAATAAATTTGACTCAACATCATGGTTTTAATACCAGAACAATGATTCAGAGTGTGGGTTCCCAAACCGTGAGTCGCGAAAGATTAAACGTGATTCATACTTTCGTTGGATGATTAGAGTACAACAAATTTACGAAAAATATATTAAGCTCGTTTAGTGGAATGTATTAAACCGTCTAAGACGAATTAAGTACTGTCCATTTAATTCCACCAGTTAATTTTCGTTATCTTTGCAGATACGTATTTCGACCACAACTGTGTGGTCGTCTTCAGTGTCTTGTACTTGACTCGACTTGTCAAGTCGAGTCAAGTACAAGACACTGAAGACGACCACACAGTTGTGGTCAAAATACGTATCTGCAAAGATAACGAAAATTAACTGGTGGAATTAAATGGACAGTACTTAATTCGTCTTAGAAAATTTACGAAGCCAATGGCCTTCTTTTGTTTGTTAAATACAATAACAATTTCTTCCAAAAAACTTTCCAAATCTTACCCAAATGCAATCCAAAACTAAGCGGTCATTACTAAGAAGATTTAGGAGCAACATAATAAAGATGAGAAAATCCATGTTAATCCAAATTCAATCCAAATCAAATCCAACGCAAATTCAATCCAACTCAAATCCAAGGCAAATTCAATCCAAATCAAATTCATATCCAATCTAAATCCAATCCAAACTAATCCAATCCAAATATAATCCAAACTAAAATCAAATCCAATTCAAATCCAATTCAATCCAAATTTAATCCAAATTCAATCCAAATCCAATTCAATCCAAATCCAATCCAAATCCAATCCAAATCTAATCCAATCCAAATCCAATCCAAATCCAATCCAAATCCAATCCAAATCCAATCCAAATCCAATCCAAATCCAATCCAAATCCAATCCAAATCCAATCCAAATCAATCCAAACCAATCCAAACCAATCCAAACCAATCCAAACCAATCCAAACCAATCCAAACCAATCCAAACCAATCCAAACCAATCCAAACCAATCCAAACCAACCAACCAACCAATCCAAACCAATCCAAACCAATCCAAACCAATCCAAACCAATCCAAACCAATCCAAACCAATCCAAACCCAATCCAAACCAATCCAAACCAATCCAAACCAATCCAAACCAATCCAAACCAACCAAACCAATCCAAACCAATCCAAACCAACCAACCAAACCAATCCAAACCAATCCAAACCAACCAAACCAATCCAAACCAATCCAAACCAATCCAACCAAACCAATCCAAACCAACCAAACCAATCCAAACCAATCCAAACCAACCAAACCAATCCAAACCAATCCAAACCAATCCAAACCAATCCAAACCAATCCAAACCAATCCAAACCAATCCAAACCAATCCAAACCAACCAAACCAATCCAAACCAATCCAAACCAATCCAAACCAATCCAAACCAATCCAAACCAATCCAAACCAATCCAAACCAATCCAAACCAACCAAACCAATCCAAACCAATCCAAACCAATCCAAACCAATCCAAACCAATCCAAACCAACCAAACCAATCCAAACCAATCCAAACCAATCCAAACCAATCCAAACCAATCCAAACCAATCCAAACCAATCCAACCAATCCAAACCAATCCAAACCAATCCAAACCAATCCAAACCAACCAAACCAATCCAAACCAATCCAAACCAACCAAACCAATCCAAACCAATCCAAACCAATCCAAACCAATCCAAACCAATCCAAACCAATCCAAACCAACCAAACCAATCCAAACCAATCCAAACCAACCAACCAAACCAATCCAAACCAATCCAAACCAACCAAACCAATCCAAACCAACCAAACCAATCCAAACCAATCCAAACCAACCAAACCAATCCAACCAATCCAAACCAATCCAAACCAATCCAAACCAACCAAACCAATCCAAACCAACCAAACCAATCCAAACCAATCCAAACCAATCCAAACCAATCCAAACCAATCCAAACCAATCCAAACCAATCCAAACCAATCCAAACCAATCCAAACCAATCCAAACCAATCCAAACCAATCCAAATCCAATCCAAACCAATCCAAACCAATCCAAACCAATCCAAACCAATCCAAATCCAATCCAAACCAATCCAAACCAACCAAACCAATCCAAACCAATCCAAACCAACCAAACCAATCCAAACCAATCCAAACCAATCCAAACCAACCAAACCAATCCAAACCAATCCAAACCAACCAAACCAACCAAACCAATCCAAATCCAACCAAACCAATCCAAACCAATCCAAACCAATCCAAACCAATCCAAACCAATCCAAACCAATCCAAACCAATCCAAACCAACCAAACCAACCAAACCAATCCAAACCAACCAAACCAATCCAAACCAATCCAAACCAACCAAACCAATCCAAACCAATCCAAACCAATCCAAACCAATCCAAACCAACCAAACCAACCAAACCAATCCAAACCAATCCAAACCAATCCAAACCAATCCAAACCAATCCAAACCAATCCAAACCAATCCAAACCAACCAAACCAATCCAAACCAATCCAAACCAATCCAAACCAATCCAAACCAATCCAAACCAATCCAAACCAACCAAACCAATCCAAACCAATCCAAACCAATCCAAACCAATCCAAACCAATCCAACCAAACCAATCCAAACCAATCCAAACCAATCCAAACCAATCCAAACCAATCCAAACCAACCAAACCAATCCAAACCAATCCAAACCAATCCAAACCAATCCAAACCAATCCAAACCAATCCAAACCAATCCAAACCAATCCAAACCAACCAAACCAATCCAAACCAACCAAACCAATCCAAACCAATCCAAACCAATCCAAACCAATCCAAACCAATCCAAACCAACCAAACCAATCCAAACCAATCCAAATCCAATCCAAACCAACCAAACCAATCCAAATCCAACCAAACCAATCCAAACCAATCCAAACCAATTCAAACCAATCCAAATCCAATCCAATCCAATCCAAATCCAATCCAAATCCAATCCAAATCCAATCCAAATCCAATCCAAATACAATCCAAATCCAATCCAAATCCAATCCAAATCCAATACAAATCCAATCAAAATCCAATACAAATCCAATTCAAAGCCAATCCAAATCCAATTCAAATCCATTCCAAATCCTATCCAATACAAATCCAATTCAAAGCCAATCCAAATCCATTTCAAATCCATTCCAAATCCGTACATTTAATCCAATTTTTAGTTTCGCAGTACACTATTAACCATTTGGCATCAAGTAGTACTGCTAGCCAATAACTCCAAACTAATCTTACGCATAATAAATTCGAACTTCCGAATAGCTTTGTAAAAACCGGCAACCATATTAATTTTTCAATTTCCAAGATATCTGCTCCTTCAGGTAATCCCGCTATTACTACTAAGTCAGTACATTCCAAGATAAATTTCTAGATAATATATTTGGCTTTCCGAACAGCTTCGAACAGTACAGCATTGAATATTTCTCCATTTCTCTCAGATTTCGTTATATCATAGCTCAACTGGTAGTCTCATGTACATCGCCAAGTGGCTTCATGAAATCTTAATATGTTTTAATCAAAATCAATGCTCGCTGGACTTTGAATTTTTCTAGATCGTAAACCATTTTCCGTTAGGTCTCCATACGCACCCTGTAGTTTCACAAACTACAGAACATTATTTTCGGTCACCTTTCAGACACGCCTTATAGTTTTCCAAACCACAAATCATTTCCACCGATCTTCCAGACGCGCATTGTAATTTTGCAAGCCACAAACCAATTTCTTACGGTCTTCCACGGCGAGGCTTTGATGTTCTTTAAACCACAAACCATTTTTCCAGCGGTCCTTCAGATGCACTACCACAAACCATTTTTTGACGGTCTTCGAGACGCGTCTTGTGATTTAGCAAACCACAAACCATTTTCCGACGGTCTTCGAGACGCGCCTTGTGATTTTGCAAACTGAAATAAATCACTCGTCACAATTTAACCACTTGAATTTAACTCACCTCATGAAATCAGCGACAGGATCCAAAAAATAGACTGGCAGGATCGCCAAAATGTGTAGCCCTAAATGGGCGGAACGAAATTATGACAGCGACTTTCCGTGGATGCGTGTGCACGCCGCGGAGATCTGACTAGAAGAGGAAAATTCATGGCTTGCTGCTCGCCGATTGACACACTGATGTGTGAATCTATTAACACGCGCTGAAGGCAGTTTACTCAAACCCCCCAGATAGTGGTTGCTCGAAAGTTCTCACACTCCAGCTTGTCGCCTTTCTTGTAGATGGGGCATATAACCCCTTCCTTCCACTCCTCCGGTAGCTGTTCAGTTTCCCAGATTCTGACTATCAATTTGTGCAGGCAAGTGGCTAGCTTTTCCGGGCCCATCTTGATGAGCCAGCTGCTTTATTTTTCTTCAGCTGTTGGATGGCATCCTTAACTTCCCTCAAGGTGGGGGCTGGTTGGCTTCCATCGTCCGCTGAACTGACGTAGTCATCTCCTCCGCTGCCTTGACTTCCACTGCCTGTACTCTCAGCGCCATTCAAATGTTCCTCGAAGTGCTGCTTCCACCTTTCGATCACCACACGTTCGTCCGTCAAGATGCTCCCATCCTTATCCCGGCACATTTCGGCTCGCGGCACGAAGCCTTTGCGGGATGCGTTGAGCTTCTGGTAGAACTTGCGTGTTTCTTGAGAACGGCACAGCTGTTCCATCTCCTCGCGCTCCGCTTCTTCCAGGCGGCGTTTCTTCTCCTGAAAAGGCGGGTCTGCTGTCTCCGCTATAACGTTCCACGTTCTGCCAGGTACCTTGCTGCAGCGCGACCGCCCGCGCTGCGTCTTTCTCCTCCAGAATCTGTCTGCACTTCTCGTCGAATCAATCGTTCCGTCAACTTCGTCCCATATAGCCGACGTTGTTTTCCGCTGCGTCGTTAATGGCTGCTTTGACTGTATTCCAACAGTCCTCAAGTTGCTTCAGTCGCTCTAGGTCGTACCGCGGCGGTCGTCGGTACCGAACATTGTTGATGACGGATAGTTTTGGGCGCAGTTTAACCATCACCAGATAGTGGTCAGAGTCGATGTTAGCGCCTCGATATGTCCTGACGTCGATAATGTCGGAGAAGTGCCGTCCATCAATCCGTTAATCGGAACGTGGTCGATTTGTGATTCTGTCTGCAGTGGTGATCTTCAGGTGTACCGATACGGGAGGCTGTGTTGGAAGTAGGTGCTGTGAATGGCCATGGAGGCGGCGAAATCGACCTACGATCGATTTCGTTCGTCAGCCGGTGGGCGCTGAACTTCTCAATACACCCAGGTTTATTTTAAAACGGTTTGGTTTTAGTCGTTTAAGACCTTAAGACCAGCGTCAATGAAACAATAAGTTAACCCCACGAAAAAATTCACACCAAATCAAAGAAAATTCAGGGGGTATTTAAAAAGCTGTGAAAGTTTAGGTTGACCGAGAAATTAATTGTGTATTCGGTCTAAACTCCTCCTCGTGGCCAACCTGAGCGTTCAAATATCCTATGATGATTTTGACGTCGTGGCTTGGGCAGTTGTCGTACTAACGTTCCAGCTGCGCGTAGAATGCCTTCTTATCATCATCAGTGCTTCCGGAGTGTGGGCTATGGACGTTGATTATGCTGAAGTTGAAGAACCGCCCTTTGATCCTCAACCTGCACATTCTTTCATTGATCGGCCACCACCCAATCACGCGCCTTTGCATATCGCCCATCACTATGAAAGCTGTTCCCAGCTCGTGTGTGTTGCCGCCGCTCTGGTAAATGGTATGATTACCTCTAAACGTTCGCACCATTGATCCCTTCCAACAAACCCCCTGCAGCGCTACGATGCCGAATCCACGGTCCTTGAGCACATCAGCGAGTATGCGTGTGCTCCCGATGAAGTTGAGAGATTTGCAGTTCCACGAACCGAGTTTCCAATCGCTAGTCCCTTTTCGTCGCAGTGGTCTTCGCCGATGGTTCCGGTCCGTACTCTCTTGTTGATTGTTCGTTGCTTATGGTTTTTTGAAGGCTGGCTTGCAGGGCCTGACACCAAATCCCCTAAATTTCCGGAGGACCATTCCTCCTTATTCCCGGTGGACCATGGTGCACAGTTTCACTTAGAGTCCCTCGCTGGCACTCGGACGATGATCAGCCGCCCCTAACATGGAGAACAGACGCTGTTGTGAGCCGATCCTGACATGGAGAACAGACGCTCAGTAAGGTTTGCACCTCCTGAGAGGAGCAAACCCCCCCTTCCCTGTCAGCATACGACCATAGTTCCCACCGGGGTTGGTTACCCGATCTTCCCTAAGGTTGCTCGTATCCCTGCCAGCACCACGGGAAAGTAGGGATAGGAGTTGCTGGGTAAGAGGCTAAGGACCGCGAGATGGGGTCTATTTTATTCCTTCAAGTACGCGAAGTATCAATGGTACGCTTTACCCAGCATTTGCCGTGCCAATCACCTGCCTTATCACCAATTAATGTTTTATTTATCAAAAGAAATCTGGCATCTCTGCATAGAACATATCAACGCCACCGTTGCATCGGTTGTTGTGGGACTCGAACCATGACGAAACTTTTACATTCGTTCATCCTTTGGGGATTTTATTTCAATTACTGAAGTCGTTCACGGGCCTCGCGATGTATTCCCGGCGCAACAACGCTTGAAAGGTTGCCATTCTGGCGTTCGTGGGGCACGCTACACTGTTCGCGGATTTCGCCGGATGGCGGTGAATAGCGCCAACATATGACACATTCCTACCCGTGTTCGTGGGTTCATGCCTAGCGCAATATTAACTACTCGCTCCAGGCAGTACCTCGATTTGGGGGGTATGGCCGTTGAGAGCAGGACGAAAGCATGTGACTCTTATCACCTACACGCCACTGACTGCTTGTCATCTTGTATCTCTAGACTAGTTGCCAGTTGCATATTGTTCGCGTTCAACCAGCATCCGACTTGTTCGCCGAGTGTCGGGTTGTGCTCTTTTCTCCCTTCGCCGCCGTTCGGTGACTATAGTCAGCGTGTTCAACATTATCAACATGATGCCGGCCTGGCCCGATGGGACGGCAAATGATAACACACCTAGGGAGCAGAGGTGATTTATCTTCCCGTCCTTCGCTGCTGTTCGTTCGCCGGTTGATATTACTTTATGGCGCCAACCGGCGGGAGCGACAGAACGATGCTTTTACGCCGTCATTTTGGGAGAATAATGGAAGGCGCGAATCACTCGGATGTATATGGACAAAAGAAAATGGAAGGGAAATTCGAATAAATCTTTTAAGAAAAGCGAAAAATTGAAAAAAAAATCTAAAGGCCTCCCAGTGAAGTATTGAAAAAGATTATACACTCTAACTACAACGATGTTGACACTTGCTAAATACTAAGAATTAATATATCTATTAAAGATATTTTTTGAATGAAAAAAGACTGTTTATTTAATAATCTTGCTTTGAAACACAGATATAATTCTCTCGCTAAGAATCATAATGGTGTAACTGGATTGATCGATTTCCCTCCATTGATTTTTTGTTTCGATGATTACTCAACTAGATTAAAAGTAAAGTAACAACTGTGATTCGTGAACGAATGTCAATATTGTTGTATGTTTGGTGTTTTCAGAGCTCATTTAAGTTTGAAATTGTTTCAAATTTACAATCGTATTCACATAGAGAATTTTCTATTTTTAATAAAGTAAGATAGATCACTTGCCCCAACATGGTCTTACAACGGAAGGATTAGACACTTCTGAATAGAATTTTTTTCATCTCCTTCTATGATAAATAAGTGTAAAATTTGATGCCGAATGACCGTATGAGGTACGTATGACTTAAATGCTCAGGCTTGCTACACACTTAGTAGAAAATAGGCTCTATTCCAGTCCGTTCACTTTCCCAATTGTTGTTGGCCAAACAGTGCCAATATAGACTGAGCACAATCTTAAATCCAGTCAACTTTTGATTCGAGATCATACGATTACGCTCGAATCCGCTTGGCTGCATTCAAAGAGCTTATCCTTCGATGCGAAAATCTCAGCTCACTGCTCGGTTCAGTACAAAGTTCTTCACACGGTGCCGTCGTTCACACACTCCATAGAGGAGAGGGGGTACCTTAAAATATTACGCATCTCAAAAATATGTTGGTGACATTCGAAATTCCACCAATATACAACAGAAATATCGTTAGATCATTCTTCTCAATGTTGTCAATAGATATAAGTTCTTCATTCTTTCTGAGTACTATTTCAACACTTGCTTCCACCGATCACATAACCTACCTAGTATAACATCTAATGCTGCTCCATCTAGCTGAAATACAATAAATGTGTTGTTTAGTAAATGCGTTTTAATCCAGTAGGACGTTTTGAGGCATCTTCCCCTTCCTCTATCTAGACGTGTGCAAAATTCACACCTCACTTCCTATTTGCCATTTAAGGATCTCAACCGGGCAAACTTTCCCGTAAATTCTATTTTATATTAGTTTACAGAGCAAACATATTCGCTCGGGCTGCTGCAGCTTGCAGCTCGACGAGCCGCGTCGTAGTGCACGTCTCGAATTGCATCCAAGGCGAGCGAAGAAAATATGGGAATTCGAGATTTTTTTTTCACGTTTACACACTGACTGGATGAAAGCACTTCCTTACTGCTGTGCCAAAATGCATCGAAGAAAAGTTTCTTCGAAGGTGGCAGCGGCACTCTTTCGCCATATGTAGTGCTAACTTCGCCTGCTTTCAAGAATTGGAATAGTACAAAATAAAATGCAAGAAAAGCACTGCGTGTTTCATGACTACTAAGGCAACATCCAGGAATTACGTTGCATGATATAATTAATATATGAATCTAATTTTATGTGTTTGTTAATATGTCTTTTTGTCACATAATTATCCTGATCTGCTAACACATATATGGATGTCCCTTTTATTGGCGCAGGTAATCGTGTAATTTTGCTCCAGTGCATCGAACAACTTTTAAAAGGGCGCGAACTTTTTCGTTTTTATTTGTGTTTCGTAATAACAAAAGCACATACATCCTATTGCACATGATTGAATTTTATCATTTCTGCAATCGACAACGCACGAAGGAAGTTATATCACACCATCTTTGCCATATGCTCAGTTTGAACGAAAAATAACTAAAATTTCTAAACAAAACAAACTTAACAGTTTTTACACAAAATGTTGTTGGCCCTACTTCAGCATGGTTTTCGAATAGCGTATAAGTCTGTATTTCTGTACTTCGTTCTTTGGTAATACTTAGGAGTTAGGCTGTTACAGTGCTATAGTTTCACTTAAGCATCTTTTTAATACGATCGGTGTTATGGAACTTTAGTATCGTATAGTAGTTATCAAATGAATAAACAATACGTCGTTATTAAATAAATTTTCATTTCATCAACATCAGTTAAAACCTTGCAGCTTTCTCTTTTTGTAATGTATTAAAAACCAGAAGGTAAAAAAATATATAAAAATAGGCTTTTTGCACATACATACGGACACACAGACATCATCTCAATTCGTCGAGTTGAGTCGATTGGTATATAACACTATGGGTCTCTGCCAAAACAGAAGTCAACAAAAGGATACTTTGTGAACGTTGCTCTATGTATCTCCGAGTTTTTTTTATAAATTAAATTCCCAAACGTAGGAATTTATCATTGTTGTCCCGATTCTGAATTCGATTTAATTTTCCGAGATCGACTTCCGAGAGTATGAAAATGTGAATTTATATTATAACGAATCCTCAAAATTCCAAACAATATTATCCTGCTTACTGATCAAAGGAAGCGAACACTAAAATTGCGATGTTTTGTTTGTATTCATTTTTAAGACATTTCTATATCTAAATGGTCCCCAATCATTCGGTAGCAAATAAACAATTCTAAAATTAAAATGTTTCACTGCACGAGAGAAAAGATGCATTACCTATTGAATAGAAAATACACATTTCCTAAAAAAAAAGATTATTGGGCTATAGGGGGCTGCAGGGACTATGCCCAAGGGGGTTGCCTAGAATGTGGTGGGGACTCAACGGCCCCTGCGAGACAAAAGGCTTATGCAGGCCCCATACGCCGCAACTTGTAAAACCAATAGGGGAGGAGAAGACCACCAGCTGTCATCGAGAGAAAAAAGTAGAATCATGGAAATTTCAACAAAAATTAAAGATGTTTTTCAGAAAAAAAAATCCTGGTTTAAGGGGTTGGGATTTTAAAAGCACACAAAATAGACATGATATCTCGATTTATTAATTTATTTATTATTTTGAAAAGCAGTCAGTACTTCATATTGTTGAATATCTAACCCCACAGACTAAAAATTGTTTGACAAAAAAAACTTAACGTTTACAAGGCATTTTAATTCTAACATCCTATACCATGCCATGTCAAATTTCCGTGATTCTCCTCTTTCTCGAGATTTTTTCAGGTGGCAGCAATGTTTATTGAACCGCCCCTATTATCACGAACACATAAAAGTTTGTGGCGCGTGCTTAACAATAAAGTTTGTACTGTATTGCAAAAGTGTTTGCTTAATTCACCAATAGATTGGTAAAAGCTGCAGAGCATTTCGCGACCATCAAAATAGCAACGGTCAGAGCAACTGAAGGTCAAGGAAAGAAAACAATACATTGTTATGGTCACCTGTGGTTTCTTGATAGTGATGTTATGGCTTATGGGTAGGATCTACGGTTGCTAAAGTTGCGTTTGGTGACGACTATCAACAGGAGAATAAACTAAGCATGCCAGTGGCCATCAGGACAATATCAAGCCTATCGAGAAGTGAGAAGTGAGAAATGAAAAGTGGGAAATAATAACCCAAGTAGCATTTTAAGTTTTATAACGGTCTTGAAACCATATTTCGCCCTAATAGCTCAGAATGTAGAAAAAATTTCTACGAGAAGTCGTTGATAATTTACATTTAAAATTTTTCGAAAATTCTTTGGAACTCGCACGGGATTTTTTTTTCAATTTCCAAAAGAAATTTTTAGGAACTACGGAAAATTATCTGTAGAAGAATCATTGGCCGAAAGTCATTCGGCAAATTGAACGTTAGGCCGAAATGGTTAACAGGTCGAAAAAGGTTTGACCGAAAATGTCTTTTGGTCAGAAGCGACATAGGGTCGCACTGATAATTTGGCTGAAAATCAGTTTGCCTTAACAGGTCGTTTGGTTGAACAGGTCATGCAGCCAAAAATGCCATTTGGCCGAAATGATCATTTGGTCTATGGCCGAAAATGATAATTGCTAAACGGGTAATATGGCCAAAAAATATGTCGAACCGTTCGGCCAAACAACATTTTCAGTCAAATGATGCTTTTTCGGTCTAATGGTTTGTTCGGCCAAATTACATTTTTGGCTAAATAACTTTCGGCCATATGGCTCTTCCCGTCGTTTGATTAAAAGTCCAGTTAAGATAAACGTTAGGCCATATAAAATTTTGACCAATTGACTTTCGGCCTAATGGTTCGTTCGGCAAAATCACATATTTGATCAAACAACTTTTGACCTTGTGGCATTCAGCCAAATGACTTCAGACCAAACGGCCCTTCTCCATTCAAGAGTTTGATTTTGTCGAGAATTGTTTTAGATTTCAATGGAAAATACTAGTTAATGTCTGTGGAAAATGGAAAATTTTATGCGAAATTCTTTGAGTGTTTCCACAAGAAGCGATTCAATTTTTTAAATTTTCGTGGAAAATTCTTCGGAGTTTACTCGAAAAATCCTCCGGAAGGTGCATTTACATTTTCCAGAATCTCCGCCATGAATTCTTTCAATTTTTTTTAAATTTAAATCGGGTCTTCAACGGGAATATTTACAGAATTTCGAAAAAAAAAAGTTTTCAGCGAAAGTTGTTGAAATTTCAACGATAATTTGGAAGGAATTTGTTTATTTATTTAGTTTTCATCTAAGCCAGCGGTTCTCAACCTTTTTCTTGAAAGGTACCCCTTCGAACTTTTGCATTAATTGAGGTACCCCCTATTTTTTGGCAGCCCTTACTTTGCACCGTTCAATGTGGAAAAACGATCCATAAAAGAATGAAAAAAGATTCATAAATAACATCTGAATGTTCCATAAAACGCTACCATAAATCCATAAAATAGTTGGAGAGATTCCATAAAGAATATTTTTATGATCCATAAAACTTTGAAAAATGATCCATAAAAACTATATATTGATCCAAAAAATATCAAATTTGCGCAATTTATATCCTGATGATGATCCATAATTTCAGCCATATGATCCATTATTTTGGTCATATGATCCATAATTTTGATAATGTGATCCATAATGCTTGGAAAGAAGGCCAATGAAACTATATTAATTGATCCACACATTTTATAAAATCTATGGATCATTTATCAAAATTATGGATCATATCACCAAAACTATGGATCATCAACAAAGTTATGGATCAAATGGCCAGAATTATGGATCATATGACTAAAATTATGGATCATATTACTGAAATTATGGATCATCATCACGATAAAAAAATGCGCAAATTTGAAGTTTTATGGATCAAAATATAGTTTGTTATGGATCATTTGTCATATTTTCATGGGAAAATAGCAAGAATTGCATTGTTTTTCTTGACCATGTTAATGGAACATATTTCCCAATTAATTGCTAAATTTTAGCTTAGTTATGGATCGAGAAAATTATTCTTTATGGAATCTCATTAAGGTTCAAATGTCATACATCAAATCGACTTCTTTCTCTTGCTGTTCGCTTCTTTTTTTTGCGGAGAGCCTACTCATTCGCTCAGATCTGATTTTGTACAAAGTACATAAACATTTCAAGAGGTATCAAACTCTATATGTTTCCACGAAATATTAACGTCCTTTTCAATACCTGTAGAGCGCACAGATTATAGTGATACGCATAAACAACCTCATACATGCATCTAAGATTGATTTGTTGTGCATCCTTCTCCTAATTACTCAATTTCCTACATGCATTTTACATGAATGTAAAATTATGATGCAGTTGACTACCTTCTCAAATGTTCGTCCAGATTCAATGGATTGTTTACATGACCATATGATCGGTCTTCTCTCTGTGTACATGAAAAGTGATGCCGTTTTAGCATTACATTATTATTTTAGCATTACATTACATTATCAACACTTGAATTATGAAAAAATAAATAACCTGCGTTGCTTATGAATGCTTGCGTTTTTACAGTTCTAGCTCACATCTAATATTTAGTGTCAATATATAGCATGAAAGGCATCATTTTCATAGATTATTGCTTGATGTTCACGTACATATTCGAGAAAACAAGCATAACATATAGAACAAATCAACACGCAACACTGAACGATGATTTTCGAGTATAAGAGAGCGTGAGAGTAAAAAGACGGTTTCCCCTCCTGGAAAAATATTTTTTCAACTTTGCAATATTTTCTGCAAAAGGCAGTTTTTTCAAATAATATTACGAAATTCATCCAAATGAAGCATCCCACGGATGTATTGAAGTCACAACTATATGTTGATGTAGTTTTAAAACAAGAGTGCTTCCCCGATTCAGCTGGGGAATGCATTTTCTCCTCAGTGGGTAGATTTTTTTCCTGGGGGTGGTACAAGCACGTGGCTGTTTTCTTGTCAATGACTGAATTACGGTAATTTGGGCCTTAACTATTTTATGGATTTATGGTAGCATTTTAAGGAACATTCAGATGTTATTTATGGATCGTTTTCCAGTTTTTTATGGATCCGTCTTTATCGTTTATATGCAAAAGTATGTTTTGCCCTATTTTTTGCTGTAAATGAAAATAAGCATAACCCACGAGATCCTTGAAAAATGGACCTGAAAACTAAGGGGCCATACACTAATTACGTAAGCCTTTTTTCTGGGTTTTTCAACCCCCCTCTCCCCATGTAAGAAATTTACATTATTCCGTGAAACTTTCCAATTGAAATAAATTTATACATCAAGCTTCCGAATATCTTGAAAGTAGGCTTCCGAGCCTCTTGAAGGAAGGTTTCTGAACCTCATGAAGGGAGGGTTCCGAGGCCCTTTAAAGGCAGCTTTTCAGCTACTTAAAATGAGGCTTCTGAATATCTTGAAAGAACGCCTCTGAGCTTCTGTAAAGTAGGCTCTTGAAAGAATAATTCCGAGCCTAATGAAGGGAAGTTGCCGAGCCTCTTAGAAGGGGGCTTTCGAACCTCTTGAAAGGAGTTTCCGAATCTCTTAAGAGTTTGCTTCCGCGCCTCTTGATAGGGGGCTTCCGAAGCTCTTTAATGGCGGCTTTTGAGCCACTTGAAAGGAAACTTCCTAGAATGTTGAAAGGTTGTTCTGAGACACTTGAAAGTACGCTTGCAAGTCTCTTGAAAGAGGAATTCCTAGCTTCTTGATGGGAGGCTTCCCAGCCTCTTGAAAGAAGGCTTACGGGCTTCTTGTAAGGAGGCTTCCGTGCCTCTTGAAAAAAGGCTTACGGGCTTCTTGTAAAAAGGCTTCGAGCTTCCTGAAAGGAAGCTTCCGGGCCTCTTGAAAAGAGGCTTCCGGGCCTCTTGAAAGAAAGCTTCCGAGCCTCTTGAAAGGAGGCTTCCGGGCCTCTTCAAAGGAGGCTTCCGGGCCTCTTGAAAGGAGGCTTACGGGTTAATTGTAAGGAGGCTTCGAGCCTCCTGAAAGGAGGCTTCCAGGCCTCTTGAAAGGAGGCGTCCGGGCCTCTTGAAAGAAAGCTTCCGAGCCTCTTGAAAGGAGGCTTCCGAGCATCTTGAAAGGAGGCTTCCAAGCCTCTTGAAATGAGGCTTCCGAGCCTCTTGAAAGGAGGCTTCCGGGCCTTTTGAAAGGAGGCTTCCGGGCCTCTTGAAAGGGCGCTTCCGAGCCTCTCGAAAGGAGGCTTCCGAGCCTCTTGAAAGGAGGCTTCCGGGCCTTTTGAAAGGAGGCTTCCGGGCCTCTTGAAAGGGCGCTTCCAGGCCTCTTGAAAGGAGGCTTCCTGGCCTCTTGAAAGGAGGCTTCCTGGCCTCTTGAAAGGAGGCTTCCTGGCCTCTTGAAAGGAGGCTTCCTGGCCTCTTGAAAGGAGGCTTCCTGGCCTCTTGAAAGGAGGCTTCCTGGCCTCTTGAAAGGAGGCTTCCTGGCCTCTTGAAAGGAGGCTTCCTGGCCTCTTGAAAGGAGGCTTCCTGGCCTCTTGAAAGGAGGCTTCCTGGCCTCTTGAAAGGAGGCTTCCTGGCCTCTTGAAAGGAGGCTTCCTGGCCTCTTGAAAGGAGGCTTCCTGGCCTCTTGAAAGGAGGCTTCCTGGCCTCTTGAAAGGAGGCTTCCTGGCCTCTTGAAAGGAGGCTTCCTGGCCTCTTGAAAGGAGGCTTCCTGGCCTCTTGAAAGGAGGCTTCCTGACCTCTTGAAAGGAGGCTTCCTGGCCTCTTGAAAGGAGGCTTCCTGGCCTCTTGAAAGGAGGCTTCCTGGCCTCTTGAAAGGAGGCTTCCTGGCCTCTTGAAAGGAGGCTTCCTGGCCTCTTGAAAGGAGGCTTCCTGGCCTCTTGAAAGGAGGCTTCCTGGCCTCTTGAAAGGAGGCTTCCTGGCCTCTTGAAAGGAGGCTTCCTGGCCTCTTGAAAGGAGGCTTCCTGGCCTCTTGAAAGGAGGCTTCCGAAACTTCCCAAGCAACACCTCTTGTTTCTCAGTGAGTAACAACAACTGTAGTGTGACTTACTAAAAGTCTGACTTATGCACAACGCGTCGTATTTGGAACTCCTTTGTGACACAAAAAGCGCAAGAGGTGGAGCCTATTTGCAACATCTTGCGGCTACAATGAAAATAAAAACACAAAAACCAACCGGGAATCGAACCATTGACCTTGAGATTTGCAACCTGCTACTATAACCATCACACCAACAATTCTGTTTGGAGATTCTGCTACAAGTGTACTACATAAACAACAAAGTCATTTGTAACTTTATTGTACCTTATACGGAACATGCAGGGGACTGTCAAAAATAAAATACTGCTCAGCTGAGCTCGAAGTGTTTTGCAACATATCAGAAACATTGTCGTAACAGCAATGAACCGAAGTGTTATTAATTCTGCAACTTATCTGTTTTGTTTCTGATATGAAACACATCGAGTTTTAAACCACCCAAGAAGTCAGATGGGTAGAATATTGCGACGCCACTTAAACGGAAATGAAACATTGTGATTTTCTGAAACTGGAAAGTGGCTTTAATGTGACTCGATGTATTGCCAGTGTCTTCAATGCAATTTATTAGGAACAAACACCTATTTGAAAGATGTTGCGCGTGCTGCTTGGGTTTTGAACCTTAAAAAAAGGCTTTAAACCCTCTTAAAAGAAGGCTTCCGAACCTCTGGAAAGGAGTCCTCCGAACCTCTTGGAATGAGGCTTCCGACTATCTTGATAGGAATCTTCCGAGCTGCTTGAAAGAACATAGCAAATAGTTTTGAACGACGTGTTAAATTGCAATGGATATTCAATTAAGTTTGACTGTATTTTACACGCAAGAACAACTAAAAATGTATTTCGATTTAAAATAACAGTACGCTTATTTTCATGCTCCAAAGATGTGCATGAAAATACATTTAAAACCACAACATATTTTCATCTGTGAATGCTTCCGAGCTACTTGGAAGAAGGCTTCCGAGAAACGTAGAACAATGCTTCCAATCCTCTTGCAACGTGGTACCCGAGCTATTCGAGAAAAAAGCCTTCATGCCTTTCAAACGGAGGCTTCCGAACCTTTACACTCTAGATTTAGTTCAGAAGCATATTGTTAACATATTATTCAACATTTTGTTTCGCTTAGGTAGATTAAATTGAAGAGTTTTTTTTTTAATTTGTTAATTCGAAATTTTGTCCTTTTGATCTTTTGTTCCACAGCCTGTCATACACTGATTGTTGAAGGCAGGATTCAATTGACTTTGATTTATTGATCGCCATGCATATTATTTACAAGTTTAAGACAAAGTTATGAAATAAAAAAATGCACAAGTACCAAAACTTTATAAATGAGTTTTGATTGGAACTGTAATACGTCCGCCATTACGGATTTTTGCCCGAGGTACCCCCTGGGGCCAGCGAAGGTACCCCCAGGGGTACATGTACCCCAGGTTGAGAACCGCTGATCTAAGCAGATAACACTGAATTAACAATTTGGCACAACGGCACGGTTCGAGGCCGCATCTCACCATCCTCGGATACGCCCTACGCTCGCCAAGTCGTTTTGCACCTGGTCTGCCCATCTCGCTCGCTGCGCCCCACGCCGTCTCGTACCTGCCGGATCGGAAGCGAACACCATCTTTGCAGGGTTGCTGTCTGACATTCTTGCAACATGTTCTGCCCATCGTACCCTTCCAACTTTGACTGGGTTCGCCGTAGAGTTGGGCGAGCTCGTGGTTCGTTCTTCGCCGGCACACACCGTCTTCTTGCACACCACCAAAGATGGTCCTAAGTACCCGTCTCTCGAATACTCCGAGTGCTTGCAAGGCCAGCTCGGTCGATTAGCGAGCATTGTCCACAAGCATGTACTTTGTTTTTGACGCATTCACCACCAGTCCAACTTTTGTTGCTTCACGTTTCAGGCGGGTGTACAGTTCCGCCACCTTTGCAAATGTTCGGCCGACAATGTCCATGTCATCCGCGAAATAAATAAATTGACTTAATCTGTTGAAAATCGTACCCCGGCTGTTACACCCGGCTCTCCGCATGACAACTTTTAGCGCTATGTTGAACAACAGGCATGAATGTCCATCACCTTGTCTTAGTCCCCGGCGCGATTTGAACGATCTGGGTTGCTCTCCCGAAATCTTCACACAGTTTTGCACACCATCCACCGTTGCTTTGATGTTCCCAGGGAAGCTGTTCTCGTCCATAATTTTCCATAGCTCTAAGCGGTCTATACTGTCGTATGCCGCTCTGAAATCAACGAACAGATGATGCGTTGGGACCTGGTATTCACGGCATTTTTGAAAGATTTGCCGTACAGTAAAGATCTGGTCCGTTATCGAGCAGTCGTCAATGAAGCCGGCTTGATAACTTCCCACGAACTCATTCACTAATGGTGACAGACGACGGAAAATGATCTGGGAAATCACTTTGTAGGCGGCATTAAGGATGGTAATGGCTCAAAAGTTCTCATTCTCACACTCCAGTTTGTCGCCTTTCTTGTAAATGGGGTAAATAACCCCTTCTTTCCGCTCCTCAGGTAGCTGTTCAATTTCCCAGATATTAACTATCAATTTGTGCAGGCAAGTGGCTAGCTTTTCCGAACTCATCTTGATGAGCTCAGCTCATCCTCACCAGCTGCTTTATTGGTCTTTAGCTGTTGGATGGCATCCTTAACTTCCCTCAAGGTGGGGGCTGGTTGGCTTCCATCGTCCGCTGAACTGACGTAGTCATCTCCTCCGCTGCCTTGACTTCCACTGCCTGTACTCTCAGCGCCATTCAAATGTTCCTCGTAGTGCTGCTTCCACCTTTCGATCACCACACGTTCGTCCGTCAAGATGCTCCCATCCTTATCCCGGCACATTTCGGCTCGCGGCACGAAGCCTTTGCGGGATGCGTTGAGCTTCTGGTAGAACTTGCGTGTTTCTTGAGAACGGCACAGCTGTTCCATCTCCTCGCACTCCGCTTCTTCCAGGCGGCGTTTCTTCTCCTGAAAAAGGCGGGTTTGCTGTCACCGCTTCCGTCTATAACGTTCCACGTTCTGCCGGGTACCTTGCTGCAGCGCAACCGCCCGCGCTGCGTCCTTCTCCTCCAGAATCTGTCTGCACTCTTCGTTGAACCAATCGTTCCGTCGACTTCGTCCCATATACCCGACGTTGTTCTCTGCTGCGTCATTAATGGCTGCTTTAACTGTATTCCAGCAGTCTTCAAGAGGGGCCCCATTGAGCTTGGCCTCTTCCGGCAACGCTGCCTCGAGATGCTGCGCGTTTGCAGTGGCGACATCAGGTTGCTTCAGTCGCTCTAAGTCGTACCGTGGCGGTCGTCGGTACCGAACATTGTTAATGACGGATAGTTTTGGGCGCAGTTTAACCATCACCAGATAGTGGTCAGAGTCGATGTTAGCGCCACGATATGTCCTGACATCGATAATGTCGGAGAAGTGCCGTCCATCAATCAGAACGTGGTCGATTTGTGATTCTGTCTGCAGTGGTGATCTCCAGGTGTACCGATATGGGAGGCTGTGTTGGAAGTAGGTGCTGCGAATGGCCATATGTTTGGAGGCTGCGAAATCAATTAGTCGTAGGCCGTTTTCGTTCGTCAGCCGGTGTGCGCTGAACTTCACAATAGTCGGTCTAAACTCCTCCTCTTGGCCAACCTGAGCGTTCAAATCTCCTATGATGATTTTGACGTCGTGGCTTGGGCAGCTGTCGTACTCACGTTCCCCTCACGCGCGTAGAATGCGTCCTTATAATCATCAGTGCTTCCGGAGTGTGGGCTATGGACGTTGATTATGCTGAAGTTGAAGAACCGGCCTTTGATCCTCAACCTGCACATTCTCTTGTTGATCGGGTGTTCCCAGCTCATGTGTGCTGCCGCAGCTCTGGTAGATGGTATGATTACCTCTAAACGTTCGCACCATTGATCCCTTCCAACAAACCTCCTGCAGTGCTACGATGCCGAATCCACGGTCCTTGAGCACATCGGCGAGTATGCGTGTGTTACCGATAAAGTTGAGAGATTTGCAGTTCCACGAACCGAGTTTCCAATCGCTAGTCCCTTTTTGTCGCAGTGTTTTTTTTTGGCCCTGACACCAAACCCCCTAAATTTTCGGAGGACCATTCCTCCTTATTCCGGTGGACCATGATGCACAGTTTCACTTAGAGTCCCTCGCTGGCACTCGGACGATGATCAGCCGCCCCTAACATGGAGAACAGACGCTGTTGTGAGCCGATCCTGACATGGAGAACAGACGCTCAATAAGATTTGCACCTCCGGAGAGGAGCAACCCCCCCCTTCCCTGTCAGCATACGACCATAGTTCCCACCGGGGTTGGTTACCCGATCTTCCCTAAGGTTGCTCGTATCCCGGCCAGCACCACGGGGAGATATAGGGATAGGAGTTGCTGGGTAAGAGGCTAAGGACCGCGAGATGGGGTCTATTTTATTTCTTCAGGTACGCTAAGTACCAATGGTACGCTTTACCCAGCATTTGCCGTGCCTCGACACATATCGGAACTGATTTGCGATTTGGGCGTAACTTATTCTGTAAACGAAGGCGAATTCCTGCTAAAGCAAGCATTTTCTGAGAAAACCACAGGCTATCCTCCAACATGTAAGAGAATTGGTTTTGGAGAAAAACGCTTTCATTCTACGGAATTCACAAAACAATGTTTGTTTACAAAATATGTTACGCCCAAATCGAAAATTGGTCCCGATATGTACAGTAGGTACATAGAATAAAAAACTAAAAACACAGCAGTGACGTGCTATTGAAGCTCGAAGTTTACCCGCAAGATATCTAAATCTAAATCTAAGAATAATTAGTATAATTGTGCCTTTTTTCGTAGGTCCAAACCTTTCTCTACTCTGAAACCTTACTGGATATTTGAACCTTAATTATAGGAGCACTACTGATAGTTAATTATAATTACCTACTTAAACTATATTAGTGCTAATTAGTAACGATACAAGTGGTAAGTTCGCTCTGATCTATAAATACGGAATTATTAAAAACAAATTTGCATTTTCAACCAAAAGTGGAAAACTTACAGGAATTATTTTAAATGTATTCACAGAAAAATTATAGCTCTCAGTATCCCAAAGATTAAGCGTGTCCGATTGAGCTGATAATTTCGGAAGAAAACCCTACTTTAATAGCTGTTGCTAATTCACAACACTTCTTTTTTCTCCTTTATTTCGGAAATTTTTGAGGGTGGTTTCTACTAGGATTGTGATGTCCTCCACTGAAAGCCAGTCGAGTGGCTTCAGCGGCGATGCGGCTTATGAGTCATGTTAATTCCATGGTCTGAGACTCAAAGTTCATCAAATTGGGAGCTAATATTCAGCTTCTCGATTCGGTTGACCTTCGAGCAGTTTGCTCAATGTTAATACAGTGACACAATGACACATATTATGATGACAAATACCATCCATTTCGTATAGCTACGTGGCGTGGTCCTTCGTCAACTTTGCGTACAACCCGATTGGGTTGCACCTTTGAGTTTTTTTTTCCATCGCGCTATTTTCGATATTTTTTTGCAATCAATGATCAATCGATCTTTCTCGATGGTCCCTTTAAGTATGTACCGAAATAAGGTGAGGTGGCTGTACTTTTTAATTTATTATTATTCGCATTGCTTAGCTAAATTCCGAATGTTCAAAATAATAGCTGAGCAAACGTAATAACGTTAAATATTGATTATTATTTTCTATTATGAAATAGTAAAAGTGTCATGCTTCTAAAAAAATCGATAAATTTGAAATCCAAACGGCCGTGCCATCTACTATTGCTAAAAGTGAAAAAAAACTTTCTCACGTTATAGAAAAACTGGATAAATGAAATTCAATTTCCATCACGATACAGATCGACCGTATGGGAAACCATATCCTGGTCGACCAATTTGAAGGGATTAAGTGGATACCACCTAGATGAGCATAAATCCAAACCGAACCCGAATGGCTGTGAATTACCTGGCGGCCTGTGTTGAACGGTATCCAGGTCGACTCACCACAAGACTGTACAAAAGTGCTATCGAAAGGGATATTTTGCTGTGTTGGAGGTTACTGTAATTGGAAGTAGTTTAGGAAGATGGTTTGAAGTTGACCCACTACTACTATTGCCTAATAAGTTTGTTGAATATAGTTATTTGTATATTGGGTTTTTAAATCCAGATCGACCTGAGTTAAAGAATACCTGTTTATTCATAACAATGTATTTCAATGCGTTGGTTAGAACCAATAATAGGCAGGGTTCCCAAAGCTTCCCCTTTATACTGTTATTGACCACAGCCAAAGTACACTGAGCGAATATTGCCAGATTGTAAACCAATAGGCCTTTCCACAAGCATTTCCAAAATGAATACGTAGCACTAGAATAATGATACTAACTATGACTGTGACAAACTCACTGGGAAGACAGACCGCGGCGCCGTGGTCTGGTGCACTGTGATAACAGAGTCAACTCACAGGTCTTGCTGCCTTCCGTTCGTTTTCAAACTAACAGCTGGTAGGGATGTCCACTGCCGTACCCTCGTCATCCACATCCAACGGAATTTGGGTTAGGAATGAAATTTTGACTATCACACAATTTGAACTTATTACTTTGGAGGAATTAGACTGTCAACTGAAAAAAACAATTTTAAATTCAGATCAACCCTCTGAGCGGAACCAGCGGTGTCTCATATGCGGAAATATTACTTTTCCGGATTATACTTTTTGTGCCCTTGGTGACACCGCTCGGTTGGATTACAGTTGTAAATCATCATGAGAGGAAAAAGAGAGTTATACTGTTCCGGCGATTGCCGTATTTCTCGGATGCGGTAGTGGCAACACCAACAGCCATAGTAACCCCACCAACATCGCTCGGCATCAGACTCGGGTCGGGGGTGCAAAACTGGCGGTTTCTGTCGCGTCAACACCGGACCCGACCTTGCGCTGCGCTGTGCTCTGCTCTGCCCGCCCAGCCGTAATTGATAGTAAGAGCTTGGCTACACTCCAGGGCTCATCCTGGCTGGGAGGCAAAAACTTTTCATAAACTCTCAACCCCCATCAAAAGCTTCCCTCATTTTGCTGGCCGGAATTTGTGGCGTAGAGAGGTGTATTACGAAAGCTTTAACCCAACCTTTGCCGAAGGGTGGTGGCGGAACTGGATTGTACAAAATATGCAAATCTGCAGAGATTACCGTTCCAGTGTGAATATGTTGATGGTGATTTCGGTGGGACCGCCAGAGTTATCTCACCGTATGGCGGAAGAACGGATTAACAAGATTGAGTACAAGGTCAGAGTTATGAGCACATTTCCTGAATTGATTTAAAACGATTTTTTTCTATCGTACAAGATTATCATTTAAATTAGTAATGTAGTTGAGTTTTTGAAAATTCTTATGTGAATATAAAAGGTCTTCGAACTTTATGTTAAAAACTTAACCTTCCGCGACTCGCTTCAACTTTCACAACACGGGAACTCGCATGCTGTAAAAAGTACAACTGTCCAAAAATCCGTTATATTGCTACCAATTAAAAACAATATCAACGTGATTTTTCGGGAAAATAATAAAGGGGATAGATACTCGCATTGAGGACAATTTTTAAGTCTTGGGATATCGCGCCAACTCGAATATGGGGCTGGCAGCACCCTCTCAGATTTGCATACTTTGTTTTTCCAAAATTGACCTAGACTATCTTTTGAAAAGGGTCAAAGTTTTTTTTTACCGTTTTTTTTAATAAATATAATCGTGAAACCACGCATCCTACAAAAAGTGTTATATGGGTGACGATCGCAAAATCAGTTTTTAAATAAAAATATAGGATAAAATTCCAAATGGAGTCATACACTGAAGAAAAAATCGTTTTTTGAAATTAAAAGTCGATTTGCAAAAAAAAAACACCCCTTTTTATTTAGACGACATTATTTCTCAATATAGGTAAATATTTTCCCTACCAACCGTCCATATACCGCAAGCTGGGCACTTGTATAGAAAAAAAGTTTTACTAACAAAAACTTTTTCTTGGTCGAATTGTTTTAGTTTGTTCTCATCTGAAACTAAACTAGTAAAAATTCTAATCATCTCAGAATCAAATGAAGCTCTATTTATTATACAGTCAAACCTCCATGAGTCGATAATGAAGGGACCAACGACTCATGGAAATATCGAGATGTGGAATATAAAATCATTGGAAAGCTGTTTGAAGGGACCATCACAGTAGCCCAAAAAATATTTTTTAATATGGCAAAATTTGCTTCCATGAGTCGATATCGAGTCATAGAACATCGACTCATGGAGGTTTGACTCTAGTATTTTATCTGATTCAACAACCAAGTGTACTTTCCTGAAGGAATTTTTGGAGTAACTTCCGGAGGAATTTCTGGAAGAACTTCCTTAGGGATTCCTGGAGGAACTTGCGGAAGAATTCCTGAAGGAACTTCCGGGAGAATTCTTGGAGGAACTTCCGGAGGAATTCCTGGAGGAACTTCCGGAGGGATTCCTGGAGGAACTTCCGGAGGAATTCCTGGAGGAACTTCCGGAGGAATTCCTGGAGGAACTTCCGGAGGAATTCCTGGAGGAACTTCCGGAGGAATTCCTGGAGGAACTTCCGGAGGAATTCCTGGAGGAACTTCCGGAGGAATTCCTGGAGGAACTTCCGGAGGAATTCCTGGAGGAACTTCCGGAGGAATTCCTGGAGGAACTTCCGGAGGAATTCCTGGAGGAACTTCCGGAGGAATTCCTGGAGGAACTTCCGGAGGAATTCCTGGAGGAACTTCCGGAGGAATTCCTGGAGGAACTTCCGGAGGAATTCCTGGAGGAACTTCCGGAGGAATTCCTGGAGGAACTTCCGGAGGAATTCCTGGAGGAACTTCCGGAGGAATTCCTGGAGGAACTTCCGGAGGAATTCCTGGAGGAACTTCCGGAGGAATTCCTGGAGGAACTTCCGGAGGAATTCCTGGAGGAACTTCCGGAGGAATTCCTGGAGGAACTTCGGAGGAATTCCTGGAGGAACTTCCGGAGGAATTCCTGGAGGAACTTCCGGAGGAATTCCTGGAGGCACTTCCGGAGGAATTCCTGGAGGAACTTCCGGAGGAATTCCTGGAGGAACTTCCGGAGGAATTCCTGGAGGAACTTCCGGAGGAATTCCTGGAGGAACTTCCGGAGGAATTCCTGGAGGAATTCCTGGAGGAACTTCCGGAGGAACTTCCGGAGGAATTCCTGGAGGAATTTCTGGAGGAACTTCCGGAGGAATTCCTGGAGGAACTTCCGGAGGAATTCCTGGAGGAACTTCCGGAGGAATTCCTGGAGGAACTTCCGGAGGAATTCCTGGAGGAACTTCCGGAGGAATTCCTGGAGGAACTTCCGGAGGAATTCCTGGAGGAACTTCCGGAGGAATTCCTGGAGGAACTTCCGGAGGAATTCCTGGAGGAACTTCCGGAGGAATTCCTGGAGGAACTTCCGGAGGAATTCCTGGAGGAACTTCCGGAGGAATTCCTGGAGGAACTTCCGGAGGAATTCCTGGAGGAACTTCCGGAGGAATTCCTGGAGGAACTTCCGGAGGAATTCCTGGAGGAACTTCCGGAGGAATTCCTGGAGGAACTTCCGGAGGAATTCCTGGAGGAACTTCCGGAGGAATTCCTGGAGGAACTTCGGAGGAATTCCTGGAGGAACTTCCGAGGAATTCCTGGAGGAACTTCCGGAGGAATTCCTGGAGGAACTTCCGGAGGAATTCCTGGAGGAACTTCCGGAGGAATTCCTGGAGGAACTTCCGGAGGAATTCCTGGAGGAACTTCCGGAGGAATTCCTGGAGGAACTTCCGGAGGAATTCCTGGAGGAACTTCCGAGGAATTCCTGGAGGAACTTCCGGAGGAATTCCTGGAGGAACTTCCGGAGGAATTCTGGAGGAACTTCCGGAGGAATTCCTGGAGGAACTTCCGGAGGAATTCCTGGAGGAACTTCCGGAGGAATTCCTGGAGGAACTTCGGAGGAATTCCTGGAGGAACTTCCGGAGGAATTCCTGGAGGAACTTCCGGAGGAATTCCTGGAGGAACTTCCGGAGGAATTCCTGGAGGAACTTCCGGAGGAATTCCTGGAGGAACTTCCGGAGGAATTCCTGGAGGAACTTCCGGAGGAAGTTCAGAAGAAATTTTTGGCGGAACTTCCGATAGAATTCCTGGAGGAACTTCCGGAGGAATTCCTGGAGGAACTTCCGGAGGAATTCCTGGAGGAACTTCCGGAGGAATTCCTGGAGGAACTTCCGGAGGAATTCCTGGAGGAACTTCCGGAGGAATTCCTGGAGGAACTTCCGGAGGAATTCCTGGAGGAACTTCCGGAGGAATTCCTGGAGGCACTTCCGGAGGAATTCCTGGAGGAACTTCCGGGGGACTTCCTGGAGGAACTTCCGGAGGAATTCCTGGAGGAACTTCCGGAGGAATTCCTGGAGGAACTTCCGGAGGAATTCCTGGAGGAACTTCCGGAGGAATTCCTGGAGGAACTTCCGGAGGAATTCCTGGAGGAACTTCCGGAGGAATTCCTGGAGGAACTTCCGGAGGAATTCCTGGAGGAACTTCCGGAGGAATTCCTGGAGGAACTTCCGGAGGAATTCCTGGAGGAACTTCCGGAGGAATTCCTGGAGGAACTTCCGGAGGAATTCCTGGAGGAACTTCCGGAGGAATTCCTGGAGGAACTTCCGGAGGAATTCCTGGAGGAACTTCGGAGGAATTCCTGGAGGAACTTCCGGAGGAATTCCTGAGGAACTTCCGGAGGAATTCCTGGAGGAACTTCCGGAGGAATTCCTGGAGGAACTTCCGGAGGAATTCCTGGAGGAACTTCCGGAGGAATTCCTGGAGGAACTTCCGGAGGAATTCCTGGAGGAACTTCCGGAGGAATTCCTGGAGGAACTTCCGGAGGAATTCCTGGAGGAACTTCCGGAGGAATTCCTGGAGGAACTTCCGGAGGAATTCCTGGAGGAACTTCCGGAGGAATTCCTGGAGGAACTTCCGGAGGAATTCCTGGAGGAACTTCCGGAGGAATTCCTGGAGGAACTTCCGGAGGAATTCCTGGAGGAACTTCCGAGGAATTCCTGGAGGAACTTCCGAGGAATTCCTGGAGGAACTTCCGGAGGAATTCCTGGAGGAACTTCCGGAGGAATTCCTGGAGGAACTTCCGGAGGAATTCCTGGAGGAACTTCCGGAGGAATTCCTGGAGGAACTTCCGGAGGAATTCCTGGAGGAACTTCCGGAGGAATTCCTGGAGGAACTTCCGAGGAATTCCTGGAGGAACTTCCGGAGGAATTCCTGAGGAACTTCCGGAGGAATTCCTGGAGAAACTTCCGGAGGAATTCCTGGAGGAACTTCCGAGGAATTCCTGGAGGAACTTCCGGAGGAATTCCTGGAGGAACTTCCGGAGGAATTCCTGGAGGAGCTCTGAAAGAATTCCTGGAGGAGCTTCCGAGGAAATTCTTGGAGTAATTCCGGAGGAATTCCTGGAGGAACTTCCGGAGGAATTCCTGGAGGAACTTCCGGAGGAATTCCTGGAGGAACTTCCGGAGGAATTCCTGGAGGAACTTCCGCAGGAATTCCTGGAGGAACTTCCGGAGGAATTCCTGGAGGAACTTCCGGAGGAATTCCTGGAGGAACTTCCGCAGGAATTCCTGGAGGAACTTCCGCAGGAATTCCTGGAGGAACTTCCGGAGGAATTCCTGGAGGAACTTCCGGAGGAATTCCTGGAGGAACTTCCGAGAGGAATTCCTGGAGGAACTTCCGGAGGAATTCCTGGAGGAACTTCCGGAGGAATTCCTGGAGGAACTTCCGGAGGAATTCCTGGAGGAACTTCCGGAGGAATTCCTGGAGGAACTTCCGGAGGAATTCCTGGAGGAACTTCCGGAGGAATTCCTGGAGGAACTTCCGGAGGAATTCCTGGAGGAACTTCCGGAGGAATTCCTGGAGGAACTTCCGAGGAATTCCTGGAGGAACTTCCGGAGGAATTCCTGGAGGAACTTCCGAGGAATTCCTGAGGAACTTCCGGAGGAATTCCTGGAGGAACTTCCGAGGAATTCCTGGAGGAACTTCCGGAGGAATTCCTGGAGGAACTTCCGGAGGAATTCCTGGAGGAACTTCCGAGGAATTCCTGGAGGAACTTCCGGAGGAATTCCTGGAGGAACTTCCGGAGGAATTCCTGGAGGAACTTCCGGAGGAATTCCTGGAGGAACTTCCGGAGGAATTCCTGGAGGAACTTCCGGAGGAATTCCTGGAGGAACTTCCGGAGGAATTCCTGGAGGAACTTCCGGAGGAATTCCTGGAGGAACTTCCGGAGGAATTCCTGGAGGAACTTCCGGAGGAATTCCTGGAGGAACTTCCGGAGGAATTCCTGGAGGAACTTCCGGAGGAATTCCTGGAGGAACTTCCGGAGGAATTCCTGGAGGAACTTCCGGAGGAATTCCTGGAGGAACTTCCGGAGGAATTCCTGGAGGAACTTCCGGAGGAATTCCTGGAGGAACTTCCGGAGGAATTCCTCGAGGAATTTCTGGAGGAACTTCCGGAGGAATTCCTGGAGGAACTTCCGGAGGAATTCCTGGAGGAACTTCCGGAGGAATTCCTGGAGGAACTTCCGAAGGAATTCCTGGAGGAACTTCCGAAGGAATTCCTGGAGGAACTTCCGAAGGAATTCCTGGAGGAACTTCCGAAGGAATTCCTGGAGGAACTTCCGAAGGAATTCCTGGAGGAACTTCCGAAGGAATTCCTGGAGGAACTTCCGGAGGAATTCCTGGAGGAACTTCCGGAGGAATTCCTGGAGGAACTTCCGGAGGAATTCCTGGAAGAACTTCCGGAGGAATTCCTGGAAGAACTTCCGGAGGAATTCCTGGAGGAACTTCCGGAGGAATTCCTGGAGGAACTTCCGGAGGAATTCCTGGAGGAACTTCCGGAGGAATTCCTGGAGGAACTTCCGGAGGAATTCCTGGAGGAACTTCCGGAGGAATTCCTGGAGGAACTTCCGGAAGAATTTCTGGAGGTTTTCGCGTCGTTCACAATTATATCCATTTGAAAAAAAATCGTAAAAAAAAACTTTGGCCCTTCTCAAAATATATTTTAAATATGCAAAGTGGCTTTTTGCAACAAAGTTAACATGTCCAGAAAGTTTGGATGGATCGAAGGTAGAACGACGATCATATGGATGCCGAGCGGGAGAGTGTTTCGAGGATTTGCATTCACCACCCAACGTTCGGTAGAGAGAAGACGAGCTAAATCTATAAGTGTGATTGCTAGTGTTAAGCCAAATTAAATTTTGTTTTGTGTATTGTCGCGATAAATAAAGTAGTAGCACTTTTCTCGCCGCCAGTCGACCCCACTGGAATAGCAAGCATCAAGAGAAGGCTTGCTCGGAACGAATCAAGCCCGTTGAGCGGACAACATATATGAGAGATCTTGGTTCGATATCTCGGATTCTGTTGGATTTTGAAAGCTGCCGTCTTCTACAAGGCTATTCGGGAATTGGAAACCAATATTTTAAGAAAATGTTTAGTTTGGAATTCAACCGCAAGGCAGCGCTACTGTACATAAGAGATCAGTTTAGTACGATATCTCGGGATCTGTATGATTGAGAAAGTTGATGTCTTTCACAATGTTGTTCGGAGATAGAAAACCAATGTGTTGAGAAACTATTTGATCGAGAACTCGATATATTTTTTTTAGTTTTCACCGAAATATATCATCAATGTTTAAATATAAAAGTTTACGATGACCCAAACGCTATCAAGTAGTTGATAAGGTTTGGGTCACCGTAAACACCTTGCGGAAGGGTGGCGTTAGTGTATATATATAGACAAATTTTACAAAGTGATCATTTTTATGGACGTTTTTCGGAAAATGGTCTGGTGGCCACCTGCAGTAATAGATGAGTGAGAGATCAGTGCGAATTAACTCACAGGTCATTGTCAGGACTGAATCTGAGCCTTTTATTTAGTTATGTTAACCCGAGCCTTCTATCGACTTTGATATCTTCTCAATTGTTAGAGAACTAATTTAGTAAGGAATACATGATCTTCTTCTTCTTCTTCTTATTGGCATTACATCCCCACACTGGGACAAAGCCGCCTCGCAGCTAAGTGTTTATTAAGCGCTTCCACAGTTATTAACTGCGAGGTTTCTAAGCCAAGTTACCATTTTTGCATACGTATATCATGAGGCTAACACGATGATACTTTTATGCCTAGGGAAGTCGAGACAATTTCCAATCCGAAAATTGCCTAGACCGGCACCGGGAATTGAACCCAGCCACCCTCAGCATGGTCTTGCTTTGTAGCTGCGCGTCTTACCGGGCCCCTCAAGGAATACATGATGGTTTGGTGCAAATTGGTAAACTGACTGAACAAATTTCTCTATTTTCAAACCCGGAAGGTTAAATACTCATAATAACAAACACCATAGCAAAACATTTCATGATTAATGTTTTATTGGATTCAACATTATGAGGTTTGTTGAGCTGAGTCAATTGACTCTGTGGGTTCGGTACCCTTTATTTGAAATATCGTTTTTGGAGTGATCCTGTAGCCTTTATGTACACCTACGAGAAAATCGAATTTTAGGTACGATGTGAATTTTGATCATGAAAATAAACAACGCTATGGCATTGAATATTAATCCATTCATCATCGATTAGTCGTTGCACGGAGCTAATGAATGCCCAAGTTCAATACGCACATCAAACTCATTCTTCAGAAGCCAATCAAAAGAGCGAATTTCCCATTCAAAATCCATCCGAAAGGAATCAATCGACAAACCCACGCCTAATTTACCAGCAAGCGTAATCTCGACAGCTAACATTGGTCTTCCATGCTCAGCGCCTACGAATAAATGACGTGACGCGTTCACTACAGATCCGACCCCCCGCACATATTCCGCTTATTGCCGGCAACGGATGATGCTTTGTATATGGCAGCAGCGCAAGCCGAAGATGAAAAGCAAACATTTTCATTAACATCATACAGATCGCGCGCGCCGCGAACCAACCGCGCCGTATGCCGAGGACGTGTGGTGGCCTCCATTCAAGGAAGCGAACGCAACCAACAACAGCAGCACTGCTTGAGGAAAATTCATGAATTATGGTTGGAACACGATGATAAAGCAGCTACCACATGAGCAGCGTTTCCTTTTCATCGGATTTAATTAATTAGAATAATTTCTGATGGTACATGAAGGTGTGTGCCTGTTTGAATGAACGTGTGTATGTGTGCCTGGATGAGAGTGCGTGCCTTACATTGATGGTGGAAGAGAAGCTTTACAGCAAGGAAGCTCTTGTTTATAGTTTCCGTCTTATATTGGGAGCATATTGCATGCTGAAACTAGTGTTATTAGTTCGAGGCGTTTGTTCACAGTGATGAGTTTTTAGTGTGGCTCAAGCCTTAATGAGTTTAGGGTGATTTAATAGAATTACGAACAACGTGTTACATGATTTAGAGTATCTGTATTCTGTACAGAGATGTGCATAAAGATCATAATCATCGGAAGGAGCCTTGGCTGTACAACAATTCTATGCGTGAACGTATGTTTAGAGATACGTAGATCCCCGAGGTTAAGCATTTTCACTTGACTTCAGCTGGCATGAAGAATCATCCGGTTTGAAGATAATGAAGAGAATGAATGATGATCTTAAATTGAACGATATAAGTTTGCAGTTTGGCATCATCTTGAAACGTCGTCGTACCCACGCGAGCTTTGTACTTTGTGGTGTGTCTCAACCACGCATGTTTACTGAACTCGTAGACATATACGACATGGAGTATGTTCCATTAAATTGTGGCACGCTTATGCTCATATGCTTGGCTTTATGACATTATTGTTTTATGGTTGAAGAGTAGAGGATTGGGGTGCTAATCTGGTCTCTCGGAGGATGGACTAACAACCATGGAAGGCGAGGGCTGACAGACTAGTTGTGTCGTCAGCCAAGGTATCTCAAATTCTTTAGCTGGATAGAGGGGAGTCAAACGTTGGACATAATCAAATCATCTGAGTTTTGTACCCCGCATGAATCACAAACGGTCCGATAGGACCTACCCTCGAGATTATGTGAAAATTGGGTTAGGCCGGCGCGAAGGCGGGAGATGACTTGCCGGACCTCGAGACTGCGCATGTCGTTCCAGGGTTCGTTGGATTTTTGACCGATCGCACTTGAGTGTTGCTGAGACTGATGCCGGCCATCGTATGTTTTCGGTTTGGGGTCAGCTGCACATCATTCATGAGAATAGCGCCGGAGAGACGATGCCGTCTGTAGCGCACATGCCCGGGGTCACTTTTATTGGCCTACATGGTGAAGACGACAGACGTAGCCCACCGATGAACTGCACTAACCGTTGCCTGGGGTTGGATACGTCGTCCACGGAGAAAAATGTGAATGTTTTCGGGGGAAGCCATTGAACCTTCAGTTTATGGCAGCCAGAAACAGGGCCACCAGTCTCCTCTGGGTAAGTCATAGAGACGGAGTTGCCGATAAAGACCCGAAAGGTGATTAGGGAACAAAAGCTAGGATGATATCAGTTGAACCCCAGTCCACCACGTGCTTAAGCGCTTGTGAGGTTAGAGTGCGGGCAAACGCTTTCGAAATATCCAAAGAAACTAAATTGCCAAAGCACGAGCTGACCTCATACCCCATTTTTTCCTGTTTGAGTGTGCCACTGCGACCTGTTATTAGATCTATTGTAGCGTTACCCGTATCCTTAGTGTTTAAGTGCATGTCGAATTACTTCATTACTATTGATAAGCAATGCAGTATCGGTTTCAATACAGTTGTTGCTTCGTTTTCTCAAGAGCACCATGACAAGGTCCCGCTATTTAGACCCTTCACAGAGAGCAATCCCATTTAAGGCGCGCCCCTTATCAATAGGAAATCAATCCTTTCTTGAGAAAACAGTGATACTGTTTTTGGGCATGCATCGGAGCCCTAGCCACATCCTTGTCTTGCTTCTAGAATATCACCAGTAAAACAATGAAAACCCGGGATTTTTTTTTTTGTTTATTGAGATTTTACCCAACCTGGGTATTCATCTCTTAATATCTTTGAATTTTACTCTATAATTGATTATACATTCTAATTTCTTTGACATATTTTATGACAATTTCTTCTGTTTTCTTATTGTTATCTAGTATATTATTTAAATCGTTAGGGAGTCCTATTCTGTTCCTCTGCAGATTAAACTTTGGACAAGCTGCTAGGATATGATGGACGGTTATCTTTCTGTTGCACATGTCACATTGGTCCGGTTCTCGTTTTTCGAAGATATGGTGTTTAGTTAACCAACAATGACCAAGACGTAGTCCCATTAGAATGATTTGTTCTTTCCTGTTGCATCTATCCTTCCACTTAAGCACTGTTGGTTTAATGATTCTCAGACTGCTTCTTGGCGCTGCATGCCATGAATTTTGGTGGAATGGTGGATGTTCCAAATTTCTCAAAGGCACCATTTCAGCATATCTTGCCTGGGTACAGCATTCGTTAGTAGATTGTAGAGGTGACCCTGTTTTGCGGCCTCATCTGCACTGTCGCTTCCTAAAATGGTGTTGAGTGTCCTGGGACCCAGCAGTAGTGCAGATTTTTTCCCCTTCACTTCTCGTTCAATTTGTTGAATGCATGGATGTTTTAATTTCCCGGTTTCCAATGCTTCTAGACAACTGGCCGAGTCACTGAATATGACCGACGCATCGTTAGCATTCATCGTGGCGATGGCTAGTGCTGCAGCTTCAGCTGTGAAAACGGAGCATTGGTCAGGTAAGCTTGCTTCAATTCTTGTTGAGGGTCTTATCACCCCAAGTCCAATTTTTCCTTGTGCTAGTGAGCCATCTGTATACCACTGGGAATGGTGAATGTAGCTCCGTTCTACTAGTTCTTTGAAGACCGCATATGCGCGTTGTGGAGCTTGGCCCGCTCCGAGCTCAGCTTTTATTCTCCAATCAATTCTAGGTCCATTTTCGTGCCATTGTCTGGAAGGGTTTGTTTGAACTTTTTGGAGAGGAGGTAGTATTTTCCCCGTTATTTCTTCAAATGCTGTGTTAGCTTTTTTCCAAATAAGGTTGTCTACATTTGGACATTTTTCCAGAATAGAGCACGCTTTTTTAATAAGAGAAATTGTTACACGATGCTGGAAAGATAGGCATTCTGATTCAACGAGCATTGGGAGTATGGGTGTCATTCGGAAGGCTCCGGAGGCTGTTCGAATGATTTGGTTATAGATGGGCGTAAGATTTATGAAGTTATCTTTTCTCATAACCTCTGCTCCATAGAGGTTCAGACGAGATAGACAGTCTTCCTTTATTTTTTTAACGTGTTGGTTAAAAGAGCATTTTCGGTCGAAGTGGATTCCTAGAATTCTTGTAGTCTTCACTTTTTGAAGTGATGTATTGCCCAGTAAAAGATTAGCTCCCTCCAAGTGCCATTTTTTGTGGCGTTTCATTTTGCAGCAATGCATCGTTGTTGACTTCGTGGGTGATAGTTCTAGTCCGATGTCACTAGCCCAGTCTTCTACAGCGATTATGGCTTTTTGTAGCCTATTTCTAACAAAACCGACCCTTTTTCCAAAAGAAATGATGACAATATCATCGGCGTAAAGTAATATTTTAACGTTTTTGGGAATTTTATTTACTAGTGTGTTCATCACAAGCAAGAATAAGGACACCGAAAGTACGGCTCCCTGTGGAACTCCGTTTTCTAGATTAAAAGATTTCGATAAATGTCCTGCAAAACTAACTCGTGCATTGCGTCCCTTGAGAAAGTTATTTATGAACTTATTCATTTTTGAGCCAATATTTAGATCAATTATGGCCTCCATAACCCTTCGGTGCCAAACTCTGTCATAGGCTTTGCTTATGTCTAGGGTCACTATTTCACAGTGCTGTTCTTTTTTAGCTGCTTCCGTAATTATTTCATCTAGGGTGTGTGTACCAATTGTCGCCATACATAAGAACAACTATTTTTTAAAAAATAAATAAAAGGCATGTGGGTGGACTTTATATATCAAGCGAAAGGTTTTACTTCCTGCTCCTTAGAACAGCTGTGAAAACCACAATAAAATTTGTTATAATCATCAAAATTGATTACTCCATAATAGGAACGCATGCACCAGTTGTGGCACTATTCTTAATTTTGGTTCCTTATTTGGCAAATCCCATTGTTTTCTTATGGGACTGGCCAAATAGAGACCACTAGTGCGACAACTGGTGCAAAGGACGTCAAAAATTAGGCAAAATCAATTTTTACAATTATGCTTTGCTTGTTTTGCCGGAGATCAAAGGTTTTATCGTATCATATGAATATGCTTTATCGATATGATCTTGGTTTGCGGTGATTTGATTGGCCATTTGGCATATAAAGCACTAGTGCGACAACTGGTGCTATAGCCACAACTGGTACATCTAGCCTAATTCCGCTAGATAGTTTGTCGTACCCTTTCCTTTACGGAAAGCAAATTGGTTTGGGTGTAGAGTACCATGCGTTTCCAAAAAGGTAGTTAGCCGGTTATTTATCATGCGTTCCATTATTTTCGATAAACAACTAGTAAGAGATATGGGTCTATAGTTGCCTATGTCGTTAGTTTGGAATACCCTTTGTCCTAGGTATAGATTCTTGGGCGGCTTCCAGTATATCCCGTGTTATATTTTCAATAGTGGCATTTGATCTAGCTAGTACTTTAGCCGAGACACTGGTTTCAAATTTAGACCAATCCGCGTCCTTATACAGCCATCTTCCGGTTGAGTTGACGACTGGAAGAAGATGGCGTGTTCTAATATAAATTGGCAAGAGGTCACTTCCATGTAGATCTTCGTCGCAGTACCAAGATAGCATAGAGGCACGGTGGTTGGAGCTGAACGATACATCTATTGCGATGAATGATCCAGATGTCGCATGGTAGTGGGTGGGAGCGCCATTATTTAAAACCAAAAGGTTATTATCTACAGCCCATTCAAGCAAAAGACGTCCACGAAGATTAGATTTGCTTCATGAGCAGCATTAAAATCTCCACAGAAAAGGAAGGAAGGTTCAAGAGTATGAAGTAGTACGTTCAATTCATCAGTCAGTTCTTGACTGTTGAGTGTGTGAGGAGCATAGAGTGAAACGATGGTTGTGTTCCAAGGGGATCCTATTCTTCCAATGCAAACGAGTAGATTGGTTGGATTTCCAATTACTTCAAAAGGGATGTCCTTGCGGATTCCGAGACCAACAATTCCCTTTCCGAGACTCTCCGGACGGCTGTTTATATTCCAGTGGTATTTGTTGGTGAGGCAATTGTCGATTTTATTCGTCATCATTTCCTGGAGACAGATTGTTATCGGTTGGTTGTCGTCAACGATTTTCTTGAATTCAGCATAGTTACGCCACATGCTGCGTATATTCCATTGCAAAACCAACGTTTCATGACAGTTGGGTATTGTAGATTGTGAGTCGCTAAGTCTACTTGAAGTCGGTCTGCTGTCTTGTAGTGTATTGAGACTTCTGATTTCTGGTGAATGGCTGGTTGTTTGGTTCTCTGCCGAATAAGAATCGAAGACAGTGGATGTTCGTCGTTGCAAAATAGAGGAGGTACTTGCCTGTGGAGGCAAGTTCTTCCCCGCACCAGCGGCCGCCCTAGGCTCAGTCCATGCAATGGGAACATCTAAGGTCGGGGCCGGTACGGGGACTTGCCAGGGGTTTACGGACCCCACTCCGTTGTTGGGATGATTGGATTTTTCTGACTCGTGTTTGGTAGATCTTCGTATCTTCTGATTTCTGGTGAATGGTTGGTTTCTTGGTTCTCTGTGTAAACGCATGGTGCTTCACTTCAAAGTGAAGGGAGTGCTGTGAATTCGCATTTCTTGAAGTGGTGGCAAATTTGATGATTTTGGGTGGTTTTGGTGGTGATGTTATTGTCGTTGTTGCTAGTTGTGTGGTTGGGTGCTGTTAACATTTTGTTATTTTCGTCTTGGTGGTCCATTTTTTGAGTTTTGTGGTTGTTCGGATTTGTCGATTTCCGTGTCTGATTGATGTAGCAGGTTAATAGACTGTTGGCTGCCTGATTTTCTAGTGACAATTGGACTTCTTGTAGTATTTGAGATTTTTCGAGGATTAGTTTAGTTTAGTTTATTAAAGACACTTTATCACTTCGATGACATTCGTGTCCGCTTTTTTTTCGAGGAGGGGATGGCATTTCTGATGTATTTGTCGTTAATTTCTGTGTCTCGGCATGCTGTGCTCCTTGTGGCCGCTTGAAGATTTTCTTTTTGTCCGTTTCTGCTGATGGCTCGCTAGTCTGTGATTCCGTTCGGGCTTTATTTCGTGATACTTCGATGTATTTTTTAATGTTGTAGTTGTACGTCTCCAATTTTTCAAGTTTTTCGTCCTTCTGCTTAATTACTTCCATCAGCTCGTTGATTTTTTCTTGCTGCTTACGATTTTCTTCAATGATTGAATTCAGTTGGTCCTCTATTGTCGTTCTTTTATTAAGTTCCTGTTCAAGATTACCTATTCGTTTTTGTTTTTTCTCCATTTCTTCTTGTAGCGCGTTGAATCTGATATCGTCTAATCGTGTCTGTGCTGTCACTTGGGCGTAGCTTGTATTTCCTAGTTGAACTCGTCGTCTGGCTTCGGGATAGGAAAGATTTTGATTGATTTTCGTCCGTATAACTTCAACTTCCATCCTGTAAACCGCACATTGGCGACTGGTTGACTTGTGGTTGTTTTGGCAGTTAATGCAGAGCGGTTCTTCTTCACAATTCTCAGTATCTTCGTGTTGTCGTGAGCAATTGCTACATCGTGTGATATTTTGGCATCGTTGTTTAATATGACCGTATTCAAAGCACTGATAGCACCGGGTTTTTACTCTCAACAGTCGTACTTTAATGTCAGCTGGAAGAATGCTTCTATTAAAAGTGAGAACTTTCTTTGTTCACCTTTAAGATCCGACGCGTATTGATGACTGCAAGTTCTTCCTGGATTTCTTCCTCTGACAGGTGAAATAAACCAAAAGACGAAACAACACACAGCAGGGTGCGAGTTGTACAGTAACTTTTGTACCATCGAGTAGCTCGGAGAGTTCTAAAAGCCTATTGACTTGAATTGCTTTTCTGGTTCGTATGACGTATTTCGTACCTTTAGCTTCCGTTTTTGCACTTTCAAAAGTTCCTGCCCAGCTTTCAATGCATTTGCCTAAGGGGCTGTCCATAAACCACGTAGACTCTCGAGGGGGGGGAGGGGTTTCTAAAAAGTCTACGACAGTCTACGAAGGGGGATGGAGGGGTATACCAGAAGTCTACGTAGACTTTTTAATTTAATGTTTTTGAATGCGATTTATACAGCAGCTTCGTGCGAAGTTCACTTGTTTGATTTTTTTAGGATGTTCCGTTTTTTTGCAAGACTTTACCGAAATAATCTCTTGCATTTCTCCTTACAAATTCAATGAATTTCACTAAGGTAAAAGTCTGAGCTACGGCTTAAAACTATCATGGATTTCACCAGGAAATTCTTCTGTGTTGAGCAGGAAAATTCTCAAAAGTATTCTACAAAAACTTTCGATTTTTTTTCAAAACCTTCACTTGGATTTTACTGCAGATTCTACTAGATTTTTTTTTATTTTCGGCAGGAACTTCTTTGCAAACTATGGAAATTATGTTGTACTATAACGGATTTTTTTGGAATTTACAAAGGAAGCATTTTGGAATATCCAAGAAAAAGTTCTTGGAATGCCCAAAACATATTCTTTGGAACTGGTAAAGGGAATTCACCGAAATTTCCGCGAGAAACCCTTCAGAAATGTTTTGCTTAATTTCGGAAATTCTTCGGAATTTTCGCGAGGAATTCTTTGCAAATATAAAAAAAAATATTTGAAATACCCGTGGAAAATTTTCCTTCGTAAATTTCTTCGGCAGTTCTAATGCAAATTCTTTGGAATTATCGATGGAAAATTTTAGGAATTTCTTAATAAATTGTTGAAAACTTCCACGAGAAATTATTTGAATTTCCCACCAAAAACAGTTTGAGTTTCCTCAAAAAAAAAAAAATACTGGCAATTTTTGTAAAAAAGCCCTTCTAATTTTTATGAAAATTTATTCGATTTTTTTACGAGAAGTTCACAAAAAGTTCAACTGAAAATTCTCCATAATTTCCACCGAAAATTATTCAGAAAATTTATTTAAACTTCCTCAAGGAATTGCTCCAAATTTGCAAGAGAAATTAAAAAATATCGTTGGAAACCATTCTAAATTTCCATGGGAAATATTTCGGAATGTCCGTTTAAACTAAAAATTACCTCGGGAAATAATTCTAAATTTTCACGGAAAATTACTCGGTTTTTTAACGGGGAAACTTTTGGGATTTAGAAGAAAAATCTTGGGATTTCAACAGATGATTATTCAGCGGTATATTGCATGGCATTTTCAAGAAAAGCATCGGAATTATCACGGAGAGTTCTATGGAGTATTTCAAGGTTATAAATTGGGAAATTTTACGAAATTTCCACGCAAAACTTATTGGAATGTAGACTTGACATTCTTGAAATTTCAACTCGAAATTTTTCTAAATTCTGAAAATTCACGATAAATACAATTGTGAACCGACGTTGAGAATATGTAATAGGTCAGATGCGTGACAGACTTTTTTTTTCAGGAGTTATGGACAGAGGATTAAATTTGATTTCGTTTTGATTTTTGTTTTGTTGGATCTTGTTCAGTGTGATTTTGTTTAGTTTGAAATTCGAATTTTGTTGTAATGTTTACATGGAAGTGGAATTTAATAGCTGAATTGCTTAAAACGTGGTTGATTTCCATATTTTTTTTTTGATGTTTTGTAAAATTTGGTAAAGTCTACGTAGACATCATAGGGGGGAGGGAGGGGTTTTGAAAAAGTCTACGAAAGTCTACTAGGGGGGACGGGGGGTTTGAAAAAGTGAAATTTCGGTCTACGTGGTTTGTGGACAGCCCCTAAGTAGAACGAACTTCTAGGCAAACTTGATCCTTCTTGTGCCATAAGAAGCAGTGTGGTTACTGCTCCGAACTCATTTCTTCTGTCGTAAAACGTTGGAAAAGTTCTACCGTTAGACCCCCCCGGGTCCACTCATGGAGGTTATAGTTGAATTATGCAATTCGTTAAATTATATATTTATATTTGACTTCCACGGTATAAACTTTTTAATCGGGTATCATTCACGATACACGTATACACTTCACACACTGCACACTATTGTCTTTGTTGCTACTGGTTTTACCTGCGACTGGGCAGTGATTGCTGCTGGCTTAGGCGTCGCACTAAATCACCGATTTTTATGGCTCGTAGAACAAAGTTTGTGTTTTCTTCACTTTACACTAGTGTATAACACCACCAACTGTGAGAATAACTCTTGATCGGAATTTATCGAACCGTATTTTCAAGCGACCGGGCAGTTATTTATACTTTGTTATTAGCACGTGTATTGATACAGTGATAACCCGAGTAAAAAACTGAGGAAACCCGGGGTTTCGCTCTGTCTACAAGACCATTTCAAGCAAGAGAATTTGTTCAGTAATAAGAACTTCCGTGTGTTTCTCTCACTACGTCAAAGTGATCTACCGTGTTACGGGATCTCATACCCCATATACGTAATAATGTTAAATAACAGGACATGGTTGCAGTCAATGGTGAACAATTGGTAAGTTTTCGAATTATGTGTATGGTGAACTACATTATGAATTTTATGTTATTTCTAGAGTATGATCTCCTTTCGGTGATTCAGAAAATTTCTTATGTCCGAGTACGCGATAAGTTTTTGATGACAGAACCCGGGAATTTGACTTCCATTGAATAATATTTTGATTATAGATATCGATGATACAGATGCTTTTCAAAATAAATTCATTTTGAAAAAATGCCAGGTGTATTTAATGCCAGTCAGATAATAATTATTTCCAAATAAAAAAAAGTTATAACAGGTAAGGAATAGTCCTTAATCGGTTAACTAAAAGCCACTTTTATGCATTTGGACTTTTTTAAACCCCACTTCACTCTCATTTTCTCTTGTGCGCGATGCGATTTCACCTGGCTAGACTGTACCGGATCATGATTCGCTTCCCCGTTCCATTTTATTGCTGAAATGCATCAGCCACTTGCATTCAAATCCCACTTGAATTTGAGCTAACTGCTAGACTGCCGCCGTCAGCAGTCAACCCAATGCCAACGCCGAATGCAACGGTGTTGGCGGTGGTGCTGATTGCTGGTGATGTAGGTTGTGAATTATTAACTCGTCGCGCCGAGCCACTGCGGATGCTGGACATAGACGTCGTTGTCGTTGTTTTGCTGTGCATTTTCAATTAAATTATGCAAATAAATCAAAAATATTTTTGCCAACGGATGGCAATTTACACGCTCCACAAGCGAAACGAAAATTTATTATCGATTTTAACGGAGATTTTAAAGCGTGAGTGAAAAACAATTTGTTATGTGAATATTCCTAAATCGTAGTTCAAATTCCGGAAGTATTGATTTTTTTCCTCATACAGGCATAAAAAAAATTGCGAATAGTCAAGCATATAATATGCAGCTGTTGATCACAATTTGAACACAAATCAACTTTAAATGGAGATACAATCAATATGACGGTGCTCAATACGCATAGTGCAATAATGAAATTTCTTACTTACTGTGCCACACAGCGAAATACTAATGTTCCGAAGCGTGGTCCATCGTGAATTCTCTATCAATATGAAGTAGTATCACTTCGTCGACAGTTTAATTAGAACTGAAATTTCCTGGAGCGATTTATAAACTATGTTTTGATTGTATCGAAGTATAAAATAGCATGGCACATATCATTGTTATTCACGCGGTCTATTTCAGATGTGGGAGCTTTTTTTCTAAAGTCTTATATCTCCATTACTTTGTTTTCAAGTGCAATTATAGCTTTCCAACACCAACAAGTATTACACAAAAGCTGAAAAAAGTAGTATAACATCAATCTTGACAAAGTTTTATTGAAATTCGACGTGGAACTGGATAGGTGTGTGACATGCACACGTACACCTGGATGGAAGCAAGTTTGCTCTCTCTTGGAAAGTGGCGAAATCAATAGTTTTGCCAACAGCACTCTGCAAAATGAGGAAAACTTAGATAGTGTGCACAAGTTTGATCGTGATCTTTGTCTCCCCTGTCTTCTTTTTTATCTGTTAAAACTAACATCGATGCAAGGTGCTTCCAGGTGTGTTGATAGCGCTGAGAGGATATTGAAGTGAGGGTAAAGCCAACAGAGCTGACAGCCAAAGTGGGAAAACTTTTCTAACTTCAGATTTCTTCGTGATTTCAACACACAGAGTGGACGGGGACTGACGGTTGTTTTGGATTGTTCTGGGTGTTTATTGCAGCATATGAGAGAAAGAGTCGGAGGGTTTGATTCGGTGCATTTGTAGTGTGAACTGATATTAAAATATCGTAATGAAACTTGTTTATTTTATTTCGAAAAAGAATTCGAAATAAGAATTACGATAACAAATCAGTAGGGAAACAAGAAATTTGGAAGTTTGTGAGCAAAGGCGTATGATTGCCAATCCGAAATTCGCGAGTTTGATTCCTAGGCCTGAACGAGAGTTTTTGGGTAGGAAACATTCTCGACTCCTTATTTAAGCTTTCAATTAATAACTGCTAATGTTAACAGAATACGAAGTCGAAAAGCAGGCCAAGTTCCAGTTGGAATATAGTACACGAAATTTTCAATCTGGGGGTACCTTCGCTGGTCCAAGGGGGCCCAAGTAACATTTTTAGTTTTATAACGCTCTTGAAGAACATTATTTACTCTACAAGAGTTCCTTAAAACCATTATGAAACCAAAATGTTACTGGGGGTTCTTCGGACAAAAATGCATAATGGCGGATGTATTACAATTCTAATCAAAACTTATTGATAAATGTTGTTAATTGTCCACTGGAATTAATGTTGCTTATTGATGTGACTTTGTCAGTCTGAGCATAATCAAAACGGCTTAATTTTGAATTTACTAGACTTTTCAGCCAAATGTATTTGGCCCTTTTCAAGGGAAATTATTTGTCAACCATTTCTCGTTCGGTTGACAAATAATTTCCCTTGAAAAAGGCCAAATACATTCGGACGAAACGTCGAATAAATTAAAAATTAAGCCGTTTTGATTATCCTCAGACTGAGAAAACTTTATTGAGCGTATTTTTTGACGTTGAACTATGTTTGTCTTTTCTATATTGGGGTACACTTTACAATTGCACAAAATCGAAAAACGTCACGAAAATATGATAGATTTTGATCGTTAATATCTCAGCCGTTTCTCGATGGATTTTAATTTTCTTGGACCATTCAATCAGGGAAGAGTCAACGCTTCATACCCGATGTACACTGAAGTCGTTTTTTACGCGGTTCTTTTTAAACAAATCGCTTTTTATGCGATTTTTTCACACGAATTTCGGAAGTTCCGCGGTTTATTCAGATTTATTATGGTTTATTCAGTTTATTATGTGATTTAACCAGTTTTTTTACGTTGTTTTAATTCACGTGGCCCATATCCTCCGCGTAAAAACCGATTCCAGTGTGTTACAATATTTATGTAAGATAATATTTACTATTGAAAACTTGCTAACAGTTTAGCAATCGGTTTCGGTGAATTAGTTAATCTTGTAAGTGCAGCGCAAGCTTCTTCTTCCATAGCACTACATTCCAACTGGAACTTGGCCTGCTTTTTAACTTAGTAATCTATTAGAATATCTTTGGTTTTTAATTGAAATCTTTCTATGCCCAGCATTGCATTAGTATGCATCTTGTATGGCAAATACAATGAATACACTATGCCAAGGGTGTCGAGAATCTTTCTCACCCGAAAACATCCTAGATAGGATCGAGATCTCGCCACCTCCAGATTTTGCCCCTTTGTTCGCAAGGCTAACTGGAGATCTCAAGCCAGCATAGATGTCAAATAATGCAACTTACAGGGTTTTTAGCTGGTGCAGTTCGTTTCTGCTAACTTACACGCGCATTTTCTTTCCAAAGCTTGGGGGCGTTTGATGGCAGCTTCCGGCTTACGTCTATTGATGCCATTAGAGGGGCTCGTAATCTCCTTCGCTGCTGCAGTGGATGCGTTCAGGGAAACTTTCTTCAGCTCGTTTATGCAAATTCCTAGGTTTCTGCCGGAGTAAACGCAAAGCCCGACGCAACTCACGTGAAGGAATAATAATTCTTATGAATAAACTGTCAAATTTCTTTAACGCGTCTACTCTGTCTTCTTCCAAAGGGTGACCATCAAACGCCTTTCACGATGGGCTTTTCTCTAATGAGCCACGGGGTGTTTAGACAGACTTAGTGGCGGGTGCGTAATCTAAGTATCTGCTCCAGTTTGCGTCGGTTATTATTGAAGCGGTATACTATAAGCCAGGGTTGTGCAGAATCATTCTTATACGATAATTATTGGAATTATCATTTGATAACTTCTCAGGTGTGAAACGTAGGCGAGTTTTTATCGGCGATAACTTTTCAAATTTTGGAATCGATTCATTTTAATGTAAACTTAACTAACAACAATTTAATGTGAACAATGAAGTTCAATCGGAAGCGGATGATTGGCATTGTGTTTTTGTGCTATGTAGGAAAATACGTTCAAAAGTAGCATATACCAATGTTTCGAATCGAAGCCTTTATCATTCGATAATTTGGATATGTGATCGCTTGAAAGTGTTTCTCATCCTCGATTATTTGAAAATTTTATTTTTATCATCCTTTTCAAATGTTGTTTTAAAAATTATATACATCATCAAGGTTCGTAATGCTCACTCAATCTCAGGAGCACAGGATAAACAACGACAAAAAAAATTTACCCAGGCACAATAGGACAGCCCCATATAAAGGTGTGGCCAAAACTACCAAGAGGCCGATTTGGGTGACTAAAATGTGATGAATACACAGCTAATAACCTATATTTCTATAATCAGGACGGTATTTATTTTTTAGATTTTTAGGGAGGGAAGGGAGGCGTTCAAACTGGCCCGTCCAAAAAATTACATTTTTACGTTTTTTAGGAAAACGGGCAGCTTTACCATATTTTCGTCTCAAAAGTAACATATTTAGATATCGTTACAAAGCTCTTAAACACATCTATGCAATAGGCTTGATAATGTAATTATAGCTCCGTCCAAAATTTAGTTTTTAGTAGTGTAAAAGCATATTATACGCAATATTTAACGAACAATGCAGTTTGGTACCCCGCAATACCCCGCAGTAAAACATCATGCACTACACTGTTGAACTCTTAACCTTTGAGGACCATGAATAAAATTCTGCCCAAATTCACCATTTTGTAAGATACATGAATTTTAAAAATTGCCCATTTTTGCCTTTCTCGTGTACTAAGTATACGTAGAAGCTATATGATTGCTCTAAAAGCATTTAAAAAAAGCCCAAACACTCATAGTGTTGTATACCGATCGACTCAGTTCGAAGAATTGAGGTGATGTCTGTGTGTACGTGTGTGTGTGTGAATGTCTGTATGTGTGTGAGTTAAAAATGGTCTAAACTCTTTTTTAAGCACTTACTCTGAACCGATTTACTCTCAACAAGTTTCATTCGTCAGAAAACGTTGGACCATGGTTCCCTATTAGAAATAGGCTGGATCGGACTATAGGCTCAAAAGTTATGGCCAAAATACATTTCCTATAATGGACGAGAAAGACAACATTACCGCTAGGGGGATTAACCAGATGTTTTGGTAAACTTCTTATTTTTAAATTTTAATCTGACTTACTCAATAATGTCACTTTAATTGGATTTGGTGACGAACACAATTTACATTAACATTTTAAGAAATCTGTGTTGCGTCCATTTGTCTGTGACACGAATATACAGTATATGACCATGAGTGTTTTATCTAGCATCAAACAGGCGTATTGCAAGCCAAAAAGTGACCAAACTCCGTTGGTTTTGTAGAATATGACAAAAATCGATGCTATGCCGAAAATTGGTCCCATACCCCATTGAAGCCTCAGAAAAAATATTTTTCTTTTCTATCTATGTTTTAATGATGAATACCACCGTTTATTGCAAGATTCATAATTTTGGCCAAAAATACCTCCTTTTTTCCTATTGTGCCAGGGCTTGAAAAATGCTTGCTTTGGTCTCATCGAACGGAAGAGTCGAAAACCTGTACATTACACATAGCTACGTAGTTCAACGTCACCTTTGCGTATAACCCGATTGGGCTGGACCTTGGAGTTTTTAAATTTCAAAACATTGTATATTATGTAAAACATGGCGATCAATAAATAAAATTCTGACCTCCATAACCTGCTCAGTGTATGAACGACTATAGACAACAGATCAATAAAATGGCGAATGAACAAATTTTGAAAAATTTCAGCGCAATCTACCTAATTGAAGCAAAATGTTGAATAAGATGTTGAGAATATAATCCCGAACTAAAATCTCGAGTCCAAAGGTCCGGAAGCCACCATTTGAAAGGCAAGAAGCGCGACAGCCTCCTTTCAAGAGGCCCGGAAGTCTCCTTTCAAGAGGCCCGGAAGCCTACTTTTAAGATGCTCGGAAGCCTCCTTTTAAGAGGCCCGGTAGCCTCCTTTTAAGAGACCCGGAAGCCTGCTTTCAAGAGGCTTGAAAGTCTTCCTTCAAGAGGATCGGAAGCCTCCTTTCAAGATGCTCGGAAGCCTCCTTTTAAGAGGCCCGGAAGCCTCCTTTCAAGAGGTCCGGAAGCCTCCTTTCAAGAGGCCCGGAAGCCTCCTTTCAAGAGGCCCGGAAGCCTCCTTTCAAGAGGCCCGGAAGCCTCCTTTCAAGAGGCCCGGAAGCCCGGAAGCCTCCTTTCAAGAGGCTCGTAAGCCTCCTTTCAAAAGATCCGTAAGCCTCCTTTCAAGAGGCTCGGAAGCCTTCTTTCAGGAAGCCCGGAAGCCTTCTTTCAAGAGGCCCGGAGGCCTCCTTTCAAGAGGCCCGGAAACCTCATTTCAAGAGGCCCATAAGTCTCTTTTCAAGCGGCCCGGAAGACTTTCAAGAGGTTTCGGAATTGTTCTTGCAACCGGCTTTGAAGCAACCTATCAAAATGCTCAGAAGCCTCATTTTAAGTGTTTTGAAAGCCGTCATTCAAAAGGTTCGGAAGCCTTCTTTTAATAGGCTCAGAAGCTTCCTTTCAAGAGGCTCCGAAGGCTCCAATAGTCATGAAAGTTCTGTAGGAAGCTTGATCTATAAACTTACGAAGTAATGAATATTTCAATCAACTAATTTTCAGGCCCATTTTTCATATATGTTATAAATTACACTTATTTTAATTTTCAGCTTAAAAATAGAAATACCTTAATTAATTCAAAAGTACGGAGGAGTACCTCTCAAGAAAAAGATTGAGAATCGCTGCCATAGTGGATAATGTTTCGAATAAGGATCAACGGCAACTTAATGGCCTCGGTAAGCAGATCTGCAGAATTCTGTGCCAATAACGACATGGTGATTAAAAAATTGCTTCTTCCGTATAGACCAGTGCACAACGTCATGCAGGAATCTCGAAATAGACATACTGAAAATCAAAGCGACCACAACTGTATCATACGGTACCTTCTTGATGTCTGGAATAAACGCTGCGCCGACATCGCTTCTGGCTGACATATTTCAATCGGCGACATCCGATTACGCATTGTTCGGGTCAGGAATGCCTTTATGCCTTACCAGCGAGAGCATGTAGGGTTACTGCCGCACTTATATAAAAGAGTGGAATTCTGGTGCAGCCAAGACGGAAAATTGAGGAGCTTAGTAGCCAAATATAACTGTCAGACCATTTAGCCGACTGCAGTTTGAACAAATGCCGTTTGTCCGAGCGCCATTCTAAGACACAATGAAGTACCGAACAAAATCCCGACCATTTTGTCACATCTAAGTGAAGTACAAAACTTTTACGTGCAGAGTTCTGCATAGAGCCGCTGTCGTTAAGAATGTATTATATCTGCGCTACTGTTCCTCATCGTAATTGACGAGATGCGATGGGTGCAATTGACCGTGTACTAAAACGTGCACTGCTCTGGCCGCCTATTACTATGGAGGCACTGAATGACTTCCAGTTAGCAACCAGTTAGCGTCTGATGGCGGAATCCTTATAGAAGCACAGATCAAAAAGAACAGAGCTGCTTTTGCTTGTTACGAAACATATGGATATTCAATCAGATTAGTTAACGCATTAGAGTTATTCTACTCCAACTTTTAATCTGTGATGTTATATGCAAGTGAGACTTGGTATGTATTAGCAGTGACCACGCAGAAGCGACAAGATTCGTCCCGAATCTTCTTTTAAGGTCTTCTTCTTATTATTATTGGCATTACATCCCCACACTGGGACAGAGCCGCTTCGCAGCTTAGTGTTCATTAAGCACTTCCACAGTTATTAACTGCGAGGTTTCTAAGCCAGGTTACCATTTTTGCATTCGTATATCATGAGGCTAGCACGATGATACTTTTATGCCCAGGGAAGTCGAGACAATTTCCAATCCGAAAATTGCCTTGACCGGCACCGGGAATCGAACCCAGCCACCCTCAGCATGGTCTTGCTTTGTAGCCACGCGTCTTACCGCACGGCTAAGGAGGGCCCCATTCTTTTAAGGTAGTTAAGCGAAAACTATCCCTCAATCTACATAGCGTCATAATTATAGCCATCTTATCGTTGCTGTAAACATCTTTTCAGTGATAGAAAATGGCTTGTATTGGTGTATGCACATTATTATTAGCCAATCAAATCGCGATACAAAGCTTGTTATGTTATATTTTATTAAATGTTCCTTCGTATAAACCATGTATTGCCAAGAGCGTACCTGAGAATAGAACATGTAGAACACGATTATTAATTAAATCCAGCATAAATCAAACAAACCTCAATCAACCTTTCGGCGGAATAATCGAATGAACTATGAGCAGAGTATTGTCGTGGAAATTGTTGTGTCCGCTGCACAAAACCCAATCGGCATGGTCAAGAATATCTCCATCCACTCCTTTCCCTCTTCCAGCTCCTCGAACAATTATCGGATCTGGAATCAACAGCGTACCAGAGCGACAAGAGTTTTCAATTAAAACAAATGATTTCCAATTATTGCGTTTTCTGCCCGTGCACAAATTGCGCAGCGCAATATTCCAGATCCGTCGACAGCCAAGCGAGCTACGACGACGACAACGACGCACATTCGTTCTGCTGGCTGGCCAACCATCGCTGGCCGCGGCCAAGTCCTTTGGCAGTCTCAATCGAGTCAACACTCCCACCACTCGCACACGCCAACCCTATTGCATGGTTTGTGTGTCGGCATGTGCCTGTAGCTGGCAGATTCGAATCGCCTTTCATGTTCCTATCGATGGTTGAACGCACTTCTGTGTGCAACGAATTATTGGAAGTTGAGTGCACCACCGAAACGATTCTGTTACTCATTAAGAGCAATATTGGCGGTTGCTGGTGGTGGCACTAGTGCACAGACGAGTAGTTGTTCAATCCAGTTGGCTTAAATTAGATTACAGTTTGACGATTTATTTGTTTAAGTTTGCGACTCTCATCAGTCATTATTTACTTGTGTATTTGTTTACAATTTGTCGAATCAATTTTTTTTCGTTACCGAAAGTTATATAAATGCAGATGTATAAAAACCTGAATTACCTTATCTACCGGTTTATTGCATATTATTCGGCAACTCATTTAGCTGTGTTGATAACATTTGAAATCTATATACATAAAAATGAATTTCTGTCTGTCTGAACCTTTTAGACTACAAAACTACTATTTTTGGGGCCGGGGAAGGTTCTTAAGACGGTTCGAGACCCCTTCCACCTTTGGAAAGGGGAGCTCCCATACAAATGAAACAGGAATTTCTTCATAACTCAAAAACTAATCAGAGTATAAATCAATTTTAGTCGAAACAAAGTTCGTCGGGTCTGCTAGTAAAAAATAATCATGAAAACTCACGTGTCAGGAACTCAGAATGTATAAGTGTTTACGAGTGATGAATAGTTTTGTTCGATCAGACTGAAGAAATACTCCACCCCACGGTGCATGAATGTGCTCCTACATATGAAATTACTTTGGTGAACTTCCGTGAATTCAGTTTGCCCTGGTTCTGCTATCGACACGTGCTGAAACAGGTAGCCATGCGGAGTTTAAATGAGGCAATAGTTCTAAAAAGGTAGTGAACCTATAGGAAATTCAGCTGATTTTCGGGAACTTAATGTCGGAGGCTGAAATTGAATTTCAAACAAAACCGAACATTGAAATAGGAATACTATGTGAGATTCTCACCCAATAAATATATGCAGTATACGAGAAAATACAATAATATACAATTGACATAGTTGTGAAATTTATTTTCTGAAACTACGCATGGGCGTTAATTAAAACAATTTAACGAAAGGGTGTTTTGGCTACTCTATACTTCATGTCCTATCAATAGTTATGTGACCATCTCCAGGCTTTATTCACATCAATGCTTTTTGCAATGCAATTTTTTTGGTTAATCTCGAACAGAAAATAAACAACATTTGTATAAACTTTACATATACTACCATAATCACTAAGATCTCAGTTAAATATCACTTTGTAGAATTTTGAAAATTTTCGAAGCGCCGGTTATAGCATTTTGTTGAAAAAAAAAAATGCGAACCAGCAGCAGCACGTTCGATCGCACACTATTTAAACAAATTTCTGCTCGGCGAGGTAGAATTTTTACGCTTCACGGTCTCACGGACTAGCTGGCGTGACCAGCAGCAACACTGTTTTCAAAACTTTCAGAAAATGAAATAAAAAATTAGAAGGGTAGTGTACAAGACACGACCGCTCGACGTAAACTACGTGAAGCCTCTTTGTGCAATGACAACCAAAATTATGTGAAGTGTAAAATATTTACGCTACAAACAGATCGTAATCTGTTCACAGCATAAGCATTTTTTTCAATCACCACCGATGACCATCACAGATGTTACACTACCGGCGGAGACATCGTCTCAAGTCAATTCAAAAAGCTGCTTCCCGCGCCCGTTTGCTGTTTTGCCTGAAATCATCGTGCGGTCGTTATCAGCATCGGCAGCACTCAATAAAATTTGTTTAAAAATCTTAGTAAAGCAGGTTTGTCGGCAGCGAGTGAAAAATAAGGGAGAAAATTGCACTTGCACAATTCTGCTGTCACCGACGACAGCCACTGAATGATTTACCGCTTTAGTCGTTGAGACTAGACCACTGCCAGATGGTCCACGCTCGCCATGAAATCTCGGCGCGCATGAGGCACGGCTCTTTTTATGCACAGAGAAAATGAAGCGGTGAGCCAAAAGGTGCGTACCTTACATCAATCTGGTGTCCGTGTTGGGGATGCATGAACGAAAAATTGCACAGTAGATCAGGATGGACAATGACAACATTACGAAAAATGGTGATCTAAGTAATCCTAGAACTAACAGTAGAGGACACGCTGTGTGCATTTTTTCAACCTTTTGGCATTCGTTGCAGTACATGAACTTGTATTCACTATGTTTTGGCTTTGCTCAAAATAAGAAATATAGCCGAGTTGGAATTGTCGAGTCCTAACAGTAAATTTAATTGAAAAAAAATCTTCTTGGAGCTACTCAACATGCCGGTTTTGTACTTCTTACATTTAATTAACATTATCGCTTAGAACATGTTCAAAAGTTCTGTAATTCGTTGTATTCGTAGTTGTTGCTGATGTAGTTTTCATTATCTCCAGGCAAAGATCAATCATTCTAACATCTTTCTCTACACTACCCAATAAATCGTCACCACTAGATTGGATAGTTTGTTTGGCCTATTGATTCAAATCTACAACAACTAATTGAGCAATCAGAAAGATTTCTAAAACGTTTTTTAACACATTCACTTAGTCCTAGTAGGGCCCTCCTTAACCGTGCGGTAAAATACGCGGCTACAAAACAAGACCATGCTGAGGGTGGCTGGGTTCGATTCCCGGTGCCGGTCTAGGCAAATTTTGGATTGAAAATTGTCTCGACTTCCCTGGGCATAAAAGTATCATCGTGTTAGCTTTATGATATACGAATGCAAAAATGGTAACTTGGCTTAGAAACCTCGCAGTTAATAACTGTGGAAGTGCTTAATGAACACTAAGCTGCGAGGTGGCTCTGTCCCAGTGTGGGGATGTAATGCCGATAAGAAGAAGTAAGAAGACTTAGTCCTTGAAATAGGTAACCATTTACAAAATCATTATAACCTTCTACGTTTAGCTTGTCATTTGGTCGTCGTTGTCACATTAATGAAATGTTAGAAATGATTCTGTGCTACTTGCGAACTGTAACAGGAGTGCGTTGCTGGAGTATTTATATTTGCAATATTAATGATATGGGAGTATTACTTCAGCAGGGACTATGTGCAAGGGCTTGACGATCCCTCTCCAGGCCATCTGCGAGTTTTGCTGCTTGTCTAGGATGTGGTAGGGTCTGACAGTGGGCCCTGTTAAACTTCCATAAAAAGCTGCATGTATCTGTAAGTATGGTCCGCCAAAGCGACGGTGTGCCTCTCAAAGCGCACAAGCCCAAGTCCTGGTGTTATGTGGCACGCTGAACAGACCTGACACGACGGCCCTCCGACGAGACAGGCGGTTTGCGCAGGCCCAATAAGCCGCATTTAAAAACCACCATTCCGAACGACATAGAAGATAATACGACTCGAAACAATCGGTAACGACCTAGGCGACGAATGAAGGATCACAATTGAAAGCTTGGAACATGGAACTGCAAGTCGCTATATTTCGCAGGTTGCGATAGGATAATCTACGATTAAATACATCCCCGCAACTTCGACGTCGTCGAAAATCTGCTGGACAGGACAGAAAGTGTGAAAAAGTGGGCATCGAGCGGCAACCAACGCTGTGGCACCACCAACGAGCTGGAAACCGCCTTCATTGTGCTGGGAAAGACGCGCCAATGCGTGATTGGGTGACAGCTAATCAACACAAGGATGTGCAAGCTGAGGATACAAGACCGTTTCTTCAACTATAGCATCATCAACGTGCACTGCCCACACGAAAGGAGACCCGACGACAAGAAAGTAGCGTTCTATGCACAGCTAGAGCAGACATATAATGGATGCCCACTGCGGGACGTCAAAATCGTCATCGGTGACATGAACGCTCAGGTAGGAAGGGAGGAAATGTATAGACCGGTCATCGGACCGGATAGTCTGCACACCGTATCGAATGACAACGGCCAACGATGCATAAACTTCGCAGCCTCCGCGGAATGGTAGTCCGAAGCACCTTCTTTCCCCGCAAAAATATCCACAAGGCCACATGGAGATCACCTAACCAAGAAACGGAAAACCAAATCGGCCACGTTCTAATTGACGGTAAATTCTTCTCCGACATCACGAATGTACGTACTTACTGCAGTGCGAATATTGAATCCAAACACTATCTCGTTGCGTAGAGTGTCTGCGCTCAAAACTCTCGACGGTGTACACCACGCGTCAGAGTCGTCCGCCGCGGCTAAACATTTGGCGGCTACAAGACAGTAGACTAGCCCGAGCCTACGCGCAGCATCTTGAAGTAGCACTCCCAACGGGAGAGCAACAGGCGCAGAGGCGCAGCATCTCTTGAAGACGGCTGGAGAGATATTCGATCCGCCATTGGAAGCACCGCATCCGCTGCACTAGTCGCGGTGCTCCCGGATCATATAAATGGCTGGTATGACGGCGAATGTGAGCAGTTAGTTGAGGAGAAGAATGCAGCATGGGCGAGATTGCTGCAACTCCGCACGAGGGCGAACGATGCACGATACAAACGGCAGCGAAACAGACAGAACTCGATTTTTCGGAGGATGAAGCGCCAGCAGGAAGATCGAGACCGTGAAGAGACGGAGCAACTGTACCGCGCTAATAACGCTGGAAAGTACTATGAGAAGTTAAGCCGTTCACGTAATGGCCACGTACCACCGCCCGATATGTAAAAGGACATGAACGGGAACCTTCTTACAAACGAGCGTGAGGTGATCCAAAGGTGGCGACTGCACTACGAGAGCACCTGAATGGCGATATGGCAGACAACTGTGGCGGTATGGTGATGAACCTAGGAGCACGCGCGCAGGACATACGACTTCCGGCTCCGAATATTCAGGTAATCCAGGAGGAGATCGGCCGGCTGAAGAACAACAAAGCCCCTGGGGTTAACCCACTACCAGGAGAGCTATTTAAACACGGTGGTGAGGCACTGGCTAGAGCGCTGCACTGGGTAATTACCAAGGTTTGGGAGGATAAGGCTCTGCCGCAGGAGTGGATGGAGTGTGTTGTGTCCCATCTACAAAAAGCGCGATTAGCTGGATTGTAGCAACTACCGCACAATCACCCTGCTGAACGCCGCCTACAAGGTACTCTCCCAAATTTTATGCCGTCGACTAACACCAATTGCAGGAGAGTTCGTGGGGCAATTTGTGAGTGAACGCTCTACCACAGATCAGGTGTTCTACGTACGTCAGGTATTGCTGAAATGCCGCTAATGCAACTTGCCCACACATCATCTTTTTATCGACTTCAAAGCCTCATATGATACAATCGATCGGGACCAGCGATAGCAGCTAATGCACAAAAACAAATTTCCGGATAAACTGATACTGTTGATCAATGCGACGATGTATCGGGTGATGTGCGTAGTTCGAGTCTCAAGGGCATTCTCGAGTCTCTTTGAAAAGCGCAGAGGGTTACGGCAAAGTGATGGTCTTTCGTGTCTGCTATTCAACATCGCTTTGGAAGGGGTAATACGAAGGGCAGGGATTGACACGAGTGGTATGATTTTCAAAAGTCCGTCCAGTTATTTGGTTTCGCCGACGACATTGATATCATGGCACGTAACTTTGAGAGGATGGAGGAAGCCTACATCAGACTGAAAAGCGAAGCTAAACGGATTGGACTAGTCATCAATACGTCGAAGACGAAGTACATGATAGGAAGAGGCTCAAGAGAGGTCAATGTAAATCAACTTTTCGCGAAATCTAAAATGACAGTTCAAGCGTTAACCGTGTTAGTGTATGTATTATACAAATTTCAACATAGTATAAGTGTGAGCGTCAAAGTATATTCTTGCATAATGTTATGATGTGGTAAAAACTGTAAAGTATGTACAATTCCAATTTTTCTAGTCGATTTTTACACTTACCCCCTTTTTCCACTTCCCCCAGTGTACCTTATATGAATCGTGTACAGCATTATAGCTTTAACTTTAATTGCTATCCCTGTTTCCCTTCCACTTGTCACATCCGCATAGCATGAAACGTGGATTATGATTGCCTTTGGTCGAGTCGTTCCTTATCTGGTAAATAGTCCAGATGGTTAGCGCTAGATGTGTTAAGTGTGGAGGGTCCGGGTTCAATTCCCGTCTTTGGCCAATTTTTTTTGTATGGTTGCTGAGGTTGTCGAAGTCTACAGCATTTCACTCCTCGATGGGGTGGGAGTGTAAAATAATGCCGTTTTCGATTATTGCTGAGTCGGACCTAGTTCTGCACTGGATCCGCTCTAACAGCTGTCAAAACGTTCGGTTATTCGTTCAGGTTGGATCGCGATCCGCACCAGATCCGACCCCAATTGAATGAGGTTCGCTCTGCCGATTTATCGAGATCCAACCTAGGTTCACCAATACATTCGAACACAAACTGTCAAACTGGTGTTTATGTTTACGCTAAAGGAAAATTAAAACGTAAAAGACACGGATGGGTTTTTGATTTTATTTGTTTCATTTGTTAAATTTAACAATTTTGTTGCTGTCTTCCTAGCAAAAATGGATTATTTTAATTGTGTGATGTCTTTAAGTTTCTCTGACGGTGAATCGGATTCAGATATCGACATATTTTTCGCTGATTACCTCAGATGGTAGCTCCATTATAAACAAAATGAGTGTTAAAAATGTTGTTGAAAATGTGATGTATAAAATGCAGTGACGAGAAGGTAGCTGCTATTTATTCACTATTACGTTGTGTATTCGAACATATACTATTAATAGGAAAATAGCGTACCAGAGTATCTGCCGCTATGAAGTTATTTATACCGAAATGTTCATAACATTATTTTATTCATTATTGCAGTTCTTTGAATAATTTGTTTGAGGTTACGGATTTGAAGAATATAAACATAATGTTTTAACCCTGGCATTAACCATTTATAAGGCAGTTGCAACAATATTGCCATGTACAAATTTATTGTATTTATTTGTAAATAATTATTTATAAATAAATTCAAAAGTCTATTTAGGAACAGTTTTTATACGAATTGAGCATAATTTTTGAGTGGAAGAAGGATTTTTAGTTGTAATTCGTTAAAAACCCGACAAAGACATATTTTATCCCGTTGATATTTATTATGTTGAATCTCCTGTTTAGATTATGTAGTGAAATATTATTTGCCTCTCTTGTAAATATGGTTTTTGCAGTTCGGATGAAATCACAATTTATCTCAAAGGGTCCTCTCTTGGGAGAAAAATAGTAAAAAAAAAAATGCAAGTAGCAAAAAAGAATGCTGTTTCACTCTTATTGTAAGAGTTGATTCTTTGTTATAAAATAAAAGGCCGCAAATCTCAATAAACTCTGAATTGGAATTTTTACAAAGTTTTTTCATATTTTCTTGTTTTGTTCCATTTGAATGACATAGTATATAATTCAAATCTACTGTAACACAATCACTGTTACCCAAAAAGCCATATAAAATCAGCATAATAGTTTATCGGGAAACACGGATTGGCATAAATTCTTTCACGGCAATACATTGTCGTCGTCATTCATCACAAGCTCATAATCACGTAAATTTATTGATGGATAGTAATTTTTTAAATTTAACAATTAACAGAAGAAACGTCTGATTTCCCCCATAATTCATAAAACAAGATATAGATAAAATATGTCTGTTTCTGCCAGCTGATAAAAGTGCGAATTGAAAACAAAAAAGATGATAGGGCGAGTTCTCACTAATACCATCATACTGACACGACCCCGATTCGTTTTTCGTTCGGTTATTCAGAGTCGGGATCGGACCTGACCCAGGTTTAAAACCGAAAACGACATAAGATTCAATGCAGACACTAACACATAACCAATTCTTATTTTCTCGTGACCGGAGACCTAATGCAAGGCCCTGCCGTTTACTTAATACAACCTGTGCATATGTCGCAAAGTATGGCAAACTGTACGCGAAACTAATGCGAGATTGCACTAAAATGTTACAATCTCTGGTTTGGTGTACGTACTTTGGACTCCGTAAGACGCTCCGATCGAATAAAGTTCGCCGCCGTACCAAACTGACTATCTACAAAACGCTAATAAGACCGGTAGTTCTCTACGGACACGAGACCTGGACGATGCTCGTGGAGGACCAACGCGCACTGGGAGTTTTTGAAAGAAAAGTGTTGCGTACCATCTATGGTGGGGTGCAGATGGCGGACGGTACGTGGAGGAGGCGATTGAACCACGAGTTGCATCAGCTGTTGGGAGAACCATCCATCGTTCACACCGCGAAAATCGGAAGACTGCGGTGGGCCGGGCACGTAGCCAGAATGTCGGACAGTAATCCGGTGAAAATGGTTCTCAACAACGATCCGACGGGAACAAGAAGGCGAGGTGCACAGCGGGCAAGGTGGATCGATCAGGTGGAGGACGATTTGCGGACCCTCCGCAGACTGCGTGGTTGGCGAAGTGCAGCCATGGACCGAGCTGAATGGAGAAGGCTTTTATGTGCAGCTCAGGCCACTCCGGCCTTAGTCTGATAATAAATAAATAAATAAATTGAAAGGGGTAATACGAAGGGCAGGGATCGACACGAGTGGTACGATTTTCACAAAGTCCGTCCAGTTATTTGGTTTCGCCGACGACATAGATATTGGAGGAAGATTTGCGGACCCTCTTCAGACTACGTGATTGGCGACGTGCAGCCATGAACCGAGCTGAATGGAGAAGACTTCCATGTATTGCGCAGGCCACTCCGGCCTTAATAATGGTAATAAAATGAAATAAAACAATATGCTGTACGTGGGGCCTCCAGTTTGTATTGGTGGTGATGAACTCGAGGTGGTTGAAAAATACGAAAAATACTTGGGCTCACTGGTGACCTCCAATAACGATACCAGCAGAGAATTTCGGAGACGCATCATGGCAGGAAATCGTACGTACTTTGGACTCCGCAAAACGTCCCGATCGAATAGAGTTCGCCGCCGTACCAAACTGACTATCTACAAAACCCTTATTAAACCGGTAGTCCTCTATGGACACATTGGGAGTTTTCGAAAGGAAAGTGCTGCGTACCATCTACGGTGGGGTGCAGATGGCGGACGGTACGTAGAGGAGGCGAATGAACCACGAGTTGCATCAGCTGTTGGGAGAACCATCCATCGTTCACACCGCGAAAATCGGAGGACTGCGGTGGGCCGGGCACGTAGCCAGAATGTCGGACAGTAATCCGGTGAAAATGGTTCTCGACAACGACCCGACGGGAACAAGAAGGCGAGGTGCACAGCCGTCAAGGTAGATCGATCAGGTGGAGGGCGATTTGCGGACCCTCCGCAGACTGCGTGGTTGGCGACGTGTAGCAATGGCCCGAGCTGAATGGAGAAGACTTCTGTGTATTGCACAGGGCACTCCGGCCTTGGAGAAAGGCTATACCCGTGTAGCGACAGAGGAAGACAACTTTTGTACTGAACAAAATAGGAAATGATACTTGCCGTTGGGGTTGGCCATTAACCCCAAGAATCCACAGAAGCTTAGACTGATCTGGGACGCTCTCGTAAAAGGTTTGTCCTTTAATTCCATGGTTCTTCCTGGACCGGATTTACTAACGCCATTAACAAGTGTGCAGTATCGATTCAGGCAGCGACGTGTTGCAATAACTGGTGATATAAAGGAAATGTATCATCAGTTTAAAATAATAAAAAGAGACCAGAAGTCACAGATGTTTCTTTACCGCAAAAATCCGGCGGATGAGCCTACCGTTTTCGTGATGAATGTGGGTATTTTCGGCGCTGCCTGTTCGCCGTGTTCAGCCCAGTATATAAAAAATAAAAATGCGGAAGAGTTCGGAGATATCTTCCCAGATGCAACAGAAGCAATCATCACAAACACTTGTAAAGGAATAGAGTTCGGATCTCGATGTGGCAGAGTCGGTGCTAGGTATCCGCTGGTTACCGCAATCCGATGAATTAACCTTCTCTGCATACATTCCTGGTGCGGTGCATTCATTCCTGGTTCCTCCTACGTAGTACTGTATGTCCAAAGACTGTCATGAGTGTGTATGACCCACTTGGATTTCTTGCCACATACGTAATTTGACTGTAAGGACGTTGCCAACATTATCATTGGTCTAAAATTAATGAAACCCTCAAGCATGTACAGTCAGAATAGTTATTCTATCCCTTTATGGCTATTCAATTGGTGAACTCTGCAATGTGCATAATATTTATTCTTGGCCATTCACGACTAAGGGATCGTGCACTAATAACGTAAGCACTTACGCAGGGAGGGGGATCTGCCATTTTCTTACGCTCCATATATAAAAAAAGATTTGTATGGGAAAAATCTTAGGGGGAGAGGGGGTTAAAAAACTCAGAAAAATTGCTTTCGTAATTAGTGTACGGCCCCTTATAACTAGGAAGTGTACAATCAATCAAGCTAAGCTAGGGACCATTTCGGCTAAATAACATTTTGGTTAATTGCTATAAGCCACCGAAAGTAGTAATTGATTACAATTCATTCATTTTCATTTATTTAGTTAACATCTAAACAGATAACACTGAATCAACAATTTGACGCCACAATGCACGGTTCGAGGCCGCATCTTTCCATCCTCGGATACGCCCCACGCTCGCCAAGTCGTTCTGCACCTGGTCTGCCCATCTCGCTCGCTGCGCTCCACGCCGTCTCGTACCTGCCGGATCGGAAGCGAACACCATCTTTGCAGGGTTGCTGTCTGGCATTCTTGCAACATGTCCTGCCCATCGTACCCTTCCGGCTTTAGCTACCTTCTGGATACTGGGTTCGCCGTAGAGTTGGGCGAGCTCATGGTTCATTCTTCGCCGCCACACACCGTCTTCTTGCACACCGCCAAAGATGGTCCTAAGCACCCGTCTCTCGAATACTCCGAGTGCTTGCAAGTCCTCCTCGAGCATTGTCCATGTTTCATGTCCGTAGAGGACAACCGGTCTTATTAGCGTCTTGTACATGACACATTTGGTGCGGTGGCAAATCTATTTGACCGCAGTTTCTTCTGGAGCCCGTAGTAGGCCCGACTTCCACAGATGATGCGCTTTCGTATTTCACGACTAACGTTATTGTTGTCAGCCGTTAGCAAGGATCCGAGGTAGACGAATTCCTCGACCACCTCGAAGGTATCCCCGTCTATCGTAACACTGCTTCCCAGGCGGGCCCTGTCGCGCTCGGTTCCGCCCACAAGCATGTACTTTGTCTTTGACGCATTCACCACCAGTCCAACACGTTTCAGGCGGGTGTACAGTTCTGCCACCTTTGCAAATGTTCGGCCGACAATGTCCATGTCATCCGCGAAGCAAATAAATTGACTGGATCTGTTGAAAATCGCACCCGGCTGTTACACCCTGCTCTCCGCATGACACCTTCTAGCGCAATGTTGAACAACAGGCACGAAAGTCCATCACCTTGTCTTAGTCCCCGGCGCGATTCGAACGAACTGGAGTGTTCGCCCGAAATCTTCACACAGTTTTGCACACCATCCACCGTTGCTTTGATCAGTCTGGTAAGCTTCCCAGTGAAGCTGTTCTCGTTCATAATTTTCCATAGCTCTACGCGGTCTATACTGTCGTATGCCGCCTTGAAATCAACGAACAGATGGTGCGTTGGGACCTGGTATTCACGGCATTTTTGAAGGATTTGCCGTACAGTAAAGATCTGGTCCGTTGTCGAGCGGCCGTCAACGAAGCCGGCTTGATAACTTCCCACGAACTCGTTCACTAATGGTGACAGACGACGGAAGATGATCTGGGATATCACTTTGTAGGCGGCATTAAGGATGGTGATCGCTCGAAAGTTCTCACACTCCAGTTTGTCGCCTTTCTTGTAGATGGGGCATATAACCCCTTCCTTTCACTCCTCCGGTAGCTGTTCGGTTTCCCAGATTCTGACTATCAGTATGTGCAGGCAAGTGGCCAGCTTTTCCGGGCCCATCTTGATGAGCTCAGCTCCGATACCATCCTTACCAGCTGCTTTATTGGTCTTTAGCTGTTGAATGGCATCCTTAACTTCCCTCAAGGTGGGGGCTGGTTGGCTTCCATCGTCCGCTGAACTGACGTAGTCTCCTCCGCTGCCTTGACTTTCACTGCCTGTACTCTCAGCGCCATTCAGATGTTCCTCGTAGTGCTGCTTCCACCTTTCGATCACCACACGTTCGTCCGTCAAGATGCTCCCATCCTTATCCCGGCACATTTCGGCTCGCGGCACGAAGCCTTTGCGGGATGCGTTGAGCTTCTGATAGAACTTGCGTGTATCTTGAGAACGGCACAGCTGTTCCATCTCCTCGCACTCCGCTTCTTCCAGGCGGCGTTTCTTCTCCTGAAAAAGGCGGGTCTGCTGTCTCCGCTTCCGTCTATAACGTTCCACGTTCTGCCGTGGTCGATTTGTGATTCTGTCTGCAGTGGTGATCTCCAGGTGTACCGATACGGGAGGCTGTGTTGGAAGTAGGTGCTACGAATGGCCATATTCTTGGAGGCGGCGAAATCAATTAGTCGTAGGCCGTTTTCGTTCGTCAGCCGGTGTGCGCTGAACTTTCCAATAGTCGGTCTAAACTCCTCCTCTTGGCCAACCTCAGCGTTCAAATCTCCTATGATGATTTTGACGTCGTGGCTTGGGCAGCTGTCGTACTCACGTTCCAACTGCGCGTAGAATGCGTCCTTATCATCATCAGTGCTTCCGGAGTGTGGGCTATGGACGTTGATTATGCTGAAGTTGAAGAACCGGCCTTTGATCCTCAACCTGCACATTCTTTCATTGATCGGCCACCACCCGATCACGCGCCTTTGCATATCGCCCATCACTATGAAAGCTGTTCCCAGCTCGTGTGTGTTGCCGCAGCTCTGGTAGATGGTATGATTACGTCTAAACGTTCGCACCATTGATCCCTTCCAACAAACCTCCTGCAGCGCTACGATGCCGAATCCACGGTCCTTGAGCACATCGGCGAGTATGCGTGTGCTCCCGATGAAGTTGAGAGATTTGCAGTTCCAAGAACCGAGTTTCCAATCGCTAGTCCCTTTTCGTCGCAGTGGTCTTCGCCGATGGTTCCGGTCCGTACTCTCTTGTTGATTGTTATTTATGATTTTTTAAAGGCTGGCTTGCAGGGCCTGACACCAAACCCCCTAAATTTCCGGAGGACCATTCCTCCTTATTTCCGGTGGACCATGGTGCACAGTTTCACTTAGAGTCCCTCGCTGGCACTCGGACGATGATCAGCCGCCCCTAACATGGAGAACAGACGCTGTTGTGAGCCGATCCTGACATGGAGAACAGACGCTCAATAAGATTTGCACCTCCGGAGAGGAACAACGACCCATGTCCCTCTCAGCATACGACCATAGTTCCCACCGGGGTTGGTTACCCGATCATCCCTAAGGTTGCTTGTATCCCGGCCAGCGCCAAGAGGAGGTAGGGATAGGAGTTGCTAAGGACCGCGAAATGGGGTCTATTTTATTACTTCAGATACGCGAAGTACCAATGGTACGCTTTACCCAGCATTTGCCGTGCCATTGATTACAATGTATATCTTAAAACTCGTGTTGCACAACATGTGAAAGATTTAATTCGTTTAGTAAAATGCATTGGAGAGTAACCACTTCCTTCGGTGGGCTTGGTCGCACGACCCCAGTAAGATAGACAGGTGCTTTCCCTACTAACCTACGAAGGACCTCTCGTCCTTCGCAGCTCAGCGGGTACTGATGAGAACAAATTTCTAACACCGAATTCTCGCCATTTATTTTCAATATCAAGTCTTTCACACGTATTACTTTGTACACGACTGATGCAGACTTCTACAAATTTAAATCGGCATGGAAAATTATAGATCAGGAAAATTATAAAACGGCGGCGCGCCGATTAAAAAATGTCGGCGGTTGTTTGATGCAAAAAACTGTCGGCAGCGGCGCACACCTCTAGTCTCATTATTTCCTAAAGAGGTCGGACTATGGGCTCAAAAGTTATGGACAAAATGCATTTTATTATAATGCACTTTCACGAGTGGATTAAACATTTTTTTTTTTTTTCAAATGGATTCATTCATTCATTTATTTAGTCTACATCTATACAGATAACACTGAATCAACAATTTGACGCCACAATACACGGTTCGAGGCCGCATCTCTCCATCCTCGAATACGCCCCACGCTCGCCAAGTCGTTCTGCACCTGGTCTGCCCATCTCGCTCGCTGCGCTCCACGTCGTCTCGTACCTGCCGGATCGCAAGCGAACACCATCTTTGCAGGGTTGCTGTCCGGCATTCTTGCAACATGCCCTGCCCATCGTACCCTTCCGGCTTTAGCTACCTTCTGGATACTGGGTTCGCCGTAGAGCTGGGCGAGCTCATGGTTCATTCTTCGCCGCCACACACCGTCTTCTTGTACACCGCCAAAGATGGTCCTAAGCACCCGTCTCTCGAATACTCCGAGTGCTTGCAAGTCCTTCTCGAGCATTGTCCATGTTTCATGTCTGTAGAGGACTACCGGTCTTATTAACGTCTTGTACATGACACATTTGGTGCGGTGGCGAATCTTTTTCGACCGCAGTTTCTTCTGGAGCCCGTAGTAGGCCCGACTTCCACAGATGATGCGCCTTCGTATTTCACGACTAACGTTGTTGTCAGCCGTTAGCAAGGATCCGAGGTAGACGAATTCCTCGACCACCTCGAAGGTATCCCCGTCTATCGTAACGCTGCTTCCCAGGCGGACCCTGTCGCGCTCGGTTCCACCCACAAGCATGTACTTTGTCTTTGACGCATTCACCACCAGTCCAACTTTTGTTGCTTCACGTTTCAAGCGGGTGTACAGTTCTGCCACCTTTGCAAATGTTCGGCCGACAATGTCCATGTCATCCGCGAAGCAAATAAATTGACTGGATCTGTTGAAAATCGTTCCCCGGCTGTTACACCCGGCTCTCCGCATGACACCTTCTAGCGCAATGTTGAACAACAGGCACGAAAGTCCATCACCTTGTCTTAGTCCCCGGCGCGATTCGAACGAACTGGAGTGTTCGCCCGAGATCTTCACACAGTTTTGCACACCATCCACCGTTGCTTTGATCAGTCTGGTAAGCTTTCCAGGAAGCTGTTCTCGTCCATAATTTTCCATAGCTCTACGCGGTCTATACTGTCGTATACCGCCTTGAAATCAACGAACAGATGGTGCGTTGGGACCTGGTATTCACGGCATTTTTGAAGGATTTGCCGTACAGTAAAGATCTGGTCCGTTGTCGAGCGGCCGTCAACGAAGCCGGCTTGATAACTTCCCACGAACTCGTTCACTAATGGTGACAGACGACGGAAGATGATCTGGGATATCACTTTGTAGGCGGCATTAAGGATGGTGATCGCTCGAAAGCTCTCACACTCCAGTTTGTCACCTTTCTTGTAGATGGGGCATATAACCCCTTCCTTCCACTCCTCCGGTAGCTGTTCGTTTTCCCAGATTCTGACTATCAGTTTGTGCAGGCAAGTGGCCAGCTTTTCCGGGCCCATCTTGATGAGCTCAGCTCCGATACCATCCTTACCAGCTGCTTTATTGGTCTTTAGCTGTTGAATGGCATCCTTAACTTCCCTCAAGGTGGGGGCTGGTTGGCTTCCATCGTCCGCTGAACTGACGTAGTCATCTCCTCCGCTGCCTTGACTTTCATTGCCTGTACTCTCAGCGCCATTCAGATGTTCCTCGTAGTGCTGCTTCCACCTTTCGATCACCACACGTTCGTCCGTCAAGATGCTCCCATCCTTATCCCGGCACATTTCGGCTCGCGGCACGAAGCCTTTGCGGGATGCGTTGAGCTTCTGATAGAACTTGCGTGTATCTTGAGAACGGCACAGCTGTTCCATCTCCTCGCACTCCGCTTCTTCCAGGCGGCGTTTCTTCTCCTGAAAAAGGCGGGTCTGCTGTCTCCGCTTCCGTCTATAACGTTCCACGTTCTGCCGGGTACCTTGCTGCAGCGCGACCGCCCGCGCTGCGTCCTTCTCCTCCAGAATCTGTCTGCACTCTTCGTCGAACCAATCGTTCCGTCGACTTCGACCCATATAGCCGACGTTGTTCTCCGCTGCGTCGTTAATGGCTGCTTTGACTGTATTCCAGCAGTCCTCAAGAGGGGCCCCATCGAGCTCACCCTCTTCCGGCAACGCTGCCTCGAGATGCTGCGCGTATGCAGTGGCGACATCAGGTTGCTTCAGTCGCTCTAGGTCGTACCGCGGCGGTCGTCGGTACCAAACATTGTTGATGACGGATAGTTTTGGGCGCAGTTTAACCATCACCAGATAGTGGTCAGAGTCGATGTTAGCGCCACGATATGTCCTGACGTCGATAATGTCGGAGAAGTGCCGTCCATCAATCAGAACGTGGTCGATTTGTGATTCTGTCTGCAGTGGTAGATGGTATGATTACCTCTAAACGTTCGCACCATTGATCCCTTCCAACAAACCTCCTGCAGCGCTACGATGCCGAATCCACGGTCCTTGAGCACATCGGCGAGTATGCGTGTGCTCCCGATGAAGTTGAGAGATTTGCAGTTCCACGAACCGAGTTTCCAATCGCTAGTCCCTTTTCGTCGCAGTGGTCTTCGCCGATGGTTCCGGTCCGTACTCTCTTGTTGATTGTTCGTTGCTTATGATTTTTAAAGGCTGGCTTGCAGGGCCTGACACCAAACCCCCTAAATTTTCGGAGGACCATTCCTCCTTATTTCCGGTGGACCATGGTGCACAGTTTCACTTAGAGTCCCTCGCTGGCACTCGGACGATGATCAGCCGCCCCTAACATGGAGAACAGACGCTGTTGTGAGCCGATCCTGACATGGAGAACAGACGCTCAATAAGATTTGCACCTCCGGAGAGGAGCAAACCCCCCCCCTTCCCTGTCAGCATACGACCATAGTTCCCACCGGGGTTGGTTACCCGATCTTCCCTAAGGTTGCTCGTATCCCGGCCAGCACCGCGGGGAGGTAGGGATAGGAGTTGCTGGGTAAGAGGCTAAGGACCGCGAGATGGGGTCTATTTTATTCCTTCAGGTACGCGAAGTACCAATGGTACGCTTTACCCAGCATTTGCCGTGCCAAATGGATGTAATCGAAAAATTATCGAAACACATTTTCAAGATAAACATTGAAAAATTTCGTAATTTAACGAAAACAGTGGAGAAACATATTTGAAGTTATGGCTTTCAATCTTCTTAAGCTCAAAAACGGGTTTTACGTTTTTATTGCACAAAAACGAAAAACTCGTATTTGAGCATAAAAAGACTGAAAGCCACAACATCAAATATCACTATCATAGTCTACTTCTCCTACACAGAGGAGCAACTAAATAAACTGTTTGCCTTTCCCCTGTTTTGCGCACGTACAGACATACACACATACATCACCTCAACTCGTCGAGCTGAGTCGATTAATATATAACAGTCTGGGTCTCCGGACCTTCTATCGGAAGATTGTTTTTGGAGCGAACATATCTCGCTCAACAATTGATTAGGGCCTACAATGAAAAGTAAACAAATTCAATTTTAATACCCTTTGATAGCATCCTCTAAAAGCTACTAATAGTATAAAAATGTTCCGCATCTTCAATTGAATTACTTAGAAAAAACTAATTTTTAATTGGGCCTATAACGTGTTATTTTCAAAATATTTGTAGGTCCACCCTAAAAACGGCCAAGCCACTCGTTTTTTTCTGTCTGGGATATGCCTTCTCCAACTTCGGGCCGATAACGAGAATTTTTCCGAACTGTCATCGGCCCGACCTCGGAGAGAGAAAATTTCCTCCCGAAAAGCCTTATCCCGTGTTTACTTTCGAAAAATGCCATAAACAAAGGGTCTATGAATGACAAGCAAATGCAGAATGACTTATCAAGAAGGCCTATCCCGGAGAAAAAAATTAAAATAGACTTAAACTTTTATTTTAACGATTTCGACACATTTTTGCATGTTTTCGATGCAATTAAGGTTATGGATGGATAGATAGTGCTGATTATGTGCTTTTAGGAGTTTTGGCTGCTTAAAATATCATAAACCTGGGAAATAGGAATAGAAATTGTGATGCATTTTTTTCGAACGGCATTTTCTCAGTGTTTACGTTTTGGCTGTAGGCCCTTTTCAAATGTTACGCGAGATATAGCCTTTACGTGAAAGGCAAATCTGTTCATATCTCCCCGGTGGTCGGTATTCTTGGATGTCCGAAATGTGATCAAGTGTACCAAATATTTTACAAAAACATTTAAAAAAAAACCTAACAGCCTGTTCATATGACAAGTATTATGTCATGATAATGAGTATCTGAATGCCAAAGTTCTCTGACCTAGTTGCCATTTAATATGATATTATGTAAGAAACCTCGTAATCTAACAGGCTTTAATAGACAATATCTTGATACATATTTGAATCAGCTATTTTTATAGCTGCAGATCATCACAATTATCTCCGAAGCAAAGAATCGGCCTCAAATCATCTTATATTCAGTGCTAAAACTATTCATTAGTCTTATATTAAGTTAATCATTATGAAACATAGAACTATTTTACTAAATTACACTTCCTATAAATAGACTCTATTATTCTTTTGTACATTTGTACATACACCTCAATAAATTTGAAAATAGTAAAAACAAATTTCATATCCACACTGCCATCAAACTTTGGCACTTCGAAAGTTAAATAATGCAATAATCACAAATCAAATACAAAATCCTATTTCAGTTCTCTCTCGACACCTCATAGCAAAAACTAGCTCGAGTCTCACCAAACTGTCAACACATTTGAATTAATGGGATTGTTCCCGTCAACATCAAACTTCACCTACGATTAAGCTAAATCAACTAAATCGCCCGACGTAATCCAACAAATGTGATTAAGACTGCAAAACATTTCGAGCAACACGTCGTAGAGCCATGTCCATCCTGTCGAACGACGTCGTGTACTCTCGAGCATGCATAAACTCCACTATCAAACTCGTCAGCTTTATGGCGATAAAACACGCGACCCCCCGGCCTGGTGGCAACAATGAAGACATAATCTCAACCTCAATCCGCACCACCCGGTGCACTGATGGGAATGTACGCAGCGGTTGGTAACACTCCTTAGCATAAATGCCATCCTGCTGTATTGCCAATCCACGATACGAACAGGGAGCGGAGACAAAAACCGACCTCCCTATGGGTGACATTCTGTCGTGATTACGCGCTATTATTGGTAATCGTTCGCTGTTTTCTGTCTGTCAGTGATATGAAGCGGAATTGACACACTAAATGGTTGCCGGTTGATATACCCCGAGGAAAAGCGATATACGGCACACGTTCGATCGTTGTGTGGAAAAGGAACGGCGGTGTAGCTGCGGTATGTGCAATTGGCGGTATCTCCTTGGGACGTGTTCGACAGAATCAGGATTTGTCATCAATTGCTATTGTATTAGGTCACAGCCGGAATAAAATATCACTTTATGTAGAGTCGATAATTTGCACTAATTTAATAATTTATAATTCGTTCTTCTATTTTAATATTTAATCCTCACACATATAAATCTATCCACACACACATTTACTCTTAACTCGATTCATTAACAGGTACACATCTGCTGTTCCATTTTGCAATCAAAACTTCTGTTGGACAAAAGTACCTTTATCCTGAAGTCTGTATGTAATGAGGGGCCCGACGAGACTGAAGGATGCCTCAATAAAATTCCATCAACATGTTATCGCTGCACGAGGAAACCCCACTCGGAATGAACATGGATACCGTCCCGAAAGGACATGCGCGTCCCGAGGTGCACCGGAATTTTCCGAACTTCATCCGTTATTCCAGTCATCATCGGTGGCAGGATTCAACCATTCTTGCGGCATGAATTTGGAATGTTATTTTCCCGTTCTTTTCAAGGACTCGGTAGGTGTTTTGGAGGTCGTCTTATGAGGATTCATTCGCAGTACATGAACCAAAACAAAAGTTCATCGTCGATAGACGCTGACTGCTTGCTCACCGCTGATTGTGAATTGGATCTAAATGGTTGGTGCTATTGGTCACATGAATTCAATTTCCCTTACAGACAGTGTGGAAAGTAACGATGCGAGCTGAGGCTTTGGGCTTCCCATCTTCACCGTTGGAGGTGAATATGATTATCGGACTGAGATCATTATTTCGAGTATACTTCATACAAAATGGGCATAGTGTACGTATTTTGATTATCAATAATAAAAGTTATTTGATGACATTTTGAGTAAAAAATCAATTATCTTTGAGCTGGAAGCGGCAAAACATTAACTTAATCAAATCGCTACGAATCCGGCAACCAGGAGGCCTCTCATCATGCTGACCAAACTGTCTGGTGCACACCGTAGGAAAGCTACTATCCCGTACGAGGGGAAAGGATTGTCTGGCGAACATTTTCGATTGTCTATTTTCAGGATCCCATTGTAGAGCGGCGCGAAACCAAAGGCAAATATATTTGTTTGCAATTCCTGATCATAATTACTGATTTACAGTTCATCTTTGAGTGATAAAACGGCCTACTTTTCCATTCCAACGAAATAGGTGCTTTAATGACCAATATGGGTTGCATTAAATCCATAATGTAACACCCAAGATGAATACACCACTAGGTGTTCCAATCTGCCAAATTCACGATTCAGCCATCTTGGATTTTAGTATGGGAGAGCCAGCCGGTTTGTTGTCGTTTTGCACTGAAAATGAATTTTTCACCCCCGCCTTCTTCTCTTCCACAAACTAAGCACATTGCAACACCTAGCTGTGTATTCATCTTGGTAACACCAACATTAGCACGGTAGTTACATGACAACATTCTGCTGAATTAGCTTGAGTAAATGTTCGAAAAGTGTATTCTCTGCGTCGCGTAGTAAATGAAATAGTTTGAGGGGCATAACATCACAATTTTTCAATTGCAAGTTCATCTATCGCTTCATGGTATGTTGAGCTATGCAATGTGGCACGATAATATGTAATCAGATAGTTCTCTGCAGCCACATGATTTATTCGCAAGAATGATCATGTGGAGTAAATTTGACTGTAAAATTAGGTACAGATTTAACATACTAAAGCCCATTTTTTCGTCATAGCAAACAATAGCGGGTGCAACAAGTTGCAAAACTGATTTTTTTCAGCACTCGTGGTATTTAAACGTATAACTGTTCGTTTAAACGACAATGACTATCCTGAAAAGTTCCTTTATTTTCAATAAGGCGCCTTTTCAAACACTAAAGCAGGTAAACGAAATTGTCCATAAAGATAGCATCTTCATCGATTTGGCTGTCGTCAGCGGAAGTGAAATTTTCTGGCAGGATTCATTGGTTTTGTTTCTGTTAATCGTACGAAATAAAATCGATTTTCCGGGTCACCATTTTATACAAAAGAAGGTTGATCCGAGATGAATTTCCGTCAAAGTACATCATTTTATCATTCGGCGATGACAGAAAAATGCCCTTCGGTAGCATAATCACAAGCGCGCGTCGAAGGGAGAAGATCCAATAAATTTGTTCGAATGGTCCATTTTTGCCATCAACCCTTTTTGTTCAGAAAATGCTGGTTCTAAAAAGAACCAATTTTCTTTTCACAATACGCCTGCAACCAACCGGAATCTTTGCGCTGATGTTTGACTTCGTGTTGCTATTGTCCAACGTCCATTCGATGATTTTTCGCTAAGGCGCCATCATTTGGATTACATTTTCAGCATTGCCACTGGTGGCGCGGGACCGCAACAGACGCCATTTGTGCAATCAACCCTTTTGTCACATGAAATGCTAGTTCGTTGAGCTTGAATGATCTGCAGCAACCACCTCAATGACCACCACCAATGCGATCATTTTCCATTGAAACTCATCCTTGATCGAATGGTTCAAACAAAATTGGAAATCCATCGAGAAAAAGCTGAGATATTAACGAACAAGTCTATTATATTTTCGTGACGGTCTCCGATTTTCGCAATACTAAAGTGTATCTTAATATGGAGAAGACAGACGTAGTCCTACGTCAAAAAATTCTCTAAATAATGCGAAATTCTCATATGATCTACAGGTATACCTCGATTATATGGACTTTTTCGATGCAAAAAAGTCCATTTAATCGAATTTTCCATATAATCGAAGCAACATTTTTTTCTCAAAATTTGTGTTCAAAGATTAAATTTGTCTTAATACAATACAAAAATATCAATTTTCTGCATTACAGTCTAATCCGCATGTTTTGGCCCATTTTATGATGATTCAGTAGTTGTTGATTTTTTTAAGAACTGTTTTCAGCTGGCTTGCACACCATTCTAAGGTTACGTTAATAATGAAGACTTCGCCTAGCCTAATGTGGACGCAATAATGTACTGAGCCACGAATTCCAACTACAGTGCATAGCTGTTTTATTTCCAAAGCAAATACTATGCGTCCGAGAAATTTATGTTTTCGCTTCAAAAATAAACTTATCCTTATTCGATCGCAGCAAATTGAATTCGACGGAGAATTCAGTACTATTGTCTGCTATTGAAAATTGGCCGGATTTGACTATGGGCTCAGACTTTATGGCCAAAATACATTTTTTATAAAAAAAAGCGTAGAGATAGTCTCTCTTTTCCGGCACTCATCTTTGGCCGATCTGTTTGCAACAAGTTGCGTTTGATGGGGATTCTGACTATGAATTTGAATTCATATAAATAAGAGGACCTATCCATCTATCAGTGACATTTTCTTTAGTGCCGTTTGCACCTACACCTGTTAAAACCTGTTGTAAATATTTTGGACTATGTTTGTATGTTGAAGATAAGCCTCCTGTAATCCCGTTTCAAAATAAATTGTTGGTAATATTTTGGACTTGGTTCCTATGTTAAAGACAAGCACCCCTTAACCTAAATTTAAATCTACTCGCGTTTTCATGAACACCCCTCTCAATACGAAAGTAGCGCACAACTGTCATTTTTATTATTCAACGCATGCTGTCAATGAAAATAATAGTTGTGCGTTGCTTCCGTATTGATATTTAAATTTGGATTCCGGGAGGCTTGTCTGTAAAGAAGGATCGTACTTTCCGACAAGTTTAAAAACTAAAATGGCCTGTGTACTATTAAAACCGGGTAGGGACACGGCAGGTATTTTCGTCCATCGTCATAGGGGCTAAAACCATCGAAAGGAACGTCCTTCAGCTAGAACTCCACTATAGCAGAACGTATCTCCTGAGCTTACGATTTGATACGGATGAGTTTGTCAAAAAAGTTTCTCTTTTATTGGTTTTCGAGACTATGACGAAAAGACGAAAATACCTGCCTAAACCCTATATTTTTATTGATTTTATTTTCCGTCGGTCCATTTCCTCCCGGCTGATGCCAGGAAGACTTCATTTGAGCTTTACATATCGTACTCAAAAACGCGAACGGCGGGGCTGAAAAAAAACAAGTTTAAAGCTCAAACTAAAGTTTTTCGAAAGTTTCCTTTTTTGAAAATATGTTTATCGGCTACTATGAGTTCATTATTTCACCCTACACCAGAAATTTGTTGGGTACCCGGATAAAAAATATCATTAAAATATCATAAATTTTATTGTTACAACACCATTTAAAACATAATTTTTACCATTGAATATAATGGAATTTCGACAATAAAATCACATGAGAAATAATGGTTTTCCACTATAAAATGAATGGTAAATGGGACTTTTACAATTAAAAAGGGGGGTTGTTATGTATCTTTACAATAAAAAAATCGAAAATTTTCCATACAAAATTCGGAGCAAAACAATTGATTTTACGGTACTTCAATGGGATGATTTCGAGCGACAAAACAATAGAAAACATTGTGTTTTAAATGTTTTCAATTACTGTTTCTATTGTTTTACAATAGAAATACAACAGGATTTAGAATACATTATACTCCAATATTACAATAAAAATACAATACAATTAATTGTTTTACAAATTATTTTATTTTCCTTCGGTTGTTTAGCATATCTTTAGACGAATCCAGCGCACTACCCGCATAATTAAAAACAACATGTTATATGGTCAGAATCATTATTACGATGTAAGATATAGCTTCACAGTTTACGTTGTGGTTATCAAATATTTTTCGGTCGATTCAACCATAACTACTCGACATCATCACTAAATGTCAATATACAACATGCTGTTCCTAAAAAGTTTTATATTTCCTGCATTATAAGTCAACATTTTATCATACTGTCGAGCGAAAATTTTGCACGCGAATACGGCCGATTTTTTATGGTGACATAACTTAACAACCCATTCAACATACTGTTATTTGTCAAATAACCGTACCACAAACTGTTGAAACTTTACATGAGATTGTTCATTTACAGTTGTCAGCAGTAAAGGATACTGTGGCCGAACGCACGGGAAAATATCCATTTACAGTTTGTAATTATGCGGGTACTTCCAAAGTTAAGTGGGTTGCCTGTATCTGGAGAAAAATCCAACATCAGTTTAAAAAGTGTACTAACTTTGTTCCGAATAGACAATACATATAGATATAAACCTGTGAAAAATGTAAATTATAAAAGAATGTCAGTTTTATTAGAAAAAATACGTCGAGAAGAAAAGAAAAAAATACCTGCAATGGCCAATGGTAGTCACTGAACGATCTTGACCAGCAAGCAGCAGTATTTTATTTATCATAAGCTCCATTTCTGTAAAGGAACAAGGATACATGTTACCAGGCATGTCATCAGGTATTATGATGATAAAATTTTCATTTATTTTTTGTTCGGGATGAACCACTGCGTTCATTATGTACATTGAACTTTTGTAGTACATATATAAGATTACGATTACCGGTGGTGAGTATAAACCGTTTGTCAGCGCAGTATCATTACTTGACACTTTACCGGTCTCTACTAAACGCGCTGCTAAAACAGTAGCGCAGCTGACAGGTGACCAAATTGACCAAATAACAGCGTTACTATTTGATGAACTATCAAACGTCGAACGTCACCGATACGGAATGCAGCCACCAAAATGATAACCGAAAATACCGAAAATAGTGACCGATGCGAAAAAGAGTGACTAATCTAAAATGACAGTACAGTGAGAGTCATCAAAATACTCGCGCCCAGTAAGAGCATCATTATCGGTCGCGAGCATTTTAATCACCCGCGCAACGCTTTCATTTTAGTTTCGTCACTCGTTTCCGTATCGGTCACTATTTTCGGCTCTCAATTTGGTTGCTGTATTCCGTACCGGTGACGTTTGACAGTTGACAGTTCATTAAATAGCAGCACTCTTATCGCGCTACCAAATTTGGTCACCTGTCAGTAGCGCTACTGTTATAGCATCGCATTTAGTAGCGACCGGTAAAGTGTCAAGTTATGATACTGCGCTGCCAAACGGCTTAAACTCACCACCGGTAATCTTGCACTAATAATGCTCTAACGCGCTTCAACACTTCAGATACTTACCACGGTACAGAAGCCATAGTGATCTTCCGCTTGCCCAGCAGCAGAAACTGTAATGAAAAAGACACTTTCTGCACCATACAGTTTCATTATTTTCATCTTTTCACTAATTATAAACAAAACTGTACACGCTCAAATGAATCCAGGCATTCTTCGAGTAAAATGATAAGAAAAAGTTTTTGTTCTCTTTCATTTTTTTGAATTAAAATTTTAATTGCATAACATTTCTAGACCTGCAACAAGACCTGCAATATGAAAATATATACTTGAGAATCGGTATAACATTTTTATTTATTTAACAAACAAAGCTATTATAATTTTATTGTTTTCAATTGTTATTTCATCAATATATTATAAATCCATGAAATATTCCAAAATTATGTTAATTCAATAACATTAGACGGATTTCCAGATCATCCAAACCGAATACTTTTAAAATTTGTTTAGCTTTTGGATGAACAATACTAAACATAAGCGAACAATAAAAATATAATAGAATATATCGGAAACATTTAAATATATTGTTATTTTAATGTACGTACAATAAAGATCTTTTACAACCGTGAACATTTTACAATAAGCATACAATAGTTGGTATTGTTTGCCACACAATCTATTGTATTTCAATGGGTTATGTCATACAAGTTACTGTAAATTTTTATCCGGGTAGCTTTCTTTCGCGTTTTCCCAACGCTTTTGTTATTGGCAGTAGCTTCTGACTGAACAACGGAATGAAAAACTAGACATCGTTACCAAAGTTTACGGTAATAATTATTAAAAAAATAACTGAGCACATTCTTCATTATATTTATATCGTCTTAATTCAATCAATTAAAATTCATCATAAGATTGAAATAATTCAAAGACTTGCTGCCAGCAACATTGGTAACCTTCTTTGAGAACTGCTAACTTACATTCCAGATACTCAAATTATCTTCCTCCTGTACAACATCAGTAAAATCCGCAAACCTTGAGTCGAACAAATATAAATACCGGGATATTTAATAACATGTATTTGAATGTAAAGCCGTTGATTTTTCAGTTTCTTACAGTTTAAATAATAATCCATTCCGTCCAAAAAAATAATGCCAAGTTCGATACTTTACGTAGTAGCCATTGAAATAAGCTTTTTTGCAATTCCTGATCATAATACCTGGTTTACAGTTGACATTTGAGTGATGAAACGGCCTACTTTTCCATACCAATGAAATGGGTGCTTTAATGAACATTATGCAACTGAAATGAGTTGCATAATAGTAGTTGTGCAACTAGTTGCAAAAGATGATTTTTCAGCACGAGTTGTACGTTTATCCAACGAGGCTTGCCGAGTTGGATAAATACTACGAGTGCTGAAAAATCGAGTTTTGCAACGAGTTGCTACGATATTTTTTGCGCAATGACGAAAAATGGGCTTTAATATGATAAATCTATACCAAAATTGTGCAATCGAATTTACTCCACATGATCATTCATGCCAATAAATTATGTTGCGGCAGAGAACAATAAGATTCCATCTTATCGTGCCAAATTGAATAGCTTGAAAAGCTATGAAGCGATGAATGCAATTGCCTTTGGAAAATTGTGATGTTATGTCCAACAAACCATTTCATTTATTACGAGACGCTTAGAGTACACTATTTAAACACTCACCCAAACTAATTCAGCTAAATGTAGTCAAGTAACTACTGTCCCGATGTAGGTTTTTCATTATAGCACCCAAATGAGTGCTATAATGAATATTATGCAACCCATTTGAGTTGCATAATGGTCATTAAAGCACCCATTCTGTTGGTATGGAAAAGTAGGCCGTTATGATCAGGAATTGCAAAAAATCCATTAAAGCACTCATTTGGGTGCTAAAATGAAAAACCAGCAATAGTACAGTAGTTACATGACCATATTTAGCTCAATTAGCTTGGGTGAGTGTTCAAATAGTGTATTCTCCGTGTCATACAACAAATGAAATAATTTGATGGCCATGACATCAAATTTTCCAAAGGCGGGTTTATTTATCGCTTTATGGTCTGTCGAGCATACAATGAGGCATAATAACATGGAATATGTTAGTTTCCTGCAGCAGCATGATCTTTTGGCAAGATTGATCATGTGAAGTAAATAAAATTGTCTAAAATTTTGGTACAGATTTATCATATCAAAGCCCATTTTTCGTCATTGCAAAAAATAGCGTGTGCAACTCGTTGCAAAACTCAATTTTTTTAGCACTCGTAGTATTATCCAACTCGGCAAGCCTCGTTGGATAAACGTACAACTCGTGCTGAAAAAATCATCTTTTTCAACTAGTTGCACAAACTACTATTGCAGTTTCCTGGGAAAACTGCGAAAAACATGCTTGGTCAAATTTGCTGGATGTAAATCCGCCTCTCGTTCAATTCCATTCCCTACACTTAATTCCACGTACCAAGGGCAGAAAATGGTTTGTTAGCGAAGATCTAACAGCTTAATACGGACATCTCATCACTCGCTTCTCAGACTGTCAATTCACATCAAGTTTCCATTAGGGTGGTCTAACCGGTAGTACCGAAACCGGTAATACCGGTATTACCGACCAATTTTGGGTACCGAAAATACCGGTATTAGCGACTGAAAATACCGGTATTTTCGGTATTTCAAATTTGGCTGACTGTTTAAAAAATCTCGAACAGTTTTCACCTCCATATATCAGCTAAACTGCCTGTAATCGCATATCTGTCCATATAAATAAGAAATCCAACATAGATGGGACAAATATTCGGTTACAAGCAGTAAACACTTATACTTACAGTAATACTTAACCGAGTAAATACTCATCGTGCAAAAAAATAACTTTGCCCAAGTAAGCATCATTGACGACGTTCACGCTACAACAAAAATCGATCATCATCGTTATTAATCATACGTGTTGCTTCATTCTCTTAGCTATCTACCAAATTGCAAATGACTTTTTTCTTCAATGAAAATTGTTGACATCGTCGAGAATTTTCCCGCAATATATGAAATTGTGAAAAAGGTACGTGACGTAGTAGTTCTTTTCCGGAGATCACCTATAAAAAAGTTTTACTGAAAAAATATGTCCGTTCTGAATTCGGAAAAGAATTTGAATTAGTGGCTGGTGCTAAGGCACGCTGGAATAGCATGTTATCTATACTCAAACGGATCTCTGAGTTGAAATACAAATTCAACTTCAGTGATGATTGTTGGTCGGTTGGTGAAATAATTCAAGTCCTTGAACCTATTCAAGCTGCTGTGGAACTACTCTATATGAAGCCAACGTGGCGCTCCAATTGATGTTGGAACAATTATCAAATCAAGTCACAGAAACTTCTGCCACTTATTCGCATCGAAGGAATGAATCCAAGAGAGACGATCAGCATACGCTGAACTTTTATCTTTTTTGAATAATTCTGCCGTGCAGCAAAATCAGAAACGATTCTGGCATACCTGACTATCGGTACGAGGAAGATGCCTCTATGAATAATTGTTTTGGTTTATCGGTTAAAGAACAACTTGTGAAGAGACTGTAGCAGAGCAAAACACCTGGTGGCAAATACGTTGACGCCAGGATCCTTGCATGCAATCCGTAAGGAATTCTCCTAATATGAATCTGAAGGGATTAAGGGCAAGTACTTGACACTCATTTTCGACGGTCTTGGAACATTGCCTACAAAAACCAATGCAGATTGGGAGATGATCGCTTTGTATGTTATGTCTACTTAAGTTTAGCTTTGACCACCTCAACAAGCAATGATTTTAACATTTGAAATTTGCAAACAAATATTGTTTTTCATCCAAAAGTCCTAATCAAAAGTTTATCTTTTAATACCTGAAATTTTCACGAAAACCGGTATTCTACCGGTATTACCGGTTTTGACTCCACCAAATACCGAATACCGGTATTTGTCAAAAATGGCCAATACCGACCACCCTAGTTTCCATATAACAGAGATCACCTAAGATACTCGTTATCGTTCCACACCTTTTTGTAAGGACGTGGCCGTGGTAGTTGTTGATTAATAAAATATACAATTGCAATGAAATTTGCAACGTGAAATTGGTAAATCAATATAGGCAGCCAATCATATGATTCAATGTGCGGTTTCATCATATGTGACTTTTGAAACACGCCTTCCTGGCTTTTTTGTCCTAATGTACCTTAATAAATATAGAATCAATGTAGAATATGACGTAGAACATTCCACGGGTATTTAAAACCTCTAGACACGAAAAAAAATTGAGCGAAAAAAAATGTCCATATAATCGAGGTAAAAAGTCCACATAATATCGGTAAACCTGTATATTGTTTTCCAAGAAAATTGTTATCACCGCAACAGAGTAAATCCGAAAAAAAGAGAATAAATTTATACGCCAGTACAGTACAGTAAAAGTATTGATACATACGATTTATTCATTACTGCTCAAAAAAATGATAAATATGGAGTTTGTTCGTATTCTGTATTGGACGTAGAACGATCGGAGATCGCGTCGAGACATGTTTTGTTCAGTAAGCAGAACGATCGGCTGGTCATCAAAATTTCGTTCTGCTGTGTGCGGTCTTTAATTAAAATTATTAGTTTTGTTTTCATCGATCAAACTAGACGCTATACACGGTTGCCACACTCCCTACCTCATATATCCAACATCCCAGTGGTTTCTCGTGGAAGTGCAGATGACTCGTCAGCTTTTATCAAGCGAGTATCATGTCAATATTCTTCTACCCATTCTTTAATTGACCTGCATTTGGCCGGCGCTGGTATTGCTTATTTTTAGGTCACCAGTTCTTACACATTGAAGATGATGTTAGTCCCAAACTTCATCTGTTGGTTCTCTGTGTAATAACAGCTGACCTGGCAATAACGGAGTAGCAACTCGATGATGAGAAGTAATAATGAGTTGCATATTCAACCTGAATGGGGTCATACAAATCTCCGACTTTTTTTATTCCTTTCTTTATTTGATATAGGCACTCTGTGTTACTTAATCGCTACTGTGCCGAGATATACTGTGGTATTCTGCAGCCAAAATCCACACAGAATCTATTTTTGGATTTTTCCATTATTCATTGTTGTTGTCGTTGCTTGTCCCTCTCACCGTGAGTCTATTGTGCCCATTTGTCCCGTGTCGTGAATCCAATGATCGATCAGACCGCATCGTGCTTTCGTGCTGTGCGGTTCTTTCTCTCTTTGCGGAAGGAAGTTTTTAATACTACCCGAAGCCATTTTAATTTCAACGGTGCTTCTTAGCGCTATTTGTACCCACTGATCCCGTTACGATCTTTGCAAGGACCCGTGTCTTCGTTTTACGTTGGACCCGTTTGCGGAAGTAAAATTCCGACAAGCGGTGGTAATCCTGCAGGGACACCGTTCTGGGAAAAAACCTCTTAGAAGGTCACGTCTCCACGCTCAGCAATGAGTATTAACAAAAACAAGAGGAAGGGGGAGTCTCTGAATTCTCCACTTCCTTCAAAGAAACAAGGTTTCAAGACCGTCCTGCCCAAGCGCGGAAAAAATAGAAGGAAGCTGGAGAATTCAGATATTCCTTCTAACTCTAATATCGGAAATAATTCTTCTCCAATCGAACTGAGCAATCAGTTCGATTTGATTAATGATGAAATTGAGCAAATTGAATCTACCTCTAGCCCAGGTGATTCGATTCATGCGAAAAAGCAAAGGATTCCGCCAATTGTGGTATCTGTTGCCGAGTTTTCTGGCTTCCGGAATGAGATTTTGAGTAACCTTCAGGGGATCAAGGTTTCATTTCAGATTGCTAGGAAGGGTGACTGCCGCGTTTTGCCGGGATCCTTTGACGATCGCAAACGTCTTCTTCACTATTTAACTGAGAAGCGCCATAAATTCTTCACATACGACGACAAAACTGAGCGATTGTTCAAAGTCGTCTTGAAAGGTCTCCCCAGTGATGACAAATCACTGGATGAGATTAAATTGAAATTTCTCAATTACTTGGATTTTCACCAGTCCAAGTAATTAAGATGAAAAGAAATCCCATTCTGGTACTTCCCAGAGAAGCATTTCACAAGAATTTTATTTAGTTCATTTTAACAAAAGTGAACTAAATAATATGAAAAGTTTGGAAAAGGCCTGTATTATGTCTCATGTCCGTGTTACATGGGAACATTTCCGCAGGCCTGGGGGAAATTTCCAAAACCCTACCCAGTGCCGTAAGTGCCAAAAGTGGGGTCATGGAACCAAACATTGTCACATGGATGCTAAATGCATGATTTGTGGTGGAACCTCTCACGCCAAGGACGCATGCCCTGTGAGAGAAGATTCCAATAAATTTAAGTGCGCAAACTGTGGGGGCAATCATAAATCCAATTTCTGGGAATGCCCTTCACGCAAAAAAGTTTTGAATTCCCGTGCAAAATTGATGACGGGAAATTCCAATCGGATCCCAGATTCGATGAGTAGAAATGTTTCAAACGCTCAAATTTCGAAACCGGTTACCGGTCGAGCAATTCATACCCACCACAATTCACAAACAAATTTTGCCGCTCGTCAACGGGTAGCAAGCACTTCAATTTGTGCAATTCCAATTTGTCCAATGTACCTACGTATGCAAACATCGCTGCTGGTAGACCAAATTTCTCTTCTCAAAATGAGGTTTATACCCATGTCCCAACGGAAAATAACGGTCATGTTGCCGATTCAGGTAGCATGACTGCTTCCGATTTTGATTTTTTAACTGAACAATTGCATCACATGATTGATGCAATGTTCAAAGCAAATACCATTCCTGAAGCTGTTCAGGTTGGTATAAAGTACACACAAAAAATTGTTATCGGACTCCGTTTCAATGGATCCAAATAATTGTGTGAAAGTTCTAAATTGGAATGCCCGCTCTCTAAAGGGTAAGGAAGATGAATTATTCAACTTCCTTTCAGTTCATAATGTGCATATTGCCATTATAACTGAAACGTATTTAAAACCAGGACTCTCCATTAAAAGAGATCCAAACTATTATATCTACAGAAATGATCGTCTTGACAGCGCCTGTGGTGGGGTCGCCATTGTCATTAATAGACATATCAAACATAAATTATTTTCTTCGTTTGAAACCAAAGTTTTTGAAACCTTGGGAGTTTCTGTTAAAACAAATTTTGGACAATTTTCCTTCATTGCAGCCTACTTGCCTTTTCAATGCAATGGGCAGCAAAAGAATTTGTTGAAAGCTGATCTTCAAATTCTGACTCGCAATAAATCAAAATTCTTCGTAATTGGTGACTTCAATGCCAAACACCGTTCATGGAATAATGCTCAAAGCAATTCCAATGGTAAAATTTTATTTGAAGATTGTTCTGCGGGATATTATACTATTCAATATCCCAATGGACCAACTTGTTTTTCTTCCAGTCGAAATCCTTCTACAATTGATTTAGTTTTAACGGATTCAAGTCAGCTGTGTGGCCAATTGGTAACTCATGCTGACTTTGACTCTGATCACCTTCCTGTGACATTTGAAATCTCACAAGAAGCCATTTATAATCCAATCAGCTCTACTTTTAATTATCATAGAGCTGATTGGGATTTCTATAAAACGTATATCGATAGGAATTTTGATGTTGATATTCCTCTCGATACCAAAAGTGATATTGATAATGCTCTCGTATCTTTGACAAATTTAATTGTCGAAGCCAGAGGCATTGCAATTCCGAAATGTGAAGTTAAATTCAACTCCATTATTATTGACGACGATCTTCAGCTACCAAGGAATGTAAAATAACAACATTACCAATGACAACAACATTGTCCTCTTTTGTAAATGTTGGGACAAACTCAACTCGCAATAAGCGTTTGTCCCAAACTACAACAGAATAGGACAATGATCGCCTGCCTCCCATTTTGAGAAGTAGTCGGTTTCCGATGAAGTTTTTGGTTAAATAAGTATCAGTTATCATAGTTTAGACATAAACTTAACCATCTGTTGACATGATTTGTGTTTTACTTCTGAAATATACAAGTTATCGCAGTTTGAAAAGTTCACAACAATTACCTCTCCATGTTTGTCGCAAATAAAATGGAACGCAACAATGTCTTTATCCTCTGCAGATAAGGACAAAGAGTTATCGCTATTCTCTTTTGTCGCTTGTTTTTTGCATTTTTCTGCGACAATTACATTCCTTGTCAGCTACTGATCCGTCTTAAAAATGTGAGAAGAAGGCAATACCAAAGAACTCGCGATCCCGCGTTGAAAGTTATTTGGCGAGATTTGCAAAATGAAATTAAAAAACGTTTCGCTATTCTGAGAAATACCAACTTTGAGAATAATGTCTCGAAGTTGGATCCCAGTTCGAAACCCTTTTGGAAATTAACAAAAATTCTTAAAAAACCTCAAAAGCCAATTCCAGCGCTTAAAGAGGGAAATAAAATTTTATTAACAAATGGCGAAAAGGCTCAAAAGGCTCAGCAGTTCGAAAGTGCCCATAATTTTAGTTTAGGTCTCACTAGTCCAATTGAGGATCAGGTTACACGGAGCTTCGAAGACATTCTCAATCAAGAGAATGTTTTGACCCTTCGTTGGGAACCAATTTGGATGAAGTGAGATCTATTACTAGAAAATTTTAAAATATGAAAGCCCCGGGTGATGATGGTATTTTCTACATACTTATCAAAAAACTTCCTGAGAGCTCTTTATCCTTTTTGGTTAATTTATTTAACAAATGTTTCCAATTGGCATACTTTCCAGATAAATGGAAAAACGCCAAAGTTGTTCCAATTTTGAAGCCGGACAAAAATCCAGCTGAGGCTTCTAGTTATCGCCCAATCAGTTTGCTTTCTTCAATAAGCAAACTGTTTGAAAAGATTATTTTAAATAGAATGATGGTTCATATTAATGACAATTCTATTTTTGCTGATGAGCAATTTGGTTTTCGCCATGGGCATTCAACCACCCATCAGTTATTAAGAGTTACGAACTTAATTCGGCTCAACAAATCTGAAGGATATTCGACTGGAGTTGCTCTTCTTGATATAGAGAAAGCATTTGACAGTGTTTGGCATGAAGGTTTGATTGTAAAATTGATGAATTTTAATTTTCCTCTGTACATCATTAAACTGATCCAAAATTATTTATCAGAGCGCTCGCTGCAGGTAAACTATCAGAATACTAAATCTGATAGATTACCTGTAAGGGCTAGTGTCCCCAAGGCAGCATACTGGGGCCCATATTGTATAACATTTTTACTTCTGACTTACCTGATTTACCACCAGGTGTCAAAAATCTTTGTTTGCAGATGACACGGGCCTTTCAGCCAAAGGGCGAAGCCTTCGTGTCATTTGTAGTAGATTGCAAAAAGTTTGGATATTTTCTCCACTTACTTGCAAAATGGAAAATTTCCCCGAATGCTTCAAAACTCAGCTTATAATTTTCCCACATAAGCCGAGAGCTTCTTATTTGAAACCTTCTAGCAGACATATTGTCACTTTGAATGGGGTTCCAATTAATTGGTCTAACGAAGCTAAATATTTAGGACTTCTGCTAGATCAAAGATTAACTTTTAAAAATCACATTGAAGGCCTTCAAGCCAAATGTAACAAATATATTAAGTGCCTATATCCACTTATAAACAGAAAATCAAAACTTTGTCTTAAGAACAAACTTTTGATTTACAAACAAATTTTTAGACCTGCCATGTTGTATGCTGTGCCAATATGGACTAGTTGCTGCAATACCAGAAGGCACTTCAGAGGATTCAAAATAAAATTTTGAAAATGATTCTGAAGTTGTCTCCGTGGTATAGTACCAATGAACTTCATAGAATTTCTAATATTGAGACACTGGAACAAATGTCCAACAAAATAATTTGCAATTTTAGACAAAAATCGTTGTAATCTTCTATTGCAACGATTAACTCCGTACCCTTAGTAAAAAATAGGTTAAGATTAGTTTAAGTTGAAAACATTGTAATTCCTACATGGTTCAATTCAACCAGAGGAAAAAATTCTAACTGCCAGAGGCAATTGAAATGTATTAATAATAACTAAAAGCGTAGCATAGCAAATAAGGATGATAGTGTTAAGAAAACACGGAACACCTAGTCTAAGAGATGAATGCATGTATTAGATAATTAGCAAATAAAATTAGTTAAAAAAACCCAGATTAATCCACCTAGCGGTGATGGTGCCTTTCTCGTTTTTTTTTTCGAGTGAGTAATTTCTAAGCACTTTTGGTATGAAAAAAAAGTATTTTGGCCATAATTTCTGAGCCCATAGATTCGGTCAACTTTTAATAGGAAATAATGAGACAGGATTCTCAGCAAATCGGCTAAGGGGAAAGTGCCTAAAAATGAGTGAGATTTTTTTAAAAGGATTTATGGCCATTACTCAGAATCTCATAGTCCGATTCCGCCAATTTTCAATACGAAACAATGGGACAAGATTACGCGTCGAATGCAACTTGTTGCGAGAAAATCCGTTAAAGATAAGTGCCTGAAAAATGAGTGAGAATTTTGTACGTGTTTCTTATGTAAACAAATGAATTTTGGCCATAACTTCGAAACCCATAGTCCGATTGGGCCAATTTTCAATACGAAACAATTGGGCAAGATTCTTCGTCAAATGAAACTTGTTGTGAGTAAATCTGCTAAGAGTAAGTGCCTAAAAAGTGAGTGAGAATTTTTCTTATACAAAAATATATTTTGGCCATAATTCCGAAGCCCATAGTCCGATTGGGCCAATTTTCAATACGAAACAATGGGACAAGATTCCGCGTCGAATGCAACTTGTTGCGAGAAAATAAAGATATGTGCCTGAAAAATGAGTGAGATTATTTTGCGCACACACATACACACACACACACATACACACACTGGATGGTCTATCGAGCAACCAGTTTGGCTTCCGAAAGGGTAAGTCGACCGTAGACGCTATCTTGTCGGTTACCAAATCCGCGGAGATAGCTATCCAGCGTAAGAGGAGGGGAGTTCGCTATTGTGCAGTAGTGACTCTCGACGTGAGGAATGCTTTCAATAGTGCCAGTTGGGCAGCTAATGCAGATGCGCTCCTGCGTCTTGGAATTCCCGAGTACCTGTACAAGATTCTCGGAAGCTACTTCCAGAATCGAGTACTGGTATACGACACGGAGGCGGGTCGGAAGTGCGTTGACATAACCTCAGGGGTTCCACAAGGTTCCATACTGGGTCCGGTGTTATGGAACATACGACGGTGTCTTGAGGTTGAAGTTCCCGGTGGGCGTGGCGCTGGAGGTCTACGGCGAATCGATCGAAGAGGTGGAATTGACTGCAGCCCACTCGATCGCAATTGTGGAGGAGTGGATGAGTTCCAGGAAGTTAGAACTGGCTCACCACAAGACTGAGGTGGTTGTTGTTAACAACCGAAAGTCGGAGCAACAAGCGGTGATAAGGGCAGGCAACTGCACGGTCACCTCTGAACGCTCCATCAAACTCTTGGGGGTAATGATCGACGATAAGCTCACCTTTGGTAGCCACGTCAATTACGCCTGCAAGCGTGCCTCCACAGCTATAGCGGCATTGTCCCGGATGATGTCCAATAGCTCTGCGGTTTATGCCAGCAAGCGCAAGCTTCTGGCTAGCGTTGCTCTGTCCATACTGAGGTATGGGGGGCCAGCTTGGGGCACGGCCCTGCGTATTAACTGCTTCAGAACGAAGTTAGAAAGTACGTATAGGCTCATGTGCCTGAGAGTTGCGAGCGCGTACCGTACCGTGTCGCACGATGCACTTTGCGTCATCACCGGTATGATGCCTATTGACATCGTAATCGGTGAATACATAGAGTGCTTCGAAATGCGCGGCACGATAGGCATCCGTAGGACTGTCAGGTTGGCCTCAATGGTCAAATGGCAGCGTGCGTGGGACAGTTCCACTAAGGGTAGATGGACACATAGGTTGATACCGGAGATAGGTACGTGGGTCAAGAGGCGCCATGGGGAAATCACTTTCCACCTGACCCAGGTCCTTACAGGCCATGGTTGCTTCAGACAGTACCTACACCGGTTCGGACACTCGGCCTCGCCCGACTGTCCGGTGTGCGCAGGTTTAGAGGAAACGGCGGAACACGTGTTGTTCATGCGTAACCACATGCTTGCCACATGTGGTCTGGACACTACCCCGGACAACCTAGTCCGGAGGATGTGTAAAGATGAAGTTGGCTGGAACGCCGTTTTATCGGCTATCGTCCAAATCGTCTCGGAGCTATACAGAAGGTGGCGCGTGGACTCGAGGAATGGCTAGTTCAGGCGCAAATAAGAGGTGGTCCAAGGGTTCGGAGTCGGCTTCATGGGTCATACCGGTGCCCTGTGGTCGAACTCGATCCTTTTATCGAACAAGTGGCCGCGTGAAGAACAACATGGTATCGTTGCTTTCGCGGCGTCGGTCAACCGGGCGGGTTCCGAGCCCGAGGACGGAAAGGGGTCCTCGTCAAGGCTGGGGCAGGCGTAGGCACCGCGTCGGCAAGTCCCTCTGTGTGCTGGCGAATAGGCCCTATCGCAGAAAGGTCAATTTGGGGTGCACGCGGCATCATCATTCTTGATACCAGTCGTGCAGAGGGAAGCAGGCGCGAAGTCGACCCTGCCCACCTTCCGAGGACATAGGGCGTGGTAAGGCCACCTGGAAAGCCGGCAATGCGCTGGCACGATACCATGGTGTTCTTCTAAAAAAGCGAGTCACGATGTTCGATGCTGCAAGGACACGCAGCTAACCTCGAGGGTGCGTTATGCACTGGCCCCCCTTTGAAGCATTACTTTCTGGTTGGACCGAAGGGACGATGGGCTTGGCGGCAATGGAAACGGTTTAGCTGGTCGGGGATGCAGTCCTGCCTCCCTGATTGGAGATGGCCCCTAACCCAGCACTTCCTGGTCAACCCAGGATGTCTGTTGAGCAGATTCCCCCTCCATTGTTTAGGAAGAAAAAAAAAACACATACACACACATACACACACGCACACACAGACATCACCTCAATTCGTCGAGCTGAGTCGATCGGTATATAACACTATGGGTCTCCGGGACTCCTATAAAAAGTTCGTTTTTGGAGCGAACATATAGCCTTTACGTATACTTAGTATACGAGAAAGGCAAAAATGAATTTTGGTCATAACTTCGAAACCCATAGTCCGATTGGGCCAATTTTCAATACGAAACAATTGGACAATATTCTACGTCGAATGAAACTTGTTGCGAGTGAATCAGCTGAGAGTAAGTGCCTAAAACGTGAGTGAGAATTTTCTTATAAAAATTTATTTTGGCCATAACTGCGAAGCTCATAGTCCAATTGTTCCAATATTCAATACGAAACAATGGGACAGGACTCCGCGTCGAATGCAACAAGTTGTAAGCAAATCGGTTAAGGATAAGTGCCTAAAATGAGTGAGATTAGTTTGCGCACACACATACACACACACACACACACACACGCAATAAAAATGAATTTCTGTTTGTCTGACCATTATAGACTCCGAAAGTACTAAGCCGATCAGCGTGAAAATTTGTATGCAGAGGTTTTTGGGACGGAAGGTTCTTAAGATGGTTCAGACCCATCCCCCTTTAGGAAAGGGGGGCTTCCATACAAATGAAACATAAATTTCTGCATAACTCGAGAACTAATCAGAGAATAAATCAATTTTAGGTGAAACGAAGTTCGTCGGGTCTAAATAACTGGAATAAATAACTGGTCTTTGATGATTCTGCGAGCGTTACGGCCCATACAAATTTTAGAACCCTTCCATACAAAACACATTACGAGGTGGTGGGCTTTTCGGTAAATGACAGCCGGTGTCACTGAGTACATCGAGAGTATTTCTCATGGCAAGTGGATCTTCTTCTTCTTCATCTTCTTCTTCATTGGCATTACATCCCCCACTGGGACATTGCCGCCTCGCAGCTTAGTGTTCATTAAGCACTTCCACAGTTATTAACTGCGCGGTTTCTAAGCCAAGTTACCATTTTTGCATTCGTATATCATGAGGCTAACACGATGATACTTTTATGCCCAGAGAAGTCGAGACAATTTCCAATCCGAAAATTGCCTGAACCGGCACTGGGAACCGAACCCAGCCACCCTCAGCATGGTCTTGCTTTGTAGCCGCGCGTCTTACCGCACGGCTAAGGAGGGCCCCAATGGCAAGTGGATACTGTGGGTAAGATTTTCATTGACTCTGTTTTGATTAGTGATTGTTGCGATTACCGGAGGGGCCCGCAGGAAGCCGCAATATTCTATATTTTCTCGAGACACTCAAAAGGAAACCGAGAAGGAAACAATGGAACAGGATTCCGCGTCGAATGAAACTTGTTGCAAGCAAATCGGTTAAGAGTAAGTAAAAAATATGTTTTGGCCATAACTCCGAAGCCCATAGTCTGATTAAACCAATATTCGATAAGAAACAATGAGACAAGATTCTGCATCGGGCAAATCGGCTAAGAGTAAGTGCCTAAAAAATTTAAAAAAATGTGTTTTGGCCATAACTTCAAATCCTATAGTTCGAATCGACCAATTTTCAATACGAAACAATGGGACAGGATTCCGCGTCGAATGCAACTTGTTGCGAGCAAATCGGTTAAGCATAAGTGTCTAAAAATGAGTGAGAATTTTGTACGTGTTTCTCATGTGATAAAAGGCAAAAAAAAAAACTTTGACCATATCTGTTTAATACCGATCTGTTTAATTTTCAATAGGAAACAATAAGACAGGATTCTGCGTTGAATGAAACTTGTTGCAGGCAAATCGGCTAGAAGTAAGTGCCTTAAAATGAGTGAGAATTTTCTTGTCAACAAATGTATTTTGGCCATAACTTCGAATCCCATAGTTCGATTCGACCAATTTTCAATACGAAACAATGGGACAGGATTTCGCGTCGAACGAAACTTGTTGCGAGCAAATCGTTCAAGAATAAGTGCCTGAAAAATGAGTGAGAGTTTTGTACGTGTTTATCATGTGAAAAAGTGGATTTTGGCCATAACTTCGAAACCCATAGTCCGATCTGTCCAATTTTCAATACGAAACAATGGGACATGATTCTGCGTTGAATGAAACTTGTTGCGAGTAAATCAGCTAAGAGTAAGTGTCTAAAAAGTGAGTGAGAATTTTTGTTGTAAAAAAATATATTTTGGCCATAACTCCGAAGCCCATAGTCCGATCAGACCAATTTTCAATAGGAAACAATGATAGACTATCCTGCGTCGAATGCAACTTGTTGCGAGTAAATCGGTTAAGGATATGTACCTGAAAAATGAGTGACATTTTTTTACTCATTTTTTCTATAAAAAAGAGGTATTCTGGCCATAACTTCCGATCCCATAGTCCGATCTGTCCGATCGATCTGATGCAACTTGTTGCGAGCAAATCGGTTAATGATAAGTGTCTGAAAAATGAGTGAGATTATTTTGCGCACACACATACACACACACATACACACACACATACACACACACACATACACACACACACATACACACAGACATCACTTCAATTCGTCGAGCTGAGTCGATCGGTATATAACACTATGGGTCTCCGGGACTCCTATAAAAAGTTCGTTTTTGGAGCGAACATATAGCCTTTACGTATACTTTGTATACGAGAAAGGCAAAAGAGGTATTCTGGCCATAACTTCCTATCCCATAGTCCGATCTGACCAATTTTCAATAGGAAACAATGGTAGAGTATCCTGCGTCGAGTGCAATATGTTGCGAGTGAATCGGTTAAGGATAAGTGCCTGAAAAATGAGTGACATTTTTTTACTCACTTTTTTAATAAAAAAAGTGGTATTTTGGCCATAACTTCCGAGCCCATAGTCCGATCAGACCAATTTTCAATAGGAAACAATGATAGACTATCCTGCGTCGAATGCAACTTGTTGCGAGTAAATCGGTTAGGGATAAGTACCTGAAAAATGAGTGACATTTTTACTCATTTTTTCTATAAAAAAGAGGTATTCTGGCCATAACTTCCGATCCCATAGTCCGATCTGACCAATTTTCAATAGGAAACAATGGTAGAGTATCCTGCGTCGAGTGCAACATGTTGCGAGTAAATCGGTTAAGGATAAGTGCCTGAAAAATGAGTGACATTTTTTTACTTCTTTTTCTTATAAAAAAGTGGTATTTTGGCCATGACTTCCGAGCCCATAGTCCGATCTGACCAATTTTCAATAGGAAACAATTGTAGAGTATCCTGCGTCGAATGCAACTTGTTGCGAGTAAATCGGTTAAGAATAAGTACCTGAAAAATGAGTGACATTTTTTGGGTGGGGTGCACACACACACACACATACACACACACACACACACACACATACACACAGACATCACCTCAATTCGTCGAGCTGAGTCGATCGGTATATAACACTATGGGTCTCCGGGCCTTCTATAAAAAGTTTGTTTTTGGAGCGATCATATAGCCTTTTCCGTATACTTAGTATACGAGAAAGGAAAAAAAAAAAAAAATTCAATGATCGTTGGAGGAGTCTCCGAGAAGAATAATTTGTCAGTTAGTCGTCATCAGGCAGTCCTAACGGTGAGGGCGCTGCCCAATACGCCACCGCATAATGCTGCGCATCCGGCGACTGACAAGGATTTGGTGGAGGGTCTGGGAATCGAGCCCATGACCATTCGCTTGTAAGGCGAACGTGTAAGCGAACCGTTCAATGTGCAAAAACGATCCATAAAAAAATGAAAAACGATCCATAAATAACATCTGAATGTTGCATAAAACCATAAATCCATAAAATAGTTCGGGAGATTCCACGGAAAATTATTTTATGATACATAAATCTTTGAAAAATGATCGATAAAAACTTTATTTTGCTATAACTAAATTTGTGCAATTTTTATCCTGATGATGATCCATAGTTTCAGTAATATGATCCATTATTTTGGTCATATGATCCATAATTTTGTTTAAATGGTTGATAATTTTGATAATGTGATCCATAATGCTTAGAAAGAAGGTCAATGAAACTATATGGATTATTAATCAAAATTAATTGATCATATCACCAAAACTATGGATAATTTGAACAAAGTTATGGATCAGATGGCCAGAATTATAGATCATAAGACTAAAATTATGGATCATATTACTGAAATTATGGATCATCATCACGAAAACATGCGCAAATTTGAAGTTTATGAATCAAAATATAGTTTTTTATGGATCATTTTCCAAAGATTTATGGATCATTTGTCATATGTTCATGGGAAAATATCAGAATTATATTGTTTTTCTTGATCATGTGAATGGAACATAGTTTCCTATTAATTTCGAAATTTTAGCTTAGTTATGGATTGAAAAATTATTCTTTACGGAATCTCCTGAACTATTTTATGTATTTATGGGAGTGTTTTAAAGAACATTCAGATGTTATTTATGGATCGTTTTTCATTTTTTTATGGATCGTTTTTGCACATTGAACGGTTCGCTTACACGTTCGCCTTACAAGCGAATGGTCATGGGCTGGATTCCCAGTCTTTTTTGTTTATATGCAAAAGGGGAAGATCCATTAGTTACGTAACGCAAAAATCAACCATTTTTAACCCCCCTCACCCCTATGTCACACTTTTTGTATAAATCATCTTTTTGTATGGACTTTCACACTTCACGCAACCCCCCCCCCCCCCTCAGGTCGGTCTTTGTTGATTCGTCTCCCGAGCCTCTCCTACTGATGCCGAATCTGAGAAATGCGTTATCGGATCTCGCCAATTAGAAGATGATAGACAAAAGATGCTGCCTGCAGACGGGAGAAGCAGGCGCGGGTGGACTCCCCGGCCGACGATTGGAGGAAATCCGGAGATATTCGCCTCCTCTACTATATTTCACGATGCCTGATTGGAGCAAAGATTAATCCGTGAATGTCAGATAAGGACATGACATGTCAGTCACTCACCGATCGAACTAAACAGCTGATGCGTTGGCTCGATCACTTAGAACAACTTCTCTAAGTTTTCACGACTTATCCTAAGTTGGATATAGGGAAAGATTGATATTTCTCCGACGGCAGCAGGCAGGATTCCACTCCGGACGATCATGTCAGAACCATACTGTCACGCTTTGCCTCATCCTTGAGTAGGCCAATGAATGTCAAGAGTCTTCCTATTTGGTATTGATTAACCACGGAAAAGCCTTCGATTGTCAGAGTTACGAACATATATGGGGTGTCCGTGAAAGCAAGAGAGGTTTGGACAAAATCCGGAGTCCTACACAATGGAATCGCTAGAGTGAATTAAGGATAGATGTGTCACATCTCTGTTACTGTTAGGCATCGTAATCGTAAATCATGAACCGCTCTACCAGTCCACCATCATAGAGCAATCGAACGACACAAGTCAGACAAAATGGTTGCAGCAACTTTATTGTGACCAAATCTAGTGACATATGAGATGCAGTAACCTACTGCAGTGATACTCTCGAACGTCATATCGTACGCTTCGAACAGCCAACCGATCCCAGCAGGCAAGGAAACCAACGCGGACTCATCAATTGCCATTGGCTTGGCAACCATCACCCACCAGCGGTGATCAAACAAGCGACGGACAGCATTGCGGAGAGGCACAATCCAGCGAAGAGGCAGATTGCCATAACAATGCTTCAACGAACAACGCGGACGGCGTCTATCACGACGAACTACTTCGCGGACAAACCCGATTTCGCGGTGCGCGCAAGACGGCGTGCATTCAGCGGTCGCCATAACAATGCCTCAACGAACGACGCGGACGGCGTCCACCACGGCAAACGGCACGCTTGTGCGGTAACCTCGTGGCATCCAAAAAATATAATAACCGGCCTACTGCGCATCTAACAGCATTCAGCTGAGACGCTAGCGGTACGAAAGAAGTACTCGTCATCCTCTAACTCACACAGTAATTTGTTTCTAGAAAGTTGACTAATCAATCGTACAAAGGGAGTCGTATTAGTCTTACAAAGGGTTTAAAAATTCATAATCCGAGCTAGCATTTTTTGGATTTTTTTTAATATACGGTGACTGGCTGTTGGAATAATATTTCAAGGCTTTAGTTATTGAATTCAAAATATAATTTAAAAAATTGAGATAGCTATACGCAATTGAAAACGCTCACATTTAAAAACATTGAAATTGGAACATTTCTGTGTCAAAACCTTCAATTTGTATTTATATTGATATTCTATTGAGACTTCATTAGTTACGAATTCACATTTTCTAACAGTCATGGAAAATTAAGGGACAGCAGAATAGAACTGCCATCAACAACGAGACTTTGCCTACTCGGATATGTAATGGGACATATAGCCTTAACGTATACTTAATATACGCGACGGGCAAAAATAATATTTTGGCCATAACTTCCAAGTCCGTAGTGCAATCCAGCTAATTTTCAATCGATCCCAGTCCCAATCGATCCCAGTCCCAGTCGAATGCATCTTGTTGTGAGCACATCGGTTAAGGATAAGTGCGAAAAAAATGAGCTGATTTTTTTACACGTTTTTGCTTTAAAAAATGTATTTTGGTCATAACTTTCAACAACTGGTTTGCGAGGTGAACCGGCCCAGGGCCGAAAACCTCACTAATAAAGATAATAATGATAATATCAACTGGTTAAAAACAATTTGACAGGATTCCCAATTGAATGCAACTTGTTGTCGCAAATCGGTAGAAAATAATCGCCCAAAAAGTGAACTAAACTTTCTTACGCGTTTTTGGTTTGAAAAGATTGTATTTTGGCCATAGCATCCAAGCCCATAGTCCGATCCGGCTAATTTTCAATAAGAAACAATGGGACCAGTCGCATTGAATTCCCAGTCGAATGCAACTTGTTGCGAGCAAATAGGTTAAGGGTAAGTGCCCAAAAAGTAAGCTAGACTTTTTGCGCACAGACACACATACATACACATAAACATCACCTCAATTCGTCGAACTGAGTCGATTGGTATATATCGATTGGTATATAACACTATGGATCTCAGGGTTTTCTATAAAAAGTTTGGTTTTGGAGCGAATATATAGCCTTTACTCGTACTTAGTACGAGAAAGGCAAAAACTTTGAATATATTACTAAAAATAGTTTTACTAGGATTTTCTTTTCCACTTCTCGATATTTCCATAAGTAGATGGTCCCTTCAATATCAATATTCAATTTTTGTCCTCCAAATGACATTTTTAGCCAAATGACTCGTTCAGCAAACGATAATTACGACCTTATGATGGTTAAAACTATTATTAGAATAAGGCGTATACGTCGCTTTTTCAGACAAGATATTTCTTGCCAATTCTCCAGTCCATATTGCCTGTCGTTCTTGGGCTGTGATAAATGTTGTCCAATAAACACCTTCAAAAAGTGTACCTCAAACTTTTATCTTATACTCTTAAATAATAGAATAAACCTCATCCTTATTCAAAATGGAAAATTACCGTTTCGGTGGGATCCCACAAATGGAAAAATCCTGTCCAGATTCGCCCACAAATCCCAAAGCAACTTTTGCGACACCGACAGTCCAACGCTAGGTGCCACCACTAAGGGCTCTGAGCTATTTGGTCAGAACAGATGGGTTGGAACTTTATCCCAACGTCCCGGACGACGGCAACGTGTGATGCGACGAAGAATTCAGATTCCATCCGAGAACGGTGCATTTCAATTTGCATGTGAAATCAGCATCAGCGAATTTACCACCATGCGGCTAGTGTTGCCACTACTGGTGCCAAAGGCCCATCATCGTTCGAAACACTCAAACGCCAGCGTTCATCATAGTGAGCGTCGTGGTTCGTAGGAAAGTGGCTTCCGGCATCCATTATGGACGAGATTTGGAGAAAACTCTTGTAAAATACCTTTCTCCTAGTTTTTGGTTGGGTTTTATTTTCATTGAGAGACGCCAAGCTTTTTTTTTCAACCACAGCATATTGACGTTACGAAATAAATTGCTTCTACCGACTGTTCAAATTCGTAATTCAACAATTAGGGATTAGAATGCAAATAGAGAGTTGTAATCTGACAAGAAATTTAATTTTATCACAGCTTTGTCTCTGAAGCGTTCGTGCATGTTGGCACTAAAATTTCTCAACCAAATGAGTATCCAGATCACTTGCAACACTGTGATGTGTATTCCAACGAGCTATTATGAACGAAATTCGTCCATAATTTATTCCGGAAACGCAAAAGCCACAGAAAAACCAAATGCTTTCAGATTTATTGAAACCTTTTGAAGTTGATGCGCCACTGGTGCTAGGAAAAGCCCCGTGTGGCCTATCCCTTCCTGTACATCTACCCAAAGGGCCATGGTTGGGAAATTATGCAAATTTAATTTTTCCAAATGTCTGTCGATCTCCAACGTTGATGATGCTAGCGACGAAGACCATCGGACTTACTCCTAGGGACACTCTCCACTTACTGGGCCAAGTCAGCGTGGGGGTGAAACTTGGAGTTCCTTGTTTTTCGGTTTCTCAAGCAAAAGTAGCAACGGTCGAAAGGTGGTCGATCCATTTGCATAAGCGTCTTATAAAAGCCAAAATGCATTAGAAACCGCACTCGGTATCTTCGGTGGTTTATTCCATTTGCTCAGCCAAGTCGGTAAAAAGTTTACCCCCTTTAATCTCAGACCTAGTGGTTCCCAATCTTTCAGCATTTTACTCACATAATCATTCTACTTGATAGAACAAGTAATAGCATCATAGAGTATTTATATCAGCCGATTGACCATCTACAAAAAATTGAATAAATCGTTAAAAAGGTGATCGATAGAACATGTTTGTTGAGTCTGTTTCTCTGTGGGTCGTAAGCATAAAAAATTAAAAATCTTCAATTCTGTACATATTAAAGAGACAAAATGTACATTTTGTTTGGAAAAATGCTCCTAAACCAAAATCTAGCTTGTAACATTTCACAGAGATTTCTTCTCCTTTATTTCATGGGGAGTTCTTAAACCCTTTTACAATAAGAATGCCGCAGCCACCGGACGAGCATGGTATGATTTGTTAGTTCTTGAGACGGTGAAGCTGAAGGGCGAGTATTGTGTGAAGTGCACGATGAAATATGTAATCACTTGTAAGGTGAAACAAGCGTTATCGTCTTTTTGAATGCACATTGAGGGCACGTTTGAGTAAAACACGGTTTTCGTGTTGTTGTCTCTGAAGTAGGAACTATTCAATCGCTTGCTGTTGTGACCCCCGGAAATAGCGTTCTAGCACCAAACTCCGACACACAGCACGCCTTTACCGGTGTGATAATCGTGCAATAATTGCAACGCACAAACGGGTTCTGTTCTTCGGTTTAAAGCTTTTGAAACAAACTTCACAGCACTTTAACGGGTTTACAAACAGTTTATTTGCTTTGAACACTTATTACTACTAAACAGACATTTTATTGGGCAACTAACAATACATTTATTACATTTACTACTTCTAATTTAACTTCTAATTAATTTCGGTGACCGGTTGAGCAAGATGGAATTTTTTGAATAATGCTCCAACTTTCGGGAGGTGCTCTTTTATAAAGATAGATGGCGGGAAAATAAGGGTTCGTTTCTAATCGGAGCTTTTGAATCGATCTTAACCTATACAAAGCTACATATATGTGTTAAACGTCACAATACAATAACTTTACGCCTACCCTAATGCTAATACACACAACATAGCCGGCCACCTAAATTTGAAAGCTCGAATTTATATAAACAAACTATCACGATGCAGACGAACAGGAATGGCGTTATTTCACAAAACAATTACTTAATTATCTATATTTTCAGCTAACTGCGTATCGGAAATATCGGCTACGGCATTCATCGGTTGCTGGTCGAAATTAAGAGGAAAATTCGGGTCGCAGGTCGTTTTGTAGGTTCCACTAGCTGTTCGCAAAGTTACGACCCTTACTACTCCGTCTGCTCCAGGATGAATTTGTTCGATGCGTGCAATAGGCCAATCGATGGTAGGTTTGCCGTCCTCCTGAACAAAACAATTTGGCCGATGTGGACATCAATGGGAAGTGTTGTTTTCTCTCGACGATGGTTCAGTTCTGTGAGGTATTCTTTCCTCCAGCGATCCCAGTGCTGCTGGACCAATTTTTGCAACTGTTGGTAGTGGTTTAGTCGGTTGGTGGGAATTTGCACGTAGTTTGGTTCCGGGAGGCTTATGAGCGGTGCCCCGATGATGAAATGACCGGGAGTGAGGACATCTAGCTCAATAGGGTCGATGGATAAGGACGTAAGCGGTCGGCTGTTCATGTTTGCCTCGATTTGTGCTAGCACTGTTGCGTAGTCTTCGTAGGACAGCTGCGTTTTTCCGAGCACTTTTCTCAGTGTTGTTTTCGCGGTTTTCACAGCGGCCTCCCATAGACCGCCGAAGGTTGGTGCTCTTGGCGGAATGAAGTGCCACTGAATTCGGTGTTTGCTGCATTCTCGGTTGATTGATTCTCTGGTGTGTTTCCTTCGAGAAGACGGTACAATTCGGTCAACGTATTCGACGCCCCTTGAAAATTTGTACCGTTGTCCGAATGGATTTCTGCTGGCATCCCGTGGTGTGCGATGAAGCGACGTAAGGCTGCAATAAAGGCCTCTGTGGATAGGTCACAGACCAATTCCAGATGCACGGCTTTGGAGGCGAAACAAACAAATACGGCAATGAATGCCTTCCGTGGTGCTGCTCGTCGGTGCGCTGGTTTTAAGTAAACGGGTCCGCAGTAGTCCACTCCAACTACGGTGAAAGCTCTACATGGTGCTGTGCGGGACTTTGGCAATTGGCCAACGGGTTGAGAAACTGGAGCAGGGTTTAGGCGATAGCATTGCGGACATTTGCGACACACAAAATTGGCGATTGTCTTTCCGTTAACTGGCCAGAATTCTTGATGCATTGTAGCTAAGGTCATGCGAGGACCGGAATGCATGCATTGTTCGTGATAGTGCTGTGTTATGAGGCGTGTGAGTGGGTGGAATTTTGGTAAAATTATAGGGTGCTTTGTGTGGTAGTTCTCGGAGGAGTGTTCAAGTCGTCCACCGAGTCGAATGATTCGCTTTTCATCGAGGAACAGGCCAAGTAGTTTTAAAGATGACTTTTTGGAGACGGTTCGCGTTTTATCCAGTTGTTTCCTCTTCCACAAATACTTCCTGTTGCGCCAATTTCGACAATGTTTCCTTAGCTTGCTCTAGTTCTCCTACTGAAGCGAATAGGTTTGGGTGGCAATTAGGTTTGCGACGACATCGATTCACAAAACGAAGAATTAAGGCAGTAATCCGAAGTAAACGCCAAAAGCTTGAATAACGGTGGAATAGAAAGTTATGCTCTGGTGTTTGTTGAATCACGAGTGCTGTTTTTCGGCGTTCTAGTAGATCCTCGGGTGGCGTACCAGTTGGGTGCTTAGGCCAATATTCCTCCTCGTTCGAGAGCCATGATGGACCGCAGCGCCACACAGTGGTGACGGAGAAATCTTGAGGAAGCATTCCACGTGAAATCAAGTCAGCCGGGTTTTCAGTTCCTTTCACGTGATTCCAGCTGTGCCCGTGGGTTGACTGTTGAATCTCTGCAGTCCGGTTCCCCTATGAAGGTTTGCCATGTGTTAGGTGGGGCCTGAATCCAATGAAGCGTCACCATTGAATCTGACCAGAACCAACAAGAAACTCCTTCCATCTTGAGTGCTGCTGAAACTTTAGCATATAATTTTGCTCCCAGGAGTGCAGCACAGAGTTCGAGCCGAGGTAAGCTAACGCGCTTGAGTGGTGCCACCCGTGATTTGGCTGCTATGAGCTCGATTTTGATTTGCTTCGCCTTGTCGATAGAGCGCGCATAGATGCAGGCACCATATCCAATTTCCGATGCATCGGTGAATACATGGAACTGTATAGAGACAAAATCCGGCAGAAAGATGAAGCGAGGTACCTTATAGTCGTTCAGAATCGGCAACTGTGCCACAAAATCCATCCATTTGCTTGCGATTTCCTCCGGAACTGGATCGTCCCATTCAACAGCGGTTAGCCAAAGATGTTGCATTCGGATTTTTGCCCATGCGATGACTGGCGAAACAAGTCCAAGCGGGTCGTACAGCTTGGCAATCGTAGAAAATATCTTCCGTTTTGTCCAAATACATTCTTCTGACGATGGTTGAACCTCGATGCAAAGATGATCTGGTTTTGTTTCCCATCCGATACCAAGCGTTTTTATTCTCTGATCTTCTCCAAAGTGTAGAGTTGTATCACCGACAAGAGCCTCGTTAGGAACATTTTTCAAGACATCCGAATTATTTGAAGACCATTTCCGAAGCTCTAGACCTCCTTCTTCCAACAAATTTTGCACTTCCTTTTGAAGCAGTATTGCCTTTTCCACCGTGGCTGCACCCGACAGGAAGTCATCCATATAAAAATCTTCTTCCACGGAGCTGGCTGCATGCTCGTATTTTTCACCCAAATCCAAAACCAGTTGCTTCAGTACCCGGGTAGCGAGAAACGACGATGGAGACAATCCGTAAGTGACAGTTTGTAGCTCGTAAACTGCTATTGGATCCGAAGGATCGAATCGCCAAAGAATTCGTTGGAGCGGTTTATCGTCATCATGGATCAGAATTTGACGGTACATTTTGCAACGTCCGCCACCAGGGCAACGGCATGTTTCCGGAATCGAATCATTATTTCAAGTAGTTCGTCTTGAATAGTTGGCCCTGTAAGTAGAGCTTCATTGAGCGAATAGTTCGTGGAAGTTTTCGCTGATCCGTCGAAGACCACACGCATTTTCGTCGTTGAGCTTGTTTCCTTAAATACAGGATGGTGTGGAAGATAGCAGACAATTTTGCCTTCATCCAAGCTTGAGTCATCCGCCACTCCAATGCACTTCATGTGACCCAGCTCAATGTACTCCATCATGAAGTCACTGTACTGCGATCGCAGATCACAGTTTAGTTTCAATCGTCTTTCAGTGTGATGAAATCTTCGGAGAGCCATCTGTTTCGATTCACCAATCATGCTGTTGAAATTCATGTGCTTAGGGTACCGCACAATATACCTGCCAGTGTCATCACGAGAGACTGTGTTAACGAAATGTGTCTCACAATCTTCCTCTTCCTGTGAGCGTGGTGTTTTAACCGTAAATTCTTCCACTGCCCAAAACCGTTCGATTGCCTTGTCCAAAGATTCCACCTTCGCAATATGGCAACTAACCCGCGACTGCCCTTCCATACATGTAACCTCGCCAGCTGCTACCCATCCAAATACCGTATTGACAAATACTGGGAGCGTATTGTCGAATTTACGAGTTTGCAACCGGCCACCATCGCTTATATGGAAATCATAGAAGTATTGGGTACCTAAGACCAAATCGATCGGACCAGAAACGTTAAAACCAGGATCAGCCAAAACCATATCAGCCGGAGGTTTCCATTCTCGCATCGGAATCGAGTATGATGGCTGATCGTCAGTGAGCTGCTCTAACACCAGAAATTCCATTGAAGTTGAGAAATTCTCCGTCCGAGAAGAAATTGTAGTGGAGACTTCATAAGCCGTGCGATTTCGTGATCGACCAATACCAGTTATTTCCACCTTTTTGTCCCGCCTTGAAAGTTGAAGCAGCTTGCAGAGATTTGCCGACATCAAGTTGGCCTGTGATCCGGAGTCTAGAAGCGCCCTTGCCTGATGTATCCTTCCCCAAACGTCCTTCACATTGAGCAATACCGTGAGCAAAAATATATGCGAATTAGCCTGCCCTACCGCCGAATTGGATGAAATTAATGCCATCGAACTAGAAACAGATTCACCAGAGTTCGAAGCACCGCCAGTTGATGATGATGTAGAAGGATTTACGTTTTCATTCGTTGCCGAAGTAGAAATAGAAGTGGGAACAGAACCAGAACCAGGAAACCCAGGATGCAACAACGTATGGTGCTTCTTCGAGCACGTTCTGCAACGATATTTTGATGGACAGTCCCGTGCCAAGTGATTCCGGCCAAGACAATTACTGCAGAGCCGCTTGGAATTAGTGAGCTGCAGCCGTTTATCTATTCCTAAATTTGCGAAAGTTGGGCACTGCGTAATCCAATGCTTTTCATTACAGGCGAAGCAGTTCGGCGACTTCGTTTCAGTCGCCGAGTTGACCGAAACTTTCGTGGGTCGGAATTTGCTTATGCTAGATGACGTTGTCGTTGAAAACATACGCTGATCGACCGAAACCGCATCTAACACCCGGGTTTGCTTTTTGAGGAAATCGACCAACGACCCAAATGACGGTTCCTTATCTGGTGTCACAATTTCTTCCCACCGTTTCTGAATAACTTCGTCCAGTTTGGAAACCAATAAATGGACTAACATTGCTCCAACCACTCGTTCTTTCACCTAACTGGTCCAGGATTTTTGTGTTGCGCTCGAAACAATCAATAAAATCGTGCAGACCAGCAGCTGATTCCTTCTTCCTCCTTGGGTACTCGAACAACGCATTACGATGACGTTTTTTGAGGAGATAATTGTTGGAGAACCGATCGACCAAAACCTCCCATGCAACCCTATAATTAGCCTCACTCATCGCATATGAATCAATTACCTTTAAAGCATCACCTTTCAAGGAGGCACGCAGGTAATGGAATTTCTGTATGTCCGTGAGCTCTGCCGAAGAGTCAATCAAAGCTACATAAATATCGTGAAACGGAAGCCAATTTTGAAAGTTGCCATCGAACTCCGGCAAATTGATCTGTGGAAGTCGTACGGAGGCTTGGACATTTGGAACTTGATTTGTGTGCGCATTGGATGTGTTTGGTGTCGCTTGACCTTGCTGTACCTTTCTCGCCAACCCTGCTCTTACCTCAAAGTACTTTCCTTCGAATTCGGCCCTGAGTTGATGATGCTCTGGCATGTTCTCCTCATTGTCCTCCATGCTCTCGATATCGTTCTGGAGATCCTCGAACTCATTCCACTTTTGCTCGAGTTTCTCTATCCGAATGTTGACCGACTGCTCATCGAACTCCTTGGTGTTTTTCAGGTACTGTTCAATCCGGTCCATGAACTCGAGAACGCTGTCTCTGTTGCGTATCAAGCTCTTGAGTTTCTTCGACGTCGACATCTTGCTTGCACCGAACGGAATTCACGAGATCACCAAAGAGCTGTGGAAATATAACCAGGGAAGCACCTTCCAGAGAAAGTATATTTGATGGACAGGGACTCACCTGGTGAGCCTGTCTAACAGGCCTTGTATACTAATACAATCTCTGGGCAGCAATAGTCCACACCACCAGCAATACCATACGAGAGCTCGAAGGCTGGTGAGCCAGTCTAACAGGCCTTGTACAATAATACGATTTCTGGGCAGCAATAGTCCACACCACCAGCAATACCATACGAGAGCTTGAGGGCTGTAAAATTTAACCAGCGAAGCACCTTCCACAGAAAAGTATTTGATTGGACAGGAACTCACCTGGTGAGCCCGTCTAACAGGCCTTGTACAATAATACGATTTCTGGGCAGCAATAGTCCACACCTCCAGCAACACCATACGAGATCTCGAGAGCTGTAAAATTTAACCAGCAAAGCACCTTCCAGAGAAAAGTATATTTGATGGACAGGAACTCACCTGGTGAGCCTGTCTAATAGGCCTTGTATACTAATGCTCTGGTCAGCAAACACCGCCGGAAACACCTCGCGAGAATTGACGCGCCTTGCACAGGACCGTCCACTACGTTAGCGTTAAGGGAGTCCTAGATTGTTCTTCCTCACCCACCAGTAGTCCAAGATGCACGTTGAAGAATCCGGCCACCGAAAACTCCGTCGAAGTAGTTTTAGAAATAGAACCAAGAAATGACCAGGTAGAGATGAATATAGAAGTGTAATTCGTTGGACAGGTCCTCACCTGGTAGGCCTGTCTAACAAGCCTTGAATGATTATTCCATCTCTCCTCGAAACCAACTCCAAAAACTGCTATGGTGATATTCGTGATGGCAGCTCGAGTGCATTCACGATAGCTATGGCGCTTTTCACCTTTGTAGTCGCCGAGAATGGCGCCAAACCAATTGTCCGTTGACCCAAATGGCTTATTGGCGTCGGAAATTTCCAAAGAAACGCTATCCTGGTCACGGCACCAATGTTGTGACCCCCGGAAATAGCGTTCTAGCACCAAACTCCGACACACAGCACGCCTTTACCGGTGTGATAATCGTGCAATAATTGCAACGCACAAACGGGTTCTGTTCTTCGGTTTAAAGCTTTTGAAACAAACTTCACAGCACTTTAACGGGTTTACAAACAGTTTATTTGCTTTAAACACTTATTACTACTAAACAGACACTTTATTGGGCAACTAACAATACATTTATTACATTTACTACTTCTAATTTAACTTCTAATTAATTTCGGTGACCGGTTGATCAAGATGGAATTTTTGAATAATGCTCCAACTTTCGGGAGGTGCTCTTTTATAAAGATAGATGGCGGGAAAATAAGGGTTCGTTTCTAATCGGAGCTTTTGAATCGATCTTAACCTATACAAAGCTACATATATGTGTTGAACGTCACAATACAATAACTTTACGCCTACCCTAATGCTAATACACACAACACTTGCCAAGGCGATTTCCTATACAATACTTTCTCAACTTAAGCGCATTTGCTTTTCAATGTCGAACACTGAGATATGGAAGATTGACAGTCTCGTTTCACGCATTCGGTCACTCTTTGTGGATTGTGTGGACCTCCAATCTTCGGACAGCTAAAGCAATAATGGGCTACGTGGCTGTTTAGTGTTTATGTTTGTCTCACATCAAAGGCAGTCCACATTTGGATATGGCCACAAGCGCTTTCATGTCAGGTCATCGTGGGCTTCGAAGCAAAGTCCGGTCTGATCATGGAATGAGCTTTTTGGATCCAGACCGAGAGAGATCCTGAAGTATTTTCATCGACGCGATACCTATCGATGCTAAAAGTAGAAGGGTCTTTTATCACTCCTGGTGCTCCCAATATGGGATGCATTTTAAAAACCACAGTGAAGAGCATGAGAAATCATCTTGAGTCAACAATCCAGAACAATTGAATCATTCGAGTCCATTATGTGGACGAGGTTTGGGCACCTAGGAGAGACAAATAGCGTGTCAGATAAATTGGGCTTCAGGACAGCTGGTGTGCCTCAGTGAATTGGGTTTCGGGTAGACACTTGATTTACTTTTAGATTAGCAATACTTCCTTTCTCTTGAAAGGAGGCTTCCGAGCCACTTGAAAGGAGGCTTCCGTGCCTCTTGAAAGGAGGCTTCCGGGCCTCTTGAAAGGAGGCTTCCGGGCCTCTTGAAAGGAGGCTTCCGGGCCTCTTGAATGGAGGCTTCCGAGCCTCTTGAAAGGAGGCTTCCGAGCCCCTTGAAAGGAGGCTTCCGAGCCTCTTGAAAGGAGGCTTCCTAGCCTCTTGAAAGGAGGCTTCCTAGCCTCTTGAAAGGAGGCTTCCGAGCCTCTTGAAAGGAGGCTTCCGAGCCTCTTGAAAGGAGGCTTCCGAGTATCTTGAAAGGAGGCTTGAGCCTCTTGAAGGAGGCTTGGAGCCTCTTGAAGGAGGCTTCCGGGCCTCTTGAAAGGAGGCTTCCGGGCCTCTTGAAAGGAGGCCTGAGCCTCTTGAGGAGGCTTCCAGGCCTCTTGAAGGAGGCTTCCGAGGCCTCTTGAAAGGAGGCTTCCGAGGCCTCTTGAAGGAGGCTTCCGAGGCCTCTTGAAGGAGGCTTCCGAGCCTCTTGAAAGGAGGCTTCCAGGCCTCTTGAAGGAGGCTTCCAAGCCTCTTGAAGGAGGCTTCCAAGCCTCTTGAAAGGAGGCTTCCGGGCCTCTTGAAAGGAGGCTTCCGGGCCTCTTGAAAGGAGGCTTGAGGCCTCTTGAAGGAGGCTTCCGGGCCTCTTGAAGGAGGCTTCCGAGCCTCTTGAAGGAGGCTTCCAGGCCTCTTGGAAGGGGGCTTCCGGAGCCTCTGGAAGGAGGCCTGAGCCTCTTGGAAGGAGGGCTTCCGAGCCTCTTGGAGGAGGCTTCCGAGGCCTCTTGGAAGGAGGCTTCCAGGCCTCTTGGAGGAGGCTTCCAGGCCTCTTGGAGGAGGCTTCCGAGCCTCTTGGAAGGAGGCTGAGCCTCTTGGAGGAGGCTTCCTGAGCCTCTTGGAGGAGGCTTCCGAGCCTCTTGGAAGGAGGCTTCCGGGCCGCTTGGGAGGAGGCTTTGAGGCCTCTTGGGAGGAGGCTTCCAGGAGCCTCTTGGAAGGAGGCTTCCGGGCCTCTTGGAAGGAGGCTTCCAGGCCTCTTGGAAGGAGGCTTCCGAGGCCTCTTGGAGGAGGCTTCCGGGCCTCTTGGAGGAGGGCTTCCGAGCCCTCTTGGAAGGAGGCCTGAGGCCTCTTGGAAGGAGGCTTCCGGAGCCTCTTGGAGGAGGCTTGAGCCTCTTGGAAGGAGGCTTCCAGGCCTCTTGGAAGGAGGCTTCCGAGGCTCTTGGAAGGAGGCTTCCGGGCCTTTTGAAGGGGTGCGTCCGGGCCTCTTGAGAGGAGGCTTCCGAGCCTCTTGGAAGGAGGCTTCCGAGCCTCTTGGAAGGAGGCTTCCGAGCCTCTTGGAAGGAGGCTTCCTGAGCCTCTTGGAGGAGGCTTCCGGGCCTCGTGGAAGGAGGCGTCCGAGCCTCTTGGAAGGAGGCTTCCGAGCCTCTTGGAGGAGGCTTCCGAGGCCTCTTGGAAGGAGGCTTCCAGGCCCTCTTGGAAGGAGGCCTGAGCCTCTTGGAGGAGGCTTCCAGGCCTCTTGGAGGAGGCTTCCAGGCCTCTTGGAGGAGGCTTCTGAGCCTCTTGGAGGAGGCTTCCAGAGCCTCTTGGAAGGAGGCTTCCGAGCCTCTTGGAGGAGGCTTCCGAGCCTCTTGGAGGAGGCTTCCGGGCCTCTTGGAGGAGGCTTCCGAGCCTCTTGGAGGAGGCTTCCAGGCCTCTTGGAAGGAGGCTTCCGAGCCTCTTGGAAGGAGGCTTCCGGGCCTCTTGGAAGGAGGCTTCCAGGCCTCTTGGAAGGAGGCTTCCGAGCCTCTTGGAGGAGGGCTTCCTGAGCCTCTTGGAGGAGGCTTCCGGGCCTCTTGGAAGGAGGCCTTCCGAGCCTCTTGGAAGGAGGCCTGAGGCCTCTTGGAAGGAGGCTTCCGAGCCTCTTGGAAGGAGGCTTCCGAGCCTCTTGGAGGAGGCTTCCGGGCCTCTTGGAGGAGGCTTCCAGGCCTCTTGGAAGGAGGCTTCCGAGCCTCTTGGAGGAGGCTTCCGAGGCCTCTTGGAAGGAGGCTTCCTGAGCCTCTTGGAAGGAGGCTTCCAGGCCTCTTGGAAGGAGGCTTCCGAGCCTCTTGGAAGGAGGCTTCCGAGCCCTCTTGGAAGGAGGCTTCCGAGCCCTCTTGGAAGGAGGCTTCCGAGCCCTCTTGGAAGGAGGCTTCCGAGCCCTCTTGGAAGGAGGCTTCCGAGCCCTCTTGGAAGGAGGCTTCCGAGCCCTCTTGGAGGAGGCTTCCAGAGCCTCTTGGAAGGAGGCTTCCAGGCCTCTTGGAAGGAGGCTTCCGGGCCTCTTGGAGGAGGCTTCCGAGCCTCTTGGAAGGAGGCTTCCGAGGCCTCTTGGAAGGAGGCTTCCAGCCTCTTGGAAGGAGGCTTCCGAGCCTCTTGGAAGGGCTTCCAGGCCTCTTGGAAGGAGGCTTCCGGAGCCTCTTGGAAGGAGGCTTCCAGGCCTCTTGGAAGGAGGCTTCCGAGCCTCTTGGAAGGAGGCTTGGGGCCCTCTTGGAAGGAGGCTTCCTGAGCCTCTTGGAAGGAGGCTTCCAGGCCTCTTGGAAGGAGGCTTCCAGGCCTCTTGGAAGGAGGCTTCCGGGCCTCTTGGAAGGAGGCTTCCAGGCCTCTTGGAGGAGGCTTCCAGGCCTCTTGGAAGGAGGCTTCCGAGCCTCTTGGAAGGGAGGCTTCCGGGCCTCTTGGAAGGAGGCTCTGAGCCTCTTGGAAGGAGGCTTCCAGGCCTCTTGAAGGAGGCTTCCAGGCCTCTTGAAAGGAGGCTTCCGAGCCTCTTGAAGGAGGCTTCCGAGCCTCTTGGAAGGAGGCTTCCGAGGCCTCTTGGAGGAGGCTTCCCGGGCCTCTTGGAAGGAGGCTTCCGAGCCTCTTGGAGGAGGCTTCTGAGCCTCTTGGAAGGAGGCTTCCGAGCCTCTTGAAGGAGGCTTCCAGGCCTCTTGGAAGGAGGCTTCCGAGCCTCTTGGAGGAGGCTTCCTGCCTCTTGGAGGAGGCTTCCGAGGCCTCTTGGAAGGAGGCTTCCGAGCCTCTTGGAAGGAGGCTTCTGAGCCTCTTGGAGGAGGCTTCCAGGCCTCTTGGAAGGAGGCTTCCGAGCCTCTTGGAATGAGGCTTCCAGGCCTCTTGGAAGGAGGCTTCCGAGCCTCTTGGAGGAGGCTTCCGGGCCTCTTGGAAGGAGGCTTCCGAGCCTCTTGGAAGGAGGCTTCCGAGCCTCTTGGAAGGAGGCTTCCAGCCTCTTGGAGGAGGCTTGAGCCTCTTGGAAGGAGGCTCTGAGCCTCTTGGAGGAGGCTTCCGAGGCCTCTTGGAAGGAGGCTTCCGGGCCTCTTGGAGGGCTTCCGGGCCTCTTGGAAGGAGGCTTCCTGAGCCTCTTGGAAGGAGGCTTCCGAGGCCTCTTGGAAGGAGGCTTCCGAGCCTCTTGGAAGGAGGCTTGAGCCTCTTGGAAGGAGGCTTGAGCCTCTTGGAGGAGGCTTCCGAGCCTCTTGGAAGGAGGCTTCCGAGGCCTCTTGGAGGAGGCTTCCGAGCCTCTTGGAGGAGGCTGAGGCCTCTTGGAAGGAGGCTTCCGAGCCTCTTGGAGGAGGCTTCCAGGCCTCTTGGAAGGAGGCTTCCGAGCCTCTTGGAGGAGGCTTCCGAGCCTCTTGGAGGAGGCCTGAGCCTCTTGGAGGAGGCTTCCGAGGCCTCTTGGAGGAGGCTTGAGCCTCTTGAAAGGAGGCTTCCAGGCCTCTTGAAAGGAGGCTTCTGAGTCTCTTAAAACGAGGCTTCCGGACCTCTTGAAGGAGGCTTCCAGACCTCTTGAAGGAGGCTTCCTGAGCCTCTTGAAAGGAGGCTTCCGGGCCTCTTGAAAGGAGGCTTGAGCCTCTTGAAAGGGAGGCTTCTGAGCCTCTTGAAAGGAGGCTTCTGAGCCTCTTGAAAGGAGGCTTGAGCCTCTTGAAGGAGGCTTCCGAGGCCTCTTGAAAGGAGGCTTCCTGAGCCTCTTGAAGGAGGCTTCCAGGCCTCTTGAAAGGAGGCTTCCGGGCCTCTTGAAAGGAGGCTTCTGAGCCTCTTGAAAGGAGGCTTCGAGCCTCTTGAAGGAGGCTTCCTGAGCCTCTTGAAAGGAGGCTTCCGGGCCTCTTGAAAGGAGGCTCTGAGCCTCTTGAAAGGAGGCTTCCAGAGCCTCTTGAAGGAGGCTCTGAGGCCTCTTGAAGGAGGCTTCCGGGCCTCTTGAAAGGAGGCTTCCGGGCCTCTTGAAAGGAGGCTTCCGAGGCCTCTTGAAGGAGGCTGAGCCTCTTGAAGGAGGCTTCCTGAGCCTCTTGAAAGGAGGCCTCTGAGCCTCTTGAAGGAGGCTTCCGGGCCTCTTGAAAGGAGGCTTCCGGGCCTCTTGAAGGAGGCTTCCGAGCTCTTGAAGGAGGCCGAGCCTCTTGAAAGGAGGCTTCCTGAGCCTCTTGAAGGGAGGCCAGGCCTCTTGAAGGAGGCTCCGAGGCCTCTTGAAAGGAGGCTCCCTGAGCCTCTTGAAAGGAGGCTCCCTGAGCCTCTTGAAAGGAGGCCCTGAGCTCTTGAAAGGAGGCCGGCTCCTGAGCCTCTTGAAAGGAGGCTCCAGGCCTCTTGAAGGAGGCTCCTGAGCCTCTTGAAAGGAGGCCCTGAGCCTCTTGAAGGAGGCTCCTGAGCCTCTTGAAAGGAGGCCCGGGCCTCTTGAAAGGAGGCCCTGAGCCCTTGAAGGAGCCCTTGGAAAGGAGGCCTCCGAGCCTCTTGAAAGGAGGCTCCTGAGCCTCTTGAAAGGAGGCCCTGAGCCTCTTGAAAGGAGGCTCCTGAGCCTCTTGAAGGAGGCCGGGCCTCTTGAAAGGAGGCTCCGAGCCTCTTGAAAGGAGGCCCTGAGCCTCTTGAAGGAGGCTCCCAGGCCTCTTGAAGGAGCCTGGGCCTCTTGAAGGAGCCGGGCCTCTTGAAGGAGGCCCTGAGCCTCTTGAAAGGAGGCTCCCGGGCCTCTTGAAAGGAGGCCCGAGCCTCTTGAAAGGAGGCCCGGGCCTCTTGAAAGGAGGCCCCGAGGCTCTTGAAAGGAGGCTCCGGGGCTTCTTGAAGGAGGCTCCCGGGCCTCTTGAAGGAGCCGTGCCTCTTGAAAGGAGGCTCCCGAGCCTCTTGAAAGGAGGCTCCCGAGCCTGTTGAAAGGAGGCTCCCGAGCCTGTTGAAAGGAGGCTCCCGAGCCTCTTGAAAGGAGGCCCCCGAGCCTTTTGAAAGGAGGCTTCCGAGCCTCTTGGCAGGAGGCTTCCGAGCCTCTTGGCAGGAGGCTTCCGAGCCTCTTGGCAGGAGGCTTCCGAGCCTCTTGGCAGGAGGCTTCCGAGCCTCTTGGCAGGAGGCTTCCGAGCCTCTTGGCAGGAGGCTTCCGAGCCTCTTGGCAGGAGGCTTCCGAGCCTCTTGGCAGGAGGCTTCCGAGCCTCTTGGCAGGAGGCTTCCGAGCCTCTTGAAAGGACAACTAAAAAAGCCAAAGGGTAATTTTGCCCCGGGGACAATGAATACTCGTGAAAGTGCAGAGGATCCCTCAGCTTTGATCCTAGCGAGTTTCGTGTCATCAAACTCCTTCCCAAAATGACCTGCATTCGGACGCGGCCGGTGCCAGTATTGCCTTTCAAGAATATTGTATCATCAATATTTACACACTGAGAATGTTTACTCATCTCGAGTATCATCTGCTGGTTCCTTGTGTAATTACAGCTGATCTGGCAATAATGGAGTAGCAGCCGCGAGCCGTCAATCATGTTCATGCACTTATTCTCTCAAATGACATATTCGCCCAAACAACTGTCAGCCAAGTGGCCTTCGGCCATATAAATGCATTTTTATGTGCATGCTCAATATAAAATTAATAAAAAAAAATTTGAACTGTTTGTTTCCGTTGGATGTTTCTAATAGATTAATTTTTTGGCTTAATGATAAGAGTCACGATAGTGTCAACCGTCATAAGACCAAAAATATTACAAATCATATTTAGCGACTGTACAGAGTTTGGCATACCCTGGCCTAATCCAATAAATGGAAATGCAGTGCCCAGGTTTTGGAAACTCTCGTGCCACACCGTTCGCTTATTTAAATTAGAAAGGCCATCGTAAATAACACGTAAGTGTGCTTGTTTACATACAAATTTTTGTGTCATCTCCGAGAGTAGTTAAAGGACAAACAGGTTGCCGAGGGTTATTTCAACTAAGACATTGGCAACGACGGTGGAAAACCAACAACGTGAAACACATTTTACACGCATAAAAATTTCATAATTCACTCCCCTTCGGATGGGAGTAAAATTTTAATAGTGTGCAACTGGGGAGCGTCTCTCAGCTGAAGCTTATCCGGCCGGCAGCAGCGAAGGGATCCCGGCTGCAGCATACGGTTCAGCATTTTTGGTTAGAGGAATGCCGCTGTAACAGGTGCGCCTGATTACAAATTCCACCAAAATAACCTTAATAATGCCATGCAAGGTGTTTGTCGAGGACGAGGAAAGATTGTATTTGCGACCGTCGTCGCCCCTAAAAAGAATCAGGGGACCTGTTTTGACACACGTGTTCTGACAAGGGTGGGGTTGGGACATAAAAATTCAAATTTTCTCGCTAAAGTGAGCCATACGTTTTTATTCAGTCTACCGAGCGTGTTGATTGAAGCCACCTTGAGCCTGTAGACGATGTTGCGCTACAGGATTGAGTATGAGTATGATTGCTGCATTGAGGTAAGTATTTTCACTGCATAAATTTTTGATACCCTATCAAGGTTCATATAAAAACAAAATCGAGCTCTTAGCAAAAAAAATCGTGATGGATGTCCCATTTCCGTCAATGTGGGTAATAAATATCATAAACTCAACAATCCAGCTTATCCACTACAAACAGCTGTATCAGTATGAAGATAGATGACTACAAAACAAGATTGGGTTGCAATGACGATAGATAATGAAGTGCAAACTTACATGATGTACTTACACCCTTCACTGAATATCTCCGAAATTTTAAAAAGAAATTACACACAAATTCATTAATCGAATTGTTTATACAACTGATTATATTACATATATTTTTTTCAAAATATATTTCAAACAATTTCATTCCAATCCAAACAAAACATTTAATAACCAATCCATGCCATAATTATGCAAATGTTATAAATGTTATTGGATCTCGAGATTCATTCCAACGCCATTGATTTAAAACATATCTCACCACTCAGCTGACAAGCTCGTTGAACCTTGCAGAATTTATCGGATTCCAGGAGCGCAGTTGTCTGCACTTTTGATCTTTTGCACTCTGCAAAATAATTATTATCATCCCTTATCGACAGAAGCAAAAAGAGTGAGAGAGATGAAGCGATATGAATAAATAAAAAAAAGTCGACAATCAGCAACATTAAGCGCGCTTTCGTTTCAAGTGCGCACAACTCGGCGTCCCGAAACATGCGGCATCAGAGGGTCACTAATTCGAAATTAATGTAAATATTTTTTTTCCTCTGCCTACATTTATGAGTTCCGTGTAATTTCATTCTGTTTCCAATTATTTGCACTGTTCATTTGCATTTATCAACGACGCGCGCCGGATCGCTTGTCTCATTACCAGAGGGCTTGTTCAGAAGCGTGCACACTGGTCGAAGGTACTAAACACCAAAGGACAGGTATTGAAATGAAAACCATGCTACCTTCGCTTCATGTCATTACAAGTCCAAACATAAGAAATTCACATAATTTCCCAATTTTTAAGTATCAACACCAACACACTGATTCTAGAAAGGTGTGTTGTATTCAAGGTCAAATATCAAAATTTGTTGAAAGTCCTACTGCTGCATTTTACAAGTCTTAACTTTATCCAATTGGAAGTCATCCAGGTTGGAAAAGTATCACATGGTTTGATTCACAATCTATCGCACCCACGTATAAAGATTTGGACAACAACCACCCACAATCTGCTAAATGAACTATTAACCTTTGTAACACTACCAATCAAGTGCATGCCAATTTCATCTTGGCCGATGATGAACTTTAACCGATCTGTGATCTCTTGCGGAGAATATCTTAGATTTCGTCATATTAAGTGTCTGGTTTTCTGCTAGAGTCCCTATCAGCGTACCAAAGCGCAGAAACTCCTAGTTACATCGGTTTGTGACCGTAATTCTCAAATTGGTTAATTGTTAAGATTAATTGTTTTCTTTGTCTACTATGAAACAGATTCATCATGCCGGTCAGATCAATACAACTTCCTAAGCATACTGTTATAAAACCTATGAAGACATTTGATAGAAAATAGTTTGTTCAAAGCTATTTGCCGTATTAGATATCCATCCATGCAATGGCATTGTTCAAGATCCAGGTTGAAATCTTCTGTTGCTAAATTGTTGCTTATTGCTCAAGGTGCTTGTTCATATGACCAGAAATGTTTTGAATTAGAAGTGTTTTACTTATTTAATACGTTTTGAACAGTTTACCAAATGAACCAAATTATCCATCCATGCATCCATCCATCCACACAGCACTTTGGATGATTCACAGCACTTGCTTTAAAGCGCATTGGTCCTCCGCGGGCGTTGTTCAGGTTTTCGGTGGAATCCTCCACCTCTGGCCTAATGAGCGTTATTTTATATGAAGCACCTACAATTTTATCAGCTGATATCATGTTCGTTGTTCACATGAGCTCGAATCCATCGATCACCTCAATACAAACCCGTACACGGTGTGTCTATAGGGAAATATTATTTTTCAAAAATCAGTGTCTCTGACACACCCACCACGTGAAAGTAAATGCTCTCCAATTTCATATAGTGGGTGAACTAAAATGTTCTATTAGGGAATCTAGAACAATTTTCATTTTTTCACTTTTTTTGGTGCAAATTCCATATAAATCTCAAATGATAGCCAATTCAACCCTCCTAAAATGTATGGAAAAATGACCCCCGATAGAAAATTTAAAAATGCACCTATGTGAAAGAGGAAAACCTATACTTTCGTGTTGTGAGTATTTTAGAGATACTGATTTTTTGAAAATAAGCCTCTTCGGACAAACAAACCACACGTAATGAGTAGCTCACATCATCATCTCGTGTTCCCTATCCGTTGACTTTCTTCATCTTCCCAACATTATGTGCCCCAAAATCAACTTTATCAGCAGAGCAACGTAGCTGACTAGGGCATCCCTCATTGCAAAACATGTGAAAGATTTTTTTCTTGAAAATGTATTAAAGGGTAACAACTTCCTTCGGAGGGATTTGATCCCCAAAAACGAGTACGCCAGACAGGTGCTTTCTTAACTAAGCAACGAAGGACCTCCATCGTCCCCCGCAGCTCAGGAAAAAAATCCAAATCCAATCCAAATCCAATCCAAATCCAATCCAAATCCAATCCAAATCCAATCCAAATCCAATCCAAATTCAATCCAAATCCAATCCAAATCCAATCCAAATCCAATCCAAATTCAATCCAAATCAATCCAAATCTAATCCAAATCCATCTGAATCAATCCAAATCAATCCAAATCAATCCAAATCAAATCAATCCAAATCTAATCCAAATCAATCCAAATCAATCAAATCAATCCAAATCAATCCAAATCAATCAAATCAATCCAAATCAATCAAATCAATCCAAATCAATCAAATCAATCAAATCCAATCCAAATCAATCCAAATCAATCCAAATCAATCCAAATCAATCAAATCAATCCAAATCAATCCAAATCAATCCAAATCAATCCAAATCAATCCAAATCAATCCAAATCCAATCAAATCCAATCCAAATCAATCCAAATCAATCAAATCAATCCAAATCCAATCCAAATCAATCCAAATCAATCAAATCAATCAAATCAATCCAAATCAATCAAATCAATCCAAACCAATCCAAATCAATCAAATCAATCCAAATCAGTCCAAATCCAATCAAATCAATCCAAATCAATCCAAATCAGTCCAAATCCAGTCAAATCCAATCCAAACCAGTCAAATCCAATCCAAATCAATCAAATCCAGTCCAGGTCAATCAATCCAAATCAGATCCGGTCAGGTCAATCCAGATCCAGTCCAGTCAATCCAAATCAATCCAAATCAGTCAAATCAATCCAAATCCAGTCAAGTCAATCCAAATCAATCCAAATCAATCCAGTCAAGGTCAGTCAGATCAGTCCAGGTCAAATCAGTCCAATCAGATCCAAATCAATTCCAGTCCAGTCAATCCAAATCAAGTCCAGATCAATCCAGATCCAGTCAAATCAGTCCAAGTCAGTCAGGTCGGTCAAATCCAGTCCAAATCAGTCCAGTCAGTCCAAATCCAGTCCAGATCCAGTCCAGATCCAGTCAGATCCAGTCCAGATCCAGTCCAGGTCAGATTCCAGGTCAGTCCAGATCCAGTCCAAATCGGTTCAGTCAGATCCAGTCCAGGTCAGATCCAGGTACAGTCCAGAATCCAGTCCTAAAACGGTCAGGTCCAAGTCAGTCAAGGTCGGTCCAGATCCAGTCCAGGTCAGTCCAGATCGGTCAAGATCCAGTCCAGAGCTAGTCCAGGTCAGTTCAAGTCAGTCAGATCCAGTCCTAGTTCAGTCTGAGTCAGTCCAATCCAGTCCAGATCTGGTCAGGTCAGATCCAGTCAGGTCCAGTCAAATCCAGTCCAAAACAGGTCCAGATCCAGTCCAGCTCCAGTCCAGGTCAGTCCAAGATCAGTCAGATCCAGTCCAGATCCAGTCCAAGTCCAGTCAAATCCAGTCCAGATCCAGTCCAAAGTCAGTCCAAGATCAGTCCAGGTCAGTCCAAGTCAGTCCAGTCAGTCCAGTCAGATCCATGTCCTTTCAGTCAGTCAGTCAGATCCAGTCAAGTCAATCCAGTCCAGTCAATCCAAATCAAATCCAAGGTCAGTCCAGGTCCAGTTCAAGATCAGTCCAGGTCAAATCCAGGTCAAGTCCAGATCCAGTCCAAGTCCAGTCAAATCCAGTCAAGATCGGTCAGGTCAGTCCAGATCCAGTCGATCCAGTCAGTCAAGTCAGTCAAATCCAGTCAGATCCAGTCAAATCAGTCCAAGTCAGTCCAGATCCAGTCCAAATCCAGTCCAGATCAGTCAGATCAGTCAAAGTCGGTCCAAGATCAGTCCAAATCCAGTCCAGGTCCAGTCAAAGTCAGTCAATCCAGTCCAGATCCAGTCCAGATCCAGTCAGATCCAGTCAGGTCGGTCAGATCCAGTCAAGTCAGTCCAGATCAATTCAGGTCAGTCAAGATCCAGTCCAGGATCCAGGTCCAAGTCGATCCGGTCAGATCATCCAGTCCAAGATCCAGTCAAGTCAGTCGGATACAGTCCAGATCCAGTCTAATACAGTCCAGATCCAGTCAAATCCAGTCAGATCCAGTCCAGGTCAGTCCAGATCCAGTCCAGGTCAATTCCAGTCAGTCCAGTCAGATCCGGTCCAGATCCAGTCAGGTCAGTCCAGATCGGTCCAGGTCAGTCCAGATCCAGTCCAGGTCAGTCAGATCAGTCCAGGTCCAGTCCAGATCCAGTCCAGATCCAGTCCAGATCAGTCAGATCAGTCCAGATCAGTCCAAGTCAGTCAGATCAATCCAAGTCCAGTCCAGATCCAGTCCAGAGTCGGTCAGATCAGTCCAGATCCAGTCCAGATCAGTCCAGGTCAGTCCCAAATCCAGTCAGGTCAGTCCAGGTCAGTCCAGATCCAGTCAGATCAGTCCAGGTCAGTCAGGTCAGTCCGATCGGTCCAAGTCCAGTCCAGGTCAGTCAAGATCGGTCAGATCCAGTCAGGTCAGTCCAGGTCGGTCCAGGTCGGTCAAGTCAGTCAGATCCAGTCCAAGTCCGGGTCCAGAAGATCAGGTCAGTCCAGATCAGTGCAGATCGGTCCAGATCCAGTCCAGATCGGTCAGATCCAGTCCAGGTCAAGTCAGTCAGATCCAGTCCAGATCCAGTCAATCAAATCAGTCCAGGTCAAGTCTGGAGTCAGTCCAGATCCGGTCAGGAGCTAGTCCAGATCCGGTCAGTCAGATCCAGTCCAGGTCCAGTCAAATCAATCCAGATCCAGTCCAAATCAATCTAAATCAGTCCAGATCCAGTCCAGATCTAGTCAGGTCCAAATCCAGTCCAGATCCAGTCCAGATCCAGTCCAGGTCAGTCCAGGTCAGTCAAATCCAGTCCAGGTCAGTCAAGTCCAGTCCAGAGTCAGTCCAGATCAGTCCAGATCAGTCCAGGTCAATCCAAATCAGTCAGTCAGTCCAGTCAGGTCAGTCCAGATCCAGATCGGTCCAGATCCAGTCAGGTCGATCCAAATCAATCCAGATCCAGTCCAGATCGGTCCAGGTCAGTCAAATCCAAGTCAATCCAGTCCAGATCCAGTCCAGGTCAAATCGGTCAGGTCAGTCAGATCCAAATCGGTCCAGATCCAGTCCAAATCCAGTCCAGATCCAGTCAAGATCCAGTCCAGGTCAGTCCAGGTCAATCAGATCCAGTCCAGGTCAGTCCAGATCCAGTCAGATCCTTTCCAAGTCGATCCAATTCAGATCAGTCCAGATCCAGTCAGGTCAGTCCAGGTCAGATCCAGTCAGATCCAGATCAATTCAGATCCAGTCCAAATCCAGTCCAGATCCAGTCCAGATCAGTCAGATCCAGTCCAGATCCAAATCCAGATCCAGTCAGTCCAGTCAGATCCAGTCCAGAGTCAGTCCAGATCCAGTCCAAATCGATCCAAGTCAGTCCAGGTCCAGTCCAGGTCAGTCCAGATCCAGTCAGGTCAAGTCGATCCAAGTCGATCAAGTCAAGTCAGTCCAGGTCGATCAAGTCAGTCAGATCAGTCCAGGTCCAGTCAATCCAAGTCCAGATCAGTCCAGATCCAGTCCAGATCAGTCCAGATCAATCCAGGTCCAAAGTCCAGGTCAGTCCAGGTCAGTCAAGGTCAGTCCAGATCAAGTCCAGTCCAGTCAGATCCAGTCCAGGTCAGGTCAGATCCAGTCAGATCCAAGGTCAGTCAGGTCAGTCAGGTCCGATCCAGATCAGTCAGGTCGGTCCAGATCCAGTCGATCCAGTCCAGAGTCAGTCAGGTCAGTCCAGATCCAGTCAAGTCAATCCAGGTCAGTCAGGTCAGTCCAAGGTCCAGTCCAGATCCAGTCAAATCAGTCCAAATCCAAGTCAGTCCAATCCAGATCAGTCAAAGTCCAGTCAAAGTCAGTCCAGATCCAGTCCAAGTCCAGTCCAGATCCAGTCCAGGTCAGTCAAATCCGGTTCCAGTCAAGTCCAAATCCAGTCCAGGTACAGTCCAGGTCAGTCAAATACAGTCCAGATCCAGTCTAAATCAGTCAGTCCAGGTCAGTCAGTCAGGTTCAGTCCAGGTCAGTCCAGATCCAGTCCAAGGTCAGTCAGATCCAGTCCAGATCCAGTCCAGATCCAGTCCAGATCGATCCAGATCAGTCCAAGATCCAGTCAGGTCAGTCCAGGTCGATCAAGTCAAATTCGATCCAGTCCAAGTCAGATCAGTCCAAATCCAGTCCAAATTCAGTCAGATCAATCAGATCAATCAAATCCGATCCAGGTCAATCCAAATCAGTCCAAATCCAGTTCAGATCCAGTCAAATCCAGTCAAATCCAATCAAATCAATCCAAATCAATCAGATCCAGTCCAAGTCAGTCAATCGGTCCAAATCAATCAAATCAATCCAGATCAATCCAGTCCAGGTCAGTCAAATCGGTCCAAATCAGTCAGTCGGTCCAGGTCAAATCCAGTCGGTCAAATCCAATCCAAATCCAATCCAAATCCAATCCAAACCCAATCCAATCTAAATCCAATCCAAATCAAATCCAATCAAAATCAAATCCAATCCAAATCAATCTAAATCCAATCTAAATACAATCCCAATCCGCTCAAAACCCAATCCAATCCAAATCCAATCCAAATCCAATCCCAAGGATGTTAACGATCATTCAGTAATTTGCGTTCGATCATTTAGTAGTTTGTCAATAACACATTCCAGAAGCTGAATTTCAAAATATGTTGTATGGTGGACTTCTAGTGCGAAGGTTTTTCTACAACTTTGCCTAATGGTTCGTTATTAGAATTCAACTTATAACAGAGTTAGAGCGCTAGTTGCAGCAACTTAAACTAAATGATTGGAATTTTGTTATCATTTAGTCTAAGTTACTGAAACTATAGCTATAACTCCGTTACTAGTGGAATTCAAACAACGAACCATTAGGCAGAGTTGTAGAAAAACCTTCGCACTAGAAGTCCACCATACAACATATTTTGAAATTCAGCTTCTGGGATGTGTTATTGACAAACTACTAAATGATCGAACGCAAATTACTGAATGATCGTTAACATCCTTGCAATCCAAATCCAATCCAAATCCAATCCAAATCCAATCCAAATCCAATCCAAATCCAATCCAAATCCAATCCAAATCCAATCCAAATCCAATCCAAATCCAATCAAATTCAATCCAAATCCAATCCAAATCCAATCAAAGCCAATCCAAATCCAATCCAAACCAATCCAAATCAATCAAATCCAATCAACCAATCCAACCAAATCCAAATCCAAATCCAATCCAAATCCAATCCAAATCCAATCCAAATCCAATCCAAATCAATCCAAATCCAATCCAATCAATCCAAATCAATCCAAACCAATCAAATCAATCCCAAACCAATCCAAATCAATCAAACCAATCAAATCCAATCCAATCCAAATCAATCCAAATCCAATCCAAACCAATCCAAACCAATCCAAATCCAATCCAAATCAATCCAAACCAATCCAAACCAATCAAACCAATCCAAACCAATCCAAACCAATCCAAACCAATCCCAAACCAATCCAAATCAATCCAAACCAATCCAAACCAATCCAAACCAGTCAAACCAATCAAACCAATCCAAACCAACCAAACCAATCAAATCCAACCAAATCAATCCAAACCAATCCAAACCAACCAAACCAATCAAATCCAATCCAAATCCAACCAACCAATCCAAACCAATCCAGATCCAATCCAGTCAACCAATCCAATCCAATCCAATCCAATCAAATCCAATCCAAACCAATCCAGATCCAGTCAAATCCAATCCAAATCCAATCAAATCCAATCCAAACCAATCCAAACCAATCAGGTCCAATCCAAATCCAATCCAAATCAGTCAGATCCAATCCAAACCAATCCAAATCCAATCCAGTCAATCAGATCAATCCAGATCAAATCCAAATCCAGTCAATCCAGTCAGTCAGGTCGATCCAGATCAATCCAGTCAGTCAAATCCAATCCAAACCAATCCAGTCCAGATCAGTCCAATCAGTCAAACCAGTCCAGATCCAGTCAAATCCATCCAATCCAATCCAAATCAATCCAGATCCAGTCCAAATCAATCCAAATCCAATCCAAATCAATCAAACCAATCCAAACCAATCCAAATCAATCCAAATCCAATCCAAATCCAATCCAAATCCAGTCGATCCAGTCAATCAAATCAGTCCAAATCCAATCCAAATCCAATCCAAATCAGTCCAACCAAATCCAATCCAAATCAATCCAAATCCAATCAACCAACCAAACCAGTCAAATCCAATCCAAATCAAATCCAATCCAAATCAATCAAATCAATCCAAATCCAATCCGTCAATCCAAATCCAATCAAATCAATCCAAATCAGTCCAAATCCAATCCAAATCCAATCCAACCAATCCAAACCAGTCAAACCAATCCAAATCCAATCAAATCAAATCAGTCAATCCAGTCAAATCCAGTCAAATCAATCCAAATCCAATCCAAACCAATCAAATCCAATCCAAATCAATCCAAATCCAACCAATCCAAATCCAATCCAAATCCAATCCAAATCCAATCCAAATCCAATCCAAATCCAATCCAAATCCAATCCAAATCCAATCTAAATCCAATCCAAATCAAATCGCATCTCCCCTACTAATGAAACTTGATCATATTTGAACATGATGCAATAGTGTCCGGTACTTGGGGACTTTTTTTCTGAGCTGTGGAAGTGTTCAAAATTCATCATCAAAATTCAGGTGCAAAACGACTTATCGAGCGTGGGGCGCATTCGAGGATGGAAAGATACGGTCTCGAACCGTGTATTGTGGCGTCAAATTGTTGATTCAGTGTTATTTGTTTAGATGTAAACTAAATAAATGAAATGAACATCGTCGAAAAACGTGTTGAAATCAAATAGTCGGTGTTCTACCGAATCACACCAAGCGCCAATGAAAAATTTCCAATCATTTTGCCAAAGTTTTTGTGTAACAGATTCAATTAATCCCAAATCGCATAGGACATCGTTCAAAGCCATAACTAAGGATATTCTACAACAAATGTATGCATGAATAGAGATAAAATACTTTCCATTTTCCTCTTGCGAACAAAATATCACAAGTCAGCCAAAAAGCCGCTTGGTGCTGTTTTGGCTGAACCCCAGCCAAATATAGTTTGTATGAAACATCAATGGGCATATTATGTGTATATGGTACACAATTAAACATAATCCGGATAATTCGAAAGTTTTCCGTGAAATGGGGTATGTGTCCGGCATCGGGGGATCTGCCCATACATATTTGTAAAATTATTGAAGTAGAATTCTTAAACTTTGAGTAAATTCCTGATGTTTGAAAGTAATTATAAGACTCGAATGTTTGGAATGTGTTTAAGAATAAATCGTGGAAAGAAAAAGAATTGTCTGGAAATTTGTGTAAAGTTTAGAAAACATCGAAATGCTACAGAGAATCTTAAAATGTATGACTCCATGATGATTAACTAGTTTTGAAATTGAAAATTTATTCTTCTGTCTGCCTCTGGAATACCTTGAAAAGAAAATTGCAGTTGACAGCATGAAATTAAACTTCATTTTAGATTTATGGACCTTTCAAACGTTCGTTATAGAGTGGTTTGACAGATGTGATATTCATGACGACAATAATTATAAAATTATTCTATCTAATCTGGCAATAAATCTTTTTTTGCCGCAAAAATGGTCTCTTCCGATATTTACACACGCCACTGCACAGGATGCAGTTCGGCCAATGTCATGCAAGTATAATCCGGCATCGAACGTTGAATGCGGCGATCTCCGGGAGCGTTCGGCGGAAGAAATGCGGACGCGATGACGTCCGCTGAAAACAATTAAAATTGCAATAAATGTGTAATTATAAATCTGAATGAACCAATCTCAATAACATGCACACGCACGTGGCTGTGAAATGAAATAAATATGATTTAATAATTGAAAGACACGCATCGAGCGGCCAGGATCGGTTCCCCCATCCGCCACTGAATGGTAGCAAACCACTGGAAATTATTAGTGATTGTAGCAATAAATAAAGCCGGCGACAGGAAAGAAATGAGTGACAATAAAAATGCTTCCTGGGAACAACGGCCACCAACCACTCCGTTCTTTCGGTTCCTGCAGAAGCACTGATGATTCTTTTTCAAAAACGGCAGCGAGAAAAATATCCCATAATATAGGAACAATTCTTCCTGAATTGACAGAATTTTCAGTTAGTGGGCGATGGATTATATTATCGCGTAATACCTAGCAGAGTTCGAATTCGTGAATTTCGAGTTATAACTAGTACCTGTTGCTTCAAACTATGATCATGTTCATTTTTTACTTTTAAACTCCTGAGGTGATTGAGAAGAGTCGTTTTCTTAATTGCTCGTAACTTTCTTAGTTGAAGAATTTGGAGAGTTCGAATACAGCATGTACTCCGATTTCTTCTTTTAGTAAATCAATCGAATTTCCACGAAATCATTTCATAGTTTAATTAATGCGTTGCTGTATTCAATTTGGTAAAACTTATGGATAAGTTCAAACTGTTTTGGAAAATAATAAATGTGTTGAACTTAACTTCAATTAAATTGAGTTGCAAAGATGGTCAGTGTTCTCTAGTTCTAATTCACTTTAACCATCCCGTACCATAGATCCAAACCCCTTTCATTGAAAACTTTTTCTAGGGAATTCGGAAGCGTTTCAAATTCGTTCGTATAATCTCGAGCCATAGTCGGCAAGTTGGTACTCCATTTATTCGGACGATTTTGCCTCATGTTTCCAGATTTTTTTTCCAGTGAAAAAGATGAGTTTGAATAATTTTGCAATAAAATCAGCCTCTTGACTGTCGTAAACCGACCACAGTAATGGAACCAACGTAAAACTGTGAGTGCTCGCCGCAGATACACAACAGCAGCTCGGTTTGTGTGTTTGTCTCAGGTGTACGAAACAGCGTGAAATGATTTGCTGGTATGACTTACTCCATCCGTTCATCTTCCGTGCGAGCATCCCAAATGAGAAGACTTTCTCCGGTAGCTATGTGTAGTCCATATGAAAGGAGAGAGATGATCAGTATGCGCTTCTCCAGGAAACCTATTTTGTGCCCGAGGTATTTTGCATATAATTTTTGTTATTATTATTTTTTGTATTTGACCGGGAATCGAAACCAGCCACCCTCAGCATGGTCTTGCTTTGTAGCTGCGCATTTTACCACTAAGCAAGGCCATATAACAGTGTAGGGTATCAATAACAGAGTGAGGTATTATTGAATAAAGCAAATAATGTGAATAATAGTCTAAATAAACTCGAAACAAGAAACTATTTTTAAAAATAATGTCACTTTTGTAAACAAAAATTCCAGTCTAATGCAGTGACTTCCCCCAATGACGTATTTCTAACCTATTCTCCCCACGTGGTATGATATAGTGCAAGCCACTTGCGGAGAAAAAAGGAAAACGACTGCACAAATGGAAAGAACTTTTACGGCTCAAAGCGTCCATCATTTCCACTCAGCTTATTTGTTACGGTATGTGTGTATGCACCGTTTTCCTGTGTTTTTTCCTACCAGTGAAAAAAAGGTTAATGGATTCAATTTGCTTCCATGGGGGAAATCTTGCCTGATGAATGGGAGTAATGTCCCGGAACGGCAGCTCAGTTATCAGTAATAAACATTACAGACATATGACAGATTGATCAATATATTTTTAATTGTTTTGTGTTCTTTGAAGGAATTGAGTTTCTCAAGTCATATGATCAATTGGTGCAATTTATGCTAAAAGGTATCAATATATGAAGAAGCTTCGACGTAATTTAAAAAGTATTTTCTGTAGAATTTTCAAACCCCCTGGGAAATCTATCTCGAGTTGTATATCTTTTTCGTGCGTTTGAAACGGGGAGATTCAAATATGACGTCCACTACTTTATAACATATTTCAACCCCCCTCGCCTTGACAAGCACAGTAATACCCAAAAAGAATACACCTAGTAGTGTATTCATCTTGGTAATACCCGACTACATTAACTTCGGATGGGCCCGTGTTTCCGATGTTGGGATCTTGGACACACGGGAAAAAGATGCCCCACCGAGGAACAGATCTGAGGCAACTGTTCGAAGCACCACCTGACAAACATCGCCATGACAACAGATGAGACGAACAACACAACCAGCCGCCCTCAATGTGCAGTAGACTGGCCCAGAAAACAAAAAGTTGTCTAATTCCACGGGGCACCCCCCAGAATTGTGTCTTTGGGTGAGAAAATCAATCTCTGAAAATTTCAGCTCAATCGCTTGTTGCATAAGCTGGCGCATTTGATTTGAAGTTTGTATGGGGATTTCAGCCAAAATGTATAGGAAAATACACCTCCGTCATTCATTCGATCTGGAAATTGGTTCTGATTGCTCGATTGACCTCAGAAAGACAAAAAGCACAGTTGGTATGCTACAGAACAATTTCACAGAACATTGTATGATGATTAAATGAACATTTTTAAAGTTTTCGGCTGATGCGATTCGATCAAAAAATCCAAAAATACACAAATCAGCTCCTAATAAATCCTTAAGGTTCATTAATAAGGTCCATTTATTTTTCAGATTCATTAATAAGGTCCAGCAGTTTGTGTCCAATGACATGAAAACAATCTTGTATAACTCTAGCGTTAACGTTATCAACTCCAGCCGTTTTGCCCAAAGAAAAGCATATATTTTTAAGTTCATCAAAAGTAATTGGGTGAAAACAATCAAATCTACATGTACTATTAACCGGCTGTTTTATTTCATCAGGCTCATCAACCAAATCGATAGACCGATTAATCGATGAAACACTATCGATGAAATAATCGTTAAAATTGCAAGCAATTACTTGTTCTGAATTTTCTAATGTGCCATTAAAAGTTATGGACCGCGGATTGGAACTATTAGGTTTCAACAAAAGATTTCAAAATTTTCCATAACTCCCTGCTGTTATTCTGATGCTGATCAATTTTCCTCTGAATATAATCACAACGCGTTTTTTTCAACGATTGTGAATACGTGTTCCGCGCATTCTTGTACCTGTTCCAATTGTTACAACTATGTCTTCTCAAAATCTATTGTACAATTTATCTCTTTTACGTCTTAGACGCAGAAGATCTAAATTGTACCAGCTGTTCGAGTTATTTAAAGTTACAAATTTATGTTCAATTAACTTATTGGTACTTGTTTTCAGAACGTTCGTTAGAACAGCTGATTTCTGATCTAAGTTTCCGGAAATATCCTGAAAATCCACGTTTCTCGCAACAAGATCCAGAAACAGCTTGTTTCGAATATTTCCTCCAACACTTCAATTTAACAAAATCATTTTCGGTTATATCATTATTTTCTATATTTATGACTAATGTTTCATGATCGGTTACTTTTAAACAAATATCTGTAACTGAGTTTACAGAATCAAAGTTAGAATAAACATGATCAATTATAGTTCTACTGTGTCGGGAAATACGCGTGTAATCAACAACTTTTTGTTTCAAATTGTAAAACTCAGTCAGACGCTTTAAATGATTTGAATTTTCGTCACACCAATTAATATTAAAATCACCAGCAAGTACATTTAGTTTACTAAAATCGATAAAATTTCTAGCCAGTTCTCTAAAATTTCAATAAAACGCTGGTCACTCGAACTGGGAGAATGATATAAAACACCATAATTACCCTTCTTCATGCCACGTGCAACTGTAATGCCTAAGAACCAATTTCCTTCACAGGCTTCGTTGATTTGAAGCTTGAATTGAACTGATTCTTTGGCATAAATAGCAACTCCGCCAGTGTGCCTTGAATGTGATAAGCAAGCAGCGACTTTGTATCCCGGTATACTGTACTGATCAAATGACTCATACTCTACAATATGCGTTTCTGCTAAAAATACCAAAAATGGACGTTTTTCTTCTACAATCGTACGTAGAGCTACGTAGTTTGTAGACAAACCAGCAATATTCAAATACAAAACATCTAATTGGTTCACATTACTACTGGAACTTGGTTGCTATTCATTGAAACGCAAGCCGCTTTTCTTTTGATCAAACAATTTCTTGTAGATCTTACACTCAGTACTAAATGCTGGATGATTGACGTCCAACTTCTTGTTACGTTCCCGATTCATTAACGCATTTCAATACAGTTGACGTGCACTCAGAAGTTTTGTGACTATCGCTGCACTTAGAGCACGCAATGTGGTTTTTACATTCTGTACTCATGTGCCCAAATTCTCCACATTGGAAGCATCTCAAAACATTAATCGCGGGTACAACAAGGCACCGATCGAACCTTACATTAACCTTTTTCGCGGTCAACAAACAGCTATATGTATCTTTGTCTACTTCAATTACGGCACTAAATTGCTTGTACTTGAAGCGTGGATTTTATACTACTTTTACATGGATATTTACTACTTTTACATCATTTATTGCGATATCCTCATTCTGACTTTTTAGAAAGTCGATGAAGTCATCGGAGGAATATTTATCGCTCATACCCAACACTTTCAATCTTGGCACCGATGTTGGAACAACAGCAGTGTAGTTTTCACCCAAATCGTTTTGCATGCCATTTTTCACCACATCTACATTGAAACCAGTTGCACACTCTACAATAATGGAGCCATTTTTCCCGTTCCGAAAGTTACTTATCTTGTGTACTTTTGGATATAACGTAGTATTCAAAAATTTTCGAGTGTCGTCACTACTCTGATCGGACTGTTTCGGTTTAACCACAATGACGGGCCGAGTCTTACGTTCTTTCGCCTGTACAACTTTAGTTGCTTTAGGAGCACTTTTCTTATTTTTCCTTCTAACTACCGTAACAAAAGGAACATCGTCTTCGAAAACATCGTCATTATTATTAATTAAATCATCATCAACATTAACAAAATCGTCATTACTATTACTAATTTTCCGTTTTTTGCGCGAACTGCAAGTTGATTCAGAATGACTCAACCTAGACGAGTCCTTCGTGTTCTTCATTGCAGCTATTTTAACTTTATCCGAATTAAATTGAAAAAATGAACTAGTCATAGTTTCCATTTTTTTATTAATCATTATCTCAAGTCCGTTAATCGATTCCTTAACATTTCGGACAATTTCATCCATACCGGTCATCAACGCGTTGCCTATCTGAGCAGACATTTGATCCCGAATGTCGACAATAGAGTCCGAAAGAGAAGAAATCTTCTTCATATCTTCCTCTATTTTGCCGGCATCCAGTGTCACTTTATTCTGCTCGCCACAACTTTGGCTAGACAGGCATTCATCACACTTGAAGAACACATTAACATTCTCCGTGATCATTCTTGCTGCTGCTTTATTTTCCAACGAGCTACAGTGCGCATGGCAATATCGCTCACATTGGAAGCAGAGCAAAGGGAATGCATTGATCGCTATCCCACTTTGCACTTGTAGCACTCCATTGCCTATGCCTTTACACAGCAGTGGACGCGCTGCATGCAAAGGCACACAGAGAGACAATCAAAACAATAAAATTCAACCACAGCCGGCTGACGAAATCGCCGTTATGGCTTCGTTCGCTACAGCTGTGGCGCGTAAAAAACACAAAATTAAACAGATACAAGGTGTGGAGATGATTTATCTCCTACTTATCCTGTTACAAAACACTTATGGGCACACGTTAAAACAATTTTTTTCGCGGCACTTCACCAATTTCACACGTAATTAATCAAACTAAACACAGCACGGCAAAAACAAACTACTTTGCACGCCATCACCACCGTGTATGTGCAAGACTAGCGAGCATCCGACATCCAGTAGAAAGTGCCCCGCGTACATCAAGGAGCAGGAAGTCCAGCGAGTAAAGGTCGACCGAGTTCGAAACGCTTTCTGGAAAAGGCCAAGCTGGATATTTAGCAAAAGAGGCTGGAAATGTTACCCTACGCCACAACACCCTGCAATAAATTTCCTTTAGCACAATAATTTTTAGTACAGCTTGTTACCCAATACCATACCACGCTGCAAGAAGTTACAATTAGATTAAACAAAGTTTCTTGGAATCATGGAAACGCGAAACATTTCTAATAAAACTAGGACCTTTTGGGATCAGAAAATGCTTGCAGAATGATCATACCACACCACCTTCAGCACAGAAAATGTTCTCAAAAATATTTAAAAATATTAAAATGTAGCAGGGACATTGGGGAACTAGAATAAACTTACAGGATGGTCAACCACACCATAAGAATAAGCGTGCAGGATGGTCATACCACACGACCCTGCAGCACAGAAATTATTTTCAAAAATATTTAAAAAATATTCTAATGCAGCAGAAATCTTTGGGACTAGAATAAGCTTGCAGGATGGTCATACCACACGACCCTGCAGCACAGAAATTATTTTCAAAAATATTTTAAAATATTATGATGCTGCAGGGACCTACACGGAATTTCCAAGAGACTGCAATAGATATACGACAAGGCAGATCGAGAGAACTTCCAGAGAAGCATCAAACTAGATTTCAAGACACCATCACCGGGCAATGAATGCTAGCGAACTGACGGACAAGATCCTCCACTCAACTAACAACAGCGTCCCAAAATCAGCCCGAATCGCGGACGCAGATCCCTATACTGGCGGAACAGGAGTGAATCTGAACCGACTTTTTGTACGAGATGAGCAGCAACAATAGAGCTATGGCGAAGAATAAATTGCGTCAACGGGAAAAAAGGGGCTAAACCTGAAGATAGAGTCATTGTCGCTGACGCCCTGGCCGATCACTTCAAGGCGCAGTCATCGTACGAAGCATACCCAGAGCAGTTCAAGAAAAAGCACGATAATCTGGTTTTGGCAGTCTTCACGAAAACATGAACCGCGTTTAAACAAGTGCAGTTTTCCCGTGTGCATGTTCACACTCAAACATGCATACTAGATCCAAACCGAGTTCATCATAAACCGAACCAAAATCGCACCCGGTTTGAACACGAGTGTGCGCCCAAGTTCAAACACACAAGTTTGAACATGGAAGTTTAAACATCAGTTTACACACAGCATGCTGTTCATCTGTTCATATTGGTCAAGTGGTTTCTCTTCTTCAGTAGCGGTGATGGCCTAGTGGTAACTCGTTTGGCGTTCACTCAGGGCACTAGTGTTTGAATCATAGTCTATGGATTTTATTTAGGAATGGCACATGAATAGTTTAAGTTTTATAAATGCCACTTTTCAGCCCTTGTCAGGTGGTTTGCGCTTGGTCCGATATCTCAATATCACAACAATTTGTTTATTCAACATTTTGCATACAATCTTCAGATATTATTCTTAATGTTCATAACAACTGAATATTAGGTGCATTTTCCCGGTAAGACAACCGGCAGCCTCCAATGTAATGATTATTTAAAGTGTCCTTGCGTTTATGTTCTAAACGAGGTAAAATACATAAGTCTCTGTTCGTCTGTCTAAAATGTAGCCCCTAATTATTTTATATCCGTAACATATGCAAGCATGCATTTTGTTTTGTTAGATACGATGGGATTTGCATATCGTGAATAAAATATAGATGTTGATTCCAAAAAGTTCTAAAACACATTTTTAGTGGGGGAGGGAGGTTGATAACCAAACATTCAAATTGATAGAAATTTAAATAGATAGTAGGGGGTCTGTTCATAATGTATTTTATATTGCTATGTATAAGTAATACGCCGATGACATTATACAATACAAAGAAAATTCACAAACAATGGAGCTTCAGGTCAGAAATGAGCCCACAAATCCATAACATAAACATAATAGTCTTATAAACTACATGGCTCTCATAAAAGTTAAAATCTCCAATTATGACAATCTAAAAAATTGCGAAACTGGAATTAAAGCCCCGTTGATCATAAGGTTCTAGAAAAAGGTCGAAAACCCTCTCTCCCTGGAATAAAGAAATCTCTATGCAACCCAGAACTTCGCTTCAGATTCTCAGTATATTTATCAAGTACCACTGCAAAGTAGAATAAATTATCCTTATGTAAATGAATCAAGACCTCACCTCTATAAATGCTTTGTTATGTAAGTGTGAAAAATTCGACAACATGTTTCAATTTTTCAATCATACCTTCATTGAAGTTTGGTTAAATTCTCTTATTCGAGATATGAATAAAAAGGCTGGGAAACGTGAAGAATAAACAATAGTTTCCCTAGCAACCCGTTCATTTACCCAAGCGTAGCATTCTCGTGTGCAAGCGCACATGTTTGAACCCAAGTTTAAACTCGATGTTTGAACATTGCACATTGCGCCTGGGTGTATCGGAGTTCAGGCTCGTGTTCAGATTGCTATGTGCAAGTTCGAACATAGCAAGCAATGTTTGATTGGGTGCAGAAACTTACGTGAACATCTCACACATGTTGCACCTTGAAGACTGGGTTTTGGCAATACCGGCCTTCCAGATCCCACTGGGTAAGAGTGAGTATTTCAACTACACCTTCACATTACAGGAATTGTAGTACTCACTCAATCACTCAAGAAAGGTAATGGAAAATCCGATGAGCCCGTTTATTCTGCCCTCCGAATGTAAAATTGCTTTATTGGACGTTATCAACAAGGAATAACGGAACGGTACCCTACTAAAAGAGTGGAAAGCAAGCTTCGTAGTCTCAATGCCGAAAAACCAGGACACATCCAACGATCCGAGTGGGTACAGGCACATCGCCGTCACCAATGTCGCAGCGAAAGTGATGGAGCGAATGGTGAATCGAAGACTCACAATTGGCATGGCAACACACTATCCGAGCGGGACACGGAACGAGTACCTACTTCGCGGCATTTGGGCAAATTCAGGAAGACGCAAGAATGAAAGGCCATCACATAGAACTCCCATCCTTGGACTTGTAGAAGGCGTATAGCCGTACATGGACACCCTGAGTCCTGCGGAAGTTCGAGCATTTGGGGACTTCCGGCAGCATGCTCAATTTTATCAAGAGTTTCCTCACGAACCGTTTCTTCCGTGTCGTGCTGGAAAACCACACGTTCAAAGTGGTGAAGGAGAAAACCGGATTCCCCCAAAGCTCAGGCATTGCTGTTACACTGTTCCTAGTCGCAATGGAGGACGTTTTCAACGAATTACCCAAAGGCGTTTTCATCCTAGTATGTATATGCTGACGACATTCTGCTGCTGGCCACAAGTAAGCGACCTCAAGTAACTCGGAGAATATTACAGACAGCCGTACGTAAGGTGGCGAACTGGCCACCGAAAGAAATTTGATATACGGATGGTTTGGCTCTAAAGCTGAAGGCAAGGTCGGCGTGGGATTCGTTGCGGACGGCATCGATGAGGCTCACGACTCCCGAATCAGTGTTCGGTTTACTCTGCCGAAGTCGCGGTGGTTTTCCAAGCCACGGTAATGTTGAAAACAAGACCGATCATGATTGTTTCGCCTCAGCAAGTGTATTGACCACCTTGTCATCGCAGGAAAGTATTTAAACACCCATGAATTCAGGTTATAGAGATGACAGTCGACGGCGACAACACCCCGCACATTCCGGAATAATATTACAAATGTTTATGGCGCCCTGAACAATAACCCACACAGTTAAAAATTCTGAAAATTACACGCCATGGAAATATTTAACCCATGTTTTTGTGCTCAATAACCTCTAATTTTATATCCATATTTTTCTTGTATGCAATATTGAATGCAACTTGTATATTAATAACAACCTGTAATTTTAAAAAGTTATGGAAAAATGAGATGAATCGAATGGAGCCTTTTTGTTACATCATATAGGGTAGAGAATCATTTGGGCAGCACCCCCTATTCCCTTCAGTAACGTTCTTTACTCGAGCGCATTACAACCAAATTACTTGTTTTTTAGTACATGGTTTTTTTCTGTCGATATCTAGTGATGTACAAACAATCAAGTCATTTGGTTGTGTAACGTTTTACGTTACGAGCTGCAAATAGGCGGCAAACAGGCGCCATGCCTCCGATCGCCATGCTAATCGCTTGGCGCAATTTTATTTGAATATGATTTAGAATCAAATTGAATGATACCTCAGATTTGAATAGTTGAATAGTAAAATGATTTCAAAAGATTCAAAATTTCTTGGCGCAAGTACGACTCAGACTCGCTCATTTCGTCTACGAATCGGCTGGAGAGCAGAAGTGCGCGAATAAAATACTTATGTTCAGCTCTTGAAAGTTTAAGATTTTGTTTGAGTAATTTTAGTTTAATTTGAAGGTAAAATTAGTGAGTGAGTTTTAAAAAAATAAGTGGTGTTAAATGTTCTGTGTTTTTCTTCCTAGTTTAGTGGACCGAGGTCCAATCGATTGCGTTTTCTGCTCAGATAATTTTATTAAAGTGAATTAATACGAAAAAAGGTTATTAAATTTAATTAAGTTGAGCAATTCTTAGAATAATGTGATTTCGTGTTGGACACGCAGCGCCCTGCGCTTTTTTCGTAGGGGAAGTGGGGGTAGCACGCCCATAGGGGTTAAAACGCGCCACCCCTGAATAAGGTTAAATATCCCCATTTTGATTATTTTCAATAGTCTATACGATAAAGCAATGAAAAATATTGCCATTGGATACATATATTTCATGATTTTTCTCTAGTTATACATGAAAAACTCGAAAAAACTATTTTTGCGTGTTTTGATGCAATTCTAGCTCGGTGGAATTTAGTCTTTCTGTCGCTGTTATACATTGATAAATTAATAATTGAGCCATGAGCCATGCTGCTTACTCGTGTTCTTTATGTTCCACACGAAATCGTCGTCAAAAATGTATTTAAAACGATTTTATGGGCCTTCAAACTTCTGAGGTCGGTGTGGGGCATTACGCCCATGCTCATTTCGTATGACCGAAACAGCTGAAACATTCGGTTAATTGAATTAATGTAGGCAATTAAAATGAAAATCAGTACGATAAGCACATGCGCGTTTTAACCCATCCACTGGCGCATCTCACCCCGCATGGTTTCAAAATCATTTTTTTTCGGGTGCTTTTTAAAAATCAAATTTCTGTGCAATAAAATGGACAATTAGATATCTGTTATCGGTAGTCAGTCGCAGATATGCTGTTCTTCAGTATGCGCTGATGAAAACTGGCTGAAATGGTGGTTTTCATTGATAAAAATGGCATTTTCCTTAACGTGGGCGTCCTACCCCCAGTTCAACTACGGCTGGATTTTCTGTCGCTAATCGGCGGCATTAATCATCTCATCGAGATTCCGTTCGTGGTACTTCACCACGCTTTCGTCCGTTGACCGTACGAGGACTGTCCGACCCGTGTGCCAAGCGAAGACCTGCCTCAAGTATGTAGCCAAACGGAGGTGAGTGAGGTCGCTATGTCAATCGTAACGAATATTCCACGTCGGTCATTAACTGCCGACGGAAAGGTCCATTTCGTTACATTTCGGACCAGTGTTTAGAGAGTGGAAGTTCGTCTTTCTGCGTGTCGTCAATTGCACGCCACGAACCTCGATCCTAACCAAAGGATAGAAGACACACCACTCCCCGCTCGGTGAGCCGGAAAGGTACGAAAAGTCGGGTCGCTTGGGTACGTGTGCCTCTATTTGGCGGAGCTGATCGTCCCGGGGAAATCCATGCCAAGTGCCACAACACTCTCTCCGATTGAAATCGGTAGCTTCCGTTCCAGCCGCCACTCACTCCGCACCTTTAGATCGGCCATATCGCACACGGGTTGTCTCCATCGCTGCGCGCCAAATCGCAGGACGGACCCGCCGGTGACCGCCATCGTGTTACCGCCATCTTCGAAGTAATCGTCGCCATCTTTGAGACAACGAAAGCCTTATCGTTCCCGCCAGCACCGAGTCATCGAAATCCTGCGCAGGTACGTGAAGAGCCTTTTATTACATGGCCATGTTTGCTCTTTTCCATTCCGTACGTTAAATACGCGTCCAATGCGAATGAATGATCTAAAATATAGTGTTTTGATTGAATTCTTTAATTGGTTGAATTACGTTACGTTTAACGCCAGTTGGCAAATAAAGCATACTCGCTAATCAAATTAAGTTCTAGTTTCGTTTCCTTACTCGAATGAGTGAACATTCCTTATGCCTTCCCTAAAATTCGTACGAATGAAGAATCATAGTTAGTGCATGCATTACTATTTTTTTTAGCAAATAAGTGTTCATGTAGGCAAAATTGTCCGATGAATGTATCAATAATAATAAATGAATAAATTGATTACAAGTATTCCGCGAACCGTTAGAGAATTTCCCTGAGCGAAAAGGTCTCCAAAAGTTGGGCAAATCGAACACGACCGGTGGTCTCTCTTTGAGAGTGGCGCTAAAGCCACCGTTTAGCAAATCCTCGTGAACATCCCCCGAACGGTTACAGTTGGAACGCGGTCGAGTTATTAACGTTGCGGACGAGGGGGTGCTGCCCAAATGGTCCCGCTCCCTATGCTGTAATATTTTTATACTGTGCGTAAGTGAAGAGGAATTGCATCAATTTCCTGATCATCGATGACAAGATCTAACCGATAAAAGACACACACACTCCAACCTAATCTGATGATAACCTGGCAAACCCACATGGACCAGTCATCTTCTTCTTCTTCTTCTTCTTTCTTCTTATTGGCATTACATCCCCACACTGGGACAGAGCCGCCTCGCAGCTTAGTGTTCATTAATCACTTCCACAGTTATTAACTGCGAGGTTTCTAAGCCAGTTTACCATTTTTGCATTCTTATATCATTCTTCCAATCCGAAAATTGCCTAGACCGGTACCGGGAATCGAACCCAGCCACTACATGGACCAGTCTCTTGGACAAATCTAGACAAACTGAGCATAGCAAAGCGAGAAACAAGCAATGTACAACGGACATTAACGGGCAGTATACAATAGGGTGCCAATGGAATGTATGGGAAAAAATTGTCAACGAATTTCAAAAAACGACATTGCTCACAAGTTTCATTACCCCAAAATATGACCCCATGCAAAACTTGAGCTCAATCGGACATGATTTAGGGGTACAAGTTTTGAAATTTTTACTTATGAAAATTTTTCCAAAGGGGGACCAAAGGAAAAGTCGAAAATCGAATTTTTGGTTTTGATGCCAAATGACTTAAAAATGCATGAAACGTCGAGATCTGAAGTTATTTAAACGTTATGTGTTATTGATTTTTACCTTCATCATCTGCAGACATAGATTATTTCTTTAAACTATTCCGCAATGAAGCACATTGATACAAAATATATTTTAGTTATATGAGACTAACACGATGATACTTTTATGCCCAGGGAAGTCGAGAAAATTTCAAATCTGAAAATTGTCTTGACCGGCACCGGGAATCGAACCCAGCCACCCTCAGTATGGTCTTGCTTTGTAGCCGCGCATCTTACCACACGACTAAGGTGGGCCCCGGCAGAATTTTTCAATTTCAAAATTCAAAAATTCAAATAAAAATTGCGCTCCAAGAAAATACGCTCTATATTATCAATGCAGTTAGACATTCGATGTATTGGAAAGTTTGTGCTTTCGCAATCACAGTCGTGTGATTCCTGGAACATCAACGATTTTGACATGTTTCAAAGAGATTACTCTAATCCTTCGATACGAGCGGGGGGATTCATTTATGACAGGATTCAATTTCCATACAATGAAGACAGAAGAAACTGAATCCTTTTCTCTCCAAATGCTGCAGACTGACAGGTTTCAATTCAACTTAAACGACATCCGGCTGAAGCAAAATGCAATATCTTCATCACATCATCACCAGCAGCATATCCGAAGGAACACAATCCAATGCTGTATGGCGTGTATGGACATTGAAAAGATGATGTCAAGTCTGATGCGAACAAGAAAACTCGGCCATCATCAGGCACTCACATATACCCGTGTTCGGATCGTGTCCATGTGAAGAGATGGTTTGTCTTATAAAGCAAACTCAGCTCAATTTATTCAATGTACTTTTCGATGCTTCAATTTAGATTATTTGCATTTACTGCCGGCCGGCGGCTGGAGGATAGGGAAACAGTCCAGTATGGGAGTTGAACTGTGCAGATTTAATAAAACATTTCTCCGATGGTCTCCGATGTCGATTGGTGGCGATGGAGGTATTAGGAAGTACGGCATGGGTGGAATGGACATTGAATAGGGTTTGTTGATGTTCAGGTTCGATGCATTTGAGATATAGCGGTGTGTCGGTTGGAAAATATTTGCAGAATTGATATTTTCAGATACAATCAACTTCTATTTACAACAAAATTTGGAATTTTAAGTTAAACTAAACCTCAGTTTTGTAATACGCGGGTTGATTTAGACTTTTGAAAATCACCTAACAATATGCCCGATACTTTTTTTTATCTCGCGCAACAAACGAACAACAACTGACAGACTGTCAACATCACGTATTCACGTCCATCCTTTAGCGAATATGTAAATGTACATGTTAGAATGCGGTAAGAAGTGCGGTAAAACGCGCGGCTACAAAGCAAGACCATGTTTAGGGTGGCTGGGTTCGATTCCCGGTGCCGGCAGTTTTCGGATTGGAAATTGTCTCGACTTCCCTGGGCATAAAAGTATCATCGTGTTAGCCTCATGATATACGAATGCAAAAATGGTAACCTGGCTAAAACCTAAAAACCTCGCAGTTAATAACTGTGGAAGTGCTTAATGAACACTAAGCTGTGAGGTGGCTCTGTCCCAGTGTGGGGATGTAATGCCAATAAGAAAAAGAACATATTAGAATGTGTGTATGGCGCATATCTACACAATGATCAAAAATGTGTGCTTGATCTTACTGGGCACCGTCTTACAAATATACTATATAGTATATTTGTCGTCTTACGAAGCTACTCATTGTATTGAACACCCGTTTCTAAGACCTGAAACGGTTTTAAGAGTAACCAAGCGACTTATATACTTTGTAAATATTGACTTTGGATTTGCATTTTTGTATCCTTCCCTGGTCGAAACTTTACAGATGCAGTCAAATTCAGCACACCGTGCACTTTGGTATTGCATCTTCCGTGTTGGGACCAAGGTGGAAAACCAACAGTGTTCAGCGTTCTCATTTACCGAGCGTTCGGGCGTTCTTGTTTAAACAACAATATGAATGGATTAAGGTTCATTTCCAGCAATCATAACCTCCAATCTATTGGTAGGCCTTCGTGCTTCGCTTCGATGCAGCGCTGTTTCCGGAGATTCAACAGTGAAGGTTGTGTTGTGTCGTAAGGCAAACTGCCTTTCACAAGGAAGCAAACCTGCTGTTATTTGGACCTGTTTGTGCTACGAAAACATGTACCCTAGTTGCGCTTTGCGAAATTCTAACGCTGTGTACGACTAGACCGGACATGTTCGTTGATGGCTACTTGCAGTGTACAGCTCTCCCAAGAAGAGCTACTTTGCTCGTAGCGCGCTGTTTATCGATGTTTATTCATAATGTTTGACATCGCACAAAACCGGCGCATAATAAAAGCGGTAGATAATGTCAATGAAACCAGCAGCGAGGTTAAACTATGGCGAATTTCCATACAAGGAACCGGACAAACATATTGCAACCGTTTCCATAAATTTGCAATGGAATGAAACTATGTATTGCAATAAGAGATCATAAAATAACGCTAGACTCATTAAAGAAAGTTTCTTCAAAAACATCCTTTGTATTTTTACTAACCTTTACATGATCAGACTTTTGTCAAAGGATTAACGAAATTTCTGCCCACCAGCTACTGCATAGTGCGTCACTGTTAACTTGGCTTAGTAAAACGATGAAAAGGTTATGTAGTCCATTGGGACATCAGTTCTCACACGCATACGTGTATCTATCGTTTCTGATATCGTATTCTGACGTTTATTGATAATTTCTAGAACGATGCTCACTATTACCATCGATTGGAACCGCACATATTACTTGTCAATTGATCCTAATTAATTGAAATTGGGATGGGAATTCATACAATTTTCATAATCCCGCAAGCCACAAACCAGATAGCAAGGCACATTCTATCCTGCCCAGGAGTCAAACTATGCGAATCGGATTTATACCTTTGAAGGTAAACCACATTGTACCCATGTAAAACGAACTCTTCGTCAGTATTTTCTTTTTTTTTGCATAACGCAACAACCCAAAACCCGAAAACAATCAAAACCAATCGAGTGAAAGGATGTTGCTGTTAGCAAATGAGGGCCTTGTACCTACGGCAAACTTTACGAACCCTTATCAGAAAGGTGGCACAGCCGTCAAAGCGCTTTGACAGACTATCATACCGCCAACATCGACCACCACCACCGTAGAGGAACTTCAATTTGCTACACAGGATTTTGCCGAAGTAGGTAAATCGTGGAGGGGTGTGATACACATGTGGAGTCAGGTGTTTGGAAAGTTTCCAAACGAATGAACCGTGATTCGGCTGCTGCGGGCTGCCAGCCCGGTCGGCTGGTGGGAACCGTAAGGATCAATTTAGGATTTTTGTTTCTTGTTGGTTATGCACGACGAAACAACTACGGCAAAGTTTTCCTACGCTCATCTGCCTGGAGGAGCAAATGAGCCTACCGAAAGGCTCATGTAACGCACATTCGATGTTTCCGGCTAATCTGGGGAGATACAAAAATGTGCACCATTGCTACGTGGAATCAGTGGTGTGTTTGGGGGAAATCGCCCTTTCCAGAGCACATTGTTCATAGTTATCTGTGAACTATTTCACAACTGATCTTAATTAGGTTGAATAATTCAACTCTTTCAAGTGGCATATCGGCAATCTCGATGGTTGGTAAAGTTTTTTTTTTTTCAGTCATGCGAGTTTCATTGGAAAAGTATGACTATTTGACGAAGAGAAATTAAATTACAACCTCGCAGAAGTGCATCCGACTCAAAACGCCAAGATCTTCAATGTTACCTTGAATGTTACTACTATTATAGTAATGCATGTTTTTTTGGTATATCGATTATGATTTTTATTCCAATTGACCAGAAGTCTTGTCCAGCTTCTGACGATACTGTTCAGCAACGATTTCAGCCGTCAAGCTTAGAATATTGAAATGCGTTATTCTGTGAACTCGTGACGCTGGATAATTGCACCCGGCATTATGGTACGATCGATTGGGCAGATAAAGCACGAACACGAATTTCCAAATAAACTGATACGGTTGATCGATGCGACGATGAATCGGGTGATGTGCGTAGTTCCAGTTTCAGGGGCATTCTCGAGTCCCTTCGAAACGTGCAGAGAGTTACGACAAGGTGATGGTCTTTCGTGCCTGCTTTTCAACATCGCTTTGGAGGGGGTGATACGAAGGGCGGAGATAGACACGAGTGATACGTTTCGAAAATTGGACGACTACGGTGAGCCGGGCATATATCTAGAATGTCGGACAGTAATCCAATAAAAAATAGTTCTCGACAATGATCCGACAGTAACAGGCAAGGTGCGCAGCGAGCAAGGTGGATCTATCAAGTGGAAGACGATTTGCGGACCCTCCGCAGCTGCGCGCAGACTGCTTGGTTGGCGACGTGCAGCCATGAACCGAGCTGAATGAAGAAACTTTTATGCACTGCGCAGGCAACTCCGGACTTAAATTGAGAAAATTAAAAAAAATATGAATGATAATAAAGTAGCGATCCGAGTCAATGCACGGACCTCTGAAGGATTTCACATGTATTACGTCCGAGAAATTCCAATCAATCGATTAGAACGATTAGTTCTTTTTAACAATAAAGAAATGCTTCATGTACTAACCTTGTGCACTTCTGGGGAATAGACAGTACTTAAAGTACTCCTCCCAACACGACACGTTTTACGATGCTTCTCTTCAATGACTTTATAGTTCGTGCACTTTTGAGTATCGAGACTCCCTTTTTTTGTGCCAGTAAACACGACAAAGCCTCGGGCCTTTTGGATCTTTCCCTTGTGCTGGTTAGCCAAGCATCTTGTTTGAGCCATTTAGCTCCCAACGTGCTCGCAATCTATTCAGATAGAAGATCTATCAGGTGGTGGATCTATCCTACTCCGACGGAAAGTCACCCAGCGGCGGATGTTTCTCCGATACCGACAACCCGTATCTTTGATCAGCATATTCATAGATCTGCTCAAGCTCTTAGCATTTTCTCACTTCAACAGAGTGACTGGACGAGTGCCGAGTTTGGTTTAGAGAAAACTATCGGTTTTGAAAATGATGCCCCGCCGACTCGGAGCCAATGCACTATGGTCCAGGATACAGTTTTACGCGGAAAGATGCATTTTACTCCAAAATTATATTTTTTAGAAAAAAATGTTGTTCTACAAAATTGTTAGAAATAGTAAAACCATCATTATGGTGCTATCAAAAAATAAAGTGGACCATCATATAGAAAAAAATTGAAAATATTGTTTTTATTTCTCGGAGTTCTGTTCTACAAAGTTGTAGCGCAGCTTATTCCAATAAATTTTGCTAAGAAAGCTTTTTCTGTAGCTCTAAAGTTGGCTTATTTAGAGCAATTTTACCTAATTGGATTAGGGTGTACCTCAAAAAACAGTATTTTTGATCTCTTTTTTTTGTTTTCGATTTCTTGAAAAAGTTGCATTTGGGTGACTTTTAGAGCTCAAAAAAAATACAACTTTTTATATGTAAATAAGCTTAATATCTTTTCCGATCAAAAGTTATAATCGTTTTTCATTCAAAATTACATTTTTTTTAAGTTGATATCTCCGGTAGGGGCAGACCAAAAAAATATAATACACGGCATTTGAAAAAGAAATTCATATCCTTTATCATGTCAAAAAATTTGAGATATGTTTTTTTTTTTCTCATGTTTTACCACTTGTACTAAAATCATGTTTTTTCAAGTAAATTGATATAACTCGACAGCGGGGCCCTCCTTAGCCGTGCGGTAAAACGCGCGGTTACAAAGCAAGACCATGATGAGGGTGGCTGGGTTCGATTCCCGGTGCCGGTCTAGACAATTTTCGGATTGGAAATTGTCTCGACTTCCCTGGGCATAAAAGTATCATCGTGTTAGCCTCATGATATACGAATGCAAAAATGGTAACCTGGCTTAGAAACCTCGCAGTTAATAACTGTGGAAGTGTTCAATGAACACTAAGCTGCGAGGTGGCTCTGTCCCAGTGTGGGGATGTAATGCCAATAAGAAGAAGAAGAAGAAGAACTCAACAGCGGAAGAAGATACAGACGATGTTATTATAGCAAAACACGCGTTTTGAAATGCCCCAAAAGTCTTCAGAAGGTGACAATCGTGAAAAATAAAAAGCAGATCATAAATATTGTTTTTTGAGGGACACCCTAATACGGGTAAGTAAAATTGCTCTAAACCAGTGAGCTTAAGAGCTACATAAAAAGTTCATATAGCAAAGTTGATTGGAAAAAGCTGCGCTACAATTTTGTAGAACATATTTTGTCATTATTCCGCAAAATAAAAAAATTGAGAAATTAAAAAATTTATGAAATGGCCCACCCTATTTTTCGATAACTCTATAATAAGGGCCCAAGTATTCAGAACACCTTTGTAAAACATATTTTTTGCTTAAAATTATGCTTTAGGCCGCAAATGCATCTTTTCTGGTTAATATAGCAATACGGTGACAATGATAAAACTTATGAAAAGTGTTAAAGCTGTAGATTTTTTATTTTCCATTTTTCACAAATGTCACCAAAACGCGTGTTTTGCTATAAGAAAATCGTCTGTATCTTCTTCCATTGTCGAGTTATATCAATTTACTTGAAAAAACATGATTTTAGTAAAATTGGTAAAACTTGAGATAAAAAAAATAACACATCTCCAATTTTTTGACATAATAAAGAATATGAATTGCTCTTTCAAATACCGTGTAAACATATTTTTTGGTCTGCCCCAACCGGAGATCACTCGAAGACGACTTTTTGAAGAAATCTAAAACAAAAAAAGTAGATCAAAATACTGTTTTTTGAGGTACACCCTAATCCAATTAGGTAAAACTGCTTTAAATCAGTCAACTTAAGAGCTACAGAAAAAGCTTTTTTAGTAAAATTTATTGGAATAAGCTGAGCTACAACTTTGTAGAACATAACATGTCACAATTCCGAGAAATAAAAAAAAATATTTTAATTTTTGACCCTTCCTACGGAAGTGTCTATAATTTCACTTTGTATGCGTTACCCAGGTGTGTTACGCATTAATTTATCGAGAAATCTAGTGAATTATTAAATAAAATGTTTGGTATTTGAAACAAATTCACTTTGACATTGTAAATATAATCATAACAAATGATATGATATGGAATTATGCCTATTTTTCTGATTTGTACCAAAGATACAAATGATTTTAATTTAGGAACATAGAGAAGCATGTACAAAAAAATCTTCTCAGAAAAGCAAAAACGTAAAAATTGAAAGGGATTTCAAAAATTTTTTCAGTGGAAGCTAGATAGCAAATGTGAGCATGTTTTGAAACACTAATATATCACTTGTATGCATGTATGTGTGCGTATGTGTGCAAATTCTGAAATTTACTACCATAAAAATCTCGCTCATTTTTAAGGTATTGAACAAGTTTAGTTTTACCAAATTAGGCATCCACGAGGCGAAATATATGTTATTATTGAACGCTATTGAGTTTCGCTCAGATCAATGACTGATTTAGTTAGTTCTGGATTAATTAACATCGAGGTCTCTGGAAATTACGAGTACCATATATGCAACCAGCGTTACGATAGTTACTAACCATATCACAATAGTTATTCAATCCGACGAGCGCCTTATAGGTAGGCAGCATGAAGTACAGTACGTTATCATTCGTTGAGTTGTCACTCAACCCATGACAACCGCCTTTGGGTAGGCAATTATTTTGTCACTTTGACGGAAAATCGCCGTCGGAAGCTGAGTAGTTTTATCTCGTTTTAAATACTGGAGTCTGGAAATAATTTTCTTATAACTAAGGAAGGGTCAAAATCTCACTGTAGGTGGATTAATGTGGGTTTTTTATATGGTGGGCCACCTTATTTTTCGTTAGCACCATAATGATGGCCTTACTATTTTTTAACAATTTTGTAGAACAACATTTTTTTAGAAAAAATATAGTTCTGGCGTAAAATGCATCTTTCCGCGTAAATCTGTATCCTGGACCATAGTGCAATGTGTTCGCATTCTTCTTCTTATTGGCATTACATCCCCACACTGGGACAGAGCCGCCTCGCAGCTTAGTGTTCATTAAGCACTTCCACAGTTATTAACTGCGAGGTTTCTTAGCCAAGTTACCATTTTTGCATTCGTATATCATGAGGCTAACACGATGATACTTTTATGCCCAGGGAAGTCGCGACAATTTCCAATCCGAAAATTGCCTAGACCGGCACCGGGAATCGAACCCAGCCACCCTCAGCATGGTCTTGCTTTGTAGCCGTGCGTCTTACCGCACGGCTAAGGAGGGCCCCGCATGTGTTCGCATTACTCAACTAGTATCTGGTGATGGATCGGCTGAATAACCGATAACCAGCTCCGATAACCGATTGTCCATTGATTGCGATCACGAATGACTTGGATAGTCTCCGACGTAGGGTCTATCCTACTCCAACGAGAAGTGCCCAAACAACGAGAGCTTCCTCCAACCGGCCGAATCGCCTCGCTCTGCGGCTACGCACCGGGCGCAAGCTGAAAACATTTGTGACGTTGGTAACTGGCGTCTGCGCTCCAGTTCATTATTGATAATTCTCGGGTACTTATTCAAAAGGACGTATGTGATTTTGGATTGTAGCAACTACCGCGCAATCACATTGCTGAACGTCGCCTACAAGGTACTCTCCCAAATTTTATGCCGTCGACTAGCACCAATTGCAAGGGAGTTCGTGGGGCAGTACCAGGCGGGTTTTATGGGCGAACGCTCCACCACGGACCAGGTGTTCGCCATTCGCCAAGTACTGCAGAAATGCCGCGAATACAACGTGCCCACACATCATCTATTCATCGACTTCAAAGCCGCATATGATACAATCGATCGGGACCAGCTATGGCAGCTAATGCACGAACACGGTTTTCCGGATAAACTGACACGGTTGATCAAAGCGACGATGGATCGGGTGATGTGCGTAGTTCGAGTTTCAGGGGAATTCTCGAGTCCCTTCGAAACCCGCAGAGGGTTACGGCAAGGTGATGGTCTTTCGTGTCTGCTATTCAACATCGCTCTGGAAGGGGTAATACGAAGAGCAGGGATTAACACGAGTGGTACAATTTTCAATAAGTCCGTCCAGCTATTTGGCTTCGCCGACGACATAGATATTATGGCACGTAACTTTGAGAAGATGGAGGAAGCCTACATCAGACTGAAGAGGGAAGCTAAGCGGAGCGGACTAGTCATCAACACGTCGAAGACGAAATACATGATAGGAAGAGGTTCAAGAGAAGACAATGTGAGCCACCCACCGCGTGGAAGAGGCGAATGAACCACGAGTTGCATCAGCTGTTGGGAGAACCATCCATCGTTAACACCGCGAAAATCGGAAGACTGCGGTGGGCCGGGCACGTAGCCAGAATGTCGGACAGTAACCCGGTGAAAATGGTTCTCGACAACGATCCGACGGACACAAGAAGGCGGAGTGCGCAGCGGGCAAGGTGGATCGATCAGGTGGAAGATGACTTGCGGACCCTCCGTAGTCTGCGTGGTTGGCGACGTGTAGCCATGGACCGAGCCGAATGGAGAAGACTCTTATATACCGCACAGGCCACTTCGGCCTTAGTCTGAATAAATAAATAAATAAATGTGATTTTGTAAACAAAGATTCAAACGTCGATTTCTCGCTTAACTTTTCAAAAGGACCTAAGTAACATTTTTGTCATGAATTAATTTGAATAGCGCAATCAACAGAATAACATGAAAGGTTTTGATTGCAGTAGTTAAATTAATTCATGAAAAAAATGTTACTTAGGTCCTTTTGAAAAGTTAAGCGAGATTTGTCCAATCTGATAGCTCTCCCACGCAAACCATCACCACAGATAGGTAGGGAAAGTCTTCGGCTACCTGTTGATGGTGTTGGTTTGCGTGGGAGTGCCATCAGATTGGACAAATCGACGTTTGAATCTTTGTTTACAAAATCATATACGTCCTTTTGAATAAGTACCCGAGAATTATCTTTCTGCTACTGTTCCGTGCGCCAACCTCGTTGTAGGATGTCGGCTATTCTGGTGGTCAGTCTTGCGACAGCACACCACTGTTCTGCATTCTGGCACATTCTTCCGACGATGCTATCAATGGTAGTTTCCATTCTGCATGCCTCCAATATCGTACTCCTCTCTGCTTCAAACCGAGGACATGTTAACAAGATGTGCCCAGTCATTTCTGTCACGTTTGAACATCACGGACAAGCTGGAGAACCTGTGCAAGTACCGCCCGAAGCATCTGTATTACTCGCCGGTGTATTTGCTGTGCACGCACCCGCGTGGCTTCGGTGTGTATTATTTTGACAGATCGAAGTGACATTTCGAAAACTCAAATATCCATCTATTAGTTGCACTCACTGAATGAATTTTATTTGATTGTTTAAAATTGTGAAAAATAAAAGAGCAGATTTTTTACCAACTGTGTAGGACATCTCTAATGCTCGCTCGACAAATCTCCCGCCTCCTCCACGTCCGGTATGTTCAGGATAAACTTTTTCAGCAGCTTCCTTACAGTATCTATTAGACAGATTGGTGTGTATGCTTAGGAGTCTCCTGGTGGCTTGCCAGGTTTCGGTAATAAGGCCGAACACTGTCTGTTCCATATATCTGGGAATGTTTAGGCACCTCTTCATAGATGACCAGAACATGACCGGATTTGTCATAAGGGAAGATCCATAAAGTAGTCACGCAAAAATTTGTGATTTTCAACCCCCCTCCTTTCTTCGTTTTTTTGTATTAAACCTCTAAAATTTGTTAAGAAAAATTATTTTGAGCTTTTTAGTGGAATGTCTTCACTTGTCATAAGACGAGTTTGTACAATCCCATTGAATTCCACCACTTAATTGTATCTTGACAGATACGTATTTCGACCTCAACGGTAAGGCCGTCTTCAATGTCTCGTACTTGACTCGACTTCGAAATTCGAGTGGAAAAGAAAGTGGAATTCAATGGGATTGTACAAACTCGTCTTATGACAAGTGCTCTAAAATTTGTGTATGAGTCGTCACGAAACCAAACCAAAGGTATTCTAGTCGTGTAGATCCTTCACTTCTACACCTTCAACTAGAACTTCCTAGACTGCATATAAGGTACCACCCATGGTCACATGGTCAGGTTGACTTCCTGCCCCTGGTGGTCGACTGGATTGTTTCACCCTTGCATGCGACTTCGGGGGCCTGATCTTTTGAGATGGCTATTGGCACACCGTTAGCGTTCTCATCGACTCCGTTGATTTGTTGGTAACTTTAGCTTTATTCGTGTTGAACTGTACTGTTGAAAAAAATGTTGGAAAAGCACGTGGTTTACAAAATGGCCGATTTCTGGCTTCATTCTATAATCACCTTAAGAGTTAAGTCTTTAAACATTCCCTTATAAATGTTCATTAAACATCAATTAAATGTAATTAACTCTTTTTTGTGTTAATATATACTTAAAGCACATGATTGGATAAATGCGTACTCTTACCCCACCCGTGCGTTTTTCACTTGTATTGAAATAAGTCGAGTCAAGTACGAGACACTGAAGACGACCTTACTGTTGAGGTCGAAATACATATCTGTCAAGGTACAATTAAGTGGTGGAATTAAATGGGATTGTACAAACTCGTCTTATGACAAGTGAAGACATTCCACTAAAAAGCTCAAAATAATTTTCCTAATTGAAATAAGGGTTCTACTAAAATGAATCTCAATAATTTCAATGTTTTTTCCGCTGGGTAACATATAGGAAGAGTATATGAATCATCGACATTAATTTGATATGCAGAAGCTTGCTTCATAAAAACCACATGATCGATTGAAAACTAAGTGCGTACTCTTGCCCCACTCTACTCTAAGCCGAATTTTATTTGGCGGAATTTAACGTTTGTCCGACATGGTTGTTCGGTTGAAACTGGTTTGACTGAAGATTGTATTATTATGTCTGAAGCTCGATTATGCATATGTACAACATGTGATAGATTTAGTTTGGAAAAGGTATTGGAGAGTAACCGCCCCTTCGGTGGGCTTTGATCCCACGACCCCAGTACGCTAGACAGGTGCTTTCCCTACTAAGCTACGAAGGACCTCCGTCGTCCTCCGCAGCTTAGCGGGTACTGATGAAACCAAAATGACAATAAATATTGGTCGTTATGTTTTGAGAGCGATTTCTGCAAATTCTGTCGTTGAAAGTAGAAAAAGTAGAATCTTTCCGAATGAAGCGGGATACGACTGACAGACACTACTCGCATGGTAGTTAGTCTTCCAATACATCATAGATCGGTGTCCTTACGTACTTAGCCTTTCTGAATATATTTTACCACGTGTTTCGTCACTTCAAACACTCTCACCTTTTGAAAACATAACCATCTATATTGATTGAATTGAATCGTCTGACCAGTGAAGACATTTCACTATGAACTCTCAAAATAATAGTCATAAAACAGAAACAACCCAACCAAATAGAATTCGAGCTCATTGCTTGTCCGTAATCCTATTCTCACGAATGTAAACCCTTGATACACCTTTGCACTGATCTAAATATTACGTAACACACTTGCCTGCCACAGTTTGTCAGTTGCGAAACACACCGGAACATCGAAATGCTTTCTTCCGTATGACAGCGATTGAGCTGGATATCGTTCCATGGGGAACAGCTTACGCATATTTACAAAGTGACAACACAAACCAGAGATTAAACTGTTACGAAGGTTTTTCTGGTTAATTTCAAGGTAGCAAAAACAATTCCGGAACTGGATGACGATTTTTCGTGGGAGGGAGATAAACTTCTCGATTGAATGCTGTTGCCCTGTATAAGGCGTATCAAGCATTTAGCCTCAGTTTTATGGCGACGTTTTCGTCAAATTGTAGGTAACTTTTCATTTGGAAAGCACGTATGTAAAATACTCAAGCGCCTGCTTCAAACATTTTACCCGGAAAATTAAAATTTTCATATTTTCATGGGTTTGTTTAGCTTGAGATTATATCGACTTTTAATTTGTTACTTCCTGAAATAAGAATGAAAAACAAGCATTGTCAAACGTCATTTCTCTTTGAAGCACCATACTTAAATCTAAGTGCATTTCAAATTCTTTAGAGATGGCAGACAAAAAGTTCCAGAAAAGTCCAACAAAGGAAAGGCGTAATTAAATTATCGTCATTTTTTGTTTGGAAACTCCATTACTGATGCCATCTCAGTAGTTACAACAGTAGTGCATCCAGAATGCAATCAAGCTCCTCGAGATAAAGGGATTGCGACTGAATAATTGATTGATTGCTCAATTAGTTAGAGTCACACTTCGAGCATCTTCCGATGATGGCAGAGCATTCTATCCGGTCCAGATTCGCTATCTTGGGATTCAATCGAATGCGCAAAGTGGCAATCAAATCGTACGCCGAACGAAATTGAAAAGTACACAATTTTGCACTGATGTTGTGACAAGTATTTTTATGCGAATCACTCCGAATCACTATTGGTATTTTTGATCATCATAGATAGCAATGCTTGAGGTTCTTATTCCGGATGAAACGGTCTCAACTCAATTAAGCACCTACTTCAGATTCAAACTGCTAAAGAGCTTTAGTGACAAATCCTAATGAAAAGATCAAAGATAAAGTCCGGTTCATTTCTTCGCCTTCCGCACCGTGAAACAACTTCAATCGACGATAAATTTTATCCAGCCAGTATTTTAGCACTTTTAGGACATTTCCCGGATGGTGGCCTTCCGTTCTGTGCCGCGTGCGATATGGTGAACCCTTTTGCTGGCTACAAAAGTGCTTTTTTTTATTCATTTCCTAGACAGCGCTAAAACGCCGGCAATAATGGCGACGAGAAATGCCATCAGGATTTATAGCCCTTTCGGATGCTTTCATTGAGATTATTGTCCATAATTGATCTTTTCACTTCGCGAACGGAAGGATACTTACATTCTGTTTAAATGTAAGATATTTCTATGTGATGCAAGCATAATAATTACTGAAAAATGCAAATATGCAAATCTTTTTTATCATTAATGTCAGATTTTAATATTTTTAGTTCACTACTGAAACTCAATAAATCACTTATTCGCCTCTTCTAACATACAAAGTTTCAGAAACTGTGGGTTAAATTCCACATCATCTCGTGGAAGTGAATCAGCTGGCACGAGAAACTCGTATAACAATGAAAATGTCTATTAGAGGAAAAACATAAAAAGAAAAAAAAAAGGTTGCCGACATTTTTTCTTTCTAACTGACATATAACTTGATCACCAGGATTTCACAAGTTGCATAGCTCCGTCGAAATGCTTTCAAAAACATCGATATGATTCACACCGAGCAAATGGTCAGACTCTGATGATAAGTGGCACTGGGGAACAGGGATCTACAGTCAGTGATACTGTCATAACTGAAGGTGTAAAATCGTACAAAGCTGTCTGAAAAAAATAACTTTTAAATTTTAACACAAACAATGTATCTACATCCTTAATCGCAACTAAAAAAATCGAGCCAATCGCAACCAAGATCTACGTATGCCTTTCGACCTGAACGATCGACTATTTTTGATAGCCATGAGCTATAACCTCAAAAGATATTTGACGAACGATTGATATCGCTACGAATCTTATCTACACCCATCAGAATAATAAAATCCTGAGTTGCCAATCTTGCTCTGTCAAATTGCATAATTTTCTTAACAGTACGCGGTTGTTAAAAATGTCCGGTGCTTGGAGAATTTCTTTTTAAAATATCATCGGAAATAGTGATGGTTGACGGAAATAAATGCTGGTTTTAAATTTGTCTTAATTGATCACTCGAACAGCTGAAGTCCAAGCGGAGATTTATTTAATCAATGCATACCGCAAATCAAATCGTTTACAATAAATGTGATATTTCTCATGATAATTGCCGGCCAATTCCTCATCTTCAGCTATTCCACAAATCCTGATTACATCATTTCCGTTGACAGCGTGCGCAGCTGCTTGTGTTGATTGAAATGTAACACACTTTGTTACGGGCTATTTCACGCACCGATAGACCGATGATGGAGGCATTTGAGTAATTGTTGAAATGTGGTTTCACCTGCTGGCGGCGCCTGGCGAAGCAGATCGTTACGTCGTCCCCGCAATGCCATAATTGCTCATATATCAAATGAATATTAATTACAAACGGCCATCAACGGTCGTCGTCGTCGTCGTCGTCAATCGTACATTAGAAGAACCTCAAACCAAAGCAAGTAGCCGCAACCAAAGATTCTTGAATGTGTTTGGCTCCTGCCAACACAAGGGCACTGCTGGTCATCGAATCGAATGTTACATTCACCAAATGTACACTACTGGAGACAATGTTAGGGGCTCTCTGGAATATAGGATTTGAAGTGATCCCCTTATTTTATTAAAATCTTTCTCGTCTTCCCATTATTAACAAACATCAGCAAATTTATGACAATTTTTGCTATAAAATTAGTGGTACTGTTTATTCATGGAAAACATCGAGCAGAATGCTTGATAGCCGTCAGTCCTCAACTAACAATGCACCACGCGTTCACATTGCTCTTCTCAGTGTGGATGAAAGTGGAGGTGAATTGAGTAAAAGTTTTTTTGCATACTTTTTCGTTTGTTATTTAAGAATTTATTCCAAACAAACCTACATTGCATTGGACCCATCTTTGCTACTAGTTCCTGGCAATGTAACTATGAATACAAATCACAGTTTTGTCAAGTTATGTCTTCTTATTGCCAATGGGTTTTGAGGTTGAACTTTTTAAGAATTAATGTTTCAAGTATTACTTACATTAGAAAAAACAATAAAGCTACAAACAGATCTTCGGAGAATGTCGATATAAAAAATCAGACAGTTTATCGTAGTCAACCGGTTCCAAGCTTATGTCTTGCAGGGTACTGCTACAAACGCAAAACGTTAGGCCTGTGCCACGTACTGTGATTCTCGATTGCAAGTGTGTTCTCTAGCAGCAGTGGATGACTGTGTATGAGCTCGTTCGGTAATTGTTCTCCAGAGATTATGGTTTCGTTATTAATATGATTTTGCAATGGTTTCTAACAAACGATGATGTGGTATGCGGTGTCGATATTCGGACAGCAACATTTGATCTAACCAATGTTGCATTAAGAAAAGATTAAAATGAGAAAAGCGATGAAAATCATACGCTCCGAAAGCCCACTATAAAGCATATCATTGCATGTCACCACATCGTATTAGATTTGAGAAATATCTTGCGTTTAGGCTTGTATTTGTGGTATTTGATAGATAGGCATTCGTTACTTTGCCTTAGCAAAAAATTGAGCCGCTCTAGCATTTCTACGAAAGTTATTCGGGGTAAAACTATACAATGAGTAAAAATGTAAAAAAGAAAAGAATAACGCAATAAAGGAATACATATGGGAGTAAAGAAGTGAAGAAGAAAATAACTTAGGGAATAAAGAAGTAAAACAGTGGATATGTAGAGAAGCGGAGATTCGAATGAGTAAGAAGGGTATATAAGGGAAGGAATAAATAAGTTAAAGTTTAATGAAAAGAAAAGATGCAAGGCAGAAAAGAAGAAAATAAGCAATGGACTAATAACATTAAATATTATAGGCAGTAGTAATTGACTACATAATGCAATTGACTACATAATGCACATAATGCACGAGACACTAAAGACGACCTTACTGTTGAGGTCGAAATAGGTATCTGTCAAGGTACAACTAAGTGGTGGAATTAAATGGGATTGAACAAACTTGTTTTATGACAAGTACATAATGCAGTTTGACGGTTACTGCAAATATTTGAAGATGGATTAATTCTAGGGCTGAAGGTTACCTAAGCTATTTCTTCCTTCTTCTTCCTTCGATTACCAATCGCCTTATTTTTTTCTCTATTCATAATTTATTCTTCTTCTATTTTTTCATATAAATTTCTCTTTAATTTCTAAAATTTCATTTTCAATTTAATTTCTTAAATTTCTTGTTTCTTCTTTCGGTATTCTTATTTTTGATTCTGTCTTCATTTTAATTTATATTTCTACATCCACCTTTTTTTTCGTCTGTTTTTTCCATTTTTTTTCTATTTTTATTCTTTTTGCTTTATTCTTTTTTTATCCACTTTCCATTTTCTTTTTTCTTATCATTTTTTGTTCTTTATTTTTTTCATCTCCCAAATTGTTTATTTTCCCCCTTTTTGCCTTTCTCGTACACCAAGGTGTAACGACAAAGCTCCCAGAAAGTGGGAGCCGTATATGTACACTAGGGTGGCTCAAATTAGTATGGAAAAACCCTTTTTAAATTTTTTGATGGCCTCTCCTCTTATTCTATTCTATTTGATGCCCTGATGCTCTGGACGAAATTTCAGCCAAATCGGTCAATGTTTGGGCGGTGCTAAACTTGTTGGAAATTTATATGCAAAAATGTATGCAGAAACATCCAAAAACAGTGATTTGCAGTTAGACGACATAATTTACGATGAAGAACTATGATACTCAATTCAGATCGTGAAGAACTTAATACAGAATGTAATGCTGAAAACCGGGAAAAGATTAGTGTTTGCCCGGCGAAGTTATTAGCATTTCTCTGAAGTGGCGTTTGAGCAAATTTTGTTTCTTTTACCTTTGAAAAGAAATAAATTCAACACTCCAGTAAAATGCTAATATCTTTGGATAATAAACTCTAATCTTCTCGCGGTTTTCAGCATAAAATTGTGTATTTAATTCCATCAAAACTGAATGAATATCATAGTAAATTGTGCCGTCTAACTGCAAATCACTGTTTTTGGATGTTTCTGCATACATTTTTGCATATAAACTTCCAACGAGTTTAGCACCGCCTAAACGTTGACCGATTTTGTCCAGAGCATCAGGGCATCAAATAGAGCCGAATAAGAGGGCGGCCCATCAAAAAAAAAAATGAAACAAGTTTTTCCCATACTAATTTGAGCCACCCTATTCTGCATACATTTTTGCATTTAAGGACATAGTTGGAAGAGTACCACGATGGCCGCCAATATGGCACCGGACCCTCCACGGGCCAACCCCACACCTCCCGCACTCCTCTCCTACCAACATTCGAATGCATCGAACAGCATCGAACAAAAGTTTAATATTCAAATTACTAACCTGCTCACAGCATATTTATTCACTTCCCGTGATAATGAACATGTTTATCCAAAGAGTCTCATGCATTTCGGCTCGAATAATACCATAAATCAGCAGTTTCGTGCCAATTTATTAGCCGTTCGCGATTTGGTGGGCTTATCACTGCACTTCACTTCTTCTCAAAGGGCACTGAAAAAATCAAGTTTTCACTCACTTCTCCGCACATGAGGAGCCCGAAATGTTGATGGAATGCAAATTAAACATCACTTTTCGAAATCAGTCACTTTTTTAAACCGAAAACTTAATATAAACTGGTATTTTTGCCCGAAAAAAACGATTAAAAACTGATCGCGGAGCGAATGTAAACAACGGCACCGGCAGCAGCAAACTAATAACTAGGGTGGTTCAAAAAATAATTTTGCTCCGCCACGCTCAGTCGATTGTGATTTATAATTTGGGTGTCATCCGATGGTTTGGGCTGGTTTGAATAGAGGCTTAGCGTGCACAAGTCGTTTCAGGTTTGTATGACAGTTTATATGGCGAGGTTGAATGTAACATTATTCTAATTGTGGTGCTTCGTCATTGGGCCCTGGCGAGGGGGGAGACCATATGACTGGATGAAATATTCAAGGGTTTCAGCTCCATAGACAATCCATATTGAATGGTCGTTCCAATAGTTGCGAGTCGATTTTAATCGAGGTTGCGAATCTTTAGCCTGATAATTAGGCTTCTCAGAAGGTATCAGTGAAACGTGCAATTCAACAAAATACCCAGAATTTGTCTGTGATATCTATCGCACCAGGGGCAGATACTGCTAGTCTAGTCTAGTCTACACTATCGCACCAGAGGCAGATGCTTCATACAAAAAGTGTGACATGGGGGTGAGTGGGGATTAAAATGCTATTTTTGCGTTAGGGGCCGTATACATATTACGTAAGCACTTATGGGGGGAGGGGGGGGGGTCTGTCAATATCTTACGATCCATATAAATAAAAAATCATTTGTGTGAAAAAAATCTTACAAGGGAGGAGGGGGGGTCGAGAAACCCAAAAAAATTGCTTACGTAATAAGCTTACGACCCCTTACGTAATCAATGGATCTTTCCTGCGGTGCGGTTTTCTTTCAGTAAAATCCCTGGAATGTTGCTTTCAGCTATGTGGGTTCTCTTTTCGCCAGCGTATGGAGGGGAGGCACTGTAGCCAGTGTAATAAAAGGTTTAGTTTCAATACTAGTTTTCATACAAACTTCCGGTTCACATGCGCTCAACCACTTTTTGTTCAAATCGGGTTTTGGAGGACACTCGGAGCATGGGACGGAATCGAGTGAGCGTGGTGGTGCTGTGTCGTTTTTTGAACCACCCTAGTAATATTCTTTGTTTTTTTTAATACGACACCAATACTACTACAGTACATGACAGTTTTTATTGTACAAATACTTTCAAAGCTTTGTTTTGGTACTCAACCCACCTTCACCTTAAACATCCAACTAGTTTAGCACCGCTCAAACGTTGACCGGTTTGGCTGAAATTTTGTGAAGAGCATCAGGGCATCAAATAGAACAGAATAAGAGGGCGGCCCTTCAAAAAAATTGAAAAGTGTTTTTTGAGCCACCCTAATGTACACTCTTCATTTTAGCATTTGGCGTCTGAAACGACGTGGCCTTGCTCGAGGAATGGTTAGACTGGGATCGAGGAATTGTCTTTCTTCTAACTTCTTTTATAATTTTCAATCCTCTTTCATTTCTGCCTTCCTCGTACAACGAGTAGTAGTAAAATTCTTCTTTATTTAAAACATTTTTTGTTCTACAATCATTTTTAACATGTACAGTGATCGGCCGGCTTGGCCCTCCAACTTCAATTTCAATTATTGTTATTATAGAGTTTTGGCACTTCCTCAGCAAGCGTGCTGGGAATTTTCACCTACCCCGGGCAATCTGAATGCCAAAGGGGATTAGGCTCTGTGGATCTCATTCGCCGGTTGACTTAAAATCCTATAATAAACGTTTGCACCGGATGTATTGGTTATGGTGGTTCAGGAATCTTCTTACGATGCTGCAAGTTCCAAGAACCACTGTCTTTTGGATGCTATGGAGGTTATGAGATAGTTCCAGCTCTCCTAAGGATCTCAGAAGAGATTTCGGGACGATTCCGGTTGCTGAGATAACAACCGGAATTATACGCACGTCCTCCAGGTGCCACATCTGCTTCAACTCCTCCGCCAAGTCGTGGTACTTCGTTATCTTGTTGGAGAATGTTGTTTGGACATTATGGTCTAGCGATACAGCAATGTCGATGAGGGTTACCCGCTTCATCCTTTTGTCGTAGACCACAATATCGGGCCGATTGGCACGAATGAGGACATCCGTTATGATCTCGCGATCCCAGTACAGCTTCACGAAACTATTTTCCAGAACCGGGACAGGCACATATTTGTAGTATTGTCGCCTGGTTAACCAAGTTGTGCTTTAAAGCAAGCTGTTGGTGCACAATCTTGGCTACTTCGTTATGACGACCGAGATAGGCTGAATCAGCTAAGGCTGAACACGAGTCGCACGATGCGGAAGTCCGGGATGTTGATGTTCACCTCCGGTTTTAGGTGCGTTTCGGTGATGAACGCCACGTCTATTTCCTTCTCCTCAAGGAAATCCTTCAGCTCAATTATTTTGCTCTTGAGCGAGCAAGCGTTCATTTCTGCCTTCCTCGTACAACGAAGTTGTACCGAAAGGCTAGCATTTTATTCCGAAAACGAACTTTTTGTAGAAGCCTCGGTGACCCTTACTTGATGGGCTACAGCTCTTCGATGAACCTACGCCGAATGGAGTATCCTTCTCCACTGGACTCGATCCTGGGCCAATCGCTTCCAGTCGCCCTGAACATTGAGCGCCCTCAGGTCCTCTTCAACTGCAAAAAGCCATCGTGTACGCGGCCTTCCACGAAGCCTGCGGCCTCTTCCGGGTTCTCTACTAAATATTATCTTCGCTTGACGTTCTTCCGGCATACGAACAACGTGACCAGCCCACCGTAGTCTGTCGTGTTGTATAAGCTTAATAATATCCAGCCCTTTATACACCTGGTACAATTCGTGATTCATGCGACGCCGCCAGATACCGTTCTCCTGTTTACCGCCGAGTATTGTTCGCAGCACCTTACGCTCAAACACTCCGAAAGCTCTCCGATCAGCCTCCTTTAACGTCCATGTCTCATGGCCGTATAAAGCCACCGGAAGAATCAGAGTAGTATACAGCGCGAGTTTTGTTTTCGTTTGCAGACTACGGGACTTAAGCTGGTTACGAAGTCCGTAATAAGCCCTATTTGCAGCTGCAATACGCCTTTTCACCTCGCGGGTAACATCATTATCGCACGTCACTAATGTTCCAAGATACACAAATTCTTCTACCACTTCAAATTTTTCACCATCCAGCACTATTTCGCTACCACCACCACTAATGAACCCACGTTGATTGCCAGCAACCATGTACTTCGTTTTGCTGGTATTGATCGTGAGTCCAATCCTCGCTGTCTCCCTCTTAAAAATCGCAAAGCCTCTTCCACGGCACGGCGATCAATTCCGATAATATCGATATCGTCCGCAAATCCCAGGAGCATATGCGATTTTGTGATAATGGTACCGCTTCTTTGCACACCAGCTCTCCTAATCGCTCCCTCGAGCGCTATATTGAACAGTAGGTTCGAGAGTGCATCACCCTGCTTTAATCCATCTAAGGTAACAAATGACGTCGATATTTCATCCGCAACCCTTACACTTGATTTCGATCCGTCCAACGTTAAACGAATCAGCCGTATCAGTTTCGCCGGAAAACCATGTTCAAGCATAATTTGCCATAATTCATTCCGTTTCACTGAATCGTACGCCGCCTTGAAATCAATAAACAGATGATGTGTCTGCAAGTTGTACTCCCGGAATTTATCGAGGATTTGTCTCAGGGTAAACATTTGATCCGTCGTTGATCGGCCCTCACGCAAACCTGCTTGGTATTCACCGACGAAGGCCTCTTCAAGCGGTCTCAATCTGTTGAACAGAATACGGGACATAATTTTGTACGCCGAATTAAGGAGGGTTATTCCTCGGTAATTGGCGCACTGCAGTCTGTGCCCTTTCTTAAAGAGAGGCAAATGAGGCCGTCCAACCAGCTAGCAGGCATTTCCTCGTCTTCCCATATTTTCGACATAATATGGTGCAGAACTTCGTAAAGCTGCTCACTGCCATGTTTGAGAAGTTCAGCCGGGAGCTGGTCCTTCCCCGCAGCCTTATTGTTTTTCAGCTCTTTGACAGCTTTTTTAACCTCATCTAGTGTAGGTGATTCCACAGTGTTACATATCAATCGACTCAGCTCGACGAGCTGAGTAAATGTCTGTCGGTCCGTGTGTATGTATGTGTTTATGTGTGTGCACAAAAGCTAAAAAACATTAGCCAACTTTTCATATAGTAATCTTTAACCAATTTTCTCGCAACAAGTTTCATTCGAAAGGAGGAAATAGGTTGGTGTCTTGGCTAAGTGTGAGAAAGGCAGTATCGCTACTCGGTGAATTAAGTTGGTTTTTGTAATTTGTTTTCCAATTTCTATTTTTTAAGTTTTCTTCAATCTTTATTCTACATTCTTCCTTTTCTTTTATTTTCTTCTTTTTTCTTCTCGCTTCTACTTATTTGCTTTCTGATTTACCTTTCATTTTTCTTCATTTTTATCAGAAGAAAAAAGAAGTACTTTCTGAACATTCTTCCGTTTTTTTAATTTATTTTCTGTCCTTCCTTCTTCTACACCTTTCCTTCTTGGTTTTTCTTTTATATATCTTATCTTCTGTCTTCAATCTACCATTTCCCTTCATCTATCTTCCTCCTTCTTCCTTTCTTCTTTCTCATTCCTCCTTCCTTTTTATCTACATATTAACATTGGTACATTGAACCATATTAACGCTCTACTGGTTGGTGTCTTGGCTAAATGCGAGAAAGACAGTATCGGTACTCGGTGAATTAAGTTGGTTTTTATAATTTGTTTTTAAATTTCAATTTTTTTTTAAGTTTTCTTCAATTTCTTATCTACGTTCTTACTTTTCTTTTATTTTCTTCTCTTTCTTCTCCCTTCTACTTCTTTGCTTTCTGATTTTCCTTTCATTTTTCTTCATTTGTATCAGAAGAAAACAGAAGTACTTTTTAAACATTCTTATGTCATCCGTTTTTTAATCTTTTCTGTCCTTCCTTCTTCCACACCTTTCTTTATTGGTTCTTCTTTTACATCTCTTAACTTTTGTCTTCAATCTACCATTCTCTTCTTCCATCTTCCTCCTTCTTCCTTTCTTTTTCCTCATTCCTCCTTCCTTTTTCTTTCTTTTTCTTCCTTCTTCCGTCTTTCTTCTTCCTTCTTCCTTCATTATTCTTCCTTCTTCCTTCTTCTTTCTTTCTTCTTCCTTCTTCTTCTGTCTTCCTTTTTGCTTGTACCTTCTTCCTTGTTCTTCTGTTTTCTTCTTCATCTATCTTCTTTATTCCTTCTTCCATCTTCCTTCTTCTTTCTTCTTTATTCCTTGCTCTTTATTCCTTCTTTCTTCTTCCTTCTCTTTTGTTCTTTATTCCTTGTTCTTTATTACTTCTTCCTTCTTTCTTCTTCCTTCCTCCTTCTTCGTTCTTCCTTCTTCCTTCTTCCTCCTTCCTTCTACCTTCTCCCTTCTTCCATCTTCCTTCTTTCTTCTTCCTCCTTCCTTCTTCCTTCATCCTTCTTCCTCTTCTTTATTTTTATTCCTTCTTCCTCTTCTTCTTTCTCCTTTTTTGCTTGTTCCTTCTTCCTTCTTCCTTGTTCTTCTTCCATCTTCGTTCTTTCTTCTTCTTCCTACCTTCTTCCTTCTTCTTTATTCTTTAATGCTTCTTATTTATTCTTCCTGCCTTCTCCTTTCTTCTCTATTCCTTCTTCTTTATTCCTTCTTCCTTCTCCCTTTTTCCTTCTTGCTTCTTCCTTCTTCGTTCTTCCTTCTTCCTTCTTTCTTAATCCTTCTTCCTCCTTCTTCTTTCTCCGCTTTTGCTTATTCCTTCTTCCTTCTTCCTTCTACCTTCTTCCTTCTTCCTTCTTCCTTCATCCTTCTTCCTTCTTTCTTCCTCCTTCTTCGTTCTTCGTTCTTCAGCTTCTTTTTACTTTATTTTCATTTCCTTCTCTTCTTTTTTATTTTCCTTTTCCTTTAATGCTTCTTTTTTCTTCCTTCTTCAGCTCTTTTCTTCTAAAATCATTCACGATCAACGGCGTTTGAACCGGGTTAGGGACAAAAGCTCGAAAGACATAAGGCCAAAAGGACAAAAAGTCGAAAGACAAAACGTCGAAGGACAAAAGGTCGAAGGGACAAATGGTCGAAAAGGACAAAAGGTCGAAAGGGACAAAAGGTCGAAAGGGACAAAAGGTTGAAAGGGACAAAAGATCGAAAGGGAAAAAGGTCGAAAGAAACAAAAGATCAATAAGATCAAAATTACACAATTTTTAACAATTAATTAAAATTCATTCAGTAAGTACAACTAATAGATGGATGTTTGGGTTTTCTAAATATCACATCGATCTGTCAAAATGGGGCACCTATTTTGACAGATCGAAGTGACATTTATAAAACCTTGATATCCATCTATTATTTGTACTCATTGAATGAATTTTTTTTAATTGTTAAAAATAGTGAAAAATAAAAGAGCATTTTTTGCCAGCTGTATAGGACAACTCTGTCTCTCGCAATACAGGTTTTATTCAATTCCAAAATCAACAATCTGCTTTATCTCTAACAAAACTATCTAGACATACATAATATTATTTCATAGTAATTTCTTTTTCTTTGAAAATGGTTCATTCTTCGACTTTGATTAATAAAACAAGTGTGTTGTTATTTCTGCTTGAATTTGAATACATAGCACAAACACCCAACTTGTTGTCAACTTGTTCTTGAACGAAATTTTATCCCTTTCGACGTTTTGTCCTTTTCGACCTTTTGTATTTTTCGACCTTTTGTCCTTTTTGACCTTTCGTCATTTTCACACCTTTTGTCCTTTTCGACCTTTTGTATTTTTCGACCTTTTGTCCTTTCGACCTTCTGTCCCTTTCGACGTTTTGTCTTTTCGATGTTTTGTCCTTTCGACCTTTTGTCTTTTCGCCCTCTGTCTCGACGAATTATTTGCAATTAATTTGAAATAGATAAACATAATGGTAAATCAATATGACAAAATCGTAACATGTACATCGAACATTGCGAGTATTTAGGATCGACTCCACAGATCCCCTCCCCCCTAACTAACCACCTCCTTGGCATCTATGACAGCGTCGGCCTCTCACTCACATAAGTAAATGTCATACCACCATTTCGTTGCCTTTCTCTAGTAACGGAGAAGATGGGCGTGGCAAGCAATGGTGGCTTCCATGCTTTATCATTTTTGATCTCCAATTGAATAGCTATCAAATCCCAAATGGTAATCCATAAGCAATTGGGGTAGGCATGCCTGAACTACAAAATTAATGCAGTTTCACGGTATGTCTATGGAACCGACTATGGCCACCGGATTCCGGAGATATTCCGGGTTTTTCGGAGGTAGGCTCAAAACCGTAAATTTGAGTTGGATATTAGGATAAGTTGTGGTTAAAAATTGAATAATATTAGTAACCACAATTGCCAATTGGAATATTGGGATTTGAAATTGGACCAGAATCAAGTAAGATATGCCCATTTCTTTATAATCGGTTCCGATCGATACTTATCAAAGGGGTCAGGACACAAATTCATTTGAATCTCGCTTTTAGATGGATCGTCCACTAAGATTTTATCCCAGAAGGCTTCTAATGTGTCAAGAATGAAAAACCAATTGAATAAACGAAACCTGGAGTCGCTGGGATGCCCCCGGGGAACCTATGAATGGGGACATTTAAGTTCTAGTACCAAAACCAGTCATTCGACGGCTCTTCCCGAGCAGGAGCGACGACCTCGATAACTGAAATTGGTATGATTTAGCCTTGCATAAGAGGTAAAATACCAAAAAACAATACCAATAACTTATATGCAGAATACTTGAGGCATACCATGCTTAGGTATTTCAATACCAAACGAAGAATAGTTGGTTATGCATTTGGTATTGAAATTCAATTTAATAACTGAGTTCGTTATGGCTTAAGTATTGTGCATATTAATTTTTGGTATTATTCCTTTGGTATTTTACCTCTTATGCAGGGCTAGTTTATAACAGAGTATGGTATCAATAACAGAATTAAGTATTATTTAGCCAATTTCTCCTGCTCGGGTTTTTTCATAATTTTCGTTCAGAAAGCGAAGGATAAATATAAAATGAACCACTGACGGCTCTGACCGCTTCCAGAGCCTACGGATAAGCCCCGGGGAACCTGTGGAAGGGGTCATTTTAGTTTTTTTACATGGCTCTAGATCAAGAAGCCAAGTTTGGATATAAAATGGACCATTGTCGGCTGGAAGCGGTCAAAGCCGTCAATGTTCATTTTATATTCATACTTTGCTTCCTGATTGAAACCCATGAAAAAAGAGCCGTCGAATGACTGGTTTTTGTGCTAAAACTAAAATGACCCCTTCCACAGGTTCCCTGTGGGCAATCCGTAGGTCCTGGAAGCGGTTAAAGCCGTGAACGGTCCATTTTATATTCATAATTCGCTCCTTGATCGAAAACCATAAAAAAGAGCCGTCGAATGACTGGTTTTGTTGCTAAAACTAAAATGTCCCCATCCACAGGTTCCCCAGGCACAATCCGTAGGTCTAGGAAGTGGTCAGAGCCCTCAATGGTTAATTTTATATTCATACTTCGCTTCCTGATTGAACCCATGAAAAAAGAGCCGTCGAATGACTGGTTGAGGTGCTAAAACTTAAATGTCCCCATCCACAGGTTCCCCGGGACATCCCAGCGACTCCAGGATCCGTTTATTCAATTGGTTTTTACTCATTGGCTCATAAGAAGCCTTCTAGAATTAAATCATAGTTGACGATCTATTAAAAAGCGAGATTCAAATGAATTTGTGGCCTGACCCCTTGGATAAGCGTCAATCGGAACCGATGATAAAAAATCATAAGGGTTGTGTACAAGACACGACCGCCCGACGTAAACTACGTAAAACCGTTTGGTGAAATGAAGAACCTAGCAAGTCTCATCATTCATGAATATTACAAAATTATTCTTTTGATTACTTTTGAGACAACACTGGTTTCGAGCAATATTCAAAACATAAAATCCAACGATGGCAATATGTTGCAGTGTAGCGGTAAAATCATAGAGCCAGCATATGCATTTAAGTGAAATACTCTTGTGATATTCTGACTAACGAATGGTTGCTGTTGTGTTGGTGTTTAGGAATCCGCATGATCTGAAATCTGTCCTTTTCAGGGCATTAAATTTTTCATTGGAGGAATTTGGTTTGACGGAGAGTAAATTCATGAGATTGTTCCGTTAAATCGGCAGCAGTAACGCAAAAATTCATTAGATTCAATCCATCATTTGACTTCTGCAGAGTTAGTGATTAAAATCCATCGAAAGATAAAGACGCTATTAGCGTTTGAAATCTATCCTAATTTCGAAACGGTCTCGAATTTGGAAATTTCCGTTTTACACCCTGTATCTTCCCCTTAGACGTAGTTTACGTCAAAAAATTCGTCTCGGCTTAACCTTCGCTTCCACAAAATTGTAATCTTTCGATTGATTGTTAATAATCCGCCTTCCCAATCACAAGCTGCAACAAAACCAAATAAGATCTTGAGAAAATTTCACCTGGCTGCCACTGATGCCATCCATACGAATTCATATTTGTAGCATCTCCTCCCAGGGAGCACTTGTGATTCTGCTACGGACGGCAGCATTATTACGTCGCCAAGTGGTTAATTTGCTCTTTGAATAATATTCGCCTCACCTCTTCCTTTGTATAGGATGGTGGCCCTGAGAAGAACCGTTTGAATCATTCAGCAACTCCCCCGATGCTGGGACCGCTCTCCGCGACATTTCTAATGAAATGCCTCGCGCGCGCGGGAGAGCATTTTTCTTATAATCAATAAAGATGGCTCATTAGTCCCGCCTCTTTGTTGTCATACGTCATACACTCACCAAAGGGGCGTGGCTACAGATTCAACTTTATTGATTACAAGAGAGCAGCTCTTCCGCGCGCGAGCCATTTCGTTCGAGATGTCGCGGAGAGCAGACCGTGGTACCACCTTCGGCATCGGCGGAGCTCCTACCGGAAATTTTATTCCCGGCGATGGTGTGGGTCGCGCGGTCGTCGTCATTAACATTAGCAGCGCTCAGTTTAAATTTTCTTGTATGAAGTAGGGGAAATGACGGCTTTGGCAGGTTTTGTGCTATTATTGGCAGGGGGGTTTTGTTGAACAAAATTCATGAAATTTTACCACAATATTCTTTGATATGCAAAGAATGTTTAGGCCAAATTTGAGCATAATGAGTTACAGAAAACCTCCCTGACAATAATAGAACAAAACCTGCCAAAGCCGTAATTTCCCCTACTAACGATTGGCTACCATCAATGAAAGTAGCTTTTAAGTCACAACTTGAGGCGAGATGAGTTTTGATCAAAGTAAAACTTAATTGCTTGGTGATGGCAGATTGAAAGACTTATAATTTTAGTAGATAGTCATCCATGTGAATACCTTTTTGCAGCTTCTCCGTTTGACGCGCGCTCGTGATTCTACATACATACAGAAAACATACGATACATACAGACATACTCATTCATGAGTTTTAAGGTACTGACATGCCACGTGCGCGCGGGAGAGCAGTTTTCTTATAACCAATAAAGATAGATCATTGGTCCCGCCTCTTTGTTGATCGGTATGAGTGCAAATATTATGTAACCGTAACACTCACCAAAGGGGCGTGGTTACAGGTTTAACTTTATTGATTACAAGAAAGCAGCTCTTCCGCGCGCGCGAGCCATTTCGTTCGAGATGTCGCGGAGAGCAAACCGTGGTACCACCTTCGGCATCGGCGGAGCTCCTACCGGAAATTTTATTACCGGCGATGGTGTGGGTCGCGCGGTCGTCGTCATTGAAATTAGCAGCGCTCAGTTTAAATTTTCTTGTATGAAGTAGGGGGAATGACGGCTTTGGCAGGTTTTGTTCTATTATTGTCGGGGAGAGGGGGTTTGTTGACCAAATTTGATGAAATTTGGCCACAATATTCTTTGATATGCAAAGAATGTTTAGGCCAAATATGAGCATAATTAGTTACAGAAAACCCCCTGACAATAATAGAACAAAACTTGCCAAAGCCGCAGTTTCCGCCGGGATTGCTCTCCGACACATTTCCCGCGCGCGCGGGGGAAAGCAGTTTTCTTATAATCAATAAAGATGGCCCATTAGTCCCGCTTTTTTGTTGTCCGGTATGAGTGCAAATATTGTGTAACCGTAACGCTCGCCAAAGGGGCGTGGCTACATGTTTAACTTGATTGATTACAAGAAAGCAGCTCTTTCGCGCGCGCGAGCCATTTCGTTCGAAATGTCGCGAAAAGCAGATTGAAGTCCCACCATCGGCATCGGCGGAGCTCCTACCGGAAATCTTATTCTCACCGATGGTGTGGGTCGTGCGGTCGTCATCATCAACATCAGCGCTCAAATTAAATGTTCTTGTCTGAAGTACTAACGATCGGCTACCATCAATGAAAGTGGCTCTTGGGAGCGTCCACAAATTACGTAACGCTTAGAGGGGCAAGGGGGGTCGGGCGAAGTGTGACGACCCATACATAATTTTTAATGATTCATACAAAAAGTGTGACATAGGGGGGAGGGGGGTTTGAAAATGCCCAATTTTTGCGTTACGTAATTAACGGATCTTCCCTTAATGTGACTTGGGGAGGCACTACACACCGTGTTATTTTTCCTATCTTTTATCTCTTTCTAACATTGTCACCTCGTAATTTTGGAGTGGCGTATTTCGGTTTTCAGTTGTTTGATGTAACTGTAAATGTATCAGCATGTAGATTGCGAGTAAGCACGCGCCGGTGATACTTTTTCAAAATCATATTTGTTGTAGAAAAAAAAATTAAGCATTATTGATAATCAATAGTATCAATAGAATTGGCAAATTGCTGAAGGGTTTCCGAATCGATTGATAAGTAAATGTCGAAAATCCATCGAAAGATAAAGACGCTATTAGCGTTTGAAATCTATCCTAATTTTTGTGGCAGTCTCGAATTTGAAAATTTCCGTTTTAAACCCTGTATCTGAGTCTTCCCCTTAGACGAAGTTTACGTCAAAAAATCTGTAGCAAACATCGATACTGACGCCATATAATTTTCTTCAGTCATAATGCGAATCAATTGTTTGCATGGTCTCCTTCCTATACTTGCTTGGGATTCAACTACCGACGTTAGCGTTGCGCTTTGAATAAAGTTCATCTCGGAACCGATTTCTTTTTCAATCAACAGGAAAAATTAAAAATTAGAGTCTCGCGGGAAAATTTCATCTTGTGCCGACAACATCCAAATCGTTGCAAATGCCACATCAGTGAATAAATTGCTGTAGCAATCTTCCGATGACAGCCTATGCTCGGACCGGCACTAATGCTATGATTCCGCTACCAACAATTATGCTTTGTTCTATGAAGAAAGTTCGTCTAATATCAACATTCTCAATCACTAAAATCATATAACTCCGAATTACGCTAGAAAATTTCACCGAAGAATTTTCCAGTTTTAACGGTTGCACTTTAGGAAAATTATTTCAACTTAACCTTCCTCCCAAATATAATGATGGTCCTGAAAAGAACCGATTAATTGCCACTTATGTGCCTTATTGACAGCAGCCACAGGGCTGCGCGACCGCCATGCGATGATTCGGCTCAACGAACGTCGTCGATTGCCAGATCCGCCGAAGATGGGACACGGATGAAAATGATGTGCTGCTGCTTCCACGACCGCCACCACCACCGACCGAAAAAAATTCATCCGCATCACCACCGCTGAGACAGCCGTTGTCACTGAGACCGCTTCTGGACGCCCTGGTCCGCTCGCCGTGACATCCAGAATGAAAATGACGCGCGCACGCGAAACACGGGGCTTTTTATACACAGGGAAAACGAAGCAGTGGATCAAAAGGCCCGTACCTTACTGCAATCTGATGTCCGTGTTGGGGAATTATGAACGGAATTGAATTTTTCACCCGGTTTGGAAAGAAACAACATTTTCAATAGTTTAACGTTGATAATCAATAGTATCAATATAATTGGCAAATTGCTGGAGAGTTTCTGAATCGATTGATAAGCAAATGTCGAAAATCCATCGAAAGATAAAGACGCTATTAGCGTTTAAAATCTATCCTAATTTCGTGACGGTCTCGAATTTGAAAATTTCGGTTTTACACCCTGTATCTGAGTCTTCCCCTTAGACGTAGTTTACGTCAAAAATGGCCATATCTGACTTGATTCTGGTCCGATTTCAAATCCCAATATGTGGTTCTAATCGACAAGAGCCCTACTTCATTTGTGGTCATTAATATAATTTAATTTTTAACCACAACTTATCCTGATATCCACCTCAAGTTTACGGGTTTGAATCTACCTCCGAAAAAACAGAATATCTCCGGAATCCGGTGGCCATAGTCGGTTCCATAGACATACCGTGAAACTGCATTAGCTTTGTAGTTCAGGCATACATGAATTGTCAAAACCAGATGATAATTAACATAGTTACAACACATCTAATTTTACCCTAAATTTGTCTATCCTACTTATTTTGTTCATCCCCTGTATCAGTATGCAATCTAATACACCCGGTTTGTTTACACGGTTTGGTTTTAGTCGTTTAAGATCTTCAGCGTCAATGAAACAATGAGTTAACTCCACGAATGGTATTTAAAGAGTTGTGAAAGTTTGGGTTAACCGAGAAATTAATGAATACCAACCGCGTAAAAAACCCTGGGTGTACTCCGTTACAACACAACGCGAAGAAGGGAAAGAGCTATTTAGTAAAGTAGTAAGAAATCGCAATAATTGTTGTAATGCAGTAAAAAAGCGAAGATTCGAGAAGCAGGATTGGATAATACTGGGATGCTACATATCTTACCCATTCCAGGTAGAGGTGTATAACAAACAAATAACAAATTGTGCTGTGAAATCCGGTTTTGATATTCTTATGTTATTCATGAATAACAAAAAATTACATCCTTATAATAAATTTTGTTGTTTGTTTTGTTGAGCAGAACAAAAGAAGAACACATTTTGCAATTATAACAAAGTTTGTTATTCATTTATCATTTACATTTTGAACAATGTTTGCTATTATTTTTTTGTTATTGCAGCAACTATATTAAACAAACTAACATCAGATTTTGCTATTCTGTTATTCATATATTATTATTGTTAAAAATTGTTATGATTTTACCATTTTGCTACCCGGGATGGGCCCATCCCTAAAGGTTTACTCCCTATCCATTGGAAAGCGAGATCAGACATCCTTAATCTTAAAGAAGATGCCAACGGCGCAGCGCTGACAGCAATCGAACCCAAACCCATTGAAGTGAAAGGCAGACATGCTTACTTATTCAATCATCAGAACAGTCATTTCATGTGGAAAGTATTTGATTTAAGGCAGGACCCACATAACTTAGACAGAAGTTTTATATTATATATGAAACAATATTTTTGATCAATTTTCTCATCTGGGAAACACAATAAATTGATATTGCCTAATTTAGTTTTCCACCTTTCCTGATGTATCGAGGCATGAACAGAATAATGAAACACGGAGCAAATATCAACCCCAACTGAATCTCTTTCGTTTCAAGTGTTGTTTCAGTATGAAAGTATGCAAATTTCAAGTCCATCGACGAAAAGGTACGAAAAATGTCAAGCACCGAAAAGCTTTGGACTAAATCTATTAGGCATCCTGATATACTTCGCTTTCCCGAAAAATTGTCACTACGAAGCTGGCGTATGAATGGACAAACTGGAAAAGTTTTGGCTCGCTTCTACCTAACGAAATTTACGCCCAGATTGACTTGGGAGCATCTTTTTCTTTCAATTTATTCCGAGGGTTGGTTCAGGCGTCTAAGTCAGTGGCAAATAGATAGGAAAAACTAGCTCCAGGCTGGGGAGAAAAAAAAGGATCTCCCAATTTGTCTTTCCAGCAGGTTGGGTATACCGAATTTATGGCACGTGTCTCCAGTAATTTCCGAGTTGGTACAAAGTTCAAAAATGGCACCCAGCGCGGCAAACTTTTGCTCCATGGCATGAGAAGTTGAGTTCATATTCTTTTAAGAGTTAATCAAATAAGCTTAGAGAAATTTGTGTCTAGCAATAAATTATCCAACAAAAGAGGGCTGAACGCGATTTTTCCATTGTGCACTAACAAGATTAAGCATGAGATTCAGAATGGCTTGCTTCAGTGCCGTAATAGCTTATATCAAATTACATATGTGAGCAGAATACGCTTTCACACTACAAATCTACTTGACAAAAGTGAATTAAAAATGCAACTAGAGAAATGCGTCAACATCAACTGAAAAGTAATTAAATAGCTTCCTAGCTTCATAATATAGATTCTAAAGGTATGCATCCGAACGAGAAAAAAAAATGGACTGGCGTTAATTCCAAATCTGGTTGAATTTATGTTTGTTTTATGTAAATATACAATTTCATAAGAAATAAGAAAAAAATACATGCCCGATTCCCATCCGACGGAATTATTCTATAGCTCCCTTATCAGAATCGCTCTATTTTTCCCAAACGTGGAAGCATTGTACACAAAGGTAAACAATTTTAAGAACGATTGTGGGGTCGGATCGCAAATAGCAACACCTGCAGATTTTTTATTGCATTTTTAACTTCTTTTTCACTCCAACCAAATAAGCATTTGATGATAGCAAGTAATTGTTTTTTCACAGACTTCTTGACTGTAGATATGTAGGAAAGCAAACATTTTAATGCAATTTCAAAATGAAGAATATGGGTAAGTAAATTATATTTTCCATTTTCAAATAAGAGTTTTTCTGAGAAGTGGATAATAATATGATTATTATATTATACCTAATATTTCAAAATCATAATGCGGGTTGTGCGCTTTGCAAAATTTGTTTTTTCGTCATCATGCAATGTTTCTCCAACAGTTTGTAATCCGAAGAACCAAGATGGTAAAACGTATTCAATATTCTAAATTGGTACCATGATGAAATCATCTCCTTTGTAGTTGTATCCAAACGAATATTTAAATATCCATCCACGATCAGATTTAATTAAATTCAATGGCCACATTAGTCGAGAAAGGATTTCTAAATGGAGTTCCCATTATCCCAAACAATATCCACGGCCGCTCATAATCCCATTTCATACGTATGCCTTTCCCATCGCAAACGTTAATTGGCCAAAGAAAATGAAAGCCGCTCCAGCTAATTGTGTAAACCCGGCGCTCTTATCATCATCTATATAGCCGGGCCAGAAGAGAATTCAATTATCCCATAGAAAAGTGTCTAATTTCATCATGTCTGTGCCCTTTTTTAGAAATGGGTTGCCCTTGCGTTCAAGTAGCAAAAAGCGCAAACCTGTCATGTGCACGGCAAAAAGCAGATAAAAATATAAAATAATGTCATTTACTGTCAAGCAGTGGAAGCTGTCAACAAAACAGGAGACCTTAGTCCAATGTGGCCGTGGTAGTGCCGGTGAGTGCTAGATTAGTCCCCTGTCAGTCAGTTTCAGCTTGGGCTTCGTTCGGTGGCGGTGGTTTCAGTGTCAAGACAAATATGCTAAAAGCGTCATCATCGGCACCCCGTCGTGCATAACTGCTGTTACCACAAAGTCTGATGATGACCAAAGATGAATGCATGGTGAATTATAATGAGTTGTTTTAAGGGAACGATTCTTAAATCTACCGTTGTGGAATTCTTAGCCATATTGTAAAACCGTCTACCACATAGTTGGTGGTAAAACGGGGTGACCGTTCCCAGCAATACAATAGCAATACAAAGCAATACAATACAATAGTACAATTGAATCAGAACAGACCTCATTCGATTTAGGCAACATCAATTGCCAAAATCGAATGGTTTTTGTTTTCTCATGGTACTTCACATTTCTTCACCTACCGTGATACGACATACACTGTGACAATTTTTTACGCGCATTTTTCGTTGAATTTTTTTTACGATTTTTTTTAACGTCGGCTTCGGGGTCTAACCAGTTTTTTATGCGGGTTATCAGATTTACATATACACATATACATTATTTTATAAACAATTTCCAAAACTAAAGAAAAAAATTAAAAAAATGTTATTTGCCAAAAATGAATGGTTTTGTTGTCAAAATCAAATGGCTGTTTTGCAAAAAATCTAATGGGGTCTGTCCACTTAAAGAGTATTCATTGTCCTAGGTGAAGGGGTATCAAGCAAAGGTTTCCTTTCAATGATAAATTGATTCTCAGAATAGTGAGAGAATTATTGTTATTCTTGGCAATACAAATTAAAATAATGGAAAATCAAAAAAAAAAATCAAATTTCGATCGAGGTCCTGCACAAGCTTGGTGTAGGAAACCCGAACTATTTTGAATTCTGCACACGACACAAAGAAAAAAAAAGTCTAAACTGATCATCCACCATGGCTCCGAAAAGATACACAGATCTATGCAGGATGGAAATGTAAATGATGCAATTTAATTACAATTTGTATTCGTAGGTCGCGCTATATCCAAACCCACGCCACCAGGAACGAAGATCTGCATGGCGCCGCGCTACGAAATGGGAAAGCTAATTTAGAAAGTTCATTCTCTTTGTTTAATTTTCCGCTGTATTCCTGGCTTGTTTACAATGCGATTCATCGCCGCCAAGCAGGGATTTCGACTGTAACGACAGACATCGTAATACAAGCCACGGAAAAGTGAATTTTAATTAGTTTTAAGGTAAACGAAAAAACAAATTTAGTTTAAGTACTAAATAAATTATTTTGCGCGCTCTCCGGCAGACCGTGGGAATCCTTAGAGTTACTTTGAGATTGCCTTCGACGGAAGATGAAGATCAAAGACTCGATATTGACATAAAAGTAAATAGTGCTGTTTGTGATGCTGAACAATAATTTTAATTTGTGTTCCATCTGCCTGTCTCGTATAATGAAAATTTTAAAAAATCTTCCCTCACAGTGAATGTTGATCTATTATAATAATGGACTAACCGGACGGAGACAAGAGCAACTTTTCGCTTCGTTGTTTTTATGTATGCGACATCTTGTGAAATGCACAATACTTGAAGAACTTTAAATGAGCTTCATAATTTCATGATGAACCGTGATAGGACGTGACAGTAATGAATAAGAATTTGCAGGAGGACAGCCAATCATTGTTTGAGGTCTTGTCTGAATCGAGCTCAATTTAGCTAGAGTTTGATTAACTTTCCAATAATTCATTCAAGTAAAATTAACAATGATTTTTGTAATGTGTTAAACTTTTGTTCGATATTATCGATATTATGTATATTATCAACAGCTGAGTGTACAGCTTTTACAGAGGCAACAGCAGGCAGAGGAACAGCAGCAACAGGGTAATCGAAGTATATCGTCGTCGATCAAAGTGCCACCCAACCTGGAACAGATCCCCGGTTCTCTGGTCAGTAATATTAAGGAATTCCGGTATGATGCCTAAAGTAATTCTATTTTCGCAGCTTGATACTCGCGATACCTTCTCGAACTTTTCAAAAATGATGCTACACGACGAGGCAAAAGTTCGTCGGCTCCTGCGCAAACTAGGCTTAGTGGAGCATGAAAGATACGTGAGCCATGTACATTCTTCCTAAATTTCTTCCTGGGCAAGCTGAAAAGCTTGCTCGAGGCGAAAGACACGGTAATCAACCGTTTTGTTTACAGAGTGAACAAGGCATGCCTACACCCAACTGGCGGTTGTTAGATTTTCTTACAATTCTATATAAGAATCTACCAAAACCTATAGTAGAACTGGGCATATGCGAAATTGCTGGATGGGTATACAAATACTGAATGAAACCGTACAATTTTGTAAGCATTTCTGCACCCAACCAGCGGATGTTAGATTTTCTAACAATTCTGTATAAGAATCTACCAACACCTGTATAAGAACTGGGCATATGCGAAATTGTTAGATTTTTATACAAGTATTGTATAAGAATCTAACAATTTTGTAAGCTTTTCTAACAATATTTGTTTGATAGCTTACATTTTTTGTATAAGAATCTAACAATTTCGCATATGCCCAGTTCTTATACAGGTTTTGTTAGATTCTTATACAGAATTGTTAGAAAATCTAACAATCGCCGGTTGGGTGTGACAATATTGGTTTTAGAGCTACATTTTTTGCATAAGAATCCAATAATTTCGTATATGCCAAGTTTTTAAACAGGTTTGAATAGACTCTTCTCAAAATTGATAGAAAATTTTACATCGCCCAGTTGGCTGACAACGAATGGAGTCACCAAAACATTTCTTCGGTGCCGCCACCAAAACATTGTCATCTAAGTCAACTCTGCGGTGCATTGCAATATGCTCGAGACAATGTAGGGCCATTTTCCCGAAAATAATTCGGCAGAGAGTCATTTAAAAAGGTGCAGCCCAATCGGGTTGTACGCAAAGATGACGTTGAACTACGTAACTGTATTTAATGCACAGGTTTTCGACTTTTCGATTGTATTTCGATTGTATCTCGATTCGAAGCATTTACAGCCAGAAGCATTATGTAAATTTACGTTTATTTTGATGCACATATTTGGAGCATGAAAATAAACGCAAAAATAAACGAACGAGCTGTAATTTCAAATCGATATAAATTCAAAATTACACGATCGTGTAAAAATAAAGCAAATTTAATTTAAATTTAAATGAATATAAATTTAAATTTACACGAAGGCTCTAATTACATCAAATTTAATTGGCCGTTTTTCTGGAACAGTTGTTCGGCAGAAAGACCCATTTGGCGGAAAATGACATTTGGATGAACGAGACATTCGGCCGAAAATGTCGTTTGGCCAAAGAGGTCATGTGGCCAAAAATGTGGTTTGGCCGGACAAGTCATTCAGCCGGAAAAGTCGCTTGTCGAAGTAAACTTTTAAAAAAAATCTTAGCTTGTATACAAGCTGTTGATCTTAGCTTGTATGAGACATGTTTTTATCTTACGACACTTGCTTATAAAGGGTTTTTTATGTGCCTAATTTGTGCGGGCACCCCTGATGAAAATAAAGGAGCTTGAAAGAAGCTCTCGAGTAGGAATATGAATGTTTAAATTGATAGCAAGGACGGACAACCTATTTTAGATTGCAAAAGGTCGGCAAATCAATTGGGTCGTTCCAGGGAACCCTAAGCATACGAATTTGCGCTGAATGGAATCAATGCGCAATGTACTATTTTGGTAATAAGGGGCCTGTACAACACACGAATATTCTTACAAAAACCTCGCCAACGAGCAATATAACGATTTGAGACAATGAATGTTATCGAAATATTTTGCTATGCAAAAATAAAGCCTTGGATGATATGAAATCTCTGTAAAAAGTGAGAATTGAGACGTCTTACTTCTCCAGTCTCACTCCGCATTTAGCACTTCTCTTTTTGCACTCTCCACTTCTCAATTCTCACTTCAGACTGCTTACTTGGAAATCAATGGAATCACATGAAAATCACCTAACCAGGAAACGGAAAACCAAATCAACAACGCTCTAATCGACGGTAAATTCATCTCCGACATCACGAACGTCCGCATTTACCACTATACGCATATTGAATCCGATCACTACCTCGTCGCAGTATGCCTGCATTCAAAGCTCTCGACGGTGTACAACACGCGTCGAAGTCGTTCATTGGGCGGCTACAAGACGGTAGACTAGCCCAAGACTAAGCATATGCGGTATTTCGAAAAATTTCGTTTCAAGTGGTTCGAAACGAAATTCCGCGGAATTTCGCGAAATTTGAGCATGGCGAAATCTGATTTCTTGATTTCGTTTCGTTTCGTAAAATTACAAAAATTCCGCTAGAAAAAACTAGCTGCTAACGAAATTTAACGGAATTCCGCGGAATTTCGAAACAAATTTAAACTTAAACCATACTTTATATTATCGAAAATTTTGGCTGCGCCGCTGAACAAAACCGTAAAGTTGTTTTCAAAACTTTATGTTATACAATTTATTCTATTAATGCTTACTATATAACCCCATTCTTAGTCGACAAAATATGCATGTAGTTTTCTTCTATAAAACGTCTTCAGTGTTTCCATGATTAAAATTTAAATTTTGTGATATTTTTTTACTATATACTCATATTATGCATATGAATGCGGAATCGATCGTGTTGCATAATATGAGTATATAGAATCGGAATCGGAATCGGGGAGAATGTGAAGTGATGAAAATCTACCTCGCGTAGCAGAAATTTGTTTAACTAGTGTGCAATCGATAGTGTTGATGCTGATCACGCCAGCTAGTGTGGGAGAACGCGAAGTGTTACTTAAAACTAATGTCTGCACCGAAGAGCACAAAATTATTTAGTGCGGAATCGATCGTGTTGTAGAAGATTATTAAACGAAGCACATTGGTCTTGCGTTGGATTGATTTGAAACACAGTTTTTGTCTTCTTGTTTTCAAAATAACTTCGTTCACAATAAATATTTTTTCGCTCACCAAGGGGTTTCACGTGAATTACCTTCTCAACTAACCAACGATTCCTTTTCCTTAGCGCTCACGGAGATGCAGAGCATTCTTCGATCTCTCATAACAATGAGTGTTAAACAAATTTTCCTCTTTTAAACCTAAATTGACTACAAGCACGTGACTGGCATTGTTATTGGTCATGAATTGGAAACTCCGAAGCAAGTATACAATAAGAATAACTTTTTTGTATCCCAAGAATATTATTTAATTTGTGAGCTGTGCATATTTGCTGTTTCTCGGCCAATCATGATTAGCAACTACGATGTGTACAGTTAATCAAGCTGATAAGCTCTTCTTTGACTATTTGCACAATATGTAAGGAACATTGCAGATTTGTGGGCATTTGTAGATGTAGAATTTGCAAAATAAAATCCAGAACGGGTTGAAAGATCATTAAAATTGCTGAAAGTTCTTTACTTATGATTACTTTCAGCTTATACTGACCATAACAACTGTTCTCATATGCCAAGGACACACAGACAATAGCTCAGTTTGTCGAGCTGATTGTATATAAGACTATGGGTCTGTGAAATTCAATCTGAACTACATATCTTTGTGCATTTTAGAAAGGTGCACAGGATTCTTCTAGTTAGCAAATGTATGCTATATATGTAGACGAATAATAAGAAGGAATAAATTTTGACTGATACGTCCTTTTCAAATGTTGTAATATCAGTTCTCTATCTATGTATACGCCTGGCAGATGTGGATACATAATAGAGTATCTAAATAAGAAAATCAATTTAAGCATTCTTTTTCTAATTTTGACTTAGTCAATGCTGTAAAACCACGCTGACAAGAATATGAAGTATGCTTCAGCACAATTACATAATTCTTAAGTGAACGAAGGTTTTAAGCGAAATTTGAATCCGTATATGAAAAATCCCACAATTTCTTTATTTTAATATTAAGTAGAACTGATATAAAATTGAACTGATGTGAAATTGATCAGATACGGAAACACACGCTCCACGATGAATTCCTTTGAAAGCGGCACAAATGCTGGGGTATTGCCTTATCTCCAATGGTATATACGGCGAGAATGTGACGATTTATCACATATTGCTTCTTCTGTTATTATAACTCTTTTGGTCGCAAAACAGTTATTCGACTTCGAAAAAGTGAAATCAGAATTGCGTACATAATGTAACACCAATTTAATAAAAATTCCGCGGAAAAAAATTAAAATTTCGTTTCGTTTCGAAAAATTTCGAATTAAATGAACCTTGATTTCGTATCGTTTCGAGGTCTCGAAAGAAATCTATATTTTGTTTCGTTTCGATCCGAATCAACATAGACATTTTAAATTTCGTTTCTTTTCGTTTCGTTAGGAAAAAGTGTGTTATCGCATACCCTTAACGCGCAGCAGCTAGAAAGATATTCAATCCGCCATTGGAAGCACCGCAATCGCTCCACTAGGCACGGTGCCACCGAATAAATAAATAAAACGGCTGCTGTGATGGCGAATATGAGCAGTTAGTGGAGTAGAAGAACGCAGCATGGGCAGGATTTCTGCAACACCGCACGAGGGCGAAAGAGCCACTACACAAACGGGCGTGGAACAGACTAAAATTCTATTTTCCGGAGGGAAAAGCGCCAGCATTAAAGTCGATACCGTGAGAGGACGGATATAGGTCTGATAGGCTCCAGCTTGATAGAATACTTAAATAGTACCGAACTTGGTTTACTTAACATAGGCAATCGCCTAACCTTTATGATATTTAATAGAGCAGACGTATTAGACATTACTTTCTACTCCAAAAGAATCAGTCACGAGTTGACGAATTGGTATGTGTAAGATTAGGAATCCATATCAGACCATCGCTACATCTACTTTGATCATTTGAATGTTATTTCGCACACATTGCGTTTTAGAAATCCTGAGATTTCTATACAGAGTTACTCTCTTCAAAATTTCATGGATATCTACCAACCATTGAAACTCATACCGACTTGGGTTGATACTACAACGTTACAAATCGTGGAGGCTTTCGAAGAAGCTGGCCCTTTGCCATCTGTGGAAACCTCAAGAGGAACCCCATGGTGGAACTCCGCATTGGCTAAGCTCAGGAAACAGTGCAGAAGGAGTTGGAGCAGACGCCATTCAGCAGGGACGGAGTCTAACAAGTCGGCTCGGAAAGCCTACAAGAAAGCAAATGTTTCCAATTTGAGTGAAGCCAGTAGATTAAATAAAATTCTTGCGAGATACAAAGATTTCCATGTTGGCGAAATTCGCAAGCCAAATGGCGACTACACTTCTTCTAACGAGGAAGCATTAGAGCACCTATTTGATACATACTTCCCTGGATGTTTCGATATAGCATCTTCGGATGTTCCTGATGTCATGTTTTGAAAAAACTTTTAGTATGCAGTTTTGCTACTGGGTATATTCCCATAGCCTGGCGGGATGTCACTGTAAAGTTTATCCCAAAAGGAGAGCGTGCTTCGTATGAGAGTTTTAGACCCATCGGTCTGACCTCATTTCTTCTGAAATGCTTAGAACGTATTATCGATCATCACATTCGTGATGACTGTTTGCAAACATACCTCTTCATGTTAATCAACATGCTTATCAATCTAGAAAGTCCACCGTGACTATTCTACACAAGGTTGTGTACGACATCAAAAAGCATTTGCACAAAAGCAATCTTGCTTAGGTGCGTTCTTAGATATTGAAGGTGCTTTCGACAACGTGTCTTCCGATGCAATATGCACGTTGTCATGGGCTCCCTAAAATAATAACTAAATGGATTCACCAGATGCTTAAAAACCGACATCTCCACTCTACATTACGTCAAGCAACGATTAGGAAATTAAGTGTCTGCGGATGCCCTCAAGGGAGAGTATTATCTCCACTTTTGTGAAATCTCGTTGCAGATACGCTATTGAGATTACTCAATAATGGCGGTTTTCCTACCTATGGATTTGCCGACGACTATCTAGTATTGATAGTCGGTTTGTGTATTACTACTTTATTCGACCTGATGCAAAACGCTCTTCAGGCAGTTTAAAGTTGGTGTCGTCAATATGGCCGGAAAATCATAACCGTAATGATCCCAAGTAGCACACGCAACATCTTCGTAAAAGCACTTTGTTTCTATTCAGTTTCATTAAAGGCATTGGAAAAACATCAAAGCACGAAAAAGTTGCATCAAGATGTCAAAAACGTTCGAATTGTGATCAATGTTTCATTAAAATTGCAATGCGGTACGTGTTTGACATTTGGAAACAAACAAACACAGAATACTGCGCTTCATGTTGCAAACACGAAACAAAATCATTAAGTTGCATATTAAGTTGCATATCTTTCAAAATTTAATTGTTTGTTTAAATTAAGTAGCAGATAAGTTGAATGTGTCTTCATGTTTAATTTAGCATCGTTCAACGTTTTGACAAGTCAGATTTTTTTCCTGTGATGCTGCAATCAAGTAACAGGAAATCCGAGTACAAAACTACATAATACATAAACTACGAGTACATAAATCGAATCCAGTTTTATATTTTTATTTTATTTTTTCCGCTGTAGTATTTTGCTACATTATTGCAATTTTACTGCAATCGAAGGATGTTTCCGTTGGCTCCACCTCTTGCGCTTTTTAGATTGCAAGAGAGTTATATTTGATGGCACATACGCAAAGATTGTTTCTTTCCGAATAGTTGCAACACAGTGAATGCCGGCGAACTTTTGGTAAAACTTGGGGTCTTAAACCCAAATATATCAAATGGATTTACACAACAGTTGTACGACTAAGCATATGCGGTATTTCGAAAAATTTCGTTTCAGGTGGTTTGAGCATGGCGAAATCTGATTTCTTGATTTCGTTTCGTTTCGTAAAATTACAAAAATTTCGCTAGAAAAAACTAGCTTTAAACGAAATTTAACGGAATTCCGCGGAATTTCGAAACAAATTTAAACTTAAACCATACTGCCTCGTACGGTCGTGTATTATCAAAAAATTTGGCTGCGCCGCTAAACTAAATCATAAAACTGTTTTCAAAACCTAATGTTATACAAATTTTTCTATTAGTCTTTTTAGAGCGCCTCTTTCACATTGATTTTGCGTTGGATTGATTTGAAACACGGTTTTCGTTTTCGAGTTTTCAAAATAACTTCGTTTACAATAAATATTTAGTGGCTTCACTTGAATTACCTTTTCAACTAACCAACGATTCCTTTCGCGTGACGCTCACGGAGATGCAGAGCATCCCTCGGTCTTGTAACATAAGTGTCAAACTAATTTTCCTTTCCTAATAGCAACTCGTCGAGTTGATTGTATATGAGACTGTGGGTCTTCGAGCCTTATAGATCGAATTTGGAAGGAAATGATAGCCCTTGGTGCAACTTTTTGTATGTGAAAGAAAAAAATATTTCTTCATACCTGGTAAACTGCTGCCGTAAAAACTTTGCGATCACGTTTCTGAAACACAATCTGAAATACATGTCTTCGTGGATTTTAGAAGGATGCAGAGGATTATTCTAGTGAGCAAATGTATGCTATTAGCAACTCTCTATCTGCGTACATGCTTGGCACATGTTTTTTTTTTTTATCTTGAGCAAGGGTAAACGGAAATCTGCAACCAGACACCTGAGGAGGTACTCAGGTAGTGTGGGGATGGGTATGTCATGTAACTCTTACCCGACCCACTAAAACCAAAACCCTTTCGCCAGTCCGTACCCCCGGCCCGCAATTAAGCAATACATCAGGGGGGGTCTATTGAGAACGCTCACGCCTATGCTAACGCACTTGACGTCAATACACACAACATCGACTTCAAGGGTGGCTACCTCACCACCCGTCGATCGCAAGCTATGATAGTAACCTAACGGTCCGTATCATAATCTCACGTTGGAGACGAGCACCCCGACAACAACCACCGCGCGTGAACCGCAATGACCTCTATATCTACATACTGAGGTCCACGCAGCCCACCCGCGACATGTTGGTTGTCGGGGTGAGCAAAGTGTTCACTGCATCACAGGTGCCCTTACTGCACACGTTGGTTTTGTTCAAGACGCCACCACAGCTGCAGCTTCGACATAATCTGTTGAGATGCTGTGTTCACCGCATTCCATGCTTGGCATATGTGGATATATAAATAAGTATCCCACTAGATAAAAAATAAATCTATGCATTCATTTTCTGGTTTTGAGTTAGCTCAATACCATAAAACAACGCTGATAAGACAATATGAAGTATGCTTCAGCAAAATTACATAATTCTTAAGTGAAATAAGGTTTTTAATAGAATTTGAGTCCAAACACAAAAAAATCCCACAATTTCTATATTTTTATATACTTACTGATATAAAACTGAACTGAAATAAAATTGATCAGATTCGGGGGCACACATTCCACGATGATTGAGTTATTACCTTATTGCCATTGTTTTTTTTTATATTCTTTATTTATGTTTTAAGGATGAAAGTGAGCTTTAGGAGCTCCCTTTGCGGGCCAAACTTAGGTCCCGCCAATGTTGTTCAGCAGGGGATGTGTTGATAAAAGGGTCGACCGCCCTACGTGCCAACCAAGGGCATCGCTAAATTGCTTTTATTTTACTTAAGCCAAATTAATTCTAACACTTTAAAACACAACATGATGGTAATACATTAAAATTATAAGGATACGGACGATTGACGATGCTACAGTTAAAACGTTGAAATCAAAATAGAGTAAACGAAGACAAGGTTTTGGTTTCACGGGGTTGGTGGGAAACTTTCCCTTCGGAGCTCCTGCTGGTTTGGTCGTATCTCGATGTCCTGTTGATGCGCTGTTCTCCGGTGGTAACGTTTGCCTCTGAAGGATTGAAGTTGTGGTGAGGCCATTATCCATAAGATCCTCGTTAAAATTTGCCAATTTACAAGAAATCCTTTGTTCTTCGACCTTTCTTTTTATAAAAGGATCAGAACGCCACTTTGTAATGTGGCAGTATTCAGCAGTCTTCAAGGTGCAGCCCCGCGCAAATGTTTATCCGTGCTGCCACACTCGAATGAACATTCGCTTCGGGCTCGAACATGCACTCGTAAAAATGAGCATGAACCCGAGCGTAGGCTGGATGCTCATGTTTTGCACCGCGCTCACAGCGGCGCTCAAACATTGATGTTTTCAGCGCGGCTGTGAGCGCCGCTTTGAGCACGGTACAAAACATCGGTTGCAATCAACAGACATTGCTTGGTTGGCTTGGCTTGGCATTTTGGTGTTGAAACTCTAGTTTTAATATAATTGAATTTCAATGGTTCGATGAGAGTTCAGTGCGTGATCTCTCATGTTTCGGACAGCAGAACGATTGCGTAGTCGGACGAATTATTGTGTTCTGCATTGCGCGGCCGGCAATAAAATTAATCAGTTCAGTGCGTGATCTCACATGTTCCGGACAACAGAACGATCGCGTGGTCGGACGAATTATTGTGTTCTGCATTGCGCGGCCGGTAATAAAATTAATCAGTTCAGTGCGTGATCTCTCATGTTTCGGGCAGCAGAACGATCGCGTGGTCGGACGAATTATTGTGTTCTGCATTGCGCGGCCGGTAATAAAATTAATCAGTTCAGTGCGTGATCGGCCGAATTATTGTGTTCTGCATTGCGCGGCCGGTAATAAAATTAATCAGTTCAGTGCGTGATCTCTCTTTTTTCGAAGCGGACTTGGTAGTCATATGGCTACTGCTTCTGCCTCATACGCAGGAGGTCGTGGGTTCAATCCCAGGGTCCGTTCCATTCTCCTACTTACTATCTTTCTCTTTATTTCTCATGCTCTAGCAATCGCTAGAACTGGAAATGGACTTCCATACCGTTTCCATTACTATTCCTATACCTTCAACTTGAGTATTCTAACAGTAATCTGCTAGAATTGGAAATGAACTATAGAGCTCGTTTCCTACATCCAATTAGAAATTCCATCAGTTACACCTTCTCCTATCTATCACATTGGCAGCTCGTTAACCAAGACGGACCTCTGCCCCTCCAACCTAACCCAGAAATGAATTATTGGCGGTGGCTGATTTTCTACCCGCCGCTACCACATCCAGGCGCTATAGTATATGCGCAAAATAGCCAGCATGAGTTAACCGCCAGAAATTTGTATGGCGAAAGACATCTAACGCGGGTTTTCTCAAGATTATGAACTTTTCATGAAAAACTATTTGGTACCGGTTATGAAGGATGGTGTCCGCTACTACGCCTACCAAATATTTTTTCGATTAAGATGCTTAATTTTGAGAAATCGAACCTTAGATGCCTTTCGCCATACTGATTTCAGAAAGTTAACTCCTAGTGTGCCGCTGTAAGCACGCTCAAAGCAGGCGATTCATTCCAATAAATTCCGCATGAACTCGTGGCAAGTGCAGAGGTATATTCGGCTTGCAGTGGGTGGGAGTGGGAGTGGGAGTGGGAGTGATTGCATCATCATTTCCTCCCCATTCCCTATATTGACTTGCATTCTGACGTGGCAGGCGCCAGTATGACCTAACAAATGAGATCACCAGTACTTGTACATTGAAGATGTGTGCTAGTCCCAAGCAATCATCTGTTGGTTCCCTGTGCAAGAACAGCTGATCTGGTCATAATGGAGTAGCAACTACGAGCAGTCAATCAAGCTCAAGCTCAAGCAGCTCAATGAATTATTGGCAGTGGCTAATTTTCTACCCGCCGCTGCTACACCTAGGCGCTATAGTATATGCGCAAAATAGCCAGCATGAGTTAACCGCCTGAAATGTGTATGGCGAAAGACATCTAACGCGGGTTTTCTCAAAATTAGGAACTTTTCAAGAAACACTATTTGGTACCGGTTATGAGGGATGGTGTCCGCTACTACGCCTACCAAATATTTGTTCGATTAAAGTGCTTGATTTTGAGAAATCGAACCTTAGATGCCTTTCGCCATACTGATTTCAGAAAGTTAACTCCTAGTGTGCCGCTGTAATGAGGTTCAAAACAGGCGATTCATTGAATTTCAATGGTTCGATGATACTTTGTTCGTAAATGTAAAAAGGAACTTATTTATCATCTTATTATGCACGTAGATATTTGAAATACCCTCAATGACAGAGTATAAGGACATTATACGAAAAACATAAGCATAAGAAAAGTTCAATCCCGTACTTCTAACCATTTGTGATTGAATAGCCTTTAGACTTGTTTAGAAGAGTTTCAAAAAATTTTTCGGTTGCTTTCCTGTGCAATTTTTTTTCAAATATTGTCTTTGCGTTTCTTCTTCGACTTTGAAAAAGGTGGGAACTTTAAGTTTCATGTAATTTCCTTTAAAAGTCGCACTACTTGCGCTGACTTATCTTTACACAAGTGAAAAAATGTGTTATGAATGTGCTTACTGGGGTCGCTTTTTAAGCGGATTTCATAAATCACGCGATTTTTTAAGCGAATTTCGACATTTACGCCGTTTTTCTAAGCAATTTTTTTACAAAGTTGTTCTACGCAAATGTACGTGGAACGTATTCCCCTCGCAAAGACCGACCTCATTGTATTAGATTTAGGAACGCGGTTATATTTTAAAATGCCTCTAAAGTTTACGATATTAGAGGACGGTTTTGTAATCCGTGATTTTTTTAATTTTCAGTCATTTTCAAGGTACATCATCAGAAAACATGTTCAAATATAATGGAATATATGGATCGTATATTTTGTGTATAGGGTACAAGTCGCAGAACCAGAATTTTATTGTAATGTGACAAAGTTGTCCGGCACTGAGGGATTTCTCTCTACTTGAGATGGAAATGTGTGTACATATTTTGGCAATTTGACAATGCAATAATCAACAATCAGGAGTATTCATTATATAAGCCTCCATGTGAAATCGGAATTATTGAACTACTAATGCATAAATTTTAACTCACGTGCTTTACTATGTATCTACCAAACAAAGAAAAAAAAAACAATTCTACATGTTCAACACAATTTGTTGAGGGTTTGTGGAAAACAAAGGAAGTTGACACACAATCTACAATATAGGAACATTTTTTTTCTTCAATGGGTCTACATTTCAATTGCAACTTTACCTGTTTTCAACTAAGGGTTCCCTATTATCATTTAAAGGAACCGTTATAATTGAGGCTTTTCTATGCCTGCCATGTGTTTTGTGTATCTTATGTAGCAAACACAATGAATATACTATGCCCAGGGTGTCGAAAATGTTTCCCTCACGAAAACACTCTTGACTGGACCCAAACATGCTAGTGGCAATCAATTTAACTAATCCGTTTATTGTACACTTTTTATGTTTTTATTGTTCTTAGGAAGATTTTATATTTCATTTGTTTCCCCAATTGATTCTTTCAATGAAGCTGGATAGAAACAATAATGTTATGTACCATCTTTGCTTACAAACTAAATTTTCATGTTAAAGTTAGTTTGCAACACGTTTTGGATTATTTTCAACAATAAAACATAACACGCTTGCTTTTCACATACTAAAGGGTGCTAAAGGGCCACGCAGAATGAGTACTTTTGTGAACGTTTTGATTGTTTTCCCGTTTTGACGCACGCAAATGCAAATGCTGAAACCATAAAGGCTCCCCCAGATCTAAGCGATTTCATCGCCGCGACGGCGACAACTAGTCGCCGCGATTCTATCGCTGGGTCGCTGCAGGCAATGTACCATTTACCCTTCCATACCAGCGACGACAGAATCGCAGTCGCCAAGCGATAGAATCTATGCAGCTTCATCATCTGCCAGTGCGTCCCGAATACTACCCGGTATTCCATAAAGATTTCTGGGGTAGTCGTATTTGAGACACCAACAGACGAAGTGCTCAACACTATTTTCAGTGTCACATAGATCACAACGGGACCGGAAAGGGCCCCCACCAAAATTGTGAGATGCCCTTTTGTGTGGCCGGTCCGAAGCCTTGAGATGACCTGCTGCTCTTTCTGGATGGCTGGTTTGTTCCAGGAGTCGGTGGTTCCTTTAATTTTCCTAAGGAAGTGTCCTCTATTGCTACTCCATATCCGAGCCCAGTCCTGGCCGACGACGCTCTTCGTCCATTTCTTAACGTCGGCCAGCGGGACGGAACGGGTGTATAATAGACCCTCGTGTCCGACACTCGCCAGGGCGTCGGCCTCGGTATTTCCCCTAATGCCGCAATGGCCGGGGATCCAGGCAAAGGTGGTACCGGGGATCATCCCAGATAGTATTCCCTGGATCCAGGGGTGCTTGGGTGTCTCGCTTTGGAGGGCAGAAACCACGCTCGCGGAGTCCGTAAGGACCACGATTGGTTTGTTCGCTGGGATGGTGGCCGCAACAAAGACGGCGGCGGCTTCAGCGGATAAAATGATGCACTGGCGTTGAGCTATACGCATTTTTCTTACATCCAAAACCATACACATAATTAATTAAAGAGCAACCCAACGACCGTAGAACGATTGTGGTAGGTCGTGGAAAAGCAACAACAACATGTACGGTATGTTTGTAAGCACGTGATGCGGCGGCACAAGCAACTCGACATGCGTTGAGCAGTGACACGCTTCTTATCGTTAACGTACAGTAGAACCAGCACGAGCGGAGCGTAAGAAGTAGGCCATAGAATAAGTGTCGAATAAGCAGATTTATAGTTTTTAGTTTTAGTTTAGGCGTTTATAGTTTTTTCGGTTTAATATAATCAATCTATTGTTAAGTGAAATCTATATAAACGTACGATCAAGAATGGTCAGAGTTCTGCTCTGACTGGTGTTCGATGCACTTCTCTGCCGTAATCTGAAAAAGTGACGTATACGCCATTTTCCAAAAATGGTGTTAACGAGTACTACTCATCGAGCTCTTTAACAGAAAAATGGAAAACATGCATGTTGTAAAATGGCTGTTACGTCACTTTTCCAGATTACGGCAGTTCTAGACTTTTGTCTTTAATACTGCATACCGAAATTCCAAATCTAGTGATCTACGCAAGTAGACACCACTAGTAGTCAAGAACTGAACTAGTAAAATGCTGTCAGGCAATCGAGCCTGTGACAGTTAGTCTGCCGCGTTTTTATCTCGTTGGAATTCTATGACCAAGCATAGAATAGCGAGGAAGTCTCTCCGACATGGCCAGATTGGGTCCATAGACTCCGAAGCCGACTCCTCGGCTGGATACGGAACCGTCGGTGTACCGGATGTCGCTGTTCCGGAAGCGTATTGCAAGCAGGTTCTAATACAGACCGGAGTTTCGGAGTTTCTCTGTGTTGTCACCCCTTTTAAACCACGAAGCGATGCGATGGTGTCATTGGTATATAAACGCTACACAGTTCGAACAAAACCTGTACATTTCCGTTCAAGTAGATGTAACAAATTGACCTCCGTGTTTAACAACATAAAGTTATAGGTTCTTTTAAATTTACACGTGCTGTAATTTATTTGTTTATATTTTTATTGGAAAATAAAAAAAAATTGCCAACATGGGGAATCGAACTTCGATCCGCAGAATGAGAGCCTATCTCGATAGCCACTCGAGTATTTCCACTTCTTGAAAACGAGCAGATCCAAATAGAACAGGTTAAGCGTTCTGGCGATTCAACTACTCTCTAGCAGACTAAACGATAGCTCAAATTTACACGACACGGAATCTCTTCCAAAACGGAACTGTTAGAGATTGGGTTTGCTGAAAGCATCACAGATTTTTCGTCGGAATAGGCAACAAACAAAGAGTTACAGTGATGAAATGCAGCGCAATAAAGGCTGCTTTGTTTTTATATGTGCACCCACCAAAAAAATATGAATATTACAGGTGACGTATGTGAATAAAATGACACAAAACCACATGACATAAACTGAATCACATATTTTTCAATGTTAGATGATTTAAAATTACATGTCATGGAACCCAAACACAGCACCAGATGCGACGCACCTAACGCTCTAACAGTCGATGACTTGATGCAGTGAAATACTTGTTCAGTGCAAATCGTGGAACATGCTTTACTTCGATCAACCCTCTTTCAAGAGACGAAGATAGCTGAGTGGTAACGTGTTGGGCTCTCACTCAGCAGGCTTATGTTCGATTCTCGTACTAATCCTTAAATTTTTTTGTCAATAAAGTTGTGATGTAAAATTAAAGTATCACCTAATTTTACGTCAAAAGTGACGCTCGTATATGTCGTTGTCGCAGCACCTAAAATTACATGATTATTTTTAGGTGTGCAGATATCCATTTTGGTTGATGCTTATATGAATAAAATCGATGCCTGCTGCGGTTTGAATGAAACGCAATGAAGTTTGTTTTGATTTGTTTTGAAAGTCACATGCTGGCTCATCAAGGTTTCTGGTAGAATCATGTAAAATTAAGATAAACTGAATTGAAATTTCAATTATTTTATCGTTTCCATCACAGAACTTAAAATTGTGGTCTGGTACACATTTTGTTACCGAATTTTACATTCAATTATGAGCTCCGTCGTGTCTAATTTTCATAATATTTTACTGTGCAATGCGGCAATTTATTACAAACTGCTTCTTCTGTTACAAATAAGAAGTTTGACTTCGAAAAAATGAAATCAGAATTGCGTACATAATGTAAAACCAATTTAATAAAAATTCCGCGGATAAAAAATAAAATTTCGTTTCGTTTCGTAAAATTTCGAATTAAATGGACCTTGATTTCGTATCGTTTCGAAGTCTCAAAAGTAAATCTATGTTCGTTTCGTTTCGAATCATCATAGACATTTTAAATTTCGTTTCGTTTCGTTTCGTCAGGGTTATCGCCTTATGTATGACTAATTTTGACAGGTCACCCTCTGATACAGACTGAAGAGATGCGGGTCGGACTAGTCATTAATACGTCGAAAACGAAGTAAATGGTAAGAAGAGACGTAGGAAGAGGCTCAAGACAGGACAATGTTAGTCCGCCACGATTTTATATAGGTGGTGACGAAATCGAAGTGATAGAAGAATTCGTGTACTTGGACTCAAGGTGACCTCCGATAACGATACCAGCAGAGAAATTCAGAGAATATGTCAGGAAATCGTATGTACTTTGGACTCCTCAAGACGATTTGATCGAATAGAACTCGTGGAGGAAGTGAATGAACCACGCGTTGCATCAGCTGTTGGGAGAACCATCCATCGTTCACACCGCAAAAATCAGAAGACTGCGGTCGATCGGGCACGTAGCCAGAATGTCGGTGAAAATGGTTCTCGACAACGATCCGACAGGCACAAAAAGGCAAGGTGCTCGGCGAGCAAGCTGGATCGATCAGGTGGAAGACGATTTACGGACCCTCCGTAGACTGCAGAGCTAGCGACGTGCTGCCATGGACTGCTAATCAAGCCACTTCGCCAGTGTTCGATACTGCTCATGGGGTGGCTAGAATCTTCCGAATCAATTAGCCAGCACTTTGTCAACGTCGCCTGTTCAGAGGGCATTTGATTCAACCATCATCGGTGTGAGTTCCATACCGGCTTGCGTTTCGTCCACATCACGACACGAGTTGTCGTCGTCAATATCAACAGCAACGTTAACATCGAACGAGTTTGAAACTGCTGTCGAAGTAGAGCCAGTGGTATATTTTCCAAGACTCAAAAATGATACGTCTAAGATACTGTGAAACCCCAAAGCGATTTAATATTTACGGCTGATTTGTTATTTGGCATTAAATCAGTAACCCAAACCGTGAGAAAATCGCTTAATTTTTCGGAAAGAAAATAACTTTTTTCAGATGTGAGGTGCGAGTGTTCGTGTGTTCCAACCAAATTCACACTCGCATCGCATTCTTCTGTTGGTGATAATAAATCTTTGTCAAACTTTCCAAATGAATTATGAAAGAAAATTTTGAACAGACCAAAATGAAAGAAAAATTAACTTCAATTTCAGAAAGTTTGATTGAATTACAATCCAGCAAATGTACCATTTCTAGGACGATATGTAGCACAATTCAAATGATGTTCGACAATGCTTGGTGCACATACGGGAAAGCCCGATTGTAATCCGTCTAGCAGGTATTTTGTAATATAAATTCCTACGCCTACACGAACCGGTCGCTTAGTTTACATACCGAAGCTCGAATGACAAATCCTCCCGCATCCATTCCTAGAACGGTTCCGGCAAATTGGAATGCAAACGGAAGGAGCACCATTCGAGTTCTTGGGATACGTGACTTTGCTGCGATGAATAGCCACCACCTCCCGGCATCGAATGCAAACGTAACATACACGGATATCCAGCGTAGGGTTACGTGTTGAAATTGGCCACATTGAGGCGATTATGCTTTGGATTATAATCGGTAGAATGTGCATTGATCTGCTCAGTTAAATTTATGCCACTTGATAGACGATAGCAGATAAGTTGTCTCGTTTTACAATCTTCATCGTTTCGTGTATTTATGTTATGTCAAAATGCCTGAATAACATAAATTTTGTTTCTAAAAATCGAAAATGACTAAACTAAAACAGTGCTACAGAACCGGCCTAATTTTGGTTTGAAATAAAAAGAACGTTGGCCTAATTTGTGTTGCATTATATTTTAATTTTTTTTTTCAAATTGGTAAAGTCTAAACACGTGGAAAAGCATTATCTTCAACTACCAATAATCCAATAAACTTTTATAATTGACGTTTTTATAAAATGTTTGCGTTTAGTTTGCCTGCAGCCTCAAAACCTCGCCAGTTATGTGTTCACAGTTATTTAAAACACGAATACCGTCCTGCAACCCTATACGTAACGAACAAACAGGGTAGCACCGACTGCAACTATGTCGTCTTTGGTCGTGATGGCTCGCTCGGGTGGACTCCCGAAAATTGAGTGTAAATAATTACATAGTTTCCAAATTGAACTGGACATGGCACGGCATCGGCCTGCCCGAGAAATTCTGCATTTCGTTTGGTAAAAGTGGAGAGATTTCCAACGACGACGACGACGACATGTTATGCGAATTCATATTGCGTGAAATAGGTTCACTGTTTTGGTTGTGCTGGGTTTAGATCTCCGAGAAAATTTCCATTTTTGCTCCGAGTTGGATTAACATTCTTCCGGAATAGGAATCTGTGGGGCGAGCATGCCTTGACTTCCATCAACAACTCCTCTGCGGTGAACATCATGCGTTATGTTTGGCCGCAAATGGCTGACAGCAATGGATCACCGTTGCTACTGTGTTGTGGCAGGGAATTGGATAGTTGTGTATGGCTGTTGCATGTGGGCTTTCGTGCGGGAAATAACATTTTGACAGGGCTGATGGAAATTGCAGATACTTCTTTTATCTCAGATGGATATAGCTATTTATCGATTCCCGATTCGCATAACAGTATAACGCCTTTTGTCGTTTCTGATATGTTGTTGAGAATAAGCTTAATAATGCCTTCTGTTTCTGAAAAACTGAACAAATAACAGACTTTGTTCTAAAAATTTGAAAATCTAAACCTATTTGTGTTGTCCCATTTGATATTTATTCGCAGAACAATCACATTCCAAATTTTGATGCTCTGCTACATGAAAAATGGACATAATCATTATCCATTTAATAGCCCTCTAGCTTCTTCTTATTGGCATTACATTCCCACACTGGGACAGAGCCACCTTGCAGTTTAGTGTTCATTAAGGACTTCCACTTCCACAGTTATTAACTGCGAAGTTTCTAAGCCAAGTTACCAATTTTGCATTCGTATATCATGAGGCTAACACGATGATACTTTTATGCCCAGGGAAGTCGAGACAATTTCCAATCCGAAAATTGTCTAGTCCGGCACCGGGAATCGAACCCAGCCACCCTCAGCATGGTCTTGCTTTGTAGCCGCGCGTCTTACCGCACGGCTAAGGAGGGCCCCCTAGCATTGCATACATATAAAGAAAACTATATCAAAGTTTCAGAAATATTGCAGCTTTTATCAATTTCTTAGAATTTTTTGTATTTCTTCCATGTAAAAAGGGTTTGAAAACTTCGACAGCAAATTCTACAACAAGGAAAAATCTGACATGAGACTGTTATCTATTCGCAACATTAAGGTACAACCGAACAAACATTGGAAACTGATAGAGCTTATTCAACAAAAAATAGTCTTCTTCAGCTAAAAAACTAGCTTATTCAGCTTAAATTGTTTGTTGGGAATGTACAAGAATTTGAGGATTATATTACAGTTTAGCTTGAAACAGGCGATGAGTTGACATAATATCCTCCAACAGTCAAATATCTTCCGATAATTCGTAGGTGTCTGCTCAACGAGCTTAAAGTTTACATGGGAAATGTCGACCAAAAAAATTATGGGAAAACAATTTTAGCACTAGGCCTCCGGTAGCCTTGCGAGCAGAGGCGTAGGATTGCCCATCCGGAGATGGCGAGTTCGATTCTCGGTCCGGCATTTCTGCAGTACTCTGCAAATGGCGAACACCTGGTCCGTGGTGGAGCGTTCGCCCATGAAACCCGCCTGGTACTGCCCCACGAACTCCCTTGCAATTGGTGCTAGACGAAGGCATAAAATTTGGGAGAGTACCTTGTAGGCGGCGTTCAGTAATGTGATTGCGCGGTAGTTGCTACAATCCAGCTTATCGCCCTTTTTGTAGATGGGATACACGACACCTTCCATCCACTCCTGCGGCAAAACTTCCTCCTCCCAAATCTTGGTAATGACCCAGTGCAGTGCTCTAGCCAGTGCCTCACCACCGTGTTTAAATAGCTCTCCTGGTAGTTGGTCAACCCCAGGGGCTTTGTTGTTCTTCAGCCGGCCAATCCCCTCCTGGATTTCCTGGAGATCCGAAGCCGGTAGAATTATGTCCTGCGCGCGTTCTCCCAGGTCCACCACCATACCGCCATCTTCGTCTGCCACATCGCCATTCAGGTGTTCTTCGTAGTGCTGCCGCCACCTTTGGATCACCTCACGCTCGTTCGTGAGAAGGTCCCCGTTTATGTCCTTACACATATCAGGCTGTGGTACGTGGCCCTTACGTGAATGGTTTAACTTCTCATAGAACTTTCGTGTGTTATCAGCGCGATACAGATGCTCCGTCTCTTCACGGTCTCGATCTTCCTGCTGGCGCTTTTTCCTCCGGAAAATCGAGTTTTGTCTGTTCCACGCCCGTTTATATCGTGTCTCGTTCGCCCTCGTGCGGTGTTGCAGCAATCTCGCCCATGCTGCATCCTTTCTTCTACTAACTGCTCACATTCGCTGTCATACCAGTCGTTTCTCTGATCCGGGGGCACCGTGCCAAGTGCAGCGGTTGGGGTGCTACCAATGCAATGGCGGATCGAATATCTCTCCAGCCATCTTCAAGAGACGCTCCGCCTAGCTGCTCTTCCGTTGAGAGTGCCACTTCCAGCTGCTGCGCGTATTCTTGGGCTAGTCTACCGTCTTGTAGCTGACCAATGTTAAGCCGCGGCGTCCGACTTCGACGCGTGTTGTACACCGTCGAGAGTTTTGAGCGCAGGTATACTGCAACGAGATAGTGGTCGGATTCAATATTCGCACTGCGGTAAGTGCGGATGTTCGTGATGTTGGAGAAGAATTTACTGTGGTCGATAATTTTGTTTTCCGTTTCTTGGCTAGGTGATCTCCATGTGGCCTTGTGGATATTTTTGCAGGGAAAGAAGGTGCTTCGGACTACCCTTCCACGGGAGGCTACGAAGTCTATCAGACTTCGCTGCAGACTATCCAGTCCGATCCCGACTAGAAGGTCATATCAAAATTATATCATCCTATGTTATTATGTTATACTCAATTTTTATAACAAAATTTTTTAGAAACATGGTGCAGGATGTTGTTAAAATATCTAAATTTCTATCAAAAACTACACTACTGGAAACAAAAAACTGTCAAATTTAGTTACAATTTTATCAAAAAAATAACATATTTTGTTAGAAATTTAGACCACAGTATCAGATACAAAATATATTGTTTCTGTGCAGTTGAAAATTTTACAGGTCGTGATGGGTTTCGAGATTGTGATCAACAATCGTAATTTTTTGTTTTTGTCTGAACAAGAATATTTTTAGAGAACATGAAATTACCAACATTACAAATAAGGCAACCGTCTCAAATTATATCAGCGTTGTGATATCTACCCGACTAGAAGAGCATAACTGAAACTGAACACAAAATTAACATATTGTGATATTTATAACTAATTTTGATACAATTTTGTTCTTAGTAGCTATTATCTTTCCAATGTTGTAACAGGGTTTTATCATAATATGATTAAAAAATGCTTAACACCGAACTGCCCAAAAGTAGGCTATAAAAATTATGTAGCAAAGTCTCCCAGCCATATAGATTTCATAACGCTGATATAATTTTAAAAGATTGCCTTATTTGTAATCTTGTTAATATCAATTTCTCGAAAAATATTGTTGTTCAGACAAAAACAAAAATGTCTGATTGGTGATCACAATTGTTGGTCACAAAAATTTGCAACTGCACAGAAACAATATATTTTGTATCTAATTCTGTTATAAATTTCTAACAAAATATGTTAGTTTTATGGTAAAATTGTAACAAAATTTGATAGTTGTTTGTTTCCAGTAGTGTAATTTTTGATAGAAATTTAGATATTTTAACAACATCCTGCACCATGTTTCTAACAAATTTTGTTATAAAAATTTTGTATAACATAATAACATATGATGATATAATTTTGATATGACCTTCTAGTCGGGTATGGCTGGGAGACTTTGCTACATCTATTTTAATTGCCTACTGTTGGGCAATTCGGTGTTAAGCATTTTTCAAATCATATTATAATAAAATCCTGTTACAACATTTGAAAGATAATGGTTACTGAGAACAAAATTGTATCAAAATAAGTTATAAATATCACAATATGTTAAAATTGCGTTCAATTTTTGTTATGCTGTTCTAGTCGGGATGACCGGTCTATACATTTCCTCCCTTCCTACCTGTGCGTTCATGTCGCCGATGACGATTTTGACATCCCACAGAGGGCATCCATCGTATGTCTGCTCCAGCTGTGCGTAGAACGCTTCTTTCTCGTCGTCGGGTCTCCCTTCGTGTGGGCAGTGCACGTTGATGATGCTATAGTTAAAGAAACGGCCTTTTATCCTCAGCTTGCACATCCTTGCGTTGATTGGCTGCCACCCAATCACACGATGGCGCATCTTACCCAGCACTATGAAGCCGCTTCCCAGCTCGTTGGTGGTGCCACAGCTTTGGTAGAAGGTAGTCGCTCGATGCCCCATTTTCCACACTTTTTGTCCTGTCGCAACCTGTGGAACCTAGCGACTTGCAGTTCCATGTTCCAAGCTGCCAATCGTGATCCTTTATTCGTCGCCTAGGTCGTTGCCGATTGTATAGAATCGTATTATCTTCTATGTCGTTCGTAATGGTTATTTTTAAAGGCGGCTTATTGGGCCTGCGCAAACCTCCTGTCTCGTCGGAGGGCTGTTTAGCGTCCCACCTAACACCAGGACTTGGGCTTGTGCGCTTTGAGCGGCACACGGTCGCTTTGGCGGAGCCTACTTGCGGATTTATGCAGCTTTTTATAGAGGTTTAACAGGGCCCACTGTCAAACCCCACCACATCCTAGGCGGGCGCCACAACTCGCAGATGACATGGGGAGGGATCGTCAAGCCCTTGGACATAGTCCATGCTGCCCCCAATCTATTAAGGGTTGGGTTGTGCATTTTGGAATTCAGTGATTGCCATGAAAAACATACGCATGCCATGAAAGATGCCTGCGATGTGTGGTTTCGCGCACGCTCAAACATATGCAGAGGAACGCGCGCCACAGCACATATCTAAGCCACCGTTGATAACATGCGCACGTTTTTCATGACAGTCAATGAATTCCAAAGGGCACAGCCAAACTTCTAATAAATCATTCGATACTTTACAAAAAGTCATGTAATCTCGTATTCTGTTGAATTGATCTTCAACTTATCAACTGCCTTTGTTGAAATTATGAGCTCAATCGGGCATACCGAGACAATTTCCCGAACAAAAGAGTGACGGAGGTGTATTTTCCTATGCATCTTGGCTGAATCCACCATACAAACTTCAAATCAATTACGCCACCTTCAGACCGCATCGTGCTTTCGTGCTGTGCGGTTCTTTCTCTCTTTGCGGAAGGAAGTTTTTAATACTACCCGAAGCTATTTTAATTTCAACGGTGCTTCTTAGCGCTATTTGTACCCACTGATCCCGTTTAGACCTGTGCGCCGCCGCGCCACGCCGCCGCCGCCGGTGGTTTTACTCGCGCCGCCGCCGCCGACGATTTTGGGTCGGCGCGCCGCCGATCATAATTTTGCCACGCCGGTGACTAATCGCAATAAAAAAAATCAATTAAATTAAGTCGAGTCAAGCCAAGCACGAGACACAGAAAACGGCCAAATAATTGAGGTCGAAATACGTATCTGTGAAGAAATACAGCGTGGTAGAGTTAATTGGAATAGTACTAAACTATTCTTATGGAAGTTCATAAATGTTGTTAAGGTGGATCTACCTCAAGCGATGGTGTCTCTAAGTCGGTTTAGTGACATACATTGTCTTGGTTAATTAATAGGTTGGTTGATTAGTTTGAGAGTTTGAATGAGGCTCTATCTAGTATAATAATACATAAATTGTTAAACTGATCTTCGGAATGCGTTAAGCCAAGGCCTCATTTAGTCGGGCACCTAAACTTGTAGGTGACTCGCAAAATGGGTTTGTTGTGGGGCCTGGATACATGCCCAAAGCGTCCCCATTCTTGAAGGATCTGGCATTGGTGCAGGAAAATTATTGCACTTAAGAAATTTCAAGTCAAGTCGACAATATTTTTTTTTATTTAAATCAAAAATATTTCTTTGTTTCAAGATTTGTGCTATTAGGACAGTTGGCTTATAAGGCAAACTGATTTAGCAAAATAATTAAATCCCAACTGTGAATGCTTTACCGATTTTTTTGTTCCGACTCCCGAGTAAGTAATTTATATTTTGAAATCAATTTCTGAATATAACTGAAAAAACCACTTGCTGAGCATCAGCAAAGCAAATATTGCTGAGCAAACATTACGAGCATCAGTTAAAAACGCTTCTTATTTTATTATTCACAGCTATTGCAACCCTGGGGTGTTGTCGCCTAGCTGCATAGAATTAAGTTAAATTATTTAGTTAAAACGTCAGGTATTTTGAAACATTACGAAAATTTAATTTAATTGTCTTGAAATTATTTAATACTGTATTGTAAAAGCCTTATTGTGAAATTCCTGGAACTTCTGAGAATATTCGAAGAAGTATCGTTCAAACATTCATTTATGAATTTCTTCGAAAAATACTCCAGAAATTAGTTCGGAAATAAATCAGGAAATATATTTGATAATTCCTCCAGATATTCCTTCGAAATATTTCTTTTAAAAAATCTTAGAAGATTAATTTAGGAATTCTTCCTAAAATTTGTTTGGGTATTCCTTCGGAGATTCCTTACAAAATTACTCCGAAAATTCATTAAGAATTTTCATTACAGATTTCTTTAGAAAATCCTTTACGAATTTCTTTCGGAAATTGCTAAAGGGATGCTTTCGGATTTTGTTCTACGAATTCCTACAATCTTCTTCGGAGACTCCTTGATGAATTCCTTTGGATGAAGAAATTCCTCAAGGAATTCCTTAAAAAAATCCATTTTTGAGAATTTCTCCGGAAATTCTTCTTTTGAAATTGTTTCGGCATTTATTTTATGAATCACTGGAAAAAGTTATTCTAGATTTCCATAAGGAATGCATTCAAAATTTGCCTAAGGAATTTCTCCAGAACTTCTTCCAGTAATTCCTTTAAAACATTCTTAGGGAATTCTTCCGGAGCTTCCTGCAGGAATTTCTTCGAAAATGCCTTCATTTTTCCTAAAGTATTTGTTTGTTTGTTGTTTATTTTTGGATTTGTTTTTTCGAAAATTTAATAAGTAACTACATCGGAAACAGCTTCATTTTTAATAAATTACAAAGGATCTCCTGGAAGATCTTCCGAAAAAAAATCTGGAGAAATATCTGGAGGAAATCTCGGAGGTTTTACGAATAATCTTTTAAAGAAGTCCATGGAGGAATATCCAAATGAATTCCGGACGGTATTTTTTATTATTTAAGAAACAAAATTCTGGAGGAGTTCCCAAACAAATTTTTGTAGGCGTTTTTAAAGAAATTTGTGTTGGGTTTAGTGCAGGAATTTTCAAATAAACTTTTGAAGGGAGAACCTGAATGGATTTTCAAAAATAATTCCTAAAGGAACTCCTAAAAATTTTTTTAAAGGTACCGACTGTTTTTTTAATGTAATTCCTAGGTTCCTTCAAGAATTCCTTTGGAATTTTTCCCAGTAATTTAATCGCAATTTCCTCCAGAGAATCATTTGAAGATTCGTCCAGGAATTCCTTAGGGTCTACAAAAACTCCTCCGTAAACGAATTCCAGAAAGTTCTTCGGAAATTCTTCCGGATATTCCTTAAAATTTACCTCAGGGATTACGTCAGAATTTCCTCCACGTATTCCTTTGCTTAAGAAACCCTTAGAAAATACGTTAAGGTTCGTTGTTTTGGAAATTCCTTTGAAAATTTATTAGAAAATTGCTATAGGGATTGCTTCATAAAATCCTTTAGGAATTCTTTCGTAATTCCCTTAGAAATTCTTTCGGATGTACCTTCCGAAAATCATTCGCAAATCTCTTTTGAAATATTGACGGAAAATATTTTAGAATTCCTCTAAAAATTTCTTCAGAAATTCATTTACAGATTCCTTCGGAGTCAGTGAAAGTTTGTTTAGGAACTTCTTCGGAAATTAATACGGATTTTTTTTTAGAAAAAAAAAACGTTGGAAATTTTATAGAAATTCCTCTAGGGATTCCTTAGCAAGTTCTTTGACAACTTTTCCTGAAATTCTCATATGAATACTTTCTGAACTACCTTAAACAATTCCTTGGGAATTTCTACGGGTAATCCTTTGAAAATTCTTTGCTAACTTTAGGATGAATTTCTTGGACATTTTCCACAATAATTCCGTCACAACATTCTCCATTGCTTTTGATTTTTTTCGGGAATCTTTTCAGAAATTAATTCAAAGAAATATCTTCGGAAATTGCTTTTGGGAACCATTCGGAAATTCTTCTAAGAATTCCCTAGAACATTTTTTTTTCGAAATTTACTAAAACGATTCTTTCTGATTTTTCTGCGGGAATTCCTTCCTTGTGAACTATTTTTGAAGCCGGTTCTACCGGGGAAATTATAAAATACCTATACATATAATAAGCAATGCCTGCTTGCCCAAACCTTTGTTCCTTATGACGAATAAACGAGTCTACATTAAGCAAGGTTTTTTATTTCCTTGGTGTGATTTATGGGAAGTGAGTCGTGGGATCAATAGTAGAGTTGGCCAAGTTCGGAAGAAGTATTTTACACTAAGTTCTTTCGACAATTCATTCAAAAAATTTGCCAGAAATGTCTTTATAAACTCTTTTCGCTATTCTCTCGGAGAGTCCTCTCTGAACCCCTTCGAAGATTTTTTCAGCAATTTCTTCGGAAATTGTTTTAGGAATTCTTTCGAAAACTATTTCATTCCTTAATAAATTTCCGAATGAAATCCTGAAAGAATATTCTACGGTTTTACCTGTGGTTTTACTAAAGAAATTTCCCATCCAGAACCTTAATGGTTTTTGAAAAAAATACCTATATGAGCTTCCGCAGAATTTCTTACAGGGTTTTACAAAGAAATTTCTAATGAACCTTAGAAAAAAATCGTAGTTTCCTCCGAATCCTCCGAACTTTTTTGGTTGGTCATCTTGCCCCAGTCTTGCTATTTGGTTGGTCATCGTGCCCCAGTCTTACTCAGCCAGAGCTCATTTTAGTTATGTTGATCATCTATTGGGATTTGTGCATACAAGAAAGCGAGGTGGGGAGTAAACTGTCCATTGTAGTTGTCATTAGTGGACTCCATCGTGAATGCCCTTACAGGATCCAAGGGTCACAGCAGGTGAACGAAGTAGCACTGCAAATTTTCTAAATATACTAGATATGCAGCCGCTCAAACATTACCCAATTGTATATGTAACTCAATATATTGAGAAGTAAATCGACTGGAGTTTATCAAAATCCTGGATTGGGAAATTTTTTGGAAAAAAATATTAACAAATTAGTCCTATGACACCGAAGTCTAGTTCTCTATACTGCTCAAGGGTTACGAAAAGTGCAGCAGGATTTGTTGCTAAATTTTGATTCATCAAAATCAGAGATTATAATAGTTTTAATTTAAATATCATCTTGAGATCAGGTATTTATTAGTGTCGCTTGTAATTTACTATGGAATGTGCTGTTTGATGATCGACAAACATAGAATATTTCATTTTTAATCCACTGAAGTCGATTTTTATACGGGCGATTTGTACGGTGTGAATCAAATCCACGTGAATTTAAAAATCCGCATTAAAATTGATTTTTTTTGCCATTGATTTTTTTCATCCACGCCGGTTTACGCCGCCGCCGCCGCCGATAAAAGCCAACGGCGCGCCGCCGTGACGCCGCCGCCGCCGGGGCAAAAGTGACCACTACGCCGCCGCCGCCGATTATATGACCGGCGCACAGGTCTAATCCCGTTACGATCTTTGCAAGGACCCGTGCCTTCGTTTTACGTTGGACCCGTTTGCGGAAGTAAAATTCCGACAAGCGGTGGTGGTAATCCTGCAGGGACACCGTTCTGGGAAAAAACCACTTAGAAGGTCACGTCTCCACGCTCAGCAATGAGTATTAACAAAAACAAGAGGAAGGGGGAGTCTCTGAATTCTCCGCTTCCTTCAAAGAAACAAGGTTTCAAGACCGTCCTGCCCAAGCGCGGAAAAAATAGAAGGAAGCTGGAGAATTCAGATATTCCTTCTAACTCTAATATCGGAATTAATTCTTCTCCAATCGAACTGAGCAATCAGTTCGATTTGATTAATAATGCAATTGAGCAAATCGAATCTACCTCTAGCCCAGGTGATTCGATTCATGCGAAAAAGCAAAGGATTCCGCCAATTGTGGTATCTGTTGCCGAGTTTTCTGGCTTCCGGAATGAGATTTTGAGTAACCTTCAGGGGATCAAGGTTTCATTTCAGATTGCTAGGAAGGGTGACTGCCGCGTTTTGCCGGGATCCTTTGACGATCGCAAACGTCTTCTTCACTATTTAACTGAGAAGCGCCATAAATTCTTCACATACGACGACAAAACTGAGCGATTGTTCAAAGTCGTCTTGAAAGGTCTCCCCAGTGATGACAATTACTTGGATTTTCACCAGTCCAAGTAATTAAGATGAAAAAGAAATCCCATTCTGGTACTTCCCAGAGGGGCATTTCTCAAGAATTTTATTTAGTTCATTTTAACAAAAGTGAACTAAATAATATGAAAAGTTTGGAAAAGGCCTGTATTATGTCTCATGTCCGTGTTACATGGGAACATTTCCGCAGGCCTGGGGGAAATTTCCAAAACCCTACCCAGTGCCGTAAGTGCCAAAAGTGGGGTCATGGAACCAAACATTGTCACATGGATGCTAAATGCATGATTTGTGGTGGAACCTCTCACGCCAAGGATGCATGTCCTGTGAGAGAAGATTCCAATAAATTTAAGTGCGCAAACTGTGGGGGCAATCATAAATCCAATTTCTGGGAATGCCCTTCACGCAAAAAAGTTTTGAATTCCCGTGCAAAATTGATGACGGGAAATTCCAATCGGATCCCAGATTCGACGGGTAGAAATTTTTCAAACGCTCAAATTTCGAAACCGGTTACCGGTCGAGCAATTCATACCCACCACAATTCACAAACAAATTTTGCCGCTCGTCAACGGGTAGCAAGCACTTCAGTAAATTCCAATTTTTCGAATGTACCTACGTATGCAAACATCGCTGCTGGTAGACCAAATTTCTCTTCTCAAAATGAGGTTTATACCCATGTCCCAACGGAAAATAACGGTCATGTTGCCGATTCAGGTAGCATGACTGCTTCCGATTTTGATTTTTTAACTGAACAATTGCATCACATGATTGATGCAATGTTCAAAGCAAATACCATTCCTGAAGCTGTTCAGGTTGGTATAAAGTACACACAAAAAATTGTTATCGGACTCCGTTTTAATGGATCTAAATAATTGTGTGAAAGTTCTAAATTGGAATGCCCGCTCTCTAAAGGGTAAGGAAGATGAATTATTCAACTTCCTAACAGTTCATAATGTGCATATTGCCATTATAACTGAAACGTATTTAAAACCAGGACTCTCCATTAAAAGAGATCCAAATTATTTTATCTACAGAAATGATCGTCTTGACAGCGCCTGTGGTGGGGTCGCCATCGTCATTAATAGACGTATCAAACATAAATTATTTTCTTCGTTTGAAACCAAAGTTTTTGAAACCTTGGGAGTTTCTGTTGAAACAAATTTTGGACAATTTTCCTTCATTGCAGCCTACTTGCCTTTTCAATGCAATGGGCAGCAAAAGAATTTGTTGAAAGCTGATCTTCAAATTCTGACTCGCAACAAATCAAAATTCTTCGTAATTGGTGACTTGAATGCCAAACACCGTTCATGGAATAATGCTCAAAGCAATTCCAATGGTAAAATTTTATTTGAAGATTGTTCTGCGGGATATTATACTATTCAATATTCAATGGACCAACTTGTTTTTCTTCCAGTCGAAATCCTTCTACAATTGATTTAGTTTTAACGGATTCAAGTTAGCTGTGTGGCCAATTGGTAACTCATGCTGACTTTGACTCTGATCACCTTCCTGTGACATTTGAAATCTCACAAGAAGCCATTTATAATCCAATCAGCTCTACTTTTAATTATCATAGAGCTGATTGGGATTTATATAAAACGTATATCGATAGGAATTTTGATGTTGATATTCCTCTCGATACCAAAAGTGATATTGATAATGCTCTCGTATCTTTGACAAATTTAATTGTCGAAGCCAGAGGCATTGCAATTCCGAAATGTGAAATTAAATTCAACTCCATTATTATTGACGACGATCTTCAGCTACTGATCCGTCTTAAAAATGTGAGAAGAAGGCAATACCAAAGAACTCGCGATCCCGCGTTGAAAGTTATTTGGCGAGATTTGCAAATTAAAAAACGTTTCGCTATTCTGAGAAATACCAACTTTGAGAATAATGTCTCGAAGTTGGATCCCAGTTCGAAACCCTTTTGGAAATTAACAAAAATTCTTAAAAAACCTCAAAAGCCAATTCCAGCGCTTAAAGAGGGAAATAAAATTTTATTAACAAATGGCGAAAAGGCTCAAAAACTTGCTCAGCAGTTCGAGAGTGCCCATAATTTTAGTCTAGGTCTCACTAGTCCAATTGAGGATCAGGTTACACGGATCTTCGAAGACATTCTCAATCAAGAGAATGTTTTTGCCCCTTCGTTGGGAACTAATTTGGATGAAGTGAGATCTATTACTAGAAAATTTAAAAATATGAAAGCACTGGGTGATGATGGTATTTTCTACATACTTATCAAAAAACTTCCTGAGAGCTCTTTATCCTTTTTGGTTAATTTATTCAACAAATGCTTTCAATTGGCATACTTCCCAGATAAATGGAAAAACGCCAAAGTTGTTCCAATTTTGAAGCCGGACAAAAATCCAGCTGAGGCTTCTAGTTATCGCCCAATCAGTTTGCTTCCTTCAATAAGCAAACTGTTTGAAAAGATTATTTTAAATAGAATGATGGTTCATATTAATGACAATTCTATTTTTGCTGATGAGCAATTTGGTTTTCGCCATGGGCATTCAACCACTCATCAGTTATTAAGAGTTACGAACTTAAATCAACTCAATAAATCTGAAGGATATTCGACTGGAGTTGCTCTTCTTGATATAGAGAAAGCATTTGACAGTGTTTGGCATGAAGGTTTGATTGTAAAATTGATGAATTTTAATTTTCCTCTGTACATTATTAAACTGATCCAAAATTATTTATCAGATCGCTCACTGCAGGTAAACTATCAGAATTCTAAATCTGATAGATTGCCTGTAAGACCTGGTGTTCCCCAAAGCAGCATACTGGGGCCCATTTTGTATAACATTTTTACTTCTGACTTACCTGATTTACCACCAGGGTGTCAAAAATCTTTGTTTGCAGATGACACGGGCCTTTCAGCCAAAGGGCGTAGCCTTCGTGTCATTTGTAGTAGATTGCAAAAAAGTTTGGATATTTTCTCCACTTACTTGCAAAAATGGAAAATTTCCCCGAATGCTTCTAAAACTCAGCTTATAATTTTCCCACATAAGCCGAGAGCTTTTTATTTGAAACCTTCTAGCAGACATATTGTCACTATGAATGGGGTTCCAATTAATTGGTCTAGCGAAGCTAAATATTTAGGACTTCTGCTAGATCAAAAATTAACTTTAAAAAATCATATTGAAGGCCTTCAAGCCAAATGTAACAAATATATTAAGTGTCTATATCCACTTATAAACAGAAAATCAAAACTTTGTCTTAAGAACAAACTTTTGATTTACAAACAAAGTTTTAGACCTGCCATGTTGTATGCTGTGCCAATATGGACTAGTTGCTGCAATACCAGAAAGAAGGCACTTCAGAGGATTCAAAATAAAATTCTGAAAATGATTCTGAAGTTGCCTCCGTGGTATAGTACCAATGAACTTCATAGAATTTCTAATATTGAGACATTGCAACAAATGTCCAACAAAATAATTTCCAATTTTAGACAAAAATCGTTGCAATCTTATATTGCAACGATTAACTCCTTGTACCCTTAGTATAGAATAGGTTAAGTTTAGTTTAAGTTGAAAACATTGTAATTCCTACATGGTTCAATTCAACCAGAGGAAAAATTCTAACTGCCAGAGGCAATTGAAATGTATTAATAATAACTAAAAATATGACATAGCAAATAAGGATAATATTGTTAAGAAAACACGGAACACCTAGTCTAAGAGATGAATGCATGTATTAGATAATTAGCAAATAAAATTAGTTAAAAAAAAAAACTATCGATTGCACACTAGTTAAACGAATTTCTGCTACGCGAGGTCGATTTGTATCACTTCCGGACTAGCTGCCGTCCCATGACAAGCAGCAACACAATCGATTCCGCATTCATATTGTGCAAATAGTAAAAAGAATATCACAAAATTTAAATTTTAATCATGGAAACACTGAACGTTTTATAGAAGAAAATTACATGCATATTTGTCGACTAAGAATGGGGTAATGTAGTAAGCATTAATAGAAAAAAATGTATAACATAAAGTTTTGAAAACAACTTTACGATTTTGTTCAGCGGCGCAGCCAAAATTTTCGATAATAGAAGTATGGTTTAAGTTTAAATTTGTTTCGAAATTCCGCGGAATTCCGTTAAATTTCGTTAGAAGCTAGTTTTTTCTAGCGAAATTTTTGTAATTTTACGAAACGAAACGAAATCAAGAAATCAGATTTCGCCATGCTCAAATTCCGCGAAATTCCGCGGAATTTCATTTCGAACCACCTGAAACGAAATTTTTCGAAATACCGCATACGCTTAGTTATAAGTAACAAAAATTGTAATAATTTTGTTATAAATTATCTGTCAAAGATAGAGGAAAAAGAATATCAAGATCGTCATTACATGATTATAACATAATGTGTTATGTTTATTTTCGCCGAAAAAAAATTTCCTACATTTTTGGTAGATAGGAATTGGATAAAAACGAAGGTACCGTCGTCGGGGGTGACAATGGGTCAAATGGGGGTGAGAATGGGTCACTGTTTCAAGTACTTAGAATGCTTGTAGAATAGATTTAATGTATCTGAGGACAAGAAGACTAAAATATAAGAGACCTTTTTGAGCGATTTCGCTATCCGACCTCCAGGCTGCCGGTGAGAGCGATGACCCATTCTCACCCCCCAGACCCATTGTCACCCCCGATGGCGGTACCACCTTCAGTATAACTTGAACCTACATTAAAAGTTGAACCAGCTAGACAAAGTAAATTGCCTACATTATGGATACCCGCTCGGAAACGTCTTCTAGAAATCTCCCGTGATATCTCTGAGACAAAAAAATTAGTCTCCTAGATATTAGGGTAAGACGGTATAATGCGCCCCACCTGGCCAAAACGCCCCCCTTTGATTTCTAGAAAACTATAACTTATTAAGGGTCAAAATCAGTTGGTACCTATAAGTATTTGTAAACCCATCATACTATGTGAATGTGGAAGTATTTTTGTATTACGCAATAAAAATAATAGCAAAATACAAAAAGTTACAGTTTTGATGTAACTTTTCATGTTTGTTTGCTCAACATTCTGGAGCGACTCTAGCATACTGCCCGCAAAACTTGCACTGGAACACTCAGTTGGGCAACAAAATAACTTTTCTCAGTGGTTAATATGATATAAAATTGCTTCCATCTTCAAAAATGTAACGATTTTCGGAAACATGTATCACTGGCCAAAACGCCCCAGGGTAGGCAGGACGATATGCCCTTACCAACTGGACACAAGCGCAGCGAGCTTGCAGCAGTTGCTTCCAAATTGTATGGAAAATATTGAAATGTAATTCACACCTGCTTAAATGGACCTATGTTGGTTTTTTAATGTCAAGCGCATAAGGATTTGTAACCTTTTTATTTTGGGATTGATAAAATATTAATGAAGGGCTATAAATCGTAATTGGTTAAGGTGGGGCGTATTGCCCAGGCACTTTTTGAAATTCATTTTTTCACGACTTTTCAAAAAAGTTTTATTACGTGTTATCTGTAATATTTTTATATGACTTCTCACGGGCAATGCATTTGCGACTTCCTGGACTACCAAATAACACAAAGTTTGCATAAATTGCGTTGAAAAGTAAAAAGTTATCAAGGAGTTGCCTTAGGGGGGGCATATTATACCGTCTTACCCTATTGGTCGATTTCTAGAACCTGTCAGACCTCAAATCCGCCTCAAATGCAACAACCGTTTAAACCGGTGTCTACCTCAAATTTTAGACGAGTAGACCGTTTGAACCGGAAAGGATTTGACATAACGGTTCTCTTAGATAACGCAGAGATATCTCATAGACATTAGTACCACAGCTCTACTAGATTTTTATTAGATATGATTTAGATATGGGTACCTCAATTCTTCTTCTTAGCATTCTTTTTTCGGCTTGTTTACAAAATAGTTTTTGTGGACATATTTATTTTAATTTTATTCTTTATTTTCTTTTCAACATTATATTTATACATTTTTATGTATTTATGTATAGAACAGAAAAGCGGTCAATTTCTAATGGAGTCCTCGGGAGAAAGGAAGGTATCCTGTTGCGGAAGAAAGGAAGGTATCCGTTTCCTTTCGTATTCTCTCGGAACTTGTGAGGAATTCTGCCGGAACTTTTGTAGGAATTATTCGGGAATACCAGGAAGAATTTTTCCGATTTTTTGAGGAATTCTTTCAAGTCATGGAGAAAAATCCCTGGACGGATTCACACGGAATTACAGAATGGACTCTGCCTGGAATTTTAGGAGGACTTTTCTTGGAATCCTAGACAAATTATCTCGAAATTCTCGGAGGTATTCTCCCAAAATTTCTGATGGATTTCTCTCGTGATTTCTGTAAAAATTCTCACCGAACTTCTGTAGGATTTTTCCGGGAATTCCTGAATGAATTCTCCCTATATTCTTAGAGGAATTTCCCCGACATTCTTGGAGGAAATCTCCCGAAATTCCTTGAGGAATTTGTGGACGGAATCTTCCGAAATTTCTGTAAGGATTCTTATAAAGCTCTTTGGGGATTCCTCTCGGAATTATTGTACCAAATTTCTCGGAATCACTGCACATTCTCGGAATTTTTGGGGGGACCCGGAATATCTATAAGAATTCACCTTGCTTTTTTAGGAATTATTCGAGAGAATTCTTCAGAAATTCTACTCGGAATTTCAGAATGAATTTTTTTCGCAATTTCTGAACGAGTTCTCCCCCAACTTTTGTAGGAATTATTCGGGAATTCCTGGAGGATTTCTCCCAAAATGGTTGCAGGGATTCTTCAGAAATTTATTGCGGAAACCTCCCGGGGCTCCTGAAGGGATTCTACTGTGCCATTCACCATTCACTGTGTGGCATACCAGATTCCTGTAAAAGAGACAAAATGGTGACAAATCTTTATGGAATATTTTGCAAACACAGAAAACACTTACATCGGTTTGGTTGTTGTAATAAAAGCCTAATTTTACTTCCAAATGATTTTTCATGCATTTTTTTCCTCGTTTTTTTTTCACTTTGAATGAAATCCGCTTCAACCGCTTCAACGGCAAGAACTGACAAAATATTTTACCCGGCAAAATCAGTTTTATGGGCGAGGGGATAGACGAAGAGCAAACATTGGCTAACGGTTCAAAAATAAAATGGTGATTCTGTTCAAATGTGCATTTGATGAGATGCAACCAATGACACATTCATAGGGTTGGCGTCCTGATGAGGTAGATTCCTGTTCGCTTTTAGACATCCTTCCATGCGGGTAATCATAACCTTTTCAATAACATAATTTGTTATAGAATAAGCTATTTCTCACCACTTTTTATGTAACACATCCAGTTATATTTTTGTTCAATTGATAACATATTTAGTAATATTTTTGTTAAAATTCAAAGATTTTGTTACATTTTATGTTATTTTAACTACTAATGGTACATGTTTTATAACAACCGCTGTTATAAAAAATTGCTGTAACAGAATAATAAGCCGTGATATAAATCTGTTACCATCTACTGGTCGGGACTACAAGTGGTCGGGGTTCAGCCAAATCACACCAAACGCCATCGTAAAATTGTCGATTTTTCTGCTCAAACTTTCGTTTAGCAGATTTTTTTTTTGTTGGGGCGTAGAACCACTGCGTCCATTGAGGTATACCCCTGATTACTCTTAACTATGTATTCGCATCTTGTAGGTTGATCACCATTTGTCAAGTAAACAACCTAAGACGCGTCTTTTCCCAGTCCGGTATAATTGAGTTAATAAAACCCACTACCTTTCCAGGATTTGCAGTCCAAATATCTCCTGGTTGCATAAAGCCACTATTTAGAAATGTAGATCTACCCTTGTACAATGCATCGCAACTGCAAAGCAGATGTTCCGAGGTTTCACGTTCCATGTTACAGAAACGACAGATATCATTCTGATTCTGGCCAATATTTTTCAAGTGATATCTGCTCGGACAGTGCAGTGTCCGGTTATTAGGCCAGTGAAGGTGCAAAGAGCTCTCTTGCTGAGCTCCAAGAGCTTTTCGGTTAGTTTAACATAGGGAATTATAAATCTCTTTGATTGAGCACACTTTTCGGCAACCAACCAGTTGGTCATCAACCTTTATGCTTCCCAGGATTTCGATTTTATTTCCATTATACAGTATGATATACCGCAGAAAGGTTCTGGGCCAATAAACTGTGTGTTTGAACCTCGTTTAGCAAGCTCGTCTGCCTTTTCATTACCTTCAATGCCACAGTGTCCTCTGGAACCCATTACAGATTTACGGAGTTCTCTTGGCACACTTTTACTTACTTAGCAGATTTAATTGATCGCAAATCGCATCGAACATCCCTCAACCCCATAACTGAGGATATCCTGCTGCAAATGTATGCTTAAATTGATATGAAACTATTTTCGTTGTCCTTGTACGAACAAAATATCACAAGTCAGTCGAAAAGCCGCTTGGTGCCTAGTTGGTACCAAGTGTCAAACCGATGTTTGCGAAGAACTAAATATACCAAGAACCAAACATACCACACCAAACATACACTACAACATGATGCCTAAACTATGGCCATTTGAAGCTTGTTGAAGCATAATTTGGCAAAATAATTGAAATCACTACCGCGCCACTAGTGTTCTAGTACTTATGCTTCTACTTCTTAGAACAACAGAATCTGCTCTCTATCAAAATATCGTTGGGGTGATCATAGTTAAACGTTGTTAACAACCGAACCACTTCTTCTAATAACTGTAAAATTCTACCCAAAAAAACCTATTCACGTATTTCATGTTTGCTAACTGAGGGCCTGTTACAGGTTCTACAGCAGTATGCATTCTTATTGCTCCTGCTTATTCAACAATCGCGTTTGACATGGATGGGACGAAATTTCACCTAAAATTTTGAAAATTACGCGAATGTAATATAGTAATAGTAAGCTAAAAATAATACTCAACTTGAACGTATAAACGTTGATTTTACAATAGTTTTGAAAGTTGTCAGTATGAAAATTTCTATTCAATTTATTGTCTTCATCTGTTGAAAAAAAATGATGAAAAAGTGCTAATTCAAATAACAACCTTTCACACAATGTATGAAAGTCCTTTCAGTCTCCTGAGTCAAATACCGTTCACACCGAATACTTCGCTCGTAAGTTAGTCAATCACCGAATATTCAAAAGACCACAAATTGCATCGCAATCACACGTTCCATTGAGGCATCTAACTACCTTCCCTCATTTGGGAGAAGTCACTTCGAACGAGTAGAATAATTACAGTTCTTGGTGCTGAATTCGATTCAGAAGAAATAGGCTACCAACTGGTGCCGGTGTCAATTTGGGAGCGTTCATAAATCCCATACTTCAATCCACCAGTGGAGATGTCCTACGCTACCTATGAATGGTCCTTCTTGGCAATTGCATTCCGAAAAGCTCTTCTTTACACAGAAACGACACGGGCGTAGAAATCACCGTTCTTTGGTTTATCATTTCCGCTACGATTTGGGAAAAGTGCATACATTGCGTAGCAATCTACCAGCGGCTTTGCAAATTGATGCCACAATGCACCATAGTCCTGATGATTTTTTTGCAAGCCAAAACTATATCAGACATCGTTGGAACTACTTTCAAATCGTATCATGAATAAGTTATTCGATTGTTGTGTTCGATTGTAAATAATGTATCAAACGAAGCAAAAAATGTACTCATTTAGCATTCCTGCACCCAACCAACGGATGGTGTTTTTTTTTTGAGTTTCCAAAATGTCACTTCGATCTGTCAAAATGATGCACGTGTTATACACGCCGGTGTATTTATATAAAATCACGAAACTTGAACAGCAGTTCCCCTACAGATGAATTTAGTTCAACCTCCATTAATGGAGCAGGTATTATCGTCTCGTCTCATATAACAAGTGAAGTTTGTTTGTTAATTTTTGAATTGGACAGTTCATGACCATTGACCAGTTCAATCAATTTATCTATGGAAAATCATGATGTGCATCATTATCGAATCGTGCTATAAAATGTTGCGATTCACACCATAGAGTCACCTGATAATCACCGTTATCCAATCGAAGCTGATTGTAAAAGCTGGTGCCAACCAACGGTGGATGCTTGACGAATAAAGGTCTTTCTGGCGGCATAGTCACTCTTTCTAGTGCGCAAATATTTACATTTCGGCGAGACACTTTTCTCGAATGGTTTCTTCCACTCAATCTTTGACACAATGGGGATTCGATGCGGATGCGGTTTGGTCTCCGCTAATTTTAATATTTAATCATCTCTTGGAGGAAATTAAATATAGATTAAGCATCATTCCCAGTCCGCCCGTTCACGTATTAATTTATTCCAAAAGATGTTTCTTTGCGGTCGGTGCGGTGGGAACGTAAACCACTTTCTTCGAGCTAAAGAAGCATCTTTCATCATCCGTCAACAAGGTTTATCACTCGGGTCGCGGACGCTTTCAAGAGCCACGCTTTCCTTGTGCCTTCTTTAGAATTATTGGAAGCAATCGGGCTTGCGATGAGGGGTTGGTGAATGGTCAGAAACATAAAAATAGCACTAGCAAGGAAATTAGTATGCGATTCTGAGTACCATTATTTCCTTCTGTTACCCTAGGAATTGATTTAGGACTAATCGCTATCTCTTTGATGGCAGCGAACAATTATCCAACAATCGAATTATAACTTGACCACATGCTTCGTGAAGAATGATCAATTGGACACCTACTTAAGAATGATGCTGAGTGCCTAGCGACGTCTATTGGAGGTTCTGGATTCTTGGTATAAAAGTTTATAAAATAATACACATTGTCTCGCCCCTCACCGGATAATTTTCCCTCTGTCATCTGCCCGATGCTAGAGCTCCGAGCAAACAGAATTCGAAACATGAGTTGCTGTAAGAACGACCGTAACTAGAATCTTAAAATAATCAACAGTTTATTAAAAGCGCATTTATTGCTGTCGTCTGGAAATCAAGACCCCACCTTTCGAACATTATAGAAGGGATGTTGTGAAGGAAGGATTTGCACTGAAGAGAAATAAAGAATATGCTTCGTTAGTAATTCATTATGAGCCTCCACAATGCCTAATTCAATTAAACATTATTATGGTGAAATATCTGAGAAAATAGGATGATCAAAATATCCCAGATATAACATTGGAGAAACAAAATCCGATTTCAGTAAATCATTAATCCATCGTGGTATTGTATCGTTTAGGGCAAATTCTTAGAACCTAACTTTACAAACTTCAAAAGATGCAGGAAAAATACCTTCTCTTAAGTACGAACACGTATGCATTCCCAATGATAACACCATGATCTGTTGCAATCATTTCTGTTTTTGTTGGACCCAGCGACATTTGCGCCGAATTATGCAGGGCTCAAAGTTATGCGTTGAAACTTTTTTAATATAAAATTTATTCCTTCATTTTCCTCGAGCTATCTTCTCGATTATTTTTCCGTGGTTTCAGCATCGCCAATCAGAATAGGACGCAGCTGATGACACGGTGTGGCTTATCTCGGAATAAAATATTTTCGTGGCTTTGTCGTTTCGGTTGCAGTATCAATATGATGACTTTTCTCACGATTGCACCAGTTGGTAATTTAATTCAATTTCGTATTTCTAAACCGCTGCTGATCCACGAAGATTATGGGGCGGTATGCAATTACTGATTTAGACAGTGCGTGGAGGCGCGTGGTATATTGTAGTTAAAAAGGTTACAGGGAAATTCCATTTTTTTTTATCTTGTCAAACATATCGATTTTCCAAATAATTATTATTACTTTATGAAGGATTTAGTGAGGAACTTTTTATTTTATTTATAGGAGAATATCAATTTTGTTTGGTTGGACAAAAATACGAATCATTCAAACTAAAGTATTTTTTCAGCCAACAGATTTTTTTACAGTGGGTCATCCACAATTTGGCCGGTCAAATATTTATTCGGCAAGGCACAAACACAGGAATTAAGGTACCCGTTCGGTGCCGGTGCAACATGCATTCACACGGCAGCCCACCTTCTATTTGATAACAACAATACAATCAAGATTCTATTTGTTTGGTCACTTGATGGGAAAGTCCTTCTCGCTCAGAGTTCTACATATGCAAATTCCAAAGAGTCCTCATGCGGAAGCCCATTGTTAACCGGCTGTTTGCGTTGAACCCTTATCGAATTGTTTGCACGAAATACTAACACAAACACAGTCGGTTCTCTTGCTCGGTCCGGCCACAGCCAGCCTATAGACTGCAAGATTCTCAGCCTCATGAGGGCACATTCTTTCGAATGCCGACTGGAATCCAATCAACTCCGGGCATGGAAGCAAACAGTAACACCAGATGAGGTTTGTGCTTTTAATTTTCGATTCGTTTCCAATAGACTCGGGTGAGGTAATTAAATCGTTCATTTATAGTCAATTCAAGGAAAACAAAATTTAATTTGAGAATTCATGTTAGTGCGAGCATTAACTTGAATGAAAAATATAATTAATTGAGCACCGGTGATCAATTGGTTGGAATACTACGAAGTCGTTTGATGAGTGCTGGTTTACGATGAATGCTCGAGGACAAAATGAAAAGTAATTAATATGCTTACCTGTCTGTTGGGATGTGGGCTGCTGTCAGGGACAAACAGAAAATCTCTATGCTGCGAATCCTCACACATTGGAGCGACGACGACTAATTAACTTAGTGGAATTTTCAAAATGATGAAAAACACGGTGATTAACGTTTGCGCTCCCCAAGCATCATGCAAAGAATTAAAATGTGAATCGTGTTCAATTAACGTTGATATTATTTGCTTTCAAGAGCACTCCGGCAGTCGCACGGTCTTAGTAAGAAATACAAGCGTGTTCCAGGGTGTCACTATTTGGAGGGAGCAGCTTTGTGGAACTGTGCGGTATCTGTTTATAGATCGAACGAATAGAATAAGACCTCTTCTGTCGTTGCAATCATAACTATTGCATGTTGTATTAATTTCCGATCTACAAGAGGTAGTTATGCTTTAATGGATATTTTGACCACAGCTCTCCAATACTTGAAAATGCTGCACATGTACCCAGTTGCTCGAACGATTTCATGCCGAGATTGTAGAATTAATTAATACTGATGCGACAAATGTTGGAACGAAATCCGAGCTACATGGGCTACCCAAAGAACAAAAGAAAATAAATCTACTCTACGGTACAAAACAATAGCTTAGCATTCAATTTTCCTTAAAATATATCCTCATCCCCCCTTCTTATTGAATAACTAATGCCACCTATGATCGTCAGTGAGATTTTCGGTTTTCTCCATCATCTCGCAATAAATGAGGGTATCGACAACGCAGAACACTTCCAAGCAAACATAAGGTAGGTATTTTCTTTCGTTTATGGGAATATGAAATTTAAAGAACGTGTTCTCCTCGCTGCAAGTTCCGGCTGTTGGGAACAGATGCTCCTTTTTTCCCGCCCGCCAACAACAATTAACTCAGATGAGACGTAAAAGAAAATCCGGGCGTTGTTTAGAAATAAACAGCCCCCAATTTCCTGTCTAGAAGTGCGCTGTGATGTTTTCGGCAAGGTACATATCGGTGAAGCATTTCTGCCATTGAGAGAAAGACTCCTTATTAGCAAAATTAACATGTCAGTTCATATCCCGAAGCAATTAAAAATGATATTAAAATTTTATTGCAATACTGTTTTTGATTATAAGAGAGAATAAGAGAGAGGCATAATTATTGAATATAGCCATCTGTTCGAAATAGGAGCTTAGAATTTGAGTGTAGAAATTGTAATGATTCTTAGTTGAAACTATAAAGACCATCAGAAACATTTTGGTGAATAAAGGTTGCACGGAGAAGAAGAAATCATGCACTCACGCCACTGACTAATTTAAAACAACCTTAAATTATTGAGATTATAATAAATGTGTGCTACAATAACTAAGAAAAGAATATAGAACCAATCTTATTCTTATTGGTGAATGCTAGGCTTGGTTAGGCTTACCAGATCAAAATGTTTGAAAGGAGGTCGTTTGGTTCTCTGGGCGGGCAAAAGGGGGTCATATAGAAAGTATGATTGTCACTGCGTGTTTAGTTGGTTCATCGATGCCAACCGTTGGTTCTAAACAGAATGGAAGTGAGGTCCCATCTGTTTTGAAAGTTCAATAAACGAAATAAACCTTTTTCCACAGAGTACCATTGGTACTTCGCGTACCTGAAGGAATAAAATAGACTCCATCTCGCGGTCCTTAGCCTCTTACCCAGCAACTCCTATCCCTACCTCCTCGTGGTGCTGGTCGGGATACGAGCAACCTTAGGGAAGATCGGGTAACCAACCCCATCGTCCGAGTGCCAGCGAGGGACTCTAAGTGAAACTGAGCACCATGGTCCACCGGGAACAAGGAGGAATGGTCCTCCGGAAATTTAGGGGGCTTGGTGCCAGGCCCTGCAAGCCAGCCTTAAAAAAACATAAGCAACGAACAATCAACAAGAGAGGACGGACCGGAGCCATCGGCGAAGACCACCGCGACGAAAAGGGACTAGCGATTGAAAACTCGGTTCGTTGAGCTTCAAATATCTCAACTTCATCGGGAGCACACGCATACTCGCCGATGTGCTCAAGGATTCGGCATCGTAGCGCTGCAGGAGGTTTGTTGGAAGGGATCAATGGTGCAAACGTTTAGAGGTAATCATACTATCTACCAGAGCTGCGGCAACACACACGAGCTGTGAACATCTTTCATATTGATGGACGATATGCAATGCATAGGCGCGTGATTGGAAGGTGGCCGATCAATGAATGTGCAGGTTGAGGATCGAACGTCGGTTCTTCAACTTCAGCATAATCAACGTCCATAACCCACACTCCGGAAGCACTGATGATGATAAGGACTCATTCTACGCGCAGCTGGAGGAACGTAAATACGACAACTGCCCAAGCCACGACGTCAAAATCATCATAGGAGATTTGAGCGCTCAGGTTGGCCAAGAGGAGGAGGTTAGACCGACTATTGGGAGGCTCAGCGCTCACAGACTGATGAACGAAAACGGCCTACGACTAATTGATTTCGCCACCTCCAAGAATATTGCCATTCACAGCACCTACTTCCAACTCAGCCTTCCGTATCGGTAAACCTAGAGTTCACCACTGCAGATAGAATCACAAATAGACCACGTTCTGATTGATGGACGGCACTTCTCCGACATTATCGACGTCAGGACCCATCGTGGCGCTAACATCGACTCTGACCACTATCTGGTGATGGTTGAACTGCGCCCAAAACTATCCGTGATCAACAATGTTCGGTACCGACGACCGCCGCGGTACGACCTAGAGCGACTGAAGCAACCTGATGTCACCACCGCATACGCGCAGCATCTCGAGACTGCGGTAATACAGTTAAAGCAGCCGTTAACGACACAGCGGAGAACAACGTCTGGTATGTGGGACGAAGTCGACGGAACAATTGGTTCGACGAAGAGTGCCTTCGTGCCACGAGCCGGAATGTTCAGGGATGATTTTATGGCACTACCCGTAATTCCATTACCCATAATGCCATTACCCCGAAGGCCACTACCCTAAATGCCATTACCCCGAATGAGTCACTACCCCGAATAGGACACTACCCCGAATGAGCCAGTTCTCCGAATAAGTCCTTATTTCAAGTTTATACTTCATTTCGGTGAAACAAATTTTACTCAATAAAAGTTTATTCAGAACTCATATGAATCAACAATAGTTTGCCCTTCATCTGGAACTGTTTCAACGCAGTATAGAACTGAGTATCCAATTTTCCGCGAGCGGTAATGGCCGCCAACTTGCATGTGTTTCAGATTTGACGATTGAGAAGGTCAACTGCACCCAATGCGGTTAACTACGGTCCACGCCAGCAAGACTACAAAGGCAGCAAGGTTGCTTCTTGGTCGCTATAGTAAAACCACCGGTTTCCGGATGAAGCGTGATCTAATTCTTAGAATCTACGATTGAATGAGTGAGTAAGAGAGAGTGAGTGAGTAAGAGTGAGTAAGTGAGTTAGCAATGAATAATAGTGAGTGAATGAGTAGGAATGAGTAAGAGTGAGTGAGTGATTTGGAGTGGGTGAGAGTAATAGTGCGGGAGCGAATAAGTAAGAGTGGGTGAGTGAGTCAGAGTGACTGAGTGGAGCGAGTGAGTAATAGACAGCGAGTGAGTGAGTGAGTTAGAATGAGTGAGTGAGTAAGAGTGAGTGAACGAATGAGTGAGTTAGAGTGAGTGAGTGAACGGATGAGTAAGAGTAAGTGAGTAAGAGTTAGTGAGTAGGAGTGAGTAAATGAGTAAGAGAAAAGAGAATCGAAGTAAGCCATGTCGTCTGGTGGACGTGTTTTTGCGTCATGAAAAGTTTTCTTCCGTTAAGAGCTTTTTTAGTTTTTTTTACACGCGGTATTTTATGTGAATCGGCTGGTGACTTTTTATTTTTCAATAATAGTGCTATGTGACTCCCGTTCGTTTTCTTTTGATTTCGTGCGTAACTTTCCGGTGCACTATTTAGTGAGAATATTCCAACATTGTAGCGTTGCTACAAGCAGTGATTTGAAGTTGAATCAAGAAATAAGGGACGGTTCTATACCAACAAGAGTCTTGTAAGTTCTTTCCTTTTGTACAATTTGACAAACATTTGAGTTCGATGGAAGTAATATCCGTATTAGCTTCATATGTAGGAATAGTTTGATCATTTTTCAACTACTTTCACGAGAAATAATTTTATAGCAATATAGCACCATCTGCTTCTATCCTTATAGGGGAACTGTCCCGATCTCCATCTCACTGAACATATATCCATCTCATCGCAAAGCAGGGAAATGTGACACAGGTTTCGTCGCTTCTTTATGTCAACATGCGTGCTCACTGCTGAGAGGGATCACGGGAATGAGTAATAAATCAAAATACCTTTCCATTGCTTTGTTTATGATGGGATCAACATCGGAGCCATGAGATGAAATCCGGGAGCAGTTCTCCTACATAAGCTCCTTGGCAATTGCTGTATCCAGATTTTAGATATTCGAAAGCTCAGTCCTTTCATTCTGTGAGGTATAAGTGCATCTATTTTCGGTAATAACTCAACTGAATTAAAAGTTACAACAGTGATTGTTGCTTCTGGTGCAAGCTGCAACTATCCTTTATCGCCCGAACCACAAAATCAAAGGTAAATTGTTGAAATTCATTGCAACCATGAGAAGAAATTATTCATGAGGAGGGGTCGATCGGTGCAGTTGTGCCCCTGTGGTCTTTAGCGCGAGGTTTGTTTGATAAGTTTTCTTGATTTCATAATTGTGAAATGGTAAAGTAAACTGTAGTTTCCAAATATTTAATCATCAATAATCTTCAAAGTTTTGAAACAGATTGTGTATATAAATGCAAGCAACCAGAATTCAATAAATATTTTGTTCTCTAGTGCGGAACCGTAATAGCGGATCTTGGGGCGTAAACGTGCGCGCGTTTTAAAAGGATAAGTTAGGTCAAGTTTCCAAATTTTCAACATCATTTTATCCTCCTACCTATCACTTTGTAGCTTTTATATCCTTACACTTGTCATTAAATTCCTCTTCTTTGAATTTCTTTGTGTTTTGCATATTTAGACCACTGCATTAGACCACTGCATTAGAAATAAGGGACGGTTCTATACCAACAAGAGTCTTGTAAGTTCTTTCCTTTTGTACAATTTGACAAACATTTGAGTTCGATGGAAGTAATATCCGTATTAGCTTCATATGTAGGAATAGTTTGATCATTTTTCAACTACTTTCACGAGAAATAATTTTATAGCAATATAGCACCATCTGCTTCTATCCTTATAGGGGAACTGTCCCGATCTCCATCTCACTGAACATATATCCATCTCATCGCAAAGCAGGGAAATGTGACACAGGTTTCGTCGCTTCTTTATGTCAACATGCGTGCTCACTGCTGAGAGGGATCACGGGAATGAGTAGTAAATCAAAATACCTTTCCATTGCTTTGTTTATGATGGGATCAACATCGGAGCCATGAGACGAAATCCGGGAGCAGTTCTCCTACATAAGCTCCTTGGCAATTGCTGTATCCAGATTTTAGATATTCGAAAGCTCAGTCCTTTCATTCTGTGAGGTATAAATGTATCTATTTTCGGTAATTACTCAACTGAATTAAAAGTTACAACAGTGATTGTTGCTTCTGGTGCAAGCTACAACTATCCTTTATCGCCCGAGCCACAGAATTAAAGGTAAATTGTTGAAATTCATTCAACCATGAGAAGAAATTATTCATGAAGAAGTATCGATCGGTGCAGTTGTGCTCCTGTGGTCTTTAGCGCGAGGTTTGTTTGATAAGTTTTCTTGATTTCATAATTATGAAATTGTAAAGTAAACTGTAGTTTCCAAATATTTAATCATCAATAATCATCAAAGTTTTGAAACAGAATGTGTATATAAATGCAAGCAACCAGAATTCAATAAATATTTTGTTCTCTAGTGCGGAACCGTAATAGCGGATCTTGGGGCGTAAACGTGCGCGCGTTTTAAAAGGATAAGTTAGGTCAAGTTTCCAAATTTTCAACATCATTTTATCCTCCTACCTATCACTTTTTAGCTTTTATATCCTTACACTTGTCATTGAATTCCTCTTCTTTGAATTTCTTTGTGTTTTGCATATTTAGACCACTGCATTAGACCAAATTTAAATTATGTGAAAGGGAAACCTGCCCAAATACAAGGCAGTGAAAGGGAGTTTGGTTTGTATCTTATTTTTGTGACTTTTTTAGCAGTGGGCAACATGCGGCAGGGAGATGCGACAAGATTGGTGCTGTATTTCTTTGTTTTGCGATGGGATGAATGTACGTTCAGTGAGATTGAAAACAAAACAGTTCCTCTATAATCAATTATACTATTCACAATTGACCTGCATTCGGACACGGCCGGCGCTGGTATTGCTTAATTTTGGGTCACCAGTTCTTACGCATTGAGGATGATGTTAGTCCCAAACGCCATCTGTTGGTTCTCTGTGTAATTACAGCTGACCTGGCAAAAACGGAGTAGCAACCGTGGGCGGTCAATAATGCTAAAAAAAATGCTCAAAAGGAGTGAGTAAATGAGTAAGAGTGAGTGAGTAAGAGTGAGTGAGTGCGTGAGAGTGAGTGAGTGAGTAAGAGTGAGTGAGTGAGTGAGAGTGAGTGAGTAACACAGTGAATGAATGAGTAAGAGCGAGTGAGTGAGTGAGTCAGAGTGACTGAGTGGAGCGAGGAAGTAGTAGAGAGTGAATGAGTAACTGAGTAACCTAGCGAATGGGTAAGAGTGAGTGATTGAGTAAGAGCGAGTGAGTGAGTAAGAGTGAGTGAGTGAGTAAGAGTGAGTGAGTAAGAATGAGTGAGTGAGTAAGAGTGAGTGAACGAATGAGTAAGAGTGAGTGCGTGAGTTAGATTGAGTGAGTGAACGAACAACACGTCTTATTGAAAGAGACATTATCACCCCTTACTATATTTCGTAGAATAGTAGTTTTCCTGGTAATAATGGGATGGTCGTTTTGGAATCATCGATATCTGTAAGTGTGAAAAATGATACTGGAAAGCTACAGATTCGAAATGTTTTAGGGGTACTGGCCTTTCGGGTTAATGGATTTCAGGGTACTGCTCCATTCAGGGTAGTGGTCTTCGGGCTAATGGCATTCGGGGTACTGGGTGAAATCGCAGGGATAAGGATGGGAGCATCTTGACGGACGAACGTGTGGTGATCGAAAGATGGAAGCAGCACTACGAAGAACATTTAAATGGCGCTGAGAGTACAGGCAGTGAAAGTCAAGTCAGCGGAGGAGATGACTACGTCAGTTCAGCGGACGATGGAAGCCAACCAGCCCCCAGCTTGAGGGATAAGGATGCCATCCAACAGCGGATCGGAGCTGAGCTCATCAAGATGGGTCGGAAAAGCTGGCCAGTTATCTCCACAAACTGATAGTCAGAATCTGGGAAACTGAACAGCTGCCGGATGAGTGGAAGGAAGGGGTTATATGTCCCATCTACAAGAAAGGCGACAAGCTGGAGTGTGTTTTTTTTTTTTTTTTTTTTTTTTAGAGGGATGAAGGCAAATCTGCATACAGACACCTGAAATTATCACTCAGGGAGTGGGGTTGGCGCGGTTGGCAGAAGGCCTACCCATTAAACCCACCCAAGCAACAGAAGGTTACTTGAGTTACCCTCTCTTCTAATGCACAATTCCCCCCGGGACTACCTTTCAGTATTACTTCTGTGGGGAAAAGCAGTACTAAAAGTACTCCTCCCAAAACAACACCTTTCACAGTGCCTCTCTTCGATGTTTTGTCATACGTCTGAGCCCTTTGGCTCCCTTATTGGTGCCAGCAAGCACACAAAAGCGTGGGCCCTTAAGCCCTTTACTTTTTTTTTCCTTGTGCCATTCAGCAACGCATCTACTTTCCTTTTTATTTTTAGAGCCATTTAGCTCTCAACGTGCTCGCAAGCTACTCAGATAGTCCCCCGGCGGATCTACCCTACTCCGACAGGGGAGTCCCCGGCGGCGGAAGTTCCCCCGATACCGACGACCCGCATTCGTGGATGGCTGTTACATTACCAACACTACACATTCACCTGGTATGCATGTTCATAGATCCGCTCAAGTCCTACGCACATTCTCACTTCAACGGGTGACCGGACGAGTGCCGAGGTCAGGCCAAAGATTCCGGGTGGAGATAGCTTCCGGTTCAGTGGTGCCCCGACGACCCGAAGCAGGTGCATTCACGCGGCACGATCTACTCAACTGGTCCCGGCGGTGGACCTAGCCTACTCCGATTAACCGATTTCCCATGAACTGCGCCTTTCAGCTTCTTGCTTAACCGATGAGCCATTCAGCTCTCACCTTGGTCGCGGACTACTCGGATAGTCCTCGGCGGTGGATCAATCCTACTCCGACAGGGAGTTCCCCGACGTCGGAAGCTCCACGTAACCGACGACCCGTCTCAACGGGTGACCGGGCGAGTGCCGAGGTCAATCCAAAGATTCCGGGTGGAGATAACTTCCAGTTCAATGGTGCCCCGACGACCCGAAGCCGGTACATTCGCACGCCACGGTCTACTCAGCTGATCCCCGGCGGTGGACCTAGCCTACTCCGATAACCGAGTTTCATTTGCCTTGAGCCATTCAGCTCTCACCTTATTCATTGAGCCATTTAGCTCCCGCCTCGGTCGCGATCGCGAACGACTCGGATAGTCCCCGACGGCGGATCTAACCTACTCCGACGAGAAGTTCCCCGAAAGCGGGAGCTCCTCCGAACCCGGCCGTTTCGCCACGTTCTGCGGCTACGCGCTCGCCGCAAGCTGAATACAGTTGCGACTTCCACGACTCATGGTCCGCTATCCGTAACGGCTGCCTGCTGCTGCTCTATGCGCCAACTTCGTTGCAGGATGTCGGCTATCCTGGACGTCGCTCTTGCAACCGCTCTCCACTGTTCTGGGTTCTGGCACATTTTTATGACGATGTTATCGGTGTTGGTGTCCGTTCCGCATGCCCCCAACATCGCACTCCTCTCCGTTTCGAACCGAGGACATGTGAACAGGATGTGTTCAGCCGTTTCTGTCACGTCTGGGCATTGCGGACAGGTGGGAGAAGCCGCGTGACCAAACCTGTGTAGGTACCACTTGAAGCATCCATGGCCTGTTAAGAACTGGGTCAAGCCAAAGTTTAGCTCCCCATGAGGTCTGCTAATCCATGCCGACACACTTGGGACTAAGCGATGGGTCCACCTTCCCTTAGGCGAGTTGTCCCACTCTCTCTGCCATTTGGCAACCGTTGCTGCCTTTATATTCCTTCGAGCGTTATCGGTGCCCCTGAGGGCGTAGCACTCCTCGTCTTCCTCTACCACCAGTTTGATAGGCATCATGCCCGCGAGTACACATGCCGCTTCGCGAGATACAGTGCGATATGCGCTGATAACTCTCAGGCACATTAGCCTATGAGTACTCTCCAGCTTTCGCACGTTGCAGTTTACGCTCAACGCTGACACCCAAGCTGGTCCTCCGTATCGTAGTATTGAAACCGCCACGCTTGCCAGCAGCTTGCGCTTGCTGGAGCACACCCTAGAGTTGTTCGCCATCATCCTCGATAGTGCCGCTATCGCCGTCGACGCGCGCTGGCAGGCGTAGTCGACATGACTTTTAAAGCTCAACTTATCGTCGAGCATCACCCACAATTGTTTCAGAGATCTCTTGGAGGTGATGTCACAGCCGCCGACTCTAATTGTCGCCTCCTGAACCGATTTCCGATTGTTAACGACTATCATCTCCGTTTTATGATGCGCCAACTGTAGCTTCTTGCTGCGCAACCATTCCTCCACTAGGCTGATCGAATAGGCTGCAGTCAATTCGACCTCTTCGACGGATTCTCCGTACACGGTCATGGTTACGTCATCGGCGAATCCCACTAACTTGACTCCTGGCGGGAGCTTCAACCGCAGCACGCCGTCGTACATCACGTTCCACAGCAATGGACCCAAAATTGATCCCTGTGGGACACCTGCCGTGATGGGGGCGGTAGCCAAGCCTTCGTCTGTCTCGTAGATCAATAATCGATTCTGAAAGTAGCTTCCCAGAATCTTATACAGCCCTACCGGTACTCCCAGCCGAAGCAACGAGTTCGCGATCTGCATCCAGCACGCACTGTTGAATGCATTCCGCACGTCGAGTGTTATTACTGCGCAGTAACGTATACCGCGCCGCTTGCATTCGATGGCGACCTTTGCAGTGTCAACCACCGATTTAATGGCATCCAGAGTAGACCTTCCTCTCCGAAAGCCGAATTGCTCGCTCGATAATCCTCCTACCTCCTCGACGTACGGCGACAGTCTGTTCAGGATCAACTTCTCCAGTAGCTTCCCTACCGTGTCTATAAGACAGATTGGTCTGTACGCTGAGGGGTCTCCTGGTGGCTTGCCAGGTTTCGGTAACAGGACCAAACGCTGTCTCTTCCATATATCCGGGAATGTCCTCTCGTCCAAACACTTCTGCATGGTCAACCTAAACATGTTCGGGTTAGTCGTTATGGCTGCCTTCAATGCCATATTCGGGATCCCGTCCGGACCAGGTGCTTTACTCGGGTCGAGGGACTTTGCCACCGTCAATATCTCTTCTACCGTCACCCTCTCCACCGCTTCATCATTTGCTACCCTCGCTGCTGGCGGCCAGTGGGTTGGGCCGTGGTGCGGGAATAGTGCCTCGATTATAGTCTTCAGCCTCGTTGGACATCGCTCGGGAGGAGCCAGTGCTCCTCTTGTTTTGGCCATCACCACCCGATAGGCGTCTCCCCATGGGTTCGAGTTGGCGCTCTGGCACAGTCTGTCGAAGCAGGCTTTCTTGCTTTCTTTGATGGCCTTGTTTAGAGCCAGTCTCGCTGCTTTGAATTGCTCGATGCGTTCCTCCTCACTTCCGCCAAGCGTGTCCTTTGCGTTTTCTTCTAGCCCGGAGACAGGCTGCTCGAAGGGCTGCAATTTCATCGCTCCACCAGTATACCTGTGGCCTGCAGTTCCGTGGTCGCACCTTCCTCGGCATGGTCGCGTCACAAGCTCGAGACAGGACCGCAACCAGTTCGTCGCCGCTTAAACTTCCCGTGTTTTCTTCCAGACCCATAGCTTCACTGAAGGTCCCACCGTCGAAGTGGGCGACCTTCCACGACCGGGTTGTGGGAGTAGCTCTCCGGCTTTCTCTTCTTGCCTCGCTGCCTATCCTGTACCGGATAGCTAGATGGTCACTGTGGGTGTAACCGTCGTCGACCATCCACTGCATATCACCGACCAAACTTGGACTGCAGAACGTTACGTCTATTATCGATTCCACTCCGTTTCGCTGGAAGGTACTTTTGGAGCCTTCGTTGCACAGCACGACATCCAGCTTGGCGAAAGCCTCTAGCAGCGTTTGCCCTCTCCGGTTAGTAAAGCGACTTCCCAACTCTATCGCCCACGCATTGAAGTCTCCTGCAATTACTACTGGCTTGCTACCCACTAGGTCTGATGTTAGCCGATCGACCATCTCGGTGAATTGTTCTATCGGCCACCTTGGTGGGGCGTAGCAGCTGCAGTAGTACACTCCATTTATTTTCGCTATAACAGTACCCTCCGCTCTTATGTTCAGCACTTCCTGGATCGGGTATCTTCCCGTCGTACAAATCGCCGCTGATTTGGATCTATCCGCTACCCAGTTCCCATTATCCGCGGGGATGCGGTACGGGTCCGACAAGATAGCGACGTCCGTTCTCGCTTCTACTACCGACTGCCACAGCAACTGCTGGGCGGCCGCACAATGGTTGAGGTTGAGCTGCGTTACTTGCACGGCTTCCTCGTATAACCACTCAACGGGCACGCAGGTCCACCCATAGCGTGGTTATGTTCCTGCTTCCTGCTCGCGCATAGCGTACACGATGGTGCTTTCTCGCATGTGAGCGCCTTATGACCCCTCTTCGCCGCATCGCCTACATAGGTTACTCCTATCCGGCCCTTTGCACGCCCACGATTTGTGTCCCGGTTCGAGGCAGCGGAAGCACTTGTCGACTACCGGTGGTTGGTAGAGGCTGACTGGACATACTGACCAGCCAACTTTCAGCTTACCAACTTTGATCACCTTGTTAGCGTCGATGGCCGGTAACTTCACCGTGGCAATCTGCGTCCCCTGCGGTCCTCTTCGCAGACGGATGGACGCATTTGCTACCACCACTCCACCTTGGTCCTTGATGGCCGAGGCGATCTCTTCCGATGTCGTGACCTCGTCCAGCTGCTTGCATTGGAGAGTCACTTCGTCGTGTAGAGCCCTCACTTCTACGCTCTCGCCTAGGACTTCCTGGGCTAGCGCTCCATATGAGGTACCGTTCGCCTGTGAGCCCTTCCTTAAGACAAGGATCATCTCGCCCGCTCTCGTCCGCCTTATGCTACAAACCTCTTTACCAAGGTCCGCCAGTTTCTCGGCGCTGCGCATCGCCTTGAGCACGTCGGCGTAGCGCTCTTTCTCTGTTTTAATGAGAAGTGCTTCACCCTTCTGTCTGGCTCTCGCCGGGCGCGTGATTGCCGCTTTCACCTTCGGTTTATTTACTACCGTTTGCCAGGGACCGTCCGACCGCAGGTTGTCTTGGTCAGGTTGGCTTCCCTCCTCCGGTGGCCGACTGGCTCGTTTCGTCCTCGCTTTCTTCTTACGCCGTTCTCCCATGTTTGCAACTTCCGTGGGCCCGCTCTTCTGATTTGCGCTCTCCCGACGCCTTTTTGCGTTCTGTTTAAAGCGCTTAATGCCAGGCGAGTCCCTGGCTCGCTTATCTGTTCTCCTCTCTACCACTCTGTCTCTGAGGGCAAAATCTAACGCCTCCTGTGCCATGGTTGTGGTACTATGGAAGGAGAAGGGAGCAGTCTGTGCACTCTTCTCCGCTTTACCACAGCCTTCCAGTCTGGCCGCAAGCACTTCCTGTTCTTGCTTGGCAGCAAGAACCAAATTGCGAAGCTTAAGCAATTTCAGCTTCAGCTCCCTCGACATATTGCCCCGTTCATTGGGGAAGTCGATAATGTCATCGAGTTGCACCATGACGACGGTCAAGCTCGGCAGGATGCCACTCGACCCTATCTCCACTGCATTGTGCTGCTGCTTATCGACTATTGGCGTATCGTTATCGCTCTCCACGACGACTACTTCGCTACTCGTGTCCTTCGTCTCCATTTCTCTCGCACCCGATGCGTTGGGTGGAGATCTCTCCAAACCTCTCCTTGCGAAGGGGTTCACTTCCGATGCTTGTTTGTTTACTTTAGCTTTATTCATGTTTGTTGGGTCCCCCTTAGGGCTGCCCTCGAACCCAACTGGAATAGTCGCCTTCTTGATCCCATGGTTATCTTTGCAGATGCAGTGAGGCCATGCGGGTTGACACCTCGGTGTTCAGAGCCGGATCGGCGTAAGCCAGGAAGGAATCAACTGGTCCTACTCCCATCTGGTTGGTTAAGCCAGACGGCTGGATTGGGACGGCGTGCCCCAAGGCCTGCCACGGTTTTACGGGACGGAAGGCAGCTGTGGCATTAGCCCACCCGCCATTTCAAGACGGTGTCACCCGGCTTTACTCAAGGAGTGGAATGACACAACTGTCAGCCCTAGATTCGTTGTATATCTCGATTTCCGCTCGTGTCCGTTGACGTTGCCGTTGTCGATGCCACTGGGTTGGGCTAGTGTGCTTTGAGCGGCGCACGGTCGCTTTGATAGGACCTGCTTACGGATACATGCAGCTTTTTGTAGAAGTTTAACAGAGCCCACTGTCAAACCCCACCACATCCTAGGCAGGTCCCCTAACTCGCAGTGGGGAGGGGTCGTAAAGCCCTTGGACATAGTCCCTGCTGCCCGTACAAGCTGGAGTGTGAGAACTTTCGAGCGTTCACCATTAGTTCCAATTCATCATAATTCGCGTTTATCAAAGTTTCAATGTAAATATTAGTGTACATAGTAGTTAAGTTATCAAATTTAAAACAATAAACTAACGCCTCTTCAAGGCCATCCTGCAAAATTTAATCTGGATGTAAAAATGATAATCAAATAACAAAAAATATTTAAAAGAAACTTAAGATAAAAAGTCAAGTCGGCCAAACACTTTACATGTACGACTTTACATGTACGACCGCAAAACAAAAATGAATTTTACTACTTTTACTACTACTATACATTCAGTTCGGTTGGGAATGAACTGAACATCTTTTCTATTGGAACGATGGTTGTGCTCTTCATTTAACCAATGTTGTGAACGTACCTTATGTATGATTCAATTAATAACCACTCCAGGTACCTGGAATACATATAGGCAATTAACTTTCAATGAACTGATCATTATATCTGCCAAAAGTGATCTTCGGGAAATCACCACAACTATTGCAGGGAGCAAACAGTTCAGCTTGTTACTAACTCACTTCTTTCAGTATCAAAATCGAGCCTAAGCAGATGTACTTCTAGCAAATAAGTCATACATAGTCATCTGTTCGGCAGCGCTTATCGGCTTGATTTCATCAAACGGAAGTGGTCCGTCCAATTCGATGAAATTTCGCTCCAGGGAGCGCTCACCACTGGCGGCCATCGAGATTAGTACAGCAGCAAAGACAGTGGATAATGCAGTTATCTTCCTCAAGTAGGATCAAAATTGATTGCTATTATTCGATTCGAAACGGACGGCCAATTGACGATGATATGATTGATGATCCAATACCTGCAGGGTGGACAATTTATAGCGCTTGCTGCCCATCGTTGGCTCTATGCTGCCTCAACACAGCTTGAGTGCATTCTAGTGCGGTTGTAACGATAATTGATGGACGTTAATGTTGCCACATAGCCTGTCAGAGTGTTAGAAATCTTGTTTCCTTGCTCTAGTTTCCAACTGAAATCTAGTATTTTGTGTGGCCTGAAAAATAATGCAGGGATTCTAGATTTTTTTTCACTCGAAAACGATGTACACCAGATCAAAAATCTATTTATTTTTTGGCAAGACCAATTTAAGGGTGGAAGGATTTTTCAATCGACATCTGAAACATCCGATGAAAGGATTCACGATAATTTGAGCGGTATTCATGATGTCATTTGCTTGATCAAATTCGACAAGTTCTTGTACTGCTTAATGGCAATATGATTTGATTTTACGTAGAATCAATTTCGTAAACATTACCAACCTTGTACACCCGATTCTTTTTTTACACGGGGGATGCGTTCCGTGTAAAAAAAGTTTTCAGTTCAAAATTTGAAAATCCGTGTAAAAAAAGTTTTATGATTTCTTGACGAATCATGCAAAATGGAGCAACTTTGCAAAAATTTTGTATGGGATTTTTTTACACGGCCGTGTAAAAAAAATCCGTGTAGAAACAGAATCGGGTGTACAGTGACTTCTATAGAACTCTCAATGCAGTAATACACACTAACGAGACGAAGAGTTCAACTGAATTTCGCTATTATAGAAACAAATGGCAACTGAATTTCCACTTATTAGTGATTCATGTACCAGTTAATGTAGCAATCGATATTGAATGGAACACATACGCTACATACGCTTTTTTCAAGTAAGTAGGTTGCAAATGTCAAATCAATTCAAAGCTAGAGCTGGTTTCTTAGCTCCGGATTTTAAGCGGACCAGATGTTATGATGGAATCTGAGAATGGGCTGTTCCTAGTATAAACCCACAGAGTCACATAAGTTCCATAACATACTTTTACCTGTTTACTACGGTGAATGCCATTCACAGATGGAATTCGTCGAGAATATCCAAGCAGAAAAATATCCGCAAAATTATGACAGCTTTCACTGGGAAATAAGACCTGACTTTCAAACAAGGAAAACCACTTACCTACACTTTCTACGGTCCATTCGAGATAGAAATGTTCTTACATGCATAAACAACACGTCAAAACTTATGATCACCGTAGGTGGGTGGCGGCTAAGGCATCCCCATGTATGTACATATTGTAAATGATGCACGAGGCGCATCGCGCATAAAATAAACGTGAAGGTGAGGGTTCCAACCGAAAGAAAAGTAAAGAACTGCTGGCTTCATCTAACCAATCAAACAGTGATAAATTTCTCAACCAAAATTCATCGACGTGAATCGTACCTCGCTATGTTAGTAAGTTATAAATTTATCACTTCTGAAATATGAACGCTGCACGTGATGCGTTTATGTGGCGACCCATTGCTTCGTGTGTGTGGTTCCAGGATGAATTATTCGATATGTAAACCTCGAAACATAACCGCAAAATCCGCAAACAGGCAGCTGTGGTTGGGATAGAGAAATGTAGGGTCCCTGTTCTGCACCTTCGTGAATATGAGCGGAGCTCCCATCTCGGTAAGCACTTGGGCGAGATTGGTATAAATTGCTAATAAAGGGATTTACGAAAGCGCACATATTGCACTAATGGCTACGTTTTTCGGCGGGTTTCAATTTCCTTCGGAGAATATTCGGCGAAAGCAGGGATCAGGTGTTGTATTCATTGGTATATGACAATTTGAGCTTGTAGGAAAGTTGTTTTTGTACATAAATATATAACAAAATAATACAAAAAATGTTTTAGGCTGTATATCGGTATTTAACTCCCAAAAAAATTAACCGATTTGCTGGATCTCATCTTTAATTAAATCATCTTAGATGCTCATCAAAGATGGTGTTCGCTTCCGATCCGGCAGGTACGAGACGGCGTAGAGCGCAGCGAGCGAGATGGGCAGACCAGGTGCAGAACGTCTTGGCGAGCGTGGGGCGTATCCGAGGATGGAGAGATGCGGCCTCGAACCGTGCATTGTGGCGTCAAATTGTTGATTCAGTGTTATCTGTTTAGATGTTAACTAAATAAATGAAATGAAATAGATGCTCATCTGCACTTTGAGGAAAAGCAAACTTAAATTCAATCCTGGCTAACCATCACATGGTGTTAAATATCTTGGCTGTGCATATGCACAGCACATGTTTCGAAATGGACAAATTTATATGAAATCTGCGAAAAAGAATCCACGTGTCTTGGAGGGACTCGAACCCTCAGCCTCAACCTGGCTTTTCCGCAAACGTGACCTTTAAGTGGTCTTGTTGTGCAGGGGTTATCACGTCTATCTAGAGAGTAGGAGGTTGAGGGTTCGAGTCCCTCCAAGACACGTGGATTCTTTTTTGCAAATTTCATATCAATTTGTTCATTTCGAAACATGTGCTGTGCATATGTTTCGCCAAGACATTTAACAAGTTTTCGTACGGCCGAGTTGCCGAATAATATGCAATTAATTGTAATCAGGTGCCAACCAAGTAGGATGAGTATTTAGTATTGTCCGGCTCCTACACACTAAATATTCTGTCCATGGCTTCTGCCTGGGTACTGTTACATATATAGTATTATGGTAATAATATTCGTGAATTATAAGTAAACGGTTAGTCTCATCCCGAGGAGAAGAAAACAACAGAATAACACTCATAGGCAGAGTGATGTACACAGTTAAAATTTTGAAAATTACACGCTATGGAATTTTTTGAACTCATATGTTTGTGTCAATAGCCTTTAATTTTACATCCATTTTTTTTCTTGCACGCAATATTGAATACAAGCTCCATAATAACGACGACTTCTAATTTTGAAAAGTGATGGAAAAGTGAGTCGAATCGAACGGATCATTTTTGTTACATCATATACGCTGTAATATTTTTATACTTTGTATGCATCAGCTTGTTTTAGGTGATAGGCTTGTAGATTGAAATGTCTTCAATCCTATTATTGCAATGCAAACAAATGTTCTGTACGTACATTTACTCCTAAAGCTTTAGTTTTCAAGATATAAAATTCATGCCAAAAAAATCATTTCGACATTCACGCATTTCATTTACCTTGTGAATGAATGTGGTCTAAAATTTTATATTACAAAATTCAATACAAATCTCAGGCCACAAACAATAGAGATCCAAATTTGATCATTTTCGTATGAAAAACGGCTGATGGATTTTTTTCTATCATATTGTTATACTGAGTTCAACGGTTTTCCTAACAAAGGTAGTTACAATTTATTTATTTTTCATTTTTTTTTTACTTAGCGTTTATTTGAAGGCTCAAGCGCTCAAAGGCATAACGGAGCCGAAAGTCAATTGAAATTTTATTACAATTTCATCGCTTGCTTCTTATATTCGTATGTTAGTGTTGGGGAGCCGAAAAAGTCGCGGCTTGGTCGAGGTTAAGGAGTACATATAAAAAAATGGGATGGAATAGGGGCTTGGGATCATATTAGTGTCCGTACACACCAAAAAATTATTAATGTTACAGGTGACGTGATTGAAAAAACTGACACAATAATGCAAGACGTAATATGAATTGAGATGTGTTTTTCAGTCAATTTGGATGCACACGAAAGTTTCAGTCCGATTGCCATAGTTTCAATTAAAAACAAGCTGAAATTTACATCCATCGAATCCAAAGCACAGCAACCGGTGCGATGAACGAATGAAATGACAACACCCAAGCAGCCGACGGGTTGATGCAATGAACGAACATAGCATACGCGGAAGAATGTAGAACTTGTTTCACTTTGATCTCTGCTCCCTCATGAAGCGGTGATGGCTAGGTGGTAACGTGAGTGGCGCTCACGCAACGAACCAATGTTCGATTCCCGTCTGGTACTTTATCATTTTTGTTACAATAATACAGTCGTGTAAATTTAAAAGTGAACCTAGTTTCACATTTATCATGACACAGTTTTGCATCAATAATGATGCTCGTAGGTGTCGATTTCGAAGCATCTAAAATTACATGGCTTTTTCGAAGTGTGTAGGTAGCGTTGATGCAGTCTTCCAATGATGATTGGTGTGGTATAGAACAGGGACAAACTGCAACGATACAAGCAAAACGTTTCTACCGAGCGGAGTGGGAGAATACAAGGTGGACATGGCCCTACGAATGGGGGGAGATGGAATCAAACAATGACGTTGATGCGCTTCAATAAATTGTGAACAAGGGCCATGTAGTCAAGATCAAGCTTTCCCAACACATCTCTAATGTCCTCATTTTCTGGTTTCCCTCAGGCCCGGAGGGATACATATAAATCGGACCTGGCAATACCGTATTCGGGACAGTTCCAGACAACGTGATTGATGTCCTGATAGCCTGCCCCACAACCGCATCGATTGCTGTCTGCGAGCCCTACTCGATAGGAATGCTCGTTTAGTGAGTTAAAGTCTCGGCTAAGGTCCAACCCCTTGAACCAAGATCTTTTCGAAACCTGCGGGAGAATGGAATGTAACCACCTACCCAAATCTCCTTCATCCCATTTTCGTTGCCAACTGAGCAAGGCCTGTTGACGAGAAATTGAAAAAAATCGTTAAAGGCGATTTGACGCTCGTATATATCACCTTCCATAGCGCCCACCTTGGCAAGTGAGTCCGCTCTCTCATTATCTGGGATCGAGCAATGTGAAGGGACCCATTCCAAAGTGATAGTGTAATAGCGATTCGATAGAGCACTCAATATGGATCGTATTTCGCTTAGGAAATACGATGATTGCTGTACCGACCTCATTGAACGTATAGCCTCTATTGAGCTGAGACGATCCGTAAAAATGAAGTATTGATCACAGGGAAGAGAGGCAATTCGCTCTAATGCGTAGTGTATAGCTGCTAATTCTGCAACATATACGGAACAAAGATTTTGAAGTTTTCGAGCGGCGCTATGCAATTCGTTGAAGACAACAAATCCAGTGGATTCATTTATTTTTGACCCGTCGGTGAAAAACTTTTTGACGCAACTGACATGGCTGTAGTTACTTTTGAAAATTGGTGGTATACACTCCATTCGGAGAGGATCTGGAATTCCATGGATCTCTTTTCTCACGATCAGATCAAAAACTACAGAAGAACTGGAGGAGTCTAAGAAGCAACCACGATTGGGAACATTCGAAGAAGGGCCAATCTCCTGGAGCCTGGAGTACCAGTAGTACAGTGTCATAAATTTTGATTAGAAGTTTCGTTCGATTAGCTTCTCAAAATTCTCCATTACCAATGGATTTAAAACCTCACACCGAATGAGGAATCTGAACGATATTTCCGCGATGCGATCTGATAAAGGAAGTACTCCCGCGAGTACCTCCAAACTCATTGTATGAGTCGAGTTCATACAGCCTAACGCGATGCGGAGACAACGATATTGAATGCGTTCGAGCTTCAATATATGAGTTTTCGCGGCGGCTTGAAAACAAAAACTACCGTATTCGATAACCGACAAGATCGTTGTACGATATAGCTTTATCAGATCTTCCGGGTGGGCTCCCCACCACGTACCGGTAACTGTCCGCATGAAGTTGATTCTTTGTTGGCATTTCTGATACAGATGTCTAATGTGCATTCCCCAGGTGCCTTTCGAGTTGAACCAGACCCCTAAGTATTTATGTGAAATTCCTTGAGAGATTTTCTTACCCCTAAGATGAAGCTTTGATTTTGCTGGCGCATGCTTCCTAGAAAAGACAATCAGCTCAGTTTTCTCCGGAGAGAATTCGATACCCAGCTTCAAAGCCCAAGTAGACAAATTGTCCAGAGTATCTTGCAATGGTCCTTGCAGATCGCCCGCCCCTGTTCCTGTAAAGGAGACAACAGCGTCATCCGCAAGCTGTATTAACGAGCAATTTTCCACAAGTCATCCATCGATGCCTCTAACATAAAAATTGTAAAGAAGGGGACTTAAACATGAGCCCTGTGGGAGACCCATGTATGTAACTAATTCTTGAAGTTTTTGAGTTTCCATGAGAAAAACTCATATGTTTCTCAGACAACAAGTTGTACAAATAGTTATTTAGTATTGGTGAAAGCCCACACTCGTGGAGTTTGTCTGAAAGGACGTCAACGCAAACTTAATGTCCAAGAAAACTGAACCCATTTGTTCTTTTTGAGAATAGGCCAGTTCGATTTCTGTAGTAAGCAACGCAAGACAGTCGTTCGTTCCCTTGCCTCTGCGGAATCCAAATTGATTATCTGATAGAAAACGGTTTGATTCGACCCATCTGTCGAGCTGGTTGAGAATATTTTTCATTTACGCTAATTTAAAATTGCATCAGCTGCTCACACATCGGAATTGCCAAGGTCAGAGGCACTTTGTAGGAGGAGGGGCGAAATAAATCCTAACGAAATTAATACCAACTTATTCTTCAAAACTGGAATACAATATGGTTAGAGGATAATAATGGTCCACTAATGGTATTATGTTATAACATAAACAGACGATTTGGGAATAATTTGATCCAATTGTGGTTCGGTAAAAACTCAACTGCAGGTATCCATTGGTGGCCTTGATGTAGGACCCGATGACGTAGAAATGCATTGCCCTATGGAGGTGCTTGGGTTTGGCTTAAGGCAAAACATAAACCCAAGAGTCGCAAATAAGCCTATAATTCCCTCTGGTCAGAAAAGCTTCCGAAGCAGTGCAAATTTATCCGACAGCAGACCCAATCTATACAGATTGCCGGTTACCCAACCAAAGAACGGTCATCTTTAGAACGGTGCGTTTCAGCTTGAGGGCATGAATGATGTTGAAAGGGACTTAGATTCCGGGTCAAGGTTCCAGGGATGCCCGGTTACTGTGGAGGTGGGACTTACAACCTTGAAAAGAAAGCCTCGTTTTGAGGGACTTACTCCCGGGATTGACTTCGGGATACCCATCTAAATCTGATGGTATAGCCCTCCATGTTTCTAGAAAATGATGAGGGCAGCTACACTAGTACTACAGTCGACTCTCCACATCTCGATATTCTATATCTCGATATCTCTCCCTATGTCGATGGTTTTCTCGGTCTCTTCCATCTACATACATTTGAGCATTCGAGAACCTCCCTATCTCGATATCTCTGTATCTCGATGTGTTCTGGTGATACATATTTTGTTCAGGATTCTCTCTCCTTATGTCGATATATTCATATTTCTAGGCTACTAGACCATTTTTGGACAATAACAAACACATGAACAACAAGTGAAGACATTTGTTTTGTTGTCGTTTTTAATAGCAACGAGCTTTTTTCAATCTAGTACCCATTTAAGTTTTCCTTCCATTCCTCGATCTCTTCTTATCTCGATGGTCCCTTCAATATCGAGATATGGAGAGGCGACTGTAGTAGTGCATCACGGATGGATGGTATAGCGTAGTTGGATCGGGAAAATTCGTATTGAGGGCACCAGCAAATTACGTGTTCAACGGAGACTTGACAGACTTGCACAGACTTCGTAAACTGGCCAGAAGGATCTCCCTTCAAAATTGTGCGAGAATCTGGTGTGGCCGGTACGGAGGCAGGAAACATTTACCTTAAGACTGGGTAGGCCATTCCCGGGAGTCGTGGTTTCTTTAGTTTATCGGAGTTGGGTGGTGTTGTATGCAGCGCATTGCCTCTTCCAGTCCTGGCTGACAATCTTTCTTAACCAGGCTTTGACATCAGCCGGGGGGACCGATGAAGTGTAGTGTCGGCCTCAATAACCAACCCCAGCTAACGTTTCTTGGCACCCTACTCTGCCCTGGGATCCAGGCAAATGTGATGGACTGAAGTTGGCGTGCATGACTTGGATTTATGAATGCTTCGGATGGTCGCTTAGCAGCGCAGCGATGGCACTGACGGAGAACACAAGAATTAGGATCGGTTTATCGGTGAAAGTGGATGCGGTGATGAAATATGCAACAGTTTCCGCCGAAAAAACACTTCATTGTCCGGGGTGACTGTAAAAAATTGTTAGGGAGAATGTTCCCAAACCGACCCCCTAAATGGCAGAGGCCATGAGCTTGCGAAACATGATTTTTTGGCAAGTTTCGTAGTGTATATTGTAGCAGGGGCATTATTCTATATTTCTGGGACTTTATTGTGTGTGCGGCTGTGAAATGTGAGGATGGTGAAGTGAAAGTATACGTTTTCGACATTCTCGAAAATGGTGGTCAACAAGTTATTAGTAAGGCGCAGGAAAAAATTGGAGCAAAACAATATGCGGAGGTTTTATGAGTCAGTCAATGGCATGTGGAGAAAGACATCTCCATCTTCCTTCATGTGCAACGACCAACAAGGGAATTTTCTGACAGATAAAACCGAAGTGGCTGCCAGGTGGAAGCAACACTTCGAGACTTTGTTGAATAGTGGAAGTGACGGTGCATCGGTGAAAAGAATAAATATTGGCGACTATGGACAAGCTGTGGAGTCACCCACACTAGATGAGGTTGAAAAAGCTGTCAAAGAGCTGAAAAACAATAAGGCTGCGGGGAAGGGCCAGCTCCGGCTGAACTACTCAAACATGGCAGTGAGCAGCTTTATGAAGTTCTGCACCATATTATGTCGAAAATATGGGAAGACGAGGAAATGCCTGCTAGCTGGTTGGACGGCCTCATTTGCTCTCTCTTTAAGAAAGGGCACAGACTGGAGTGCGCCAATTACCGAGGAATAACCCTCCTTAATTCGGCGTACAAAATTATGTTCCGTGTTCTGTTCAACAGATTGAGACCGCTTGAAGAGTCCTTCGTCGGCGAATACCAAGCAGTTTTTCATGAGGGCCGGTCAACAACGGATCAAATGTTTACCCTGAGACAAATCCTTGAAAAATTCCAGGAGTACAACTTGCAGACACATCATCTGTTTATTGATTTCAAGGCGGCGTACGATTCAGTGAAACGGAATGAATTATGGCAATTTATGCTTGAACATGGTTTTCCGGCGAAACTGATACGGCTGATTCGTATAACGTTGGACGGATTGAAATCAAGTGTAAGGGTTGCGAATGAAATATCGACATCATTTCTTACCTTAGATGGATTGAAGCAGGGTGATGCACTCTCGTATCTACTGTTCAATATAGCGTTCGAGGGAGCGATTAGGAGAGCTGGTGTGCAAGGAAGCGGTACCATTGTCACAAGATCGTATATGCTACTGGGATTTGCGGACGATATCGAATTATCGGGATTGATCGCCGTGCCGTGGAAGAGGCTTTTGTTTCATCTTGCCTACATAATTTTATGTCCAGTTTGGTTTCGAACATATCAAACAAAATAAATATGAGGGAATATCCAAAAGGCGTTTTGCATCGGGGCACAATAGGAAAAAGGAGGTATTTTTGGCCAAAACTATGAATCCTGCAATAAATGGTGATATTCATCATGATGATGATGATGGTCCCGCCACAAACCCCTACAAAGGTTTGAGCTAGACCAGAGGTTCCCTAACTTTTGGATATGCGACCCACCTAGCCGAATCCATTATTGCTTGCGACCCATCAGGTACCAAATGCATTGATTTTGTGAAATTAGATAAAAATGAGATCACGTTAGATTGGACAAATCATGATTCATTGCTTTATACCCCATCATTGTCTTTGTCAAAATTACGTCAAGGTTTTGGACTGGATGTGGATTGGATTTGGTTGGGATTTGAATTGAATTTGGGTTGGATTTGGATTGGATTTGAAATTTATTCAGATTTCGATTTGATAAGGATTGGATTTGGATTGGATTTGAATTAGATTAGGATTAGGATTTTAAATAGATTTGGATTTGATTTAGATTGGATTCGAATTGGTTTAGGATTGGTTTTGGATTGGGTTCGAGGTTTAGATTTGGATTGTATAGGACTTCGTTTTACTTGCTCAAATTTTCTTTCTTTCTTCTTTCTTATTGGCATTACATCCCCACACTGGGACAGAGCCGCCTCGTAGCTTAGTATTCATTAAGCACTTCCACAGTTATTAACTGCGAGGTTTCTAAGCCAGGTTACCATTTTTGCATTCGTATATCATGAGGCTTGCACGATGATACTTTTATGCCCAGGGAAGTCGAGACAATTTCCAATCCGAAAATTTCCTAGACCGGGATCGGGAATCGAACCCAGCCACCCTCAGCATGATCTTGCTTTGTAGCCACGCGTCTTACCGCACGGCTAAGGAGGGCTCCATCCAATCATTACTTAAATCCTAATTCTAAATATGGAATAGATTTGCGGGACAAAATAGTAACAAAATCATCTGTCATAAGACGAGTTTGTTCAAAAGATATTTTAGTTACCAGATAAAGATTGTCGCTTCGGTTCCCTTTGTTCTGCTGTCCGAAACATGTGTGGTACCTAACTGTCAAATCGTATGTATTTTTCCTTCATTAGATCCCCTATCCTCGCCAGCAAAAGATGTTTCGGACCGCGACGAAAGCGTCAATGTTTATCTTGTAACTAAAATATATTTTGTTTGTACCATCCCATTTAATTCCACCATTTGAGTGTATATTGACAGATACGTATTTCAACCTAACTGTTGAGGTCGAAATACGTATCTGTCAAGATACAATCAAGTGGTGGAATTAAATGGGATGATACAAACTCGCCTTATGATAAGTAAAGACATTCCACTAAAAATCTCAAAATAATTTTCTTAACAGTTACAAAATTATGAATTAAGATTTGTCTTTCGCGACCCACCACTGGACAGCCCACGACCCCCCTGGGGGTCGCGACCCACAGTTTGGGAACCTCTGAGCTAGACGATTTATTTTCTAAGCTAAGATATTAATGTTTTAAATTTCGCATAAATGCTTTTTTTTTCAAATATTTTGTTCTAATACCTCCACTATTGTTACCGTTTACCTTATAGCAACACGATATCAAAATGATGTCATAAATGTGAACCTAATGATTTGTTTCCTCCTGTTTTTTCGCTTTTGTAAATTTGTCATCAGATTTTCTAGCAAACCCTGTAAATAATGATCCTTGTGTATCTTATGATATAATGGATCATTAAAACTTTTTTCCCTTTAAAGGGTGAAAATAGTTCAAGTCTAAACACCTTCTCGTGGTTGTCGATTCAATTCCGATAGTTGTTTGTGATAAAGTGTGATATTTCTTTCAAGAACAGAATAACCCGCAATTCACGTTTTAATCCCCCTATATTGACCGTCATCGCTAGAAACTACTGAAGCTGAAGTATCCTTGTATCTGTTGAATCCAGCCGGGAATATCAAAGCCATGTCGTTGCAACCGCCAAAGAAGGGTCCTCAGCTGTTGGGAGCTCTGTAACGAATCACAAAAATCCATACCGTAAGTATCTCCGACAGTTTTGGCGAGAAAAAAGAAAAACTTTTCAGAATCAATTTCACTTTGCTAATCCAGCTCCCAGGGCAACGACAGATGTACGAATTTCGCTTGCCTAAATCTTATCATAAACTAGCGGCTACAGTTCAAACCAATACTATGCGGAATTGGTATGCCCAAATAAATGTTCGCGAAAAACGAGCAACGAGCAAAACACCTACTGGTGACAGCGCCTTACTCGTAATTAGCCAAGACCATCATGGTTCATGTTTATCGCAGAGTAGAAAGAAAACGAAATATTTTCCATACAAAACTGAAATTCAATAAATGACAGGAAATTTTCATAAACGTATCACATTTATCCAAAAACTGAGGAAATATTAGCAATAATTTAAGGAAAACATAAAAAAAAATCTCCCATAAAAAGAGGTTTATCCACCTAGCGTTGGTGGTGCCGTTTTTACGAATTATAAAAATGAGAAAAATACATAAGAAAGGTCAAAATTGCACTTTAAGGGATAGATTCCACTATTTATATCAATTCATACCTATTTCTGGTCATTTGAATGAATTAAGGTTCCCCCAAACACACGCGACGTGACAGTCGCGACGCGATTCTATCGCTTGGCGACAGCGATTCTGTCGCCGTTGGTATGGAAGCGTAAATAGAACATTGCCTGCAGCGACCAAACGATAGAATCGCGGCGACTAGTTGTCGCCGTCGCGGCGATTAAATCGCTTAGGTCTGGGGGAGCCTTTACAGCAAGTTCTGAACAAAAAAAACGATAGAAATAGATACTCAATCAAGGTAAACAAACAAACAATACGTGATTAACATGTATCATTCAAGTAAAAGAATATTGGCTGTGTCCACACTGTCCTTTCTTTAGAATGCGTATTTGTGGACCAAATGAAATGGAGAGGGCAGCACGTCGCCTTTGTCCTTTTGACCTTAGTTTGATTAGAAAATAAAATGTCAACGAACGCTCCACTGAAACCCTTACTGTAACACTTACCTGCAGCATACTAAGCACATTCTCGAAGTCCCCGCTGCCAATCTGCTCGAAAAAGTAGGAGAAATCATTGCTGGTCTCCAGCTTATCGAAGAATAGCAGGATTATCTCGTCCTGTGGCAGCAGTGCTAATATGTCATCGACTAATCCGTTCAGTCCCCGGGTGGTTAGATTTACTGCAATCAATATCGTCGTCATCCGGGATGGATGGATGGATGGTAGCAGATGCGGGTTTCGTGTTGATGTAGGCAAGGCACCGGGGCCAAGGGGGAAGAGAAAAGAGCAAAGGGATATAAATTCATCAACATGTTGACTTTGGATCATTTGTAGCAACAGCACACATACACGCACATACATACAATGAATCATGTGACAGAAGACGGCTTCTTCGGTGCGAAATTGGTTCCGGATAGGGTGCCTCCGGGCTGCAAAATTGATTAATAATTCAATCAAGCTCGCAAGCACCCGTTTCGATTTAGAGGATGAAGACTCTAATTCGAAAATACCGCACTCGATGCGTACGGACTGACGCGCCTCGATGCGTAAGCTCAATCATAACCCAAAGCTTTTCTATGTCGAACATGCACCACGCTCTTGCCAGGAGAGCTTGCAATCACCGCAATCAGGGCAGCATTCCATAAATGCAAACAAATGTCCGCCTGCATTCGGAATGTATTTCAAAAGAATGTTCCCATTGCATTGATCCGATACGGGGAACCGCAAAGCCTTCAATCCTGATTTGACATATCGCTTCATCGGCGAAGTGCTTTGTTGCTTGAAGTAGATCATTTGCTACCGTACGGATGAAGTGATGCTCAAGTAAGGATTAAAATTGTACTGATTATATGTTTCAAACATTGAAAGTGTGAGAGAAACCTAATGAGTATTGATCTTTTGCAATCCTAGCAGTGCTATAGGCAGTAAGATAATTGTTTCGTTAATTAGCCGATGAACGCCAAATTAATAAATAAGTGTAAGATGCCCTAGGAAAAGTGTATTCTGAACATATAATGAATTTAAAACATTTTTACACCTGTGCAGATTTCGACATCAGTCGTCTAGGCACGTTCGTTCAACTATTAAAAAGAACACTAATTGTCATAAACGATTTTTTTAAATTATTTTATTTGCTTACTAGGGTAACGGTACCAATAATGGAGGTATTAGTAAATTCACAAGAGGAAATATGTTTTAAACCGGTAATTAAGTGAAATTTACAACATCAAGACCTCAGGTGATATAAAAACTAATACATCTACTGTTAAAAATAAGATTGTTGCTATTTAACATCATCTTCAGTCCGAGTTCTGCCCCGGTCGAGTATAGACGCTTACTGGCAATTAATTAAACCAACTACCGCGATCGCGAAAGTATCATATTACCCCCGACCAAGACCGTGAAAGTGTCGAATCACCAATTACTAGTGCCGTCGACCGAAGCGTAAACAACATACATAAGGCTCTGAACTTGAATAAACCCTGCGCCACCGGGACACCAACTTGCCGGATGAGTGCATCCAATTTCCCCCGACTGGGGGAAACCTCTGGGGGAAACCCCAGAGAAATGATAATGGTGATGGAAAGGATGGAAGAGGATAAAAATTTCCACGGAGTGTCCCCGATACTTGTGGAAAACACAATCCAAAGTTACTGTGGAAGCGGAACCAGCGCAAAGAAAACGAAGGATGGAAAAATTCTAGTGACGGTGAGGAACGAATTTTCAACTCTAACGTGAAATCTGTGCTGTTATACGCTAGCGAAACATGGTGTGTATCAGTGGAGAACACTCAACGGCTGCAGGTGTTCATTAACAGATGCCTGCGGTATATAATTCGGGCCTGGTGGCCTCACAACTGGATCTCAAACAACGAGCTCCATCGTCGTTGTCACCAGAGGCCGATAACAACAGAAATTCGGGATCAGAAGTGGGGCTGGGTCGGCCACACTCTACGTAGGGGCGGAAACGAAATCTGTAAACAAGCATTAGACTGGAACCCAGCAGGACATCGCAGCAGAGGCAGACCCAGAGGCTCATGGCGGAGAAGCCTCAATAAAGAAATAAAAGAAGTCGACCGAAATCTAACCTGGCAACAGGTTAAAGCGATAGCCGGGCATCGCTCAGGATGGAGATCTTTCAAGTCGGCCATTTGCACCACCGGAGGTGTACAGGATCCATAAGTAAGGTGAGGAACGAACACCAGGCAAAAAACCTGGCTAAAATTGAAAAATTGTGTGACGAAATTACCGTCAAAGTGTACGAGCACAAAACTTTAAATTCGAGCAAAGTAGTGATAGTCTGCCGAGACTTGAAGGAAGTGAGTGACGACGAGCTTCTGGAAAACCTATCCTCCCAAAGAGTTACGGAAGTCAAACAGTTGATGAAAATGCGCGACAATGTTAAAACTCCGATGGGAGTTTTCGTACTTACGCTTAAAGGAAAAACACCCCCCAAAGAAGTTAAAATTGGATACACTGTGCTGGAAACAAGACCATGGTATCCAAATCCGATGCGTTGCTTTAAGTGCCTAAAGTTTGGCCACATTGGAAGAAACTGTTCAAGTGAGAAAAAGTGCGGGAAATGTGGAAATAACTATCATGAAGAATGTGAAAACCGAGAAAAGTGTATAAATTGTGGAAACGAGCACGGAGCGTTCTTTAATGGATGCCCCGTCTTAAAAAGAGAAAAGGAAATAATAAAAATCAAAGCGGATAAAAACTTGTCTTTCTGGGAAGCCAGAAAAATGATAGAAGATCAAAGCTCGAAAACTTACGCCGACCAAGTGAAACAACTAAACGAAGAAAAGAAAACCCTTGAAGAAAAGATCAGAGCTGACATCAAAAATCAGTTCGAAGTGAAGCTGAAGGAATACAAAGAAGAAATCAAAAAAATCACAAATGAAAACGAGAAAAAGATGGAATCCATGGAGGAAAAATACAAAGCACTGAACCACAAATTCGAACATCTGGTATTAGTTTACAAAGAGGAGAAAACAAGAAGAAAAGCAGCCGAGAATGAACTTGAAAGCCTGAAAAAAGACAACAGTAAACTACAAGCAACATTAAATTTGTACGCACCCTCCCATAGCGGACAGAAGAACCCAACTAAGCACACAAGAAGTCAAGAGAAGCAGCCAAGTTCACCTCCAAGGAAAAAAGGAAACAAAATGAAAGCAGTCACCGAAGAAGTAGGATATATTTCCACAGACCCAGAAAATAACTCAGATGACGGAAACGAGAAAATTAAATCCTAGAAAATAATAGCAAAACCAAAAAGCATTACAAAATAGCACAAACAACACAAGACCACTCAAGTACAATCAGCAGTGAACACCATATAATTTCATGGAATGTAAGAGGCTTAAGAGGAAGAAGGCCTGACGTCAACATCCTTGCAAGCACTTACAATACAATAGCTATTTGCCTTCAAGAAACTATGTGCCAAAATGACAACCAATCAGAAATCAGGATATTCAACATACCATCGTCCAAGAACAAATGGAGCAAGAGCAGCAGGCGGTGTAATAATCGCAGTAAAAAACGACATCGATAGTCAAATCATAGATATTGATACAGATCTAGAAGCAATTGCAGTTAACATCGGAGCACCACTGAACGCAAACTTACTAAACGTATACCTCCTCCGAGAACAGATCACAAAAGAGGATATTATGGCTTTAATAGAACAAATTCCTGAACCTTTCATCCTGGTAGGTGACATAAATGCCCATCATCCCTTATGGGGATCGGAAAATATCAGCACTAGAGGTACAACAATAGAGTCAATAATAAACGAAAAGAACCTGGTAGTTCTGAACAACGGTGAGAAAACCTACATAAACAGCGGCACAGGAATCGGATCTTGCATCGACATTTGCCTCTGCTCCTATTAATCAACTAGCAGGAATATTGGAACTTACCGTCTGTAAGGATTCACACGGAAGCGATCATATTCCACTATTTATGTCGACAACGTCGATATCGCCAGAATTTGATCGTACTCCAAGATGGAAAATGGAAGATGCGGTTTGGGAAGACGTCCAAAATCGCATTAACATTGAGACGAAAAAATGATGTCATCGATCAAGTAGAAGAAATAACTAAACAAATAATAATAGCAGCAGAACAATCAATTCCAAAAACTAAACCAACAACTGCTGGAAAACGTGTGCCATGGTGGAGCAAGAAGTAGCCACAGCTGTAAAAACTAGAAGAAAAGCTCTACGTAAACTTAAAAATAACAAGAACAAACCTCCAAGTCCGCAACTAATATACGAATATCAAGACGCCAATGACAGAGCACAAAAAATCATCACAGAAGCAAAAACTAGCTCTTGGAAAGAATTCGTCAGCAAATTCAACGTTCATACTTCGGCCAAAGAGATGTGGAGCAATTTTAGGAAAATTCAGGGAAAATACCAATCATCAGCTATCAGAGAAATCAACTTTAACGGCCAACGCATGAACACAAACATTGAAATAGCAAACAGCCTAGCCGACCACTGTGGAAAAATATCAAGCGATAAAGAGTACAATCAAAACTTTATACCATTGAAGAACAGGATCGAGCAAACACCTCTCGAAATAAGAAATGAGGATACAGCAGAGTACAACGCACCATTCTCCAAAAACGAACTAGCAGAGGCAATGGAAGGATTAAAAGGGTCATCTCCTGGTCCAGACAACATACACTATGCCATGATCACTCATTTGCCAGTAGAATATAAGAACCTCTTACTGAAAACATACAACTGGTTGTGGAATGAATCCATGTATCCAGTTAGTTGGACCAAATCATTCGTAGTACCTATTTACAAAGGAAAAGGGGAAAGAAACAACCCTGGAAACTATAGACCTATTTACCTAAACAGTTGTCTTGGAAAGATCATGGAAAGAATGATCAACAACAGGCTAATGTTCATCTTAGAAGAAAAAAATCTAATCAATCAACACCAGTATGCCTTTAGGAAAGGTAGATCTACTACCGATTATCTGGGCCATTTTGACAACATCGTGAGAGAAGCAATGCATAAAAAGCGGCTAACACAAGCAGTTTTTCTGGATATTAAAAAAGCCTACGACACAACCTGGCGCAGATTAGTTCTGAGAATAGAATAAGCGAATGGAAAATAGGAGGACACCTCATCAAATATCTTCAACAAATGCTGATGAAAAGGAGCTTCAAAGTTAAGGTGAACGGCACATACTCCCGCGACACGCTAATGGAAAATAGTTTGTGTCAAGGATCAGTTATAAGCGTGACCCTGTTCTTGATAGCTATAGACACCATATGCTCAGACCTACCACCACCAAACGTCCAAGTCTTACTTTATGCAGATGACGTAGTTTTAGTAGTCCAGCGCCAGCAACCAGAAGAAATTAGCTAAAACCTGCAACTTGCTTTGAAAAAAATTGAAGCTTGGGAAACCCACACTGGATTCAAGATCTCAGCCGAAAAATGTGCAACCGTAGTATTCAAAAAAGCGAGATCAAAAAAACAAGCCAACGTGAACCTTAAAATTAACAACGACAGAATACCATACAAGCTCAGTCATAAATGTCTTGGAGTAACACTAGACCAACACCTAACATTCAAAATACACATCGAAGAAATAAAGGCAGCATGCCAGCAAAGAATACAGTTTTTACGTTGCACAACCACCAAACAATGGGGTGCAGACCGGCAAACTTTATCAAAAATATACAAATCAGCTGTACTAGAGAAAATGCTGTACGGCGCGCCAATCACCTCCTCAACCTGTGAATCTACAATGAAGCAGCTAGAGAGCATCCATAACCAAGGACTGCGAATAATAACAGGAGCTTTTCAAACCAGCCCAATAGAAAGCCTACAAGCCGAATCGGGTATACCAAGTCTTAGAAGTTTCTTCAATCAAAGACTCGCTATCTTCGCAACAAAGCAAACAAACAATGAACAGGCTTTAACAAATAGTGCTACAAACGAAGAGAATAACAACAGCTCAGGAGAATTGTGGGCCCAAGGCCCAGCATCAGAGCCAAACAATATCAGAACAAGAAGCAAGAATATTATCGAAAATATTGGAATTCCTCTACCACCAAGCAAATCCCTAAATATACCAAAAACTCCGCCATGGATAAGAAAAGACATTCTAATAGACAAAACAATGATGTCGGCTAGTAGAAACGAAAAAAACCCAAATGAACTTAAAAAACTGTTTGCTGAAAGAATCCACACCAAATATAAGTTCTGCAAGCTGATATACACGGACGGATCAAAAAACGACTCTAAAACGGGATACAGCATAGTAAACCGACAGAAGGAATCATACGCAAGCGGACCCACAGTCTACTCAGTATTTATAGTATGGAGAGCCTTGCAATAATAGGATAAACCAGGAAAGCGTGGGCGCATATATTATTCGCACCGATCCTTTAAGTGTAGTCACATCACTAGAAAAGAAAAAAAACCAAAACCAGCTTGAAAAACGGGATAGTTCAACTGTACACCAGCATAGGGAAAAAAGGTACATCAGTAGCATTCATGTGGGTCCCTAGTCACATAGGCATCCCGGGAAACGAGCAAGCGGACAAAGAAGCAAAGAGTGCGCTTGCGATGAGCACAATTACGCGGAAAACAGTTGATCATTGCGAAATAAAACCATCCTTAAAATAGTATGACTAAAAATGGGAATCTGAATGGAATTCAACACCCCACAACAAACTTAGAGAGAGATAAAAAACACTACCAAACCATTCAAAGAGGCGCTAACAGGAAATCGCAAAGAAGATGTCATACTCAGCAGACTACGAATAGGCCACACCCGGCTAACACATGCATACTTACTGGAAAAAGAAGACCCACCAAAGTGCGTAAAATGTAACCACCCACTCACCATTAAACACATTATCGTTCAGTGCCCTGGATACGATGACGCAAGAAAGAAAATCGGACTCCAACCAAACATGAGGGAAGCATTAGCCGACGACAACAGTCAAGCAAAAAGAGTACTGGAGTTCTTTAAAGAAATATCGCTGATCGACGCGATTTGACCCAAAAGTGAAACCTTGAAGAAGAAGATGGAAACACCTTGATGAAGATGAAATCGCTGCAATAACTCTCAAGGAGAAAACGAACGATGTCATACAACGTAGTAATTTAAGCAGTGTCAATAAACTCTGTAAACTCTTGACAGACTCGAATAAAATTTTAAAGAGTCTATAATTAAAAAAAAAAAACATCATCTTCTTCTTCTTATTGGCATTACATCCCCACACTGGGACAGAGCCGCCTCGCAGCTTAGTGTTCATTAAGCACTTCCACAGTTATTAACTGCGAGGTTTCTAAGCCAGGTTACCATTTTTGCATTCGAATATCATGAGGCTAACACGATGATACTTTTATGCCCAGGGAAGTCGAGACAATTTCCAATCCGAAAATTGCCTAGACCGGCACCGGGAATCGAACCCAGCCACCCTCAGCATGGTCTTGCTTTGTAGCCGCGCGTTTTACCGCACGGCTAAGGAGGGCCCACCATTTAACATCAACAACTACTAAAAAATGCTTGCACCACTAATGGGTACACTATTCCTTTAGTGGTGATACAAATTTTCAAATTGCAATATATTGGTACAGTTGCTCAACTGTAGGTACAAGGGAGCCTGTTTTATCCAGCTTTCCACGCTAGCCATAATGGCGACTGCTATAAAAAATCTGACAGTAACTGCTTCCGACGCTGAACTGTTTCCGACGCTGGTCGTAACTCAGAGCAACCATTTTCACATTGTTTATTTATTGTGAAAACTGGAATTACTCGAAGGAAACGGAGAACAATTTCTGTAACAAGTTTTTAACAATTAAATACTTATTATTAATGATAAAATACAAATAAAACTACAATTTTTATATTTTAGGTCGAAGTCATGTTTTCCGGCAACAATAATTCTAGCACCCGCACTCAGTTGATGTTCTATTTAACATGATGATTCCCAAACAATACGCAGTGTAAGAGAAAGTTTTTTTAAACATTTAAATAATCAGATCCCAATAGCTCCGAGATATTCAAATTAAACTTGTGCGAGCTGTGTGTTATAGTTCCTCAAAATTGGCGCTAAAATTGAACCGATGACTAGAGACGAATACTAGCTGGTTTCACTAAAAATCTAGGAGAGGCACTTTATACAGTTACAACAGTGTTCAATCCAAGGTTCTGAAATCGGAAATCCAAGTAAATCTTTGTGGCAAAGCCTGGGGTGTTTCATTCATATTTAGTGTATATTTTATTATAATTGCTAACGAAATGAAAAAAAAAGCTCTAAGCTCAGAATTATGTGCCTAAGGGCCGTTTCTTCACCTCCGCTTAACTCTTAAGCGGTGCTTACCCATACGTTTAAACCGGGTTTAAGCACTAAGCGGAGGTGAAGAAATCGGCCCTAAATCGTATTTTTTTTCGCAAAAAAATATAAATTGAACAACACTGACTAATTAAAGCTTATTCTTACGATTAATCACAACCAAATCTTCTGTGTATGTTTATTTTTCCTATGTTGATTAGTTCCGCCGGCTAGGTCGAGGTTGACAATGTCTTACTTTCTGGAACTTATCAATCGGAATTGGAGGCTTGTGATCGAAATCATCGTCTGAATGTATTGTTGAGCGGCGGCGTGCCGATGTGGAGAACCTGCCGGCTACTCGCTGCAGGTCGAGCACGTTCTGCTCTGGATGGTGCGTGAACATATGAACTGGAGTCGTGAGCTCCCACTTTCCAATGTTAATAATTGTCGCAAAAGTAGAATGAATGTAAGTTAAGTGCGGAAACGCTGCGTAGGAGACATAACCAATTAGAAAAATAAATACTATTGAGTTTAAACCAGCACAGACACTTTCATGCTCAATTCGCAACCCAATGAACGAGTTAGCGCCAGGTTTTTGTTACCTGGGTATCATGGACATCTTTACATCGTGCTTCTCACAAGGCTTCTTCTGAATATATTTATTATCGGAAAAACAAACTAGCATTCAATTTTACACTTTGGCCCAGTGAAGGCTAATTAGTTATTGCATGAAATATGTGGAAAATCATTGTCGAATGAAGTGGAACTTACACCTTGGAGTGCAGGAACTAAGTTGATTTATAAAAAGCATTGTAATTAAAGGATGGTTTACAGCTCGGAAAACGTGTCACGGGATTTGGTCCCCCATGAATTTCTGAAGGGCGGGATTTACGGGATTTGAGCATGAAAGCGAAACTCCTGCCCTCAATCTAAATATTATTCCTATACGCTGACGTCGTTCAGACATCTTGGCTGGAAATCATCATGCAATAAAGCTTCACATCAATAGTATATATGGGTCTCCAAGTGTGTACTGGAATTGTTGACTCCTGGAAGAATACTTCGGCCTAAAACATAAAGCTGCGTATTATATTTGTAGGTTTAAAATAGGTTTTGAACATTGAAAGCTTGTTACACAAAAATAATCATATTGCTTCAAGTTGTTCCATTTACCGATAAATAAACAATGGAAAATGGTTGCTCTGAGTTACGACCAGCGTCGAAAACAGTTCAGCGTCGGAAGCAGTTACTGTCAGATTTATTTATAGCAGTCGCCATTATGGCTAGCGTGGAAAGCTGGATTAAGGAAAATTATTGTTTTCAATAGTTTTTCCAGCAAAATTTTGGGAAAAGGTAATTTTTTTTTATCTAACTTTTATTTGGGAGGCTCATTTGCCGTGAAGCGCTACGGAGCCGAAATCATACAGTTTTTCATGATTCTTATACACTAATGTTAGTATTGGGGAACTGAAAGACTCGCGGTTTGGTCGAGGTTCTTCTTCTTCTTATTGGCGTTACATCCCCAACACTGGGACAGAGCCGCCTCGCAGCTTAGAGTTCATTAAGCACTTCCACAGTTATTAACTGCGAGGTTTCTAAGCCAAGTTACCATTTTCGCATTCGTATATCATGAGGCTAACACGATGATACTTTTATGCCCAGGGAAGTCGGGACAATTTCCAATCCGAAAATTGCCTAGACCGGCACCGGGATTCGAACCCAGCCACCCTCAGCATGGTCTTGCTTTGTAGCCGCGCGTCTTACCGCACGGCTAAGGAGGGTCGAGGTTAGGGAATATAAAGAAAAGGTAAATTGAACAGCATATTTATAGCACGACGCATCACCTAAAACCATCATAGAGTGTATAACTACGAAAAAATCTGGAGACCTAGCTGTCAAAGATTTTAAAGTACAAGATAGTCCACTCTTTATTTTCCCATACAAGTCGTTGCAGAACAACTTTCCTGTAGTGCAGCCCCAACTGGTGAATAGAAGTCAAACTATTTTAGTAAAAATGATCAAAGTATCCTAGAATTGTCACTGTTCTATTGTCAACAACAAACATGTTGATTGTTGACAGAACTCAAATATGTACATAAAAATTTGCCAACGATTCTGATTAGGTTCCATGATTAGATATGTAGTAGTTTTTTTTTCGGTGAAGGCTGCCGGATGATTAGGGATCCATCATGTTTGTTGGAGAAAGGGGCAATAGTATAGGCGATGGCGCGATGTTTTTGAAAGGAAGGATGTTAAAAATAAGAACAAGAACAATCACGAACCAAGAAAGAAAATATGAAAAACTTTAGATTTTAAGGAAATTAGCCATTTGAGGTTTCTGGGAAACAAGCCACCAGAAGCACTTATTTTTTATATGTTCTAAATCGGTACATTGGCTCTGCGTAAAAACTATTATATTTCCATTAGATTATTTGATCACAAATAAAAAACGGCAAAAAATGAAAAATCGCCGGAGGGTAGCACTTTGATTCCAATAAACCGAAAAGATAATGACGTTTAGCATTTCATTTTGTTTTGATTGTTTCGGAAGCAACGATGAGCTTCTACGCGTTGATATGGAAGGCAACGATGCGCCGCCACGCGTTGATTTCATGAAATAGTTCGACCGCCATCCGTTGTAGCGTCGTCGTGTTCGCCAGTTTTTGGCAAGAGTGGACTATATTGTTAATATAAAATATTTGTAGCTGTTTACGTTCGCTCATTTCTTTCCATTATGAAGTAAGTAACGAACATACAAACGAGTTTCACCACGCTCACATTTGCTTGGACGCAGGAATCTCCGTAACATTTGCTTGCGACGTATCGACCTTCATTCAACTTGTCAATATGCTGCTCAAAATTAGACATAATGTGCGCATCAGCAATTGATATTGCATTATAATAGGATATATCAACAAGGTGGACGGTAACCTAAAGCAGTTGTCGAAATAGGAAACAGTGCATAACACACCACGACTCAGTGGCGATAATCGTTTTTCAGCGCGTTTATTCTATAATACATTTATTATACTTTTTAGTTTAATGGTTTTCTCCAGATATTTCATCAGTAAGTTAATGCGCTTCTTACACACTTAGTTTTTATTTCTGCAGCTCGGCAAAAATCCGCTCAGGCGTGCGCCAGCAAAATAAAAAAATGATATTCCGGCAAAAATGGCGTTTGTTAGCTGATTTTCGGCAAATAATTTGCTGATTTTCAGCAATTTTGACAGAAATCTCGGCAAAAAACATGTTTGCTGGGGCACGGCTAAGCGATTTCATTTCTTTTGGAGATGTATTACTATTTATGCCTAAAAATTTTAAACATGTTCATCATATAAGCATACAGGCATATGGAGACGCATGGTGCATTATTTCATCAACTCCTTGGAAGTGTTGCTTGTATCCACAAGTAGGCCTCACCAAAGCGACCGTCTGCCGCTCAAAGCGCACAAGCCCAAGTCCTGGTATCAGGAATGACATGAAAGGAGACCCGACGACGAGATAGAAGCGTTCTACGCTCGGCTAAAACAGACATATGATGGATGCCCACTGCGGGACATCGAAATCGTCATCGGCGACATGAACGCACAGGTAGGGAGGAAATGTATAGATCCGTCATCGGACCAGATAGTCTGTACAACGTATCGAATGATAAAGGCCAACGATGCATAAACTTCGCAACCTCCAGCGGAATGGTAGTCCGAAGCACCTTCTTTCCCCGCAAAAATATCCACAAGGCCACATGGAGATCACCTAACCAAGAAACGTAAAACCAAATCGATTACGTTCTAATCGACGGTAAATTCTTCTTCGACATCATGAACGTACGCACTTACCGTAGTGCGAACATTGAATCCGACCACTACCTCGTTGCAGTATGTCTGCCGCTCAAAACTCTCGACAGTGTACAACACGCGTCGTTGTCGAACGCCGCGGCTAAACATTGGGCGGCTACAAGACGGTGGACTCACCCAAGGATACGCGCAGCAGCTGGAAGTGGTACTTCCAACAGAACAGCAGATAGACGCAGCTTCTATTGAAGATGGCTGGAGAAATATTCAATCTGTCATTGGTAGCACTGCAACCGCTGCGCTTGGCACGGTGCCCCCGGATCAGAGAAACGACTGGTATGACGGCGAATGTGAGCAGTTAGTAAAAGGGAAGAATGCAGCATGGGCGAGATTGCTGCAACACCGCACGAAGGCGAACAAGGCAATATATAAACGGGTGCGGAACAGACAAAACTCGATTTTCCGGAGGAAAAGCGCCAGCAGAAAGATCGAGACCGTGAAGAGACGTGTAAACCACAAACCATTTCCACCGATCTTCCAGACGAGCATTGTAATTTTGCAAACCACAAACCAATTTCTTACGGTCTCCCAGGCGAGGCTATGATGTTCTTCAAACCACAAACCATATTCCGACGGTCTTCGAGACGCGTCTTGTGATTTAGCAAACTGAAATATATCACTCGTCACAATTTAACCACTTGAATTTAACTCACCACATGAAATCAGCGACAGGATCAAAAAAATAGACCGGCAGGATCGCCAATATGTGTGGCTATAAATGGCCGGAACAAAGTTATGGCAGCGACTCTCCGTGCGTGTGCACGCCGCGGAGGTCTGACTAGAAGAGGAAAAGTCATGGCTTGCTGTTCGCCGATTGACACGCTGATTTGTGAATCTATCAATACACGCTGAAGGCATTTTACTCAAACCCCACAAGACGGAGCAACTGTACCGCGCTAATAACACACGAAAGTTCTATGAGAAGTTGAACCGTTCACGTAATGTCCATGTGCCACAGTCTGATATGTTAAAGGACAAAAACGGGAACCTCGTTACGAACGAGCGTGAGGTGATCCAAAGGTGGCGCTACGATCGAATAGAGTTCGCCGCCGTACCAAACTGACTATCTACAAAACGCTCATTAGACCGGTAGTCCTCTACGGGCACGAGGCCTGGACGATACTCGTGGAAGACCAACGCGCACTTGGAGTTTTCAAAAGGAAAGTGCTGCGTACCATCTATGGTGGAGTGCAGATGGCGGACGGTACGTGGAAGAGGATAATGAACCACGAGTTGCATGAGCTGCTGAGAGAACCATCCATCGTCCACACCGCGAAAATCGGAAAACTGCGGTGGGGGACAGTAACCCGGTAAAAATGGTTCTCGACAACGATCCGACGGGCACAAGAAGGCGAGGTGCGCAGCTAGCAAGGTGGGTGCACCCTCCGTAGACTTCGTGGTTGGCGACGTGTAGCCATGGACCAAGCCGAATGGAGAAGATTCTTATATACCGCGCAGACCACTTCGGCCTCAGTTTGAATAAATAATAATAATAAGATACGCGGCTACAAAGCAAGATCATGCTGAGGGTGGCTGGGTTCAATTCCCGGTGCCGGTCTAGGCAATTTTCGGTTTGGAAATTGTTTCGACTTCCTTGGGCATAAAAGTATAATCGTGTTGGCCTCAAGATATACGAATGCAAAAATGGTAACTTGGCTAAGAAACCTCGCGGTTAATAACTGTGGAAGTGCTGAATGAACACTAAGCAGGGAGGCGGCAATGTCCCAGTGGGAGATGTAATGAGAATAAGAAGAAGAAGAAAATTGATATTGTCGTCTGATATTTTATCTCTTATATCAATCATAACCATATCTCATTTTGCTATCCAATCAACATTTGATATTATTGAGTTATTTTCGTCTACTCGGGTAGACCTCCAAAAAATCATAATAATTGTGACGAACAAATGTTGACTTTCATTACTATTTAAAAGTTTAATCAAAATGAAAGATCAACAATCCATTATAATGCAAAGTTATTGTGAATTGGAGAACATACACTTATCAGAGTAGTGCTTAAACACACATCAGTGTATCACACGCGCTTGAAGCGGAATAACTGAACATTTTGCATCAACACTTATTTAGGGCAGATTTTATTTCCATTTCAACAAAGTAAGATTTTAATGACTTTCCTGTGTGTTGGAACGCCGTAATCTTATCAAAAGTGTAGAATAATGAATTCGATTCACCTTCTAGAAAAGATAAAGATTCATTATCTAATCTGAATATGAAGAGACACTTTCCTTTCCATGGTTTTGTCGCCTTGAACAGACGCCAACGGCTTACTCTTAGGGCGGGATTTAGACCATCCAAACGAGAAATAACTTGATGAGCCGATGTTCGTTCGTTTGCCAGCCGGTTTGGCGGAGAACATTATTCCACGTTCATTAAATCTGGGCACAGTTGGCCTCTCGAGCAACTTATCGTGTCTAGGATACATGTTTCGAAGAAGCTCTTCCACATCGTCCGAAGTTAGGGGAGAGACGTTCAATATGCGCCCCCTAAGCAAATCTTCGAATTTAACGATGATAATGGTCGAAATTATGTACTTCCAATGTGTTAACCACTAATTTAACTTACCATCTATGATACGGAATAAAAATTTGGACGAAAAACCAATTATATTCCGAGAAAACGATTTTATTTTGAAGCGCTGCATTTTCGTGCAATTTCAAACTATGCGGGTTGAAACGCGCCACCCCGAGGCTAAAACGCGCCAGCCTAAAAATGTAAACAAACAGCAGTGAACTGACAGAAGAATCAAGTAGGGGAGAGACGTTCAATATGCGCCCCCTAAGCAAATCTTCGAATTTAACGATGATAATGGTCGAAATTATGTACTTCCAATGTGTTAACCACTAATTTAACTTACCATCTATGATACGGAATAAAAATTTGGACGAAAAACCAATTATATTCCGAGAAAACGATTTTATTTTGAAGCGCTGCATTTTCGTGCAATTTCAAACTATGCGGGTTGAAACGCGCCACCCCGAGGCTAAAACGCGCCAGCCTAAAAATGTAAACAAACAGCAGTGAACTGACAGAAGAATCAAGTATCAATGTATGAAAAGTCCTATTCTCGTTTCCACTGCAATGAAATGTAAATTAATTTTTTTTGCAAAATTTTCGTGTAATTAGTTGATGTGTGCAAACAAGATATGTTTATTCTTTAATTTATTTGGTTGGCGCATGTGACCTTGTGCATTACGGAGCCAAATCACGATTTTCTGTGCATGGTACATGTATCACACTTCCAAGAAGTGAGATCTTACGGTCTACATTAGTAATCAACGATCTATCGGACTGCTTCGAATGTGATATATGCCCTTTGTGATACGTAGAATAGAACGTGTTTACATCATAGGTTCTTGATAGTCCAAGAAATCCCTGGATTAAGGCTATAAAGTCTATAGAAGCAACAAAAAATCGATCGGACGGTTTTAAACATGGTACATGCCCTTTATGACACATAGAATAGAATGCGTACCCAGCATAGGATCTTGGTCATCCAAGAAATCCCTGGAATAGGCCTTTCGGTCTACACGCGAAACCAAAGATTTCTTAGATTGTTTCAAATATGGGACTTGCCCTTTGTGATGCACAGAATATAATGTGATCAAAGTATGAGTTCTTGGTCATCCAAGAAATCCCTGGAATAGGCCTTTAGGTCTACATGCGGATCCAAAGATTACGATGCGAAGTGGTATTACCTGTTGTCATGGGTTGTAGGTAGTCTACGAACTCTATACATTCAACGTCTGTTGATTAACCTTCGTATTGGAGGCAGATATTGAAGAATATACAAGTTGTGTGACCCCTTCTTGGTATATGTTTGTATTCCAAGTAGTTCTTGATGTTGTCACTGAAGACAGGTAGTCTACGAACACCATAGATTCAAGGCCTGGGGATCAACCTACATAATGGAGGCAGTTATTGAAAAATAAACAAGTTGTGTGACACCTCCATGGTATTTGTTAGTATTCCAAGTAGCTCTTGTTGTTGTCGTGGGCTCCAGGTAGTCTACGAGCTCCATGGAGTCAAGGTATGTTGATCAACCTCCGTAATGGAGGCAGCTATTGGAGAATAAACAAGTTGTGTGACCCCTTCTAGATATATGTTTGTATTCCAAGTAGTTCTTGTTGTTGTCATTAGTGCCAGGTAGTCGACGACCTCCATAGAGTCAAGGCCAGTGGATCAATCTCCGCAATGGAGGCAGTTATTGAAAAATAAACAAGTTGTATGACCCCTAGTTAGTATATGTTTGTATTTCAAGTAGTTCTTGTTGTTGTCGTGGGCTCTAGATAGTCTATGAACTCCATGGAGTCAAGGTCCATGGGTCAACCTCCGCAATGGAGGCAGTTATTGGAGAATAAACAAGTTGTGTGACCCTTCTTGAAATATGTTTGTATTCCAAGTAGTTCTTTTTGTTGTCGTTGGCTCCAGAAAGTCTTCGAACTCCATAGAGTCAAGGTATGTAGATCAACCTCCGTAATGGAGGCAGCTATTAGAGAATAAACAAGTTGTGTGACCCCTTCTAGGTATATGTTTGTATTTCGAGTAGTTCTTGATGTTGTCACTGATGCCAGGTAGTCTACGAAATCCATAGATTCAAGGCCTGGGGATCAACCTACGTAATGGAGGCAGTTATTGAAAAATAAACAAGTTGTGTGATCCCTTCTTGGTATATGTTTGTATTGCAAGTAGTTCTTGTTGTTGTCGTGGGCTTCAGGTAGTCTACGAACTCCATAGAGTCAAGGTCTATAGATCAACCTCCGTAATGGAGGCAGCTATTGGAGAATAAACAAGTTGTGTGACCCCTTCTTGGTATATGTTTGTATTCTAAGTAAGTTTTTGCTTTTGTCATTGGTGCACGGTAGTCTACGAACTCCAGAAAGTAAAGGTCTATGGGTCAACCTACGTAATATAGGCAATTATCGGAGAATAAACAAGTTGTGTGACCTCTTCTTGGTATATGTTTGTATTCCAAGTAGTTCTTGTTGTTGTCGTGGGCTCCAGGTAGTCTACGAACTCCATAGTTTCAAGATCCGTGGATCAACCTCCGTTATGGAGGCAGCTATTGAAAAATAAACAAGTTGTGTGACTCCTAGTTAGTATATATTTGTATTCCGAGTTGTTGTCGTGGGTTCCAGGTAGTGTACGAACTCCATAGAGTCAAAGTTTGTAGATCAACCTCCGAAATGGAGGCAGCTATTGGAGAATAAACAAGTTGTGTGACCCCTTCTTGGTATATAACTGTATTCCAAGTAGTTTTTGTTGTTGTCGTGGGCTCCAGGTAGTCTACGAACTCCATAGAGTCGAGGCCTGGGGATCAACCAACGTAATGGAGGCAGTTATTGAAAAACAAACAAGTTGTGTGACCCCTTATTGGTATATGTTTGTATTCCAAGTAGTTCTTGATGTTGTCGTGGGCTTCAGGTAGTCTACGAACTCCATAGAATCAAGGTCCATGGGTCAACCTCCGTAATGGAGGCAGCTATTGAAGAATAAACAAGTTGTGTAACCCCTTTTTGGTAAATGTTTGTATTCCAAGTAGTTTTTGTTTTTGTCATTGGTGCCAGGTAGTCTACGAACTTCATTGAGTCAAGGCCTGTGGATCAACCTCCGTAACGGAGGCAGTTATTTATTGTTATTTATTGAAAAATGAACAAGTTGTGTAACCCCTTCTTGGTAAATGTTAGTATTCCAAGTAGTTCTTGTTGTTGTCGTGGGCTCCAGGTAATCTTCAAACTCCATAGAGTCAAGGTCTGTGGATCACCTTCCGAAACGGAGGCAGTTATTGAAGAATAAACAAATTGTGTGACTTCTTTCTGATATATGTTTGTATTTCGAGTAGTTCTTGTTGTAGTCGTGAATTCCAGGTAGTCTACTCCATAGAATTAAGGTCGGTGTATCAACCTCTTCAATGGAGGCAGTTATTTGAAAACAAATAAGTTGTGTGGCCCCTTCTTGGTATATGTTTGTCTTTAAAGTAGTTCTTTTTGTTGTCGTGGGCTCCGTAATAGACGTAGTTATTGAGCATTAAACACTTTTTGTGACCCCTTTTTGGTACAGTAATATCCCGATTTTTTCAATCCTAGTAAATTTTGGGGGGATGAAATAGAAAAAGGCAAAATACGTGAAAGGAACCTGTAATTTCTTGTCGAACAGGCTTACAAAATTGTTGACAGATTCTCTGTAATGATCCATAATAAACCACAGGTGGTGAAAGTTATTTCATGAAATTTATTGTTTTCGGTATTATTTGAAAACAATAGAAACGACAAAAAAAAATTAAAAACTTTTGTGGTGATAAAATCGGGTCGAAAACGTGGTAAAATCGGGGTCGACAAAATCGGGTAAATACTGTATATGTTCGCATTCCATGTGGTGCATGTTATTGGCATGGGTTCGAAGTAATCTACGAAATTCGTAGAGTTAGGGCCTGCTGATTAACCTCCGTGATGAAGCCATTTCACTATGGGGGATCCCCATACAAGCGAGCGGTCAAAAATAAAATTGGACTTTTCAAGTGATTTTCCACTTTGCTTTAGCTGTGTATGGTCGAAATAGCATGAATATATAATTTCTAACACCTTTAGGGATCGTCTATGAATTACGTAATATTTTTTTCATAAATTCGATTAACGTGACAAAGCAATCCAATTTAGGAAGTTTAATTTTATATGTTTTCTTGAGGAGAAGGAAGGGGTTGTACAAAAACTAAGTACAGCAATTTATGGACATCATGGAACCTCCCCTTCTCCATCCTCATTTGTGGACTGTCGTCTATATATTTTTGTATATTTTTTGCGGAAGGTAATCATTTTTGTGGGAAGAAAGTAACAAAACGCCTCCCCTACCAATAAATCTAATAACTTTCATTGCTCTAAATCTGAAGTTGGCGGCGAGAGAACCGAATTAATGTTAAAAGACATTAATTTCATGACATTCAGTGATATTTTTTGTTCTTACTCTCATGCCTCACAATTTGTATTTAGAACAATCTGTTTGACAAAGTACTAGGTTCTGAAGGATCCTAAAGCATTAAATGTTAATCAAAGAATCAGAAGTCAAGAACGAGTAAAGTACGAGACACTGAAGACGTCCTAACAGGTCGAAATACGTATATGTAGAACTAATACGAGTTGGTGGAATAAAATGGAATTTTACTAAACTCGTCTTATGACAGTGAAAACATTCCACTAAAAAATAGTTAAACAATTTTCTTAAAGAATCAGAATTGGAAATAACTTTTGAAAAAGGGTATTAGCAAATTAGAAATCGCAATCCCATGACATTTGTACAAGTTATTCAAAAATAAATGAGAATAATATATTCTCAAAAATGTGAACATTCATTCATTCCACAATGCTCCATTGTTCCGAAAAGCAAATTTCTTTCAATTTGAATAACAACACTATTTAAATTATTTTTGATTTGTTTTCATGATTTCTACAAGTTATATATAGCATCATTCTTTTCTGTGTGAAGGTTTAAATCTTTAATGATATTTTCTTCAATTCCATCAACGATGGAAGATGACATGAATTCATCTAAAGTATCAGAGGATAAAGAACTTTTAAAAATCTTCAAATATTACAAAATTACGCATGGCATAAGAATAACTAAGTGAATTTTTTTCCAATGTCTCCTCGTTATCCAAATCGAGCTTAAAATAGATCTGATTCATGTAAGGCACGAAGAAAAATGTCAACATTTGCCTCTCTTGATCATTTTCTTGCATTATGAGTTCTAAATTTCTTCTTTTTTTATATTGACTTTCCGCTGGTTGTTCAGCCAGTGAACCTCAAAGTGTAGATGAGTGAATAAATATTTCCCTACCTTTAGCCAGACATTCATGAACACTAGCAAGAATTTCATACTCTCCGTACTAACTAAGATATTGTTCGTCTTTACTTTTGCAATAAACATGTCAGGAATTATTGATTCCATGAGATTTATAAATATTTACATACTATGAAACCTCATATTTAGTTCTCCATCAGTAGCTAATGAATAGCTCAGAAAAATAGGTTTAGGGAAATGACTCAAACCACTCAAGCCCCAAACGCAATTCAGCGGAATGGCGACGGAACCAGTAAAATTTGACAGGAAATATATAAATTCCGTTACAGCTACCGTTGTGATGTATGGGTTCGGGGGTGGTATTCATTCTCTCCTTTGAAAAGTTCAAAAACTTGTTATAAATAAAGTCGAAGTTATTACCAATACATGTATTTTGACCATACCCTTTGAGCCCATAGTTCAGTCTGGCCCATTTTCAATAGGAAACGATGGGACTAGATTTCCCGTCGAATGAAACTTGTTGCGAGAAAATCGTACACAAATAAGCGTCTAAATGGCGATTTGCGCACATACATACAGACGCGCATGCACACACATACAGACATCACCTCAATTCTTCGAGCTGAGTTAGTTGATATATACCACTACGGATCTCCGGGCCTTCTATCAAACATTCGTTTTTGGAATGAGCATTAACCTTGGAGTACGAGAGAGGCAAAACACAGTAAAAAAATAAATGAAAAAAATCAAAGTGATTTAACTCCTGTTAATTGCAAATACTGGCAAAGAAATTATTTCGGGAAATTTTAGTCGAAGCTTCGTCCTTGATGTGCATCATAAAAGAACCCGGGATTTCTGAGGAAAAAAGTTCTTCACTATCAAAGTTGAAAATAGCGTCGTTTTGGAAAAAATATTGTTTCCGCATTTTTTCATTTTTTTCACAATGTAACCATTAGTTTTTGCATACCATTTTAAAGCTTATACAATTACCTTTGTAATGATGTATTAACATTAAAGAAAAACATTAAGAAAATATTTCAATAAATAGTTGAAAGTAAAATATTTTTTCAGGAAATTTGTTAACTTTTTTACCCATTTCTGACTTTGACACCTTATATCTTTGGAACTAGTGCACCTAGAGACTTCAAATTCAGAATTTCTCTTAATTAGAGTATTGACAATGGAGAGAAAATATTTTAAAATAATTCGGAAGACATGACATTTTCGATTAATGACCGCCCGAAATCCTATAGTGCATTTATCGAAAAAATAACAAGCTGTGCAACCTCATCTGAGTGAATGTATGCATTCCAAGAAGCTTTAGTTGTTTCCATGGTAGTCAAGGTGTCTCTATGGGGAAACATTATTTTTCAAAAATCAGTATCTCTGAAACACCCACCACGTGAAAGTAGATGCTCTTCTCTTTCATATAGTGGGTAAACTAAAATGTTCTATCGGGGGACCTAGAACAATTTTTATTTTTTCACTATTTTTGGTGCAAATTCCATAGAAATCTCAAATGATTTAACCCCTCAAAAATGTATGGAAAAATGACCCCCGAAGAAAATTTCAAAAATGCACCTTCGTGAAAGAGGAAAACCTATACTTTCGTGTAGTAAGTGTTTTAGAGATACTGATTTTTTGAAAATAAGCCTCTTCGGACAAACACACCGTGTAGTAGGAACTATGTATGAACTCGATACAGTTATGATTTGCAGATTAACCCCGAACGGGAGGCTGTTGGTATTCGTTTGCATTCCAAATAGTTAAAGTTTGTGTCATTAGCTCTAGGCAGTTATTGCCAAGGTGTGCAACCTCATTTTGGTATATTCGCATTCCAAGTAGTTCTTATTGTCATGGGTTCCAGGTAGTATACTAACTTCATTCATATCACGTACGAAACTGTTTACTCCTTGGAAATGCAAAATGTGTATAAATTGGAACGAGATAATTTCACGATAAAAACGTAAGGAAAAAACGGCGCTATATTAGATCATGTACCGTGTTACCGCCTTACCTTACCTTACCATGTTACCGCGTGTAAGCCTAGAAGCCTTACTCCATAAATTTCTAGGATGGCAATTAGCATATGCCATGAACGCATTTTATTCTATGGACCACAAAGGAAAAGTACCACATTTAAAACAGATTGATATATCTCTGGTTAAGCATGTAGATCCAAACGTCTTACTTCCGGGTTTTCCTGGATGACCATGAAAATTTGAAATAACGCATTCTATTCTACGTACCATAAAGGGCATGTTCAACTCTTCAAACAGGCCAAACGATCTCTAGTTAAGCGTGCAGGCCTTTTCCAGGGTTTTCTTGGATGACCTTGGATGGACGCATTCTATTATTTGTACCACAAAGGGGTTGTACCACTTTTAAAACAAGTCGAAAGATCTCTGGTTACGCGTGTAGATCTTAAGGCGTATTCCAAAGTTTTCTTGGATGACTATGAACCTATGCAATGGACGCATTCTATTCTATGTGCCACAAAGGGGTTGTACCAATTTTGAAACAAGCCGAAACAGCTCTGGTTACGCGTGTAGATCTAAAGGTCTATTCTAGAGTTTTCTTGGATCACCGTGAACCTATGCAATGGACGCATTCCATTCTATGTACCACAAAGGGGTTGTACCACTTTTGAAACAAGTCGAAAGATCTCTGGTTACGCGTGTAGATCTCAAGGCCTATTCCAAAGTTTTCTTGGGTGACTATGAACCTATGCAATGGACGCATTCTATTCTATGTGCCACAAAGGGGTTGTACCAATTTTGAAACAAGTCGAAAGATCTCTGGTTACGCGTGTAGATCTTAAGGCGTATTCCAAAGTTTTCTTGGATGACTATGAACCTATGCAATGGACGCATTCTATTCTATGTGCCACAAAGGGGTTGTACCAATTTTAAAACAAGCCGAAAAAGCTCTGGTTACGCGTGTAGATCTTAGGGTCTATTCCAGAGTTTTCTTGGATCACCGTGAACCTATGAAATGGACGCATTCATTCTATGTACCACAAAGGAGTTGTACCACTTTTGAAACAATCCGAAAGTGCTCTGGTTACGCGTGTAGATCTTAAGGCGTATTCCAAAGTTTTCTTGGATGACTATGAACCTATGCAATGGACGCATTCTATTCTATGTGCCACAAAGGGGTTGTACCAATTTTGAAACAAGCTGAAAGAGCTCTGGTTACGCGTGTAGATCTAAAGGTCTATTCCAGAGTTTTCTTGGATCACCGTGAACCTATGCAATGGATGCACTCCATTCTATGTACCACAAAGGGGTTGTACCACTTTTGAAACAAGCCGAAAGATCTCTGGTTACGCGTGTAGATCTTAAGGCGTATTCCAAAGTTTTCTTGGATTACTATGAACCTATGCAATGGACGCATTCTATTCTATGTGCCACAAAGGGGTTGTACCAATTTTGAAACAAGCCGAAAGAGCTCTGGTTACGCGTGTAGATCTTAGGGTCTATTCCAGAGTTTTCTTGGATCACCGTGAACCTATGAAATGGACGCATTCATTCTATGTATCACAAAAGAGTTGTACCACTTTTGAAACAATCCGAAAGTGCTCTGGTTACGCGTGTAGATCTTAAGGCCTATTCCAGGGTTTTCTCGGATGACCATGAACCTATGCAATGGACGCATACTATTCTATGTGCCACAAAGGGGTTGTACCAATTTTGAAACAAGCCGAAAGAGCTCTGGTTACGCGTGTAGATCTCAGGGTCTATTCCAGAGTTTTCCTGGATCACCCTGAAACTATGCAATGGACACATTCTATTATTTGTACCACAAAGGGGTTGTACCACTTTTGAAACAAGTCGAAAGGTCTCTGGTTACGCGTGTAGATCTTAAGGCGTATTCCAGAGTTTTCTTGGATCACCGTGAACCTATGCAATGGACGCATTCTATTCTATGTACCACAAAGGTGTTGTACCACTTTTGAAACAAGTCGAAAGGTCTCTGGTTACGCGTGTAGATCTTAAGGCGTATTCCAGAGTTTTCTTGGATCACCGTGAACCTATGCAATGGACGCATTCTATTCTATGTACCACAAAGGTGTTGTACCAATTTTGAAACAAGCCGAAAGAGCTCTGGTTACGCGTGTAGATCTTAGGGTCTATTCCAGAGTTTTCCTGGATCACCGTGAACCTATGCAATGGACGCATTCATTCTATGTACCACAAAGGAGTTGTACCACTGTTGAAACAAGTCGAAAGATCTCTGGTTACGCGTGTAGATCTTAAGGCATATTCCAGAGTTTTCTTGGATGACCGTGAATCTATGCAATGGACGCATTCTATCCTATGTACCACAAAGGGGTTGTACGACTTTTAGAACAAGCTGAAAGAGCTCTGGTTACGCGTGTAGATCTTAAGGCGTATTCCATAGTTTTCTTGGATCACCGTGAACCTATGCAACGGACGCATTCTATTCTATGTACCTCAAAGGAGTTGTACCACTTTTGAAACAAGCCGAAAGAGATCTGGTTACGCGTGTAGTCTTAAGGCCTTTTTCAGAGTTTTCTTGGATCACCGTGAACCTATGCAATGGACGCATTCTGTTCTATGTACCACAAAGGGGTTGTACCAATTTTGAAACAAGCCGAAAGAGCTCTGGTTACGCGTGTAGATCTCAGGGTCTATTCCAGAGTTTTCCTGGATCACCCTGAAACTATGCAATGGACACATTCTATTATTTGTACCACAAAGGGGTTGTACCACTTTTGAAACAAGTCGAAAGGTCTCTGGTTACGCGTGTAGATCTTAAGGCATATTCCAGAGTTTTCTTGGATGACCGTGAATCTATGCAATGGACGCATTCTATCCTATGTACCACAAAGGGGTTGTACGACTTTTAGAACAAGCTGAAAGGGCTCTGGTTACGCGTGTAGATCTTAAGGCGTATTCCATAGTTTTCTTGGATCACCGTGAACCTATGCAACGGACGCATTCTATTCTATGTACCTCAAAGGAGTTGTACCACTTTTGAAACAAGCCGAAAGAGATCTGGTTACGCGTGTAGTCTTAAGGCCTTTTTCAGAGTTTTCTTGGATCACTGTGAACCTATGCAATGGACGCATTCTATTCTATGTGCCACAAAGATGTTGTACCAATTTTGAAACAAGCCGAAAGAGCTCTGGTTACACATGTAGATCTCAGGGTCTATTCCAGAGTTTTCCTGGATCACCCTGAAACTATGCAATGGACACATTCTATTATTTGTACCACAAAGGGGTTGTACCACTTTTGAAACAAGTCGAAAGGTCTCTGGTTACGCGTGTAGATCTTAAGGCGTATTCCAGAGTTTTCTTGGATCCCCGTGAACCTATGCAATGGACGCATTCTATTCTATGTACCACAAAGGTGTTGTACCAATTTTGAAACAAGCCGAAAGAGCTCTGGTTACGCGTGTAGATCTTAGGGTCTATTCCAGAGTTTTCCTGGATCACCGTGAACCTATGCAATGGACGCATTCATTCTATGTACCACAAAGGAGTTGTACCACTGTTGAAACAAGTCGAAAGATCTCTGGTTACGCGTGTAGATCTTAAGGCATATTCCAGAGTTTTCTTGGATGACCGTGAATCTATGCAATGGACGCATTCTATCCTATGTACCACAAAGGGGTTGTACGACTTTTAGAACAAGCTGAAAGAGCTCTGGTTACGCGTGTAGATCTTAAGGCGTATTCCATAGTTTTCTTGGATCACCGTGAACCTATGCAACGGACGCATTCTATTCTATGTACCTCAAAGGAGTTGTACCACTTTTGAAACAAGCCGAAAGAGATCTGGTTACGCGTGTAGTCTTAAGGCCTTTTTCAGAGTTTTCTTGGATCACTGTGAACCTATGCAATGGACGCATTCTATTCTATGTACCACAAAGGGGTTGTACCACTTTTGAAACAAGCCGAAAGAGCTCTGGTTACGCGTGTATATTTTAAGGCCTTTTCCAGAGTTTTCTTGGATGACCATGAACATATGCAATGGTTGCATTTTATCCAATGTATCACAAAACAAAGGTCCAAGCTCCAGGAGGTTCTCGAAAAACTTTAAAGCCTTGAAAATAATAATGAACGTCTTACTGTGCGTCATCAAGGATCTTTACCACTTATGACTTCTTGATTTCTTGGCGTACCAAGAACATCTTGAGGCCTCAGCCTTCAAACAATGGGACGACCATGATAACGAAAACAATTTGGACGACCCTAATACCGAAATAGGTAAAAGACACATCTTAAGACTAAAAGTGTGTTAAATATCAAACTTTGCTTACCTTAAAGATTGCAAACTTTTTTTACGCTCCAAATTCCAAATAGCGCTCCCTCCTTTTACGCTCAAAATCACAAATAACGCTCCCTCTTTTTACGCCCTAAATTCGAAATAACGCTCCCTCTTTTTACGCTCTGATTCAATTTACGCTCCCCCGTTTTGGGCGCAAAAAGAGGTTTTGCAGTACTAGATTTAAAATAGTCCGATAAATCTTAAAGTGACGGGTGTAGATTTTAAGGCCTAACTCCAGGGGTTTCTTGAATGACCCAGAATCTCTTACGATGGTTCATTCTATTCTAACCATCCAAAAGGATGGTGTTACGCGTGTAGATCAGAGGACCTAACTCCAGGGATTTCTTGGGTGACCGAAAACCTCTGCCGTTGACTTATTCTATTCTTCACATCCAAAAGGGCATGTACCACATTTAAAACAGTCCGATTGATCTTTAGTTACGCTTGTAGATCTGAGGACGAAACTCCATGGATTTCTTGGATGACCGAAAACCTCTGCCGTTGACTTATAATATTCTACATCTACACATCCAAAAGGATTTATTGGATGCCCAAAAATCTATGCTGAAAAAAACTCGCATCTATTCTTGCTTTTTTTTCTATTCTTCAATTTCACTCCTTGCACCTTGCACCTCTCACGTCTCGTTTTTCACTTCTCACATCCCATTTATCAATTGTCATATTTCTCTTCATGCTTTTTTACTCATTTCTCACAAAGTATCTCGCTTACTACTTCTCCCTTTCTACTACTTGCTTCTCGCTTTTCACTGATCACATCTTATTTCGCACTTTTTGCTGCTTGCCTTTCGCTTCTCACTTCTCAATTCTCATTCTTTTTTCTTGCTTCTCCCACCTCACTCCTCAGTTCTCATATCCCAAATCCAGCTTACAATTCATGATTGATTATAAAACTATTTAGGGCTTTTTAGTCGAATTCTGAATTCCTACTTCTCACTTGTTGTTTCTCACTTCTCATCACTCATAACTTCTCACTCATCACTTTTCACTTTTATTTTATCACTTTTCAATTTTTACTTTTTAACTTTTTAATTGATAATATTTTAAAAATAAATTATTATCGGCACACGCCCTTCTCAAACAATGACATCCATAGTCAAGCACATTAGATGGGCGCGTTTTACCCTGCATGCAGAAGTTTTAATAAAATGTATGTTTTTCTATGAAAAATGTAGTAAAGTTAACTTTTTAGTAAGTTGGCACAATCTTTACTAATTTGTTTTTCCAGACATGTGCAAAGATTATTGAAAAAATGTTTTTATCTACTGGAAAATCCTTAAGGGAACGGAAGCTTAAATTTTATCAAAAAGCGGAAAAAAACAAATTTATTTTTAAAAATTTTATTATAAATGTCTTGACTATTATTTTTAATTTGTTGATCTAAAAACATGTTTAGGCGCCAGCTGCCATCGGTTTTGTAACTTAATTTAGCCTAATAACCCAGAAAATGCAATGGCTCGTATTAGCTGACTGGCGCATTTTAAACCTAGTTCCCTACCTAGCTTACGACACGATTCACCAGCATAATTTTAGTTTTCGGTTGATCGTCATTTCCTTTAGCTCTTTTGCTATCAATATTATTTTTTCCCATCGAGAATATTCTCATCGTATACCGTCGTGCGGGGCTTCTTTTGAAAAATCAGGGGCTACTTTGGACATTTTAAAACAAGAATTTTAACGAATCGGGTGTCTTGTTGATAGTTGGATGGCAACTTTCTGTTTCAAATTTGGTATTTTTTCCGTTTATTTTTTTCAAAAAATCAAAAATCCAAAATCCCCGGAATCAAAAGAAGCCCTGCACGACGGTACCCGAACTTTCGGAAATTCGACAGCTTTTAGATTAGGTAATCCTGATCCATGTGCTTCTTCCAGCACTGGGAGAGCTGCAGCTGCTCGTTCGGTCGCTGCAGTATCACCCAGACCACCTATTTCAGGTACAAACATTTTTACCCTTCTCTAGCTCGCGGTAAACTTTTCAATAGCAGGTGACCCCTCCAACTGGGTCTCAAGGCCGGCTTACTACTGGGCAATCGGAGGGGCTTCGCGAATAACGTGCAGTTTATTGGCACCTTTCTCGTGTTAGTTGAAAATGAATTCTATTGTGGATGAAAATTATGGGTTTATTAAATATACGGCGGGGTGGTGGTAGTAGTCGGAAGGAGAATCTGGTGGATCGGATAGCAGATCGTCTTGGCTTGACGGTACGATCTGCTTCTCACGCAAGCGTCTTCCCACTTTGGCTTACATCGACAGAGCCCAGGACGATACCATAATGACTCTGGCGAGAGGGGTCCTCTTTTACGGTTAGGGCACCGATTCGGGCACGAGGAATCGCTCTTTGATGAATTATAGCCGCGCACGACGTTTTGATGTCCTTTACGGTTTAATGCTTCAGAGATGTCTTTTCAGTCTTGACAATATCAAAACACTGTTATTTAATCTTGTCCAACGTTTCGGTCCGGTTGGGACCTTCCTCAGGGACTTAATTCTTACAGGTTTGATTGGTTGAGCAGAACCACAGTTGAGGATAAACCTGTCAGAATTGAGTCCCTGAGGAAGGTCCCAAACGGACCGAAACGTTGGACAAGATTAAATAACAGTGTTTTAATTTTGTCAAGACTGAAAAGCCATCTCCGAGGCATTAAACTAGAGTCGAAATTAATAGCTTTACGGTTAAGGCGTAGTGGCCAGCTAGGGACCACTAGGCCGATCGTGTGCTTCGCCAACCGTAGGCTGGCACACAAAATGGAGTTGTACCGTGAGGTACCACAAAAGGTCCTGTTAGGGTACCGGGGAAAACGTTTAACAAATGCCGTACTGATTGAACTTAATCTCACACCCGTATATTTCTACCACTCACTTAATCACTTGGACACTTTAACAATTTACTTCTTTCGATCCGAAGCACACGAACGCCAGAACTAAAGTCAGGGATGGCGGAATCTGATTGCGCCTCAATCACTCCCAAGATGGGATTTTTCTTTTATTACCACCCCCTTTTGTTCCTCGATTTGCGCGCGCCTGCATGTCGTGTTGTTGCACCCATTAATGTTCAACATGTCTCCTCTTTGTACCCACACTACTGTTATACAGTTCAAATTTACAAAAAAAAAACTAACGCTACTAACATTTTTTTTTATTTTATTAACATTACTAACCCAACACTTAACAACCTTAGAAACGTAACAATAATTAAAAAAAAAAACCCTGATTAATCCACCTAGTGGTGTTGGTGCCTTTCTCGTGTAAAAATAATACTAAAAAATATGAGTGAGTGTTTTTTAGCGTGTTTTGCGCATAGAAAATAGTATTTTGGCCCTAACTTCTGATCCCATAGTCCAATCTGGCCAATTTTCAATAGCAACCATTGGGACAGGATTCTCAGTCGAATGGAACTTGTTTCGAGCCAATGCTAAGTTCCAAAAAGTGTGTCTACAAAATTTTGTACACATACACACAAACAGACATCACCTCAATTCGTCGAACTGAGTCGATTGGTATATAACACTATGGGTCTCCGAGCTTTCTATCAAAAGTTTGGTTTTGGAGTGATCATATAGCCTTTACGTATACTTTGTATACGAGAAAGGCAAAAAAATCCATTCAGTATATTTGAGCCAGGTTATTAACACTTTCTTCAAAAAGAGAATGTTCTCACTGAAAGAATTTTAAATTCATCAAAATGTATTGTTGATAGAACATTTGATTGCATCTATGGAGAGGGACTTCATTTCGACAGAAGGACGCGGAATACCTATGTTTTACTATAGTAGCTACTCACAATTGCGTATAGTGTCATCCGGTTCGACAAACACATCCTCCACGTCGAAGCGCAGGCACAGGTCTTTCCACACTTGTTCCGCGCTGAAACCAATGCTGCCCAGATACCGATGGAAACTTTGCACCTCGCTCAGGTTCATAATTTCCAGCTTTATTTGCGAGTAATCTTCGCTGGAAACATAGTCAAAGGCGTTCTCCACCTCAACATCGTAGTGGTAGTAGTACTGCATCAGCGTTTGCACGTCGTCAAACGGAATCAGGTCGATAAAGTCCATTATATCTTGCTGCAGGTGGTGCGGCGGTTGCTCCTCGATGTGCCGAATCGTCGGCAACTGATAGCCAAATATTTGCATCGTTGCCGGCAACGATGATAGGAAGGACAATAGCGTTGCGAGCGCTGCAACCACTACGGTCGATGAAGTTCTGGCCGTTGATAGGAACGTGCTCCTTCTCTTCATGATTAGTTCGGGTAATTAATTTACACAGGCCGTGTCCCCTAATTGAGACTCGTGGAAATTGGCGGCGTTGGAGATGATGGTCTTTTCTCAAAATATACTTTGGTTAACGAAATCACGTGTCATTCATGTTTGCACTGTCTGTCAAACTTGACTAGAGATGATCATAGTATAAAAACAAGTGTCGATTAAGAATGATTATTTCTTCGGTGTCACCCTTCAGGACACCCGCGTGAACTCCAGGAAAACAGCACCAAACTGCAATTTCATTTGATCTTTCAACACAGTCCGACTAAAGCAGGACTACACCTGGACTTGGACGAATTTTCACACCGCTCAAAACGCTTTCTCCTGAAATCAAATAAACTTCTCGCGAACGACTCCATCAACGGACTGAAAATTCCCCCTCGCGAGAGTTTATTGGATCTGATACAAAATTTGCGCTTCACAGTGGGTTAGAACACTTTTTAGAACGAAGAAAAATGTGAACTTTCTATAGCGTAGGATGGCTTTGGGACAGTTGATTGAATGGCGTTTAGTCAAATGTCATTTAAGCGAAAGGATATTTAGTCGAAGGGACATTTAGTCGAATGGACAGATAGTCGAACGGACAATTGGGCGAATGTACATTTAGTCGAAAGGACATTTTGTCGAATGAATATTTAGTTGAATGGACATTTAGTCAAATATTGAAAGTAAACTTTAGCATGATAGGTAATTTAGTAAAATGAATAATTGGTCAATGGATTTTTAATGTGTGTAGATAATTATTTTAAGGTTTTTAGTGGAATTTCTTCACTTGTCATAAGACGAGTTAGTACTATCCCATTTAATTCCACCACTTGATAGTAACTTTACAGATACGTATTTTGATCGTCTTCGGTATCTCGAACTTGACTCGAATTGAAGAAACTGTTTTCTGCTAATACTATAAACCTAGCAAATTAAATTAGAATTTAAGTTTTAACTAGCTTTATGACAAATAGATTTTCGTATAAACTCGATTAAATAATCCCAAGATACATGGACGAATTGATTGGAAGAATTCAAGGACGTGTGAAAGTTTAATCAGCAGCGGAAGAAACAAATATGGGAGCTAATGAGGATTTTTCAATTGAACAAACAGAATCTTCTGGAGATATTCATGCATCATTTAGTTTTTAATTATTATTTACTAGTTTCTTATTTTCAAATATTCATTCAACGAAATGTCATTCGATGAAATGTATCACGATACAATTAAAAATCTGTTTTCGACTAAATGTCCGTAGGATTAAATGTTCTACGTCTCTGGACTGGACTAAACATTCATATTCGACTAGATGTCCATTCGAAATAATGTCCTTCTGTCCAAATGTTACTAAATGCTATTGACGAAAAGTCTTCATAGACTCTAAAGATCTCTCCAAACAAAAAAAATCAACTTGAATTAGTTAATAAAAAGTCATAGAATAAGCACTGTCATCGGTGTGATCCATGATAGCAACAGATTGGAGTAAAGAAGACTAAATAACTAAATAATTGGAGTAAATATTTATGGATTTGGCTGAAATTTATACAGATATACAATTGGTTAATAACCCCTTCGGAAGTGCAAACGTTTGAGGCAAATAAAACTTGTATCTGCCCCAGTGTGCCCTTGCCACATGATTCATAATGGACCCTGTCGCTCTCAAGTGCGTCGTTGATTGAATTTAAATTGGTCCCAGGTCGGATATAGTCTGGATCTGCGTGATCCACTCGGGCTGCTAAATTTGTAAATAAGTCGTAACCGAGACGTTACCGTCGACAGGGACTGAATGAATAGTTGTCGGTGGATAGACACTCGCTACTACGTCCCAACCGACCAATGACGTCGACGGCGACGACGACAACCAACGACGTGATGATTCGATTATCCAATTTATGAGAAGTAGCAATTTGGGGGTACGGATGTTGCAGTTATGTGTCTTACCGAGTGTAAATAAATAGCGGAAACATGCCCTCTGTACTGGGCCGACTGCAATTTCGAAGGGCAATCAAATCTACAGAATTCATCGCCAGTGCTAATTGAAAGTACTTCCTAATTGGATTACTTTTGGGATGCCTGGGATCCCAGCATCGCACAGAAGGGGGGTACGGAAATGCAACTACATTGGGTAGGCCCTACTGAACTTTCTGTCTGGCATGTGTTGTCGTCGTCACAATGTGAGATAACGACAGGAGAGCAATTAAATTGGCCAACGCCGTCGAAGCGTTTTCTGACTGAAGGTATTATAACTGGTCATCGTTTTCAATTTAGTTTTGTTGCTTCACATCGATCATGTGTGTGACCAGATTTTCATAAATCAGGAACGGAATTGTGGACCGACCGACTTTTTGGAAAATTTTGATTACTTTCACGTGTGAAGATATTTGTCTATGAGAACAGTGAAATGCATTCTCCTCTTCTTCTTATTGGCATTACATCCTCACACTGGGACAGAGCCGCCTCGCAGCTTAGTGTTCATTAAGCACTTCCACAGTTATTTACTGCGTGGTTTCTAAGCCAGGTTACCATTTTTGTATTCGTATGTGATGAGGCTAGCACGATGATACTTTTATGTCCAGGGAAGTCGAGACTATTTCTAACCGTCTGCGTCTTACCGCACGGCTAAGGAGGGTCCCTTGAAATGCATTAAGACTTCTATTATAGGAGTGTTGTATTCGCGTCGTTGTTGTTACAAACCTTCCAGCTGGTGAAGTAATGCACACAGGTCCCGTTGGAGCTTTTTTTATTGATCTAAATATTTTTTTCCGCAGTGAATAATGGAGGTGTTGCTCTTCCCAGACCTCGAATGTACTTGCCGACAGATAGTTTTTGGTAATATTCGATAGATAGCAGTGAAGTTTGTGCACCAGCCCATTAATGCCAAACGTTGTCAGGCGATTCCACAGCAGAAGATTTGATTGCTTTTCAAAACGCGTGGTTAACCCTGAGAGAAAGCTGATGGGACGGTAGCTTCTAGAAAAAGCAGGATCCTTTCCAGCCTTCCGAATAAGGATGAGTTTCGGTGACTTTCAGGGTGAGGGAAATAGATTATTCAACGCCATTGATTGAATGCCAGTGCTAGGAAATGTGCAAATAGTGGAGCTTGACTGCCAAGTTTAAAAAAAATGGAGCCTTAATATTCTTGGATGATTTGGTATAGTGCGACTGTTCGTTATTTGCGTTGGGATCTGCACTTTTTCTGAGAAGATGTTGATAATCAAAAATGTTGATTGCATGCTCATCAAAGCCAGCTTCCTGCAAACTATTTTGTCGGAGAACAAAAGAGTTGACAAAGTATCGACCCATCTTCACTTCACAGCGCCGCGCCGCCGTCGCCAGTCAGTTTGCCACGACGATGGTTCATCGCAGTAAAACAAAAAAAAACTTGAGTCGAGTCCAGTAAATTATGAAACACCTAAGAAGGCCTTACAGTTGAGAACGAAATACGGATCTGTAAAGCAATACAACGTGGTTGGAACTAAAACCTAGATCATTTAGAAATGGGGCACTTTATTTCAGAGACAGTGGCGTTCCTAGTGGTCTGATATGCAAGTTTTTCACAGCGTTTCGTAATTACTATACCATTCTATTTTTTACAGTTTGAAACTATGTAACGTGGTTTCAAAATATTCACCATTCAGGAAGAGAAACGATAAATAATTCTGCACAGTCCTGCAAAATCAATCTTCGTCAAAGCCGGATTTCACCCTACATTCAGTCCCATGATGACCCATTTACGCAAGGAAGTGCTACAATGGTACTACAATATTGGAGTCCAGTTCATCCCAAAAAATCTGAATCCATAAAATTGTCCTTAGTTCCATACAATCGAGTAATTTTGGGTGATTATTAACCAGAAACTGAAGATGAAGGGAGTAGTCACCACTGACATTATTGGCCTATGAAGAATTGGTGGAATCAGCTAGCTAAAATTATGACTAGAGAAGGTGTGCGCCGACTGACAAGCGGCATCAACAGGAAACTGCGAGAATTTCTTCGAAAAAACGATGCATGGTTCGTTTCAGCCATTCATATGAAATAAAATAATATGACTTTTGTCCCATTCTTAGAAAGTTTTTCGATCAAACTAAAAAATACACGCTTTCAAAAGTGCCCCATTTCTAAATGATCTGGTCTTTAATTGGAAAAGTACTAAAATCGTCTTATTATAGTTCATAAATGTTGTTAAGGTGGAACGCGATAGAATTCAATTTCAAATCTTCCTCAAGTGATGGTGTCTCTAAGTCAGTGTGGTAACATACATTGTCTTGGGTAATGAATAGGTTGAGTGATAAGTTTGTGAGCTTGAATGAGGCTTTATCTAGGGTAACTGTTCCGATCTCCATCTCACTGTACATTAGACTGGCCCAGGAAACAAAAAGTTGTGTAATTCCACGGGGCACCCCCCAGGATTGCGTCTTTGGGTGAGAAAATCAATCTCTGAAAATTTCAGCTTAATCGCTTGTTGCATAAGCTGGCGCATTTGATTTGAAGTTTGTATGGGGATTTCAGCCAAAATGTATAGGAAAATACACCTCCGTCACTCATTCGATCTGGAAATTGGTTCTGATTGCTCGATTGACCTCAGAATTGCAAAAACGGCAGCTGGTATGCTACAGAACAATTTCACAGAACATTGTATGATGATTAAATGAACTTTTATTTAGGTTTCGGCTGATGCGATTCGATCAAAAAATCCAAAAATACACAAATCAGCTCCTAATAAATCAGCCGAAAACTATATAAAAGTTCATTTAATCATCATGCAATGTTCTGTGAAATTGTTCTGCAGCATACCCAGATTAATCCACCTACAGTGAAATTTTGACCCTTCCTTAAATAAAAGGAAATATTTTCAGACTCCTGCAATTAAAACGAGATAAAACTACTCAACCTCCCACGGCGATTGAAAGTGTAAAACAAATTAATTGCCTACCAAAAGGCGGATTCCATGGGTTGAGTGACAACAAAACAAATGATTCCGTACTTACGTCAGGTTGTCTATCTATCAGGCGCTCGTCGGATTGAATAGCTCTTGTAACATGTGGTAACATGGTTGGTTAGATACTATCGTAACGCTGGCAGCATGTATACTCGTAATTTCCAAAAACCATGATATTAATTAATCCAGAACTAATTTAATCAGTCATTGATCTGAACGAAACTCAATAGCGTTCAATAATAACATATATTTTGCCATATGGCTGCCTAATTTTGTAAAATTAATGATGTTTAATACATTAAAAATGAGCGAGATTTATATGGTAGTAAATTTTGGAATTTGCACTCATACGCACACATACATGCATATAAGTGGTCTATTAGCAGGGTTGTAAATATTCGGCAGCACTGGATGATGGTGATGTTTTTTATATCATTTTTCTATTTTCTTCCTGCTTTGAAATCAACCTCACATTCTCGGAGAGGCAGAAAAGTAAACAACAGAACTCACATCACCCACTGCGCCGCGAAGATGAAGTTTACCACAGCAAAATGTACACATTCACCCAGCAAATTGAAAAAATTCACCACGCGTTTAAATGGGGCACTCACAGTCATACGGTAAGGCGCAAACTGAGCAGCCTGTCAGAGCGACTTGTGAGTGGCTGAATGCGAAATTGAATGGTCGGTGTTGGAAATGATTTTTCGGCTGCACCCAGTCGCACTCACCACGGCGGCGATGCAGGCGACTTCAGATTATACTGAGATCCATGTTTTTCACTGCATTGACTGTGAAATATTTCTACCCTGTCTATTAGTATCTCAAAACATGCTCACATTTGTTACCTAGCTTCCACTAAAGAAATTTTTGAAATCCCTTCAAATTTTTACGTTTTTGCTTTTCTGAGAAGGTTTTGTGGTACATGCTTCTATCTGTTCCTCAATTAAAATCAATTGTTTCCTTGAAACAAATCCGAAAAATAAGCATATTTTCATATCATATCACTTGTTGTAATTATATTTTCAATATTAAAGTGAATTTGTTTCAATTGCCATACATTTTATTCCATAATCCAAGAGGTTTTTTGATAGATTAATACACAACACGCCTGCGTAACGCATACAAAGTGAAATTATAGACACTTCCGAAGGAAGGGTCAAAAAAGGTGGTGAAATAAAGTACATCTACCCTAACTAGTTTTTATTTTGAAAACAATTTTTGAATATGACTACTTGGTATATTTCCTTGTAAATTCCTCCAGTTATTCCTCCTTTCCTTAAGCAAAATCACAGAAAGTTAGGAACTGCACAGAATAGATATGTTTGCGTACGTTTTGTCAGTTTTCCCATGGGAGCAGAATCAGCTCTTTACTTTAGGAATTCTTCCGAAATTTCTTACAAAATTTCTCCGAAAATTCCTTCAGATTTTCCATTACGGATTTCTTCAGAAAATCCTTTACGATTTTCTTTCGGAAATTGCTTATGGAATGATTTTTTTTTTTAGGACAATTTCGTTAGGAATTCCTTCGGAGATTCCTAACGGAATTCCTTCGGAAGTTTTTTTAGCAATTCCTCAGGATTTCCAAAGGAATTCCTCAAGAAATTCTATTAGGAGTTTTTTTTTAATTTTTTTAAGCAATGTCCTCGAAAATTTCTTTAAGAATTCCTTTGGAAATTTCTCCTTATGAAATTTCTTCGGCAATTATCCCATGAATTCCCTCAATAAGTTCTTCCAGATATTGCATAAAAGATTTATTCTAAATTTCCCTAAGGAATTTCTTCAGAACTTCTTCCAGCGATTACTTTAAAACATTCTCCGGGAATTCTTCCAGAGCTTCCTGCAGGAATTCCCTCGAAAATGCCTTCATGAGTTCTTTCCGAAATTCTTTCAGTCCTGTGTTGAACTTAGTTTATGATTTTAAAAAGACACTGGTAAAGACTGGGACCCGTAACGCTGGGTAGACACCTTTACGTGGTGTGTTACGGGGTAAGATCTACCAGTTACATTGCCAGCTACAGGCAAATCCTGACCCAACGAATTCCTTCCTCATTATCCAACTCTCGCATTAAGTAAGTACCACATCAACACTTCCTTCCTCTCCCTAGTTACGGTGAAGATATACGTGGCCAGGAGTAGTAATCCTCATGCTTTTATTATGTTTGTCTAAGACTGGAATCAAGGGCCACTCCCCTTCTTGATTTCTGATAGCATTCTAGATAAGGATCTCAAAAGTAAAACATGAGTATCACTAGTATCCAATCTACGAATTACACCGTAACAATGCTAATGCTAACTTTGATAAAGGTGAAGTAAAGAATACGTTGGGAAGGTCGTTGACTATTCCCAACAGATATCATCTTGTAAAGTTGGTTAACTCCAACGATCGTTTTCAATTGATGAGCATGGTTCAGTAGATATATGCGCCAGGCGAACCATGTTCGATTACATTATTTGATTGCCGAGTGGGTGGCGAGATCCTTTGATCCAGTTCAAGGATGCAAGTAGAGAAAAGCAATTGTTGGTTTGAGCGGGAAGGTGTTGGTGGATGCTTGGTGAGACAGATGATGTGAACCTGCGAATCGAGAAGCATCAAAATAGTAGAATGGGCATTTTTTAACTTAGAAAAGCACATATCGGTGAAGATTAAGTTGAGCAGTAGTGGGTTTTATTTTCCCAAATTAGCAACTGGAAAGTTTCGGAAGTTTCAAAACGGAACTATTGATGCCAAACTAGCCTCGAGTTTTTCCGTGCAGCTGAAGTATATAGGTAAACGGTTATAGTGGACGCGTATCCGGAGGTTGCCATTCCGTAGTCATTCACGTGTCTTTGAACGGTGTATCTAGCTACGTTGGTCAATCAAACGGAGCCCCCGGAAGTCTACGATCTGAACCGCCTCCATGTTCGTAATCATATGCACTCCGATATTATCAAATCTGCTGCCACGAGTCCCAGCTGAACGTATTTATCCTTCTAACATCGATGCGGCCACCATTTTCATCGCAAATAGACGCCATCACAAGGAACCTTTGTTCTTCCCATTTGCGATGTACAAGCCCCGACGCTTACAAAGCCCCGCGGCTAGTAACATAAATAGACACCAGTGAATTACCGATCGAGCCCTCCGTCCTACGGCATTATTTGATGGCCGTCGATACGGAATCATATCCACATCACCTTCCTCCCCGTTGACTCGTTCACGTGAATCAGAAGGTTCGAAGTTCTGCTAAAGTAGGTTTATAAAGCAGAAACATGCATGTAAATTTGCAGTTATGCTAGAAAATAAAATAATGTTTTTAACAAAAATCCATAGAAGAATTACCAATTCCTTAAATAATGGAACACATTTGACATATATTTGTTGACAGATGAGTGCTAATGTTTTTCAATGAATCAAGACCTACATTGATTAAAATATGTAAATATTGTCTACCTCTTGAATGTCAAAAAGGCACCCATTCGGCCGCCATTATCGAGCGCAAAATACTGGATACGTGTGGCTTTATTAGTTTTAGGACTACATTTTGTAATGGTGCCAAATATAATAGGTTTGGGTGACGTATATGTTGTGGCCACTATATTGAATCAGTAATATACATGTTACAAGATTTGACAGAATTAAACATCGACAACATGCTCAACTGGTATTGACTGTAAACGTAAGATCCATCCGATTAATATGACTCAAATCTGTGTTAGCATCACCTTGAAGTATTCTACTAACGACCCGTGACCCAAGTTATTAATTTATATCAATTTCAAAAAGTGGTTTTGACCGTTTTTTGAAGATTGGTCCTACTGTGCGCCGTGACGCCGGCGCCGATGATGTGACCGGCGTACAGGTCTAGCGTAAACTTTGATGAGCTCTACTTCTACCATAGCCAGCTCTGTTCTACTAGTTTTCTGATGCTTATGTGAATATGTCGATGAATATTTATTTTGTCAATTCCAGGTACTATGAAATAATTGCATACATAATAAAATGCGTTGATATTAGTGTTAATATTTAATATTATGATTGTGTACATTGAAAGGGAAATTTCTCATGCATTTGAAAATTCAAATAGTAGGCTAGACTTTATTTTGTAAAGATAACTGAATTTGGACATCCCATCAAAGCAAATATGTAAATTATCCGCCATGGTGCGTTGTGATAAGCACAGCTATTCTAACCTTGACGTCGACTGTAATAAAACTGGTTTATTATACCTTTTTACATTACGTTAACAGCTAAAACGTGTTCAACATCTTATTTGCTCTCGGTTTGTTCTTTCATCAAAACAACCATTTCGGATTGCTCAACTCCATTTTTTACGAACGGCTCTGCCGCTTCCGCATCCGGAGCGTCCGTTTGTTTTTCATCGCTCTCTTTCTGTTCCTTATCGTCGAATATTCGGAAATTTTTGGAATGCCACCAGGTGCCAAGGTCGAAGCACGTTCCCACCATGACCAGTGCGGCCGATGTGTAGTTCATAGACGTCCGCAGCGTTTGTCCGTCATACAACCAGCAGTTGCCTTGACTGGAACATGTTCGTCCCCAGAGAACGCACGTCCGATCGATGATCATTCCGAATATGATCGGTGCCGGTAGGAAGGAAAACAATGTATTGATAGCCATCGAAAGACCCAGCGAAATAGCCTTGTCGCGTTCTTCAACGCAGCGTAGACCAACCAAAAAGTTGGCAGCCGATTCCGTGCCACCGATGAATTTGTTCAGACAGACCATCACTATGAACATGTAGAACGGAGTCATGCAGTTTACGGGACAGCTTCCGGAAATTGCCGTTCCTTCCAAGGCTGATGGGTCGAATGAGGTATTGTTGTCAAAATCCATTGATGTTAGAAAAGCGTACGAAGAATTTAAGGAACCTTCTATACAGGAGCAATCTGAATATAGCTGCAACGAATTGAGATATGTCAAATTATGAATATGACTTATGATAGGAAATAATTACAATTGTCCCATTGAGCTGTTTAATTTGTTCTTTACAGCCAGCATGGCATGGTGACATATATGTGTTCCCATCACTCCCACAGATTGGGGCATATTTGACAAAATCACAGTTGCATCCAACGCTACAGCTGACTCCTTGTGAGCTGAAATCAAAATATTTATTCAAAATGTTTATTTAGTCACGAGGAATATATTACTCACTTGCTAACAATTGATGAATTATTTATATCATTGCAACCAAACACGGAGTACATTACTATTAGTCCTGCTGAGCAAATGCTGGTGAAAATATTCCACCCCGTCAATTGCCTGGACGTTGGTTTGATCTTTTGGATTACTGCTCCAGCGATTAAAATTCCCAAAGCAGAGAAAACCAAAGATGTACTTCCGGTTACCATGCTGGAATCAATATCCAAATATTATTCTCTACATTCATATCATCACTTAAAATAACTTACTTAGCTTCGGATGGGGTTAGCCTGTATTGAATTTCAATATATTTAGCTTGGAACAAAAAATACGGCATGTACCCAAAGAAGTAGAAAATACTCGCCGTATTGTTGAACACGTAAGCTTTGTTGGTAATCAACCGCTTTACAGTGAGTAAAAGATCTGAGAATGATGTTTCCGGTTCGAGTTCTTCGACGGTCGCTCCACTTATTCGACTAGCCTGTCGTGACAAAGACTTTCGCTCGGCAGCGCGCGGAAGAATCTTTGGGAATCCAGCTGAAATATCATAAAATTATTTTCACGGTTCATCTTGCTGCCATTGGATAGCTCACCGAAAATAGGAGCCACCAAGAGTAATGATACGCCAAGCGCAATCCAACCCGTCCACCATGCACCAATCCATCTTGGATCCGATGATCCATAACCTGGATCAATGTTTGGAAACACGAAATACCTCAAACACAGAGCAGCCATCGAATAACCCAACATTGGTCCCAGCCTCCTGCCGAAAGCCGACAGGCTGGACAAGAATGGAACTTTCTCTTTCCTCACATTGTCATCCAGGTAGGTTAATCCCAACGTAAAATACAGTGAACTTCCAAGACCGGAGAGGAAGCTTCCCAAAAACAGAAGCAGCTGCGGTCTCAAGTTTCCCATATCAGTTGAGCAGTCGGGTGGCAGCCGATCCATGCTGCACAAGTTATCTGCCGTTCTCGACACACCCACTGTAGTGTTGCCACTATGCTGCATAAGATCATCAATGCTGGGTCCATACATGAAATGCGGCAGCGCGTTCACGAAGCACGACAGTCCCATACTAGTTATTCCCATCGCTATCCACAGAGGCTTCCTCTTGTTGGACGCATAATACGACAGAAAGAACGATGACAACACAAAAGACAGATCCGATCCGGCCGTAATGATTCCTGCATTCTTGGAAGAAATTTGGATACTCTTCTCGACGGTGGTCAAAGTACCGTAGAAATATGCTGTCGTGGAACCGAACAAACATCCAACTATCCCGAATAAGAACACGTATAGCTTTTTACTCGCCAGCTTCTGCCATATTCGCCCGCGGCAAATCCAAAACCCGCACTGCACATCACGTTCACTGTAATCTGAAACGGATCGCTCTAATGTAGGCCTTTTCGGGCTCTCCTCTTCCTGGTTTATCCCGGTATCCAGGATTCCACTGCCGAACATTTTGTCAATATTATTTTGCTAACGGCTAAGCCACCATTCGAGTTCACCTCCGCCTCGAGTGACATCAAAAGATGAACTGATCCTGCGATCTCTGGCCTGGACAGGTGAAGATCATTACCATCGTTCGTTTATCAGTGGCGCTATCTTGGCGCATAAATCTTGATTGTGACTTGTGCAATCTGGTGTTTCCTTTTATGAGAATCTTAAAATCAGTTCGTCATTGTACAGCAACACGGTAGAGAGATTGGATTTGCTCTTTGATAGCGCATCTGGTGATGATGGGTATCCGGTGGCAATATCTGGCGCTAAAGAAAAACAAAGGGAAAGAGGATAAAACCCATAATTGTGAAATAGATCGGTAAGCATGACAAGTGAAATTGGAGCTATATGCTGAACATAATCTTCAACGGTTTAGTAAAGGTTCTGAAAACGAGTGATTAGCTAAAATTTAAAATTTATCTTTCGATAAGTAAATTTAGAAAAGTGTTTTTTGAGAGATAAAAAAGTTCTTCGCGCTTCAAAGTTCTATTTCGATCTACATAATTTTCATTTTTGAAATCGGTAATTGAAATGTGTTGGGATAAATTACACAGCACGCAAAAACGCTCCACGCCATTTTGCAATAGAAATGATTCAATTCACTTTTGGTAGTACAGACAGTTTAGTTTACTATATTTCATATAAAGCTGGGAAGGCTCACTTATTGTACAATACACATACAAAATCGCACATGTAGAGCCATATAGATAAGACATATTTCAGCTGGTAGCTCATCATGAAAAACACAATTGGCAATCGTTTGAAGGTGGCGCGATGAGAGTTGACTGCGCACATTTTGCTATCGTTTGCGCTAATCAGGTTAGTAGACGGCACGGTTTGTTTTTGGTTGATTAAGGACTTCAGATTTTACAAAACATTTTTCGAGTTTTTGAAAAGTTGTGAAAATTTTATCTAAAGTGATATAACCAGCAAATGCTATTTTAAAAGTCAACCCAAAATTTCAATAAAATCCGTAAGCGCAGAAAAATTTTGACCGCATTTATATTTTTTGACAGAGTCTCGTCTCGATCAACAGTTGAGGTGCGGTAAACGAAGGTTTACCACCTTAGTCATAAAACAGTTGCAGTGATCGACATATTAACAAAATTGTTCCAAAATGAACGATAAGAATGCTGTTTGCGCGGTACACTGGAATGGTATACTGCATGGAGCTTGAATGTTTTGTGTTATTTATTATTTGGCAAGTTTCTTTCAATGAACGTGTGGTGAATACATGTTTGATGTTTGATTAAGAGCTCTAAACATTACATCACTAAACATCATCAACGTTTGGTATATTTACATCCATTTGGCTCCAAATTTTAGCAAATTTCATAAACAAAAAGGCATAATCGTTGAAGAAAATTATCACTATCCGAGGCAGCAATCCAGCAAATTTAGCAGACCTTGAGATTAATGAATACTTGTGTTTGGAACAAGAATCCAAAGTGGAGATGTAAAATATTCAACAACAAAAAATTGCGCTTGGACAATGATAAGAAATATGAATGTTTACAATATGTAGATAAGAAATCGTCATTTACAAATATGAAAATCGTGTCAATAAGAGAACAATTTGAATATTCAACTGCACCTTTTTTTGCCCGAAATTTAGAAGATTTCAGAAATATGGCTTTCAAGTGAAAACCCCTTATTAATTTACCTATCGGTATTTCTGCTCACAAGAGGTCAAAATTAGTGATCCTACAATGAGAAGTATATGGAGTTGTCAAAGTGTGATCCAAACAGAGGGCCGACATAGCTGTCACAATCCATAGATTAACTTATTATAACATTCACCCCAATAAAATGTTCATGATAGTTAACGGATCATAGTTCCAATTTTACTTATTTTGGATAAACAACTATTTCTCGAGGTGTCCAGTTAGCCTTGCGAGTAAAGGCGTAGGATTGCCAATCCGGAGATGACGAGTTCGATTCTCGGTCAGGCTTAGGATGTCTTCGGGTTGGAAACTTTCTCGACACCCTGGGCATAGTGTATCTATTGTACTTACCACACAAAATACATACTTATGCAAATGGCCGGGCATAGAAAAGATTTCAATTAATAACTGAAGAAATGCTAATAGAAGTTGAAAATGAGGCTAAGTTCCAATTGAAATGTAGTGCCCATAGAACTGGTAACTATGTTTACGTCGAATGTATACCAGGTAATTAGGCCGTTACAAATATTTAATTAACATTTTGACCTACTGGTCTCCGAAAGGTCAAGGTAAAATAAATATTAAAATGAAAAAAATCAAAAAACTCCTCGGATTGTTAAAGAATGTTTTGAAAATCCTCAAAATTATTCGAATTTTATTTTCTTGCCCCATCAAAATATTATTTTTCGCAAAAAAAATACGAGGGGCAGGGAGACAAAATAGTTTTTAAATATTTGTATCGGCCTTAGTAAGCAATCACAGTTCGTATTCACCTTTCGTAAGAGCAGAAAGTTGTTGTTCACGGTCAGGATGCCTTTATTGGGGGGTGATCTGACTTTCTATATCGAATATAGATGAAATTGTTCACTTTGTGAAATCTTTGGATACGGATTCCGCAAGATTCGCACAAGAAAAGTCCGTTTTTTAATTATCAATTGGAAGAAGCAATGCAGCGCGCATTAACCTTTAATTCGGAAAAGATTTAATTTTCCATTATGCGAATGGAATAAATGCAGCGGTATCCATGTCACATGCGGATGTACGCGTGTACGATTTGCCACCAGAGGTTGCTGACTCCGAGTTAGTTGCGTAGCTAGGTAAATGTGGGAAAGTAAAGGAAGTGGTTCAGGAAAAGTTGCCGGCTGAGCTATGTTTCGACGCTGAAACAGGTATACGCGGCGTTTATATGGACGTGAGGGAAGATAGGGTTTCTTACCCCATTCCCGGCCTAACATGCATACGACTGCATTATTTAATTGATATTTATGACAGGAAGCAACTTTTCCTGAATTTCGTGGGTCGTGCAATACTGCAAAGGGGTTCACTTCTGCTTAAAAATAGCTTTTCTTGGTAAACATCGTTTGAAAAAGCTTTCATTTGATTTAAATTAACGATGTGCTGCACTCATTTCAGTCATATCGATTGCATATCCGGCCCACAGCCAACCCAGCCTAAGCAAAATTTCGCTCAATCTCTCAACATCTTACTCTCATTCTCTCTCGGGATGGTAGAAAATGCGACGTAAACAAAAATATGCACGTTCAACGCCAACATGATGCCAGATGGTATTATTTATTATAATTTTTATTTGGTTGAAAAGATATATTCACTCATCCAAATTACTTCCAAACGCTTAAAAACTATATTTTTTTACTTTTTGAAATCGAGAGAATTATAATTAACACGATAGCGTCAACTAATTAGGTAGTTTTCCTATGAACTATGAAGGATTTTTTTTCATACTAAAAATACTCCTGGCCTTCTGGCAGCACGGTGCGGCTAGAAGTTCTTAGGCCGAGGTGAATTTTTGATCGGCTCGAGGATACATTTTTAAATGTATTCTAATATGTTTATATTAGTTCTAGTGAAACGAACAAATAGAAAAGATTAAAGTGCGCGAGTTTAGAATTATTGTGTGATGATTAACAGATTGAAGCAATGATTGTATCGAGAACTGTGACGATTTTCAGGTAGGTGTTTATATGAAAATACCGTTTTGTAAAAGTGGAAAGATTCACTCCGGCTCAGTGGTGTAGCAACGGAGAGCGAATGTTCGGAATCTACATTTTTATTTTCTATAATTGGACCAATTAGGAGTGAAATAAATAGTTGGAAAATATTGAGTATTGTGCGAAATAAATGGGAGACTTTTTAAAAATTATCAATCATAAACCTACGGCTTCCAAAAAGTATGAATCCTTAGTTTTCTGTGCAGTGAGCCGGGAATCGGGTCCATAGGCCCAAGTAGTGATTTACCCTATTCCTATCTCACTTCATTTTCTCAATAGGAGGGGAATTTTTTTTTTTACAACCCGAGCAGGAGCGACGACTTCGGTAACAGAAATTGGTATGAAGAGCCTTGCATAAGGGGTGAAATACCAAAAACTTATAAGCAGAATACTTGAGGCATAAAATGTTTAGGTATTTCAATACCAAACGAATAATAGTTGGTTATGCATTTGGTATTGAAATTCAATTTAATAACTGAGTATGTTATGGCTTAAGTATTATGTATATTAGTTTTTGTTATTATTCCTTTGGTATTTTACCTCTTATGCAGCTAGTTCATAACCGAGTATGGTATCAATAACAGAATTAGGTATTATTGAGCCAATTTCTCCTGCTCGGGAACGGCTACAAAAAAATTTTTTTTTTGTGAGACGGATGGTCACTGGATACCTCGGATCCTTGCTAACGGCTGACAACAACGTTAGTCGTGAAATACGAAGGCGCATCATCAGTGGAAGTCGGGCCTACTACGGGCTCCAGAAGAAGCTGCGGTCGAAAAAGATTCGCCACCGCACCAAATGTGTCATGTACAAGACGCTTATAAGACCGGTAGTCCTCTACGGACATGAAACATGGACAATGCTCGAGGAGGACTTGCAAGCACTCGGAGTATTCGAGAGACGGGTGCTTAGGACCATCTTTGGCGGTGTGCAAGAAGACGGTGTGTGGCGGCGAAGAATGAACCATGAGCTCGAACAACTCTACGGCGATCCCAGTATCCAGAAGGTAGCTAAAGCCGGAAGGGTACGATGGGCAGGACATGTTGCAGAATGCCGGACAGCAACCCTGCAAAGATGGTGTTCGCTTCCGATCCGGCAGGTATGATACGGCGTGGAGCGCAGCGAGCGAGATGGGCAGACCAGGTGCAGAACGACTTGGCGAGCGTGGGGCGTATCCGAGGATGGAGAGATGCGGCCTCGAACCGTGTATTGTGGCGTCAAATTGTTGATTCAGTGTTATCTGTTTAGATGTTAACTAAATAAATGAATGATGATGGTCACTGGATGAATTCCTGCTACAACAGGAAAACAAGGAAACAAAATGTGAAGCCAAGCCATGAGACCAGGGAGCAGCAGAAAAAGGAAAAGGGAGTAGTACGAATGTTTCGTGTGCTGGTGTAATATCGGGAGAGGAATCGTTGGAGAATATGACCAAAAGGTCGGAAGTAGTACAAGATTATAACGAAATCGAAATGGACAAGCAGACGGTGATGTACGAAGGGAATAGAAGGAAAATACCAAACAAGGAAAAGGAATTGAAGGAAATGCAAAAAGAAAATTAAGCGGATCAGCAGTGGACGTTGAATCAAAGAAAAAATCGCTATTTCGGGTAAAAAACCCTTCGTTTAAGCTTCCAAGCAAGAACTATTATTAACTATATTAATTTTAAATAAAATTAATTTAAATAATTTTAAATAATATAATGACTGATTCTGGCTCCGTAGAGTTGTTTTTACGACATCTGAGCCTGCCAAATAAAGAAACTGAACAAAGAAAAACCAGTAAGCATTGAATGAAGGTTTCAAGTGGCATTATATGCGCCTTTAAGGCAACCAATTAAATTCCCATAAGCCCTATAGTCGCCTTAAATGCAATTTTAATGCAGGTTTTGTTTCAATATACGGCTTAAGGCCACCGTCACGCGGGTTTGCGCTTTATATGGGAGTGTGGCGTTACGCTGATTTTAGAACAACTATTCTGATTGAAATATTCGACTACCGAGACAATAATTACATCATAAATCTGATATTCTTTGAAGTACGTGAAAAACAATTTGATTTTTTCCGGGATACTTCGGGGACTGCTGAAAGGTGCACACAAATATACCACCCAACGACTTTTTCCTCGAATTACGCGAAATTCGAAGTGGTGATATATGTAATTTTTGTTGTAAACTGTTGGCACAAGTCAAGAGGATGTGTATGTTCTACTTGAGCATTCAAAACTCAATTTTCCGGGAAAACTTCGAATTTCCCAAGTCAGGTTAGTCGAAAGTTCAATACGGAATTGTGACTCTGGGGGAGGAATAAAAAATAATCAAAAAATTCCAAAACTCATGTGGAAGTGTATGATAATGAAATCAATGAAAATCTTTCAGCATAATTTCAATATCTCATAAGTTTTCCCTGGTTTTCCAGAATTTTACATGAATTAGATAGTGGAGCGTTACGAAGCGCTAAAGAGGGAATCGAAAGAAATATAAACGTATCGTTCCGGTCTTAGACGATCGGTATGATACAAGGTCCTCGGTCGGCGCAACCGATACCCGTATACGAGGGGATCTTTTTTTTTTTTTTTAACTGGTTTTATTTGCTAATTATCTAATACATGCATTCATCTCTTAGACTAGGTGTTCCGTGTTTTCTTAACACTATCATCCTTATTTGCTATGTTATATTTTTAGTTATTATTAATACATTTCAATTGCCTCTGGCAGTTAGAATTTTTCCTCTGGTTGAATTGAACCATGTAGGAATTACAATGTTTTCAACTTAAACTAATCTTAACCTATTTTATACTACGGGTACAAGGAGTTAATCGTTGCAATAGAAGATTGCAACGATTTTTGTCTAAAATTGGAAATTATTTTGTTGGACATTTGTTGCAATGTCTCAATATTAGAAATTCTATGAAGTTCATTGGTACTATATCACGGAGGCAACTTCAGAATCATTTTCAGAATTTTCTTTCTGGTATTGCAGCAACTAGACTATATTGGCACAGCATACAACATGGCTGGTCTAAAAAAATGTTTGTAAATCAAAAGTTTGTTCTTAAGACAAAGTTTTGATTTTCTGTTTATAAGTGGATATAGACACTTAATATATTTGTTACATTTGGCTTGAAGGCCTTCAATGTGATTTTTAAAAGTTAATTTTTGATCTAGCAGAAGCAGATTTAGCTTCGCTAGACCAATTAATTGGAGCCCCATTCATAGTGACAATATGTCAGCTGCGGTTTCAAATAAGAAGCTCTCGGATTATGTGGGAAAATTATAAGCTGAGTTTTGGAAGCATTCAGGAAATTTTCCATTTTTGCAAGTAAGTGGAGAAAATATCCAAACTTTTTTGCAATCTACTACAAATGACACGAAGGCTTCGCCCTTTGGCTGAGAGACCTGTGTCATCTGCAAACAAAGATTTTTGACACCCTGGTGGTAAATCAGGTAAGTCAGAAGTAAAAATGTTATACACAATGGGCCCCAGTTTGCTGCCTTGGGGGACACCAGCCCTTACAGGTAATCTATCAGATTTAGAATTCTGATAGTTTTCCTGCAGTGAGCGATCTGATAAATAATTTTGGATCAGTTTAATAATGTACAGAGGAAAATTGAAATTCATCAATTTTACAATCAAACCTTCATGCCAAACACTGTCAAATGCTTTCTTTATATCAAGAAGAGCAACTCCAGTCGAATATCCTTCAGATTTGTTGAGCCGAATTGAGTTCGTAACTCTCAATAACTGATGAGTGGTTGAATGCCCATGGCGAAAACCAAATTGCTCATCAGCAAAAATAGAATTGTCATTAATATGAACCATCATTCTATTTAGAATAATCTTTTCAAACAGTTTGCTTACTGAAGAAAGCAAACTGATCGGGCGATAACTAGAAACCTCATCTGGATTTATATCCGTCTTCAAAATTGGAACAACTCTTTCGTTATTCCATTTATCTGAGAAGTATGCCAATTGAAAACATTTGTTAAATAAATTAACCAAAAAGGATAAAGAGCTCTCAGGAAGTTTTTTGATAAGTATGTAGAAAATACCATCATCACCCGGGGCTTTTATATTTTTAAATTTTCTAGTAATAGATCTCACTTCATCCAAATTAGTTCCCAACGAAGGGTCAAAAACATTATCTTGGTTGAGAATGTCTTCGAAGCTTCGTGTAACCTGATCCTCAATTGGACTAGTGAGACCCAGACTAAAATTATGGGCACTCTCGAACTGCTGAGCAAGTTTTTGAGCCTTTTCGCCATTTGTTAATGAAATTTTGTTTCCCTCTTTAAGCGCTGGAATTGGCTTTTGAGGTTTTTTAAGAATTTTTGTTAATTTCCAAAAGGGTTTCGAACTGGGATCCAACTTCGAGACATTATTCTCATCCGTTAGAAGGAATATCTGAATTCTCCAGCTTCCTACTATTTTTTCCGCGCTTTGGCAGGACGGTCTTGAAACCTTGTTTCTTTGAAGGAAGTGGAGAATTCAGAGACTCTTCCTCTTGTTTTATTAATGCTCATTGCTGAGCGTGGAGACGTGACCTTCTAAGAGGTTTTTCCCAGAACGGTGTCCCTGCAGGATTACCACCGCTTGTCGGAATTTTACTTCCGCAAACGGGTCCAACGTAAAACGAAGGCACGGGTCCTTGCAAAGATCGTAACAGGATCAGTGGGTACAAATAGCGCTAAGAAGCACCGTTGAAATTAAAATAGCTTCGGGTAGTATTAAAAACTTCCTTCCGCAAAGAGAGAAAGAACCGCACAGCACGAAAGCACGATGCGGTCTCTACGAGGGGATCTTCGATAATGTTATCAAGCTGCGCTTTTGAATACGTCATAACAATTAATTGTAGTATGTGAGCAGAAATTAGACAGGAGAAAGCTTTATATAATCAATTTGGTCATGTAGAGTAGTTCTATTGTTACTCATATGAATAATAAATAGTTTTTGATTTACATAAATTACAAATTCTGAATGAATTATGATTGAAAATTATGTTTCAAAGACCTGCAATGTTCTGTCGATCGAGTTATACTGAATCCTCATACCGGGAATATGAATTTGATAAACATTATCAGCTTCAATGAAGCATCAGCTGCCCCCACAGCCATACGATCTTGTCGCACGCACGATTGCACCGCAACATCCATGCAACACTCTTGCAAACTTCGACATATTTTAAATTGACGGTCATAGCATAGCATAGCATAGCATAGCATAGCATATGTGATTGTACAAATCGTGGGTGGCTATACAATGCTCAATTGAGCAATCTACTGTATATTGTCGCAAATTGGTACTTGGGATTAGTACCTTTTCCTATACAGTAGCAGTTGTATACCTGGCCACGTCCTTACAATCACGGAAGGAAGGGAAGGAATGTTAGTTCAACATCTACTAGTGAAGATGCAGGGAACCCATACTACCTTCATAGATGTCTCGGGAAGGAAAATTTGTGTTAGTGGGAAAGGTGAATAATAGGGAGCTCTATTCGACAATATAGAGCGTTTGTCAATAACAGTATATGCTGTAAAAATAATAAAATATATTCATCAATTTACTTACGAACCGTCCTAAGGAAAAACAAAACAAAACACAAAATTTCGGCAAATCGCGTGATCGTTCTGCCGTCCGAAACAAGAGCCAACTCGCACTGAACTAATTAACTTTATTACCGGCCGCGCAATGCAAAACACAAAATTTCGGCAAACCGCGCGATCGTTCCGCCGTCCGAAACAAGAGCCAACTCGCACTGCACTAATTAACTTTATTACCGGCCGCGCAATGCAAAACTCAAAATTTCGGCAAATCGCGCGATCGTTCCGCCGTCCGAAACAAGAGCCAACTCGCACTGCACTAATTAACTTTATTACCGGCCGCGCAATGCAAAACACAAAATTTCAGCAAACCGCGCGATCGTTCCGCCGTCCGAAACAAGAGCCAACACGCACTGCACTAATTAACTTTATTACCGGCCGCGCAATGCAAAACACAAAATTTCGGCAAATCGCGCGATTGTTCTGCCGTCCGAAACAAGAGCCAACACGCACTGAACTGGTTAACTTTATTACCGGCCGCGCAATGCAAAACACAAAATTTCGGCAAATCGCGCGATCGTCCCGCCGTCCGAAACAAGAGCCAACTCGCACTCATATTTTAAATTGACGGTCATGAACATAAAATCTTTTTTGTAATAAATATGACTGCCCTCAATATGAAATTTTAAAATTTAGTTCATATTCACCGAAATGCAAACATTGGAGAAAATACATTTGGAAAGGTACATTGTAACGGTAGTCAATATTTTGATAAGAAAATTATTTTGAGCTTTTTAGTGGAATGTCTTCACTTGTCATAAGACGAGTTTATACCATCCCATTGAATTCCACCACTTAATTGTATCTTGACAGATACGTATTTCGACCTCAACAGTAAGGCCGTCTTCAGTGTCTCGTACTTGACTCGACGTCGAGTCAAGTACGAGACACTGAAGACGGCCTTACTGTTGAGGTCGAAATACGTATCTGTCAAGATACAATTAAGTGGTGGAATTCAATGGGATGGTATAAACTCGTCTTATGACAAGAGTCAATATTTGTTTTTGAAGTTCTTTGTAAATTAAGTTTCTAAATTTGTAAATATAAATATCTAAAACTGTAAATATATACTTCTTTGTTAAATGTTAATAATTCTAGGAACTTTTTTCAAATAGGCGTAACTGTATTTGATCTTGAAATTTGAGACGACTCATACTTTCTCTATTCAGCATATTTCGTTCAACTGACGTTACTACCTGATAGATCGCAATCTATTCTTTCTGTTGGGTACATTAGTTGACCGAAATAGTTTGAATCCAGCTTTTTATTGTGGCCAGCTATAATTTTTTGAATCACCCCTATTGACATTTGCGTTGTCCACTATAAATTTGCCTAACTGAGATCGAAGTATGCTGTACTATGATGAAACATTTTTGTTTACATTGAAACTTCAAAAGTTTCCATTAATTCTCAAATAGTTTCTCTCAATTTAATATTTTCTCTACATTCAATCCTAATCATTTTAGGTTCGGTCGAAATGGTTCACCCAAGATCTCAAGATATTCCTATCATTGATGTGAGATGTAGATCTGGGACAAAACTGACGGTGCCACGGGATTAGAATTTCATTCGTCCACATTTGAAGCATGAGCTGGAAAGACGACGCTTCCAACCTGCGCTGCATCACTCACAAGATTCGTTATTTCTCTGTACAGGTTCATTACATCTATTGCTTGTACCTAAATCAATATTGTGAAGAACAGATTAATGAAGAGGAGAATTGTGGGTCTGCAGTTTCAGAGTGAAGGTTTTGTTCTTACATGCCTTAGATTCCTAATAAACCGTATTTTTTTATTGAAAAGTTCATCCTGACAATCAAACGCATAAATATAAGCATTACGATAGACTGGACTACACTTTGAAATTTTTAACTTACATTTATTCGCCAATAAGAATCGTACAAATTCTGTAAACATATTCCTACAATACAACAGGCCTGTAAGAATGAGGATGGCACTAATTTCGCAAAAGCTTTTGACTGGTTTAGGGACGGAAACAGGGATATGGTTTAAAACCTCATCGAGTTACGAATCTAGCAGATAGACCATTTTCTTTGCTATCCATTTAATGCTGAGGAACATGCTTTCGCTATAAGGCACTTCAGACAATGTGTTTGTATTTTAATTTTTTCGTTTTCAGACTTCGTATTTCATTCATTTGCCGTTGAGGGTTCTGAGAAATGTACTTGGAAAAATGTCTTTCGAAAAATTTGGTCTGCTCCAATTGATATCTTCGTGGTGCCAATCGAAAAAAAGATTGTCGAGGATGCAAGAGTAATCTATCTCACCGGTTTTTTATCAGACTCATTGGCAGTATTGAGAACATAATTATCAACAGAGCAAAATTATAATGGGGTACAACATTTTCACTGCAATGGTTGAACCGTTCCATAGCCAGTTGCTTTAGTTTCCTACTGTTTGGCACAAAAACACTTCATTGCGAAATGCGAATTCGTATAGTTCATATGGTATCTAGAATGGAAAATATTAATAAAATAATGATATACCCAAATTATGTTACCATGATTTGTAAGCATTCATCCGTTAGACAAAATTTATGACAGATAACAAAACAATCCAAAATTCAAGGCTACTGTGATGCTGCTATTAATTTCCCAAATTTCTGTACACAGCATATGTCATGTTTGAATCACCCCTCATTAAGTTTATGGCTAGCGTAAAAAGCTGGATTAAGAACACAGTCGCCATTCCAAAAATCAAGGTCAAAATCAGTTAGGCCGATTTGAAAAAAGACTTAATTCAAATTCGTATATTTCGATACAACACAGCATGGAATACCAAATAAAACGAACCGTGTAGCTGGTGCAGACTTGCATGCAATTTAAATATAACGTTGCGTGAAGAGGTTAGTTGCTACGCCTGAAGTGGATCACCATTCGTGACACCGTTACATAAAATCCGAGCAATAAGAAAGGGTTCGACTTGTAATCGGGAATATGAGTAGCAGACCAAACCGCTTCGAATGGGAGGGAGATGTTTACAATCTATCTCTTACAATCAGGGTCAACGTAATCCGTCGCACTTCAATTTCCGGTTACATTGCCAAAGAACGTTAATCTGAGGATTATTTGCAATCGACTCGTTCTCTTTGATCCTGACCGTGGTGAAAGAAGGGCGCGATCCTTTAGTTTGTTCCGTGGTGTAATTGGTTCGTGAATTTAAACGTAAAGTGTTCGACAGGCTAATTAATCTTTTCTGTGTTCCCCGTATAGGCTAGCCTAGTTGTAGATTGTGCGGTAGAGTTTTTTGTGAGCTGTGCGACTGTAATCATACCAAGAATTGAGTATTATTAGTGTATCCTTATTCTGTCAATGACCTATCTGCGGGGTCAACAACCTTCGCTGTCTTTATTTTGAACAAGCCACCTCCTGCACGCCATCACCATTGCTCGTCGCCATCGCCAACCTTTGCCACGATCTGGACTCAAGGTTTCCCGCCTTGACGAAGCCCTTTTTTCCGGACCCGTTCGCGGTTCCGAGTGTGCTGTAGTCAGCGAAAATAGGCGAACCGTCTCCAGTCGGAGTCCATCGCAGTGGCTGAAATGGCCAATTTGAATTAGTCGTTGCAAGCAAGACAAGTGACACCGAAAAGCGCTAGAGTTAGAGAAAGTAGTAGAAGACCGCACAAGCTAGGGAAGTGAAGGGGACTAAGTAGGCCGGCCCAGAGATATGATTTGAAGCGAATTATAAAAATGTCCTACCGAAATAAACTATGTTTTTTGTTTCTGTAAATTGTAGTTCCTAGTTACTTAGTCAGATGTGATTGAGAGAGTCTGAAGTGTATTTCACGTTCCGCGATAGTATTGTCTGTCCGCGTATGTTGATCCGAATTGTTCGTCTTTCGAAGCGAGAGGGAAAGATGTGGTGGGAAGATTGTTACCAGTGATGATAACTTTATACTGTGGACACGTGATAGGATTTGGGAGTGTGCTGGGTTTCGTTGGTCGGAATTGTAAGAGTTTGGTTGTCGGTATCGTGGGTTAGACAATTTGAGTGTGGGTGGTCGGTTACGCATGTTCCTGGTGTGTTGAACAATTTCCGGACTGGTTCATTAACCAGTCTATAGCCGGGCAAACTAACACGACGGGTGGTCCTCTTCGGAGGTGGCGCGTAAGCCATCCGTTGCAAAATCCTCCAGGAACAGCCGTGGCACTGCGACCACTACAACATGAGACTTAGTTCATATGGGTAACACAATGAGCATGAGCATGAGCATGAGCATGATTGACCGCCCACGGTTGCTACTCCGTTATTGCCAGGCCAGCTGTAATTACACAGAGAACCAACAGATGATGTTTGGGACTAACATCGTCCTCAATGTGTAAAAACTGGTGACCTAATATAAAGCAATACCAGCGCCGGCCGTGTCCGAATGCAGGTCAATTAAGGAATGGGTAGGAAAATGTTGACGTGATACTCGCTTTGATGGAAGCCGACGAGTCATCTGCACTTCCACGAGAAATCACTGGGATGTTGGAAGATATGGGATAGGACATGTAGCGGGGTTCGTCTTGGTAAACGGCATGCTGTGTAAAACGTGTAGTTTGACTATCGCGCACTAATTAGTTCAACTACTGACCGCACTAAGTAGAACAAAAATTCCGTGATCTCGAGACCGTTCTGTTTTAAATAAACACAAAAATCTGTGGCCTCGAGACCGTTCTACTTTTAAAGTGAACACTATTTTAAACACTATTTCACCATCATGGTATCGCGACAAAGAAAACCTAATACAATGCCACCGGCCTTCTGCATACTGAGGATCGCGCTTGTACGACCGAACCGGCACACTCTCAAAAACTGTATCAACTTTCATTTTTACCTGGATTGTCTCGCAAGTAAGGTAACTTTTGCATACCGAGAATCGCGTAACTCGAACCGAACCGACGCGCACTTTACCACAATCTTTCAGGCACTATTTCATGAGATAATAAAAATCTATCGTATTTACTTATAATAGCTTCGTGATATATTGCATTATCTCAATAACCCCGTGAAAACTCATACACAACTTATTTAAAACAAGAAAAAAAAACTTTACATAACAACGTTACTCACACCATTTCTAGACAGAATATTCATACACACTTAACTTATTTTTAAAACATACTTTCTTTTTGTATAATCCTACAAAGACCACAAATCAGGAAAATAATCGACCTATAATTGTTCAGAAACGTATTTATAACAACGAACCTTGTTGGGTTAACAATTCTTTGATTAACTTATATTTTGAAACTTTTTCGGTGTATAAGGTAGAATGACTGGTTAAATAACATGCATTTAAAATTAATAATTTGCAGTAATGATTTATGATTATCGGAAAAAATTCAGCAATTCGGAAAAATAGCGAAAAACACAAGATGGGTACTCAGAGTTATCTAGGGAGATGAGAGAGCATTGGGTTTATATTTGTAAATATCAGGAGGAATATATCAGTTATTTTTTACCTACTATTTTTTGGCGGTTTGTTGCTTTTCAAGCATTTTATTTGCATAAAATGCTTACCATACCAAACACTTTAAAACAGAGTCACGATCAAATGATGTGTTGAACTGTGTATCATTCTACATTTCGTTAGGACACAGAGAAACAGACGTCGCACTCAACACATGTTCCATCGTTCACCTTTTTAACGGTGGATTTATTTTTTTGTAGATGGTCAATCGCGCTTCCATCGATTTTGCTTGTGTTTGACGTTTACGCACTACCGCCATCTGGTTGCCGCTTGTCCAAACACAGTGATTTTAGAATTGGGCGATAATGATTCCGTGACAATGATTTTGATTGCATTGTTCTAAGTGCGACGTCTGTTTCTCTGTGGTTGGGATTTATTATTATTATTAGGATTATTTACCTATTGAATAATTATGGAAACTACAATGAAGAATGGCGGTTGGCGTTATATGTTGTGTGCCAAATGTTATGTACATTTTAGCGAATCCAGCCAGCTATTGACCACAACATGGTGATATTTTGTAGCAAATCTTGAATATGAATAAAACATTGTTGATTGCTGTTTAAAGTCGGCCATGATTTCAAGTATAGCGTTGATAGCCAGACAACGGGTCCTGTTTGCACTTTGGTCGTCTTAAATTACTCTTTAATGAGTTTTTTTGTGTATCTCTTGATTAAATATTTATGATATTCGATGTTTGTGATAATAAGATATAAAGTTGACATGAAGTGCGTTCACCTTTTAATGAGTGTTTTATGTATGAAACCAGCGTAGAACGTTTATACTGTACTAATATGATTATCAACAACAGTTGGATCCCTCTGTGTGTATTCTACTGTATATGACGTCAGTGTGATTTTGGATGTTCAAAAAGATTTGATTTTAGAGAAAATTCATTTTTAAATAAAATAGAGAATCACTGGATGCGGGATGATTATATGTTGGATTTGAAATAGATATGTTGATTATTTTACCGGTTCAATTATTCAATTATATAATGATTGCATTCTGATCAGATCAGACTGTTGGGAAATTTTAAATTGTATCGGCTAATAGGCTTTTCTGGCGGATGGAGCAACTGTAGCGTGTAGAAAACGCACACTTGCTGTAAAACTATATCTCTTCTATATGGTTCCAATACGGAAAAGATTAAAGAAAAGAGCAATACATATACAATACAAGAAATAACATACACATAACTTGAAATAAGGTTACCGTGTAAGTCATTCAGTCAATCATAAATTAGTTAAAAATCACTCAAATAAAGAAAAAAAAAAAAAAAAAAAAAAAAAATCATAAATTATCCGACAAATCGAAATAATTTTGTATATACTTGATCTAATATGAATTTAAAAACACTTACCTTAGCATTAACTTACCGAAACAGTAACTTATAAATCCTTTTCATACCAAACCTCTATCCGTATCTTTTCGTCCAATGGCAATAATTCCCAACTCACAGGTTCATTCATTGGGACTCCAGTGCACCACGATGCCAGCCTTTTTGGAGAAATGATTATTTCGCTCGTTCCCAACGGACAACCGACGACGCTGGGATGATGGTTTCGTTGATTTTAGGCAGTATTTCCGCTGGATGGGTCCTGCCAAAATCCCTCGAATTTCGTTGCTTCCAGAGACAGAGGTAGAATGAATTTAATCTTCTTCTTCATATTCGGTGTAAAGCAAATAAAAATGGTTTGAATCTTGAAGTTTTGTAAGTTTGATAAGGATCAACTGCTTCGAAAAAAGCTTGCAAAATTTTAAAATTTGGCGGATCAAGAATAAAAATTATCAGCAGCAGAAAAAAAAAACGTCAAGCAGCAATCGTTGTCTACTGTGATCACTTAGTTCATATGGGTAACACAATGATCGCAATAACTCGTACGTCTTTTCGAAAATATGTCCAGTTTTTCATCCTTTGAATACAGATACCGACGACCGTGTTCCCACAGTTCGGAATATTAATTTCGCGTTGCATGAAATTGTTCGGTTAGAATAGATTAGACGATCCTCATTCTGTACACGGCTTAAATTTCAAAAATAGGAAATAAGGAACACAGAACTTTACCGATGATGGATCGACTGTATGTTTAATTCTATTTATTAAACGGCTACTCAGTCTTACTATGTTCACAACGAGTTTATTATTTACCTGATGTTTTGACACGGGAACCCGTGTTTCAGGATTTCAGAGTGAAGCGAACAATTAGGTTAAAAAAAACAAATTGGACAAATAAGACAAATAAGACAAAAAAGACAAATAAGACAAAAAAGACAAATAGGACAAATAAGACAAATAAGACTAATAAGACATTTCTTCCTCCATATAAGACATTCATGAAGGAAGTCCTCCCGGATGTTTCCCAGGATTTCCGCCTGGAAGTTTTTCCAAGTATTTCGTCTGGAAATTTCTCATAAAAGTCTTCCCGGAAGTTCTTCCAGGATTTTCCTCCGAAAGTTCCTTCAGGAATTCCTCTCAGAAGTTGCAACCGGAAGTTACTTCAGGGATTCCACCTTGAAGTTTCTTCAGGAATTATTACCGAATGTTTCCTAATGAATTCCTCTATGAAAGTCTTCCTAGAATTCCTCCAAGAAGTTCTTCAAAGAAATAACTCCTGGAATGTCCTTCAAAAGGAATTCCTCCCGGATGTTTCTCCGAAAATTCCTCCGGAAGTTCTTCCAGGAATCCCTCGAGAAATTTTACGAAGAATTCCAGGAGAGACTTTCGGAGAACTTCCTGGAATAACATCCTAAAATCATGTATTAATTTCCGAAGGAATTCATGGAGGACTTTCCCAAGAAATTTTTGGAGGAACTTCCGGAGGACTTTGTGAAGAAACTTTCGAGAGGAATTTCTGGAGGAATCATTGGAGGAAATTCTGTATAATTTCCGGGAGGAACTTTCGGAAAAATTTCTTGCGGAACTTGCCGAGGAACTCCTGGAGGAACCTTTGGGAAGAATTTATGGAGAAACTTTCGGGAGGAACTCATAAAGGAACTTCCGGGAAGAATTTCGAAGGACATTTCGGGAGTTATTCCTAGAAGAACTTCTTGGAGAAATTCCAGGAAGAATTTCCAATAGAAATTCATGAAGAAAAATCTTTTCTGGAGAAACTTCAAGGAGTAATCTCTGAAGTAACGGTCAAACTTCTGAGACGAATTCCTGGAGGAACTTCCGGGAAGATAGTTATAAGAAATTTTCAAATGGAATACATGGTGAAACGCAATGCGGGAAGCGAGGAAGCAACCAATCGGACCCAGATTCTGCATAGTCGCTAGGGATCCCGAATGGTTTTGAAAAAGCATTGATTTGAAAAACAAATTGCTTGCATAATTAATGTTATTTTTTATACGCATTTTCTAAGCGAAGTTAACACTCTTTTAAATCTTGCCCTTTATACCGAACTACTGGAACTGATTTAAATGAAGTCATATTTCTTCTTTTTGCTTTCTTGTCTTTCTTGTAATATTTGATTTATATGAATTCTCTGGCTCTGGTTAATGGTTCAAAGCTCTTTTTTATACAAAACTGTAGTCCTCCCCATTGTTCACTCACTTCAGATTGATAAATGGTAACAAGCTGGAAGGGATTGACATGTTGAGGATCTTGTAGACTGCTACGTAGATTTGTATTATTATGGATATTATAACACAAAATAAAAAAAATATATTCAACTTTTCCCGTATTTTTTTTTCTCGTACAACAAAGTTGTGCCGAAAGGCTATATGATCACTCCAAACTTGTGTAGCTCCCAAATGGACGAAACGAAAATGCTGTGGCATCAGCTCTCCGTCGGTGCGTGTGCACGTCGCGGAGGTCTGACAAGAAGAGACCGAGTCATGGCTTGCTGATCACCAATTGACACGCTAAGGTGTTAATGTTTAATCACACGCTGAAAGTTACTTACTCAAACCCCACATTCCCCTTCTTCTCTCATAAAAAAAGCAAAAAAAATCTTCTAGCATAGGACGCAATAATTTTCTTCTAAGTTGTATGCGCGACACGAAGATGAAGATTAACTATGTTGCCTTTGAGAAACCGATTATACTTGTCTTAACATCGAAACAAACCGAAATAAACTTGGCTTAACATCGTGGTTTTTTTTTATTCGCAGAACCACGATAAGGGAATAAATAGATTGTATCGTTCAAATGTTTAGTACCTAGTGTTATAATATTGATCTCTCTAGGAACATATAGTGTTGGGAAGACGATACTAGGAAATTCAAACACCTTCAAATCAGCTTAGTCTAAGCGCAGCTTCAAGCTAAAATTTAATTTGGATTAATTTCATTGACCAACTTATGCCACAATTTACATTACGTCTAGTTTGCACCTTGGAATGTTTCCCTAGTACCTTTATTCCAACCTCATTTGGCTCACTGCGACAACAAGACTATAAATCTACGAACAAACGTTTTTTTTTTTGAGTAATTTTCTACTTACAGTAGAAGCTAGAGACAGTGATTAGTATAGCAACTCAGCGACTAATAATTGTGAATAAATTTTCCAAATCAACGTAATGCGATCTCACATGCCTTCGACGTTGTTTTTTGTGTCTTTCTCTTTAGCATCTCGCTGTACACCAATTTAATGTTCGCCAGTAGTGATCAGTTGTCGAGATCTCGGTACTCACACTGAAGCATCCACAAGTGCGCACTATGGACTCGACCACATGTAGATTGCAGCAATAATCTAAATATCTTATTCTGTCAATCAAACTATCAGTCTCGTGTATAGTAACACCATCATGCTGACCTTCAACCATTCGATGTTAAACTTCGGAACAACGGCCAAAAAAAATGATATTTATCTAAATTTTCTCAGAGATATTATATTTGAAGAAGATATCATACTTAAAAACTTCAAGATAATATATTTTGCCTCCCAAACAACTTTGTAGCATACGATAGTTTCCATATCTCTCAGATTTCGTTAGAACTTGTTTATTAGGTAGTCTCATGTACACTAAAGCCGCCGAAAATATAAATATCAAACTAAATTTATTTTAACCAAAATCAGCACTCACCTTGGGAGTCTCTCAGACGCCTCTTGTATTCCAAACAACAATCATTTTCCAGCAGTCGTCCAAACGCGCTTTGTGATTTTCCAAACCACAATCAAATTTTCCAGCGGTCTTCCAGACACGCTTTGTGATTTTTCAAACCATTATCCATTTTCTTTCAGACACGCTTTTTGATTTTCCAAACCAAGACCGATTTTCCAGCGGACTTCCAGACGCGCTCTCTGATTTCCCAAACCACAATCCGTTTTTAACGGTCTTCCCGGCGTGCTTTGTGATTTTCCAAAACACAATTCGTTTTCTAGCGGTCGTCTCGACGCGCTTTTTGATTTTCCAAGCCACAAGCCGTTTTCTAGCGGTCATCCAGACATGCTTTGTGATTTTCAAACAAAAATCCGTTTTCCAACGGTCTTTCAGACACGCTTTGTGATTTTCCAAACTATTATGCATTTCCAGTGGTCTTCCAGACACGCTTTTTGGTTTTCCAAACTGCAATCAATTTTCCAGCGGACTTCCAGACGCGCTCTGTGATTTTCCTAACCACAATCCGTTTTTTGAACGGTCTTTCCGACGCGCTTTGTAATTTTCCAAACCAAGGTCGATTTTCCAGTGGACTTCCAGACGCGCTCTCTGATTTCCCAAACCATAATCCGTTTTTAACGATCTACCCGGCGCGCTTTGTGATTTTCCAAACCACAATTCGTTTTCTAGCGGTCGTTTCGACGCGCTTTTTGATTTTCCAAGCCACAAGCCGTTTTCTAGCGGTCGTCCAGACATGCTTTGTGATTTTCAAACAAAAAAAATCCGTTTTCCAGCGGTCTTTCAGACACGCTTTGTGATTTTCCCAACTATTATGCATTTTCCAGCGGTCTTCCAGACACGTTTTTTGATTTTCCAAAAATAAATTTTCCAGCGGACTTCCAGACGCGCTCTGTGGTTTTCCAAACCACAATTCTTTTTCTAGCGGTCTTCCTGACGTGCGTTGTGATTTTCCAAACCACAAGCCGTTTTCCAGCGGTCGTTTCGACACACTTTGTGATTTTCAAACGGTCTCCAGCGGTCTTCCAGACGAGCTTTGTTATTTTACAAACCACAATCCGTCTACCAGCGTTCTTCCGGACGCGCTTTGTGTTTTTCCAAACCAAAATCCGTTTTCCAACGGTCTTCCCGACGCGCTTTGTGATATTCCAAACCACAATTCTTTTTCCAGCGGTCGTCTCGACACGCATTGTGATTTTCCAAACCACAATCCGTTCTCCCGCGTTCTTACAGACGCGCTTTGTGTTTTTCCAAACCACAATCTGTTTTCCAGAAGTCGTCCCGACGCGCTTCGTGATTTTCCAAACCACAATCCGTTTCTCAGCGGTCGTCCCGACGCGCTTTGTGATTTTCCAAACCACAATCCGTTTTCCAGCTGTCGTCCCGACGCGCTTTGTGATTTTCCAAACCACAATCCGTTTCTCAGCGGTCGTCCAGACGCGCTTTGTGATTTTCCAAACCACAATCCATTTTTCAGCGGTCGTCTCGACGCGCTTTGTGATTTTCCAAACCACAATCCGTTTTCCAGCTGTCGTCCCGACGCGCTTTGTGATTTTCCAAACCACAATCCATTTTTCAGCGGTCGTCCCGACGCGCTTTGTGATTTTCCAAACCACAATCCGTTTCCAGCTGTCGTCCCGACGCGCTTTGCGATTTTCCAAACCACAATCCATTTTTCAGCGGTCGTCCCGACACGCTTCGTGATTTTCCCAATCACCTTTGTGATAATACAAACCACCATTCCTTGTAGTCCTTAAACCATCCAATATTTTACTAATTAGCACATTACCCGCTTGAATGCAACTCACCTTTTGAAATCAGCATCAGAATCCAAAAAATTAACTGGCAGGATCGCCAAAATGTGTAGCTCCCAAATGGACGAAACGAAAATGCTGTGGCATCAGCTCTCCGTCGGTGCGTGTGCACGTCGCGGAGGTCTGACAAGAAGAGGACGAGTCATGGCTTGCTGATCACCAATTGACACGCTAAGGTGTTAATGTTTAATCACACGCTGAAAGTTACTTACTCAAACCCCACAAAACTAGACCTGTGCGCCGGTCATATCATCGGCGGCGGCGGCGTGGTGGTCACTTTTGCCCCGGTGGCGGCGGCGTTACGGCGGCGCGCCGTTGTCTTTTATCGGCGGCGGCGTGAACCGGCGTTGATGAAAAAATAAATGGTTGAAAAAATCAATTTTACCGCGGATTTCTGGATTACGCCGTTTTATTTACACGGTAGCAGGCTTCGGAATTCTCGCTCATATGAATAAAAACCGAGGATTGATCCAAACAGCGGAGTGCAATTTTTCCATATTCTCCTTTGAGCAAGTGTTCTCACACAATATTTTATCCGGATAGAATGACAGGCGATAAACTCGCGAGTGCCGGCTTGCCGGATAATTAACTTTTGGGCATTCAAATTTTCCACCTCGCCACTTCTCCAGATAAGTTTTAAAAGCATACTCACAAAAATGTAAGTCCGAGGCGGGATTCGAACCCAAAACAATTTCAAAATGTGTAGAGCGCCCACTATAACCACACCACCACACGAACCGATTGCAAGCAAATAGAAAAACTGCTCTATTAAACCTACTTCTTATGGTGGCGCATCGTCGTATGCAATCAGTTTGGAGAAGCAAAGTAAGCAGCATTTGATTTTCGCGAAACATGGGAAGAGGGATAACAATTTTTCGCACCATCGCTTGTGCCGGAGTTTATCGCACTGTAATTTATCCGGATAAAATGCATGGTGGAGTGATCAGTTGTCGCGTGAGTGAGTGAGAAATCCGAACCCTGCACGGTAGGAATCGCCCGTATAAAAACCGACTTCAGAGGATTAAAATTGCCGTTTGCCGATCATCAAACAGCTCATTCATAATAGTCAATTGCCGGCGATACTAATCAATACCTGATTTCAAAATGTTATTTGAATTACCACTATTTTGTTACTCTTTGATTTTGATTAATCAAATGTTAACAATAAATCCTGCTTCACTGTTTCGTGAAATTTGCCTAAATATGCCTTGGTGGAGTTTCTGAATGAATTTCTGGAGGAAACTAGGATTTTTTTAAAATCCTATAGGCATTTATCAGTAAATTTCATTAGGAATTCCTTCGTAAAATCCTATGACAATGTCTGCAGAATTTTTCTATTTTAGAAAGAATAATCCATTCAGGTTCTCTTTGGGAAATTCCTTTAGTAAAACATAAAATATTCCTGCAGAAATTCATTCGGAAATTTATTAAAGAATGAACTATTTTCTGATGGAATTCCTAAGAGAATTTTCTAAAGGACTTTCCGAGAAAATTCCTGAAGTAGTGTTGAAAAGTGTAGTAGGAACCTTTTAAGAAAATGTTGAGCAAATCCCCACAGAAATTTCGAAGGAATACCTAACGGTATTTGAAAAATGCATCAGCGGCTGCTTCCGCATCTTCCTCGATTGCACACCCCAGAGCCAACGTCCTGTTCCAGGTTCTCTGCAAGTTCTTTTGCTGGCATCTCTTCCTGCATACACACTACATGCCCAACCCACTGTAATCTGTCTTATTTTATCAACCTGCCTATGTCTGCATTTTTGTATACTTGGTTTAACTCGTGGTTCATTCATTCATCTGCTCCATTTACCATTTTCCACCACGCTGCCAAGTATTGAGCACAGTATTTGCAACTCAAACACTTTGAGAATTTGATAAGCTGCATCTTTTAACGTCCATGATTCATGGCCGTACAGGACGGCTGGACGAATCAACGATGTGTACAGAGCTAGTTTTGTCAGTGGCTGTAGGTAGCTTCGTGAAGTTACAATAGAATTTTCTGGAGGAATTTTCAAAGGATTACCCTGAGAAATTCTCTATTAAATTGCTTAAAGTAGTTTTGGAAGAATTCCTATGGGAATTTCAGGAGCAATTATTGTCAAGGAACTTGCTAAGGAACTCCTAGAGGAATTACTAAACATAATTTCCGAAGTAATATCAAATTGATTTTTAAAGAAATTCCAAAGCAAAATTCCGAAGCTGACAGAAATTTCCAAAGCAATTCGTTAATAAGTTTCTGAAGGAGTTTTTAGAGATTTGGATTTTTGAAACAATGTCCTAAGGAACTCCTAAAACATTATCTGTGGATATTTCAAAAAGAAGGATTTTCAGAAGGTATATCCGAATTTCTGAACGAAGTCTTGACGGAATGTCCAAAGGAATTTTCGGAGATATCTAAGACTGTCAGAAGTTTCTTCAGGAGTTACTTTGAAAAAAAAAAACCTGCAGGGACTTCTACGGATATTACTTCAGGAACTTGTTCAGGAATTCTTAAGGAAATTTCGTCCTAGAACTTTTCAAGGAATTCCAAAAGAGTTATTAGAAGAATTTCTTGAGGAATTTTCGGGAAAACACCTTAACGATGTTCCCAAGGTTTTCTTGAACAAATTTCTGAAGGAACTTTTTCCGAACTAATTTCTGCGAGAAATTTCCGAATATAGCTGAGAGAATTTTCGAAAGACTTTCTGGAATTCGTTTCCGGGGGAAATTCCTGGACGAATCTCCATAGGATTTTTTGGAGAATTACAAAAAAAATCCTGGAGAAATCTAGGAATTACTTCAGAAATATCAGTAGGCATTTCCTCTGAAATTCTATTAGAAATTTCTTCATAAATTCCTTTGAGAATTCCTCCGGAAATTCCTTCAAATATTCCTTAATAAATTCCTTTAGGGGTTGTCCTTAAACCACGTAGACTCTTGAGGGGGAGGGGATTCAAAAAAGTCTACGTCAGTCTACTAAGGGGGCGGGGGTATACAAAAAGTCTACGTAGACTGTTTTCTTTTTTTTTCGGAAGACATTTAATACAGCAGCTTTGTGCAAAGTTCACTTGTTTGATTTTTTTTAGTTTTTTCCGTTTTTTTGCAAGACTTTACCGAAATAATCTCTCGAATCTCTTATGGATGTCACTGGAGTAATAGTCTGAACTACGGCTTAAAAATATCATGATTTTAACCAGCAAATTCTTCTGTGTTTCGCACGAAAATTCTCCAAAATATTCTACAAAAAAATTTCAAAAAAAATTCAAAATTTCCACTTGGATTACATCGATTACATTGTAGATTCTACTAAAATATCTTTTGATTTTCGGCAAGACCTTCTTTAGAAACTACAAGTGATTCTTTAGAATTTCCACGGGGAATTATATCACACTTCGACGAAAAATTATTTAGAATTTACAAAGGAAGCATTTTGGAATATCCAAGAAGAAGTCTATGGAATTTCCAAAAGACATTCTTTGGAACTTGTAAGGGGAATTCTCCGAAATTTCCGTGAGAAATTCTTCAGAATTTCCACTGAAGATTTTCTGAGAAGTCATTTTTTTCTTAATTTCTGAAATTCTTGGAATTTTCGTGAGGAATTCTTTGGACATACATATTAGCGAAATTCTTCGAAATTTAACGGCAATTTCTTCGGCAGTTCTAATGAAAATTCTTTGGAATTATCTATGGAATTTTTTTTTTTGAAAACTTTCACGAGAAATTATTTGAATTTACCACCAAAAACTCTTTGAGTTTTCACAAAAAAATTATTGCAATTCTTGTAAGAAAGCATTAGTAATTTTCATGAAAATTTATTCTATTTTTTTACGATAAATTCACCACAAATTCAACTGAAATCCTCCATAATTTCCACCGAAAATTATCTGGAAAACTCGTTGGAATGTCCATAGGATTTTTTTAAAAATTTCATCAGGAAATCGCTCCTACTTTGCAAGAGAAATGTCAAAATATCGTAGGAAACCTTTAGCATGGTTTCAACGGGAAATAATTCAAATTTTTCACGGAAAATTACTCGACATTTTAACAGGAAAACTTTTGGAATTTAGAAAAAAATCTTGAGATTTCAACGGAATGGAATTTTCAAGAAAAATATCGGAATTATCACAGAGAGTTCTTTGGAGTATTACCTGGAAACTTTGAAGGTTATAAATCGGGAAATTCTAAGGAATTTCTACGACAAACTTTTTGGAATGTAGACTTGACGTTCTCGGAATTTCAACTAGAAATTCTGAAAATTCTTGGGTTTTCCACAAATTTGAACCGGCATGAAGAATTATAATTCAGATGCATGACAGAGTGCCGGTGGCGGTGGCGCACACCTCTAGGAGGAATAAAATCCAACAGAAATTAAATTAATTGGCTTCGAGATTTGGTTTCAGGAGCTATGGACAGATGATTTAATTTGATTTCGTTGATATTGAGTTGGATTTTATTCAGTTTGATTCTGTTAGGTTTGAACAGGGACGGGAACGGTTGACATTTCTTTTTATCATTCATTCTGCCACGCAGTCACAGAAATTAAATCTGCTAAACGAAAGTTTGAGCAGAAAAATCGGTAATTTTTTGTTGGCGCTTGGTGTGATTTGGCTGAACCCCGACCACGTAGACTTTAGTCTTTGAAAATGTGAAAATTCGGCCTACGCGGTTTGTGGGAAATTGTTTAGAAATACTTTCAAAATCTCTTAAAGTAGTTCAAACGGGAATTATTTATGAAAATCCATTCCGGCTCTCCTTTAAAAATGCCTTCGGAAATTTATTTAGAAATTCCTGCACAAAACCTTCCAGAAATTTCTTCAAAAACTTCTCCAAAAATTCATTTAAGAGCTCCTCAAAAAAATTTCCCTGAATAATTAAAAAAAAAACTCCACCAAGAATTCCTTTGAATATTTCACCAGGGATTTCTTTAAAAGTTTCTTCGAAAAGCCTCCCGGATTCCTTCTTAGATTTATTCCAGGAAATTCATTAAAAATTAATAAGATAATGAAATAGTCTTCGGTGAAGTTGCTAATTGAATTTTTGAAAAATTAAAGCAAATAAATTAAACAACTAACACTGAAAAAATCCGAAGGTATTACTGAAAGAATTTCGTAAAGAACCCATGAAGGAATTTTCGATGGAATTCCTGCAGGAAGTTCTGGAAGAATTCTCGAAGAATGTTTTAAAGGAATTGCTGGAAGAAGCTCTGAAGAAATTCCTTAGGAAAATTTGGAAGAAATCCCTTATGCAATCTCTGGGAGAATTTATTTGAAGAACTCATAGAATAATTGCCGAAGAAATTCATGAAGAGGTAAAAAAAATAAAAAAATTGAAGAGTTGCTAAATAGTTTTTGAAGAAACTCCAAATGGAATTTCTTGAGAAATTTATTAAAAAATATCCGGAGGAATCGCTAAAGAAACTTCCGAAGGAATTCCTTAACGATTCTCCTAAGGAATTCTTAACAACATTTTCGTAGAAATTACTGAAACAATTTTTTTGTATGCATTCCATAACGAATTTTCGGAGAAATTTTGTAAGACATTTCCGGAAGAACACATAAAGTAATTTTTCAAGGTTTTTTATTGAAACTTTACGGAGGAATATCTGGAGGAATTTACTAGGAAATATACCAAGTGGTTTTGGCGCTTTGGGGATGTATTCAAGCCTTCACAAAAGCTTATGTGCAACAACAAACATAATTTGCGAGTCACCTACAGGCAGTGTTGTCTTACACTCTGTGCAAGATATTCTGGTGTTTGATTTTACTCCATCTAAACGATGGACATTTAGAAAATTCAAATAGCCTTCTATTAGTTGCACTTACTTAGTTAAGATTGTAAAAACGCGTGGATGGAGTAAAATCAAAGAGCAGATTTTTTTGCAACACTGCACAATGGGGAAATCCGATTTCAAAGGTGGAAAAAATTGATAACTTGCTTCACGAACAATTTACAGAAGAGATCAAGAGCTTATTCGAAAGGGAATTTTGCAAAGAATTCAGTGAGCGCTGCTTCATGGACGTGGAACGCTTCTGTATGTAGTTATTGAGCTCGTTTTACCCTAATGCCCCACTTATCGCGAGTTTCCAAACTATTTGTCATTTTATCTTTAAGACATTGTTCTAAAATTGAGTTTAGCTCTTCACTATGGATCCACAGAAGGGCACTAAATATATTTTGTTGGTAAAAGTTGGAAATTTAAGGGATTTTGGGGTCAAATACGCATCAAAGTGCATTTTATGTGAAATTTTCATGTATTCTGTAAGAAATAGTAATATTTACAGATAAGTGTTGATATTATTGTCTCAAAGTGTTGCACGGATATTGACAAATGTTTACCGAACAAAAATTATGAAATAAATCGTTTCACAAATGTTTTATTTGGTTATTTATGGAGTAAAAAACGATTTTTAAAAACTTTTGAATAGCACCGATGCCAAACATTCCCAAACCATACCCGATAGCACAACTAGACAAGAATAGTCATATGTTATGAGTCTTGATGTGATCCTGGATAGGAGGTGATGGGAGATACTCTTTTTTCTTACCTTTTTGCCCAAATTCCCCTATGAAATAATATAGCTCAATGATTCTGAGCAAGGAAATGATTTTTTTTTTTTGTCTTTATTAAGGAGACTTTCAGCCCTAGGAAGGAAATGATGTTTTAATGTTTATTTAATTGATATTTTTAATGATATAATGAAAATAACTAATAATCATATGAATCATTAAAAATATTGAATTATAGGGGATTTAGGGGTCATACAGCTCATTTAATGTAACTTTTTATACAAAATACTATAACTTTTCTCACGAGCGACTCACAGATAAGGTTAAGGGCTTATTCGGAAGCGAATTTTCCAAGAAATTCAGTGAGAGATGTTTCATAGACGTGAGACACTTCTGTATGTAGTTATTAAGCTCGTTTTGCCCCAATGTCCCATACATCACAGTTTATCATATTTTTCGTGCTTTTATCTTCCAAGTATTGTACTAAAGATGTGTTCTCCTCTTCATTATAGATCCATAGAAAAGCACTATACATGATTTGTTGGTAACAGTTGGAAATTTAAGGGATTTTGGGGTCAAATAAGTATTAAATTGCACTTTACGTGAATTTTTTATGTATTCTGTGAAAATTAATAGAAATATTATTGTTCTCCCAAAATGTTCTACAGACATTGATAAATGTTTGCGAAACAATTACTAATGAAGTAAATAATTTCGCAAGTGTTTTGTTTTGTGATTTATTGTGTAAAACCCGATTTTTTAAATGCTTCTGAAAGTCGATGTGATAATAGATAGGAATAGATAGGAAATATTCTTTTCTCATGACATGTTTTTTTATGGTATCAATTTTTGTTAAAAAAATTATGATAATAATATCAACTATTATCTGTAAATATCTGAATAATCAATAGGCAGTAGCCAAAATTGACTATATGTAGAGCTACATCAATGCGTACAAGTGTGTAAATCACCGTATATTAACCCTAAACGATTATTCGATGTAATATAGTCTAAATGATTTCTTGGGTATTATTATTTTTACAGAATAAATAAAAAATTCACATAGATGCACTTTGATGATTATTTGACCCCAAAATCCCTTAAATTTCCAACAAAATATATATAGTGCTATGTATGGACCTACAATGGTTCTACAATGAAGAGGAAAACAGAATTTCAGTGTTATTTTTGAAAGATAAAAGTACCAAAATATGAAAAATTTTGATGTATGGGACATTGGGGCAAAACCAGCTCAATAACTACATACAGAAGTGTCTCATGTCTATAAAACGTCACTCACTGAATTTCTAGGAAAATTCGCTTCCGAATAAGCCCTTAACCTTACCTGTGAGTCGCTCGTGAGAAAAGTTATAGTATTTTATATAAAAAGTTACATTAAATGAGCTGTATGACTCCTAAATCCCCTATAATTCAATATTTTTAATGATTCATATGATTATTAGTTATTTTCATTATATCATTGGAAAATATCAATTGAATAAACATTACAACATCATTTTCTTGCTCAGAATCATTGAGCTATAATATTTCATAGGGGAATTTGGGCAAAAAGGTAAGAAAAAAGAGTATCTCCCATCACCTCCTATCTATGATCACATCAAGACTCTTAACATATGACTATTCTTGTCTAGTTGTGCTATCGGGTATGGTTTGGAAATGTTTGGCATCGGTGCTATTCAAAAGTTTTTAAAAATCGTTTTTTACTCCATAAATAACCAAATAAAACATTTGTGAAACGATTTATTTCATTAATTTTTGTTCGGTAAACAATTGTCAATATCTGTTCAACACTTTGAGACAATAATATCAACACTTATCTGTAAATATTACTATTTCTTACAGAATACATGAAAATTTCACATAAAATGCACTTTGATGCGTATTTGACCCCAAAATCCCTTAAATTTCCACCTTTACCAACAAAATATATTTAGTGCCCTTCTGTGGATCCATAGTGAAGAGCTAAACTCAATTTTAGAACAATGTCTTAAAGATAAAATGACAAATAGTTTGGAAACTCGCGATATATGGGGCATTAGGGCAAAACGAGCTCAATAACTACATACAGAAGCGTCCCACGTCCATGAAACAGCGCTCACTGAATTCTTTTGCAAAATTCCCTTTCGAATAAGCTCTTGATCTCTTCTGTAAATTGTTCGTGAAGCAAGTTATCAATTTTTTCCACCTTTGAAATCGGATTTCCCCATTGTGCACTGCCTACAGATTTAGGTGCCCGACTGAATGAGGCTTTGGCTTAGACGAATTCCAAAGACCATTTCAACATTTTTTATATTATTCTACTTAGTAGATTAAATCTACTAGATTCAGCCTAATTCAAATTCCCAACTAATCAACCAACCAATCCATTATCCAATGTTTGTCACCACACTGTCTTAGAGGCACCATCACTTGAGGTAGATTTAAAATTGAATTCTGACGAGTTCCACCTCAACAACATTCTAACAACTAACTAACAACAACAATCATAACACGAGTTTAGTACTATTCCAATCAATTCCACTACGTTGTATTGTCTTATAAATACGTATTTCGTCTCTGTAAGGCCATCTTCAGTGTCTCTTATTTTACTCGGCTCGACTCAAGTTAATTGATTTTTTTATTGCGATTAGTCATCGGCGTGGCAAAATTATGATCGGCGGCGCGCCGACCCAAAATCGCCGGCGGCGGCGGCGTGAGTAAAACCACCGGCGGCGGCGGCGCGGCGTGGCGGCGCACAGGTCTACTCCAAACATGAATTTTTGATAGGAGGCCCGGAGACCCATATTATTATATAAAAAATCGACTCAGCTCGACGAACTGAGCACATGTCTGTCTGCCAGTGTGTATGTGTGTGTATGTGTGTGCACAAAAGTTCAAAAAAACATTAGACAACTTTTCACTTAGTAATCCTTAACCGATTTTCTCGCAACAAGTTTTATTCAACAAGGGACAAAGCCTTGTTGATCACCATTGAGTATAAAAACGATCGGTCATTGGGTTTTAAAGTTATGAAGAAAATTGTACATCAAACCATGTAAGCCCCATATAAGGTTGGTGTTTCAACTAAATGCGAGAAAGGCACCACCAACGCTAGGTGGATTAATCTGTTTTTGCCTTTCTCGTACAACGAAGTTGTACCGAAAGGCGATCATTTCACTCCGAGAACGAACTTTTTACAGAAGCATCGGAGACCCATAGTGTTATATACCAATCGACCAGGGCCGGATTTAGCCGGAAGGGGGCCCCGGGGCCGATGGTATGTGGGGGCCCCAACATGTACAAAAAAGGTTGGTTTTGGTACATAAGATTTGTGGGGGCCCGGGGCCACGGCCCCCCCGGCCCCCCATAAATCAGACCCTGCAATCGACTCAGCTCGACGAACTGAACGCATGTCTGTCTTAAGTCTTAAGTCGAGTCAAGTTCGAGACACTGAAGACGGCCTTACTGTTGAGGTCGAAATACGTATCTGTCAAGATACAATTAAGTGGTGGAATTCAATGGGATTGTATAAACTCGTCTTATGACAGGTGAAAACATTCCACTAAAAAGCTCAAAATAATTTCCTTATCATTAGACAACTTTTCATATAGTAATCTTCAACCGATTTTCTCGCAACAAATGTTATTCGACAGGAGACAAAACCTTGTTGATTACTATTGAATTTCATAACGATCGACTGATGCGTTTGAAAATTATGAAGAAAATGGTACATCGAACCATGAAAGCCCCGCATAAGGTTGGTGTATTGACTAAATGCGAGAAAAGCAGCATCACTACTCGGTGAAATAAAATGTTTTTTTTTTTCAATTTAAAAACCTTTCCTTTAAACATCGATGGCCCCATCGTCATTTGGGACGTTGGTCGAAGAAAATAACCATTATAATTTATGAAACTCAAATAATTTTTACCAATATTGATGGGAAAAGTGTACATATCATCATATTCTCCCAAATAGAAGAGTACGCAAATTTTTTATGTCAAATAGAGTACATGATTTCTTAAAAGTGTGTGTCTGGTAACACTAACAGATGAAACAGGATAAGAGTTTTGGTTGCTTCCAGCATCGAAAGCTTAGCTTGCATGGAATAGATAAAAATATGACAAGCTTATTTTTTGATATCCTTATATCGAGGAGCTTTTTAACATCCGCTTATTGCACGCAATGTTTATACAACACTTGAACGAAAGTCTTTTGTGTTTTTACTATCACCCACCAGATGTCCGGTAGACGAACGACTGACTTTTTTTATGCAAGTATCATAGAACGAGATAATTTGCACACAAGTTGAATATTTTTTTATAAATTGTACACAAGCATTCTTTAATGAAACACGCTGAGTTCTTGTAAACGTAGCTATCCAATTTTCAGATGGAACAATAACTGTCGCTCGTATATAATTCTTGTAGAAAGGAGTCATAGGAAAGGTGTATCTACATTTTCTCGACAAATTAATCCGCAAGCTCTGTAGCAAGTATTGGCCAGAATCATTTTCAGATGAGTCTTTTTTGCCAGTATGCGGGTTGTCGTTGACGAATTTGTTGTCGAACGAATTTTTATCAGTAGGGCAATGTTTGTGGACCGGCCTCGGTTTTAGATAAGATAACAAAATTTTGACCCTTGACGGATACGACCGATACGACAGATCTGTCGAATTCGTTTTTAAACCTGGGTCAGTGCCAACCCGAACCCTGAATAAAAAAATATTTTCAGTTCCATCTGTCATTGGTTATGTTGGTGTGCGTAGCATCGTGTTTGTTTGGATTCGAAACATATGATCCATCAGGACATCCAGTGCAACTGGCAGTGCGTTGGCGTTGACTAATCAGATCATTATAAATAAATATGTTTAAGTGCGTGAACTGATTTTTGCGGACAGTGGAATTTGCTTTTGGGTGGATATAAACAGGGAAACTGCTCGTGGAATTCATCTCATGGCTCCGATATTCATCCCATCAAAAACAAAGCAATGGAAAGGAATTTGGATTGTTTATTATTTTTGTGATTTTTCTCAGCAGTGAGCACGCATGTTGACAAAAAGAGGCGACGAAATTGGTGCTGCATTTCTTTGTTTCCCGATGAGATGAATATATGTTCAGTGAGATGAAGATCGGAACAGTTCCCCTATTTAATTATATTCAATAATCCCGTGCACAGTTCGGTGTGCCCCCGAAAACGCGAGCACTTTGAAACTTGGATTCCGTCAGGAGTGACCTTAAGAATTTCTGCAGAAGATGTAGGGTTGAATCTATCGCCAATACACGTACTCAAAGCAATAACAAGAAGAAAATAGTCAGTAGTGGAAAGAACTGTATTTTATTTTGTTATCAAAAATCTCATATATATCTTGCGACCTTCGCAGTAATTTTTATAGCATTATTGTTTATCAATATGACAACTTTATGGATTTAAAACCTAATCATCGACGTTTTATAAACAGATTTTATTTCCTTTGAATTTAATGTACAAATGAGTCTTTGGAATGTTCTCAAACTTACACACTATAATAAACTAAAATAAGCACCAATATCAGCTAACCTTGCTATGACGGCCGATCAGTTGTGATTTCTTCCTCTTTTTCCGCCAAAGCTATTTCCTTTTCTTTAACATCATCGTCGAAAATCTTCAAATCCTTGACGTAGTACCAAACTCCACAATCGACCAGGGTTCCTGCGAGAACAAACGCTGCTGCAATGAAGTTCATAAGGTACCTGTAAGAAATGAAATTTGTTTTAACTTCAAAAGCATTTTCCCTAACCTAAATATATACCTTAACGATTCTCCATCGTACAACCAGCAGTTTCCTTTACCGGAGCATGTCTTCCCCCACACTAGACACGTTTTATCCAGGACCAGCCCGAAAAATATTGGACTCGGTATGAAGGAGAGCAAACTGAGCAGCATCATTCCAAATCCCATCGATACGGTTTTGTCTTTCTCGTCGACACATCGGACCGATACCAAAAAGTTACTGGCCCTGCCAGTGGCACCGGAAAACTTCAGGAAACACATCACTACCAAAAAAGTGATAAATTCCTTCTGGCAATCCAGAGGGCATGGCCCAGCCAGTGCTTTTCCCCCGTGAGATTCCTGTAATTCGAATTGTCACATAATGATCTGCATCCATTGAGCATCAAATGAATTCTTACCAGCTTACTGTATGTGAGAGAGTATGAACTTTCCGAAATGTTGTTTGTAGACAGTAACCTTTCAAGTACCGGATTCGGGCTTGAATAGTTTCTTCCAGAAATACAGGAGCAATCATCATAAATCTACAAAATAAACAATTTGGATTAAAATATAAATTACGGTTTTATAAAGCTGCGCCTGCGAATATTTACGATGGAAGATAACACCACCAGGTCAAAGTATATTTTAATCAAGATACATTATACTGTTCGTTCACCTTGAGATCTCCGCTTTGATACTGTTGTTTGCAACCGGCATGACATGCAGAAATGTAGGTATTTCCATCTTCCCCGCAAATCGGTGAATACTTCACATAGTCGCACTGACAGTTGGAATTGCAAGTTGGAATTAAGTCGGTACTGTAAATACAAATAATCAACGATTGTAAAGCAACATTTTCTAGAATACAATCTTACCTAGAGGCATGATTGACGATGACGGAATTTTCTCCTGCGGTACACCCCAGGAAGGCATAAGTTATCATACCCATTACGGAAAGTAGTCCCACTAAAACGTTCCACGCAGCCATGTACCGTGCTCTTGGTTTGTACTTCGATATTACAATACCGGAAAGAAGCACACCGATAGCGGAGAAACCCAGTGCCACCGTGCCAGTAACCAAACTGGATGTAGAAGCCGATTGTTTGTACTGCGTCTCGATGTATTTGGGTGTAAAGATCCAATACGGCATGAACCCGAAGAAGTAGAATACTGAAGCGATGTTGTTCAACATCAGAATTTTGTTTTTCACCAATCGTTTGAATGTGATCATCATGTCTTTAAATGATGCCGGCAGCTCATTCTCTTTCTTTACCTCGCTTAGCTTCATTCCAAGTTTCTGTTTCTCAGCTGATATTCGTTTCCTTATAGCTGCTCTTGGAAGCTGTTTCGGGAACATCGCAATGAACAAAGCGAAGAAAGCCAGAACTAACCCAAGCACCAACCAACCGAGCCACCAAGCTCCCAACCATCGCGGGTCGTTGTTCGTGATGGTTGGCGTCATACGCGGCGAAATATACAACTTCAGGCAATAGGAAGCCAACGTGTAGCCAATGGCTGGCCCAAGCATTCTCAAGAAATACGAGACACCTTGAAAAATAAAATCAATGACAGCTATAGTGAACAGCTTCATATTGCAGCGGATACTCACTAACCAGAGCCGGAGTTTTCGACTTTTTGATGTTGTCATCCATATATGAAACGCCCAACGTGTAATACAAAGAACTTCCGATACCCGAGATGAACTGCGCTACGAACAGCACTGCTTGCGGGGCCAGATTACCTTCCTCTATTTCGCACTCAGCTCCTCGGGTTCCATTGCCCCGGCACAGTGTCTTCGCTTTTTGTGCTTCGAACACCTCTTTGGTTTGATCTTCGTCGTACGTTGCTCCATATTCGGTGGTTAATGCCAGTGCGGCTTCACCGGGCCCATACAACAGATGGGGAACGGCAGTCAACCAACAGAACAGCACTATGGTGAACAAACCGAACGCTATCCACCGGGGACGGTGACCCTTGCCTGCATAGTAGCTGAGTATGGCGGACAGGAACAATGAGCTAATGTCATTTCCGACCGAGATAATGCCGGTGTTTTTGCTCGGAATTTTATATCGCTTTTCTAGCGTTGTGATTGTGCCATTAAAGTACGCATAAGTAGCGGAGAATATGCATCCAACGACGCCGTACAGGAAAACGTAAGCCTTTTTGTTGGCAAACCTGGAAGGAGAAGACAAATTTTTATAGCAACACTGATTAAGGTTGAATTACGCTCCCACGTCCTAAAATCTATAAATTGACAAAGTGTGAAAAAAATAAGGCAGTTTAATCATTAACTTAGTCATTCAAGAATCAAGGTCTCAAGATCTACATGCGTAATCAAAGATCATTAAGTTTTACATTCGTTGGTACTGCTAGAATTATAAGCTTTCAAGCATGAAATTCAAACTGGTTGAATCAATAAGAGCAATGCTCAGATGTACATTTTAAATCACAGATGTGTTGTCTGAACATGGCTGTTTTATGAAGTTCTTGCGTAGGTTCGAAATTGCAGACTTCCCAGACTATAGGGAATACATAGGGGCTGTCTGAAGCAAAATCGGTGCAGCACGTGACGTATCAGCATTTTTTTCCTTGTTAGGTACATTTTTCACTGCAACCAGTTATTTAGCTCCTAAAATTATTGGAATGCCATGCTACTTGTTAGCAGCATAGATTAGGCCCTTGATTTCTTCGAATACGATGGGCAACAGAGATATAATAAATTTATTCTTGTCTCACTCTGGCGATTGCATTGTGTAGGACTCTGGATTTTGTCTAGACCTCCTTTGGGACGCCCCTCTAGGGACGTCCCACAGTTTTTCGTGATTCAAACGATCAAAGGTTTTTCTGTTGTCAATCAGTAGCAAATGAAGGGACTTTCGAAATTCGTTGACCTGCTCCAGGATGAGGCAAAGCGTGACAGTATGGTTCTCACATGATCGTTCGGGGCGGAATCCTGAAGTTGATCTAAGTGGTCGAGCCAACGTTTCAGCTGATCAGTTCGATCGGTGAGTGACTATCATGTCGCGTTTTTCTCTGGCATCCACAGATTTGCCCTTGCTCCAATCAGGCGTAGTGAAATATCGTAGACAATGCGAATATCACTGGTTGTTACGGTTTTTCTCCCATCGTCGGCCGAGACCGTTTACCCGCGCACGGCTCTTTCGTATGTATACTATACATTGAATAGGTTAAACGACTTCGTCAGTAGATGGGAATAACCAGCACGAGGGGGGCGGCTGAGTTCATTTTCAGTGCAAAACGTAAACAAACGTGCATAAATTCCATACAAAAATCCAAGATGGCTGACTTGGGGACATTGGCAAGTCTAATCAGACTCACAACCCCCCCACCCATAAAGGCATTCTGCACCCGCGCGCGCTTCTCCCGTCTGCAGCCAGCAGCGTTGGACTTACTTCTCTAGAGCCGCTTTTAGCTGGCAGTATATGTAGTATTTGACTCCTCTGGAAAAGGATCAGCTGAAAATGGAGACGGTGCCGTCTCGAGTCATAATAAACCCAGCGCTGACATCGCGTTTGACTTCTAATTGGTGAGATTTACCAACGCATCGCTCGAATTTAGCGGTGGGAAGAGTGGGTCGGGCGACGAATCAACAAAGATCGACTAGAAGATCCAGCTGTGAACAGATCGTTCGTCGAAGAACTTCGAAGTCGGGAGTGGATGTTCCGGAAGCTGGCAGCATAGAAGAGACGTGGGCGACGAAGAATGCTTTTATCGAAAGCGGCAATGAATTTGGCAGATTGGAGCCTAGCGGTGTATTTATCATGTATAGAACAGGCGGGCATGGGTGGACCGATAAAGAAAGGATGGCTGCAGCCAGCGCCGTAGCGTGTGGTTGGCCCCCGCCAAAGGCGCCAGTTTTTTTTATGCGCTTGGATACCACTTGAATTGAACAGGAAATACAATTGAGAAGAAGAATGGAACAAGTTTCTGGGGAAGAAGCCCCAGATGAGGACGCAATTTGCACCAGTTCTGATCAATCACGGAGTAGCAACCATTGATATGTACAGTCAGTCTAAGCTAAGCTAAGAAGCCCCAGGTGAGGACTTCAATACGCCAAAGACGAAACACAGAGCAGACTGTAAAAAACCGCGTATAATTTTTGTTCGATGCTGATGTTCACATAGTTGCCATTCTTGACGATGTTCTTCTGTAATGGAACGAACAAACATTTTCTTGGGAGACAATACCGAGAGGAAGACATATGGAAGGGAAACGACAGATATTAAACTGGAGAACAAGAGAAAGATATTTGTGATGGGGTATGGCAGACTAGAGAATGGGCGGACTATGATTACATTCTCACATCAGAAACTCTCAAAAATTGGTTATCAAGGGACATGTAATAGAGATCAAGACCCGCCAACACTTCGCTAATCCCAACAAACAATTTAAGCTAATTTTCCCAAGACTATTTTCAGCTGAATATGCGCTTCACCCGCTTTCAATATTTGTTAGGAGGCTTTGGTTGTTTTCTTCGGAGATATTCCTTTAGTGCAGATCTGGGGCCACGATGTTCCTTGCACGCCCACACGACATAAACAATATCCTGATATTCCTCGCTGCAAACAGATTGTCTTCCGAGAGCCTCACTCTGAAAAGATGTGCATTTAGAGTGTAGGGTAAATGATCTACATATTTTGGACATATATTTTAGACATTTGGCTATATTTTGCGTGTTTTTCTACTTAGCTTTCTTTGAATAAATGGGTATCATGTGCCTATTTATTCTCTTTAATATTCACGTTTCAAAAAAACATATTGAAGAAAATATAGCCAAAAGTCCAAAATATATTCAAATGTTTAAAATACCATCGTTACCCTATAGTGATTGGACAGTAGGCGACACATGGTTCGAATGAATTCTCGTCCCTTATTCAATTTTTAAACCATCAACGGGCGAATAAAATACAGCCAAATATCCAACTACCCTTTTTCCAGTTCTGTTGGTTTTGTTTCAAGATTCCTGAGGCTAGTTCAAGGTTTTCCTGACGAACTACAGGCCGGACTCGATTATCCGGAGTGTTGAAAAAAATTTCACTCCGGATAATCGAACCCTCCGGATAATCGAGCCATTTTTTTGTTGTTGATGAAAATTTGACTTTTGCTCAAATAATCTTTATTTTGGTTATATAACATCAAATAAAATATCTCGTTGGTCCGTTCATAAATTCTGACTACCATTAGAGGTCAGCGCCGATCCGAAAATCGTCGGCGGCAACGCTTGTCATAATTTTGATCGGCGATGGCTTGGCGATTTTTTGTATTACGTTCGTAACGTAAAGTTTTTTATTCAGGATATTTTAAGACATTAACGGGAGAATCCTTTTAATTTCCCCGAAAAAATCTTATGGGCTGTCCCAGGAGATTCTTTCAAGTTTTTCGAATTTTCAACAGGAATTGCTCCAAAGTATTCACGGGAATTTCTTTGAAATTTTAGGAGTTTGCATATGCCACCGGGCATGCATGCTTAGAATTTAACAGAATTTCCTTGTGATTTTTTTAAAGTTTCACAAAAGGGGCTGTACACATATTACGTAAGCACTTAAGGGGGGAGGGGGGTTCGGTCAATGTCTTACGCTCCATATAAATAAAAATTCATGTGTATGAAAAAAATCTTACAGGGGGGAGGATGGTCGGAAAACCTAGAGAAATTGCTTACATAATAAGTGTACGACCCCAAAACTGTTTCCAACGGAATTTCAACTGGATTTTTTACGGAATTTCTTAGGATTTCTACGTGAAACTCCTTATGTTGTCTATTAGTAATTCTAATTAGTAATTATACAAGAAAATTTTCAAAGACGAAGGGTCGTTTGATTGAAGGTCATTTGACCGAATACCATATGGCCGAATAATAGGTTAAGCCGAAAGCTATGTAGCCGAATTCCATTTGTCCGATACGGTTATTATGCGCGAAATGATTTGGCGGTACGACCAAACTAGTAATTTGGCCGAAAAAACCGTATGCTCTAACAGGTCGTTTGGTCGAATAGGCCTTGTCATCGAAAACTCCATTTGACCGAAACGGTAGTTTAGCAGAAAGGGCAATTTGGCCGAAAATGTTATTCGGCTGATCGGATTATACAGCCAAACACCATTTTCGAACAAATGAGCTGACTTTTTCGTCTTTTTCGGCCAAACTATCAGTTCGGCCCTATGATCTTCACCCGTACGTCGCAAACCGTTTTCGACCTTATATCACCTCGTCCAGCCAAGCAGCAGTTTCGGTCAAACGAATTTTTTTTTCGGCAGCTCGGGCAAACAACACCATACGTTCATTTCGGCAAAATGGCCCTTTTCTACCAAACGACCATCTAAGCCTTTTTGGCTAAATGACTTATTCGATTAGACGACTTTTCAGTCAAATGACCTGTTCGGCCGAACGACATTATTGGCCATGTGTCTATTTCAGCCAAATGATTTTATGCCAATCGAGTTTCGGATTAATGACATATTCGGCCAAACAACAAACGGCCCTTCTCCGTCAAAAAATTTGATTTCAACGTTCTGTGGAGGAAACAGGAAATCCTTGGAAATTTACGCAGGTAATTCTTCGAGATTCCCAAATGTAATTCTTTATAGTTTACCCGGGAAGTTTCTTGAATTTGCATTGTTAGTGGCGTCAGTCGTCTAAGCGTATTTGCAAGTCATGGAGTTTGAGTTTGATTCCCGCCCTAGTAAGGAGGTGCTGTGTGAATGTCCTGTCCGTTGTCTAATGCTAAGTGTTAAGTATTCAGTCTGTGCGAGCTCTGGTCAAAGATGGTTATCTCGCCTTTCTTTCTTTTAAATTCTACAAAAAGATCTTCCTTATTCTTAAGGAAATTTACTCAGAATTTTAACGGTAGTGTTTTCGAGATTTCGAAGGATATTCTTCAGAATTTTCATTAAAAGTTTTAAGTTTTCACGAAAAGATTTTTCGATTTTTGAACGTTAAAATGTAAGGAATTTTCAAGAAAAATAGCCTTTCCACGAATAATCCTCTGGAGTTTCAAAGGGATAGCCATAAACTGTCGGCGGTGATGGTGCCCACCTCTAATCACCCTGGAGTCCTCCGGGAAATCTGGAGGATCCCAAAAAATGAAAACTTCTAAATTTTATCGTTGGGCACCAAGATTTTTCTGATGCATTTGTTTTTGTATTATCAGTATGCACTCAATGTTGTGGCGTATACATGCTGTGGCATTCGGAAAATTCCGGAACATCCGTGAAATAAAACAAAAAATAATTAATTTCATTGCATAGCACCGTTTGACACTCTAACAACGGAGTTAATTTCCTTTCATTTATTCAATCAAGGCCTCTGCAGTACATAAAATTCGTCTACATTCAGCTCGGTCAATATTTGCACGTCGCCAACTTTGTAGTCCACGGAGGGACCTCAAATCGAACCACCTTACTACTCTCTGCGCACCTCGCCTTCTTGTCCCCAGCGGATCCCTATCAGGAACCATTTTCACCGGGTTATTTTCCGACATTCTTAGCATGACATTGTGTATGGATCACCTTGGCCACCGAGTGATTCTTTAGAAAATGTATAATAAAATTTCATAATTAAGGGAAGATCCATTAATTACGTAACGCAAAAAATTGCCATTTTCAATCCCTCTCCCCCTATGTCACACTTTTTGTTTTGTATGAGGCATCTAAAAAAATGTATGGATTATCGCACTTCAAGGAACCCCCCCTACCCCTCTAAGCGTTACGTAATTAATGGATGTTCCCTAAACACAAGGATTTTTTGTTGTTACTATGCGTACACTAGTTCCAGTGTTTGAACCACCGTTAGCGAAATAACCATTTTTTCATATAAATATTGAGGCTGTTCACAAATTACGAAACGCTGGAAGGAGAGACAGCCGGTCAGCCCGTGCGTTACGATTCATACAAACCAATTAAACCTTCCATACAAAAAGCGTTACGAGGCGGCGGATGGAGGTTCAAAATCGTCAAATTAAGCGTTACGTAATTTGTGAACGAACCCATTCCGGATATTCCGGAGGACCATTTGGTAGCATGAGTCACAATGTCAATACTGTACTCAGAGTGTACCTACGAATGCTTAAAAAATAACGGTGCTTTGAATTGAATTTCATAAATTGTCCCTTTTTATGAATGTTCTTGATTTCCGTTCCCTTAGGGTTCTATCACAAAATTCGTAACGCTGTATTTGACAATTTTGATACCCCGCTCAACCCTTTTTTTATGGAAGGTTTAATTTTTTTTGTGCGGACCGTAACGCTTGGTCTGACTTCCTTCCACTTCCTACAGCGTTACGTAATTTGTGAAGAGACCCTTAGAAATGCGAGAAAGGCACTATCATTACTAGGTGTCTTGCAAATATTGGATACGTTATGGATACACACACATTGATAAAACATATTTATATTTTTGTAAGATGGGTAAAAATATTACTCCGGATAATCGAGCCATTTTCTCAGGAGCTGGGCTCTGGCTGCAGCAGCCGAAAATTATTTGCCTCAATTACTTACTGGCTTTGGATTTGGATTGGATTGGATTTGGATTGGATTTGGATTGGATTTGGATTGGATTTGGATTGGATTTGGATTGGATTTGGATTGGATTTGGATTGGATTTGGATTGGATTTGGATTGGATTTGGATTGGTTTGGATTGGTTTGGATTGGTTTGGATTGGTTTGGATTGGTTTGGTTGGTTTGGTTGGTTTGGTTTGGTTTGGATTGGTTTGGTTGGTTTGGGTTGGTTTGGTTGGTTTGGTTGGTTTGGGATTGGTTTGGTTGGTTTGGATTGGTTTGGTTGGTTGGATTGGTTTGGATTGGTTTGGATTGGTTTGGATTGGTTTGGATTGGTTTGGTTGGTTTGGATTGGTTTGGTTGGTTTGGGTTTGGATTGGTTTGGATTGGTTTGGATTGGTTTGGATTGGTTTGGTTAGTTTGGTTGGTTTGGATTGGTTTGGTTGGTTTGGATTGGTTTGGATTGGATTTGGATTGGTTTGTGGATTGGTTTGGATTGGTTTGGATTGGATTTGGATTGGATTTGGATTGGATTTGGATTGGTTTGGGATTGGTTTGGATTGGTTGGATTGGTTTGGATTGGTTGGTTGGTTTGGATTGGTTTGGATTGGTTTGGATTGGTTTGGATTGGTTTGGTTGGTTTGGATTGGTTTGGATTGGTTTGGATTGGTTTGGATTGGTTGGATTGGTTTGGATTGGTTTGGATTGGTTTGGATTTGGTTTGGATTGGTTGGGTTGGTTTGGTTGGTTTGGTTGGTTTGGGTTGGTTTGGATTGGTTTGGTTTGGTTTGGATTGGTTTGGTTGGTTTGGTTGGTTTGGATTTGGTTTGGATTGGATTTGGGTTTTGGATTTGGATTGGTTTGGATTGGTTTGGATTGGTTTGGATTGGTTTGGGATTGGTTTGGATTGGACTGGGATTTGGTTTGGATTGGTTTGGATTGGTTTGGTTGGTTTGGATTGGTTTGGGATTGGTTTGGATTGGTTTGGGATTGGATTTGGATTGGTTTGGATTGGTTTGGATTGGTTTGGATTGGATTTGGGATTGGTTTGGATGGATTTGGATTAGTTTGGATTGGACTGGATTGGTTTGGATTGGATTTGGTTGGTTTGGTTGGTTTGGATTGGTTTGGATTGGTTTGGATTGGTTTGGATTGGTTTGGATTGGTTTGGATTGGTTTAGATTGGTTTGGATTGGTTTGGATTGGTTTGGGATTGGTTTGGATTGGTTTGGATTGGATTGCTGGTTGGTTTGGATTGGTTGGATTGGTTTGGATTGGTTTGGATTGGTTTGGGATTTGATTTGGATTGGTTTGGATTGGTTTGGATTGGTTTGGATTGGTTTGGTTGGTTTGGATTGGGTTTGGGTTGGTTTGGGATTGGTTGGATTGTTTTGGATTTGGATTTGTTTTGGTTTGCATTTGGGTTGGATTGGATTTGGATTGGTTTGGGACTGGTTTGGATTGGTTTGGATTGGTTTGGTTGGATTTGGATTGGTTTGGATTGGTTGGATTGGTTTGGATTGTTGGTTTGGTTGGTTTGGATTGGTTTGGGATTGGATTTGGATTTGGTTGGATTGGATTGGACGGTTTGGATTGGATTTGGGATTGGTTTGGTTGGTTTGGTTGGTTTGGATTGGTTTGGATTGGTTTGGATTGGTTTGGATTGGATTTCGGATTGGATTTGGGGATTGGTTTGGGTTGGTTTGGTTGGTTTGGATTGGTTTGGTTTGGTTTGGATTGGTTTGGATTTGGTTTGGTTTGGTTTTGGTTGGTTTGGATTGGTTTGGGATTGGTTTGGATTGGATTTGGATTGGTTTGGTTGGTTTGGGATTGGTTTGGGATTGGTTTGGATTGGTTTGGATTTGGTTTGGATTTGGATTGGATTGGCTTGGAGTTGGTTTGGAATTGGGTTGGAATTGGATTGGTTTGGATTGGGGTTGGGTTTGGGTTTGGATTGGATTTGGATTGGATTTTGGTTTGGTTTGGTTTGGGATTTGGATTGGATTTGGATTGGTTTGAGTTGGTTTGGATTGGTTTGGATTGGTTGTGGTTGGTTTGGATTGGTTTGGGTTGGATTTGGATTGGTTGGTTGGTTTGGATTGGTTTGGATTGGTTTGGGTTGGTTTGGATTGGTTTGGATTGGTTTGGATTGGATTTGGTTTGGATTTGGATTGGTTTGGATTGGTTTTGGGATTGGTTTGGGTTGGTTTGGATTGGTTGGATTCGGGTTTGGGATTCGGTTTGGATTGGTTTGGATTGGATTTGGGTTTGGATTGGTTTGGTTTGGGATTTGGGATTGGATTTGGATTGGATTTGGATTGGATTTGGATTGGATTTGGATTGGATTTGGATTGGATTGGGATTGGTTTGGGATGGGATTGGGATTGGTTTGGGATGGGTTTGGATTGGTTTGGTGGTTTGGATTGGTTGGATTGGTTTGGTTTGATTTGGGATTGGGATTTTGGATTGGTTTGGATTGGGTTTGGATTGGATTTGGGATTTGGTTTGGATTGGTTTGGATTGGTTTGGATTGGTTTGGATTTGGATTTGGGATTGGTTTGGATTGGTTTGGTTGGATTGGATTGTGGTTTGGTTGGTTGGATTGGTTTGGGTTGGATTTGGTTGGTTTGGTTAGGTTTGGATTGGATTTGGATTGGTTTGGATTGGTTTGGATTGGTTTGGGATTGGTTTGGTTGGTTGTGGATTGGTTTGGATTGGTTTGGTTGGTTTGGGTTGGTTTGGATTGGGTTTGGATTGGTTTGGTTGGTTTGGATTGGGTTTGGGTTCGGATTTGGATTGGATTTGGATTGGATTTGGGATTGGTTTGGGATTTGGATTTGGGATTTGGTTTGGGGATTGGTTTGGATTGGTTTGGTTTGGGATTTGGGTTTGGATTGGTTTGGATTGGTTTGGGGATTTGGGTTTGGGTTTGGTTTGGATTGGTTTGGATTGGTTTGGATTGGTTTGGATTGGATTTTGGATTGGTTTGGATTGGTTTGGATTGGTTTGGGATTGGTTGGTTTGGATTGGTTTGGGATTTGGATTTGGATTGGTTTGGGATTGGTTTGGTTTGGGAATTTGGATTGGTTTGGGTTGGTTTGGATTGGTTGGATTGGATTTGGTTGGTTGGTTGATTTTGGTTGGTTTGGATTGGATTTGGATTGGTTTGGATTGGTTTGGTTAACGGTTTGGATTGGTTTGGTTGGATTTGGATTGGTTTGGATTGGATTTGGATTGGTTTGGATTGGTTTGGATTGGGTTTGGATTGGTTTGGATTGGTTTGGATTGGTTTGGTTGGTTTGGATTGGTTTGGATTGGTTTGGATTGGTTTGGGGTTGGTTTGGATTGGTTTGGATTGGTTTGGATTGGTTTGGTTTGATTTGGATTGGTTGGATTTGGTTTGGTTGGTTTGGATTGGTTTGGGATTGGTTTGGATTGGTTTGGGATTGGTTTGGATTGGTTTGGATTGGTTTGGTTGGATTTGGATTGGTTTGGTTGGTTTGGGATTGGATTTGGATTGGATTTGGATTTGGTTTTGGATGGGTTTGGGATTGGTTTGGATTAAGTTTGGATTGGTTGGATTGGTTTGGATTTGGATTTGGATTGGATTTGGTTTGGTTGTGGTTGGGATTGGGGTTGGATTTGAATTGGATTTGGATTCGGTTTGGATTGGATTTGGTTGGATTTGGATTGGTTTGTGATTGGATTTGGATTGGTTTGGATTTGGATTTGGATTGGTTTGGATTGGTTGGATTGGTTTGGATTGTGGTTTGGATTGGTTTGGTTGGTTTGGATTGGTTTGGTTGGTTGGATTGGTTTGGATTGGTTTGGATTGGTTTGGGTTGGTTGGATTGGTTTGGATTGGTTTGGTTGGTTTGGATTGGTTTGGGATTGGTTTGGTTGGTTTGGGATTTGGTTTGGTTTGGATTTGGTTGGATTGGTTGGATTGGTTTGGATTGGTTTGGATTGGTTTTGGGTTGGTTTGGATTGGTTTGGGTTTGGATTGGATTGGTTTGGTTTGGATTGGTTTGGATTTGGATTTGGGATTGGTTTGGACTGGTTTGGGGATTGGTTTGGATTGGGATTTCGGTTTGGGTTGGTTTGGTTGGTTTGGTTGGATTTGGATTGGATTTGGATTGGTTTGGATTGGTTTGGTTGGTTTGGATTGGATTTTGGTTGGTTTTGGTTGGTTTGGATTGGTTTGGATTGGTTTGGATTGGGTTTGATTGGTTTGGATTTGGTTTGGTTGGTTTGGATTGGTTTGGGATTGGTTTGGATTGGTTTGGATTGGTTTGGTTGGTTTGGATTGGTTTGGGATTGGTTTGGATTGGTTTGGTTGGTTTGGTTTTGGTTTGGATTGGTTTGGGTTTGGGTTGGGCTTTTGATTGAATTTGGTTTGGTTTTGGATGGGATTGGGATGGGTTTGGGATTGGATTTGGATTGGTTTGGTTGGATTTGGTTGGATTTGGGGTTTGGTTTGGATTGGTTTGGATTGGTTTGGATTGGGATTTGGGTTTGGATTTGGGATTGGATTTGGATTGGTTTGGATTGGTTTTGGATTTGGTTTGGGTTGGATTTGGATTGGATTTGGGGTTGGTTTGGATTGGATTTGGACTGGTTTGGTTGGTTTGGGATTGGGTTCGAATTGGTTTGGATTGGTTTGGGATTGGTTTGGTTGGTTTGGATTGGTTTGGATTGGTTTGGGTTTGGATTGGATTGGTTTGGATTAGATTTGGATTGGTTTGGATTGGTTTGGATTGGTTTGGATTGGGTTTGGTTTGGTTTGGATTGGTTTGGTTTGGTTGGATTGGTTTGGATTGGTTTGGATTTGGTTTGGGATTGGTTTGGTTGGTTGGATTGGTTTGGGATTGGTTTAGTTGGTTTGGATTGGGTTTGGATTGGATTTGGGATTGGTTTGGACTGGTTTGGGGTTTGGTTTGGATTGGTTTGGGATTGGTTTGGTTGGTTTGGGTTGGTTTGGATTTGGTTTGGTTTGGATTGGATTTGGATTTGGATTTGGTTTGGATTGGATTTGAGTTGGTTTGGGATTGGATTTGGTTGGTTGGATTGGATTTGGATTGGTTTGGGTTTTGGATTGGTTTGGTTTGGGTTGGTTTGGTTGGATTTGGTTGGTTTGGATTGGTTTGGATTGGTTTAGATTGGTTTGGTTGGTTTGGATTGGTTTGGATTGGTTTGGATTGGTTTGGATTGGATTTGGTTGGTTGGTTGGATTGGTTTGGATTGGTTTGGATTGGTTTGGATTGGTTTGGGATTGGTTTGGTTGGTTTAGATTGGTTTGGATTGGTTTGGATTGGTTTGGATTGGTTTGGATTGGTTGGTTTGGATTGGTTTGGATTGGTTTGGGTTAGTTTGGATTGGTTTGGATTGGTTTGGATTGGTTTGGTTTGGTTTGGATTGGTTTGGTTTGGATTTGGGATTTGGTTTGGGATTGGTTTGGATTGGTTTGGGTTGGTTTGGATTGGATTTGGGATTGGTTTAGTTGGTTTGGATTGGATTTGGATTGGATTTGGATTGGATTTGGATTGGATTTGGATTGGATTTGAATTGGATTTGGATTGGATTGGAATTGGATTTGAATTGAAAAGTGAAAAATTTGTGTACGCACATTAATAGGTACTCGTAACGAAAATACGTTTATGTTCTGTTCAACATTTTTCACGTGAGATAAAGAAACTAAACCAATAAAAAACTAATAATCATCTTCTTTCTAAATGCATAAAATGTTTAAATGTAATTTACTTGTATGCTAAGAAGTATTTTGGCACCTTTTGATTTATTTTACGAGCACTTGTTTTAAAACATCAATTTCGACTCGAATTCCATCATTCAGTTTATAAATAGGTATTTGAAATAGTTTATCCTTTTTGGTCTCCTTATTGAAGACATGAAAAAATGTTAGAACTAGAGCATGTAAAAGGAAATTCATTTGAAGTTCGAATATTATTCGTGACTTGATTCAAAGCAGATATTGGGAAATTTTTGTCATTTTTCATTTGGTCGGGGTTCAGCCAAACCGCACCAAGCGGCTTTTAGACTGACTTGTAATATTTTGTTCGCACAAGGAAAACAGGAATCATGGCATATCAATTTATATGTATATTTTCTGTGTGATATCTTCAGTTATGGAGTTGGGATATTCTATACGATTTGCGATCGAATAAATCCACTAAACGAAAGGCCACGCAGAAAAATATGTGATTTTTTGTTGGCGCTTAGTGTTTTGGCAGAACCCCGACCAATAATCTGTCTTGAAAATGTATGCTACCCTAACAGAATGTCAAGGAAATAATTTTTATTACACAATAACATTGAATATCGCTTTTTATCAGGGCTTCCACATTTAACCTCATGCTTCCCCATTTAACTCTTTTCGATGGAATATCAAATCTTTCGTGATAGCATAATTTGGCTTTAAAATAAAGCTTCGATGATTAAAATTGCTTTTAGAGAATAAATTCGCCATGCAGTTTTAGAGACTGATCAGTATTAGCGGCCATCTTATAAACTGCACTAACCTTTAATTGTCCTTAATCATCATTAAATGAACAGAGTAGATTCTACGTTGTACTAAACAACATCTCAAGCCTTACAATTCACAAAAATGTGATTAGCGATAGCAAACATTCGTGTACTAGAAGAACCTGCTCTTTGTCCAAACCTAAATTCTCTTTAAAATGTTTTTGGCATGATAATTTGCGATACATATGACTTTGCCAAGACGTAAGCAACTGTCGTGGAGTTCAAAAAAGTGATCAAAACAGCATGAAGCGACAGCAGTGTTTGAAGTGTCAAACATCGCAAAATTCGATGACTGAACAGTTGAAAATGGTGTACAAAACCGAACTGAGTAATGCTTGTTTTGTATTTTGTGCCGAAATCATCTTGAAGAACTCCAATAAATCAAAGTTTTACGACAAAAACAAACTTTTGCTCAAGTGTACCTATGGGACACCCCTTTTTCACATATTTATTTTTAAATAAATAAACAAATGGAGTAAGCTGGCAAAATTTTGTTAATTCAACTCCTAAATATACACAAAAAAATTGGGTGGGATCGGTGCAACAGAAAAAACCAGATTAATCCACCTAGCGGTGATGGTGCCTTTCTCGACCTTCGTAAATTGTGTGTGCTTGAAAATAGATGAGCTAGTAGCTAGGAGTAAAAAAGACAAATTTCTTTGTCCTTTCTATGAAAATCAGATTATTTATGGCAAAGATATTGTAGATCCAGTTGAAAACCGCAAATCATATTTTGTTCCATTCTCGGATGCCGCAACTTCATCGCGAGTGGTGCCCGACTATGGCACAGTTGCGCACTACTCGCGATGCAGTTGCAACATCCGGAAATGCGAGAAAATGCGATTGTCGCGAGACCTCGGTTCGGTTTTCAGCTTGATCTACAATATGCTAATAAGAATTTCGACATTTTTGTTTTCTTTTCCAATCTTTTTGACGTACATACCCCTGTTTTATTTTACACAGTCATATATTTTAAGGATATCACTTTTGGATGTTAGTTGAACTGAAGTTCCGACTACACAAAAAGAAAACGAAAATGTCATTCCCATCAAGCGAGCGGGGGGCAACATTTGTTAAGATATAAATCTCATGACCGTCTTTCTGCCAAACTCCCGTATGAAGAGGGAGGGAAGTGTATCAGTGTGGAAGCATCCGATAGTTCGTTTTCGGAAAGAAATTATAGCCTTTCGGTACAACTTTGTTGCACAAGAAAGGCAAAAAGTATTTTGGCCATAATTTCTAAGGTAATAGTCCAATCTGGCCAACTTTCAATAGAAAATAATAGAACAGGATTCCGCGTCTAATGCAATTTGTTGTGAGTAAATCGGTTGAAGGTAAGTCCATTAAAAGACAGCTAGACTTTTTTACTCGCTTTTTTATAACACATAGTATATTTTGGCCATAATTTCTGTGCCCATGGTCCGATCTTCCAAATTTTCAATAGAAAACAATAGGGCACTGCACGGAAACATCTCTTTCTCTTTCGTTCCTCATAAATGTTGACGTTTACTGGCCTTGTTGTTTTCTAATTTCTTTGCAGCGAAAAAGAGACAAAGCAGTCCGTGCAGTGCCCTATACGACAGGATTCCGCGTCGAATGAAACTTGTTGGAATTAAATCGGTTGAGGATAAGTTCCAAAAAAGTGAGCTAAACTTTTCGCACTTTTCGTGCGCGCACACACACATAGAGACATCATCTCAGTTTGTCGAGCTGAGTCGATTGGTATATAACACTATGGGTCTCCAGGCCTTCTGTAAAAGTTTGGTTTTGGATTGAACATACAGCCTTTTCGTATAAAAAGGCAAAAATGGTGTTTCGGCCATAACTTCCGATCCCATAGTCCGATATAGCCAATTTTCAATAGGAAATAATGGGACAAGATTCTGCGTCGACTGCAAACTGTTGCGTGTGAATCGATTAAGGTAAGGTGTCCGAAAAATAGGTGACATTTTTTGTGATTTTTATAAAAAAAAAAGTTATTTTGGTCATAACTTCCGATCCCATAGTCCGACCTGTCCAATTTTCAATAGGAAACAATGGGAAAGGATTCTGCGTCGAATGAAATTTGTTGCGAGCAAATCGGTTGAGGATAAGTGCCTGAAAAATAAGTGACATTTTTTACGCGATTTTTACGTATAAATTTGTATTTTGGCCATAACTTCCTATCCCATAGTCCGACCTGGCAAATTTTCAATAGGAAACAATGGGAAAGGATTCTGCATCGAATGCAGTTTGTTGCGAGCAAATCAGTTGAGGATAAGTGCCCGAAAAATGAGTGACATTTTTTACGCGATTTTTACGTATAAATTTGTATTTTGGCCATAACTCCCGATCCCATAGTCATGGCCAATTTTCAATAGGAAACAATGGGAAAGGATTCTGCGTCGAATGCAATTTGTTGCGAGCAAATCGGTTGAGGATAAGTGCCCGAAAAATGAGTGACATTTTTTACGCGATTTTTACGTATAAATTTGTATTTTGGCCATAACTTACGAGCCCATAGTCGAGAATCTAAGTAGGTGTAGAGCGGAAAGGATGCAAAAAATATATCTGTCATTTTTTATGAATTTTCGGGATTTTTACCTACATTTAAATTTAAATGTTTTTCGTGTTTGAGAAATGTGAAATTATAAAATGAAACTGCTGCATATAACGTCATAACGTCCTCAAGCTCACCGTATCCAAAAGGCCAGCGCCAGCGTGTACGAATTTGTTTGCCGTCTGCCTACTGTCGGATCTCTACTATCGGAACCGGACATTGAGAAAGCTGCTGCCATCCCAATTCAGCACGGATCTGATGAATCGCTGCTGACTGATGATCAAGCTGTGAATGTGCGCAAGAATGAATCGATGGCGATGGTCGATGGCAAACGATGGCGCATCTTCTTCAGCAATATTACCCCGGTTTCCAGCAGGGTTGCTGGTACTATGGATTGGAGCCATTTTTCTCGCAGGATGTATAAAATCATCGGAACTCGAATTGCAGTTGGTGAGATCAATCCAATATTGTTTTAAATTCCCTATTGTTATCTTTTTATTGCATTTAACTGTCGTATCCTTGGTCTTATCTTTGACTCTCAATTGATCCTTTTCCCTCAAAAATCTTTTAATGGATGGGTCGGTACCTCATACTCAAACCGACAAGCGTTTGCGCAATGGCTAATGAGATCTCGGTGATAAGAGTACATGTTCGTAATAATTCAGTAATTTTTCCTAGTTATATTTGTCATTATTTACTTTTCAAGTTATTCAAGACGTCATGCCTTTATGCTAAATAACGTCCTAACGTTTTAGTCCAAATCTGTTTTTGAAATTTTTAATTGTTTTTTGAAATAGCTAATTTTATTATAGTTTTTTCATTATTATAATTAATTCTATTAACAGCTATACGTACTTGATTCGTGTCCAAAACTAAAACTAGTGAACAATCTTCAATTTTTTCCTTTCTTTCTTTTGTTGCTATATAAATTTAAAAATTTGAAATTAAACACTAAATACGTACAGGGCATCGTTTGCTGCTATTGCCGCGGATATTGTGGGAGTCCCAGGTATCCGGTTCACGCTTTAGTTAGCAGCGGTGGCTCTTCTCGACCTTCTATTCCCTGAGTAGCTAGTACGAATAAGGGCGTCCTTGTGAAGTTTTGCTGTACCTGTTATGAACAACTAGTACATCCCATTCCCTACACATTCTGAAGAAATATTCTTTCTTCAGAAGTCAATCCTTTTTGTAGTACTAGTCTTCATAACAATAAGGGCACCATTACGGATCATGAGATATGATCAAATTATTCGTAGTACTACTTGATAAACACTCCCAGCTGGGTGAGGGATAGAGGATGACACACACACACACATAACTTCCGATCCCATAGTCCGACCTGGCCAATTTTCAATAGGAAACGATGGAAAAGGATTCTGCGTCGAATGCAATTTGTTGCAGGCAAATCGGCTAAAAGTAAGTGCCTAAAAAATGAGTGAGAATTTTTCTTGTCAACAAATGTATTTTGGCCATTACTTCGAATCCCATAGTTCGATTCGACCAATTTTCAATACGAAACAATAGGACAGGATTTAACGTCGAACAAAACTTGTTGCGAGCAAATTGGTTGAGGATAAGTGCCCAAAAATGAGTGACATTTTTTACGCGATTTTTACGTATAAATTTGTATTTTTGCCATAACTTCCTATCCCATAGTCCGACCTGACCAATTTTCAAAAGGAAACAATGGAAAATGATTCTGCGTCGAATGCAATTTGTTGCTAGCAAATCGGTTGAGGATAAGTGCCCGAAAAATGAGTGACATTTTTTGCGTCGTTTTGTGCACACACACACACACACACCCACACACACACACACACACACACACACACACACACACACACACACACACACACACACACACACACACACACACACACACACACACACACACACACACACACACACACACACACACACACACACACACACACACACACACACACACACACACACACACACACACACACACACACACACACACACACACACACACATCATCGCCAGAGAGGTGCCCAGAAAAGCTTAGGACAATTATCGAAGGTCTGTTTCCACACCACGAGCCAACGGTCTGGCCACCCACACCGTATGGCGAAAATAACACCAGTACGAATGAAGCCCTGCTTACGAATCAGGAACTCATCACTGCTGCGAAAAGCCTAAAAGCAAACAAAGCTCCTGGACTAGATGGTATCCCCAACCTGGTCTTGAAAGCAGCGATCCAGGCGAACCCGGATATGTTCCGTAGCACGTTGCAGAAGTGCATCGATGAAGGAAACTTTCCCGATTGCTGGAAGCGGCAAAAACTAGTATTGCTGCCGAAGCCGGGTAAACCACCCGGAGACCCATCGTCCTACAGACCTATTTGTCTGCTAGACACGGTCGGAAAACTCCTGGAGAAGGTATTCCTCAACAGATTAACTATCTACACAGAAGGCGACAACGGATTATCGTGCAAGCAGTTTGGGTTCCGAAAGAGCAGATGCACAGTTGACGCTATCCGGGAAGTCGTAGAAGCAGCTGAAGCAGCCAAGAAGCAAAAGAGAAGAGGTAACCGCAACTGCGCGGTGGTTACCTTAGACGTGAAAAATGCGTTCAACAGTGCGAGTTGGGAAGCAATAGCTAACTCTCTACACAGGATGAGAGTTCCGGGATACCTTTGCAGAATTCTAAAGAGCTATTTCGAGAATCGGACACTAGTTTACGAAACACATGAGGGACTAAAGAGAGTACGAATAACTGCTGGTGTTCCACAAGGTTCTATTCTGGGACCGACGTTGTGGAATGCTATGTACGACGGGTTATTGCAGCTTAGACTACCAAGAGGCGTGAAGATAGTTGGGTTTGCGGACGACGTGGTACTCCTGGTAATCGGAGAAACGGTAGATGAGGTGGAAGTACGTGCTATGGAGGCCATAGGAATAGTGGAGAACTGGATGTGCGGAAAAAAGCTGGCATTAGCCCACCATAAAACCGAAGTGATGATAATCAGCAATCGAAAAGCAGTTCAGCAGACTACAATCACGGTCAGGAGGTCACCATCGAGTCGAAGCGAGAAGTGAAGCATCTGGGGGTGATGATCGATGACCAGCTCAACTACAACAGCCACGTCGATTACGCTTGCGATAAGGCAGCAAAAGCCGCCACAGCATTAACCAGAGTAATGGCGAATAGCTCTGCGATTAGTAGCAGAAAGAGGAGACTCCTAGCCAGCGTTTCTACTTCTGTACTCAGATACGGTGCTCCCGTCTGGGCGGCAGGAGGAATCACGAAAAGGAACCTGACACGGCTCAACAGCACATACAGGTTAATGGCTATGCGGGTGGCAAGTGCGTACCGGACCATTTCGATGGATGCGGTCTGCGTCATAGTAGGCATGACTCCCATCAAAATCTTATTGGAGGAAGATTGTGTCTGCTATGGACTACGTGGAACGATGGGAGCACGCAAGATTGCGAGAGTCGATTCGATGCGAAAGTGGCAGCAGGATTGGGACAGTAGTTCGAAAGGAAGGTGGACCTATCGGCTCATTCCGAACCTGCAGTCGTGGGAGCACAGAAAACACGGAGAAGTCAACTTCTTTCTGACGCAGTTCCTGTCAGGCCATGAATGCTTCAGGAAGTATTTGCATAGATTCGGACACGCAGAGTCTCCACTTTGTCCGGCCTGTCCGAACTGTGAAGAAACACCGGAGCACGTGATATTCGACTGTCCACGATTCAGGGCAGAACGGAGTTGGATCTCAACGGTCAGCACTCGAAGCATAAATCCCGACAACATCGTTCAGGAAATGTGCGAAAATGAAAATACGTGGAACATGGTGAACAGAGCAGTAACGCAGATCATGCTGTCGTTGCAGCGAAAATGGCGTGAAGACCAGAGAGCACTGGATAGTGAGCGAAGGAGATGAATAGTAGCCGATCGTGGGAAAACGACCGGTTCGGAGTCGTCGGGGCGCTAGTGAACCGGAAGCCATCCTTCAACCGGAATCACTGGACCGACCTCGGCACTCAATCGGTACGCCCAATGATCGATGTAATCGTGTCGTAATTAAGAAGTGAGAGCAATTGTACGAGCGCCAAATGCAAAACGTATCGTAGTGGAGATACGCAGTCATACTTGCATCAGTAATGATGAGGAGAATGCAGCGAACTAGCAATGCTTGCTAGAGGCTGGACAAGTGAAGTGCATGAGCACAGCCCTCTCCGAAGTATTGACATCCAGTAAGTCCCAGGGGACCAGGGCATTAGAAGAGAGGGTAACTCAAGTAACCTTCTGTTGCTTGGGTGGGTTTAGTGGGTTCGGCGGGCTGGCCTTCTGCTTTCCGCGCCAACCCCACTCCCTGAGTGATAATTTCAGGTGTCTGTAAGCAGATTTGCCTTCATCCCTCTACAAAAAAAAAAAAAAAAAAAAAAAAAAAAAAAACATCACCTCAATTCGTCGAACTGAGTCGATTGGTATATAACACTATGGGTCTCCGGGCCTTCTATAAAAAGTTTGTTTTTGGAGCGATCATATAGCCTTTACCGTATACTTAGTATACGAGAAAGGCAAAAAGGCAAAAAAATAAACTTTGGCCATATCTGTTTAATTTTCAATACGAAACAATGGAACAAGATTCTGCGTCGAATGCAACTTGTTGCAGGCAAATCGGCTAAAAGTAAGTGCCTAAAAAATGAGTGAGAATTTTTCTTGTCAACAAATGTATTTTGGCCATTACTTCGAATCCCATAGTTCGATTCGACCAATTTTCAATACGAAACAATGGGACAGGATTTCACGTCGAACGAAACTTGTTGCGAGCAAATCGGTTAAGGATAAGTGCCTGAAAAATGAGTGAGAATTTTGTACGTGTTTCTCATGTGAAAAAGTGGATTTTGGCCATAACTTCGAAACCCATCCGATCTGTCCAATTTTCAATACGAAACAATGGGACATGATTCTGCGTTGAATGAAACTTGTTGCGGGTAAATCAGCTAAGAGTAAGTGTCTAAAAAGTGAGTGAGAATTTTTGTTGTGAAAAAATATATTTTGGCCATAACTCCGAAGCCCATAGTCCGATTCGGCCAATTTTCAATACGAAACAATGGGACAAGATTTCTCGTCGAATGCAACTTGTTGCGAGCAAATCGGTTAAGGATAAGTGCCTGAAAAATGAGTGAGAATTTTGTACGTGTTTCTCATGTGAAAAAGTGCATTTTGGCCATAACTTCGAAACCCATAGTCCGATCTGTCCAATTTTCAATACGAAACAATGGGACATGATTCTGCGTTGAATGAAACTTGTTGCGAGTAAATCAGCTAAGAGTAAGTGTCTAAAAAGTGAGTGAGAATTTTTGTTGTAAAAAATATATTTTGGCCATAACTCCGAAGCCCATAGTCCGATTCGGCCAATTTTCAATACGAAACAATGGGACAAGATTCCGCGTCGAATCCAACTTGTTGCGAGTAAATCAGTAAATGATAAGTGCCTGAAAAATGAGTGAGATTATTTTGCACACACACACACACACATACACACACACACACACACATACACACACACATACACACACACATACGCACACACATACACACACATACACACAGACATCACTTCAATTCGTCGAGCTGAGTCGATCGGTATATAACACTATGGGTCTCCGGGACTCCTATAAAAAGTTCGTTTTTGGAGCGAACATATAGCCTTTACGTATACTTTGTATACGAGAAAGGCAAAAAGTTATCCTAAAAATATGAGGTGTATATTATTATTGTGGGACAGAGTATAGCTGTAATGACCCAAGTATCCCAAAATAAACTCTTTTTTCATGCGATGAGAAAATGGGATTTCAGGGGAACAGTAAGATACTTCCAATACGGAACTGGGACCAATATGGGTGCTGGTATAGCAAATCTACACCTGCGTGAACGCAAAATTTTGGCTTTGGGGAGTTGATAGTAACCAACAGTTCACAATTGAGACCTATGTAGGCGGAAGCAGTGCAATTCCGTTCCTATGCAGGAGCATTTTAAGAGACTGTAAAGGTGTTCGGCCGTACGGCACACTATCTTTTGTACACACATACACGCTCACATCCACACATATAGCCCAAACAGACAAATATAAATTTTTGGATTTGTGTAAAGCTTCTTAGTTGTCGACCAAGTGTGGCTAAGTAGGACGGGAGAGCTGAGCTGTATAGATTGTGATTAATTTAAAAAATAAAATTGCAAATTGCTACTTCCCCCAAAATTGGGAACGTCTGGTAACGTTTCTTAAAAGTTTTAAATTCAATTTTCCTGTTACTTGATGGAACCATCCTTGGATACGATTACGACCCGAGCAGAAGAAAATTATTCAATAATACCTAATTCTGTCATTGATACCCTACCCTACACTGACTGTTATGAACTCTGGTAAAATACCAACAAATTCAAAATATTTCAGGGGTTATATGGTTTATTACAATACTAACCGCCTAACAAATTATTATTTGTTGGCGTGCAATGATCGTATAATGATTTATTGAAAATTTACAACGAAAATGACCCTATTTTCATTGTAACCCTATTTTTTTTCTGTTAGTGAAAGTATTTGGGGCGCTCCTTAGCCGTGAGGTAAGATGCGCGGCTACAAAACAAGACCATGCTGAGGGTGGCTGGGTTTGAATCCCGGTGCCGGTCTAGACAATTTTCGGATTGGAAATTGTCTCGACTTTCCTGGGTATATATGTATCATCTTGTTAGCCTCATGATATACGAATGCAGAAATGGTAACTTGACATAGAAACCTTGCAGTTAATAACTGTGGAAGTGCTTAGTGAACACTAAGCTGCGAGACGCCAATATCCCAGTGGGGGATGTAATGCCAATGAAGAAGAAGACGAAGGAAAGTATTTACAATCTTCATACCTTGCTTTGACTAACATCCATTGGTACATTGAAACAGGAAAAACCTATCCAGACCATCATTTACCGCATCTATCTTTATAACAATATCTATTTTGTTTCGTTTCTATTTATGCATTCATTTTTTAGCATTTCTTCAATCTGATGGGAACTAGTGATAAAAAAGAGATACGAACCATGACAACCTTAACACTCAAGCACACGCCCTTTTGCATTTGTGTTGTACCCAGTATAAAAAACATTGCTATCAATACACATAGTGGACGAGCCTTCTTGAATGACCCAAAACCGCGTACTGGAGGGTTGATTCAGTATTACACTGATTGCGCCACTTCTAATCTCACTATTTTAAGTAAAAAACACTGCTGATTGGACGGAAGCTGGTCAAGTCATTGATTAAATATTGACTTTCAAACATGCGTTGCGCACTGTTGCATTCACTCAGAACTATTATAAACTACACATTACACATATTCTACTATGCGTTATGTCTTATCACTCATAAATTTTGGATGATTACTCTATCTCGCATAAGAATGCGGTAATAGTAAATAAATTCAGCAGTGACTTTCCAATTGATATCGCTTGTATGATGATGAAATTCTTCTACTTTTGTTGCATGCATTACATTCCCCTCTGGAACATTGTCCCCTCATAGATTAATTGTTTCTTTAGACAATTTACCAATTTTACATTTTTAAATCGTAAGGGTGAGGCGATGATATTTTAATGGCCACTGAAGTCGAGAAAACTTCCAAGTCGAGTATTCGCCAGACCAGATAAAGTCTCCTTAAGTTTAGCGCTAGGATGCTCGGATACAAAGTAGATAGACTTAGAGGTGAGCCAGCCAAGGGCTGAAAACCTCTCAAATAAAGACAAAAAAAAAGTAGATATGGTCTGAAGACTGAAGATGGCTGGATTTGATCTAGGAAATTCTCTGGGAAATACTTTGCTCGACTGTTCTATACATACGAACTTGGATTAGAAATCTTGCAATTGATAAACTTCCTTCAGTTTAGTCTATATATGGTAACACTAAGTTGCGAGGTTGCTATATCCGAGGGGACGCCAACACCAACAGAGAAGAAAATTATGATAAAATATGACATCATTAAGTTTTTAGTTTTATAGTGACATCCACTAACATGTGTAATTGATTACAATGAATTGAATTCGATTGTCTAAATTGGGATTTGAATCGATTTATAAATTTTACAAAATGCAAACACAAACTTCCTCAAAAGATGTCATATTTGTCAAAAAAAATCATTCCGTGGTGAACTGTTGTTGTTTTATTAGCTTTATGTTAGGCCTAAATGCAAGCATTTGAAACCACACTTCACGACAAAAATTAGATTGATTTAAAATGCCATTACTTCTACCAGAGCCGGTTTATGAAAAAATCAACATTCTCCCTTCAACTTACTTCTGTAGAAATGATCCCTTGAATATCCAGATCCCACAAGTTGTATCCTGCGTCAGCGGCATATCCTTGAACATATCCTCAAAGTCGGGCAGCATCTTCTCGAACTCTGGGCCATTTTTCGTTTTTTCACTATTTGTGACATTCTCGTACAGCTCAGTTCGTTCATTCTCCCCCACATCATCGTCGTTATTGGAAAAGTTCAACTGTTTCACATCACCGTCAACACAATTGGTACTCTTTCCGTTTTCTTCCATTTCGTACTTGCTTTCCAACCCCATTTTCCCTTCCACTCCTGCGTTCCTTTGCGATACTCCCTTCCGAACAAGCAGTCAGCAATCCTATTAGCATTCACCAAGTCAACCGTTTCATCAACTGCGTTCACATATCACACTTGACATATCATTCGCTGGCGCCGAAATAATCACAACGACACTTCGCGTAGGACTCGACTTTGCTCCGGGGTAATAATCCTTCACATTTATCCCACCTCGACTACACTACCAGAAACAACAACTTTCCGCGAGTGGGAACCACTTCACTTGGCGCGATTTACACCATATGTGCTAGTGATTTTCACACTTTTGGTCTCTTTTATAACTTAATTACTGCCTCTCCGGAGGGATTTGCTCGACATGGTTTGAAGATGCTGGCGGCGGTGCACATTGGAGGAAGTGGACAAAATCGGTAAAAAAAAAAGATTGCTACCCCACATAAATTTTCAACTTTTTTTTTTAGATGCTCGAATTTTCTCTCTTCATTATGATTCAATATATGAATATTAGCCACGTGTTCATATTAGTTGACGTGTTCAAAATAATGCCGAAATCCTCAACCATAAAAATAAATAAATACAGTTTTGACAGTTTTGTATGAAAATATGTCTAACAAGTTTCTCATATGAAGAATACTTATAGGTCATTGCGCGCGGCAAACCTAACCTCACTATTTTGACAGGTACTGGTCCTGTTGTTTACGTTTCGGACTTAGAATTTTTTTTCTCCAAATTAAATCTGCATATTTCACGATGTTGAAGACATTCTGTACATTCCGCATTCAAATATTGGTAATTATCGATAAGTTTAGGTAACTATCGATCAGAAAATCCAAAGAATGATAGAAGTATCTCAAAATTAAAATAAAGTCGTCTGTAAACAACAGGACCAGTACCTGTCAAAAGTCGTGCGTGACGTCACTGTGCAATGGAGTATAGGAAGAAGGAAAAAGAATGACAATTGACCCTTCCCGTTAAAAATTTTTATTCGCTCAATCGATTAGTATGGTTAACGTTTCCAATGGAGCCATTTTTTTGACGCCTCTAAGTATTTTTAAAATTTAAAAAAAAAAAATTGAGGAAGTGCTGTGAATGTTTCGGTTTACACATGTAACACGTTTTTGGTTTTTGTTTTCGATTTTTAATATAGTAATAGGCTTATAAAAATATGGGTGGGAAAGTTGAACTTGAATAAGCCAAAGAATCGACTGAGACAATAAAACGAGAAACAATTTTTGACGGGAAAGGTCGTTTGTACTGGAATCAGAAAATGACCGACAAGACTTTGAGCTAATTTAATGGCGAAAATGTATAGTCAACTTAATAGCAGTTGAAATTCTTTTTTACAAACCAAGTAAACATCTATTGATCTTTTAATGGCTGAATGTTTTGAATTCTAGCCCTTATGTTAGCCCAATCCGCCCAATGTGCGACATTGCGGTGGGGGATGAGCGTGAAGATGATGTAGCAGAGTATAGTAGCACACGGCTTTAGGAAATCTGTGGTGAGATAGCGCTCTGCACTTGTATTGTCTTCCTACACCAGTGGTGCTGGACTACTCCTGATAACACAATGACCGTGCATGTACGGTGATGAGTGGCGCTTGTCTTCCGCACGCCAGTTGATGTCACTGCATCTGGAGGCAAAGAGATGCGAAGTAAGCGGCAAGTATGCACCGAGAAAGTAAATAGTTCTCCTGATATATGATAAGGGGAATAGATCTTGTCTGGAGCGAAGTATAGAGGCTAGAGTCAATCTTTTGGTAGTGATCCAGTTATTTGCCCTCAAGCTGCACCGACTGATAAGGGATGGAAATAGTTCTAACAATATGCCAATTGATTTATATTTGGAATTTTTGTTTGTGGAACCATCTCGGGGTAATCCTCAAACTTTCATCAGGAAGTTTCTCCGATTTTGTTTGGGAAATTCCTTTGAAAATCCCACTATTAAAGATTTCTGGAGATTGTTCAGGAAGGTGAACATGAGTTTTATTTCTAGTGACAAGCCACTGGAGAGTGGAGGTGTTCCTACGTGATCTGGAAGATAAGGTCACCAAAGAGCTTGGAACATTACTAGTGCAGTTCAGTCTGCGTTTTGATCAGTTTAAAATACTCCCATCCCCTAGCGTGGAAAATTTGTATGAACTGTGGGGACTTTCGCCATACCCCTCCCCCGCTAAACTGTCCACGTAGTATATGGACAACCCCTTTTAGGGGCAAGCCAGAGTTGACGCGACCGCGCGATGCGATGCGATGCGACAGTGCAAATTTACAGTTCATTGATAATAATTGTTATTCTTTTGCGTGAATCGCGTCGCGTCGCATCGCACATCGTGTTTACTCTGGTGGGCACTTTAATGCGACGTGTGATGCGACTCGATTCATGTGAAAGAATAACAATTGTTATCAATGAACTGTCAAATTGCACTGTCGCGTCGCGATTACTCTGGCTTCTCCCTCATGTGGTTCATCTAATTATCGAATCCCTCTTCATAAAGGACCTCACATGAAATCAGTAGCTCAACGTGGACCAAAGTGTTCAACTTAACCTCCTTCCTACAATTAGCGACGAGGATGAAGAACGGAGCATGTTTGAGATAGATTGCAATATTCAGCCAGCGTCAATTTTGGAAGTAAGAGTGCCTGAAAACAAACTAGTTTACAATGCGAATGGAAACGGTGAATATTTTATTGAGAATCAATTGGCATTGATTTGCTGATACTGAGTGAAATGTGCAAACTGGAGACTCGTGCTGCAGATATTCCGGAAGGTGGTAGCGTGGAAGACCAATGAACCGCCATCAAGAATGCTTTCTTCGCTACCAGTGAGTAAGCATATGCGGTATTTCGAAAAATTTCGTTTTAGGGCATTCGAAACGAAATTCCGCGGAATTCCGCGGAACTTGAATATGGCGAAATCTGATATTTTGATTTCGTTTCGTATCGTTAAATTTCAAAAATTTCGGCTGAAAAATTATACTTTTAACGAAATTAAACGGAATTTCGCGGAATTTCGAAATGAATTTTTAATAATTCTAATTTTCATATCATAAAAAAATTCGGCTGCGCCGCTGAATACAGCTTTCAAACTCTATTCAAAAATTTATATATAAAAATTCCTTTACTAAATCTCATTACGGACACTATGTGGGTCACTTTGTAACAATTATTAGTCACTCCATTTTGCACGTTGATCAAACCATATTAGTGTGTGACCCATGATTGTGGCGTTAGTGTAATACAATCCTGTATCTTCAACAGAAATGCATTTAGATTTCCACTTGAAAATTTCTTTAATGTTTTAAAATATAACAAAACGTAGTGGATTAAATGGAAAGTACTAAACTCGTCTTAGACGATTGAATACATTCCACTAAAAGAGCTTAAAACAATTTTTCTGTTCAATAATTTGTTGAAAGTGTTCAAGTATAAAATGTTATGCATACCTATCTGTTGATTTATATAATATTGTTCAGTGACGAAGAAATAATTTGTATCGTTTTGGTATGCTCTATTTTTATTAAAGTTAACTGAGTTGTGAATGTAAAATGTAATGTACTATGAGGCGATTGTTCGATCTATGCTCTAGTTGTGGAAACTCTTCGATGAGCAAAATATTGCTCACTGGTCTACTGTGTGTTGTCTGCTTTCCGTGATAGTAATCAGCTACAGCAACCATTGTTTGAGAATAGTGAAATGGAGATGGTGATGTTACAGAAGTTTCCCTGATTTAGCAGATTTTTAGATGTTTGCAGATTTAAGAAGGCTCCAGATTTGGAACATTCTCATCTGGTATCTCATCTATTTCAGATTTTGGAACTTATTCAGATCCTTCCGATGCAGATCATTGTCATGACCTAAACTTTTATCTTCAGATAATTTTGATTCCGTATATCATTTATATCTAAAACTTTCTCACATCTTCTAGATCCTGCAGATCCAGATGCTTCAAAATTGTACCGATTTTCTGTCACAATCGTGTCGGTGCGGTGCGTCTTCCGTAGGGCAGTTTGTTGTTAGTTTGAACGTGCTGCTGGTTTTAAAAGTTATTATTTAGCAATAAACATAAATGTCTGCATTTGCATTATTCTCAAGGTCTGCAAAGATTTATAAGTGTTGATATTAAGCATTATATTTATTTTTTGTCATTTTTTATCATATCATATATCAGTCATATTTTTTCAAGTGAAATCTTTTGTGTTTGAATCTTTCGCTTCTCTTACATAAATAATGGATAGAAGGAAGATAAACATTGGTTTTTGAAACATATTGTATGGAAGATTCTAAACGAAATTAATTTGGATACACTGACGACCACCTCGCCAGAGCTACCGACTGAATAGTAACAAAACAGCATCATGTCCTAGCTTTGGGAAAGGGTCGTTTGGCCGAAAACTATTCGGCCGAAACCCATATGACCGAAAGTCATTTGGCCGAAAGGCTCATTTGGCCGAAAGAGTCGTTTAGCCGAAAGAGTCGTTTAGCTGAAAAAGTCGTTTGGCCGAAAGGGTCATTTGAAAAGTGAGAAATTAGGAATGAGACGTCTTACTTCTCAATCCTAATTTTTCTCTTCTAACTGTAAAAAGTGAAAATCGCGAAATGAGGAGTGAGACGTCTCACTACCCACTTCGCACTACTCACTTTTCACAGTAAGAAGTGAGAAATAAGGAGTGAGAAGTGAGAGGTCTCACTTCTCACTCCTCATTTTACTCTTCTTGCTGTAAAAAGTGAGTAGTGAGACATCTTACTACACATTTCGCGTTCCTCAATTTTTACAGTGAGAAGTTAGAAATGAAGAATAAGAACTACTCCTAACTTCTCATTTGCAAATGACCCTTTCGGCCTAATGACTCCTTCGGCCAAATGACCCTTTCGGCGTAATGACTCCTTCGGCCAAATGACCTTTTCGGCCAATCGACCCTTTCGGCCTAATGACTCTTTCGGCCAAATGACCCTTCCGGCCAAATAACCCTTTCGGCCAATCGACCCTTTCGGTCAAACGACAAATATTTACTGGGAATCAGCAAATAAATAACAATAGATTTTTTTTTACGGAGATATGTTTTTTTTTTGCTGAGCTGTCTTTATCTTATAACTTCAGTAGACCTTCAAGATCCTCAACTTCTCAAACTCCTCAACTGTTACAGATTTCTTTATATATTGCATTTCCGATGGAATGGATTCAATCCGCAGGCCTTACAGATTGATCATGAAATGCGGAACGGTTTCCGGGGCGCCAGGCGGGACTGTCCCGCATAATCCGGGACGTTTGGCAAATGTAACCTAATGCCTGATAGCGTGATGGTGTTGCTAAAGTAAGCGCATCCCATGGCTATTATTATGCTCCTTACCCTAACCAAAAAAATGCTCGCTTTATATTTGCAGCAGACCTCAGTAAAAATAAAAAATTTCGATTTTTTAACTGCAATCAACAGCTTTCATTCTGCTAAGATCTGTTGGAAAGACCATGTTCATGAATTTTGTTGACAATTTGTCTGGAGACTTCATTCAAGATGGTAATAGAAATGGAGGGGTGGCACATTGAATCTGTTGATTGCTGTTAAAAAATCATTTTATTTTTTTTAATTTTTACTGAGGTCTGTTGGAAATATTAAGCGATGAATATTTTTACGTTGTTTATGGTAAGGGGCATACTTTTGAAAATGTTTAACAGGTTCCAAGCTGATCTGTTACTAATGTCCTTTTGTAAAATTAAGCTACATTCTCCCCATAGATAAATTAATAATAAAATTGGTTTTCTAAGGTTGCAGAAAAAAAACTATTCAACAAAATTTCCGCGGAAAAAAAATTAAATTTCGTTTCGTTTCGAAAAATTTCGAATCAAATGGACCTCGATTTCGTTTCGTTTCGAAGTCTCGGAAGTAAATCTGAATTTCGTTTCGTTTTGTTTCGAACTAACAATTAAATTTCTAATTTCGTTTCGTTTCGTTTCGTCAGGAAAAAATATGTTATCGCATACCCTTACCAGTGAGAATAATCTGGGCGAACTGCGTACTCTGAGAAAACAATAGATCATGGAAGGACGATAGAAGAGTGAAGAAACGGCAATTCCGCGATAGAGCAAACTAAAGCAAGAGGAGCCAAAGTCTTAACCCGTCAACGATACTCGGCTCTGGAGAAGGAAGCGAAACGCTCAAGTCGACGGGACAAGCGACTCAATGGCCGACGAAAGAAAAAAAGATCCGCAGTAACCGGGGACGTTCGCCCCCTCTCAGATTTCTCACGACGCTTAAGCGGGGCAAATATGAATGCAACGATGCCTGTGAAAGCTGCGAATGGTCAGCTATGGACCGACCGACATACCAGGTGAAACGCTGGTTCGAGCACTTCGAACAACTTTTTCAAGTGCCAACCAGGCCACTACCTTCTCGGCATGGTCTTAACATGCGTCAATACTAAAGCTCCATCCCTGCTAGAGATTAAAACAGCCATCCAAAGCATGAAACCAAACAAAGCCAAAGGGTTCGATCGCATATCAGCCAAGGTCAACGAATACCAAAGGCTAGGTATTGACTACGAAAAAGCTTTCGACCGTCTCAATCACGCGAATATGTGGGGTGCTTAGGTACAGCTATTTAAACCCGAGTTACACATATTTGATGTAATGTACTTCCAGGGGACGGTCAAATAATGAATAATCGGTATCGATTAGCAAACGGATGCTTAGGACGGTCATTCTACTCCTCGCACTTCTCTACGGTATGAGCGATTTAAATCTAGACAGTTGTAGTAAGGCCCTAATAATAAATTTTCTGTTTACGATTTCTGGCTGCGCTTCTGTAAATTTGATGACCAACTCAAATGGTAATAGGTCCAATTATTTTCGTGAATTAGTGAATTATCTGAAACATTTGTTGAAATTCTAGAATTGTTTATCTAAATTGCAGGCGGTTATTTTTTTTGTTCCTTTCTTAATTTGGTAGGTACTCTGTGTTTCTTAAGCGCTACTGTGCCGAGATCTACTGTGGTATTCAGCTGTACAGAATCCACACAGAATCTATTTTTAGTTTTCCATTACCATTATTGTTGTCGTTGCCAGTCCATCTCATCGTTAGTCCATTGTGTCCGTTTGTCCATGTCGTGCATCCAATGATCGTTGCATTATTCGATTGCCATTTATCCAGGTAACGTTGGAGGAATGCCTCCGAGAAGAACAAGCTGCCAGTCGTCATCAGGCAGCCGTGACGGTAAGGCGCGTACCCCAGAACAGTACTGGAATAAGTCGTGATCGTCATAATACAGAGAGCAAAGCGCCTTTTTCTATTTCAGGCGACCAAATGAAATAATCGTGGGTTCTTTGATCAATTTCGCATGAAAGGCAGTAATGAAAGGATGTTGTGCTTTATTTTAAAATTAAAATTTCTAAATTATATGTATACATATATGCAAAGAATAGTGACTAGTCGATAAATCAATCATATTCCTTTAATTCACCGGGTTGAAAGTGGTAATAAACACAAAAACAAAGCAGATATTGCACACTTTCATGCCCTGTCACGGGACAAATATTTTTTGAGATTTTTGTAGCTTGCCATTCATCCTTCGCGATTCTATAGATATTGAAAGGGGCAGATATGTAAACATCGCGTGACATCTCTCATTGAAAATGAGAAATTCCAGTACTGCCCCAGAACGCCATCATATTGGCTGCGAATATGGTGACTGTCAAGGGTTAGGTGGAAGGGCTGGGAATCGAACCCATGACCATCCGCTTGTAAGGCGAACGTGTAGCCAACTACGCTACGGGACCCCCACTAAGTTATTACTATAATCAAAGTTATTACGTTATCTGAATTTCCCCATGAGCGCTTTTCAAGCAAACATGGGGAAACGATATGTAGGAATTTTGAAAACTGTTCAGCAGCATGCGAGCATAAAAGCAAATGGAGACGCGTGGTACATTTGTGCGATGATTCATCTTGTGATTAAACTTTTTACACAAATTCCATCACATCCGATTTATTAAATTAATGAAGAAGTGTGAAAGCATTTGTATGGAATTTGTATTGTGGGAAACCTGAACCTGGAGAATTCCTGGAGGAACTTCTGGAGAAATTCCTGGAGGAACTTCAGGAGAAATTTCTGAAGGAACTTCCAGAGGGATTCCTAGGGGATCTTCCGGAAGAACTTCATAAGGAGTTATTGAAGGAAATTGGAGGAATCCCTGGAGAAACTCCCGGTGAAATTTCTAGAGGAGCTTAAGAAGAATTTGCTGAATGAATTTTGTGGGGTTTGAGTAAGTTACCATCAGCGTGTGATTACATATTACCACCTCAGTAAGCAGTAAGCCATGACTCGGCCTCTTCTCGTCAGATCTCCGTGGCGTGCACACGCACCGACGGAGAGCTGCTGTCATCACATTTCGCTCCAGCGATTTGGAGCCACACAAACTTCAGGAGGAACTTTCGGTGGAATTCCTGAAGGAACATCCGGAGGAATTCCTGGAGTAACTAACAAAGGAATTCCTGGGGGAATTTCCGGAGAAATCTCTTTAGGAACTTCAGGAGAAATTCTTGGGTGAGGAACTTTGGAAGGACTTTCGGAGGAATTCCTGGAGGAATTTCCAGAGGAACTTCCGGAGGAATTTCTGAAGGAAGTCCAGGGAAAATTACTGGAGAAACTCCCGGAGAAATTCCTAGAGGAACTCCCGGTGGAATTCCTGGAGGAATTTGCCGAAGAATTCCTGGAGGAACTTCAGGAGAAATTCCTTAAGGAGGAACTTTCGGAGGAATTTCCGGAGGAATTACTGTATGAACTTCCGAAGGAATTACCGTAGGAACGTCTGGAGGAATTCCTGGTGAAACTTACGGAGGAACTTCCGAAAGAATTACCGTATGAACTTGTGGAGGAATTCCTGGACAAACTTCTTGAGGAATTTCTGGAGTATCTTTCGGAGGAACTTTTGCAGGAATTTCAAGATAAACATCCGGAAAAATTCCTGGAGGAACTTTCGGAAAAACTCCGGGAGGAACGTCCGGAAAAACTCCGGGAAGAACGTTCGGAGGAATTTCTCGAGTAACCGCCACCGATCACCAACGGCGTGACGCTGCCACGCCGCCGCCGCTAGCTAAAAATCTATCTATCACGCCGCCTCCGATGAAATTTCAATCAGCGCACAGGTCTTATCTAAACATGCAATTATGCAAACATGCAAGTGACTTTAACGCCGATGATCCCTTTCCTACTTTGTGACCAAATAATACCGATTTTTTCCCAATCAAACAACAAACACCGGTATCCAGTCTATTTCAGAGGGCGAAAACTACGAATATAAACTTTTTTCTGATTTGTCGTTCAGTCGTCTAGAATCTGATGCGATTTAAACAACTATTTCCATGGTTCCATCAAACAACCTGAACATAGTTATTTTAAGCTCCAATACTGTTGTTTCAACGTTGATGTTTCAATCCTGCATTACATACTTGAGACAATAATGAAATCCTTTCTTTGACGGCGCCTCCGATGAAATTTCAATCAGCGCACAGGTCTTATCTAAACATGCAATTATGCAAACATGCAAGTGACTTTAACGCCGATGATCCCTTTCCTACTTTGTGACCAAATAATACCGATTTTTTCCCAATCAAACAACAAACACCGGTATCCAGTCTATTTTAGAGGGCGAGAACTACAAATGCGACACATGAGCATTGCGAATACAAACTTTTTTTTTCTGATTTGTCGTTCAGTCGTCTAGAATCTGATGCGATTTAAACAACTATTTCCATGGTTTCATCAAACAACGTGAACATAGTTATTTTAAGCTCCAATACTGTTGTTTCAACGTTGATGTTTCAATCCTGCATTACATACTTGAAACAATAATGAAATCGTTTCTTTGACAAACAGTTCATAACACGGTGTGTTTGTCCGAAGAGGCTTATTATCAAAAAATTAGTATCTCTAAAACACTCACTACACGAAAGTATAGGTTTTCCCTATACTAGGTGGTGCATTTTTGAAATGTTATTTTGGGGGTAATTTTTCCATACATTTTGGGGGGGGGGGGGTTAAATCGGCTATCATTTGAGATTTCTATGGATTTTGCACCAAAAACAGTGAAAAAAATAAAAATTGTTCTAGATCCCCCGATAGAACATTTTAGTTTACCCACTATATGAAAGAGGAGAGCATATATTTTTGCGTGGTGGGTGTTTCAGAGATACTGATTTTTGAAAAATAATATTTCCCCATAGACACACCGTGCATAATATGGAGAAACGGTATAAACTGATCACCATAAATCATTCTATTTACATGCAAGATGTATGGAGTAAAGTAGAGGCCTTGATAAGAGAAACGCGGATAGAAAATGTACCTTTGCCAACACTGCAGTCAATCCTCTTCATTAAAGAACAACACATAAAAAGGAAGAAATGGTTTATCCAGGTAAAATTTCACATACCACTATTTAATATGTTTACATCACATGACAATAGACTCCAATTAACAAAGCAATAGCATTTCACAATCTATCACTGATTTGCATATATTATTGAAAACAAATGTGAAATGCTTTCAAAATTCGTATTAAATCGAATTTAGCCGTTTTCAGAATTTGAGTCAAAGTTTTGGCTGCTTGACAGGTCTCGTGCTCGATTGGCTGCTGCTTTTTGACGGTTCGATTGGCGGCACATATCTATCCGCGTTTCTCTTATCAAGGCCTCTAGAGTAGAGTTAAGGTTAAGGACTCTCAATCCCCATGCACATAGTTCGATTCTGTATATATCGCCTCTTCGTCTTTTGTCGCTGTCATCGCATTGCCGATAAAGAAGTTTCACAGTCGTTTGCGAAAGTAAAAACAACAATACAATACCAAATTTTCAAATACACAACACATACACATCAAATAAAAATATCACATCGGGCGAGTGGATACAGAAAATTGCAACCATTGCGGAGCGGCTGAGACCGGTTCTTCAAAACATCAGTTCTCATAACAGAATAAAATTGCTAAAATTGTTTACTCTTTACATCTCCTATATTAATACCTGTAATCATGTAATTGAAATTGCAGCACTAGAATTTCATTTAAATTGTGAAAATTAAAACAATTATGTAAATAGCTTTTATCCACACTAGACCAATAAATCTTATTAAAAAAAATGTATTAGAAAAATCAATGCAAAAATATTGTTGATTTGAAAAAGAATATGATTAATACTATCATACATTTTTCTGCGTGTTGGACTAATCAAAAGTTCAAGACCAAGTTATTTAAAAGATTATTTCGTGGCAAAAACTGGTTAATTGAACGATCCTTGAATTAAAATTTAAGCAAATAAAGTAAAGAGGGATGTAGTAAACCCCTAACAATAAACTAATTTCTTAACACATTTTCCATGCACGCCCAAATTTGATGAAACCATGGCAAAACTTTGTAACTGAAAGCAGGCCATTTTTGTACACTTTTCCGAACACTGTCGGCTTTGGAGCCCCCTTCCGACAAAGTCCGGTCCTGTTCATAGGGAACATAATTACCTATATATCGAGACAAAATTTCGCCCAAAACAAAAGAGGTTTCCAAATACTTTTATTCGACAATTTGACTGATCTTGCTGTAGTCACCCATACAACACTTTTTTTTGCAGGACTTGTCATTTTTCAGCTACATTCATTTGAAAGAAAAAAAATCATTGAAAAAGTTAAGCCCTTTTCGAAAGCTAGTTCAAATTGATTTAGGGAAATCTTAGTATGTAAAATAGCTTTTTGTGACAAAGTCTACTAGTCCGGAAAGTTTCATTGAAATCTGAGAGGTTGCTGCCAACAAGCATTCGAGTTGGCGAGTTCCCTCATTAGAGAAGTTCTGGTGGGTCAGGATCTTGAATACAGGGTGGGCACAAATTATCCGTACAACAAGACAGGTGTATAATTATTTTTGGAACAAAATAAAAAACCAGTATGCATTGCATGTTATTATAACAGCATTACATGGAGCAAGCTGAATTTGTTCAGGTTATAAGCCTTCTACCACGATGGCCGACGGTCCTGGTGTTAGGTGGGACGCTAAACAGCACTGACACGACGGCCCTTCGACGAGACAGGAGGTTTGCGCAGGCCCAATAAGCCGCCTGGAAAACCAATCATTACGAACAATATAAGAGATAATGCGACTCGATATAATCGGCAAAGACCTAGGTCACATGGGGATTACCTAACCAAGAAACGGAAAACCGAATCGACCACGTTCTAATCGACGGTAAATTCTTCTCCGACATCATGAACGTCCGCACTTACCGCAATGCAAATATTGAACCCGACCACTACCTCGTTGCAGTATGCATGCGGTGTACAACACGCGTCGAAGTCGGACGCCGCGGCTTAACATTGGGCGGCTAAAATACGATAGACTAGCCCAATAATACGCGTAGCAGCTGGAAGTGGCACTCCCAACGGAAGAGCAATAAGGCGCAGCGTCTCTTGAAGATGGCTGGAGACATATTCGATCCGCCATGGGTAGCACCGCAACTGCTGCACTTGGCATGGTGCCTCAGGATCAGAGAAACGACTGGTATGACGGCGAATGTGAGCAGTTAGTAGAAGAGAAGAATGCAGCATGGGCGAGATGCTGCTGCAACACCGCACGAAGGCGAACGAGGCACGATATAAACGGGCGAGGAACAAGGAACAAAACTCGATTTTCCGGAGGAAAAATCGCCAGCAGGAAGATTGAGACCGTGAAGAGACGGAGCAACTGTTCCGCGCTAATAACAAACGAAAGTTCTATGAGAAGTTGAACCGTTCACGTATGGGCCACGTGCCACAGCCTGATATGTGTAAGGACATAAACGGGAACCTTCTTACGAACGAGCGTGAGGTGATCCAAAGGTTGCGGCAGCACTACGAAGAACACCTGAATGGCGATATGGCAGACGAAGATGGCGGTATGGTGATGGACCTGGGAGAACGCGCGCAGTACATAATTCTACCGGCTCCGGATCTCCAGGAAATCCAGGAGGAGATTGGCCGGCTGGAAAACAACAAGCCCCTGGGGTTGACCAACTACCAGGAGAGCTATTTAAACACGGTGGTGAGGCACTGGCTAGAGCGCTGCACTGGGTCATTACCAAGATTTGGGAGGAGGAAGTTTTGCCGCAGGAGTGGATGGAAGGTGTCGTGTGTCCCATCTACAAAAAGGGCGATAAGCTGGATTGTAGCAACTACCCCGCAATCATATTGCTGAATGCCGCCTACAAGGAACTCTCCCAAATTTTATGCCGTCGACTAGCACCAATTGCAAGGGAGTTCATGTGGCACTATCAGGCGGGTTTTATGGGCGAACGCTCCACCACAGACCAGGTGTTCGCCATTCGCCAAGTACTGCAGAAGTGTCGTGAATACAACGTGCCCACACATAATCTATTCATCGACTTCAAAGCCGCATATGATAAAATCGATCGAGACCGGCTATGGCAGCTAATGCACGAACACGGATTTCCGGATAAACTGACACGGTTGATCAAAGTGACGATGGATCGGGTGATGTGCGTAGTTCGAGTTTCAGGGGCATTCTCGAGTCCCTTCGAAACGCGCAGAGGGTTACGGCAAGGTGATGGTCTTTCGTGTCTGCTATTCAACATCGCTTTGGAAGGGGTAATACGAAGAGCAGGGATTAACACGAGTGGTACATTTTTCAATAAGTCCGTCCAGCTATTTGGCTTCGCCGACGACATAGATATTATGGCACGTAACTTTGAGAAGATGGAGGAAGCCTACATCAGACTGAAGAGGGAAGCCAAGCCGATCGGACTAGTCATTAACACGTCGAAGACAAAGTACATGATAGGAAGAGGTTCAAGAGAAGACAATGTGAGCCACCCACCGCGAGTTTACATCGGTGGTGTACTTGGGCTCACTGGTGACTGCCGAAAATGATACCAGCAGAGACCAAACTGACTATCTACAAAACGCTTATAAGACCGGTAGTTCTCTACGGACACGAGACCTGGACGATGCTCGTGGAGGACCAACGCGCACTGGGAGTTTTCGAAAGGAAAGTGTTGCGTACCATCTATGGTGGGTTGCAGATGGCGGACGGTACGTGGAGAAGGCGAATGAACCACGAGTTGCATCAGCTGTTGGGAGAACCATCCATCGTTCACACCGCGAAAATCGGAAGACTGCGGTGGGCCGGGCACGTAGCCAGAATGTCGGACAGTAATCCGGTGAAAATGGTTCTCGACAACGATCCGACGGGAACAAGAAGGCGAGGTGCACAGCGGGCAAGGTGGATCGATCAGGTGGAGGACGACTTGCGGACCCTCCGCAGACTGCGTGGTTGGCGAAGTGCAGCCATGAACCGAGCTGAATGGAGAAGTCTTTTATGTGCAGCACAGGCCACTCCGGCCTTAGTCTGATGATAAATAAACAACTGCTACCGCCTGCTGAATTGTTATACCCATATGGCACTTTTAAGTTTTTAAAAATGTGGTCGCCACGTGGTGGATTCTGGCGGTGAATGCTTTGATAGCACGTGCTGTTTGTATTGCGGATAAATTCTACACATCTAGCCTTGAAAAATGATCACGAAGTTTGGCATTTTGTTGCAAGGGTCAATACATAAAATTGCTTTCAGTATTACCAAAGTATACAACTGCAACAGCCTGCTGAGTTGTTTTACCCATAGAGCTACTGATATAGCCCTGCGTGCTGCGGGTAGAGCCATCATTCAGAATCAGTGTAAGAAGATACTATTTGCGCAACTTATAATCAGAAACTTTAATACATTCTTGCTCATATCAGCTGCTGAATCTCGTGAAATTTGGTAATGATTGCTTTTTAGTTGCATTCCTACTATTTTTCCACTCGAAATATAATGTAAAATATTTGTTACAAAGAATACAATTCCTCAAATAATAATAATACTTTTCAATATTAGATCAGAAATGAAAAAACCACAATCTTCAATTATTGGCTACGTGGAGAGCAGTCGTAGCAACCAAAGTGATCTGTAGTGTTTAATGACGTCTCTTCTGTTTTTTTTTACTGGTTTTCAGTTGATTTTTTTTCAAACTAAATAATATTCAGTGTCCATTAAAATAAGGAAAATGGACACCATTCTGCACTCTACAATATAATACGAAAAGAAGGCCGGATAGTAATATGTATAAACATTATCGCGTTATCGCTGTGCATGGAGTATGGAACCAATTCTCAGTTTGAATAGTGTCATAGTTTCGGTAACAAAAAGTGTAGCAGATTTTACATTGCGAGACTCCAGCGATGACATCAAACCCAGAAGGAACGTAGAGCTCGTAGTTAGCTGCTACCTAAAGCCGGATAGGCAGGAACGTCGTCACATGCGGTGAACTGATACCAACAAGCGGAACAAGCAAGGTCAACATCCTTCACTCGGAGACGACTACAAGACGATTTAAATGACCAGTTATCTGATGCGGATCTGAATGGATTGTGACATCGAAATCACAAATGAAATCGGTGAGCAGCATTCCAGCACTCAATTTCGTACATATTGAATCACATTATTGGAAACTAAATACGTACAGGGCATCGTTTGCTGCTATTGCCGCGGATATTGTGGGAGTCCCAGGTATCCGGTTCAAGCTTTAGTTGACAACGGTGGCTCTTCTCGACCTTCTATTCCCTGAGTAGTCAATACGAATAAGGGCGTCCTTGTGAAGTTTTGCTGCACCTGTTGTGGATAGCTAGTACATTCCCATACCCCTGAATCCTTTTTGATAGTACTAGTATTCATAACAAAAAGGGCACCCTTACGGAGCATGAGATCTGATCAAATTATTCGTAGTGTTACTTGTTCAGCGCCCCCGGTTGGGTGAGGGATAGAGGATGACATACACACACAGCATCTTCAATTATTGGCTTCGAGACGAGCCAGCACTACCCAGATATAGCCTATTATTGTTTGTGTTTGCTCTGTAGAAATAAACTGTCAAAATCTGTACGAATAATTAGCAAACACCCTGTACATGTTCCTTGTCCACCGATTATTAGCTTATTTTTTTTAGAAAATCAAAAATTCAAATTTGCTACCGAAGTCAAAAAAAATTCTTCCCGACGGTAGTCTTGTCTTTTCTTCCATGGTTTTCAGATGTTAAGACTCATTTTTATCACTCATATTTTTTACTTGTAAGTAAATACATAGCCATGATAAGCGAGTGTGCATGTTGATAGCTTCCAGCTCATTAGTTGGAAAGTTAATCGGTTATAAGATCGCCCATATCATTGCTCATTGTGCTCCACTTTGGCGTACATTCCCACAACCCCATACTGCAATAACTGACGGGGCATAAATAATATAGTATAGGGTCAAAAACCTCCGAACAATAATTCAAATTTATCCAAGTAAGTTTTTGTGGGTCACAAAAGATTCTCCAGTCGGTTCATCGAATCTCGGAACGCTTCTGTTACATACCGTTCTGGAAGGTTCATGCAATAAGATTGTCCACTTGTGTTTTCCCCTATTTGTACTTGTGATAAGAGTTGGCTGTAGAAATTTGCATAAATCACAAAGACGACAGTCAGAAGCTCTCATCCAGACGAAGAAAAATATATATTCTCTCCTATGACGCGGTGGCGGATGGATGTAGATGTCCTCTTACTTATTTGCTGTTGACACAAAGATAAAGACGAGATCGTAAATTATGCCGCGAAGATTCAGAAAAGCCACTGTGCACTCATATGCGGTTTTTAGACCAATGTGGTGTGACTTTATTTGCAAGAAGCTGCAAGTTAGTCAACATCGTAACTTCACTTCACTTCACCGCACGTCACCGATATTGCGATCAATTAGGTACCTCGTCAGATCGACTGCGAAAAAGTAACGAAACGCGTATGGACCGGACGCGAGCGCGAGTAAAAATGGCACGATAATCCAACCGAGATGATAAAACGGCTTTCATTCGGATCCTCGGATAGTAATACAACGGAGTAGCATAAGCATCACCTTCTAATTCAATCAAGATCAATTGAGATGGTACGGTGAAGCGACTTAGGCAGGGAAAGTAACGTAGCTGGTTCAGATGTGAAGGCACTTTCGGGAAACAGCCTTGTCATCTGAGCTACCGGTAAAAGATGTTCTCTGCGATGAGATAATTTTGCCAATCTTTCACTGAACGGCGCCAAACTATTATTAGCTCTGATGCACGGAAGGGCTGTATGATCACTTAAGTAATTAAATTCTGCTGAAAGGCCCAATGAGCCATTGGATTGATCTCACAAATGTTTCTGTGTGTGTGTTTTTAAGCTATTTCAGATATAATTAGCGTGAATTAAATTAATAGTGGCAAAAATCACATTCCATGGGAAAATTCTTAGTGGCTGCTAACAAAAATTATTTGGAATGATCAACATTTTCTGGTGCATTATAGGAAATAACATAGTAAATACTGAAAATTATTTTTTGAGGAAGAAAAAACAAAACGAGCGTTGACCTGATTTCGTCTATGCCGGTTTAACCATGTTTTTGATTCAAATTTCTCGTTATAAGGGATTTTGTAAATTTTTGAGTTATTTTGCAGTGCAGTTTTCAATTAAATGTCATCTGCAGTGCACAATTCAAATTCCTAATGCCTACGAGCAGAAAAATCTATCATCATAGTATTTTAGGTAATTTTCGTCAGACTACCTATGAAGTTATACTGGTTGAAACTTTCAGTAATTTACAAATACAATCATACAATTACACATTCATGCACTTAGTTGCCATCGAAAGTTTTTTTCAACTAATAACTTCAGACATAATTCAAAACAAAATCATCTTGAACTTTACATTTCACATTTTGATTTACTATGATGATAATGAATTGTTCCAGGAATGTTTTCCACCGTACGATTAGATAAAGCACATCGTACTTTTTTACAACCTAAATAAAAAAAGCAAACATTCATTCACATTTACACCCCCCTTAGAAAAAAAAATCTATCGTTCTTATCTGTATCTGCGGTCGGTCCTTCAAAAAATACCCAATTATCTCACCGTATGAATACTTCAAATCAACAAAAGACGAACAAGTGAAGCGATGGCGATATTCAAATGACGATGAATACCAACGCACCTAATGATTCCGGTCGATCCGCGGTTGTTGCTGTTTAACCAAGGAATCAAAGAGGGAATTATGTTTGTTCATGCTCGATCAGTTTTGTTTAATTCAATATTTGCCCGTCTTACGATGGGAAAAAGAAAAGAAATCAAGTAAAAAATAAACTGAAAGCAAAGACATTTTTAATCTTCTTCGATTGGGAAGTGGACGATTTTTTTCCCGTTCAGTTGCCTGTCAACGTTTCTTGCTAATGTTTACCTACACAAACGTTTGAAAGCGTGCCTGCTCTCGTTAGCGGAAACGTCTTGAATGATGGTGGGGAAATTGGTCTGTCGCATTCCACTGCTGGCTGGCTGACTGGTCGCCACCCAACGCCAGAACCAACAACGTGGGGATCTCCGATTCAATGAAATCCGTTTATTCGGGTGGAAGGAGAAGCGGAAACCCGAGGGGAAATAGTGAAAGACATTTCGAAAGATAAGGCGTCTCCATGTCTACCGGCTTGTTGATGCATTGCTATGCTGTGTATTGACTGCGATGCTGGGGTGGTAGTGTTGGTTGATTTTTGTTTGTGAGGTTGAGATGCGTAATCAAATCGGTGTCTAGCTGGATGCATAACCAGCGGGCGAATAAGTGTTTATTGCCTGCATGAATGATGTAGTAGTAAAATTCTTCTTTATTCAGTCATTTTTAGGCAAGGGGCTAGACTTTACTAAGGTGGCGCAAATCAGCGCTTCGTGCCACTAGTTCGCTCTCTTACTCTCCCGCTGATCTTATGCAACGCAAATAGTGACGTCACTATTTGCGTTGCATAAGAACAACGGGAGAGAGAAAGAGACAACTAGTGGCACGTTGCGCTGATCTGCGCCACCTTAGTAAAGTCTAGCTCATTGATTTTTAGGTTCTACAATTATTTTGTTTATACATAGGGTAAAATGCCCAATAGTGGACCTCCTAGTAGCGGAATTTTGCTCTTCCTGTCATACGGCATAGAAATTTTGAAAATATTAACTTTGCTTGATATCTAACAACAAGCTCTGCATCCCCTCTTAACGATACATACATAAAACACCCAAATACACGACGTTATTCGTTGAAATTAACATTTTAAAGTCTAACTGAATTCGCCCTATAGTAGACCCCTGGGGGTCCATAATAGGAAATTGCTACCCTATAGTCGACACTTCATTTGATTTTCATGTCCCGTTTCGGGACGTTCTTCTTCCCTATTATGGACCCCCCAAAATATTCCTATAGTGGACACTCTCGTGTTTATTTTTTATAGAAAAGTAAAAAATCATTTAATTTGATTTTCCATAGCATTTCCAACGCATGTAATCAAATCATAGGACTGTAAGGTAGGTTCTCCCGATAGAATTTCATAGCGAAATGTTGACATTGTGCAGTAATAATGCAAAAATGGCTGGAGGGTCCACTATTGGTTGGGGGACCACTATTGGTCACTTTACCCTATACAGTGATCGGCTGGTTTGGCCCTTCAACTTCGATTAGATTTTTTTTTATATTGTTATCTGAGTTTTAAAATATAATATGTCAGGACGGCCTTTAGGAGGCGCTGCTGTGTTTTTTTAAATTTGATAACCTAACTATTATGTACACTAGGGTGACTCAAATTAGTATGGGAAAAACTTTTTCCAATTTTTCTGATGGGCCGCCCTCTTATTCGGTTCTATTTGATGCCCTGGTGATCTGGACAAAATTTCAGCCAAATCGGTCAACGTTTGGGCGATGCTAAACTCGTTGGAAGTTTATATGCAAAAATGTATGCAGAAACATCCAAAAACAGTGAATTGCAGTTGGACGGCACAACTTACGATGAAGAACTATGATACTTATTCAGATCTTGAAGTATTTAATACAGAATGTTATGCAGAAAACCGCGATAAGATTAGAGTTTGACCGGCTAAGTTATTAGTATTTCTCTGAAGTGGGGTTTGAGCAATTTCGTTTCTTTTACCTTTGAAAAGAAACAAATTCACCCCTACAACACTCCAGTAAAATGCTAATATCTTTGCCTAATAAACTCTAATCTTCTCGCGGTTTTCAGCATAACATTCTGAATTAAATACTTCAAGATCTGAATGAGTATCATTGTTCTTGATCGTAAATTGTGCCGTCAAACTGCAAATCACTGCTTTTGGTTGTTTCTGCCTACATTTTTCTATATAAACGTCCAACGAGTTTAGCACCGTCCAAACGTTGACCGATTTGGCTGAAATTTTGTCCAGAGCATCAGGGCATCAAATAGAACCGAATAAGAGGACGGCCCACCAACAAATTTAAAAAAGTGTTTTTTGAGCCACACTAATATTTCAAGACAAAATTTTCAAAACGACTTATCTGCTTTTGTAAACAAAGATTCAAACGACGATTTGACGAATCTGAAAGCACTCCCACGCAAACCAACACCATCAACAGGTAGCGGAAACCTTCACCTACCTATTGGTGGAGTTGGTTTGCGTGGGAGAGCTTTCAGATTCGTCAAATCGTCGTTTAAATCTTTGTTTACAAAAGCAGATAAGTCGTTTTGAAAATTTTGTCTTGATTTACAATAAAAATTTGGTTCAATCAAAGGTAATTGCCTATTTCCGGGGATTAAACCACCCGACTTGGACGTTAATTTACAATGTTATGAAAACTCATATGTGAATATGTACGTTATGTGGAAGATATTGATTTGAAAAATGTATTGGAGGTAACCACTTTCCCTTCGATGGGACTCGAACCCATGACCCTACAGTACGCTAGACTGGTGCTTTAACCAACTAAGCTACGAAGGACCTCCGTCGGCCTTCGCAACCCAGCGGCTACTGAACGAGCTCGAGATTCCCAAATTGGACGCATAGTCAAATCACTCGCAATCCATTTATCAAGCCAATACTTCCAATACATTTTTCAAATCAATATCTTCCACATAACGTACATATTCACATATGAGTTTTCATAACATTGTAAATTAACGTCCAAGTCGGGTGGTTTAATCCCCGGAAATAGGCAATTACCTTTGATTGAACTGAACTTGAGTTGCGTGCTCTTGCCTACGCAATGCGGTCGGGTCTGAGCTTGACGACCGACTGGCAAATAGCTTACACAACCTCACTTGATCAGTACCGTTGCTGATGAAGAATGTGTATAGCCGCCAGACATTCTAAATACTCACGCTCCTCTAATGTGGACGTGTACAATACACATGTGGAAGTATTGGCTTGATAAATGGATTGCGAGTGATTTGACTATGCGTCCAATTTGGGAATCTCGAGCTCGTTCAGTAGCCGCTGGGTTGCGAAGGCCGACGGAGGTCCTTCGTAGCTTAGTTGGTTAAAGCACCAGTCTAGCGTACTGTAGGGTCATGGGTTCGAGTCCCATCGAAGGGAAAGTGGTTACCTCCAATACATTTTTCAAATCAATATCTTCCACATAACGTACATATTCACATATGAGTTTTCATAACATTGTAAAATAAAAATTTGACAACCTAGATTGGAACTAGCGCCCTAAGCGCTTCTTGGTCCGAGTGCAAGCAACGGACCCTAAACTTTTCTTTACACTCACCAAAGCGTTCATGTAAGGTCTTTATCCCGGCCAGACGGTGGACCTCGGATGTTCTTGTCCTGGGAGGGGTGTTGAGGATCATCCTCAGGAATTTGTTTTGGACACGTTGGAGTTTGAGGTGGTGGGTTTTAGCGCAGCTCTCCCAGACCGGCATGCCGTATTCGATCACAGGGAGGATGATTTGCTTGTAGACAGCAAGCTTATTCTTCAGGGACAATGACGGCGGTTGATCAAAAGGTATAGTAGTTTCAACAAAACGTTACACTTTGTCACCGTTTTGTCAACTTGTTGCCTGAAAATAAGCTTGCTGTCGAAGGTCAAGCCAAGGTAGTCGGCCTCATTGGCCCATTCCACAGTAGTGCCATTGAGGATGATTTTACAGCCCCCAGGCGGAACGAGTTTAGGGGATTTAGAGTGGGGGAAAATGATGACCTTCGGTCTTCGCCGCGTTGATACAGATCCCCCTACCGTTGTAGACGATGGAGGTGTCATCTGCGAACAGAGACAGAATGCCGCCTTCTGGAGGTTCTGGCATGTCGGAGGTGAACAGATTGAAAAGCAGGGGCCCGAGGATACTGCCCAGATACTGTGCGCATAGGAACTCGCTCCGCTGATTGAGACCCGGAATGTCCTTACCGTCAGGTAATTGTTGATGATTTTCACCAGGTAGCTGGGAAGATTGTAGCGTTGTAGTTTGTACACCAGGCCTCCATGCCATACATTGTCAAATGCCTTCTCGACATCGAGTAAGGCCATGGCGAATGTTTTCGAGACAAACTTGTTCCGTCTGAGGACGTTGGTAACTCGAGTCAGTTGGTGTACAGTTGATCGACCGCGTCGGAAACCAAACTGTTCCTCGAGCAAGATGTTGAGATTTTCGGCAGACTCAAGTAACCGATGATGAATAGCTTTTTCGAATAGCTTGGATAACCCTGAGAGAAGGCTGATAGGTCGATAACTTTTGGGGAAGGAAGGATCCTTCCCAGGCTTCCGGATGGGGATGACTTTCGCTGACTTCCAGGACGATGGGAAGTAGCTGAGCCGGAGACACTGATTAAAGATCAGCGAGAGGTGCTCAAAGAACGGAGCACTCATGTGTTTGAGCTCGAGATTCATGATGCTGTCGAAGCCTGGGGCCTTCATGTTCTTCGACGATTTGATATAGGCTGTCAATTCGTCAGCTGAGATCTCCAACTCCTCCGAGAAGTCGTTGGGAATCAAATGGATGTTGTTAACATGCTCGTTGACGGCTGCTTCGTGTGGACTGACGATGTTCTGCCCAAGATTGTGTGAGCTGACGAAGTGACGACCTATTTCAGCGACCTTCTCTGCAGGAGTTATCAAGCGATCCTTAGAGCCATTATTGTCTAGTGGGATCAAAGGTGGAATGGGCCGAGGCTTGGATTTTAGTATTTTGGTCATTTTCCAGAACGGCTTAGCATAATCTGGAAGAGTGCGAATTTTATTCGAGAAGTCGCTATTTTTTGAGGTCCACCATTCTGGCCTTGATCATTTTTGTGATTCGATTGCAGCGTGCCTTAAGCTCAGGCAGTCCAGTACGCTGAATCTGCCTGCGAGTGACATTCCGCAATCGAATCAAATCTTTGGTGAGTGTATCGATGTTTAAGGAGTTGCTTACCTGCCGAGCCGTCGGGACATGCTGCTCTCTGGCCACCGAGATTGCCTCTTCGATGGCGCACAGCTGGCGGTCGATACTTTCCGGCGTCTCCGGACGCACCTCGTAATCGACGGAGTTGTCGACGCACTGCTGGAACCGCTGCCAGTGCACTCGATGGTAGTTTCGCCGTAACTGCTGGTGCAGATTGACCGAGGAGCCCACTTCCACCACCACCGTATAGTGATCCGAACTGAGCTTCTGGTGGACAATCGGCTGCGAGACATGACCATTCATGTTCGAGATGTATAGGTCGAGGGTTGCGTGGGTACCAGACCGACTCAGCCGAGTGGGGGAATCCGGGCTCGAGATCGTGTAGTGACCTTCCTCCATATCGTTGCTCCAGATGGTGCCGTTTCGATTGCCGCGACTGTTGCCCCAGGCTTGATGTTTGGCCTTGCCTCCGCGTCAGCTTGACGATGTCCCTCCGAAGGGCAGCCGATGATCCATCGCCGGCTTTGGCTTGCGTTGGACAGTACGCCGCGATGAGCGCGATTGTGCCGACCGAAGTGGTGATTTCGACACCGATGGCCTCGATGACACTGAGCTGGAAGCTTGGAAGCAGACGACAGTTGATGTTGTAGCGAAGAGCGATGGCCACAGCGCCTCCCCTGGTCGGCCGGTCGTATCGCACGATGCGGAAGTCCGGGATGTTGACGTTCACCTCCGGTTTTAGGTGCGTTTCGGTGATGAACGCCACGTCTATTTCCTTCTCCTCCTCAAGGAAATCCTTCAGCATAATTATTTTGCTCTTGAGCGAGCAAGCGTTCCAGTTGACCAGGCCACCCTGTTACCTTTCCAATAGGTCACAATCCCTAAATTTGCTACTTTTATTATCGTTTAGTTTCCGTTTTCCTTTTTTGTAAATAAGTATGCTTTAATTCTAGAATAAATAAATAAAACTGTAAATATGTAAATAAATCCTTATATTCCCTATCCTAAGATACCATTTACCCTAAAATTTAATGTAAATAATTAGAAAAATAAAAGATTGAAAAAAAAGAAAAGAAAATTGAATTCAAAAATCCCATTTCACCACATTTATCCCCTTGGTATCGATCTGTCAAAAGTGTATCCCATCCTATATGTACATAACCATCATGGCGCGCGGTACCAACTGTGCACAGACAAAACCATCCCGGGAAATGTTCTCCTATACTTGGATTTTGCTGTGTCATCGAAGGCCTTATAAGCCTAAGCAGGATGAGGCCAAGGGCTCTTTTTGGAACAAAATTCCTAGCTGTTTCGCGAGTGAACTGCTAATTGGCAGAGATAGTGTCTCGGAAGAAAATTGATGTCACCACCCATCATCGGAATTGCCGAGGGTGATCTAACGGCCTGTGATAGGTGGACCGTAAGTGATAGTGAAATCACCCATCCGGTACAAGAGGAAGAGAACTGTGCGACGCCCCCCCTTCAACCTCGGACGTTGCATTCCTGGACCCGACCCAATCGTCGACGTAGCCATCGGTGAGGAAGTGGACCGGTCGAAGCCAATAGTCCGAACATCCACCGACCGACTGGAAATCGCCGCAACCTTTGAAGTCAGGTGAAAATATTGTACATTCCCATAAACCCAGTGAACTCCTGTAAATACTAAATAAACCCAACCAGTGAACTTTGAATTGATATCTAGTGTTTAGCATACTTATTTCACGCGCAAATCCCTTTTCTCCATCATTCGTTTTATTGAAATTGAATTCGCATTGCAAGCTTGGGAAGTGAGTCCGCCCCAACGATTATCCCGGACAGACCCTGAGAGGGCTGAAGTGTAAATAGTTTAGCAAATTTTCTTGTATTAATATAGTTTTATTTTAGTGAATTTTTCCCAATTGAATTAGTATTTGAAGTTTTCTTAGTTTTATCATTTCTTTAAAATTTCATTGCAATAGAATAGTTAATCGTAACAACCCTAGCAGCCATTTTCAATGATGAACATGCCAAGAGTGAAGACCTGGTCGAAGCGGGTTTTGCAGCCGCGCAGCCGAGTGGCGAGCTGCGCGAAGATCGACATCAGTTGCTCCGGAGAGCAGATTCTTCCGATGTGACGGCTTCGTTCTCCGACTGCCGATGGAACCCAGTAGGAGGGAGCGGGGGCCATTCGCTGGTGGACAATGCCGACGATGTTAGAGTTTGGACCGATGCAGCTGCCGCTGCCAATCGCTTGTGCGGCTGTAGCGGTGGGAGTATTGGAATCACACGACGGGGAGCCGGGATAGCTGGAAAGTTCACCTCGTTGATTACAGGAACACGGTTCTTCTTCGGAATGGTCCTGGTGGAAGCCTTATTCCGGATTTCCAGGAACTCGGCTCGCTTTGGGCAGCCCTTTGGGGTGGCCCGATGTTTGTCGCCACAGTTGGAGCACTTGGGATCGGCCACCTCCATTTTGTCGCACTCATCAGTCAGATGGGGTTCGCCACACTTGTTGCAGCGCGGCTTCATGCGGCAGTTCCTGGTGCCGTTCCCGAAATTGAAGCAGTTGGTGCACTGCGTGACGTCGCGGTGCACTGGCCGATATCGCTCCTAGTCAACGACGGTGTAATTTACAACGCCGACCAGCTTCAGGTCCTTCCACGTGGTGGAGCCGTGCTCCAGGTGGACCAGGTAAAGCTGGTCGCGATATCTCCTCATCTTGTCGTGACGAGCGATCTTGTGCACGGCCACCGGTTTCAATCCGCAGCTTTCGAGCTCAGCTTTTATCTCCTCTTCCTTCATGTCGTGGAGTCCTCGCAGCAAAGCCTTTAGCGTCTTCGTGCCGGGGTGGTCATGAGTGTAGTACTCATACTTGTGGACTTCGAGGAACTCCACGACGGATTGATGATGTCCCTTGTTTGCCGGCATTACTTTCACGCCCTCGCTGCAGAGCCGAAAAGTACATTTCAGCCCTTTAGCGATCAGCTGGCGAATTTTTGGGCGCAAATCCGGTGGATCGCCCTTGACAAACACGGGCGGGCACTTCTCCTTCCGCTCCGGTTCCACCTGCGGCAGCTGCGATTGCTGCTTCTTCCTCTTTTTCGGCGGATTGCCGGCGTCATCAAGTGGCAACGGAGAGAACACGTTGCTCTGCAAAAGCTGCTTAGAGGGGTTACCCGCACCTCCAAGAGCAGTGCGCTTAGGCACTTTTCCAGCGACCGAATCGGCCACCGAGTCTCCCATGACGGGTCTGGGAGAAAACAACGCCAACGCGACAAGCGAAAACGTAAACAGCGAACGAACGAAAAAAAAAACACTTGGAAAAAATGCGCGAGCAAAAAACACGTCCGTACGCTGTCTCGAACTGGCAGATGAGATGCATGAATGATGTCTGCTCTAAATTACTAAATGAATTATTGATTTTTATTGAATTAGGATGTTAGTATACTATCTTTTACATACAGAATACCTTTCAATGTTTTTAAAAAATCACGCAACGAAGTAAATTTACTTGAATAAACAATTTTAAATCATAACAAAATTTCTAAAAATTTCATTGTGAGTGAATGCATCGTCCAAAACTAATGCTTCTTCTTCTTCTATGGCTCTTCATTCCAACTGGAAGTTGGCCTGCTTTTCAACTTAGTGTTCTATTAGTATTCCCACAATTATTAATTGAAAGCTTTCTATGCACGCAATTGCATGAGTATGTGTCTTGTGTGGCAAGTACGATGGATACACTATGCCCAGGGAGTCAAGAATGTTTCCCACCCGAAAACGTCCTGGACCGGAACTCGCTATCTCCCGATTGGCAATCCTACGCCTTTGCACACAAGGCAAGAAAGCACATTTTACTCCAGAAAAAACAATCTAATTCACCTAGTATTGATACTGCCTTTCTCGCATTTAGCCAAGACACCAATCTTTTTGGTTCAGTACACCATTTTCTTTATGACTTCTAAAGTTTAGTGAAAATCAAGTGAGCAACTAAGTGAAATTAACTGTTACAAAAATCGCTTCGTTTCACTTAGTTTAATATCCGATGTACAATTTAAAAATTGACACCAACAGAATATGTACCTTTAAACGACAAACGATTTCGTAGAATTCTCCCCTTGAAGAAGACTCGAAATAGAGTCAAAACGTCGGGAAAAATCTAAAACATTCGTTTTGATTATCCAAGACTGCAACGCCGTTAGAAGCAGCTCCGATAAGCCATGTTACCATTTTGCATTCGTATATCATGAGGCTAGCACGATGATACTTTTATGCCCAGGGGAGGCAATTTCAAATCCGAAAATGGCCTAGACCGGCACCGGGAATCGAACCCAGCCACCCTCAGCATGGTCTTGCTTTGTAGCCGCGCGTCTTACCGCTCACTTCTACCTTGATGAGAATACTGTCCGAATAGGTGAATACAGAATGTAAAACCTGTTTTAGTTCTTTCTCAAAAAGCTCCGTCATTTTTTTTTATCCGTGCATTTTTCCATATAAACGCAATACATCTAAACAACGATTTAAATAACCATTAAATCACCGCTAACGATAATCTCTAAATCCAACAACCCGCAAAATCAATTGAAAATCAATCCATAATCAATCAACCCCAAATCCAAGAAATGAAGTTTATTGTCACCGAGGGATCACTTACGAACTCGATTATCATTAGCTTCCACACTCCCTAATTGAGATCAATGGAAAACATCGGTTCCCTCTATCCAAACATCTTCGCCTCTCTCCCCCACTGATTTTCACTTTGATTTATTCTTCCTCGGGTATAAACATTCACATGCTTTTTATTGCATCCCATAAAAAATCTCGAACCACCCACCTCCTCAAATTGTGGTTTTTACCCCTGTAGAAGCAGAACACCATCATCGTTAACAATATACCAGCCCCTCGAACTCGCAGAGAATTCACCCTCGTCGGAACAGCAGTTTAGGAAAAAAATGACTTTCTAAATGTTTCTCTAACCACGATGTCGATGCGATGTAGAGCAGCTACGCATCTTCAACACATGTCTAGAGGGGGCAATTCCGTAGACTGCCGCTCGACGTTCAAGGAAAGTGGGTACACCGCCAATTGTGCGATACAAATAACGAAAACGCAAGGGTAGCCGAATCCTAACCACATCACCACCGTCGTCTGACTGTTATTTGTTTTTCTCGGGGGGTAGACGTGTCCTTCCTCGTACATATCAACATCTACTGGTAGCAATGCCATCTCGCGTGCCCATCGTTTTTTGATGATGCCCACTTCCAGCTGTAACTAACCGAGCAGCGGCACTTGATGAGGTGTGGGTTCATTTGATTATGGGATTCCTAGCAAATTGGCACTTGGTTCGGTCGTCGACCGACGTATGACCGTAGGCTATCCCTTTTTATGGTGAAAGGTAGTTAAACGAATTAATTTGTATAAGTGGATCTCAGCGGGAAGGTTATCGCTAGAGCATTTGTTTATTTACTGTGAAATCTTTTAACTCTTGATAATTATGCAAACTTGTTGATCCCAACTTTATTAAGTACCTTTTCTTTGAAATAGATTTTGAATAAGATAAATAAAGGCAATCACTTATGTTGGGCAGAGGTAAAATCATGACATTACTTCCAAAAACTTTTCTCTTTTCTCCGACACTACCTACCTGGATATCTGGTTACCCCGAACGTTTAAAGTTGTTAGATCCGATTCCACCGCGTGCAGCCAGCGTGTTTTTGTTGAATTCCATTTGCGCTATTCTTTCTTTTGACATTCACGCTAAGTGATCAGTCCACTGAAAAATGCCGTTTTTTTAAGATTTACAATGTTTTCTTCTTCGTACACTTGACATAGTTCCGCACACATGCTGCTCCGCAAACATTTTTTTAGTTTTCTGCCGAGTATTGTATGCAGCACTTTTCACTCGAAAACACCGAAGGAAGATAGATATTGTCGTATATATCACTTTCCAGGATTCCTTCACGAAGTGGCTGGACTAGACTAGATATCGGTCCCTTTTGGTATATTAATGTTTCTGTACATTTGCGATCCAATAATGAGAGTAAATTAGCATAACTAATCTAATCCCCACCTATTCTGGTTGCAAATGTAAAAATCTAAAACAAAATTAAAAAGCGTAGAAGCATGTATCCTAGACACGCATTTGTATACTGACGCAGATGGTAAGCTGCTGGATCACTTTTAATAATGCGCGTAGTCAACTACTAACAGCAACAACACCAAAGTCAGAATCTTGCGAGAAATTTCAGAACATGGAATATTTTTTTTCAAATGGGCTCAAATGATTTTGACCTTGAGTTTTAAACGGCGATTGCGTTCTAAATTCATTTTTGGTCAACTGTTGTGGTCAACAAAACAACAATCACATATTTCTTTCTTCAATATTGAATGCTCAAATACGTTGTATGCAGACAAAACATTGTAACGATACGAGTAGGTACCTTTCAAAACCAGCAACCGCAAAACCACCAAATCAAACATCGTTCTCGTACACGCTATAAAAGCATTCAAAAACATTTATCAAAATATAGTGTTTAGTTGCCACTTATCACATCAACAGTTCATTTCAAACATCGAACAATGTCCAGCAGTTCGGACGTACTGGCCCTTCTGCAGCGTCCATTGGAGCCAACTTTCTACCCGAAGGACGATGGCAAAGTAGTGCTGGAAATTCCAGACGAGTATCTAACCGATCGGTACCGTCCAATTGGCGATGAGCTTCAGAAAAGATTTACCGATAATGTGGACATTAGGATTCCGGTCCGCAACGTTGGCACACCGGACATAGCGTTTGCGCAAGTGATCGATCGTAGAGCATCGTTTTCGTTGTTTATTGAAAAGCATCGTCAGATAGCAGCAAAGTTGATCGAGCTGTTCATTCAGCAGCCGGATGTTTCTTCGCTAATTGGCGTCGCGTCGTATTGCCGCGATCGGTTGAATGTGTTTCTGTTCCAATATGCCTTGGCTGTGGCAGTGCAGCACAGACCGGATACCAACAGTGTGAACCTGCCGTCAATTTTGGAGTTGTTTCCGGATCAGTTTGTCGATCCCGCAGTGTTTCCTAAACTGCGAGAGGAAGGGAAGGTTGTCAGTCAAGCGAATAGAGTGAGTGAGCTTAAACGGATTTAGTGACAAGTGTACTTTTATGATAAGAAATGTGGCTTTGCAGATGGTTATTGAGCTGCCGCAAAATTTCACAGCGTCTGATCGAGAGGATGAGCAGCGATTGGCATACTTCCGAGAGGATATCGGCGTCAACATGCATCACTGGCATTGGCATTTGGTATACCCAACGTCTGGTCCACGCGAAGTCATTGACAAAGATCGCCGAGGCGAACTGTTTTTCTACATGCACCAGCAGATTATCCATCGTTACAACGTGGAAAGGTTTTGCAATCGTTTGGGTAAAGTGAAGAGCATGCACAATTTCCGAGAGCCCATTCCGGAGGCTTACTTCCCGAAAATGGTAAGAAGCTCCAACAACCGCCCGTATGCATCACGACCAAAAAATTTCACCATCAAAGACATTGATCGTGACGTCGAGGGGTTGAAGTTCACAATCACCGAAATGGAGCAGTGGAGGGATCGGATATACGGCGCGATCGATGCCGGATTCATCGTTGATGTGAGTATAATGAAATTGTGTCTTCGGATAGCCTAGCCGGTCTCGCTTTCTCGTGCCATCGGATCACTATCAAGGACTTTTTTTTCACTATCCAACATTATTTTTGCATATTCGTTCCATCACATTCGTACGATTCCTTGTTGTGGATTCTTTTTTTACACGGGGGATGCGTTCCATGTAAAAAAAGTTTCCAGTTCAGAATTTGAAAATCCGTGTAAAAAAAGTTTAATGATTTCTCATCGAATCATGCAAAATGGAGCAACTTTGCAAAAATTTTGGATGAGATTTTTTTTTTGCATGGCCGTGTAAAAAATCCGTGTAAAAACAGAATCGGGTGTAATGGATTATTATCCTCTCAACGCTTAGGGCTGAAAGTCTCTCAAGTAAAGACAAAAAAAATCCTTACATTCTTAGTGTGCGTGCAAGTTTCAGTGACTCAAACGTTCAAATAGTCAGTAAGAGAGCATCCGTGAATTACGTAACGGATGAGGGGGGTTGCCTGAAGTATGACAATCCATGCAAATGTTTTAGATGATTCATACCAAAAGTGTAACATACGGGGGAGGGGGTTGAAAATGGCCAATTTTAGCGTCACGTAATTAATGTATCTTCCCTAATGGTGCGGTCACTTCCTTACAGTCAGTTAGCAAGGTTGATGGACTATTCGTAAGTGACTTTTACTGTCTGAAGACCATGTTTACAACAGGAATATAAGTTGATTTGATAGGCACCGTTGAATCTGAACTTTTTTTTTATTCTAGACCGGGTGTGACACTGCGACCAGTTATTAAATCTATTGTAGTATTCCCCGGATACGAATTTGCCAATTTTTATTCTTTCTGCATTTCTGATTTCTGATTTCAATTACCGAATTTCTGTCTGGGTCATGCCTCTCTTTACATATGCAATACTGTGGGGCTATTTGAGCGAATATTGTTCGGTCCAATGTCGTTAGCATTATTATTTTTAAAAAGAACATTACGCGATCATTCTTCGCAGCTTTATTTTTCTTCTTTTCTATTTCAACAATTCACATCCCTCACATACCACAATCTTTTTTGCCTTTCTCGTATACTAAGTATACGTAAAGGCTATATGATCGCTCCAAAAACAAACTTTTTATAGAAGGCCCGGAGACCCATAGACCGATCGACTCAGCTCGACGAATTGAGGTGATGTTTGTGTGTATGTGTGTGTGAATGTCAGTGCGCACCCACCCAAAAAAAAAAGTGTCACTCATTTTTCAGGCACTTATCCTTAACCGATTTACTCGCAACAAGTTGTAGTCAACGCAGAATACTCTCCCATTGTTTCCTATTGAAATTCGGCCAGATCTGACTATGGGCTCAAAAGTAATGACCAAAATACTATTTTTATAATGCACGAGAAAGGCACCATCACCGCTAGGTGGTCTTCAGGGTTTTTATTGTTTCTTTTATCTCCTATTTTCTTTTTTTCTCACTATTTAATTCTAACGGAATTTCTATTCAATTTCCACCTTTTTTGCCTATAGCAGCGGTTCTCAACCTTTTTCTTGAGAGGTACCCCTTCGAACTTTTGCATTAATTGAGGTACCCCTTCTTGAAAGTAGACTTCCAAGCCTTTTGGCACTTTTAAAGAAGACTTTCGAGCCTATTGTACGGACCTTCTGAATCTCTCGAAAGTAGGCTTCCGCGCCTCTTGTTGAGAGGCTTTACATATTGAAATAACGCTTCAAAGCCTACGCTTCCGAGCCTTTTGAAGGTAGAATTCCAAGCTTCTTGAAAAGAGGGTTCCGATCCTCTCGATAAGAGCTATCCGAGCCTTTTGAAACGAACCTTTCGAGCCTTTTTTTTTCAAAAAAACCTTCCGAATCTTTTGAAAGGAATCTTTTGATCTTTTTGGAAGAAGGCTTCCGAGCTTCTTGAAAGGAGTTTCCGAGCCTTTTTAAAGAAGGCCTCCAAGCCTCTCGAAAGGAGGCTTCCAGGCCTCTTGAAAGGAGGCTTCCAGGCCTCTTGAAAGGAGGCTTCCAGGCCTCTTGAAAGGAGGCTTCCAGGCCTCTTGAAAACAGGCTTCCAGGCCTCTTGAAAACAGGCTTCCAGGCCTCTTGAAAACAGGCTTCCAGGCCTCTTGAAAACAGGCTTCCAGGCCTCTTGAAAACAGGCTTCCAGGCCTCTTGAAAACAGGCTTCCAGGCCTCTTGAAAACAGGCTTCCAGGCCTCTTGAAAACAGGCTTCCAGGCCTCTTGAAAACAGGCTTCCAGGCCTCTTGAAAACAGGCTTCCAGGCCTCTTGAAAACAGGCTTCCAGGCCTCTTGAAAGGAGGCTTCCAGGCCTCTTGAAAGGAGGCTTCCAGGCCTCTTGAAAACAGGCTTCCAGGCCTCTTGAAAGGAGGCTTCCAGGCCTCTTGAAAGGAGGCTTCCAGGCCTCTTGAAAGGAGGCTTCCAGGCCTCTTGAAAGGAGGCTTCCAGGCCTCTTGAAAGGAGGCTTCCAGGCCTCTTGAAAGGAGGCTTCCAGGCCTCTTGAAAGGAGGCTTCCAGGCCTCTTGAAAGGAGGCTTCCAGGCCTCTTGAAAGGAGGCTTCCAGGCCTCTTGAAAGGATGCTTCCAGGCCTCTTGAAAGGAGGCTTCCAGGCCTCTTGAAAGGAGGCTTCCAGGCCTCTTGAAAGGAGGCTTCCAGGCCTCTTGAAAGGAGGCTTCCAGGCCCTTGAAAGGAGGCTTCCAGGCCTCTTGAAAGGAGGCTTCCAGGCCTCTTGAAAGGAGGCTTCCAGGCCTCTTGAAAGGAGGCTTCCAGGCCTCTTGAAAGGATGCTTCCAGGCCTCTTGAAAGGAGGCTTCCAGGCCTCTTGAAAGGAGGCTTCCAGGCCTCTTGAAAGGAGGCTTCCAGGCCTCTTGAAAGGAGGCTTCCAGGCCTCTTGAAAGGAGGCTTCCAGGCCTCTTGAAAGGAGGCTTCCAGGCCTCTTGAAAGGAGGCTTCCAGGCCTCTTGAAAGGAGGCTTCCAGTCTCTTGAAAGGAGGCTTCCAGGCCTCTTGAAAGGAGGCTTCCAGGCCTCTTGAAAGGAGGCTTCCAGGCCTCTTGAAAGGAGGCTTCCAGGCCTCTTGAAAGGAGGCTTCCAGGCCTCTTGAAAGGAGGCTTCCAGGCCTCTTGAAAGGAGGCTTCCAGGCCTCTTGAAAGGAGGCTTCCAGGCCTCTTGAAAGGAGGCTTCCAGGCCTCTTGAAAGGAGGCTTCCAGGCCTCTTGAAAGGAGGCTTCCAGGCCTCTTGAAAGGAGGCTTCCAGGCCTCTTGAAAGGAGGCTTCCAGGCCTCTTGAAAGGAGGCTTCCAGGCCTCTTGAAAGGAGGCTTCCAGGCCTCTTGAAAGGAGGCTTCCAGGCCTCTTGAAAGGAGGCTTCCAGGCCTCTTGAAAGGAGGCTTCCAGGCCTCTTGAAAGGAGGCTTCCAGGCCTCTTGAAAGGAGGCTTCCAGGCCTCTTGAAAGGAGGCTTCAGACCTCTTGTAAGGAGGCTTCCAGGCCTCTTGAAAGGAGGCGTCCAGGCACGTGGAAAGGAGGCTTCCAGGCCTCTTGAAAGGAGGCTTCCAGGCCTCTTGAAAGGAGGCTTTCAGGCCTCTTGAAAGGAGGCTTCCAGGCCTCTTGAAAGGAGGCCTTCAGGCCTCTTGAAAGGAGGCTTCCAGGCCTCTTGAAAGGAGGCTTCCAGGCCTCTTGAAAGGAGGCTTCCAGGCCTCTTGAAAGGAGGCCTCCAGGCCTCTTGAAAGGAGGCTTCCAGGCCTCTTGAAAGGAGGCTTCCAGGCCTCTTAAAAGGAGGCTTCCAGGCCTCTTGAAAGGAGGCTTCCAGGGCCTCTTGAAAGGAGGCTTCCCAGCCTCTTGAAAGGAGGCTTCCAGACCTCTTGAGAGGAGGCTTCCAGGCCTCGTGAAAGCGGGCTTCCAGGCCTCTTGAAAGGAGGCTTCCAGGCCTCTTGAAAGGAGGCTTCCAGGCCTCTTGAAAGGAGGCTTCCAGGCCTCTTGAAAGGAGGCTTCCAGGCCTCTTGGAAAGGAGGCTTCCAGGCCTCTTGAAAGGAGGCTTCCAGGCCTCTTGAAAGGAGGCTTCCAGGCCCTCTTGAAAGGAGGCTTCCAGGCCTCTTGAAAGGAGGCTTCCAGGCCTCTTGAAAGGAGGCTTCCAGGCCTCTTGAAAGGAGGCTTCCAGGCCTCTTGAAAGGAGGCTTCCAGGCCTCTTGAAAGGAGGCTTCCAGGCCTCTTGAAAGGAGGCTTCCAGGCCTCTTGAAAGGAGGCTTCCAGGCCTCTTGAAAGGAGGCTTCCAGGCCTGTTGAAAGAAGGCTTCCAGGCCTCTTGAAAGGAGGCTTCCAGGCCTCTTGAAAAGGAGGCTTCCAGGCCTCTTGAGAGGAGGCTTTCAGGCCTCTTGAAAGGAGGCTTCCAGGCCTCTTGAAAGGAGGCTTCCAGGCCTCTTGAAAGGAGGCTTCCAGGCCTCTTGAAAGGAGGCTTCCAGGCCTCTTGAAAGGAGGCTTCCAGGCCTCTTGGAAAGGAGGCTTCCAGGCCTCTTGAAAGGAGGCTTCCAGGCCTCTTGAAAGGAGGCTTCCAGGCCTCTTGAAAGGAGGCTTCCAGGCCTCTTGAAAGGAGGCTTCCAGGCCTCTTGAAAGGAGGCTTCCAGGCCTCTTGAAAGGAGGCTTCCAGGCCTCTTGAAAGGAGGCTTCCAGGCCTCTTGAAAGGAGGCTTCCAGGCCTCTTGAAAGGAGGCTTCCAGGCCTCTTGAAAGGAGGCTTCCAGGCCTCTTGAAAGGAGGCTTCCAGGCCTCTTGAAAGGAGGCTTCCAGGCCTCTTGAAAGGAGGCTTCCAGGCCTCTTGAAAGGAGGCTTCCTGGCCTCTTGAAAGGAGGCTTCCAGGCCTCTTGAAAGGAGGCTTCCAGGCCTCTTGAAAGGAGGCTTCCAGGCCTCTTGAAAGGAGGCTTCCAGGCCTCTTGAAAACAGGCTTCCAGGCATCTTGAAAGGAGGCTTCCAGGCCTCTTGAAAGGAGGCTTCCAGACTTCTTGAAAGCAGGCTCCCAGGCCTCTTGAAAGGAGGCTTCCAAGCTTCCGATTCTTTTGAAAAAAGGCTTCTGAACAACCTGAATGGAGTCCTTCGAGCCTCTTGTAAGGAGGTCTTCGAGCTGCTTGGAAGAAATCTATGCTGGTTGTGGAGGGCAGCATTCTATTGGATTTACTAATCGCCATGCCTATTATGTAGGGGGAATTACGGCTTTGACAGGTTTTGTTACATTATTGTCAGGGGTTTTTTTATGACTGATGATGCTCAAATTTGGTCTATACATTCTTTGCATATTAAAGAATATTGTGGGTTAATTTCATAAAATTTTGTTGACAAAAACCCCCCTGACAATAATAGAACAAAACCTGCCAAAGCCGTCTTTTCCCCTACAAAACAAAGTATTGAAATAAAAAATACACAATTTTCAAAACTTTATCAATAAATTTTGATTGGAATCGTAATTCATCCGCCATTACGAATTTTTGTTCGAGGTACCCCCTAGGGCCGTCGAAGGTACCCCCAGGGGTACATGTACCCCAGGTTGAGAACCGCTGGCTTAGTCTATCGAGTCTATAAGGGTCAGACAGACAGAAATACATTTTTATGTATATATACTAAGGCTGATACAAATATTTAAAAACTATTTTGTCTGCCCCTCCCCTCAGTTTTTTTTGCCAAAACATAATATTCAGAGGGGGAGCAACATTCAGAACATTCTTTAACAAATCTGAGGAGTATTTAGATTTTTTTTATTTAAATATTAATTTTATATTGATTTTCTGAATTTTCTGATTTTCTGAATTTCTGATTTCTGATTTCTGATTTCTGACTTTCTGACTTTCTGACTTTCTGACTTTCTGACTTTCTGACTTTCTGACTTTCTGACTTTCTGACTTTCTGACTTTCTGACTTTCTGACTTTCTGACTTTCTGACTTTCTGACTTTCTGACTTTCTGACTTTCTGACTTTCTGACTTTCTGACTTTCTGACTTTCTGACTTTCTGACTTTCTGACTTTCTGACTTTCTGACTTTCTGACTTTCTGACTTTCTGACTTTCTGACTTTCTGATTTTCTGATTTTCTGATTTCTGATTTCTGATTTCTGATTTCTGATTTCTGATTTCTGATTTCTGATTTCTGATTTCTGATTTCTGATTTCTGATTTCTGATTTCTGATTTCTGATTTCTGATTTCTGATTTCTGATTTCTGATTTCTGATTTCTGATTTCCGATTTCTGATTTCTGATTTCTGATTTCGATTTCGATTTCTGATTTCTGATTTCTGATTTCTGATTTCTGATTTCTGATTTCTGATTTCTGATTTCTGATTTCTGATTTCTGATTTCTGATTTCTGTTTTCTGACTTTTGATTTCTAATTTCTGACTTTTGATTCCTTTTTCTGATTTATAATTTCTGATTTCTGACTTTCGACTTCTGACTTTTGATTTATGATTCCTGATTTTTTTCTTGATTTCTGATTTCTGATTTCTGATTTCTGATTTCTGATTTCTGATTTCTGATTTCTGATTTCTGATTTCTGATTTCTGATTTCTGATTTCTGATTTCTGATTTTTCTGATTTCTGATTTCTGATTTCTGATTTCTGATTTCTGATTTCTGATTTCTGATTTCTGATTTCTGATTTCTGATTTCTGATTTCTGATTTCTGATTTCTGATTTCTGATTTGATTTCTGATTTCTGATTTCTGATTTCTGATTTCTGATTTCTGATTTCTGATTTCTGATTTCTGATTTCTGATTTCTGATTTCTGATTTCTGATTTCTGATTTCTGATTTCTGATTTCTGATTTCTGATTTCTGATTTCTGATTTCTGATTTCTGATTTCTGATTTCTGATTTCTGATTTCTGATTTCTGATTTCTGATTTCTGATTTCTGATTTCTGATTTCTGATTTCTGATTTCTGATTTCTGATTTCTGATTTCTGATTTCTGATTTCTGATTTCTGATTTCTGATTTCTGATTTCTGATTTCTGATTTCTGATTTCTGATTTCTGATTTCTGATTTCTGATTTCTGATTTCTGATTTCTGATTTCTGATTTCTGATTTCTGATTTCTGATTTCTGATTTCTGATTTCTGATTTCTGATTTCTGATTTCTGATTTCTGATTTCTGATTTCTGATTTCTGATTTCTGATTTCTGATTTCTGATTTCTGATTTCTGATTTCTGATTTCTGATTTCTGATTTCTGATTTCTGATTTCTGATTTCTGAAGTCTGATTTCTGATTTCTGATTTCTGATTTCTGATTTCTGATTTCTGATTTCTGATTTCTGATTTCTGATTTCTGATTTCTGATTTCTGATTTCTGATTTCTGATTTCTGATTTCTGATTTCTGATTTCTGATTTCTGATTTCTGATTTCTGATTTCTGATTTCTGATTTCTGATTTCTGATTTCTGATTTCTGATTTCTGATTTCTGATTTCTGATTTCTGATTTCTGATTTCTGATATCTGATTTCTGATTTCTGATTTCTGATTTCTGATTTCTGATTTCTGATTTCTGATTTCTGATTTCTGATTTCTGATTTCTGATGATTTCTGATTTCTGATTTCTGATTTCTGATTTCTGATTTCTGATTTCTGATTTCTGATTTCTGATTTCTGATTTCTGATTTCTGATTTCTGATTTCTGATTTCTGATTTCTGATTTCTGATTTCTGATTTCTGATTTCTGATTTCTGATTTCTGATTTGATTTCTGATTTCTGATTTCTGATTTCTGATTTCTGATTTCTGATTTCTGATTTCTGATTTCTGATTTCTGATTTCTGATTTCTGATTTCTGATTTCTGATTTCTGATTTCTGATTTCTGATTTCTGATTTCTGATTTCTGATTTCTGATTTCTGATTTCTGATTTCTGATTTCTGATTTCTGATTTCTGATTTCTGATTTCTGATTTCTGATTTCGATTTCTGATTTCTGATTTCTGATTTCTGATTTCTGATTTCGATTTCTGATTTCTGATTTCTGATTTCTGATTTCTGATTTCTGATTTTTTGGTTTTCTTGTTTCTTTATTGTTTCTTCTATTAATACTTTTTCGTTTTTGCTTATTTCTTTTTTGATTTTCTCCATTGTTTTAGTGTATGTTCTTCTATTTCTCCACATTTTTTACTTCTTTTCCTCAAGAAGGGAAACTTTTATTTTACTACTTTTATACTTTTCTCTACTCTGTCCATTTATTCTTTCTTTTATTTTGTTATTTTTCACGATTTTCTCTCCTTATTTCTTTCTTCTTTTTGATTCCACCTTTTTCCTCCCAATTTAACATTTCTTCCAACTCATTTATTTTTTTTGTTTTCCTGTTTTTCTTGCTTCTCTTTCCTCCTAATTATTTTCTTTTATGTTTCCATCTTCTTTCGAGCTTCTCCTTTCCAACCTTTTTTTATCTTCTTTTCTTCTTCTTCCTTCTATTTTTTCTGTCTACTTTTTTTTTTATTAATTTTTTTCTTTTTTTATACTCATCCTAACTTTTTCTTTCTCTCTTTTTTCTCAATTCTTTTTTTTCTCCTTTTTGCCTTTCTCGTACAACAAAGTTGTACCGAAAGGCTATATGATCACTCCAAAAACGAAGACCAGAGTGTTATATATCAATCGAAACAGCTGGACGAACTGAGGTGATGTCTGTATGTGCGTGTACAAATTTTGTAGACACACTTTTTGGAACTTAGCATTATCCGATTTACTTGCAACAGGTTCCATTCGACGGAATCCTATTGTTTGCTATTGAAAGTTGGCCAGATTGGACTATGGGATCAGAAGCTTTGGCCGAAATATCATTTTAAGCCCAAAACACTTCCTTTTCGTTCCTCTTCATTTTTCCCATTTTTTTTCCTTTTATTCATTTTTCTTCTTTCTTCTTTTCTCTTTTTTCTTTCTTGTCGTTTTTTCCTTCTTTCTGTTTTTTTCTCATTTTTTGTTTTTTTCTTCCTTCCTCACTTTTCTTTCTACAACATGCACTAATGTTTAATTTAATTCAAATTTACGAAAGAATGCATGAACTTGCGACTCTCCCAAAATTGAATTGTTTACCCCGTTTGATTTATTGCTGATGTCGATTGTACATTTTTCTCATCTAATTTATATCGATTTCTTCAATTGTTGCCGAAGGTTTGGTAGAATCTTCCAAAATCTCGTCGAAATATTTACCGAGATATATTTGAAAACATTGCCGACCGTTAGATGTTCGAATTTTGTAATACATTGCAATTTAAGTAGGTAGAATGGAAATAATTTATCAAGTACATTTAAAAAATCGATGTGACAGAATTATGCTGAATGTATGTCATACCTTTATTGTTTTATACTATCATTTTTATGTATTTCATTATAATTACAGGCAAGTGGCAAAAGAATCCCACTGGATGCGAAAACAGGAATCGACATACTTTCCAACATCATTGAAGCATCGGACCTATCGCTCAATCCGAAACTTTATGGTAATTTACACATCTCGGGTCACATCGCTCTTGCCTACTGCCACGATCCCGAAAATCGCTACCTTGAAGACTACGGCATCATGGGAGATGTGGCCACGGCTCAACGAGATCCAACCTTCTACAAGTGGCACTCCTTCATTGACGATGTCCTTGTCCGCCACAAGGACACCTTTGACCCATACACTTCCAAGGATGTAAGTCGTTTCAAAATAAGTCAAACCCAAAAGCAGAATAACTTTTTGCAGTACCATTTCAGCTTTCCTTTCCAGGAGTTACCATTTCCAGTCTAAGTGTAACACTGAATCGACCGAAAGCACCACAAAACATACTTCTGACCTATTGGCAACGAGCACAAGTTGATTTGGCATCCGGGTTGGACTTCGGACCTGACGGAAACGTGTTCGCTTCCTTCACTCATCTACAGCACGCTCCCTTCGTGTACAACTTTGAAGTACAGAACGCGAACAGCTCCCCAGTTCGTGGAAACGCTCGCATCTTCATTGCCCCCAAAACGGACGATCGTAATACGCCTCTGAAGTATAGCGAGTGGAGGGGTTACGTTCTGGAATTGGATAAATTCGTTCTAACTTGTTAGTGATTTATTTCGAAGTTCATTTCCGAGCACCTCACCAGTTAATTCTTTTAGTAAATCCAGGATCCAATCGAATCACTCGTAGGTCGGATCAATCGAGCGTGACTGTCGCCTTCGATCGCACCTTCCGTCAAATCAAATCAGACAAAGATCTTCCGAATAAGGCCGATCTGGAGAGATTCCGTTTCTGCGGCTGTGGCTGGCCCGACCACATGTTACTTCCCAAAGGGACACCGGACGGTATGCGTTTCGATTTGTTCGTCATGATTTCCAACTATGCCGATGAGGATATTGGGCAGAATATTGATGCGGCAGAGTAAGACACTGTCGAACTTTTTATGATTTTTTACATATTTTAATTGTCAACCATCCACTTTCAGTCCAGCACTTTGTGACGATTCGCACTCTTTCTGCGGCTTGCGTGATCAGAAATACCCGGATGGCCGATCCATGGGATTCCCGTTCGATCGAAAATCGCCCAGCACGGTTCAAACGGTTCAGGACTACGTTGCCCCGTACCCGAACATGCGGACTACTGACATCACAATCAAATTTACCAATACGGTCATTGCGAGAACGTGAACCAAGCGAGCTTTGATGCAGTAATTAAGCTTTTTCTGTCATGTTCATTAATTAGCTACTCGGAGAGAAAGAAACTGCACTTATTTCTGATGCTTTGAATAAAATCTTATATTTGCTCCCTTTGGCATTAGAGCGTCATCAAAGAGAATGCATTTTCTTCATTATCTGCTATTTCTTTCGCATTACGTTCAAGACTGGTTAATAGGATGGAAACTGATTCCCTTGGGTGCATCGTTTGCAGAACCTTGTTAGTAGAGATGGAACCACCAGGAAGACAAGGTAATGCACATTGTCTTCGTTGATTAAAGGAAGGTAGCTCAATTCACTTTTATGTGTCACCTTTAGTGAATGGAATCTAAATGATCTTCATAAACTATCACCCTAAAGTGCTATTTTGGCCTTGGTGGTGCGATTTTTTCAATATATTTTATAATGAACAAGAAAGGAACACCATCATGCTGAATAACATCTCTAAAACTTGCAGCCTTCGTCTCATTATCCTTTTCCGTTAGTTTGTTATTGCTACTCATCCAACCAAATATAAATTCACTTCCACACTTCAACAGCTAAAAGCTGCTGGTCCCTCAAGAGAAAGGATTTACCGGAAAGTGTTATTATTTTATTAGGATTTTATTTCTTCCAAACTCCAAGCAACAACCACAAGCGGCCCGCGTGATGCAGCCCGTAAATTGGACTTTGAAACTCAATTATGCTCCCGAAACGCCCCTTCATGTAGCCGATGCTTAGGCCGGGTCGCGACTTACAATCAGCGAAAAATGCGCGTCCTAAATGGAACGTAAAAAAACGAATCCCTGGGAAACTCGCCTTCCACTAGCCACCAGCCAGCTCACTTAAATACAGCGATGCCTTGAGCAACGGGATTAGGGTGAATGGCGAGCACTTTATTTCTTGGAATGATGATCCTACACTGTGGATGGTGGTGGAATAATGATTGGCTTGCGAAGGGGTTGCGTACGCGGGGATGATTCCAAGTGGAAAAACTCTTTTCATGGCATAATTGAATTCCATTCTGCGATTATTTTATAGACCCAACTAATACCATTCGGATGATGGGATGTTGAGTGAGCCATTGTTGTGAGAAATGATTTTCCTTTATTAGCGTCGCATTGCTGATAGTTGTCTCATTAAATTATTTTGTATTTTGGTTTTTAATATTCAACATGTTTCGTTTCAATTCAATCTTATACATTTTTTAGTAACCTGGTATCCGTGATGTAAAGACAAATATGTGGGAAAAACTTTTCGGATGACTTCCGATTCAATTACAATGTTTTATTTTTTTTTCGGTACTCGATAGAATAGAGATTGGCCTTACATCGTCTGTTAAAATTTCTCCGGACTTGCTGAGGCTAATAAGGATATTTCAACGTACGTCACTCGTGCTGCTCGCATGAATCTCATCAACTAACAACATCCGGGGTATCAAAACCAACAGTTTTCAGGACGCGCCCATCCAGGCGTAGCGTACGTATTAGTGACTTACGGTTGGATCATGCCCAACGCAGGACGACGAGGCTTTTCACCGTTTTTGCTTGACTGGCAGGAAGTATCCTTTTTCGCTCAATTACGATTCACCGAGTTGCTTCACTCGTACCAACAACTACCGAATTTATTCGACACAGAACGCCAGAGTGGTGGTACCGCGTTCACAGCTTCTTGTAACTGGAGAAATATGGGCTCAATTGCTGTATGAATTTCACTGGGCGAAGATAAATAAAAAAGGATTAATTTATAATTAAACGATGATAATTTGGTACCGTTGCCGGGGAAAGCCAAGGGGTGGTAATTTCTCCTTAAGAGCCAGGGATTAGACTGGTATCGAGAGCGTGTGCGGTTCAATGTGAACATAAAGCAAGGGCCATTCAGTTTTCTTAAGACGTTGATGGCAGGAAATAAGTTGCTTGGTTGCGGTATGATTAGGTGCAGTAAATCTTGCGATGATTTGTGGTCGATACGTTCTCTGTTCATTATATGTATGGACAGGGGTTGATATCTAACGGGGGCTCATACGCACTAACGCTACTTTTGAAGGATTTTTTTATACAATTTGCTTGTTTAAAACTGACGGTCTTTCATTTCTTTGATCCATGATTCTAAACTAACACCACGCTAGTGGAATTTGAGTTTCGCGGTATGACGAAAAGATGTGTGTATCAAGTTGCAATATATGATAATATGACTTCAACTTTTTCTCGGTTAATATTGGTTTTATTCGACTTGAGTATCATAGTGACACCTTCACATGGTGTGTTGCGGAGTAAAATTCTCCACTGTCATATACCCAGCTTGAGGCAAATCATGAACAAACGAATCTTTCACTCAGCTTTCAAATCCGTGCAACTTTTGGGTGTGTCACCAAAGATCCTCGCATATAGGATACGCTTGACAGATTTCCTGTGTGAAATTGTATTCGTGTGATTAGCAGCGTCAGTCGTCTAAGCGCATTTGCATACTGCAGATTGTGGCTTTGATTCCCGCCCTAGTAGGCAGTATTTTTTTTTGTAAAACAAAAAATCTTCACTGGTCCACTGAGTGTGATGTGAATGTCCTGTCCGTTGTCTAATGCTAGGTGCACGCATAGAAACGTTCGTGAATTCGTGAACTAACAAGTTCACGATGTATTTTTAGTGACGGTTTTGGGAGCAACAGCCGCGTTTTCTGGAATGTTCCAGAAATCGTGACTATTTTTTTACGAATCCATGAATTAAGGCACGGTATATTTTTGCTGGTTCACGAGTTCAGGAACACTTGTTTGCGTGTGTTAAGATCAAACGCAATGCAAACGTTTCCTATGTGCGAGGGTCTTAAGTAGGTGGCCTCTCATTATGTACACAGAAACTCGTTTCGAAAATTACTGTTTCCTAGACTGTGTTTAAAACTACTATAAATATTCAATAAAATTAACCATGGTTTTAGAAAAATAGACAACTGTTACAGTTTAAAAGTATAACAGCATTCTGCAAGGTCTATGGTTGACATTTCACTGAGAGGAAGGCAAAGTCAAATTAATTTGCTAGTTACAAGTAGGCTGTGCTTCCCAACACAAGGTTTTATCTCCCACAAGTGTTCTGAAGATTTAAACAGTAGAAGCATAAGTACTAGAACGCTTGTGGCGCTGTAGTCATTAAAAGCATTCTGGCAAAATATGCTTCCAGAAGCATAACTTGGCCGTTTATTATGCATCATGCTGTAGTACATGTTTTGTTTCATCATCAACATTGGTTTGACACTTGTAGTACCGGTACTTTGGCTGCCAGATCAAAATGACCTACATGTTAGTCACGCGAACAGTAACGACATTAGCAATCTTAAGGACTGTTCAGTTTATAAAGAGGACACATTGTATTGTCGATGTTTTTAAACCATAAATCTTTTTAGAAATCTGTTTTGTTTCGTTGAATATATTAAGGTACACCGGGGCAAGTTGAAATGGTTTTTTCAAAGTTGAAATTCGAGGTGCTGTAAAAAAATCACCCTTTGATATTTTTTGATTCCGTTTGCGGTGTTTGCTAGTTCAGGCCAAAGATTATGCATAAAAAATAAGCGACCTTTACTAACTTTTTTATAAATATTTTGTATATTTGAATTATTTTTTTATATGCATCGTTTCAACTTGCCCCGCGTATCGGGGCAAGTTGAAATACTGCATTATATACAGACATAAACTAGTTTTGCCGTATTATTAACAAAATGTATGTACTCAGTGAGACTTAAGAAGCACAAGGTTGTAAAGGTAACTATAATACTGCCAGTATTCACATAATAGTCCCTTACATGGGACCTTACATTTTGACAATTTTGATTTGCTTTCAGAAATTAGCTTAAGATTGTCTCCTGTTTAAGAAAAACTGATAAAATAGTAGGTTTTGTTCTAGAAATTTGAAAACAAATCCCACCTTTGTTGTCTCATCTTGATATTTACTCGCATAAAAATTGCATTCCAGATTTTGATACATTGATTTTACACAAAAAATAAACTTAAGTATGGTCTATTTAATTGTCCCCAGCAATATATACAAATAAAGAATATTCTGTAAATTTTTTGGAAAAATTGCATTTTTTTTAATTTATTCGTTTTTTTGTATTTCTACATATAAAACAAGTTTGAAAAATTCAACGACAAATTACTCAAGGCGGAGAAAATGACATGTGACTCATATGCGAATAAGGGCAGTGTACAAAAAAGCCACAAGAATTTTCAGAGACCAAATTCTGGAGAACGCACTTTTCTGAAAATTTATCAAATTGATTTCCTACTACTAGTGACCACTCGGATTACTATTCAGGATGGTTCATTATTTGGTTCACTTGGATATTGTGCACTTGAATCATTCGGTCATAAATGCACATTAATTAATCAGCCAGCAGATCTCTCATAAACTCTTCGATTGGAGAAATAGGCAGCTGGGAAAGCGAAAGGTGGAGTTAACGAAATGTTTACATACTCTATGTTTTATTTTTCTGAGAGTCAGTGCTCAGTAGATTAGGAATCTCAAAACTGCATTTTAAACATGACCCCTTTTTATTCTAGTGGAAATTGTAGGAGGGTTGCATTCATGACGAAATGAGCGGAAATTTATTAATGTTATTTTCAGAGGTTTGCATGTATTTATAAATTTATGTTTTCTGAATGTATGTATTTACGGATCTTCATCATGGTCCTTCATCTGGAAAAAAAATTTCTTTTAATTGCGATGGTGACGTTTTGAATCGTTGTTTCAACTTGCCCCGCACCACGCATTTCTATTTGCCCCGATGAGTTAAACGTGCGGAGCAATATCAAACAACCAAAATACAAAAATTAACACGGGTCTTTCATCGATTTTTCATATTCAATATGCTTATTCAACATTGAATGATTATCTACCGTGAAAATTTTATGAAAAAACTCTTCCAAACATCGTTTAAGACCTGTTTCATTGGCACGTCAAATATTTGGTTTGGATTTTGCAAATGGCGAAAAATAAACAATAGCAGGAATTGGTTTTAAAAGCAGCAATCTTCCGGGCATGGCAGTCAGAAGATGCGTCTAGGGGAGTAGTTTGTTGAAAAAAATAATCAGAGCACTCAGTCATTTCCCATCTAAATTACAGCTACCGTTTCAACTTACCCCACATTTTAACTTGGCCCGGTGTACCTTAACTGACCTTCTAGACATAAAATCCAATCATCAACGAAACAATTCTAACTCGAAAATTTGCGATTTTCATAACAATCTCAATTTGTTGGATTTTCAACAGCTAAAACCGTTTATATTCCGTTTTCGGGCTGCCACAGGCTCTAATGTTTCTTGATATCGACAAATCAATGACAGTGTGTTTCTTTCTGATCTTTCTGATGATTTTGTTGATATCCCGATTTACATTTTGTATTAGCACTATCAATTTTGCTTATAAAAAAAATGTGTTGGGAAACTTATGTTTACGGGAAATTCGAGAAGCTTTGACAGTAGGCGCCATTTGGTTGGATTTAAATTATTATATTTATATCTCTTTTCAAAAATTACAGTTGATTGGCAGTGTATTATAATATACGATAGAGCAAAACTTGATCAAAATAGACCAATCTGTCTGTTTTATATCGTCATGTGAAAGTGTCCTCTCAATAAACTGAACAGTCCTTATACTTTTGAATCAACTATTTAAACTTCAACTGATTAATCAGAAAATTTGAAACAGAAGTTTAGTCGCTTATTTTTTGTACGTCGTGTTGGCGAATGTTCGACAATTCCCCGAAAACCAATTCCCCGAATGCAAATTCCCCAAAATGCAATTACCCCGAATTTAACAATTTCCCGAATGCAATTTTCTCGAATATAACAATTCCCCCAAATGTGATATTTCCCCGAATGAAACAATTTCCCGAAACGAAACACATTCTTCAAACACATCTTTGCGGTCGATTGTATGCGTCCGAATAGAGCAGCTTTGAAGGATACGGTAAATGGTGTATTCTTGGATATTATCACTATCAGATCCTTCGATAGCATTTAATGTTATTAATCCTTCAAGATGTGTCGTTAATTTATAAAGATGCGCTAATGTGTGTTGTTGATTTATAAAGATGGGCTTCGTGGCCGTGCGGTTAGCGTCGTCAGTCGACTAGACGTATGTGTTGTGGAGTGTGGGTTCGATTCCTGCACCGGTAAGGAGAAAACTTTTCGTGAAGCGAAGAATTCTCCACTGATCTACTGGGTGTTGTGTACAATGTACATGTTCTGTCCGTTGTCTAATACTAGATGTTAAGTGTTCAGTCTGTACGACCTTTGGTCAAAGACGGTGATTCTGTACTTTTGTTTTTAACGATATCAGAGTACTGTTTTTTCAAAGTAGTTTTTTTTTCAAAAATAGTGGAATAACGGCTTCATTTTTTGAAAAAGTAAAATCACGAAAAGTATTACCAATTGAAAGCGTTTGGGTAAATATTATTCTATCTAAGAATGATGAAAGTGATTCCTCTTTTAAAAGCACGCATCCGCATCTGGAATAAAAAGTGTGTCCCTTCATTAAAAGTGGTATGTTTCCCAGAATTATGAAATAGTGAAAGTTATTCTTTCTTTAATAAAATATTCATTCATTTTCATTTATTTAGTCTACATCTATACAGATAACACTGAATCAACAATTTGACGCCACAATACACGGTTCGAGGCCGCATCTCTCCATCCTCGAATACGCCCCACGCTCGCCAAGTCGTTCTGCACCTGGTCTGCCCATCTCGCTCGCTGCGCTCCACGTCGTCTCGTACCTGCCGGATCGGAAGCGAACACCATCTTTGCAGGGTTGCTGTCCAGCATTCTTGCAACATGCCCTGCCCATCGTACCCTTCCGGCTTTAGCTACCTTCTGGATACTGGGTTCGCCGTAGAGCTGGGCGAGCTCATGGTTCATTCTTCGCCGCCACACACCGTCTTCTTGTACACCGCCAAAGATGGTCCTAAGCACCCGTCTCTCAAATACTCCGAGTGCTTGCAAGTCCTCCTCGAGCATTGTCCATGTTTCATGTCCGTAGAGGACTACCGGTCTTATTAACGTCTTGTACATGACACATTTGGTGCGGTGGCGAATCTTTTTCGACCGCAGTTTCTTCTGGAGCCCGTAGTAGGCCCGACTTCCACAGATGATGCGCCTTCGTATTTCACGACTAACGTTGTTGTCAGCCGTTAGCAAGGATCCGAGGTAGACGAATTCCTCGACCACCTCGAAGGTATCCCCGTCTATCGTGACACTGCTTCCCAGGCGGACCCTGTCGCGCTCGGTTCCACCCACAAGCATGTACTTTGTCTTTGACGCATTCACCACCAGTCCAACTTTTGTTGCTTCACGTTTCAGGCGGGTGTACAGTTCTGCCACCTTTGCAAATGTTCGGCCGACAATGTCCATGTCATCCGCGAAGCAAATAAATTGACTGGATCTGTTGAAAATCGTTCCCCGGCTGTTACACCCGGCTCTCCGCATGACACCTTCTAGCGCAATGTTGAACAACAGGCACGAAAGTCCATCAGCTTGTCTTAGTCCCCGGCGCGATTCGAACGAACTGGAGTGTTCGCCCGAGATCTTCACACAGTTTTGCACACCATCCAGCGTTGCTTTGATCAGTCTGGTCAGCTTCCCAGGGAAGCTGTTCTCGTCCATAATTTTCCATAGCTCTACGCGGTCTATACTGTCGTATGCCGCCTTGAAATCAACGAACAGATGGTGCGTTGGGACCTGGTATTCACGGCATTTTTGAAGGATTTGCCGTACAGTAAAGATCTGGTCCGTTGTCGAGCGGCCGTCAACGAAGCCGGCTTGATAACTTCCCACGAACTCGTTCACTAATGGTGACAGACGACGGAAGATGATCTGGGATATCACTTTGTAGGCGGCATTAAGGATGGTGATCGCTCGAAAGTTCTCACACTCCAGTTTGTCGCCTTTCTTGTAGATGGGGCATATAACCCCTTCCTTCCACTCCTCCGGTAGCTGTTCGTTTTCCCAGATTCTGACTATCAGTTTGTGCAGGCAAGTGGCCAGCTTTTCCGGGCCCATCTTGATGAGCTCAGCTCCGATACCATCCTTACCAGCTGCTTTATTGGTCTTTAGCTGTTGAATGGCATCCTTAACTTCCCTCAAGGTGGGGGCTGGTTGGCTTCCATCGTCCGCTGAACTGACGTAGTCATCTCCTCCGCTGCCTTGACTTTCATTGCCTGTACTCTCAGCGCCATTCAGATGTTCCTCGTAGTGCTGCTTCCACCTTTCGATCACCACACGTTCGTCCGTCAAGATGCTCCCATCCTTATCCCGGCACATTTCGGCTCGCGGCACGAAGCCTTTGCGGGATGCGTTGAGCTTCTGATAGAACTTGCGTGTATCTTGAGAACGGCACAGCTGTTCCATCTCCTCGCACTCCGCTTCTTCCAGGCGGCGTTTCTTCTCCTGAAAAAGGCGGGTCTGCTGTCTCCGCTTCCGTCTATAACGTTCCACGTTCTGCCGGGTACCTTGCTGCAGCGCGACCGCCCGCGCTGCGTCCTTCTCCTCCAGAATCTGTCTGCACTCTTCGTCGAACCAATCGTTCCGTCGACTTCGACCCATATACCCGACGTTGTTCTCCGCTGCGTCGTTAATGGCTGCTTTGACTGTATTCCAGCAGTCCTCAAGAGGGGCCCCATCGAGCTCACCCTCTTCCGGCAACGCTGCCTCGAGATGCTGTGCGTATGCAGTGGCGACATCAGGTTGCTTCAGTCGCTCTAGGTCGTACCGCGGCGGTCGTCGGTACCGAACATTGTTGATGACGGATAGTTTTGGGCGCAGTTTAACCATCACCAGATAGTGGTCAGAGTCGATGTTAGCGCCACGATAAGTCCTGACGTCGATAATGTCGGAGAAGTGCCGTCCATCAATCAGAACGTGGTCGATTTGTGATTCTGTCTGCAGTGGCGATCTCCAGGTGTACCGATACGGGAGGCTGTGTTGGAAGTAGGTGCTGCGAATGGCCATATTCTTGGAGGCGGCGAAATCAATTAGTCGTAGGCCGTTTTCGTTCGTCAGCCGGTGAGCGCTGAACTTTCCAATAGTCGGTCTAAACTCCTCCTCTTGGCCAACCTGAGCGTTCAAATCTCCTATGATGATTTTGACGTCGTGGCTTGGGCAGCTGTCGTACTCACGTTCCAGCTGCGCGTAGAATGCGTCCTTATCATCATCAGTGCTTCCGGAGTGTGGGCTATGGACGTTGATTATGCTGAAGTTGAAGAACCGGCCTTTGATCCTCAACCTGCACATTCTCTCGTTGATCGGCCACCACCCGATCACGCGCCTTTGCATGTCGCCCATCACTATGAAAGCTGTTCCCAGCTCGTGTGTGCTGCCGCAGCTCTGGTAGATGGTATGATTACCTCTAAACGTTCGCACCATTGATCCCTTCCAACAAACCTCCTGCAGCGCTACGATGCCGAATCCACGGTCCTTGAGCACATCGGCGAGTATGCGTGTGCTCCCGATGAAGTTGAGAGATTTGCAGTTCCACGAACCGAGTTTCCAATCGCTAGTCCTTTTCGTGGCAGTGGTCTTCGCCGATGGTTCCGGTCCGTACTCTCTTGTTGATTGTTCGTTGCTTATGATTTTTAAAGGCTGGCTTGCAGGGCCTGACACCAAACCCCTAAATTTCCGGAGGACCATTCCTCCTTATTTCCGGTGGACCATGGTGCACAGTTTCACTTTAGAGTCCCTCGCTGACACTCGGACGATGATCAGTCGCTCCTAGCATGGGGAACAGACGCTGATGTGAGCCGATCCTGACATGGAGAACAGACGCTCAGTAAAATTTGCACCTCCGGAGAGGAACAAACCCCCCCTTCCCTGTCAGCATACGACCATAGTTCCCACCGGGGTTGGTTACCCGATCTTCCCTTAGGTTGCTCGTATCCCGGCCAGCACCGCGGGGAGGTAGGGATAGGAGTTGCTGGGTAAGAGGCTAAGGACCGCGAGATGGGGTCTATTTTATTCCTTCAGGTACGCGAAGTACCAATGGTACGCTTTACCCAGCATTTGCCGTGCCTTAATAATATATATAATATATATAATAAAATATATCTTCCCGAAATAAGGAAATGGTGGTTGTGATTCATTCTTTAAAAGAAGACATTTTCTTGAAGAAAGGAAATGGTAGATCCCAACAAATATTGGAAGCTAAAAAGTGCCTGTTTCGTTGAAAATTGGTTTCTTCAGCCAAAAAACTGGCTTATTTAACCTAAACTGTTTGTTGGGATGTGATCCCTTCTTCAGAAGCAGGCGTTAGCTCGGAATCTATGACAAAAAGTCGAAAGACAAAAGCTGGAAAGAACAAAAGGTCGAAATACAAAAGGTCGAAAAGACAAAAGGTCGAAATGACAAAACGTCGAACGGGACAAAAGGTCGAAAGGGACAAAAGGACTATCAAGAACAAGTTGATAACAAGTTGGGTGTATTCCTAAAGAATTTATGAAATGCATTTTACTTCAAGCAGAAATATTGCGAGAAGATAGGAAAAATCGAACGAGGGTCCGTCGCGACGGTCGACCGTCGGAAAGTTGTTCCGCAAACGTCAAATCTCTTGATGCACGGAAAATAATGTTGGTTGATTTTTTCGGTGAATGTTGATTATTGAAATCAAAGGAAATAGGTAACTTCAAACGAGTGCTACTTGATACTTGATGGGTTACAGCTCTTCGATGAACCTACGCCGAATGGAGTATCCTTCTCCACTGAACTCGATCCTGGGCCAATCGCTTCCAGTCGCCCTGAACATTGAACGCCCTCAGGTCCTCTTCAACTGCAAAAAGCCATCGTGTACGCGGCCTTCCACGAAGCCTGCGGCCTCTTCCGGGTTCTCTACTAAATATTTAAATATTTAAATATTTAATTAAATATTAAATATTCTTCCGGCATACGAACAACGTGACCAGCCCACCGTAGTCTGCCGTGTTGTATAAGCTTAATAATATCCAGCCCTTTATATACCTGGTACAATTCGTGATTCATGCGACGCCGCCAGATACCGTTCTCTTGTTTACCGCCGAGTATTGTCCGCAGCACCTTACGCTCAAACACTCCGAAAGCTCTCCGATCAATCTCCTTTAACGTCCATGTTTCATGGCCGTAAGAATCAGAGTAGTATACAGCGCGAGTTTTGTTTTCGTTTGCAGACTACGGGACTTAAGCTGGTTACGAAATCTGTAATAAGCCCTATTTGCAGCTGCAATACGCCTTTTCACCTCGCGGGTAATATCATTATCGCACGTCACTAATGTTCCAAGATACACAAATTCTTCCACCGCTTCAAATTTTTCACCATCCAACACCATTTCACTACCACTACCGCTAATGAACCCACGTTGATTGCCAGCGACTATGTACTTCGTTTTGCTGGTATTGATCGTGAGTCCAATCCTCACTGTCTCCCTCTTAAAGGGCACAAAAGTCTCTTCCACGGCACGGCGATCAATTCCGATAATATCGATATCGTCCGCAAAACCCAGGAGCATATGCGATCTTGTGATAATGGTACCGCTTCTTTGCACGCCAGATATCCTAATCGCTCCCTCGAGCGCTATATTGAACAGTAGATTCGAGAGTGCATCACCCTGCTTTAATCCATCTAAGGCAACAAATGACGTCGATATTTCATCCGGAACCCTTACACTTGATTTCGATCCGTCCAACGTTATACGAATCAGCCGTATCAGTTTCGCCGGAAAACTATGTTCAAGCATAATTTGCCATAATTCATTCCGTTTCACTGAATCGTACGCCGCCTTGAAATCAATAAACAGATGATGTGTCTGCAAGTTGTACTCCTGGAATTTTTCAAGGTTTTGTCTCAGGGTAAACATTTGATCCGTCGTTGATCGGCCCTCACGAAAACCTGCTTGGTATTCGCCGACGAAGGACTCTTCAAGCGGTCTCAATCTGTTGAACAGAATACGGGACATCATTTTGTACGCCGTAGGGTTATTCCTCGGTAATTGGCGCACTCCAGTCTGTGCCCTTTCTTAAAGAGAGGGCAAATGAGGCCGTCCAACCAGCTAGCAGGCATTTCCTTGTCTTCCAATATTTTCGACATAATATGGTGCAGAACTTCATAAAGCTGCTCACTGCCATGTTTGAGAAGTTCAGCCGGGAGCTGGTCCTTCCCCGCAGCCTTATTGTTTTTCAGCTCTTTAATAGCTTTTTTAACCTCATCTAGTGTAGGTGACTCCACAGCTTGTCCATCGTCGCTAACATTTATTCTGTTCACCGATGCACTGTCACTTCCACTATTCAACAAAGTGTTGCTTCCACCTAGCAGCCACTTCGGTTTTATCTGTCAGCAAATTCCCTTGTTGGTCGTTGCACATGACGGAAGATGGCGCTGTCTTTCTCCGCACGCCATTGACAGACTCATAAAACCTCCGCATATCGTTCTGCTCCATTTTTTCCTGCGCCTCACTAATAACTTGTTCTTCGTACTTTTTCTTCTTCTTGCGGTGTGTTCGTTTTTCGGCTGCTCTTGCTTCCTTGTACCGATCTTTATTCGATCGGGTACCCGACACCAACATTTGGCTTCTGGCAACGTTCTTCTCGTCTGGCACTCTCTGACACTCCACATCAAACCAACCTATCCTGGGTCGCCTCTGTGCAGTGCCTACAACTTCTCGTGCTGTTGTGCTCACCGCTCCATGGATCGATTCCCATAGATCGTTGATGTTGTCGCTAACGTTGATCGCACTTATCCGTTCGTCGAGCTTCTGGCGGTACTCAGCCGATACTCCTTCCGCTGAAAATTGCTGGATATTGTAACGCATCGTTCACTGTGATCTTTCGTTCGATACAGTTGACAACCGTGATCGAATTTTACTGGCAACGAGGTAGTGATCAGAGTCAATTTTCGGACCTCTGAATGTCCGCACATCGATAACATCCGAGAAATGGCGCCCATCCACCAGAACATGGTCTATCTGGTTGCAAGTTTCACCATTTGGGTGTCTCCAGGTGTGCTTTCGGATGTTCTTTCGTGCAAAGTAGGTGCTACTGATGGCCATCCCTCTGGCAGCAGCAAAATTTACTAGTCGTAGGCCATTGTCATTGGTAGCGGAGTAAAGGCTCTGCCTACCGATTATGGGACGGAAAAAGTCCTCTCTACCGACCTGAGCGTTAGCGTCTCCGATAACAATTTTCACGTCATGCTTTGGGCACTCTCCATAGGCTTTATCAAGACATTCATAAAACGTGTCCTTCACGTCATCGGATTTATCGTTTGTCGGTGCGTAAACGTTGATTAGGCTTTAATTGAAGGATTTTCCCCGTATCCTCAACACACAGATTCGTTCGCTAATGGGTTTCCCCCGCATCACTCGCTTCATCTGATTGCCCATCACTACGAAACCAACTCCATGCTCTGCTTTTCCACCGCCGCTGTGATAGATGTTATACTTGAATGCAGTGTTGCTCGTGGGGTCCACGGCTCGGAATTCACTTCTTGAATAGTGGCCACGTTCACTCCAACCTTCTGCAGTTCGCGAGCCAGAAGGCTCACTCGTCCAGGTTCATTTAGGGTCCTGACATTACAGGTACCGAGTTTCCAATCTTAGTCCTTACTTCGTTGCCGGGTCGGTTGCCAAAAATAACGTTCTCTTTTGCTTCTATCTCCATTTTTCGTGGTATATGAGAAGCTTCAGTAAGCTACCTTACCGGGGTCGTGTTACCTACATCGCGCTGGTGGGGCTGCCACCTTAGGTATAGCTGACGCGATACAGCATTTCATTGATCAGCCGCTGGGTACCAGGCAGACGCTGTTTGAGCCGCACCTCCTGGTGAACAGACGCTCAAGGCGTACCTTCTCACTCTAGTTGATGTCAGAAGGACAACAGTGCCCAGGCTGCACTACCAGCTAAGAACACAACCCTTAGCTGGCGGTCTTTTGTCATCGGGCGACCCGTGGAAGCGTGAGATAGGAACTTATGGGGACCAGAGCTCTGTTGGGCGCTCCTTCCTTGATGTCAACCCACCATTTTGCAGCCCGAGTCAAACATCAAAGTCAAAAGTCAAACGAGTGTTAGGTGCCGCTATATATTTTGAAGGCAGCCCAAAAAATGTTCAATTAAACAGATGAAATTGACTATAAAAAATTGAAAAATGCTCCTTAAAAAAGTGACATTTTTTTCTTAAATTATCAAACAAATTACCTTGAAATATATAAAATGCTCCGTAAACATTCGAAAAGCGTAACGTAAAAACGAAAAAAATGTACCGTAAACAATTAAAAATGCTCCTTAAAAAAGCAAAGATTTGCTATGTAATTAATGATAATTGCGCAGTATATTGACAAAAGAATTATAATAAAATAGTTCAAAAGGTACCTTGAAATTGGCTATCATAAACTATAATCTTATGCACAATTGTATAGCCCCTAGAGTTTATTGCTGATTGTTTTGCTTGGTAACCCTATTCAACCGAAAACTAAGAAAAATGCTCCTTAGGATGAATATAATGCTCCATAAACAAATAAAAAATGCTCCTTAAACTAAGAAAAATGCTCCCTAAAATAAAGAAATGCTTCTTAAGCCAACGAAAAATGTTCCTTAATTTGAGGAAATGCTCCTTAAACGAAAAACAGTGCTCCGTAAAAAAATGTTTACGGAGAATTTTATATATTTCAAGGTAATTTGTTGAATAATTTAAGGAAAAATGATCACTTTTTTAAGGAGCATTTTTCAATTTTTCTTGAATCTATCATGATGCATTTACCATTTTGCCTATTTTAAATAAGTTTTATGGTACTTTCAAGGCATTCCGGAACGTATTTATGTGATTTTGAAACATTTTAGACTTCTCGAATATTCTTGATATCAAGGAATATCAACACTTTTCGCACAGTGCATGTCATTTGAAGTTTCCGACACTCAGTCTTCTTCTTCTTCTTTGCTCCGCAAAATTAGAAGTTTTCTTATCTAGATAAGAAGTTCTTATCTAATCAATCAAAGTTGAAGAATGAGCAATTTTCAAAGAAGGAGTAATTACTATAAGACAATATTATGAACAGGGAATCATTTTTTCTTGGATGCGCATGCGAAACAAGCGACAAAAGAGAACCAACGGCAAAGCTTTGTTTTTGTCGGAAATAATAATGACAAAGATCCGAAAAACTTTGTCAGCAACAAAAAAAAAGACTTGTTGCAAACTTTTCATCCCGTTATTTTACAGATACAGATACAGAAAGTTTCGTTATCTCTACAGAAAATGCTATCATAGTGTCTGCTTTTATGGAAATATTCAACAATCTAACTTGATGTGCCAATTAGTCAGTAAAAATCGTACCTGTTTTCTGTCACAATCGTACCGGTTGCTGATTGGTTAAAAATGAAAATCGATTGCTTCGATTGGTGGCGGCGTGTTTTTCGTAGAGCAACATGTTGTTAGTTTGGCCGTGTTGCAGGTTTGTAAAGTTGATGTTAAGTAAAATACGTAAAGGTTTGAGTTCCTGTTTTTTGGTAGAAAGTAAATTTATATTGAACTGCAAACGCCATATAAATTATCATCTAGGGTTGTAAAGGTTTAAAACTGTTGATTTTAAGCATTATCATTCTCCTTTCTGTAATTTTCGATCTCAAAATCATATATTAATTAGCAAAAACTTCTCTCTGTTAGTCTTTTGCGTCTCTTACATAAACAATGGATGGAATGGAAAGAGAAACATCAAGTTTTGATACATGATATTTGGAAGATTTTGTATCAAATTACTTTGGCTGCACTGGTGAGCACCTTATTAGAGTAACCGACTAAAAATCAACAAGGCAGTCTGAATTGAGTTGTCCTATCTTAGGTTGCGAGAGGTTGCGAGGTGCATTTGTCAGTAACAAACACGGTAGATGACAAATGGTATATTGTTAGGCATATCTCGATTATTGATTCCCTGATTATGAATATCTAGATAGTTCTAAAACAGATAAAAAAGATTGTTAATAAGAAATTATTAAATCTTGTATTTTGCGAGATAGAGTTGTCATATACAGCTGGCAAAAAAATGCTCTTTTATTTTTCACTATTTTTAACAATTAAATAAAATTCATCCAATGAGTGCCAATAATATGTATATGAATATCTAGGTTTTCTGAATATCACTTCGATCTGTCAAAATAGTGCACGCCGCAGCCACGCAGGCGCACGCATTGAAAATACACCGGCGTATAATACACGCCCGTGTATTTGATCGAAGTGACACTTAGAAAACTCAAACATCCATCTATTAGTGGTACATATTGAATGAATTTAATTAAATTGTTAAAAATTGTAAAAACAAAAGAGCAGAGATTTTGCTAACTGTGAATAAAAAATTCTTTAGAATTTCCGCGCAAAGTTGTTCAAAATCTAGATTTCAATAATAACTTTGAACTTTGTTGTATTTCCAAGGAAAATGCATTGTACAGCAGATGTTTGATAACTGCAATGCTTTTTGAATGCAATTCGATAGTTGCAAAAGTTTTGCAGTTATCGGACCGCTGAGCTTCAAAACGATGTCAAACAAAGTCGATGACAGCTGCATTGTGCTGCACAATCAATCAGGCACGCCTGATGCCGTTTTCTTGCATCTGACGTCGACTGACAAGTCTAGAATGCGTTGCAGTTATCGAACGGCATTCGCTAACTGAAACGTAAACATGTTGCAGTTATTTAACGACTAGTGTATTGTCCATAAGAAATTCTTGGGAAATTCCATAGGCTTAAAGCAAAATACGGTCGAACTGGTAATTTAACCAAAAAAGTCGTTTTCCCTAACAGGTTATCAGCCCGAAATGTCGTTTTGCGGAAATAGTTGCTTGACAGAATGGGTAATTTAACCGGAAATTTTGTTTGGCCCAACGAGTCACATGGCCAAATGTCAATTACTGAACGGATAATATGGTCAAAAATTGTCCACCTATTTGGCCAAATGTCATTTATGGCGAAATGGCCTTATTATCAAAAGATCATTGAACGAAATTTCGGAACCTCTCTACTTTGTATATCTAACTAAATCCCATTACGCCGAATTGAACGAATATCCGAAACTGCTATTAAGTCGAAAATGATTTGTCCGCAAATGTTGTTTGGCTGAAAACGACATATGAAAAACGACATAAAGGGACATTCGACTCACTGGTAGTTTGTCCGAAAAAAATCGTTAGACCGAATAGTTCATTTTTGACCGAAAATGCCGTTTGGTAGGAATGGTCATTTGGCAGAAAAAGCCAATTGGCCCGAAAATGTCCTTTCTGCAAAACAACCCTTTCGGCCAAACGGCATTTTCTGTCAAATGACCTATTCGGCTAAACGACTTCTTACAAAATTTAATTCTTACCAAACTGCATTTTTGGTCAAATGATCTATTCGGTCAAACGACTTTTTCGGCCGAACGGCATTTTTAGTCGAATGCTCCTTTCGGCTGTATGTTGCCTTAGGCCAAACTACATTTTTGGTCAAACAATTTTCGACTTGATATCAGTTTAGACAAACGTTCAGTTCGGCTTGACTAAATAGAAATTTGTTAGAAGACTTTTGGCTTAACGGCCAGTATCGACTTAAAAAATAGAAAGGTAACGAAATTGTGCCAAACGAGTGGCCATTTTTTATCACATCTAGGAACTTTTTTTCAAATGGAACTAATTGGTTCTGACCTTGATTTTTGGAATAATTATTGTGCTCTTAATTTAAATTATTTTTGTCAGCTCATGCACCCAACAGAAAGAATAGATTGCGACCTATCTGATCGTAACGAAATATGCTGCATAAAGAAAGTATCGTTTCAAATTTCAAGGTCAAATACAGTTACGCCTATTTGAAAAAAGTTCCTAGATATTATATATTCAGTAATTGACATTATGCCAAATGCCGTATGCCAAATAACATTTTCGGCCAAATGCCCAAGAGGTAATTTTGTCTAATGACTTCTGTGGTCAAACGATCATTTCGGTCAGACGACTTTTTCAGGAAAATTACCAGTTCGGCCGTCTCGTACCTTCGGCCAATCGAATTTTCTAAGAATTTCTTGTAAACAATACAAAGATTTTTTTGTAGAAATCCTGAAAAATCCTTAAACAAGTTCGAGCAATTTTCCATTGAATTTCCCAAAGTTTTTTTTTTTAATTTACATTTTGAATAATCTTCCGCGGAAGCTTTGAAGAATTTTTGTTTTATCGTTGGCTATGCCAAACTAGTCATCATTATTCATCTAGATTGAGAAAATCAACGTTAAAGCATCTTCCAATAACAAGATCGTACAATTATGAAGGATATTCGGTGTAAATTTTGAAGAGTACGCAACAGAAATTTTCCGCGGATATTCAGAATATTTTTCTGCAGAAATTTGGAACAACTTCTGATGACTTCAACAACAATATCCTGATGAGATTCTCATGTAAAATCCGAAGATTTTTTTGCTGAAATTCCAAACAATTTCCATTGGGAAATCCAAAGAGCTTGGCAATTCCAAAAAATTCTCGAAACTTAAAAAAAAATTCTTGAAACTTTACGCGAGTTTTTTCTTAGTTTTTTGTTAAACAGGATACGCGACAGAATTGTGTACGTGGATATTTTCCCACAATCTGTTGACGTCGCCAGATCCGTGGTATTTTCTATCCGCTTGTCCAGCTTCTACCGGTACCGTTCAGCAATTCCTTCAACTGACAAGCGTTGGATATTGGAACGCGTTGTTCTGTTTTTTCGTGAATTCGTTACGCTGGAAAGTCGCGCCCGAATTTTTGCAACTACAAGGTAGTGGTCCGAGTCAATGTTCGGACCTCTGAAGGACCAAACATCCATAACATTCGAGAAATATCGTCCGTCGATCAGCACGTGGTGTATCTGTGAGCAAGTGTCTCCACTCGGATGTTGGTATTTGCGGATATTCTTACGTGCGAAGTAGGTACTGCTGATTGCCATCCCTCTAGCAGCAGCAAAGGTCACACGTCGCAGACCATTATCGTTCTCTGCTGATCTGCACATTTGCATCCCCGATGATAATCTTTACATCGTGTGTTGGGCACAAATATACATCCATTATTAATTTGGACCCGTATTAAATCTCAATAATAAAATCACATCAAACCGTCAATTAAGACTTTTAGTCACGCGGTTCAACACGTCGGAAGCACTGTGTACCCCGCAGCACCATCTCCAGCATCGTAAGCACATTTATAAGCAGCCATCCGTTACACATTGTTCCCATACAACCTGTGGGAAATTTAGCTGCTGTTTCAACCAAAATCAGAATTCCATCAACCACGTCGACGCCCACGCTCCGTCGGCAAAGAAATCACTTCTGTTCGTTCCACTCATCGGCAAGATGGTGACGATGAGGACAATCGTCATGATCACCACCTCCATCCGCTTTCCCAAGATGTTTGAGTACCGCACGAGCTGGAGTTCTAGACGGAACCGAAGGCAACCAAGACCATGTTCTATTTTGATTGCGGTGTGATTAAGTGAACTGAGCCCCAATCTCAATTCTATCACCGGCAGTAGGTAGTTGTATGTTTGTTCGAATAAATATCATCACCGATGAAGAAGATGATGATGACGAAGGCATCAGGGACCCGACCGAATGTGGTTCCATCAGCTTCAATAACCGCCAGCCCTCGGGGCTTGGTTGGAATGGTGTGGCTGTAAACAAACGGGATGCTTTCTTTCGGGAAATTACCATATGCTCGTATCTGTCCATGAATTTCCCATCGTTTTGCAGCTCTACGATTCGGCAACATATTGAACCCCTCTTGTTCGCGAATCCTTTTGTCGGCATGTAAGTGAGTTAGCTGGGAACACGTGGGACTTATTAGGAAGCAAATTGTTCTTGTACTTGGCATTGGATGGAACGAGGGGAAGCATCGTTCAATTTCGCTTCGGGAGTACATGGCACAGTTTGTTTGCATATCCGAAGTCGATTTGATTTTATGTTTTCAGAGTGCAATAATTTTTGATTAAGTGTTCTTAAATGTATTATGTAGCTTTTCTTCAATAGGAAACCGTTCTCCATTATTGAAAAGTTATGGCATATGATTAAAAGAGTTTCGATATCATTCAGGCTTATATTGAATTATCCGTCTCTCAAGAAAATACTTTCCATCTAAAAGATTCAACCCTTTCAAAAAGATATGCACCTTCTACTTTGAATATCTTTTGATGTCCCAACACCACCGAAAATCATTAAGACGTCGTACAGCGCACGTCTCCGCAGGGGAAGTTTGATTGATAGAACTAATTCATTTATCGCATATCCTTAATGAAGTTAACTTTTGCCGAGTACCACTGATAGAGCAATTTTCCGCAACAGTTACGTCTCATTTCGAGATTCATCAAAGATTTAGGTGGCGATCCGCATAATGAAAAATGAGTTCATGGCTTTCGAGATTTGCGCCTCCGTGTCACGTTTCCATCTTCATTTACGCAGCGATGGGCAAGACTTTGTGAAGCCGTACTTTCTTGCTTCCAGCTAATCCCCGATCGAATGTCAACCGTCGCGAAGGACTCTCATTTTTATTTCAAATTTTAATCCTGCCTCCGATAATGACAGTTTCCACCGCACCGCCATGTCCCATCGTCTTAGAGAGGGTAACCATTAACAATCGTCAGTCCACGGGGCGCGTGATTCCATTCAACTGCATCCGCTTTTTGGCACGGGGGTAGGGGCCATAAGACCGAATCAGAGACGAGGCGTTCCGCGATTATTAATGGACTGCAAAGACGTTCGCGTGGCCGCATTTTCCGGAGACTATCACGAAAAGTTAACGATGCTCTTGCGACTGTTGTCGTACGGGATTAAATTTGTTTACATAATTTTAACAAGCATCATCTAGATGTTGCCTGGCGGAATTAGGCAGGACAATGGTTCGGAGTTTTCCGACTCAAATGCAATTTAATGCCTGTTTAGAACAGTGGAACATTTTCTTTCATCTACGGGATGATAAATTCATCTCGACCTAACTTGCAAATTCTTTGAGAATGGCTTCGTTATTTTCAGATATATTCACCGTTCATTTGCGATACACATCTATTTGTACATTAGACAGGCCCAGGAAACAAAAAGTTGTGAAATCCCACGGGGCACCCCCCAGTCTTTTGGTGAGAAAATCAATCTCTCAAAACTTCAGCTCAATCGGTTGTTGCATAAGCTGGCGCATTTGATTTGAAGTTTATATGGGGATTCAAGTCAAAATATATAGGAAAATACACCTCCGTCACTCATTCGATCTGGAAATTGGTTCTGATTGCTCGATTGAGTTCAGATTTGCAAAAAGGGCAGTTGATATGTTACAGAACATTTTCACAGAACATCGTACGATTAGGGGGGTCCCGTAGCGTAGTTGGCTACACGTCGGCTTACAAGCGAATGGTCATGGGTTCGATACCCAGCCCTTTCACCAAACCCTCGTCAGTCGCCGGATCCACAGCCCATACGGTGGCGTTCTGGGGTGCACGCCTTACCGTCACGGCTGCCTGATGACGACTGACAACTTGTTCTTCTCGGAGGCATTCCTCCAACGTTACCCGGATAGATGACAACCGAACAATGCAACGATCATTGGATAGACGACATGGACAAACGGACACAATGGACTCACGATGAGATGGACAAGCAACGACAACAATAATTATAATGGAAAATCTAAAAATAGATTCTGTGTGGATTCTGGCAGCAGAATGCCACAGTAGATCTCGGCGCAGTAGCGGTTAATTAACACAGAGTGCCTACCAAATAAAGAAAAGAATAAAAAAAACATCGTACGATGCTTAAATGAACTTTTATATAGCTTTCGGCTGATGCAATTCGATAAATAAATCCAAAATTACACAATGTAATGCCTTCGATCCGGCTCAAAGGACCAAGTGTTCACGATACTCGCGTTTCTTCAGTCGAAGGACTTGCTTCGCTAATTTAATTAGCCCCGAAAAGTGCACCGCGATTCAAAGCACTCCACCAAATGCGTGATTCAACGTATAATTTGCTACTGACTATGTACAATATTTAAAGATTTGCTGTTCCTTCTTCTCAGCCAGCTGATGGTTGACCATCGGCTATCGTACATGCGAGATACTATCCTATTCTCTTCTGCTTCAAACAATTTGTTCATGTCATTTGGAACGGTACAGATTTGGGCTCAGTTAAAACGAATTCAATTTCAAAAAGTATGCTTAAACCTAACATTCCGGCCACCTTGAAACAGGAATGTTTCAAATTAACAACTACTATGTACAAATGGTGTTACGGATTGTTCAGCTGCCTGGAACGTAGCAACTCATCGTCGTGGTCCACCGATTGGCACGAGAGCTCAGGATCGTGATGAAAGATGTTGCAGAACGGACGTCGTAGATTACCGGGAACAAAGAAAAATACCATGTAGATCGTACGAGAGAATGGTTAACTATTGGACCTGCAATTACCTTTGCAGAAACACAGGTGAGCATCGAGCAAATTCTCCCACAATGGGTTGCTCTACCTTGTTTCTATTACGTTGATCTTGGTGTCGGATGCAGTGCAATGGGAGATACGGCGCGCACCACTTCGTTGGCGTTCGCCGTTTTCAGGGTTACCACACGGACGATGCCATTCCTGGCTGGAGCTTGACGATTTTCCCCAGCGGCCAGTTTGCTGGCGGAACGTTGTCCTCCTTGATGATGACGATGGCGCCCACCTCGATGGTGACGGGCGGATTGCAACCCTTGCACGGGACTGCAGCTGTTGCAAATACTTGGGGTACCAGCGGGACCAGATCTGCTGCAGATGCTTCTGGGTGCGATCCCAGTGGTCCAAACGGTTGTCGGCGGCCTCCTTCCAGTTGGATTCCGGAACCACTTGGAGGTTGCTTCCGACAAGAAAGTGTCCTGGGGTCAAAACGTCTAGGTCGGTTGGGTCCTCCGGTATTGGTGTCAGGACCGAGAATTTAGACACATTTCGACTTGTGCAAACAAGGTCAGCAGATCCACGTAAGCAAAATTGACGTTGCCGACTACCTTCAGCAAGTGGTGCTTTGCCGATTTTACTGCGGCCTCCCAGAGGCCTCCGAAGTGTGGTGCCCGTGGGGGGATGAATTTCCAGACAATCTCGTTTCCGGAACACCAGTCAAAAATTTTGTTTCGATCGGCGGCTTCAGTCTTCAACGTGCGATAGACACGATTGAGTGCATGCAAAGATCCTTTGAAGGTAGTGGCGTTGTCCGAATGGAGTTCGGCGATCCTTCCTCTGCGGGCGACTAAACGACGGAGTGCAGCTAGGAACGCTGGAGTCGATAAATCGCTCACTAGCTCGATGTGGACCCCCTTGGTCGAGAAACAGACGAATATGGCCACGTAGACTTTCGTGGGGCCACGGGCCACGATGGACGTTGAAATGGATCGGCTACTAATGGCCAACGGAGGAAGAGATGATCCGGAACTGCGCAATTCTATGCGCTCCTTCAATCGCTGGATATAGCGGCCGCAGAATGCAACAACACGACGTAACTTGTTGTAGCGAGAGTAACGAGAAAACAGTTCTCCACAGAAATCTGCTTGTGCGGCGGTCATTGCCACAATCGGTGCTTTCGCCCTTCTTCGGACGCTGCGGGGGAGTTCTCCTGGTCGATGACGGTCGTGGGCCTGTATTCAGGTGACAGTACGAGCCAGGAAGGGCCATGACACCAACGGGAACAGTTGATAATGTCCGTTGAATTGATGGCGCGCGAAATATTGTCCGCAGGATTTTCGGAACCAGCTATGTGCCTCCAGTGGTCTATATGAGGTGGAGCCTACGGAAACATTCTTCGATTGCAGTAAAATTGCAATAATGTTGCAAAATACTACAGCGGAAAAAAATAAAATAAAAATATAAAACTGGATTCGATTTATGGATCTTGCGATTGATAGTCCTTCACTTTACCACAGCACCATTCAACAATTCGAAGGGACTGCATGTTGACTCGCCATAAAAACCATACGATTATGAAGATTTGTACTCGGGTTTCCTGTTACTTGATTGCACCATCACAGGGAAAAAAATTTGAGTTGTCAAAACGTTGAACGATGCTAAATTAAACATGAAGACACACTCAACTTATCTGCAACTTAATTTAAACAAACAATTCAATTTTGAAAGATGCATTGAAGTTACATGGTAAAAAATATGCAACTTAATGATTTTGCTTCGTGTTTGCAACATGAAGTGCAGTATTCTTTGGTTGTTTGTTTCCAAATGTCAAACACGTACTGCATTGCAATTTTAATAAAACATTGATCACAATTCGAATGTTTTTGACATCTTGATGCAACTTTTTTGTGCTTTGATGTTCTTCCAATGCCTTTAATGAAACTGAATAGAAACAAGGTGCTTTTAGGAAGATGTTGCGTTTGCTACTTAGGAGGCGGTGGTGGTCTTCAGCGAGGCATCCACCTTCTTGAAGAGCTGAGTTGCCAGATATGCTGCACAGAGCTCTAGTCTTGCGATAAAGTGGTGCGTGGATAGCGGCGCGACTTTTGACTTCGATGTCAACAGCTTGACTCGTATACCTTCCGCCGATTCCGTGCGGACGAAGCAGCAAGCTCCATATGCAACGGAGGACGCATCGGCGAAGAAATGGAGCTGGATAGTAGCACCGACTGACGAAAACACGAAGCGAGGAACTTGGACTGTAGCTATAATGTGAAGCGTGGTATGGAACTGCTTCCACTCGTGTTGTAGCTGCCACGGCAATGGAGAATCCCACTCGCAGAGAACACCGTCATGCTTCAATGCCCATAGACGCTGCATGAAGAGCTTTGTCTTTGTGATGACTGGACCCAATAGGCCCAGTGGGTCGACATCACCTTCCGCTTGATAAGAATGGCCGCCGGAAGAGGCACTTCTACCATGAATCGAAGGTTGTCAGCCTTTGGATCCCACAATAGGCCGAGCGTGGAGATTATCTGCTCATCCTGTAAGTCGTGGAGAGGTTGGATGGCCAGATCTCCTGGCGGAACATCATGGAGGACTTCTGGAGCGTTCGACGCCCATTTCTTCAGCGAAAATCCAGCGGAACCGAGCATGGCAGTGATTTGAAGGCGACGTGTTTTGGCGGCAATCTGCTGGAGTGTCTTCGTTGCAAGGTACGGTGCGCTAGCCGTACCGTATGTCACGATCTGTAGTTCGAACGTAGCGATCGGATCGGATGGACATCTGCGATAGCGGATACGAAGGAGACGGCGATCGTCGGGATGATGCTATACCCGTCTGAACATCTTCTCGACGTCTGCTACTATGACAATGCGTTTGGTCCGGAATCTCGTGTAGATGGAGTAGAGGTCTTGCTGGACGACTGGTCCAACAAGAAGCGTGTCGTTCAAAGAATAGCCGGACGAGGTCTTGCATGACGCGTCGAAAACTACCCTGACCTTCGTGGTAGTACTGGATTTCTTGAAGACGACGTGGTGGGGGATGTAGGAGTGTTCAATTCGATCATCTACAGGCTCCTGCATGTGACCAAGTTGTAGATACTCCTCCATGAATCGATGGTATGAGTCCTTGGTAGCAGGATCTCTATCTAATCGCCGTTCCAAGCTTAGGAAGCGACGATCGGCAATCGACCTTGATTCTCCGAGAACCTTTTCGGAATCTTCAGTTCTCGGAAGACGCACAATGTACCGCCCTGCGGAATTGCGCATCGTAGTAGCAGCATAGTGTTCTTCGCATAGGCTTTCTTCGATAAATCGAACTGGAGCTGATGGAATTGTTTCCATGTCCCAGAACTTGCGTAGAGCGGATTCCAGTCGATCGTCAACAGTGGAAAGGTAGCAGAACCGTGGAATACAGGTAGCCGAGCGAGATGCGGGACCAGTGACCGCCCAACCAAAGATTGTTTCGACTACCCATCAGTGGTGGAAATACTCGCTTCACGAGTAAGAAAAGAGTATAATTGGGCCTACCAAAAATGCCACACTCGCGCGAACCTACTGCCTGCATTTTTCTGGCGCTTGCTTTGTTCGCGAGTACGGGCAGAGCAAAAACAAAAAGCTGGGCTGTATTTTGTTCGGGAGTAAAAACACGGTCGCGAGTTTTTGTGATTACTTCGAATACAATGGATAGATTTGACTTGACATAAACACAATAACAATAAACAATTGTGTTCTTGCTCGAACATCAGTGAAAAATAAGTTCCAAGGTTGTTTTATGACTTTTAGCAAATTAACCCGAATGACTCGCGAAGCTTCACGAACATTTTTCGGGGTTCGTTTTTTTGTTTTCTCTGCGAGTAGTAGGTAGGCAAGGAAAAGGCAAAACAAATGTTCGCGAGTCTTTTGCATTGCCTACTTCTTGTTTTGTGAGTAAGGTTCGCAGATTTCCACCACTGCTACCCATGGACAACCTTCACCCAGAGAAATCTTCCGCCCCGTGTGGAGTTCCCAGTACGTTTCGCTACCGATGACGAGGTCTACGACGTTTCCGGCAACATTGAACTGTGGATCTGCTAGTTCCTCGCTTGGAATTTTCCACGTCGAAATTTCAATTGGCGTAGTTGGCAGCTCCGGCGATGGCTGCTTCAGTACCAAAAACTGCAATTTCATCGAGATCGTTCGATCTCCTGACTCGATGGTTGCTGTAATGGCACTGATAATCTTCTGTGTGGAGGATCCGATGCCTACGAGATGCCGTGGTCGTCAACGATGTTGAGAACAACCGTTTCAAGCAGCGTCATGGTGCATGCAGTTTGGACTGCCATGCTAACTTGGCGGGACGTGGATGGAAGCGGTTGCTGAACGGAGGAAACTGTAGAAACAGCGGGCTTCGACGAGACGGCTGGCTCTGTTGTGCTTACTTGCATTGCTGGCGTAGCTGATAACTTCGCTGGAGTGAAATCATGCAGAAGCGAGTGGTGCTTCTCATGACATGTACGACAGTTATATTTGGAATTGAACTTCTTGGATTGATGACTAACGCTGAAGCAATTCCAACACAGGCGCTTCTGGGAAACCAACTCTCAGCGTTGACTGACGTTCTTCCCGAGAAACACCGGACAAGTTCGGAAGGAATGACTGTTCGAACAGGAAAGCGGACAGGAGTAGCTGGGAGTGGATGAGGCTGATGCATTGACCGACACATTCTGCTTGAGGCTTTTCTGCTGGAAGCCGGCCACCTTCGACGAGGCTGATTGATGACTGTCTGGCCCGACGGAATTGAGTATCCGCACCCGCTGGTAGAGAAAATAAACCAGTTCATCATATTTCACATCGTCCTTGTGGCTAGTCTTCTCCTCCCAGGCGCGTGATCCAGGCGTGATCCAGACGTGATCCAGCTTGTACGAGAGCAAGTAGATGAGTGGCAAGTCCCAATATTCCACCGGTTTGTCTAGTTTGCCTAGGGCGCAAACATGACGTTGATAATCGTCAACCAAACCGTGGATGCGTGTTGTACACTCCTGCTTCACTGCGGGCAACTCGTACAGCGCCTTGAAGAGTTGCTGCTTGAGGTATTTCCGGTTGTCGTACCTCTTCAGAAGAGTGTCCCAAGTTGTAGCGTAGCTATCGGTGACGATATCGACCAATTCGAAAGGTTTCTTGGCGCTACCCTCGAGAGATTGGAGAAGGTATTGGAGCTTGGAGACTTGGGAATATCGCCGTTCACGTGGATTATCGATGTAAACGTGTTCCGGAACGAAATCCAACTTGAAAATTCCCTTTGAACTTCGGTAGGTCGATTTTTGGCAGACTGAGGTGGAAGTTTGCTTGATGTTGCTGTGGAGCGTGTATCGAATCGTTCAATGCCGACTGGTTAAGATCCCCGGCGCGATTCGAGAGAAGAAAACCCTTTGCCTTGCAGTATCGTTACTCGAATTCAACGCGTTCGTCGATGTGTTCATCCAGAGCCTCTGGTGCATCCAGCTTTTCGATCACACTCTGACACTCCGCGAGGGTTTCGCTCATCTTTCAAAAGGATGAAATTGCGCCAAACGGATTCAATGGCGCCGAGTCTTACTCCAATCCACGCTAGCAAGAGGTGAAGATAGCGAAAGATGAATAGGGCAAATCACCTACCCACAATGGCCACAGAAAATTCACAAGATGGCTAGGAACAATGTCCGATCTTCTCACTAGAGTAACACTCGCATTAGTGCACTCTCAAGCGCAAAATTGTTCACGCAAATTACGCACGAATAGTATGCCGACGGCAGAATGTGCCTCGAAAGATTGAAACTTCCACCCGCGATCCAAACACTTGAACGGATAGTCACTATTCCACCCAAATACCGTCGCAATTATCAATCTGCGTGATTTATCACTTCCACAGCTGCCGAATAGTACCAGCCTTGGTACTATCCCCACGCGAGAAACAGTCACAAAATAGTGCACAAATAGTTTGATAGTTTGATCAAGAGTAGAGTTTCCATTGTAAAAGCAATTATGAGTGATTTCACGAGTGATTCGTGTTATGCTATCCCGCCGCCTCACTAAATAAATGTATCAATATTATGCATTCACCCAAATCCTAACCACATTCACGCTTGCAAAAACAATCAAGATGACCATGAGCGTTAGAATGCCAATCAGGGTACAGCAAGTTTGAATCTCGTCCTGGTACAGGATCTTTTCGAGTCGGAAAACTCTTAAAGTAAGATCTGGAACTTGACCAAGAGCAGCAAAAAAATATTAAGCCGCTCTTCATCAACAATCAGTAATACAGTTTGTGAAATGGAGGAAAATTATTTGAGTGCACAGAAAAAAAATTTGAAATTTATCAAATAGATTTCAATGTAATTTATTGGTGTACAATGCTAATATTTCAATATAATATTTTTTTTTTTCTAACATTTTTTTTTTTTTTTTTTTTTTATAAATATTATAAAATATTTCACAAATAAAATCATTCACGATGTTTCTGAATAAAAATCCAGACTTTTGAGTAACCTTCACAAAAAAGCCCTGGTTCTGATCGTTCAGATTTTTTGTTTGCGTTTTATGTTGGTGGTATATAACTTAACTGAATCATTGAACGTTATTAAAATTGATTGCCAATGGCAATATACGACGATAAAATTCAAAGTGGAATAAGTTTTGAATTGGTAATGAATTTCATGTGAAAATAATTGTTTCTAATGAGTATAAATATATTTCTCCAAACTCACGCAGTGCAATATCATAGAAAGTGACGTCTTAGTCTTAGTATAACAAATGAGATGAAGCTGCTGTTTGAAAAAGCCACAACATTTGCATTGTACCGAATTTGCGTTTTTAGTTGAATCACTCGTGCACAATAACTACGCACCGCAGCGATATGATCTCTAGGACACAATACAGCATTTATTTTTTAGATTTTCATACGCATGCCTTAAAAGTGGCGGTTGAAATTAGAAGAGATTTTGTGGTATACTTGAAGCTAGTTAGCTACTTCCAGTTTTTCATACCATGAAGCTAATATGATGTAAATATGGAGATGTTGTAAGTAAAAATATGGTTTAATTGTATCGTCTTATAAGTTTTCGCTTGTTTTCATCGCTTTTGTTTCTTTTCTTTTTCTCGTTCCAGAGAGCGAGTAATGGCGCTTAAACCTAGGCTTATATGTACACTGATGTACATAAGTATTCGTCATGTTTTCATAGTAATCTATCTGATTTTATGCGATACTTTTGCCCATCAGTGTATGAGCCAGGGCACTAGACTAAAAACTGTGTCCCATCCCAAGACGTCGAGGACCCAAGGAGTGTACATTAATTTTCTTAGCAAAGACACTCCCAACGATTCGTCAATTATCTTTTCCCCTGCATGTGAAACGGTTGGTACGGCTGTCCCCGTTTCTTCCTTTTGTGGATTCAAAACGCTCCGTTGATCATGTTATTTATCACTAAATAATCTGATTGCCGGGGAGTTTTGAATTATCTCCCAAATTCAAGCCTGCACGGTGGGCCTGGCCGTTTTAATACTTGTGTCATATTTATTATATGCTGCAAATATTAATGCAGACAAGAAAATGCTCGGAAATACAACCGACATTTCCAGGATGCTTTTCAATACTGGCTGTGCATGTGCTAAGACAAGACAAGACAAGACAAGACAGAAAAAAAATTTGAAATTTAATAAGCGCGTAAAAAAATAAAGACGTGGAAAATTACACTTTTCTGAGCGTCTAGGTTCTTTTCCAACAAGTTCGACCTAAATATATGCAATTTCTATAGCATTATGTCAATTGCTATAGCATAAGTCATATGAAAAGTGGCATAATGCAATAGAAATTGCATACATTCAGGTGATAATATCATTTAAATTTACGCTCTTTTTGGCATTCCCTTTATGTGCATTACTTTCGTGTAAATTTCAACAACTTTTGACGTAAACTACGTCTAAGGGGAAGACTCTGATACAGGGTGTAAAACGGAAATTTCCAAATTCGAGACCGTCACGAAATTAGGATAGATTTCAAACGCTAATAGCTCCTTTATCTTTCAATGGATTTTCGAGATTTTACTATCAATCGAATCGGTAACTCTCCAGCAATTTTTTAAGCCCATTGGAACTATTGTTTATCAACGTAAAAACATTAAAAATTCCAAATCTTTAAAAACCCAGTAAAATTTCACAGTTTCGTTACGACCGCCGTCTGCAGTTGGTTCTTGCGCTCTACTTTTGTGCGGTGATTCGCACAAAAAGTACAACAAAAAACCAGAGCAGTGACCGCGGTCGGAGCAAAAATGTAGTGTTTATGAAAAAGTGCTACAGATGCTGGACATGTTCATGTAAGCAAGAGGTGAATATTAAAATTGATTATCAACTTTAAACAAGGTTACACTCTAACTTTTTTGAGGGATATTGAGTAAAATTTCTGTGGGATAGAAAGAGAAAGCAATGCAATTTTACTCAGTTACTGAGTAGGTGAAAACTAGCGTGTATCCTACTATTTAGGCAGCATCCCTTTAAAATAGCACTTCAAAAACATTTAATCGCCATTAATTAGAAAATTAATTATGAGATGCATTGATCACTCTAAGTCGAATAACAATCGGAGAAAGGCATCATCACCACTGCGGAATAATAAATTTGGGGTTTTAAAAGAAAATTTTAAATTGTCATATCCAACCATTTTCATATGTAGTGAGCCAATTTTGTTCGAAACATAAATGAATAGGTGTGCGATCGAACATGATTTGCGGAAAAACTACACATTACACGCGGCAAAACGTTTAACAAAATAAACCTCGCTACCTCCCGACCCCATATATCCCAATGGTTGTAATTTGACTAAGCACGCACGCGCGGTTCGAAGTTTGTATGAGAATTACTATGAAAACAGTAAATTTTTCGGAAAACCGTTTTGCAACGTTGGTCATTAATATCTAAAAATATATGAGTACGTCGGAAACTAAGCAAGTGAATACATCGTCTTTATTGCAAAAGAATTCGCTGCTTGCAAGAAACATTATTAAGGAAATACTAAATCGTGGGAAATTCAATTGAGCACGTAAAAGAATAACATATCAATTTCCTTGTTATTTTCTTTATAACTTTGCTTACCAAAATCCGATCGGTTTGCAACAACAATCGTCTTACAGATTGAGTAATATTCTACGAAATCTTCAGGTTGATTATATTTAGGGGGAAATCCTCCAGTGCCGGACACATAAGCCATTTAACAAAAAAAAACTTTAACTATCCGGATTATGTTTCCTTTTATACCATACTAGCAGAACGTACCCTGCGTTGCTCGGGTTTTTACGTTTAACGTTCGAAATGTCATTTCCTGCGTTGATTGCGACGCCGCACTCTAGATCATTTTTCGATCGATCGCATTAGGTTTTCTCCATACTCGCTATTGTATTTTGACAATTTTCCCAACTTTTCCTTTAAAATTTACTAACCTTTTGCATATAGAAACACAGCTGATCCCAATACAAATCGATTAGTGAGGAAATCTCGCAAATCGGTCATCCTCTTCGTGAGTTATAATGCCTCAAAGGAAGAATAGCTAGAAGAAAGAAACACAAAATATGACCATTGACCATTGATGATTCACACAAACTTTGAATTTGATCATTTGAACACGTTTTTCGACGATGAATTTTGGTGAAAAATTTTACGATTTAGAAAAATGTCTTCTAGTACCGGACGCTATTGCATCATGTTCAAATGTGACTAAGTTCCTGTTACATGAATAAAGACATCATTCAGAATAGTAATATTATTCAAGTGCTTTAAGTTGTAAACATTAAAAATTGTTTGTGGAGCTTATTTGACTCTTCAGCTAAATTTTTTAAATCCTAATCCAAACTCCCACATTTTTCAAAGTCCTCTTCAATTTTTGTTTCTGCTAATTTCTGTGGCTTTCAGCAAGAAGAAACAATTGAATTGAAGTAAATGTAACAAAACAGGTGTGAAGAATTTTATTCAACTTAAAATTTTGTACAAAGTTTATCACATGAAGATATGATTTTCCTTGCCGGGACCTCGGAGGACCTTGGGCGGACCTTTGCAAGTACAGGGGTTAGGCAAAAAGGTTGAGATAGGTAAAAATAAGTCGAAATTCAAATCAGCATAACTTTGCGTATAATAATCCGATTATGATAAAACCAGGACCATCAGACCTCATCAGGACCTGCGATTGGTCCATGGCCACCGGAAATGTTCCGGGTTTTCCGAGGGTACGTTCAAGATGCATTTTTTCCACTGCTTGTCATTTTATGTGACGTTAACTTTCATCATGTTTTATGCTTCCTCCGAAAACTAGAACTAATATGCCGGTCAATGGTGGCTGTAGATCGAGAATCCATCTAAACTACACAGAGATACGGCCATTTCCGTAAAAACGGTACCGGGAACATGATGAAATGATTACAGATCGGAATAATGCTAATATGAGTATCTGACTTCATAGATTTGCGAGACGATTATTACAGAAACATTTCCAGAACGATAGTGTCCACTGCCACCCTTATAGCAGGTTCCATGGGCTTTCCAGGAGGGGCCGTTTTTGGCACCATCTGGAACCATGAATATATGGTCGTTAAAATTCATGTTTTCCCAAGACGACGAATATAGGATCTTTATTAGAGATATATTGTGTCTTACAGTCTCTTTGGCCAATTTGCAACAGGTTCCGGAAGTTCTGCGAAAGTGACATTTGTTCAGGGTGTATGGCCAATCCCGTATCGTTTTCACGAAAATGGCCATATCACTGCGTATACCTAACGGATTTTCAATCTGCAGCCAGCATTGGTCAGCATATTAGTTCTAGTTTCTGGGAAAAACATAAAACATGATGGCAGCAAAAGTCATATAAAATGACAAGCAGCAGAAAAAATGCATTTTAACATACCCTCGGAAAACCCGGAACACCACCGGTGGCCATGGGCCAATCAGAGGTTTTGCATAGGGCCAGTATACTAGAAGAGTTTCCGCGTCCGATGGTCCCAGTTTGATCAAAATCGGATCATTCTACGCAAAGTTATGCTGATTTGAACTTCGACAATTTTTTGCCTATCTCAACCTTTTTGTCTAACCCCTGTAGTTTCGTTTTAAGAAGTGTCCGGTATTGGGAGGTGTCCGGCGCTGAGAGATTTCTCCCAAATAGTTAATGATCCGCCTCACGAAACGATCTCTTACATACGGGGCGATTTCTATAGTAATTTCCATACAAACTTCCAACTGCTCGTACTCAGTTAAATTATAACCAATTCAGTTGAAAATTTAGGAGGTTCACCAAAACAGCAAATGTTATCGTTCAAGCATAAGGGTGCGCAAAAGTCAAAATTTCAATCACTCTAGGCTCTAACCAAAATAATTATCTTATGATCTGTTTTACGTAGTTTACGTCGGGCGGTCGTATCTTGTATATAACCCTACTGATTTTTTTCTATCTGGAATGAAGGCTTTCACATTTTTACTTTAGTCACGATTTATGATCAAACATTATGCAATTCGAGTAAAACGATCAAACAAAGAATATTCTGACCAAAATTGATATATCCAAAATGGATATACCGTGGGGGACCGAAATCCGTACAGCATCGAAATCCGTCCACTTCGTGAGATATCAATAAAATAAAGGGGGTTTGAGGGAATTAATGTATGAATCATTTATCTTATCTTGATCTTATGCTTGACAGAAAGATTTCTGGCCATTGAAATGGAAAGTAGGCTCTGAAATTAAAATAACATAATTAAAAAAAAACGGCACCCGCAAACGCGAAGTTTCAGGTGCCATTTTGTTCGCGCGTTGGACACAATTGTACCGAAAGTGAGTGTGTTAAAATTGCAAATTGCAATTAATAGTGCAAGATCAGCAGCATAAATAACAAAGGGATCGCTTCTCAAGGTGCGTATTGCGTTATTCACAGTGTTAGTTTGATCAATTGGTCTGCTTGAATTTGAATATTTTGTTAGAAAATAGCTGTACGGATTATGATCCTATGATTCGAAGTCCGTCCACGGTGGACGGATTTCGATTCAGGAGGTGTTGATTTTGTTCGTAATTTTATCATATTTTTCATTACTTTTAGTGTAATACAGTGGAGCACACAAAAAATAGAGGCCCTCATGCAGTTAGATCAATGACGAACGTTAGATTTGCATTCGATTTGTATTTTCTAGAGACTTTAACATATACTGAAGTGCTTAAATGTACGGGTTTCGATGCGCCACGGTATCAATCTATAGATTTAAAAACACGCTTGAGATGAAGCTTGTAAAACGACTAATTCTACAAAATACATTATCAGGTAACTATTGGTATTCTAATTCACTGCAAAGTTGCTCATTATGCGATACTTTTTAAAACCAAAAACTAGACTTCCATACAACAACGGTCGTAAGTTATTATTCCGTCACAGCATCCAGAAGCAACACGATAACAAGCATAATAAAGCTATAAATTATTTATCATAAAGTCATCTGTCATATATCCTTTGAATTATTTGCTGGTGTGCTGTTGTTAGCCGTCTCTAATACCTACCATATCTCGCTCCCCCTTCATGGTATCTCCGAGCCAAAGCCCTCCGACTCGGATCTTTTCCATACGACTCCGTCTTTGCGCTTTTGCTTGTCGTTTCTTTTTTATGTTTGCCTCCCGTTATTATCTATCGTTCCGTAATAGAAAATAAATCGAAAGATAAAAAATAAATACATGTCTTAATGCGACCAGAGGTCGTACCCAGCGCAAGAAATCATCCGTAAGGACATCCCCAGCAGCAGCAGCACGCAGCTCCATCCCAGCACCCGGCATGAACAGAGCAAAATCGCCACTGTCTTCGTCCTAAGCCGGTTTCAGTTTTGATCCCTCCCCACTTGAGATTCGACACGATGGCGGAAAGCCATTCTCGATTTCGGAATGCCTTCTTCGTCCGGGCGGGGACCAATGCAATGAACCGACATACCGACCGGCACGGTCAGTTTCGAGTTCCTCAGAGAAGCTCATCGGAAAATACACTTGCTCAGCACTTGAACCCGATTGTTGTTTGCGATGCGACGGTTCAAGATATTTTTTATTTTGCCATCTTCTGCCTGCTGCTGGTTGGTAGCGGTGGTAAGCCGATTTCGTTAAACTGAGCTGACCCCACCAGCAGCATCATCGGTACGGTCAATCTGACAGACACAAAACTGATTATGCTTTTTATGCTCCGATCATAATTGTAATATTATTTGTTTATTTGTGTAAATCTTTTATGAGGATTTTCGGTTAGTGATCTGCGTCCGGCTGACATGGGTTTTTATTTTCGGGAGCCCACAACGCACTGAATGGTAAATATTTGGTCAACTGCTACCGGGAACACACAGGTAGAACATGGTGCAGAATAGGGTGTACCGCAATCCCGGCTGCTGTAAAAATCATTTAGATTTTAAATCTATAAATGTGACGGAAAGTGCTCAGTGTGCCCTAAATAGAAACGATTAATTATCAAAAATCATTATCAACGGTTTTGTTGAGTCGTTAATTAGGTACGGAAACATTCGTTTACCAGATATCGTATGTGGAATATTCCAATTAAAATAAATATATTTTACATTTTTTTTACCAATGCACCAATAAGCCAACCCGAATGTGTAGCTCTATTAAAGGATCTACACCTACCAATAACAACGATGTTCCGCGCGAGATGATTAGGCTTTCTGGATGGATGCATTCGAATGGAATGCAGCTGATTCGGAACTATGTACAAAATCCACAATACCTGCAGCACACCCATTCTTGTCCGCTGCATCCGACTAACACTTCAACTACCCGGCATCGGTTGAAGAAGAATAATTAAAACAAACAGAATCCGAAGATAGAATCATTTGCAGCAGCTTATTTCACCGGGTTTGAATCGGAAGCTGTTTGCTTTCATTTCCAAACGGGACACGTCGAGAGTTGCTCTTACAGAGTTGTAGGATGATTTTTGAAAATCAAAAAGTTTACCTTAACGAATTAGGCTCAGATATCTAAAGGATGTGGTTGCTGTATCCACTGTGAGCCTTGTACAACTAATGCCCAGTTAGGGCACTAGCGTTTTTTTTTTTTTTTTTTTTTTGTGTCTTTATTAAAGAGACTTTCAGCCCAAGGCTGGCTCGTCTCCGAGGGGCACTAGCGTTGTTGACACTTCTTGTGAGTGCTGACAACAGTGAGCCGCAAACAGTAGTCGGGCCCTGAGCAAATAATCGCGCTAGAGAAGAAGTCGATTAGAATCGGAACAAACATAGTTGAATGTTCAAATCATAGGGTTCTTTTTTTTTTGGCTAGAAAGTAAAGTTTTACGATCGACGTGTTACTAACGATGATGGGCGAGATAATCGAAAAGGGGAGGTTTCGGTGATAGACACGATAGGCGCGCGATCGAAAGCGATGAATGGAGTTAAGCTCACTTGCATTGTACTTGCTTCAATCTCTCTTCTATCTTCTATCTTGCTATTCAGTAAAAAATGCACCACTTATGCACGTAACTCAGATTCAAACACACAATTTAAAGTGTAGGATTCCTTTCGATTGATATCTTACTTTAAAATTGAAATAATAAAATTTGTGATAAAAGCTCTTACATTTGGTGAGCACCAATCATCAAGAAAGAGCCTACAAATGTATACCATTTGAACGGTTATTGTGTGGAACGATGTAGATTTGTGCAGAAAACTCAAACGCGATGCTTCCCTGCCTTATTGAAACTTATTGAAAGCGAGTTTGCACGCTAATGACGGCTCAATGATTGTAATGATATATGATTTTATGAACATTGAAAGAAACGAAAAACTATTCGATAAAAATATTGATTCATCAATATTTGATATATCATTGCCTCCATGTTCTGAACGGACACCATAACACATGCTGTTCCAGATGCCTGTACCGAGGATGGATTTCTGATGAACGCCCGCTCGTACCACAAGTAATTGCTCTAGAAGTAGCTCTGCCGGATTTGGCACGTAAGGGGATGCCTTCAAAGCTGGCGCTGTAACCGTGGTGCAATTTCGATCACATCTTCGCTTTTTAACGGTATCTGGCCATTTGGCTGAACAAGTCGTTTAGTCGAATAGTTGAAAAACTCAAAAGTGCAGCCCAATCGGGTTGTACGCAGAGGTGACTTAGGACTACGTAGCTATACGAAATGGTACCATCCATCCATTGCCATCATAAATTGTGTCTCTTTATCAACATTGAGCAGACTGCTCGGAGGTCAACTGAATTAAGAAGCCACATAGTAGCACCCAGTTGGATGGACTTTGAGTCTACAACACGGGATTAACACGACTCATTGGCTTCATCGCCACTGAAGCCACTCATCTGGCTTTCAGTAGAGGACATCACAATCCTAGAAAACACAATCCTCAAACATGTCCGAAATACAGGAGAAATAGGCAGAATCAAAAGAGGTGTAAACCAGACGCAAATATATTTATTTGCAAAGTTCGGATTCTGCCCGTGACGGAAGCGTACAAGAAGAGTTATTGACCGTTGGGAAAAATCTTTCCCCAGACAAATAGACTATTCAGACTAGTTTTCGAATTTATTCTTTTAATCGACAATGACGATTCTAAAAAGATCCTTCATTTTTAATAATCATCCGCCATTTCAAACAGTAAAACAGATAACGAAATTTTACAGTAAGATTTGTGTCTTCATCGATCGAACTTCTGTGGTCAGATTCTTTGGTTTTGTTTCTGTTAGTCATTGGAAATGAAATCGATGTTTCCCGGTTCGCCATTTTATAAAAAAGAAGGTTGATCCGAGTTAATTTTCTTCAAAGTGCAAAACTTAATCATTTGGCGACGACAGAAAGTTGCCTTTATATAGCAGAATCACAAGCGCACGTCGGAGGGAGATGAGGCAATAAATTTGTTCGAATGGATGGAATCACTAACAGCAACCAAGCCACCACGGCGATGCCACCAAAACAGGTCATTTTGCAATCAACCCTCTCTGTCCAGAAAATGCTGGTCCTAAGAAGATCCAATTTTCTTCCCCCAATGCGCTTTTCCAATGACTAACTGCAACCAAACTCGATGACTTTTCGGTAAGACGCCACCATTTGGAATAAATTTTCAGCATCGCCACTGTGCATCACGCGGGGTCGCAACAGTCGACATTTTTTTGTAATTAACCCCTTCTTCACTTAAAATGCTGGTTCGATGAAGTTGAATGATGACCACCGACGCCGACGACCATTATCAATGCGATGGATTTCTGTTGAAAATGCCTCCAGTGCCATCGTGTTACTGTTTCCGCTCCACAGCGTCAACTCTGCGTGAAATCTTGATTGAACTGAGCATTAGATCCAAACATGCAAGTTGCTAATTTTGATGTCTGTGCTTGCGAGTCATGCACGGGATTGGTTGTTTTACTATTTCTAAACTGTTTGCCAATTTTAAATAATAAACATTTGAAAACCTGTACTTGTTGAACAATACAATGAAGCGTTGGCTCATCCTTGTTCGAATTCAAAGTCAACGTTCAACGTTCAAAGTCTTTTATATTATCGTGACGGTCTCCGATTTTCGCAATCGCAAAGTGTATCCCTATATAGAAAAGACAGATGTAGTCCTACGTCAAAAAAAAAACCCTCAAATTTCGAATAATCAAAAGTAAAAAGTATGGGGTAGATGTCAAAACTTTGTAAGCAAGAGATGGCGTTGAATTAGTCATTAGTGATAGTAAAAGCGAATTTTCATTACCAAAAAAACACAAATCAGTACAAGCTAAGTGCAAGAGATAATCTTTTCACCTTATACTTTATTCCGTATCATTACATTCCTCTAAATCGCACCCATTTTCAATAAATTTATGTTTCCCAGTACATTTTATTAACTTTCAACTCTTATTCTTCCATTAGCTTATAGTGAATATTTCACACTATGGAGTAGCATGTTTGACACAACAGATAGAAACGCCTGTATCTCCACTTAGTGACGAGCACCGTGAACTTGCCAAGCACAATGATGTTGTCAAGACTTTTTACTACTGCTGCCAATTGGAAGTGATTTTCATTGAAGTAAATAGTCGGTACACCATTGAGTATTGAGAATGTGGGAGAATGTATTGAGAAATGAGGAATGAGGCATGCTCACTACACATAAGAAATTAAAAGCGAGAAGTCTGAAATGGCAAATGAGGAGTGAGAAGCAAGAAGCGAAATGCGAAAAGTTAGAAAGTAAATAAGAGTAGTAAGAAAGTAAAATAAGAAAACTGGAAATGAAATGTGAGAGGTGAGAAATGAATAGCGAATAATGAGACGTACGAGTTGAATAGTGAATAATGAAAAGTAAAAAATGCGAATTGAAAAATGAGAAGTGCGAAGCGAGAAGTGGGATGTGATGAATGAGAAGTAAGAAGTGGAAAGTGAGAAGTGAGAAATTGTGAGTATGTAGTCAAGAAATAAAAGTTAGAAATAATAATTGAAAAATAAGAAATTAATACTCATTCCTTTATTTTTCCTTTCTCCTACTCCCTTTTCTTTTTTGCTTCTTCTTTCTTTCTTCTTCTTTGTACTTTCTTCTTTATCTCTTTCTTTCTCATTTTGTTTTTTTCCTTCTTCTTCTTCTTCTTTCCTTCCATCTTCCTTTTGTCTCACTTCACATCATTCTCTTCTTAAGCCAAGTTTTGCACTTCCCAAATCTCTCACATCCTAATTTCCACCTCTCTCTTATCCTTTCTCATCTATCACATCACACTTTTCAACAGCTCACTTTTCACTTCTTACCACTTATGTACTTTTCACTTTTAATTATTCAGTACTTATTTCAAACATCTAATTTTTCTCACTTCGCACTTCTCCCCGTTCATCACAAACTTTTTTTTTCCAATATCTCACTTCTCACTACTTACAACTATTTATTCCCACTTCTCATTACTCATTGTTTTGGACAAATAAGCGAAATTATTTGAAATGTCCATAGTGAATTCTTCGGTATTTTCACGGCAATTTATTCAGGATTTTTTACGCAAATTCATTGGAATTTTCAATTGGAAATCTCCGAATCTTTCAAAGAAATTGTTGAAAATTTCCACGATAAATTTCCCACCAAAAACTCTTTTAGTTCCCATATTTTTTTTATTTATGTAGGAAATCTTTTGTCATTTTCATGGAAATTTATCCGGATTTTTTTACGAGATATTCACCTATATTCCAACTGAAAATTCTCCACAACTTCCTAGGAAAATTATTCGGAATTTTTTTAGAATTTTTATTTAGAAAATTATTAAAATTTGCAAAGGAATTCAAAAAAAATAAATGGGAAACCATTCTTAAATTCTACGGGATAGGCTCTTTGTTTCAAACTTTGTTTGAAAACCACACTGGTGGTGAACGTTTGATTGATTGCAAATGATGGATGATGGCTGAAAAGCAGTAGGCCGAAACGTTATGCAAAATTATGCAAAGTGTGTGTTTACTTTTCACCGAAAAATATCAACAAGTTAACGATATAAGAAAGCCATTTGGCCGAAGACCACAAGGCTGATATTTGTTTGGTCGAATTTGTCGATTGTCCGAATAGACCATGTGGTAAAAAACTATCTAGCATAAAGTTATTCGGCCTTTGTCATTCGGTCGAACAGTTCATTTGGCTGAAAAAATCGGTTGGCCGAATTTGCCATTAGGCCGAAATGACATTCGGTCAAAAGTGTCGTTCGGCTGCAGCCCATTTTGGTTATTTTCAAGACATTAACGGAAGAATATTAACGCAGAAAAAACCGGATCAACTCCCCCAGAAGATTTATTTTCATTATTGTTTTTCATTATTTCCACACTTTCCACGGGAACTACTTTAAAAGTTTTGAGAATTCTTTGAAATTACCAAGAGGAGCTCTTTGGATTTGCTAAAGAAAAATGGTTGTTTTTAGTGAAAAATTCATCGGATTTTACATGAGAGTCTCCTCAAAATTTTCACGGAAAGTTGTTCCAAATTTCTACGGGAAGATATTCTTCGAAATTTATATAGAAAATTCTTCATAATTGTAGGAGCTTGTGACTGGTAGAAGGAATGCTTCTACGTTGACTTTCTCAATATGGATTAATTAAGACGACTAGACTAGAGCTATCGTTAAAACAGAAATCCACGGGAGACTCTGGAATTTTCATGACGAAAAATTCTTCAAAGTTTCAGCGGGAAATTGTTCTAAATGTAGATTTCAATAAAAAAAATTGGTTTCTAACGGAAAATGCTTGGAATTTTTAAGATGGTAATTTGTCGAACTGGTAATTTGTCAAAGACGTTTGCTCTAACAAGTCATCTGGTCGAATCGATCGTTTAGCCGAAGAAGTCATTAGGCCGTTTGGCCGAAAATGTCATTTGGCATTCGGCCAAATGTTAATTACTGAACGGATCATATAGTCATAACTGGTCACTCATTTATTTACATTAAATGGTCTTTTTGACAAATTGCCATTAAAAAAAATGCGTAATCTCTAATTTTTAAGTCGATACTGGCCTTTTAGCCAAAATTCCTTTAAGCCGAGCCGAACTGATTGTTTATTTGAACATATTATCAGTTCAACAATGGTTGGGCCGAAAGCCACATACAGCCAAAAGGAAGATTCGGCCGAACTTAAAAAACAACCATTTCGGCCAAATGGCATTTTCCGCGAAAAGTGTCTTTCGGCTGAATTGATCATTTGGCCAAAAAGTCGTTTGGCCGATTAGGTCATGTGGTAAAAATGCCGTTTGGCCGAAAGGGTTGTTTTGCAGAAAGGACATTTTCGGGCCAAGTGGTTCTTTCTGTCAAATGCCTACCAAACGGCATTTTTAGTCAAATGATCTATTCGGTCTAACGATTTTTAACAACCAAATTACCAGTTCAGCCGAATGTCCCTTTCGACTATATGTCGCTTTTGGCCAAACTACATATTCGGACAAACCATTTTCGATCTGATAACAGTTTCGGATGTGCGTTCAATTCGGCTTAATAGGATTTGGTTAGATGACTTTTGGTTTAAAGGCCAGAATCGAGTTACAAAGTAGAGAGGTTACAAAATTTCGATAAATGGTCATTTGACAGAAAGGCTATTTCGCCGTAAATGTCATTTGGTCAATCGGGTGGACATTTTTGACCATATTACCAGTTCAGTAATTGACATTTGGCCGTATGACCCGTTGGGCCAAACGACATTTTCGGCCAAATGGACAATTCTGTCAAACAACCATTTCGGCCAAACGGCATTTTCGGGCTGATGTCATATTCGACCAAACAACCTATAAGGGAAAACGACTTTTTCGACCAATTTACAAGTTCGGCCATATTTTGCTTACCGCGGGCTTGGTAGTCATATGGCTACTGCTTCTGCCTACTTTGTATCCTTATCCTACTTTGTGTCTTTATCTATATTTCTCATATTCTAGCAATCGCTAGAACTGGAAATGGACTTCCATACCGTTTCTATCTAAATTTCTTATACCTTCAACTTGAATATTCTAACAGTAATCTGCTAGAATTGAAATGAACACTGGCGGAAACAGAGGTGGGGCACAACGCGATGCAACCACACCATTGTTCTCGAAGGCTATTGTTGTTGCGCTTAGTGGTGCCCCACCAAAAAACAATAGCTGGCTCCGCCAGTGGAAATGAAAGATGGAGCGCGTTTCCAAACATCCAATTAGAAATTTCATCAGTTGCTTTCTCCTATCTATCACATTGGCAGCTCGTTAACCAAGACGAACCTCTGCCTCTCGAACCTAACCCAAAAATTCCAACAAATTCCGCATGAACTCGTGGCAAGTGCAGAGGTATATTCAGCTTGCAGTGGGCGAGTGATTGCATCATCATTTCCTCCCCCTTCCCTACATTGACTTGCATTCTGACGTGGCAGGCGCCAGTATGACCTAACAAATGAGATCACCAGTACTTGTACATTAAAGATGTGAGCTAGTCCCTAGCAAACATCTGTTGGTTCCCTGTGCAAGAACAGCTGATCTGGTCATAATGAAGTAGCAACTACGAGCAGTCAATCAAGCTGAAGCTCAAGCTCAAGCTCAATTTACAAGTTCGGCCATATTTTGCTTTAAGCTAATGGGATTTCCCAAGAATTTCTTATGAACAATACTCTAGTCGTTAGATAACTGCAACATGTTTACGTTTCAGTAAGCGAACACCGTTCGATAACTGCAGCGCATTATAGACGTCAAACGGTTGTCAGTCGACGTCAAATGCAATAGAAGTGTAATCGAGTTGCAGTTAAATTACTGGCAGTTATCGAACGTCTACTGTACCAAGAGTTTCTCGTAGAAATCCTAAGAAATTTCTTTAAAAATCTGGACAATTTTCCATTGAAATTTACATCTTGAACAATCTTCCTCGGGAATTCTAAAGAATTAGCCGTTGAAATTCGGGGGAATTTTCTCGTGAAAATTCCAGAGAATTTTCCTTGAAAACTTCTCCTCTCTATGCTATGCTATGCCAAGTTATCCGTCCTAATGATTCTAGACTGAGCATTAAACCTACATTAAAACACCCATTCTACCAGCCGCACTCTTCTACAATTTTGAGGATTTTTTTTATGTAAATTTAAAAAAATACTCAACAGGAACTTTCCGAGGATATTCCGAACATTTTTCTGTAGAAACTTGGAACAATTTCTTGCGGAAATTCTGAAGAATTTCTCATGTAAATTCCCACGCTTTTCCTGCTGAACTTCCAAACATTTTTTTTAATTGGTGGTTCAAAAGAATTCTCGAAACATAAAAGTATAGTTCTCGTGGAAAATCCGAAAATAATTTCCAAATGAATATTTTGGAAAACTTAAAGAATTTTAAAGAGAAGTCAGATTTCGTGAATGTCTTGAAAATATCCCGAGGAAAAAGCAAAAGAAAAACTTAAAGAAACGTTGTAAAAAAATCGCCACGCTGATTCACGCCGCCGCCGCCGCCGACCAAAATTTTGACAAACGCCGCCGCCGCCAAATGTTGGACCGGCGCACACCTCTACTCCCGTTATCCTTTTTTTTCTTCTATCTCCATTTTTCGTGGTATTTGAGAGGCTTCAGTAAGCTACCTTACCGGGGTCGCGTTACCTACATCGCGATGATGGGGCTGCCACCTTAGGTATAGCTGACGCGATACAGCATTTCGTTTATCAGCCGCTGGGTACCAGGCAGACGCTGTTTGAGCCGCACCTCCTGGTGAACAGACGCTCGAGGCGTACCTTCTCACTCTAGCTGATGTCAGAAGGACAACAGTGCCCAAGTTGCACTACCAGCTAAGTACACAACTCTTAGCTGGCGGTCTTTTGTCATCGGACGACCCGTGGAAGCGTGAGATAGGGACTTGTGGGGACCAGAGCTCTGTTGGGCGCTCCTTCCTTGATGTCAACCCACCATTTTGCAGCCCGTTATCCTAAAGGAACCAAAAAAAATATGAATATTACAGGTGACGTATGTGGATAAAATGACACAAAACCACATGACATAAACTGAATCGTATATTTTTCAATGTTAGACGATTTAAAATTACATGTCATGGAACCTAAACACAGCACCCGTTGCGACGCACCTAACGTTTTAGCAGTCGATGACTTGATGCAGTGAAATACTTGTTCAGTGCAAATCGTGGAGCTTGCTTTACTTCGATCACCACTCTTTCAAGAGACGAAGATAGCTGAGTGGTAACGTGTTGGGCTCTCACTCAGTGGGTTTATGTTCGATTCTCGTTCTAATCATTCATTTTTTTGTCATTAAAGCTGTGATGTAAAATTAAAGTATCAGCTAATTTTACGTCAAAAGAGACGCTCGTATATGTCGTTGTCGCAGCACCTAAAATTACATGATTATTTTTAGTTGTGTATTAGACGTATGTTTGGTTAAAAAACGCAGCCATCTTCCCATAAACTGAATATCAAAAAATGATATGAACTTAATTAATATAGGAGAACAGCCAATAATATAAAAAAAAAAACTTTATACAAAATATCACTCAAAACCTGATGTTCTCATTATATTTAGTACACAGAAAAAATAATGAGAAGTAATCAGTGCGTAGATAATAAAGACGTGGAAAATTACACTATTCTGAGCGTACATGGATTTTTTTCCAACAAGTTCGCCCTAAATGTATGCAATTTACATAGCATATGACACTTATTTGTATAAAATGACATAATGCAATACAAATTGTATAATTCAGGTGATAATATCGTTCAAATTTACGCGCTTTTGGCATTCCTTTATGTGCATTACTTTCGTGTAAATTTCAACCACTTTTTCTATCTGTGTACACACATATTTTTTTAAGAAAATTATTTTGAGCTTTTTAGTGGAATGTCTTCACTTGTCTTAAGACGAGTTTGTACAATCCCATTTAATTCCACCACTTAATTGTACTTTGACAGATACGTATTTCGACCTCAACAGTATCTGTCAAGGTACAATTAAGTGGTGCACAGATAGAAAAGTTGTTGAAATTTACACGAAAGTAATGCACATTAAGGGAATGCCAAAAGAGTGTAAATTCAAACGATATTATCACCTGAATGTAGGCAATTTGTATTGCATTATGTCATTGTTTTTATACGAATAATGGCGTAGAAGTCTCAACAAGGATAATACGCCAATCACGTATTATCCTTGATTTGCATATGCTTCAACCAGTATTATCTTTGATTTTAATCGGGGTATTAACTTTAATACGCCGATTTCGGAGTAATAAAGAAAATCCGAGATTAGTGAAATGGTTGCGTTCTGCGTACTACACACACTAATGCATCGTGGAAACGTCAAAACCAAACAAATCAAACAAAATGTTGCCTTCGCGGACTTCGCGGATGGCCGGTTTTCGCTACGTTTTTCGGAAATGCTGAAATTTGCCTGTGCTGCCCCGAGACTTTTCCAATCATCCTACCTTTGCCGGTCGTTGACGGCAAGTAAAACACTTGGATTTCGTTCTACCGGAACTGCCTGCAACAAAAGTCCGGGTTTAAGGGTCTGTTCACAAATTACGTAACGCTTTAGGGGGGAGGGGGGAGGTCCAACTTGCGTTATACTTTGTTACACTAAAAGGTGGGGGAGGGGTGGGTACTAGCAAATGTTACGCATAACGCGAATAAAAGTTTATCTTAAAGGTTTTTTTAATCACTGAGTGAGGTATTTGCTAATAATATGTCTTAATCACGACAATGAATACGTACCAACTTTTCCTCTTCACTCCATACTACGCATAATTGTCCCATGCTAGTCTTTGTAGTTTTTTACTTTTTATCAGTGCAGGCTATTTTGATGTTTTTTGGGAATCCTAAAATACAGCGAGTTTTGTTCGAATAATTGTTGCTAAATTTCGAGGCATATTCATTCTAAGCAATTGCATTTTAGCTCAACCACTTTAACCACATAAACAGTCCAATTTAAAAATGATTTGTCTATCGTTATCGTTTTAGTCATTACCGAAATCAAGCACATAGCGAGACCGTTACGTATAAAAGAACAAAGCGAATATCGTATTTCTCGACAGAACAATTCCGCTAAACTAAAATTGGTCGCAAATTCTATTTTAGTTTTTACTAGCTGCATTCTTGATATGCTTGGTTTTAATCATGTGCCGTTTCTAATCTAACAGTTTCCAATAAATACCAAAACCCACATGCTTTAGAGAAAAAAAAATGGAATCAAAATTTTCTCAGTTACGCGTTATATGGGGGGGGGAGGGGGTTTAAAAAATGTTACTTTTTGTTATGAGGGGGAGGGAGAGGGTCAAAAACTCGGATTTTTGCGTTACGTAATTTGTGAACAGACCCTAACCAAGCATATTAATCGTCGCAACTTTTTGGGAAATGCCGGTAAGTAATCTCACCAGCATTAGGAACAACACCGGTCATCAGCTGTTATTCTATAATTCTTCAATGATTATAGGCTGTACCCAGACACGCAACGGGAACGCATGTTATAATATTGTATATTGCATCTTTGAGGAACGAGCAAGTAGTTGCAAAAACAGTGGAATACTGCTACTACTCCCAATCTGAGCGGCACCCATATAGCTGCACTTCAAGTTCAGGGGGATCTTGGAAGACCCTACGCAGCACAAAACCGACAGGTTTCTATTTTCATGTCCAAGGGTCAACTTCTACAAAGCCTGAAAAATGCACAGATAATATCGGGCGGATCGCTATTCACGGTAGAATAGGGTAGCTCGCAAAGTACAACTTCCAGAGGGAAAATTATCAGTTACAAAGAAAAAACGACAATTGAAAAGTGTTAAGTACCTATAAATGAAAATAATAAAACTACGTTTTTCCATATTTAATGGAACACATTTCTTCAATTTGTTTCATTGATGGCCCTGCAAAAGGTACGGTAGCTTTTGATAATTTCCTATCAAGTATCGGAACGGTAACCAGTTTTCAATCACCGCAGCACGAATTCGAGTTTTTTTTTTTTGCAAACTGCCGAGAATATATTTATATAGCTCATTATTAAAGAGTACTGAAAAAAGAATTCTCCAAATTTCTAAAGCAACAATTAACTATCAAAATTCCTTGCGTCATCCGCTGTGCTGTGCTCGCTGTGCTCCACGCCTTCTTGTACCTGCCGAACACTTGCTGTCTGGGTTGGTGCAAGGTTTCTGTCTGACATTCTTGCAACATGCCCTGCCCATCGTACCCTTACAGTTTCAGCAACCTTCTTGAGTTACTCATAACGCGACGGTCCAGCGATGACTCGCATAAACAATATTCTCGAGGATTGCTCGGAATTTGTTAAGAAGATTCTCGGTATTCCTGAATAAATTCCTGAAAGCATTTATGTAAAGCAATTCCCGTTCCTAAAACAATGATTGGTATTCCAGTAGAATTTCTTGGAAATCCAGGAGAAGTTATTGGAATTCCTGACAGAACTATTGGAATTCCAATAAAAAAAAAACGTTTTTTTTTGTAATTCCTGGAGAAAGACAATACTTGAAGGAATTATTTTTAGAAATTTCGCGAGGAGTCTGAAACTACTCTTCAGAAATTCAGGTTTTCTTTCATTCCTACGAGATTATCACTAGAAAACGCAAAATTTAACCCACAAGGAATTTTACAAAAAAAAATATACAGGAAATTCCTATAGATTCATAAAGGACTTCCTGGAAGGATTCACAGGAAATTTCAAGAGGAATGGGGAAACTCTTCCTGGAGTTCCCCAGGAATTCCCTCTTGAGTTTACCTCTGGAATTCTCCCCTCCACTTTGAATTCCCCCTTGAGTTCCCCCTGGAATTCCTCCATGAATTTTTCAGGAATTCCTCAAGAAATTCTTCCAGGAATTCCCCAGGAATTCTTCCAGGAATTCCCCAGGAAATCTCCAGAAATTCTTCCAGGGATTCCCCAGGAATTCTTCCAGAAATTCTCCAGGAATTCTTCTAGGAATTCCCCAGGAGATCTTCCAGGAATTCTTCCAGTAATTTCTCAGGAAATCCTCTAGGAACTCCTTCATGAATTCCTCCAGGAATTGAAAATGAAAATTTCCTTCAGAAATTCCTCCGAAAGTTTCTCCAGAAATTCCTCCGGAAGTTTCTCCAGGAATTCGTCCGGAAGTTTCTTCAGGAATTCGTCCGGAAGTTCCTCCAGGAATTCCTCCAGAAGTTTCTCCAGGAATTCCTCCGGAAGTTCCTCCAGAAATTCCTCCGGAAGTTCCTCCAGGAATTCCTCCGGAGGTTCCTCCAGGAATTCCTCCGGAAGTTCCTCCAGGAATTCCTTCGAAGTTCCTCCAGGAATTCCTTCGGAAGTTCGTCCAGGAATACCTCCGGAAGTTCCTCCAGGAATACCTTCGAAAGTTTCTCCAGGAATTCCTCCGATGTTCCTCCAGGAATTCCTCCGGAAGTTCCTCCAGGAATTCCTCCGAAGTTCCTCCAGGAATTCCTCCGAAGTTCCTCCAGGAATTCCTCCGGAAGTTCCTCCAGGAATTCCTCCGAAGTTCCTCCAGGAATTCCTCCGAAGTTCCTCCAGGAATTCTCCGAAGTTCCTCCAGGAATTCCTCCGGAAGTTCCTCCAGGAATTCCTCCGGAAGTTCCTTCCAGGAATTCCTCCGGAAGTTCCTCCAGGAATTCCTCCGGAAGTTCCTCCAGGAATTCCTCCGAAGTTCCTCCAGGAATTCCTCCGAAGTTTCTCCAGGAATTCCTACGGAAGTTCCTCCAGGAATTCCTCCGAAGTTCCTCCAGGAATTCCTCCGGAAGTTCCTTCAGGAATTCCTCCGGAAGTTCCTTCAGGAATTCCTCCGGAAGTTCCTCCAGGAATTCCTCCGGAAGTTCCTCCAGGAATTCCTCCCGAAGTTCCTCCAGCAATTCCTCCGGAAGTTCCTCCAGGGATTCGTCCGGAAATTCCTCCATACCTCCAGGCAATCCTGTGGTAGTTCCTCCAGGAATTCCTTTAGAAGTTCTTCCAGGAATTCCTTCGAAAGTTTCTCCAAGAATTCCTTAGGAAGTTCCTCCAGGAATTCCTCCCATAAATTTGTCCGCAAGTTCCTCTAGGAATTCTTCCAGGAGTTCCCCCGGAAGTTCTTCCAGGAATTCGTCCGGAACTTCCTCCAGGCATTCTTCCGGTAGTTCCTCCAGGAGTTCACCCGAGAACTCCCTGGGCCTCCAGGAATTCACCGGAAATATCTCTAGGAATTCCCCAGAAATTCCTCCAGGACTTCCCCAGGAACTCCTCCAAGAATACCACGAGAATTCCTCCTGGATCTTCACAGGAATTTCTCCAGGAATTCTCCAGGAATTTCTTCAGGAGCTCCCCAGGAATTCTCCAGGAGTTCCCCAGGAACTCTCCAAGAATTCCCCAGGAACTCCTCCAAGAATTCTCCCGGAATTCCTCCAGGAATTCACCAGGAATTTCTCTAGGAATTCCCGGGGAATTCTTGGAGGAATTCATCCTGGAGATTTCCTAGAGAAATTTCATGGGGATGAAGATTCATGGGGAAATTTTGGAGTAGTTCCTGGGGAACTCCTGAAGGAATTCCTGGAGGAATTCCCCAGGAATTTCTCCAGTAATCCACCAAAAAATCCTCCAGGAATTCCCCAGGTATTTTTCCAGTAGTTCCCCTACAATTCCTCCAGGAATTTCTCCAGGAATTCTCCAGGAATTCCCCCAGGAATTCTCCAGGAATTCTCTAGGATTTCTCCAGGAATTCCTCCAGGAATTTCCCAGGAATTTCTCCATGAATTCCCCAGGAATTTCTCTAGGAATACACCAGGAATTCCTGGGGAATTCCTAGAAAAATTCCTGGGGTATTCCTAAAGGAATTCCCGGAGGATTCTCGGAGGAGTTCCTGGGGAATTCTTGAAGAAATTTATCCAGGTATTTCTGCAGGAGTTTTCCTAGAATTCGTCCAGGAATTCCCCAAGAATTCCTCCAGAAATTGCCCAGCAATTCTTCCAGAAATTCCCCCAGGACTTCTCCAGAAATTCCTCCAGGAATTTTCTCTTGAGCTTCACAGGAAATCTCTCTGGGTTTCCCCAGGAATTCTCCCTGAGTTTCCCTCTGGAATTCTCCTTGAACTCTATTTTGAATTCACTCTGGTCCTGGAGGAATTCTTGAAGGAATTGCTGAAGAATTACTGGAGGAATTCCTAGAGAAAGTCGTGGGGAATTCCTGAGAAATTCATGAAGGAATTCCAGCGATTATTCCTTAGGAATTCCAGGGATTATTCCTAAGGAATTCCCGGGAATATTCCTGAGGAATTCCAGGGGAGATTCAAAAGGGAGTTTCGGGAGAATTCCAGAGGGAAACTCAGGGAGAATTCCTGGGGAAACCCAATGAGATTTCCTATGAAACTCAAGAGGGGATTCCTGGGAAAATCCTTTGGAAATCCTTCAAGAACTTCTCCGGGATTTTTCCAAAAAATTGCAGCGAATCCTCCAAGTATCCCAAAAATAATTTTCAGGAAGTCTTTTAGAATCTCTTCAGGCATTTTAAAGGTATTTCTACAGGCATTCTCTATACAGTTATTTTTCCAGATGTTCATCCACAGATTTTCCACTAAATCCGCCCTGAGATTTCCTTTAAGGATTCCTCCAGAAATTCCGCAGAACTTTCTCCAGCATTTCCCCTAGAAATCCTCCAGAAAATACCCGGGATTTTTTTTAATGATTCTATCAAAATTCTTGAAATAATTTCAAACAGAATTGCTGGAATGAAATTCCAAGACATTTTAGAGGAATTCCTTGAGTAGTACCATTAAAAAAAACTACTGGAGAAATTCCCGAAGCATACTGAACGAGTTTCCTCAGGAAATATTCGAAGGGTTTTTTTTTTCAATATGCGATGTAGTTCTTGACTTACTTAAAGATCTGGTGAAGGAATATTCAAAGCAATTTTTAAAAGAATATTCTGGAGCAGTACCCGGAGAAATTTCTAAGGCAATTGATTCAGAAACCCTCGAAAGATCTCTTGCAAAAATGCTCGAAATCCCTAAAGAAAATTGAAAAATCCTTCAACTACATTCTAGAGGGATTTCCGTAGGAATTCCGGGAAGAATTTAGTGGAACACTTCACAATAAATTATTTCAGGATTGCTTGCAGAAGTTCTTTGATAAATTATCGAAACCAATTCTGAAATTCCTTATCGAAATCCAACATTTCTCCTCGCTATATCCTGGCGTTGCTTCAAGAATTTCAATCCAATGATCCGGTCGAAACAAGATGATTTCCAGTAACGGGAAAGATGTGCTGATCATGCTTGCAAGCGAAGAATAATACTTCTTTCGCAAAGTATAGCAATAAATTCGTTTTAAATCGTAAAAACTTCATTAACAACTTGATAACTTCAATAGTAAAACGATGTTTCATTGGAATCTTCGTCATCTAATTTGAACGAAATACGGAACATAAACAAAACAGAAGTAATCATTGATTTTCTTATGTGTCTATCATTCTCATACGCACACTATCTCACTACATAGCGGAGTAAAAAGTGGCTACGTGCTTAATACGAGATTGATGCTTACCACAGATAACAGATATTGAAGCTAGAACAAATTTTATTGAAAATCCTGTGTAAAACTTTGAATTGATATACGGTGGCCCACTACTGCCATCTACTCAACTGATTGCGGCAGTACATAAGGATGCAGCTGATTAACAACCGTCGAACGCAGCCAATGCATTTGACAGCTGCATTCGGGCTGCGTTTTCAATAACAATGATCTTTGCGCCATCTACAATCAATTGCCAAACGCGGTCCCAATTGAAAATACATTTGAATTAACGGTTGCGGATGTTTACACACGTATCGGATGCCAGCCTCAATATCTGTTATCTGTGTGCTTACCGAACGAGGTATTAAATTTAAACTCGGATTTTCTTAAATCCGTATTAAATCTAATATTACAGTCGCGATTCGCTGGTTGGGCCACGACCTCGACCCAACTAACGAATTTTAGTTGGGCCAACTGACAGCCATTTGAACACGTATTTCGACTTGAACATCACAAATAATGTCCAGTGACGCCCAATCCCGTTTTCTCCGTGTTTACATTGAATTTTGACGTACGGTTGCTTTTTAGTTGGGCTATGACCAAGGAATGTAAATAACAACATTGCCAATGACAACGACATTATCCTCTTGTAAATGTTGGGACAAACTCAACTTCGCAATAAGCGTTTGTCCCAAACTGCAAACAGAATAGGACAATTATCGCCTGCCACGCATTTTGAGAAGTAGTCGGTTTCCGATGATGTTTTTGATTAAATTAGTATCAGTTATCGTAGATTAGACATAAACTTAACCATCTGTTGACATGATTTGCGTTTTACTTCTAAAATAAACAAGTTATCGCAGTTTGAAAAGTTCACAACAATTACCTCTCCATGTTTGTTGCAAATAAAATGGAACGCAACAATGTCTTTATCCTCTGCAGATGGGGACAAAGAGTTATCGCTATTCTCTTTTGTCGCTTGTTTTTTGCATTTTTCAGCGACAATTACATTCCTTGGCTATGACCCAACCAGTGGAGGCCCAACTAAAAAGTGACCCAACTATTAAAAATCCCAACCAGCGAATCCTGACTGTATCCTCGTTGGTGCTTACCGCCATAAGTGTCATAATGCTATGTAAATTGCATACATTTAGGGCGAACTTGTAGGAAAAGATCCATGGACGCCCAGAATAGTGTAATTTTCTACGTCTTTATTATTTACGCGTCGATTACTTTTCATTATTTTTTCTGTGTGGAATTAAATGGGATTGTACAAACTCGTCTTATGACAAGTGGACACAAACATTATTGATATTATCGTCTGATCTTGTCTTAATCAATCACGATTTGTTGTTTTGTTCGCTCGGATTTGCAAGCAGTTCGGTCCATGCGATAGATGGCACGCATTTTTATAGTCGTGCTCTGTTCAGAGTAATATTTCGCTATCGGGAGAATCTCAACCAAGCTAAGTACTAGGGAAATGGCTTCTAGAAGTTTCGAGAAACTTTTAAAAATACAAAGGGGTTGTTTTTTGAATGAATGTTCATAAAAATATAATCAAATTGAATCAAAGTTCGCACATGATGACAGATTCCCCAGCGGTGCCCAATGGTCAGTCGGAGTATCCACCGAAAAAACACGCCGCTTGAATTGCTTTGTAAATAGAGATCAAGTGTTGTTTTGATAAATCAAAGCGAATGATAAAATTTTACATCGCGCATCATCGTCATCCACCTTTCAGCCGAGCAGCGAGCCACGATTTCCGCCTTATCGACGACAATGATGGTGGTAATGGATGACGCCGCTTTCCAACACTGCAGGCGGCGCCGACTTGCGTCGCGTCGCAAAGCTGGTTTGTTGACTTTTCGCCCAATAGTCCAGTGCAGATGCCGTGAGTACTGGCAAATAGTGACCAACTACCGGCACGAGACTCTTTGAAGTAGGATTTCCCAATGACATTTGTGGTGATGGGGGGATTTTGTAATTGGAGCAATTCTACAAATGAAGAAAAATCTGCCAAAGTAAGAGCAAGGGTGGGTGGTAGAGCTATTTCTTTGGAGGATTCCCGTCATAGACTAGAACACCATCGAATAGATACATGGTTCATCTTATCGTCTTATCCAGATCAAATGATGGAAACCCATACATTTTTTTTTGCAATTGCGTATATTTTATTTTATTGTTTGCGTTTGAGTGCGTTGGAGTGTTAAAATGGCCTCTCTTTCATATAAAAAAACCAAGAATAATCCACCTAGCGGTGATGGCGCCTTTCTCGCGCAAAAAGGTAATAAATGTAGCCTTTACGCTTACACCTCGATGATGTACAAGAAAGGCAAAACAGTTACACCGTCTAATGTTATGATAGAAAATTTACACTAGTAGACGACAGATGGCTCTGCCAAAAGTTTCTCGAATTTCCTATATTCGAATTTTAACTTTCGAACAATTTCATAGTACTATGAAGCTGAACGAAGAGCATACTTACGCCTAAATGCGTACAACACGAGCATCTTTATAGTACGATGAAACTCTTAATGGGAGCAAGCCATGGATAAACTTTAAAAATATTCATAGATGCAAGGCATTTTTCATAACACATTATTGTTCTATGTGACTATGTCTCATCACTATTTTAATATTATCTATTTTTTGCAATTTGCAATTATTATGAAATTCAATAGTGATCAACAGCGTTTTAGTCTCTGGCGGATGCAACTTGTTGCAAGAAAATCGGTTAACAGTTTCTATGTGAAAATTTGGCTAATTTATTATTTTATGGAATTTTGTGCACACATACACACACACATACACACACACATACGCACACACGGACAGACAGACATTTGTTCAGTTCATCGAGCTGAGTCGAATGGTATATAACACTATGGGTCTCCGGGACTTTTATCAAAAGTTCGAATTTGGAGTGAAATGATAGCCTTTCGGTACAACTTAGTTGTACGAGAAAGGCAAAAATGAGTATTACATTGAACATTTGGTTACTTAGGTAAGTTGCATGAAGTTATTTACAGCAATTGTTTGGATACTATAATGCAGAATATGTTATTTGTTCGTCGAACTATGCAAAACAGATCAACAACTTGAAAACTGTTGACAAACTTGATTGTTAGCCGAGAACACGTATAAATCCTTCAATGTATAATTTATTTGTTGCAAGAAACAATGTATGCAACCATAAATAATTATTTTGTGATCGCGTAATCTTTGATGTAGGTGGAAGTTAAGATTGTCTAAAAACAACAAAAATTATCAACCATAGTCTTTTTTCAGATGTCTTTTCAAAATAATTTAACCACTAAAGCTTGCAAAGTAATTGCCTTAACGCAGCCTGCCGTTAAAGTGATTGATTTAAACACTGAACGCAAAACACAGTGAAAAATACTTCACTTTATTTTTTCATCTTGTTTGGGAAACGCAAACATGCCCTGATTAATGACACCGCTAAAACACGGACGCGGTCCGCATACATTTTGCACCATTAATGCACTAACATTGGAATAAAATCCTTTCCGGGCTCACCTCGAATAGGTCACGTTGTGCCATGCTCAGAACCAAATAGAATCCCATCTCGACACAAAAGCTAAGAAGATTAAAAAAGAATTTCGGACAATTAAACATTTTCTTAAAACAGTAAATCCCATTTAATATTGCGATCCATTACACCGTGCTTTGTGATACAAACGGGTGATAAAGGAGTCAGAGAAAAAAAACCTTAGCTTCGTTATGGCACTCTAACGGAACAAACCAAACAAACCGAGCATATTTTTCTGCACAAACAAAAGCTAATTTAAGAAGCATTAAAACAGAAAACCCGGAGAAAAAATAACCAACCCGCGTGCCAGGGCAACAACAGCAACGGGAGCAACGTCGAAAATAAATTGTTTCCTTAAACCGCATCCTCCGGCAACGAACGGCTTCATCGTCGGTGTAGATATCACGTTAGCTTGGGGATTGCGTTCCCATTCGTTGCCGTCGTTGGGTTCGTCATCGCCGTCGATGCATCCTTTAGCGTCTTCTATTGTTTTCCCACCACCCCCTTTCGGGTGTGCCAACTTAACTTTTTCTCTCACCCGACGCCGCTGAATGACGAAAACCTTTCGAAATAGACCGCGTGCTGTATTATTGTTCGGTGGTTTTTCCGTTTGATTTAGTTTCCTGCATTTGTTTCATGGTTGGTGATTTAGTGCACAAACGATGCCTCATTACGAGAAGAATACATGTTTGGGAAAAATAAGAATTGTATTCTTTCATTCTTTTCCGGGACAGCGATAATTTGAATAGGAATCCAGAGAATAAAAAAAATCTTTTTGTAAAATATGATTGGCTTGAAACTTACATTAAAATTATTTGAAAACATGGATTCAAGTACAAACACGCATTGAAAGTTTTCCACGAAATTTTCCAGTAGAAAATCGAAAGAATTTCCGATTGTAATTTGAATGAAAATCTCAATATAGTTTGATTACTCCAAAAAAGAACTTTTGATAGAAACCCATAGTGTCAAACACCGGTCGACACAGCTCGACGATTTGAGGTGATGTCTGTATGTATGTATGTGTACACATTTCGTAGACACACGCATTCGACGGGGAATCCGTCCCATTACTTGTTATTAAAAATTAGCCCGATAGAACATTGCATTTCGGAATTATTAAAAAATCGTTGCTACTTCCCAAGGGTCTCTTTTGGAAAATAATGTCAAAATAAAAATTTTAACAATGGTTGCAATGCATATTAGTTGATGCAAAAACATAACGAAATCATAAAATCAATTGTTTCTATTAGTCGAAGAAAATGAAAGCACAAACACTTAGAATTAAGCATAAGGATCGTATTTTATACCAATCCATGAAACAAAATGTTACGCCCATCAAGCACAAAGCGAAAAGAATTACAGTTTAATCCTTGAAAGGATGGCCCATACCTTTAGGTTGGATGAACTTGTTAGAAGGGTTTCCTTTTTAGAATGGCATTCTCCGAAGTACATAAAAAACGGCGATGAAAATTTTGATTGAACGAATTAACGTCCCTCCATCATCTGGAACCGGAGGAAAAAATCTTCCAATGAATAACCTCCGTGTTGTAGTCACCGTCGTAAAAATTATGAAAATGTGATATTTATTCATTAACTTATGGTGAAAGAACGATTTTTTTCTCCGTTTGCTGGTCGCTGATCCCGCTAGCATGGGACAAACGTTGAAAGTTCCGTGCCATTACCGGAATTAATACCCTCTTTCGCTTTTGCGTGCGAGACGCCTAACAAAGACGGTAGGGTGTTTGAACGGCGGGCAGTGATCTAATTCTATCCTGGGTGGTTGGTGGTGAATGCAAACAGATGACAGCGAAAAACCGAAACCAAACCACTCACGGAAGGGATATTTTTAATGAAGGAGATCAAAAAATTTTTAATTGAACTTTGAACGCAGAAAGGAGATGAAGGCTACTTACATTTTTCTTGGAGATTTTTTTTTCTTTCCTTTTTATGTTTTCCAAAGCCCCGCGTGTAAGTGGGGATTAATCTGTTTCGGTGCACGTGGTCTAATGCTTGTGCGTGACGAATTTTGATATTTTTTTCATAACAATAGAATTTGGCATCCAGTTGGAAGGAAATGATAATCATGATGAATTCAAGTTTATTTGACTTTCAATAGCATGGTATGTATTGAAAAATTCATTAAGAATATCATCAAATCTAAACAGCTATCCTTCACAGATGTTCAAATTTTTGGTATCATACAATATTAAATTGCCTTCAAAGGTACATTTTCATATTTATCATCTGTTAAGGTTCAGAAAATGAAAAGTCTGTATGAAATATACTTTTGATATGGTAACCTGAAATACGCAACTATCGAATTTATACATTTTTTTTAAAGACAAGACAGCGCGAAAATTGTTTCTAACCGATTCGCGCAAATTTTGAAAAATTACCCCAATTCTTCACTCAAAACGGAATTCCGGCATTAGGTCAATACATTTGAAGTATTAGTCTTCCTAAAAATAATTACCTACTTCTTAAATTTTCGATAGCTACAATAAGTGAGAATGCTTTGTAATTTAATCTTTTACAGCCAGCAACCAACCAGCGGCTGTTAGATTTTCTGGACACTCTGTATGAGATCCTACCAAAACCTGTATAGAAATTGGGCATATGCAAAATTGTTAGATTCTTATACAAAAAAAAATTAAATTCACAAACAAATATTGCAAGAAAAGCTTTCCAAATTGTAAGGTCTCATACAACATTTGAATCATTTGTTTGAGAAACTGCATAAGTCCATTTTACAATATTTCGAGAAAACAACAAAAAACTGTTTTTTAACAAATTTGCACCGAATCTTTCGATTTCTTCGATACAGATCAATAGTTTTTGGCAAAACTCAACACCCTGGGGCATTTTCAGTGCAAATAATGTAAGCAGTACTCCACAATAGGAGATCGTCAGTTGCGTTCTAGCAAAAATTCCGCTTGAGGCCCTTTCCTAAATATTTTAACAACAGCCACTACACCTGACGGTATAATTGCAATATTTTCATTATCAGGCGACAGGTGGTGTTGCTGTGTGTTTGTATCAATGTAATATTGCATATACACTAGTGACATCTGCTGTTCGATATCGTAAGCTTTCAATGTTCCTTCCACACACACGAGGTGGAGAACAGTCTTGAAAAAATTGAAAGTATTCAGCTAGAATTTAGTATGGAGGTACAATGAAATCTCCTTTATTGTTTAGAACCGTAAAACAAGTCGGGAACAAAAAATCAGAAAATTATTTGTTGCTTTTTGACCTAGGTTTCATATTGATGCGATGCGTAGTTAATGAGAACGGATGATTTGTCCATACAAGGAAATTCATTTTACTTTAAATGTTGTGGCGCCATCTCGTTCAAACATCACCTTTGTCTTTGCTTTATTGCTCTTAAAAGTACGTGGACATATGTAGTTTCTCAAACAAACGAAATTTTTTCATACACTCCTGAACAAAATTTTTTTTTCGTATTTTTTGCCAGAATATGTATTTTTGGACGAGGATTCAGAATATATAAAAATCTTATTTTGGCGAAAAATGTTACATATGCAGTTTCTCAAACAAACGGTTCATTTGTATTCGAATCTAGGTTTTGGTAGATTGTTATACCGAATTGTTAGAAAAACTTACAATTACCGGCGTGGTGTATTTTTAATATTCTGTTCAAATCAACATTATCATCGCACTATCAACTGGCTTTAAATAGCATCAGTATGTGCTAGCTATATTAAAGCTATGTTGCCATTACCAGCCACACTATGACGAGGTGAGTACCACTGGTCTTTATTATTTGCCAATTTATTGATTTTCTGTGGCCTGTGCGGTCAACTTTCACAGTTTGGTGCTTTGGACGCGAAAAACATAATTTTGCTCCAAAGCTTCTCCATCATCGATCGATACACCATCATTCCATCCAACCGCCTACAACCAAACCACCTTGATGACGAAGGTAAAAACCAGTGAAGCGTGTCACTTTCCTTACTGCTCCTCCGGTGTGCGATGAGTTTTACGGTGCGTTCGTTGTCATTATGTTTCCGTTCACTCATCACTTCCTGTCAATATGTAGTGGGTTGATGGCTGCTGAAACACTCGTCTAGTGGAATCTGATTATGCGACGGAACAGAAAGCCGAAACTGTAGAATTTATTTGAAGCGTTTGTACCGACTTCACTAAAACGTCGATTTGTGCCAAATCTACCAGGTTCAAATATCAAGATTTTGTGAATAATCTGACATTTGAAAGTCTCAACCAAATAGGTTATTTATAATTCAGATCTCTTATTCCTAACTGGCTGTTTGCAAATTACGCAACGCTGAATAAAGAGAAAGATGGCCAATGAAGCATTAATGGTCATACATACAAATTAAATCATCCCAATAAAAAACTTTTAAAAGGAGGAGGCAGGGATTAGGATTGCATACGTTCGGATTACGTGATTTGTTAACAGCCCCACAGAAAAATTCAATTCGTTATCCAGATATTTTGAGTAGGTAATTCCGATTCTCATTTCTTTGACCAATTGTTCAACAATTTGTATTACATACATTCTTGAATTATATCACGTTATTAAGGTCACTCCTGACAGAATCCAAGTTTCAAAATGCTCGCGTTTTCGGGGGCACACCACTCGATACAGATGCGGCGGACAACTGTCATTTTTGTTGATTTAGCTTTGCTGCGTTGAAAAAATAAAAATGACAGTTGTGCGTTTCTTCCGTATCGAGTGGTGTGCCCCCGAAAACGCGAGAACTGCTTGAATTGCAATTGCAAGCTTGAAAAGTGCTTGAATTGCAACCCGGGTAACCTTAGAGAAGATCGGGTGATTGACCGGGTATTGGGGTTGTACAATGGATTTCATTACGGTTTGGCAGTTATAGGAAGGCTTGAACATTTTCCATACAAATTTTCATCTGATATTGCCATTGCGCCACCCCTAAATCTCCACCACATTGCTCAAAATTAGGCTAAATTATTAAAAACATATTGGAGTTGGAATTTTTGAGCATAATTGAAATTTAAACTGCCCTAAAAGTAATTCGGACATTAAAGGAAAATGATTCTCTTGAAAATTTGTTTATTGTCATGTCCTGCAACCCAGCCTTAGGATGAAGTCAGAGTGAATGCGACGGCGCGATGCGATGTGAAGCAACAGTGCAATTTGACAGTTCATTGAAAATAATTCAAGACAAAAATTTTCAAAACGACTTATCTGCTTTAGTAAACAAAGATTCAAACGACGATTTGACGAATCTGATGGCTCTCCCGCAAACCAACACCATCAATGGGTAGGTGAAGGATTCCGCTACCTGTTGATGGTGTTGGTTTGCGGGAGAGCTATCAGATTCGTCAAATCATCGTATGAATTTTTGTTTACAAAAGCACATAAGTCGTTTTGAAAATTTGTCTTGAATTGTTATTCTTTTACGTGAGTCACGTCGCGTTGAACCGCACGTCGCGTTTATTCTGGCGGGCACCTTAGAAAGACTAAGCAACGAATAAACAACGAGAGAGTACGAACCAGAACAATAAGGCAAAGACAAAGGTGCTGTTTGAACGAGATGGCGCCACAACATTTAAAGTAAAATAAATTTGCTTGTATGGACAAATCATCCGTTCTCATTAACTACGCATCGCATCAATATGAAACCTAGGTCAAAAAGCAACAAATATTTTTTAGATTTTTTGTTCCCACGACTTGTTTTACAGTTCCAAACAATAAAAGAGATTTCACTGTACCTCCATACTAAATTCTAGCTGTATACTTTCAATTTTTTCAAGACTGTTCTCCACCTCGTGTGTATGGAAGGAACATTGAAAGCTTACGATATCGAACAGCAGATGTCACTAGTGTATATACAATATTACATTGATACAAACACACAGCAACACCACCTGTCGCCTGATAATGGAAATATTGCAATTATACCATCAGGTGGTAGTGGCTATGTTAAAATATTTAGGAAGGGCCTCAAGCGGATTTTTCGCTAGAATGCAACTGACGATCTCCTATTGACGAAGACCACAACAACGAACAGGGACAAGCGATTGAAAGCTCTAATCGTGAAACTGCAAATCTCTCAACCAAGTTTTTTTTTTAAGTACAGGTTATCCGACTACGTCAGTAGATGGGAATAACCAGCGCGGGGGGGGAACATACATTTTCAGTGCAAAACGTAAACAAACGAGCATAAATTCCATACAAAAATCTAAGATGGCTGAGTTGTGGATATTGACAAGTCGGATAATCTGTACATAAAAAAAATATTTTTTTTGCATTTTATCAACTTAACTCCTGTACGAAGGGCCAAAAATAGATGGGGTGGTTCCATCAGCAGAGACAATTATGCGAAATCCACGGGACGAATAAAGAATCTCCTTCCAAATTGACACAATAGATGCGGAGAAGAAACCGCCCTTTATCCACGAAATGTCAATAATAGGAACTTGGCAATCCCATCTTCCTATCTTCCTATCCAAAACACTTCAACAGGGTGCCCTGATAGTTGTTTATTATACAGAGTCAACCCGATTTTGTCACTCTCCGATTTTGTCTACCCCCGATTTTATCACGTTTTCTACCCAATTTTATCAACCCCGTGAAACAAGCACTAGTTCTTGAAGCCACTGTTTGTTGGCGTGGCGCTAGCGCTGTTTATGAAGTTTAAAGCTCCGTTCATATTGCACCGACTACATTTCGCGTGGGTATTCAATTTCGCAAAATGATTTTCGATCGCAAAAATTTAAACTTCAATTACTTAAGTAATATTGTTCTGTTTTCGTCATTTATTGAGCATTTTACGTGCGTTAATGGCTGCCAAAATTTAACTCATGTTCTGGTACGGTACAGTCTTATTTGACGTTTGAAAAGATATTTTAGTTACTAGATAAAGATTGTCGCTTCAGTTCTCTTTGTTCTGCTGTCCGGAACATGTTGGGTACCAAGCTGTCAAATCGTATGGATTTTCCATCTTTGATATTTAGCTCCCCTATCCTCGTCAGCAAAAGATGTTCCGGACAGCGACGACAGCGACAATCTTTATCTAGTAACTAAAATATCTTTTGACGTTTGGCTTGTGTCGTTTGACATCGCAGCGACCACCATCATCATGAATTAAGCATTATGATGAGGGGTCGTTCAAAAATGGCGTCCACAGTTTAAGGGGGAGGGGGGTCGAGATTTTGTGACAGTGCGTATACTCGGTACAGTCATCGTTCGCTAATTAAGATGACCTCACCCCAACTAGCGAATGCCGTTCGCTAATTGGGGCGTTTTGACAAGCGTCAATGTTGTTTACTTTTTGCATTGAACAAAGGAAAATTTTGCGCGCCAGAAAATATCGATCCCGCCAAACACGGAAATAAAACGTCAACGCGTTTTTGACATCACATTCTGACGTTTAGCTGATTTTTAATTGGGTTTCGCCCCAATTAGCGAACCCCCAACTAAAAAACGCCCCAACTAGAAAAAAAAACCAATTAGCGAACGTTCACTGTATATATAAAAGCGTGACAAAGGTCAAATCTCAAAAAGTAGTGGACGTCATATTTGAATCACCCTGGTGGAAACTTATCAAACGACACAAGCCAAACTTCAAACTGTTTCTACCCTACCAAAACTTGAAATCAATTGTAGCGGTTATTAGCACTAGTAAAATGCTGTAAAATGACCAAATTAACTTGGACAAGCAAATTTTGGGTGAAATTAAATAAATATATTGTAACTCTGTCAATTATAATCCGATTTTGACAATTTAGGGATGCCTGAACCGAATGAAAACACACATTAAAGTCCGTCTCATCTATCGAATTAAACATAAAAGTGCCAGTGCGAAGGATTTAAAACACACGGTCTTGAAAAGGCTGGCAAAACCATTAAAACATGGCAGGGTTAATCGATAATTATTGAACTGTCACTTTAAGATATGAGACAGCATATCTACTTTTCAGTTGACAAAATCAATTAATCTATTTGATCTTGAAGCATAAACTCTTTGGTTACAAACTTGAGCTCACTATACTGTGGGTTCAGAAGAGCGTCGAAACTTAGTGATGCTACGAGTCATCGACAGTTTTTTTTTTGGAAAACTGTTGGAACCGCATCTATTTCTAAGGAAAATCGTTTTTCTTTGTATTCGATCTGATCCAACTGGAAGTGGATATCGCATTGTAGACAGGGAATGTAAAATAACAACATTGCCAATGACAACAACATTGTCCTCTCTTTTAAATGTTAGAACAAACTCAACTCGCAATAATCGTTTGTCCCAAACTGCAACAGAATAGGACAATGATCGCCTACCGCGCGTTTTGAGAAGTAGACGGTTTTCGATTATGGTTTTCGAGTTTTTGGTTAAATAAGTATCAGTTATCAATGTTTAGACATAAACTTAACTATCTGTTGACATGATTTGTGTTTTACTTTTGAAATATACAAGTTATCACAGTTTGAAACGTTTTATCTTAGTTTCACAACAATTATCTCTCTATATTTGTTGCAAATAAAATGGAACGTAACAATGTCTTTATCCTCTGGAGATGAGGACAAAGAGCTTTCACTATTCTTTTTTGTTGCTTGTTTTTTTATTTTTTCAGCGACAATTACATTCCTTGATTGTGGATAAAATTTTGCTTTAAACTGGACCATATGTGTGTTTACAGAATAATAGTTCTAAGCATAATAGACTTAGTGTAAAAGTCAGGAGGTTAAAAAGATTAACTATCGAGCTGCCAATTAACATGCACCGGAGATAAATTATTTTTAGCTGAATAGAAATTTTACTGTATTGCCCGTGTTGCAAATGTTAAACATTTGTATTTTTGTCGATTATGAGTTAATTTTAAGTCTCCAAATTGTCAGTTCTTTGAGATGAATAAATGAAATCTGATAGTTTGTTCTAGAAAACCCGAATTTTTATATTAATACATTTCATAAACTTGAACGTCCCATTTTTCACATGTGTAAAAAAAGATTTTGACAGGAAAGTTCGATTGGTTTGCAGCTTTATTTTTTCCATTTGCGAAAATTGGTTTTCAAACAGAAAGATCCACTAGGAAATAAAGGCTTTCTATTTTTAATAAGCCCGTAGCCGACTCTTTGTCACAATGACAAATATTTTCAAGTTCCTTCAGATATCAAACTGTTTAGATATCGACATGGGTGCGACTGTGCGGATAACTTTTGCGCTAGGTGATGATCAAATCAGTTTTAGAGATAATTGCAATAAACACATTTTAGATAAACATTATTTTAGATAGTGCGCTTTTTCTTTCAACAACAGCCTAAAATATAAAAACACTGTTATTTTTTTATTCGGATTAAATCTGCCCTCGAGCGATATTGCCGCATGCGTCACTGTGTTCCATGCTTAAAGCCACAACTTGACAGCTAGCACCAAGTTTTCGGCTTCAATCGCATTGTATGCAGATGACAGCCGTTTCAGGGGGCTGGATTTTATCACGTTTTTGACCCGATTTTGCCACCTCAAAAAGTTTTGAAAATATTAGTCGTTCTTTTTATTTCAGTAAATAATACCGCAAGCAACAATGATTTTCCTGAAATAGCTTTCACCCTCTATGGTTTATTATAAATCATTTCTAAGTACCTGTCAAGGATTTTTTTAGCCTTTTCGCCAAGAAATAACGAGTACCGTTCACGCATTTTACCTTTCCAAGGCATAAACTGATTCATATTTATTAAATGAACAAAAACAAATTTCAATGATTTTTTTCCAATTTCTTTACATTCCCTATTTTATCACCAAGGGGTGATAAAATCGGGATTTTACTATATTATCATAAACTTTTTAAAATTATGAGAATATACAATGGAATTCTCTCACCAAATTTGTGTCCATGAAAACCACTTTCGTTTGTTCGGTATGTGGCAGATACTTTCTTGAATATCAGTACGTTTTAAAAATGTGCTGTGCTGCGAGAAATTGTTTGTTGTTTTTCGAGTCCCGTCCTCCTTGCGAGTTTGACTGTGGTATGTTATGTTGCTTACAGCTCATAGATGGTCGTTGGTGAGAGGAGAGAGTCCGCCAATGATGAGAGCGTCACTTAAGGACACTCCTCACGGAATCCTAGATTCAAAGTGCTCGCGTTTTCGGTGACACACCACTCGTTACGGATGCGGCTGTCATTTTTGTTGATTTAGCTTTGCTGCATCGCAGCATGCGTGAAATAATAAAAATGACAGTTGTACGTTGCTTTTGTATCGAGTGGTGACCCCCGAAAACGCGAGCCCTTTGGATCTAGGATTCCGTGAGGAGTGTCCTTAAGTGACGCTTCGGACTCTCTCCTCTCACCAACGACCAACATATAACACACCACAGTCAAACTTCCAAAGAGGACGGGACTCGAAAAACAACAAACGATTTCTCGCAGCACAGCAGAGTTCAAGAATTAAATTAATCAACTTTCATTTTTAAACGTACTGATATTCAAGAAAGTATCTGCCACATACCGAACAAACGAAAGTGGTTTTCATGAACACAAATTTGGTGAGAGAATTCCATTGTATATTCTCATAATTTGAAATTTGAATTCCGTGGGAGTGAGCTGCTTGGAGTGTATGGTGTGGCGTAAGGTATGGATGTAATTAAGGGTGAGCTCGATTTGGCACGTTTCGTTATTGCTGGCTCCATGAGTCCGATCCATAAATCCTTATCGGGAAAATTCAAATGGTCTCGCTTTTTGGAGAGTCTTATCCGAGAAAATTGAATTGGGCTGTGGTCTACCTTGTGGAGTGGGGCTTAAGTCACGTGCTTTTGATACGGATCGCTCCGTGCCAGCTACAAGACGTCTCACTACTCACATCTCAATTCTCACTGCTTACTGTAAAAAGTGGGGAGTAAGAAGTGATCAGTGAAACATCTCACTTCTCACTCCTCATTTCTCACTTCTTACTGTGAAAAGTGAGTAGTGTGAAGTGGGTAGAGAAACGTCTCACTACTCACTTCGCGCTTCTCACTTTTTACAATGAGAAGTGGAAATTGAGACGTCTCACCTCTCACTTCTAATTTATCACTTCTCACTGTAAAAAGTGAGAAGTGAGTAGTGAGATGTCTCACTTCTCACTTCGCACTACTCACTCTTATCAGAGAGAAGCCAGAAATGAAGAGTGAGAAGTGAGACATCTCACTTCTCACTCCTCATTTCTCACTTCTTACTGTGAAAAGTGTGTAGGGTGAAGTGGGTAGAGAAACGTCTCACTACTCACTTCGCACTTCTCACTTTTTACAGTGAGAAGTAAGAAATGAGAAGTGGAAATTGAGACGTCTCACCTCTCACTTCTAATTTATCACTTCTCACTGTAAAAAGTGAGAAGTTAGTAGTGAGACGTCTCACTTCTCATCTCGCGCTATTCACTTTACACTAGACCTGTGCGCCGCCGCCGACACTTCTCGCGGCGCGCCATACACCGGGGCTCAATGGCTCCACGCCGCAGAGCGTAGCGATATACTTCTAATCTCATATGCAACTTCATGTCAACTTCATTCTGGTCGCATTGGGTGGTTCATCTTCTTGCTAAAGGTATAAATGTGCCACAACAATATAATAAACTAGCGAAAGAAACCCACACGAAAGAATAAAAGTACCGTTGAGTTTTTTAAAATTATTTTTGAGTTATTTTTTCTCTTCTCTTTCATCCACTCTTTCTTCTGTTGTCAAAACCAAAAGAGCGAAGCAATCCAACGACCCCAGTTCAATACGGGAACCCAACTTTGAGTTTATTGCCTGAACTCAAAATTGAGTGAATTAGACCTTTAGTTGGGTAAATAAATTTCCCATTGAGTACTTTTTTAACATGGGAGTAAAGCCAAACTACTTCGACCCCATTTACTCAATTTTGGCTTTCCGTATGGATGTTCGAGGTTGGGTAAATTGAACTCACTATTGGGTAGTTTATTTCTTCCGTGCAGCTTTGCCCGGGTGTTGAAAATGTCACAATGAACTATTTGTAGCACCGCACTATAGATCAATTTCCGTGCGTTTGTTTTGTTTTATTCATCAGCTGATCCAAAATAGTGAATGATTTTTTACATTTCCCCGTTATATTCACCAGATTTTTGTATATACAAACCTTGCGGTTCCCAAAACGAATTGATCAAGTAAAAATCTTTCAAATCGGTCAACCCGTTCGCGAGTTAAATCGTCAGGAAGGAAATCTCAACTCATTTTTATTATATAGAAGATTTGATTTGAATTCCAAGTCTGGTACGATTTTTTTTAACTTCCCTGGACATGTAGTAACTCATAATATGCGAATGTAAAAATGGTAACTTGGCACCTGAAGTTGGAGCACGATGGGGAACGTGACCCACCAAATTGAACCAAATTGAACCTTGCACTTCAATTGCCAAAATTGTTCTGGAAAAAAATGGTTTCGATTTATTTTGATAAACAATTCCCAAAGAAATGTCTTGGTTTCTTTGAAATAATTTCCGAGGGAAGTTCTGGAGGTAGTTCTGAAGGAATACCTGAAGAAAATTCTTAGAGTCGTGAGGATGTTCTGGATTTATCACCATAGTAATTTCTAGAGGATTTTCTGAAGGAACGCCTGGAGAGAAATCCAAAAGAATTCTTGGAGGAATGCCCAAAGAAATTCTTTAAGAAATTTAAGAATGTCGGTCATTCCTTTGGAAATTGCTCTAGGAATTCGTACGGAGATAGGGGGAAAGACGGCTTTGGCAGGTTTTGTTCTATTATTGGCAGGGGGGTTTTTGTCGACCAAATTTTATGAAATTTGGTCACAATATTCTTTGATATGCAAAGAATGTTTAGGCCAAATTTGAGCCTGGTCAGTCATAAAAAAACCCCTGCCAATAATAGAACAAAACCTGCCAAAGCCGTCATTCCCCCTATCTGAAAATACGTCCTAGAATTTTGAAAGTGAATGGCGGATGAAATTCCTAAGGAATTACTAGATGAATTTCCGAGGGGATGGAACTGTCAAAAAATCTTCCGAAGGAATTTTGTAGAAATGTTTAAAAGTATGTATGTATGTATGTATTTATCCACCATCCTGGCTTAAGTCTTGCTCTGCATACGGCTCCACCCAATAGTACAGTCGAATTTAATTACCATTCTGCTTCCAATGCACTGCTGTATGAAGGGCAAAACATGGAGGTGGCGAACCCATAAGCAGAGACACTTACGCAAAGCCCGCGGGATAGAGAGAATATTTAGAGATGTCGCAAATTAATCCAATACTTCGATTAATCGATTCATCGTTGTGATAATCGATTAAATTTGAATCGATTATTACCCAACGATTAATCGAATCGAGAGAAATAGAGAGTAATCGATTAGTTCGATTAGAGTAATCCAACAGATTAATAAATAGATTCGCAATCTTTTTTGAGCTTTCCGAGGAATGGTTTCCTTGAGGAAGGGCACGTCAAATCCATTACAACTGTGAGGAAGTACACCCATCTACATGAGTAGACATTTTAAAAAGTATTCCAAAAAGTATTCCAGAAGAAATTTCTGGTGGAAATATCAGAAATAAATAAATTTCCAGAAGTATTCCTTAAATAATTTCCTAAGATCCTAAAAAGTTCCGAAGTACTTCCTGAGGGAAATTTAAAAGAAAAACCTGGTTTCATATGTGGTGGTTTTTTGAAGGAATTCCTGACGAAATTTTTGAAGGTATACTAGAATAAGTTTCTTGATGACTTACCGAATCAATTTCTGACTTCCTAGGGAATTATTCAAGGTATTTACGAAAATAAATCTGTAGATATTTTCGAAGGAACTTCTGCAGTAAATTCCCAAGGAATTTTTAACATCCGCAATTTCGATATTTTGGGAGTTTTTCTTTTCTTGACTCTAGAGTCAAAACTGAGTTTATTCTACTGCAGTTCGGATTTTCGTAGAAATTCCTGGAGAAATATAGGAGTTTCTATATAAGTTCCAATAGCTTTTTTTCGTAACGTCCATTAAAAATTCCTTCGTAAATTCCTTTCAGAATTCCTTCTGATATTCCTTCAGAAATTCAATTAAAAATTCTGTTCGAAAATCTTTTCAGGTTCTCATTGGGTTATTCCTTCGAGAATTGAGTCGGAAATTCCTCCAGCAATTTCTTCGAAAATTTCTTTATAAAATCCACCAGGAATTAATTTGGATATTCTTTTGGAAAACCCTCCGGAAAGGCCTTTATATTTTTTTCAGAAATCCCTTTGGAACTTCCTCCAGGAAGTCCTTAAGAAATTCCTTCAGTAAACCATACACAATTCTTGCAGGAATAATTCCAGAAAGAATTCTAATTTGAAGGAATTTCCAGAGAATTTTTTTAATAAATTTTCAAAGATATTTGAGTAACAAACTCAATCAAAAAAACTAAAACAACGAAAAAAATTCCTGACGGAATTTCTAAAAAAAAATCCTAAACCAAATTCAGATAGTTTTCTCCTAAAGGGATTTCCGAATGTATACCTTAAACAGTTTCCGTAGGCATTCCTATAGAAATTCTTGAAAGATTTTCCATGGGTGTTTTCTAAGGAAATCTTAAAAAAAGTTTTCGAAAGAATTTCTGAAGAAATTCCTAAAAAAACTACGCAAAGGAGTTTCCAAAGCAATCCCTAAGAAAACTTCCAAGGAAATTCATGAAGGAGCTTTTGGAGAAATTTCGGAAAGAATTTCCGAACAAATATCCAAATAAATTTTCAAGGAAATTATTGGAGTAAGTTCTGAAGGAATTCATTAGGGAAAATGTAAATTAGTTTTTAAAATTCCTTTTTCGACTTTTCTGAGGAATATCTAGAGCAATTTCCAAACGAGTTCAGTGCGTGTTGGCTCTTGTTTCGGACGGTAAAACGATCGCGCGATTTGCCGAAATTTTGTGTTTTGCATTGCGCGGCCGGTAATAAAGTTAATTAGTTCAGTGCGTGTTCAGACCGCATCGTGCTTTCGTGCTGTGCGGTTCTTTCTCTCTTTGCGGAAGGAAGTTTTTAATACTACCCGAAGCTATTTTAATTTCAACGGTGCTTCTTAGCGCTATTTGTACCCACTGATCCTGTTACGATCTTTGCAAGGACCCGTGCCTTCGTTTTACGTTGGACCCGTTTGCGGAAGTAAAATTCCGACAAGCGGTGGTAATCCTGCAGGGACACCGTTCTGGGAAAAAACCTCTTAGAAGGTCACGTCTCCACGCTCAGCCATGAGCATTAATAAAAACAAGAGGAAGGGGGAGTCTCTGAATTCTCCACTTCCTTCAAAGAAACAAGGTTTCAAGACCGCCCTGCCTAAGCGCGGAAAAAATAGAAGGAAGCTGGAGAATTCAGATATTCCTTCTAACTCTAATATCGGAAATAATTCTTCTCCAATCGAACTGAGCAATCAGTTCGATTTGATTAATGATGAAATTGAGCAAATCGAATATACCTCTAGCCCAGGTGATTCGATTCATGCGAAAAAGCAAAGGATTCCGCCAATTGTGGTATCTGTTGCCGAGTTTTCTGGCTTCCGGAATGAGATTTTGAGTAACCTTCAGGGGATCAAGGTTTCATTTCAGATTGCTAGGAAGGGTGACTGCCGCGTTTTGCCGGAATCCTTTGACGATCGCAAACGTCTTCTTCAGTATTTAACTGAGAAGCGCCATAAATTCTTCACATACGACGACAAAACTGAGCGATTGTTCAAAGTCGTCTTGAAAGGTCTCCCCAGTGATGACAAATCACTAGATGAGATTAAAATTGAAATTTCTCAATTACTTGGATTTTCACCAGTCCAAGTAATTAAGATGAAAAAGAAATCCCACTCTGGTACTTCCCAGAAGGGCATTTCTCAAGAATTTTATTTAGTTCATTTTAACAAAAGTGAACTAAATAATATGAAAGTTGGAAAAGGCCTGTATTATGTCTCATGTCCGTGTTACATGGGAACATTTCCGCAGGCCTGGGGAAATTTCCAAACCCCACCCAGTGCCGTAAGTGCCAAAAGTGGGGTCATGGAACCAAACATTGTCACATGGATGCTAAATGCATGATTTGTGGTGGAACCTCTCACGCCAAGGACGCATGTCCTGTGAGAGAAGATTCTAATAAATTTAAATGTGCAAACTGTGGGGGCAATCATAAATCCAATTTCTGGGAATGCCCTTCACGCAAAAAAAGTTTTGAATTCCCGTGCAAAATTGATGACGGGAAATTCCAATCGGATCCCAGATTCGACGGGTAGAAATTTTTCAAACGCTCAAATTTCGAAACCGGTTACCGGTCGAGCAATTCATACCCACCACAATTCACAAACAAATTTTGCCGCTCGTCAACGGGTAGCAAGCACTTCAGTAAATTCCAATTTTTCGAATGTACCTACGTATGCAAACATCGCTGCTGGTAGACAAAATTTCTCTTCTCAAAATGAGGTTTATACCCATGTCCCAACGGAAAATAACGGTCATGTTGCCGATTCAGGTAGTATGACTGCTTCCGATTTTGATTTTTTAACTGAACAATTGCATCACATGATTGATGCAATGTTCAAAGCAAATACCATACCAGAAGCTGTTCAGGTTGGTATAAAGTACACACAAAAAATTGTTATCGGACTCCGTTTTAATGGATCTAAATAATTGTGTGAAAGTTCTAAATTGGAATGCCCGCTCTCTAAAGGGTAAGGAGGATGAATTATTCAACTTCCTTTCAGTTCATAATGTGCATATTGCCATTATAACTGAAACATATTTAAAACCAGGACTCTCCATTAAAAGAGATCCAAATTATTTTATCTACAGAAATGATCGTCTTGACAGCGCCTGTGGTGGGGTCGCCATCGTCATTAATAGACGTATCAAACATAAATTATTTTCTTCGTTTGAAACCAAAGTTTTTGAAACCTTGGGAGTTTCTGTTGAAACAAATTTTGGTCAATTTTCCTTCATTGCAGCCTATTTGCCTTTTCAATGCAATGGGCAGCAAAAGAATTTGTTGAAAGCTGATCTTCAAATTCTGACTCGCAACAAATCAAAATTCTTCGTAATTGGTGACTTCAATGCCAAACACCGTTCATGGAATAATGCTCAAAGCAATTCCAACGGCAAAATTTTATTTGAAGATTGTTCTGCGGGATATTATACTATTCAATATCCCAATGGCCCTACTTGTTTTTCTTCCAGTCGAAATCCTTCTACAATTGATTTAGTTTTAACGGATTCAAGTCAGCTGTGTGGCCAATTGGTAACTCATGCTGACTTTGACTCTGATCACCTTCCTGTGACATTTGAAATCTCACAAGAAGCCATTTACAATCCAATCAGCTCTACTTTTAATTATCATAGAGCAGATTGGGATTTATATAAAACATATATCGATAGGAATTTTGATGTTAATATTCCTTTGGATACCAAAAGTGATATTGACAATGCGCTCGTATCTTTGACAAATTTAATTGTCGAAGCCAGAGGCATTGCAGTTCCTAAATGTGAAATTAAATTCAACTCCATTATTATTGACGACGATCTTCAGCTACTGATCCGTCTTAAAAATGTGAGGCGAAGGCAATACCAAAGAACTCGCGATCCCGCGTTGAAAGTTATTTGGCGAGATTTGCAAAATGAAATTAAAAAACGTTTCGCTATTCTGAGAAATACCAACTTTGAGAATAACGTCTTGATATTGGATTTGAAGTTCGAAACCCTTTTGTAAATTAACGAAAATTCTTTTTAAAAAACCTCAAAATCAAATTCCAGCGCTTAAAGAGGGAAATAAATTTTTATTAACAAATGGCGAAAAGGCTCAAAAACTTGCTCAGCAGTTCGAGAGTGCCCATAATTTTAGTCTAGGCCTCACTAGTCCAATTGAGGATCAGGTTACACGAAGCTTCGAAGACATTCTCAACCAAGATAATGTTTTTGACCCTTCGTTGGGAACTAATTTGGATGAAGTGAGATCTATTACTAGAAAATTTAAAAATATGAAAGCCCCAGGTGATGATGGTATTTTCTACATACTTATCAAAAAACTTCCTGAGAGCTCTTTATCCTTTTTGGTTAATTTATTTAACAAATGTTTTCAATTGGCATACTTCCCAGATAAATGGAAAAACGCCAAAGTTGTTCCAATTTTGAAGCCGGACAAAAATCCAGCTGAGGCTTCTAGTTATCGCCCAATCAGTTTGCTTTCTTCAATAAGCAAACTGTTTGAAAAGATTATTTTAAATAGAATGATGGTTCATATTAATGACAATTCTATTTTTTGCTGATGAGCAATTTGGTTTTCGCCATGGGCATTCAACCACCCATCAGTTATTAAGAGTTACGAACTTAATTCGGCTCAACAAATCTGAAGGATATTCGACTGGAGTTGCTCTTCTTGATATAGAGAAAGCATTTGACAGTGTTTGGCATGAAGGTTTGATTGTAAAATTGATGAATTTTAATTTTCCTCTGTACATTATTAAACTGATCCAAAATTATTTATCAGATCGCTCACTGCAGGTAAACTATCAGAATTCTAAATCTGATAGATTACCTGTAAGAGCTGGTGTTCCCCAAGGCAGCATACTGGGGCCCATTTTGTATAACATTTTTACTTCTGACTTACCTGATTTACCACCAGGGTGTCAAACATCTTTGTTCGCAGATGACACAGGTCTCTCAGCCAAAGGGCGTAGCCTTCGTGTCATTTGTAGTAGATTGCAAAAAAGTTTGGATATTTTCTCCACTTACTTGCAAAAATGGAAAATTTCCTGAATGCTTCCAAAACTCAGCTTATAATTTTCCCACATAAGCCGAGAGCTTCTTATTTGAAACCTTCTAGCAGACATATTGTCACTATGAATGGGGTTCCAATTAATTGGTCTAGCGAAGCTAAATATTTAGGACTTCTGCTAGATCAAAATTAACTTTTAAAAATCACATTGAAGGCCTTCAAGCCAAATGTAACAAATATATTAAGTGTCTATATCCACTTATAAACAGAAAATCAAAACTTTGTCTTAAGAACAAACTTTTGATTTACAAACAAATTTTTAGTCCTGCCATGTTGTATGCTGTGCCAATATGGACTAGTTGTTGCAATACCAGAAAAAGGCACTTCAGAGGATTCAAAATAAAATTCTGAAAAATGATTCTGAAGTTGCCTCCGTGGTATAGTACCAATGAACTTCATAGAATTTCTAATATTGAGACATTGCAAACAAATGTCCAACAAAATAATTTCCAATTTTAGATAAAAATCGTTGCAATCTTCTATTGCAAACGATTAGCTCCTTGTACCCTTAGTATAAATTAGGTTAAGTTTAGTTTAAGTAGAAAACATTGTAATTCCTACATGGTTCAATTCAACCAGAGGAAATATTCTAACTGCCAGAGGCAATTGAAATGTATTAATAATAACTAAAAACGTAACATAGCAAATAAGGATGAAAGTGTTAAGAAAACACGGAACACCTAGTCTAAGAGATGAATGCATGTATTAGATAATTAGCAAATAAAAAAAAAAAAAAGTTCAGTGCGTGTTGGCTCTTGTTTCGGACGGCATAACGATCGCGCGATTTGCCGAAATTTTGTGTTTTGTTTTGTTTTTCCTTAGGGCGGTTCGTAAGTAAATTGATGAATATATTTTATTATTTTTACAGCATATACTGTTATTGACAAACGCTCTATATTGTCGAATAGAGCTCCCTATTATTCACCTTTCCCACTAACACTAATTTTCCTTCCCGAGACATCTATGAGGGTAGTATGGGTTCCCTGCATCTTCACTAGTAGATGTTGAACTAATATTCCTTCCGTTCCTTCCGGGATTGTACGGACGTGGCTAGGTATACAACTGCTACTGTATAGGAAAAGGTACTAATTCCAAGTACCAATTTGCGACAATATACAGTAGATTGCTCAATTAAGCATTCTATAGCCACCCACGATTTGTACAATCACATATGCTATGCTATGCTAATATCTAGAGCAATTTCCAAACGAATTTCTGGATTTATATCCGAAATTCTTTTCAATGAGCTGTGATGCGGCAATGTCCTAGTGGAGGATGTAATGTAAACTTTTGCTGTGGAGATACAAGCTATAGCTATTAGGATGTTCCCCCCATCAGTCTGACTGTAGCTAGCAAATGTACAAAAAAAACCCTAAAATTCATGAAAAGCATGATATGCCTTGCTGCGTGATTTTTTTTCTCAGCTTAAAATTCTTCACGCCGTTTCAGGCCGCCGCCGCCGAACATCGCGGACTAAATGTCCTATTCAGCCAAATATCCTGCTCGGCTAAATGTGCTATTCGGACAAATGTCCAACTCGGACAAATGTCCAACTCGGCCAACTGTCCTATTCGGCCAAATGACCTATTAGGCTATAGAGCTGTAAAATTAAAAGGAACGCATTGCTCATAAATTTGGTCGATATCTTCCATGCTAACTTCAAGCTATATAAGCATCCATTCATACTTGACGGGTCTTGTTCAAATTTCTACAGCAGTTTCTGGAAGCCGAAGTAATTAATTTCGGTGCGGTAAGACGCGCGGGTACAAAGCAAGACCATGCTGAAGGTGTCTGGGTTCGATTCCCGGTGCCAGTCTAGGCAATTTTCGGATTGGAAATTGTCTCGACTTCCCTGGGCATAAAAGTGTCATCGTGCCAGCCTCATGATATACGAATGCAAAAATGGTAACTTTGCTAAGAAACCGCGCAGTTAATAACTGTGGAAGTGCTTAATGAACACTAAGCTGCGAGGCGGCTCTCTGTCCCAGTGCACAGTGTTGCTTTTTGCCGATTTTGTACGCTTTTTTAATAGCATCGCTTCTGTTGATTTTTTCACTATAGTTTGTTTGGAGAAGACGTTAGAGATGACAAGGGCCTTTTTTCGAGAAAATCTGTAAAATGATTAATCTACCTAAAAGTGAGATAAAAATTTTGCTGAACCATCGAGACCAGATATGAGCCTAGTGTCTTCAGGAAAGTTGTAGCGGATGGTATTTCAAGCCACTTTGCCAAAGAAAACCCATATCTATGACTTATATAGTACGAGATATGTGACATTATCTGTGGAAAGTCCCTGAAATCAGTTTTTTTAGCATCACTTTTTTTCTATGTTTCAGGAATTTTTACCACCTTCTACAAAGTTGTTTGGCTAACAAAAATACACGTTTTTGTAGAAGATTGCGAGGCTCTATTTCTTTAAATTGAAAAGTTATTTGAGAAAATGTGTTTTTTCTAGGGGTTACACGGTTTAGATCCGTGTAACTTGTTCCGGCTCAAATTGGCGCAGACAACTTTTTAGTACACTGATTCTTGTGTATGTTTACTCTCATCTCGCGGTTGAAGATTGTGTTTACACGAAATTTCACGTATGTTATATAGATTTCAAATGTCCCATTTTTTGCATTACTTGTACATTAAGTTTATGTAAATGCTATAGGATCACAATAAAAATTAACATTTGGTAGGTGAACAATAGGAACATTACAACACGAAGAACTGAGCTGATGTCTGTATGTGTGTATGTGTGTAATGTCTCCTCCTTTTAGGGGTGAGAATGGGCCAACTTTAAACTATGTATAAGTTGGAAGAACCTGCCTCATGAATTATTTTTTGGTAAATTTATTATTCAAGACCGTACCAAACTAATGAAAACTTGATTCCAAGGTTAACTAACAGAGCTTTATAACATTTGCTCGTAATATATTACATTTTGCCCCAATGTCACCCCCACTGATGTTCACTGGCGGAGACAGAGGTGGGCACCACACGATGCAATCACACCATTTTTCTCATAGGCTATTGTTCTTGCCACCTATTGGGGCTATTGGTGCCCCACCAAATAACAATAGCTGGCGACGCCAGTGCTGATGTTCCTAAAAAATTAATTATATAGAGAGAGAAGACAAATTTAAATGCAAACTACTGAAACTAAACATTAAAATTTCGTTATATTTACGTATTGTTACTTTAGGTTTGATTGCTTCAGGATTATCAAACCGACAATAAGAGATGAGTGTGATGAATTGATGATGATGAAGGTAAGACTGAGTAAACCTGGATGCCCTTCGAATGATTATATCTCACCGAACCGTTAAGTGTCCGAAACATGTATTTACTCAGTGAAACACTCCTATACTTTTATACATGAAGAAATTCTATTTCAGAATCAACTCATCCGACTCTATTTTGTTGATAATTTGATATTACCCATAAGACAAACGCCGATAACGGCTTCGCTTGTTGAGATTTTGTTTTCGGTCGCTTTGATTGCGATATCCGCATTTGCGCAGCCACGGCCGTGCGGGCAGTTCAATTGTGAAAATCAGCCAACCAATTCGATGAGTCTTGTTCCTCGGCACAAACAGCCACTTTATCTATTTGTCTAGAGACAACTTACGCCACCACCAAGTAGCACCGTGGAGCGCGATAAGGCTTTAGAGCAAACTCTAGTTCGGGATATGAAGCGGCTTTCCTTCAAACGATCGATAGAATTTAAAAAGCCTGTAAACACCTTCTACGAACATCGCTCCGAAAACGTGAAGGGTGAGTGATAGGAAACATTTCACTGCCCGCCCGCAAGATCTGCGCGACGGGGTATTTTTTCGCCCTCGGGCTGCCACCAAATGGAAACTTCTTATCTATGAAACTTACTGAGTGATCCATTTTTGGTACATCTGGCTGACAATTGACAGTGTCTTGTAAGCGGTGTGTAGCCTTAGCAGTCAAAGAGTGAAAGAGAGAACTACACTCTTTGCCAACTGGTCACAGATAGATGGAGGAAGAGTGGTGATTCGATTTGATCTAGCTTAGGTTCGTAGAAGGTGGTCTTTATCGGTGGGAGAAGTGCAGCAAATACTGGGGGCGAGAAAAGCCAAATTAAACGAAAAACCAAATCAAAGCTATTATCGATTTGTTTAAATCTTATCGGCCAATTGACACCTTCAGAAAATTAATCAATTTGGAGTGTATTTGTCGCGTAAGCACCTTTTCCGAAGTCCGGTTTCGGTGATGATAAGCAATACATGTGGTTATTCGATTGAATTGAATATTCAACTGACTATTCAGATATACTTCACAATTGAGGGCATCATTGATGATCATTCTTATGATTCATGAGATAGAGATAATTTTTTGATTTATCAATGAAATGGGACAAAGGAAAAACCCACTGATATTAAAGGAGAATGTGTGGCGAAGATTGTGAAGAATTTGCAAATGTGTTGAAGCAATTTCCTCTATTTGTTGTAGAAGAGGCCCGTTTTGAGTGGATTGAACACAACACTGTGTTAACCATTTCTAGCGTGTACTCTCTCTTGCGCTAATAGATAGACCAATAGTTAAACTTATCGATAATTGCCTGTATTTAAATGCTGAATGGCCTTAGATATTTGTCATGAAATCCGGAATAATCCAATAGTCCGGTAATAATCCGGTAATAATAATCGAAAGAGGAAGTAAAATGAACAAAGCCCCTCGTTTAGACATCTTCTTCTGCATACTTTTCAACTTAATGTTCTATTAGCATTTCCACATTGATTTTTTTATATGCCCGTAAAATGCATGAATGTGTGTTTTATATGGCAAAGTCATTGTACAGCAATGAAAGAAAGAAAGGCAAATTGAAGAATTCCGGAGAATACGAAGAACTCCCGTTTCAAGCTTCACATGTGTGAGGTTGTCGTTGTAGATAGCAAAATGCTAATGCATATTTCCATTTTAATGCTCATTACATCCGGTTAAACGGTCCACAGCATCATCTTCCAGATTTGCATTTCGGTTGGTTCCTTTTTCATTACAGTTCTTGCTTTATTAACCTTAGCCTTACTTTATTTATCAACCAGCAATAGCGTGATCACTTTTTGGCATATGTTGCATGGTCGTAATTCCTCTTCGGTGGAAACTATTGGAGCAATCACCTTCGGCCAAAGCTCCTTCGGTTTGCTACCCATCTCCGGTCCTTAGAATCAGGGACTACCTGCATCCAAGCATGGCTTTTTTGGTAAGCCGCGTCTGCGTTATTTAAGAGCCAGTTCACGAGAAGCGCGATCGATTTTCTCCGATTTGTCTGCCATTTTCAGGATTTGTTCATATATGAAAAAGAGAACATTTTGCAAATTTTCAGATTTTCACTTGAAAAGAATGTGAGGTAAAACGGTCCTTCAAAAATTTATGTGAATAAATCGCGAAAATCGAAAAAATCAATAACTTTGGCGGTAACGCTTTCTCTGCCTAGAACTCTAATGTAACACATTCAACCACGTGGAGAGTAAAATTTTATAAATAAAGCATGATGGAAGATATGTCAATCATAGTAGTCATTGAAGAAATCGACCACCCTGCGGGACTATTATACGTAGAAATCTGCAAGCACGGGCTATATTTCTCGGCATAATAGTCCTGCAAAACTATGTTTATGATTTAGGCCGTAAATTATATTGGGCAAAAGATCCGATAGTCGTGGGTGTTCCTATAGTTGCGGTAGTGTTATTTTAACAAAATCTACGTATTTAACGCAGCAACCCATATTGTCTATCAATTTGTTGACCTGTCATTACTCGAAATAAAAGAAAACAGATAAGAAAATCCCTCCAAATCGGTAAAGTATCACTAAATTACCATATCTTTTTCTCGGCTTTGCACCAATAGTTGCGGTAGTGTTCCAATAGTTGCGAGTCCCATAAGAAAACAATGGGATTCGTAACTATAGGAACACAAATTAAAAAATACCGCAACTAATGGAACACTGCACCAATAATTTTAGGTAGGTATCATTTTAGGTAACAATAATGGTTTCTGCAGCGTTTGGAATACTTTTCGTTTAAAATATAATTGATGAGCTGTTGGATAAGTACTTAAGGTAAGCGACATGAAATATAGATGTGGTGTAAGCGAAGAAACAGTGGTGGAACGTGCTTAGTTCCTCCACTATTGGGTCTTTTACCCTTTCTATATTTAGAATACGAAAGATTTCAATGAAATGCAGCTCTCCCATTAGTCAAGTGATGTAAACTCTTCAAATCTCCTATCCGCCTGAAGCAATAAATGAAAATAGTAATTTTATTTTACAAGCGATTTTCTCAGTTGCATTTTTTTTAAATTTAGTACAAGTATGCGTAGAACGGCAGTACAGTAGTTTGATGAAATACATTCGATCTTTGAACCAGAATGAAACATACTCCCCGATTTTAACCAGGACATTCCTCGCTTAACTTTTCAAAAGACCCTAAGTAACATTTTTTTCATGAATTAATTTGAATAGCGCAATCAACAGAACAACATGAAAGCTTTTGATTGCAGTACTCAAAGTAATTCATGAAAAAAATGTTACTTAGGGCCTTTTGAAAAGTTAAGCGAGATTCCTTGACGAACTATTGGTTTTCCATCTCTGAAGACAGCATAAATCTAAATCTAACTAAAACTGGAAGAAAATTAGAAATCTATTCATCCCGTGGATTCGCACCCACCCATTTTTGGCTCTTCATATAGAAGTTTGATAAAATACAAACAATAATATTCTTCTTCTTCATTGGGATTAGATCCCCTCACTGGGACATTGCCGCCTCGCAGCTTAGTGTTCATTAAGCACTTCCACAGTTATTAACTGCGAGGTTTCTAAGCCAAGTTACCATTTCTGCATTCGTATATCATGAGGCTAACACGATGATACTTTTATGCCCAGGGAATTCGAGACAATTTCCAATCCGAAAATTGTCTAGACCGGCACCGGGAATCGAACCCAGCCACCGATTGTATAACATTTCACCGAAAACTATTTCGCGGAATTCCTTTGCGCGGTTGAACATTTCGCGGAATAACATTTGGCGGTTTGTAACTTTTCGCCGAATGACTTTTGGCGGAATGTACCATTTCGCGGAATATTAATAATAATAGCCTTTGTTCATTCAGCATTTCCATGTTACCATTTTTTTTACATTCGTTTAACACGAAATTCGCCGATTTGTTTTTTTTTGTTTTTTTTATAAGTTTCCTAGACCGGCTCAGAAGTTGAACCCAGCCTTCTTCAGCATAGTCTTGCCTGGCAGCCTTGCATCTTCCCGCTAAGGAAGGCCTCCCAGAATATGTAGAAGTAGTTTTCAAAATTTCAATTGCCCCTTATACCGGGCAGATACATCCATTTAAAGAAGGCATTATCAACTCCTTCCGCCTTATACCAGGCAGATGCATCCATTTAAAAAAGGCGTTTCCCCACCCTTCGGCTTATACCGGGCAGACGCATTCTTTTAAAGAGGACATTATCAACTTCTTTCGCCTTATACCGGGCAGATGCATTCATTTAAAGAAGGCATTACCCCTCCCTTCGCCTTATACCGGACAGACGCGTTCTTTTAAAGAAGGCATTATCAACTCCTTTCGCCTTATACCGGACAGATGCATCCATATAAAGAAGGCGTTACCCCTCCCTTCGCCTTATACCGGGCAGACGCAAAGAAGGCATTATCAACTCCTTTCGCCTTATATCAGGCAAATGCATCCATTTAAAGAAGGCGTTACCCCTCCCTTCGCCTTATGCCGGGCAGATACATCTATTTAAAGAAGGCGTTACCCCTCCCCTCGCCGTATACCGAACAGACGCGTTCTTTGAAAGAAGGCATTATTAACACCTTTCGCCTGATACCGGGCAAATGCATCCATTTAAAGAAGGCGTAACCCACCCCTTCGCCTTATACCGGGAAGACACGTTCTTTGAAAGAAGACATTAGCAACTCCTTTAGCATTATACCGGGCCGAACAAATTACCGGATTCGGGTTTGAAAATTAGTACAATTGTGATTTGTGAGATAAAAAAATCGGGTACGGGCTTAAGAAATAAAATATTGAAAATTGTTTTATTCAGTTTTGTTAATTGTGAGGCTAGTTCGTTGTTTGGGCTTACATTTTTACACATATCTAGTTTGAATTTTCCGGGGAAAACTTTTGTGCGGGCTTAGATAATTAAATTATGTCGGGTTCGGGTCGAGTACGGGTTTACGAATGCAAAAATTCTCGGGAACAAGTCGGGTTTGCATTGAACCTAAAAAAAATGCCCGGATTGCATGCAATTAAGCAGAAATCGGTAAATATTTGAATAATAATTATTCTAACTGAATTCGGCCAAATGGCATTCCGCGGAATCATTTTCGGTGAAAAGGTACATTACGCGAAATGTCTTTCGGAAAAAAGGTGCATTCCGCGAAATGTGTTTCGGAGAGTTGATACATTCCGCGGAATGTCGTACCGCGAAAAAAAATTCCGTGAAATGTTTTTCGGCGAAATAGTATACAACCCAGCCATCCTCAGCATGGTCTTGCTTTGTAGCCGCGCATCTTACCGCACTGCTAAGGAGCAGGGTTCGTAATGCTCACTCAATCTCAGGAGCACATGATTTTCCCTCACGAAAGTTTTCGGGGAGAAATCGCTTTTCGGGAAAGAAAAACAACCTGGAGAGTGATAACCATTTTTCGCTCACTTCGATTGCCGCTAAACGTTGGTTTGCTCTTTTTCTTTGATATTCGAGTCTTTTCTTGGCATCATCAATGCAAATGGTAGTAGCTTATGTGGAACAAATAACTTAACGCTTTCATACAGATAGCGTGGTGGTGTGGCTAAAGTAAGCGCATCCCAACAGCTATTATTGTTACTATTCTGGGTTCGAATCCCGGCGCGGCCATACAATTTTGTAATTGTTCTGCGATAATTCTCGCGAAAAGTGAGTGAGAGGTAAAAGTAATGAAACGAAAAAGGATTTTCATCTAATAGGCAAGATTTTCGTTCATCTTCCAATGCTAATTCTAGAGAAAAGATTGATGGGTGAAAGATGATCCTCAACATAAACAACGAAACAAGATTTTCCCTTGGCCCGAAAAACGCTTGCTTTGGTCTCATTGAAACGAAAAGTCGAAACCCTGCTAAGGAGGGCCCTGAACAATAATATTATCATGATCAAATTGTTTGTCAGATATGGCCAGTGCTTTCGGCAGGTGACTTGCTACAATAGATGGAAGTATCATCATCATTATCATCATGTTCTGCTCATCCGATTTGCTTGCAACAAGTTGTATTCGGCAGAAAAGTTTGCAATGAGTGTAAAGAGAAGTGAGGAATAAGGGATTTCCACCTAATAGAATAACAATTTCAGCCTTCTTTTATATGCTTCTCATCCTTTTTGAACGAATTAGAACAGCATCATCTCCGCTAAATGGATTAATAAGTTTTTCATTGTTCTATTCGCTTTGGATGGCACATAATTTATGTCTATAAAATTACAGTGAATCTGAATCTTTGGAGAATTTTGAAATAAACTATTAGAATCACAAGAACAAATCGATCTATAGATCTGCGCATATTCCGCTCAGCAGTTTCCAGTTAGACCGAAATAATCAAATTAAGGAAACGTTCATCTAATTATGTGAATCTCGTAGAAACCGTTTCCGGCTGCCAAAGCACTTCTAGCAATCTCTCCGATTCACCAATCTTCGAACGCTTACAACTCTCAAGACTTCTATCTCTGAGATTTTTGATGGTTCTTCAATGGTATCGCGTCATATAAATCGCTGGGATTGATGATCAGCTGCAGGGACCTTTATTTGTTAAATCTGGTTTTTTGCGATCATTGCAGACCGAGTGCAGTGATACGAAATGGTAGGCCCTTGCAGAAGGAACGTATTCAACCAATTTTTTCAACTTTCGTTGATTCTTCCCAAATCAGTCGTTGGCTTGGGATTTACAACGGAACCCAACGGGAAATACCAACTCGCATATGCTCGGGCACATTCAGTTCCATTTTTGTGTCAGGGTGCGCATAACCCTTGTTCTGATACTTCTGTAGTTGCCAATGTTCCTTAAGAACCGGAGCACAATGTATGTGTCTCTTCAAACACTTCAACCGTTGCAAAGCTATTGAAAAGCTGTCGGGAAGTTCGATTTGATTGTATTTACACAACAGCCCTGTGACGAAACAGTTACCTTCTCTACGAGATATCGTGCTCTTTGTACCCCGTCCGATTACACTTCGACCGGAAGATAGTAGATCTTCCGCAATCCGATTTTTTTTGCATCGAAGTTTTTGCGGTTGTCCAGACTTTCTCCACTACCGCATTTCTTCATACCGGTAATTGTAATTATTTACTTCATAATCCTCCGAGATGGTTCTATGTACGCAACATTCTAGGATGCATGTTATCCGATATTGAACTTCCCTTCTTTTTCGTTCATTGTTCATTGCGGTGATACGCAAACGACAGATTGTGCAGTATGACTTGCAAATGAATTAAAGCTTTCCTGTAGCTGCGGATCGGAAGTGAAATTATGTTGGTACTTTCGATGAAGTTCTTCGGAACAGAGTGTTTGAGTTGGTACACAGCAAATAATTTTGAAAATTCAACGACGTGTAAAATTGCAGCTAGCTCTATCAAACGAATATACATTCGATATTCAATTTAATTTGATTGACTTTTACAAGCAAGCACAGTTTAAATTTATTTCAATTTAAAATAACAGTGAGATCGATTGAATTTTATGTTTATTTGCATGCTCCAAATATGTGCATGAAAATACATTTAAAATCACTACATATTTTTATCTGTGTAGGTTTAGGCGACCCAGGGTCTAAGCGGTGTATAAACAATATTTCTTTTGCCATTCAATTCGTTTACTGCCTATGATCGCATATCAGTCCCATCTTTGCTAAGTTTCCTTTTCATATTGGACGGAATTCGCACCAACCCTTCTATGGGGCTGGCAGCACCATCTCAGAATCGAATGAAACTTGGTGGGCATTAAGATATGCTTTTTCTAAGCCACTCTGCATACTTAGTTTTTCAAAAATTGTCAATAATAACATTTGATAAGGACCTAATTTTTTACACTGATTTTTTTTTAAATCATGGCATGGCGGATGTTGCATGGCGGATTGTCGTGAAATTCCCTAAAGTTTTTGGAAAAATATTTAAAAAAAAACAATTTTTACACTGAAAAAAAATTAGTTTTAAAAATTAAAATCGATACTACAAAAAAATATCTCATCTCAGAAATTGATGGGTTTTTTTTTCTGCAGATAGTTTTTTCAATTATCTAACATTCCTGGGAATAATGTTCCTGTGGCATATTAAAGGAAAACAAGTTTTTCTAACAAAAACTTTTATAACTCTTATGCCTACAGCGCCAAATATAGGTTCAGCAGCCTATCATCAACCAACGACAACTTTTATACGTATAAAAATTGGTTCAGGAATCAATTTAGCATAATCTAACATCAATGTGGACCAACATTTGAAAAGGGTTTATACTTTCTTTGACTTTTTGTTTAGAAGTAACTTTAAAACAATTGGGTTCTCAAAAAAAAAAACAAATAATTACTTTGAAAACGGGCAACATTGGAAACGAAACTGAAGTGATATTTGATTGTACCCAAAATCATAAGAGTAGCAACCATTGTTATTCTCAGAGTTTGTTTTATTGAATTAAATAACCGTTGAATTACATGAAGATGTCGTACGGTGCATAATTTGAAAAAGTCTTGTATATTCATTGCTGCTGACTTTCCATTAGTACCTGTATATACACTATCGGCATCGACATCAATTATTGAAAAAATAAATTCACTGGGATATACGCACCAGCAAAGTGAAGGAATGCGTATTTGTGATTCTTACCGATTGGTGATAGTGTATAACGTGTATAACAGGAGCCCAAAATAAAAAAAAAGCGGAGACGATGATCCACAATCTTCTGCAAGTGCGTCACAACCAACAATCTCTCCCCCCAATGTTACGAATCTCAGCAAGTGTATACGAGCCGAACATTAGAAAAGTAGCGGCCCGGAATGAAAACGAGTGGCAAAGACAAAGATCCATAACCTTCCACAAGTGCCCCCCAAGTGGTCAGCAATTTGACGAATCTCAGCATTCAGCGAATGTCCAAGAATCCAATGAATTTTAGAGTTACATCGATTTAAAAAAAATCAATGGAGAACTAGGCCCTTATCAAATGATACTCTTTAAAAATGTTGAAAAACTAATACTAGAAATACCATATCTTTATGCCTACAAAGATTCTGAGATGGTGCTGCCAACCGCTGGTCGAGTTGGCGCGAAATTCGTCATTGGACAAATATAATATATATTTAGTAGAATAGAACGCACATAAAAATAAAATTAATGCGTGACTTAATACACAAATACATTTGAAGATATTTTATATCAAATTTCACATGGCCAAATAACAAGTCTAAAACTAATCTAAAATTCATCTAGCAGAGTCCCAATTGGTCGAATTGGACGTTTGGCCAAAACAGTTATTGGGCCGAAATAGATTTTTCTGAAAATGTCATTTGGTAAAAGAAAAAATCGATCATTTGGCCGACAATTCCGTTTGACAGAAGTGATCGTTTGGCAGAAAGGGTCATTAGGTCGAAAATGTCTTCCGACCGAACGGGTCATTTGGTTGAGCAATAGTCAATGTGGATGTTGGTCTCTAATTGCTTTTGTGTAACTCTTTCTTTTCTGCTAACGTCTGCTGACGTCGTGCAAAGGGCAAACATTTGCTGCATATCCAACTAGAGTGATCTGTCACAGATGCGTCGACCTTGGCACATGAGAAATCTTGTCTTGTCTTGTCTTAGCACATGCACAGCCAGTATAATCGACCTTGACACATGAGGAATGCTATCAAACAATACATTTATCGACTTATTCGACAACCTAGAACGATCACATCCACCATTGCAGTTGTAGGAGTCCTCATTAGATGCATTTGTAACGAAATTCTCGAAGTTTTGTTCGGCGTGGTGCTTTAAGCTGGAACTTATTATACTTTGATGTTGTAATCGGATGAACATACAATTTCGTTTCGATTGTATGGTAACCCAATTCCTTGTACTGAAGGGCTATGATTATCAGGAATATAGTATTCTCTTCAGAAAATAACACTACCACTGAACTACAATCATTACAATCAAACTTCTACCAGAAAGTAAATCACTTGGTAAAAATATAGCCACCCGAAAATGAATTCAATTAGAAATATATATTTTTTACCAGCTAATAGAGCTTCATAGAGAACCACACAACTTCTCTGCCTTTTGAATTAATTTAATTCCTATAGCGGATTTATAATCGATATATAATAATATATATAATCGATGTCGCTCTTATTGCTATCGATAAACTTTTCATAAATATGCTGAAAAATCTTTGAACGCCATAAGCCTGTTGCTTTCATGAGCAACGGTTGTGATGAAGAGCCTAATAAATCTTATTTTCAAAACTCGAATAAATCCACAATTTTTGGTCGATATATGGTCAAATGCATACCCTCATTAAAAATATTTGTATTGCGAAGCGTTTAATGAGAGCAACTTCTTTCTGATCGAATATTAATGATGGCCATATTGGAAACAGAGATGCATTTTCAAATCAGTGAAATCTACAACTGAAATTCATCAAATCACTTTGGAATTACAATTTGTTTGATAAATTTTAAGTGATATATCACCGTGATATATTACCGTAGTTCTTCGTAAAAATACCAAACATTAAAATATGTTTTAAGTGTGTAAGCAATAAACACAATACCGCAGAACATGGACTGAGCAACGTGAAATACGGCAACAAAATTTATTTGTATAATTATTAAACACCGAGAAATTTACACAATTGCCATAATATCTCTGTTACCAATAAAACTATTTGCATATGAAGTAGTATATTGAGTTTATTGTTAAAGAATCTCCGATTTTCATTTGATTTTTACACGATGCTTTTGTTTAGTTTTTATTAACGAGACTTTCATCCCGATGCTGGCTCATGTCCACTTGCCTAAAATCTCCATAATGGGTCGCTTTACCCTAGAATGTTCCATCGAAACCATTTTCATTTCATTTCAACATATGTATGCTAAAATTACACATATGACATTCCCGTTCCTCTTTATCAATTTTCGATCGCGTTTTAATTGATGATGTTGTTGCGAGCAGTGTCCTACAAATCAAACTTCAGCACAAACTCGACCACCACGCGTCAATTCAAGCCGCTTTTGGAAAGCCCTTCCGCTAGCTGGTGTCACCGAAACACAAATTATGGCGCCTCACATTATCGGCCAAGCCTTTACCGGGCGAACGCGGACCATATGATAAATGATTTACAGTTATTGACAACCGGAGTAGCCCCGCTTCCCCCGTGGGGATGCTCCTCGCGATAAGCTTACACACGGCCCACGCCGCCACCGTCCAACCGAGCGACCTTCATCGGGCTCGACTAAATCAGGCTCGCGGGGGCGGCGCCTAAAGCTGCCGGCTCGGATAAAACCCGCCTCTCTCAATCTGACGACGAACCGAGAGCCAGCAGGGAACGGCGCATGCTCCCCAAAGATCCATAAAATACCCGAGTGCAGGGCTTTCTTGAACGATTTTTTTTTCGCTTTATCGTTTATGCTTCTTTGAGTTTGCCTGCTTTACAAGAAGAGATTTTCCCAGTATCAGCTCTCATCTTAGCCATCAGCGTACGAAAGTGTATTAGTTGCACATAAGCTGCTGTTTCTCCGGGGGTAGGATGTTGGGGTTTTGGGAGTATTTAGGGTGGGGAGCTGACGCCTCGTCGCTTTTGTACACAGGGCGCAGATGATGGTGATGATGATGATGATGGGGATATAAAGCTTTCAAATCGAGTTCTGTCGCTTTTCGTTCGTTTGCTTGTTATGTACCGTGGCCTACATAGAGACGGCTGCAGGAGACAATCTGCTATGCTTTGGCTTTATCACTGGCTGGATGTCGGGTGGCTGGGTGGTTATGTCGATATCACTGCAGGAATTATTTTTCCCATTTCGTTAGCTTTCAGTTACATAGGGCTTTTATCTCGGGAAATATTTTATGAAAAATCTCATCCGATTCACCTTTAGTCATCTCGCACTGTACTTATATTTTTTGGCATGACTTGTTTCTCTGTCATTTGCCATTAAAAATTATATTGTAAACCATCCCTAATATCCAACTCCGTAGTATTCATAAAGGTACTGACCTCCCATAAAGTGAGTAATACCATTAATACGTCCTCTCCACTTCCTGGGCTACGGTTAAGGTTACGGTTAAGATAGTCGTGACCAATGATGATTCATCATGCTTATTTAATATGTGTCTAAGATAAGAATCAAGGATATCATTTACAGAGATTTCAAAAGAAATATGAGCCCTACCAGTGTCCAAACTACGAAGTATGACGATACAGACACGATTCATTCATTTTTTGGCAAACCTTAGTATCACGATAAATATCAATTTTGATGATTTAACACTTATTTGATCCGATTTGATTGAACATAAATTACAATTCTAGTCTATAACAAGTATGCTTTTCAGGAATTACCTATCAAGCTTAATGTTTCAATACTAATATAATTTATGCATAAAGAACACAATACTTCACATGCAAGAATGATAATGACCAACGTCGAACCGTAGCCAAGCATGATCGTGATAGCTTAATATAAAGAGCGGTACTTTATTGGAGACCGAAAGACAGTTATAGTCGACGTTTTTTTTTCCTTCTTGGAAATGCTACAGCTTTATAACGTCCTCTCGTTTGTTCGAAGAGCTCCAACTACCATCGCGATATAATGCACTTTGCTACTAATTATGGCTTCATTTTCTCTCAAACTGCTTGGGGAAAAAAAAGAACCAGTCGCTTAATGCAGTGGTTTTTCCGACGATAATATATTTTAGTTGAATGGGCAACGTTAGAAGATGCAATGTAATACCGTTCTATATTGTTTCATTATGGGCGGGACTTAACTTGAGCTAGGGTTGTTCGCTGGTAATCCTTGTTTTATGCAATCGTTTGCTTTATTGAGGCAATATATTATAGTTTGACGGTGGTTATTCCGTACTTTACAGTATGGGAAATACAATATTCGTACACGCGTACGCATAGCATAATAGTGTGCATGAATATAAACACATCGCGGCATTCTAATGGTTGACAGATTTCCAACGCTAATAACGCCTTTCTTTACTTATTAATCAAATATTCGATTAAGTTTGAAATAAAGAAGGGTTCATTTGATTAGTTTCAAATAGTGCACTATTGAATAAGTATTTAATATATTCAATTGCCGCATGAATGGGTTACAATGCATACTTGATCGATTCTTTGGTCATTCTTATTTAAGGTCACTCCTCACGAAATCCAAGTTTCAAAGTGCTCGCGTTTTCGGGGGCACACCACTCGATACGAAAGCAACGCACAATTGTCATTTTTATTATTTCACGCATGCTGTGACGCAGCACAGCTAAATCAACAAAAAATACAGTTCTGCGCCGCCTCCGTATTGAGTGGTGTGCCCCCGAAAACGCGAGCACTTTGAAACTTGGATTCCGTGAGGACTGCCCTTATGATCTTCTTCCCAAAGAACCCATACTGTTTTAAGCCTCTAACTTCTTCTTCTTCTTATTGGCATTACACCAAACCCAAGGAAAAAAATGGCAACGATTTTTGTCTAAAATTGTATATTATATTGTTGGACATATGTTCCAATGTCTCAATATTAGAAATTCTATGAAGTTCATTGGTACTGTACCACGGAGACAACTTCAGAATCATTTTCAAAGTTTTATTTTGAATTCTCTGAAGTGCTTTTTTCTGGTATTGCATAGTAACACATCATACAACATGGCATGGTCTAAAAATTTGTTTGTAAATCAAGAGACAAAGTTTTGATTTTCTGTTCATTTTCTGTTTTGGCGGAAAGGCCCGTGTCATCTGCAAACAAAGATCTTTGACACCCTGGTGGTAAATCAGGTAAGTCAGCAGTAAAAATGTTATACAATATGGGCCCCAGTATGCTGCCTTGGGGAACACCAGCTGCAAATCCCGCCACTTCAAGAGATCCATCAAGCCCCTACAGCCCCACCAATACGCATCAGAATTGACCGCACCTAAACTCCGTCAAGGGATTGTCATTACGACGCATGTCCGTGTAAAGGTCAATCGATGTAGAGACAACGAATCGGGAAACGTAAACAGAGGAGATTGAGAAAGTATTGCTGAAATTACGATTGTCTTTAAGATTTGTGAAACGACTTATCTGCAACCTTATCTAAACAGTTAAAACTTAGTACTAGGGCTTATTATGTATATTAATGACATGGGACGGGTCTTACGTTTTTGTAACATTAATCTTTTCGCGGATGACACAGTATTATTCATTGCAGCTAGAAATATCGATGATGTTGTTTCACGCTTGAATACAGATTTGCATTCTCTAAGTAGATGGTTGAAGTACAAACAGTTGAAGTTGAATATAAGTAAGACTAAATACATGGTAATTTCGCGAAATCGATTCATTGATAATGTTTCTGTTAGAATTGATGATGAAACATTTGATCGCGTTCGGGAAATTAAATATCTTGGCGTGATTATTGACGATAAATTGAAATTTGATTCTCATATCAACATTGTCATCAAGAAAATAGCCAAGAAGTATGGAATTTTATGTCGATTAAAAAACGAATTAACTGTTGCGAGTAAAATACAGTTGTACGAGTCAATCATCTCTCCTCACTTGGACTTTTGCGTCTTCATTGTATTTCTGACCAATGAAACACAAATATCGAGGTTACAGCGTTTGCAGGATAAAGTTATGCGTTTGATTTTGAGATGTAATAGATTCACTTCCTCCTTCTTTTTGTTGGACGCTTTACAATGGTTATCAGTAAAGCAAAGAACTGTTTATTTAACTATGGTGTTCATTTTCAAAATAATAAATGGATTGTTGCCCTGATATTTGTGTAATAGAATTGAAAGAGGAAGTGACATTCATAGATATAATACTAGAAACGCGGATGAAATAAGAACAACTATTTTTTGTATGGAGCTTCACAAAATGCATTGTTTTATTAAGGAATAAACGTATTCAATTCGATGCCTATGCACATCAAGAGTACAAAGACACTATCACAGTTCAAAAGACTTTGTATTTCACTCGTAAAAGCTGTTTTTCGAACAGCCATATGTTTAAGTTTTTTTATTGACTAATTGTGTATCTTGACGAAGTTTGTGATAACGGATATCTTTTCTTGAACAATGTAAATGATTTTTATTTCATTAGGGCGCTTATAGACTATTTTTGTTCGCCTCGATGATGATGATGGTATTTTATTTATTGATTTGTATTTTTACATTCTTTTGTGTAGTCTACAAATGTTTGAGAATCGCGCGCGAATACAGGTTTAAATGACTTTTTACGATTTTAATGATCAATACTTGAAACATTTGGAACAGTATGAAGGATACTATGAAAAGTAGTGAGCTCTCAGATAGAACGCGATTTTATCGAGACTTTTGGTATCTACGGAGAGGTAACACACGTTTTGATTTTTTTCGAGTAAATTAGATTGATTGGTACTAGCGAGAATAGTTTGAGTACGCGCTTCTTGACGAAACTTTTGGCATCATGCGAGAGGTATCACAAGTTTTGTAACTTAATCGGGCTCGCTGTACCACTGATGATGCTTGCAAAACTCTGTGGTGGAATTCAACTCTTTTTACTAACTTAGGTTTTATGCTGTATAGCGATGTTGTATGTTAATGTTATTTATATCTGTGGAAATAATCGGATCGTTTATTGTTTGCCAAATCTGATTAAAATTGATCATTATTAATTATCTTAAAGACAAATCGTCTAGCTCAAACCTTTGTAGGGGTATGTGGCGGGACCATCATCATCATCATCATCATCATAAACAAAGGTACTAGTGATAAAATATTGAATTATTCTGGAAAACTAGATTAACATGCAACTTATAAATTGAAAAAAATCCTGGAGGAACTTCCGGAGGAATTCCTGGAGGAACTTCCGGAGGAATTCCTGGAGGAACTTCCGGAAGAATTCCTGGAGGAACTTCCGGAGAAATTCCTGGAGGAACTTCCGGAGGAATTCCTGGAGGAACTTCCGGAGGAATTTCTGGAGGAACTTCCGGAGGAATTCCTGGAGGAACTTCCGGAGGAATTCCTGGAGGAACTTCCGGAGGAATTCCTGGAGGAACTTCCGGAGGAATTCCTGGAGGAACTTTCGGGAGAATTCCTGGAGGAACTTTCGGAGGAATTGCTAGAGGAATTTTCGGAGGAATTCCTGGAGGAACTTCCGGAGGAATTCCTGGAGGAACTTCCGGAGGAATTCCTGGAGGAACTTCCGGAGGAATTCCTGGAGGAACTTCCGGAGGAATTCCTGGAGGAACTTCCGGAGGAATTCCTGGAGGAACTTCCGGAGGAATTCCTGGAGGAACTTCCGGAGGAATTCCTGGAGGAACTTCCGGAGGAATTCCTGGAGGAACTTCCGGAGGAATTCCTGGAGGAACTTCCGGAGGAATTCCTGGAGGAACTTCCGGAGGAATTCCTGGAGGAACTTCCGAGGGAATTCCTGGAGGAACTTCCGGAGGAATTCCTGGAGGAACTTCCGGAGGAATTCCTGGAGGAACTTCCGGAGGAATTCCTGGAGGAACTTCCGGAGGAATTCCTGGAGGAACTTCCGGAGGAATTCCTGGAGGAACTTCCGGAGGAATTCCTGCAGAAACTTCCGGAGGAATTCCTGCAGAAACTTCCGGAGGAATTCCTGCAGAAACTTCCGGAGGAATTCCTGGAGGAACTTCCGGAGGAATTCCTGGAGGAACTTCCGGAGGAATTCCTGGAGGAACTTCCGGAGGAATTCCTGGAGGAACTTCCGGAGGAATTCCTGGAGGAACTTCCGGAGGAATTCCTGGAGGAACTTCCGGAGGAATTCCTGGAGGAACTTCCGGAAGAATTCCTAAAGGAACTTCCGGAGGAATCCCTAGACGAACTTCCGGAGGAATTCCTAGAGAAACTTCCGGGAGGAATTCCTGGAGGAACTTCCGGAGGAATTCCTGGAGGAACTTCCGGAGGAATTCCTGGAGGAACTTCCGGAGGAATTCCTGGAGGAACTTCCGGAGGAATTCCTGGAGGAACTTCCGGAGGAATTCCTGGAGGAACTTCCGGAGGAATTCCTGGAGGAACTTCCGAGGAATTCCTGGAGGAACTTCCGGAGGAATTCCTGGAGGAACTTCGGAGGAACTTCCGGAGGAATTCCTGGAGGAACTTCCGAGGAATTCCTGGAGGAACTTCCGGAGGAATTCCTGGAGACATTCCGGAGGAACTTCTGGAGACATTCCTGGAGGAACTTCCGGAGGAATTCCTGGAGGAACTTCCGGAGGAATTCCTGAGGAACTTCCGGAGGAATTCCTGGAGGAACTTCGGAGGAATTCCTGGAGGAACTTCCGGAGGAATTCCTGGAGGAACTTCCGGAGGAATTCCTGGAGGAACTTCCGGAGGAATTCCTGGAGGAACTTCCGGAGGAATTCCTGGAGGAACTTCCGGAGGAATTCCTGGAGGAACTTCCGGAGGAATTCCTGGAGGAACTTCCGGAGGAATTCCTGCAGGAACTTCCGAGGAATTCCTGGAGGAACTTCCGGAGGAATTCCTGGAGGAACTTCGGAGGAATTCCAGAAGGAACTTCCGGAGGAATTCCTGGAGGAACTTCTGGGAGAATTCCTGGAGCAACTTCCGGAGGAATTCCTGGAGCAACTTCCGTTGGAATTCCTGGAGGAACTTATGGAGGAACTTCCGGAGGAATTGCTGGAGGAACTTCCGGAGGAATTCCTGGAGGAACTTCCGGAGGAATTCCTGGAGGAACTTCCGGAGGAATTCCTGGAGGAACTTCCGGAGGAATTCCTGGAGGAACTTCCGGAGGAATTCCTGGAGGAACTTCCGGAGGAATTCCTGGAGGAACTTCCGAGGAATTCCTGGAGGAACTTCCGGAGGAATTCCTGGAGGAACTTCCGGAGGAATTCCTGGAGGAACTTCCGGAGGAATTCCTGGAGGAACTTCCGGAGGAATTCCTGGAGGAACTTCCGGAGGAATTCCTGGAGGAACTTCCGGAGGAATTCCTGGAGGAACTTCCGGAGGAATTCCTGGAGGAACTTCCGGAGGAATTCCTGGAGGAACTTCCGGAGGAATTCCTGGAGGAACTTCCGGAGGAATTCCTGGAGGAACCTCCGGAGGAATTCCTGGAGGAACTTCCCGGGGGATTCCTGGAGGAACTTCCGGAGGAATTCCTGGGGGGACTTCCGGAGGAATTCCTGGAGGAACTTCCGGAGGAATTCCTGGAGGAACTTCCGGGGGAATTCCCGGGGGGACTTCCTGGAGGAACTTCGGAGGGAATTCCTGGAGGAACTTCCGGAGGAATTCCTGGAGGAACTTCCGGAGGAATTCCTGGAGGAACTTCCGGAGGAATTCCTGGAGGAACTTCCGGAGGAATTCCTGGAGGAACTTCCGGAGGAATTCCTGGAGGAACTTCCGGAGGAATTCCTGGAGGAACTTCCGGAGGAATTCCTGGAGGAACTTCCGGAGGAATTCCTGGAGGAACTTCCGGAGGAATTCCTGGAGGAACTTCCGGAGGAATTCCTGGAGGAACTTCCGGAGGAATTCCTGGAGGAACTTCCGGAGGAATTCCCAGAGGAACTTCCGGAGGAATTCCCAGAGGAACTTCTGGAGGAATACCTGGAGGAACTTCCGTAGGAATTTGTCTTGTTTGTCCTATTTATCTTATTTGCTTTATTTGTCTTATTTGTCTTTTTTGTTTTCAATTGTTTAGCTCGTCTAATTCCTATATTTGATTTCAATTTATATATTTGTCCTCGTGTTCACAATTAGGAATACGCTTTTTTCTAGTGTCACGCTAGATACGAAGTTGACGGACTTTCTACCGCTCTCATCGCTCTTTTCCTGCCGTGCGCCACAAGATAATATGCTGTTGGCTGCTCTCCCGAAATGGTAACTTTTGTATGGAATTTGAAAAACTTGGTTGAAGTAAAAAGAGCTTCCTTCAAAATTTATTGCGGTGACATATACTTTTTATTACATCAAAATGATCGTTGGAAAAATTCAAAACTTTTATCAGTTGGGTTTTGCGAAATTCGGTTCCTTTGTGCCTCAAATCATCGGAGAGAGGTACTGAGAAGCGAAAATTTCAGTTGTACAATAGTTCAGTATTTAGAGCTTAATTCAAATTTGGTAAATAGTAGGTCCATGAAATTTCGTAGCAACATTCCTTGAAAAATTTCAAAGAGATTTTTAGTTGAGATAAGCGAAATTCGTTCCCAACCCAAGTAACAATTTCCAAGCCGGTTGGATTTATTTAATTCTTATAGCGGATTTATGACGGCAATCACCATGGCTAATTGCTCAGATTTATTGGCATCTAATAAATCTGCTTGAAAAGCTTCAAACGTCAAATGCCGACTGGTCTTGTTAGCAGCTTTACGGTTGTAACGAAGAGCATATAATAAGTCCAATTTTCAAAGCTTGATCAAAGCCATAATTTTGGGTCGGAATGTGGTCAAATGAATAACCCCAATAAGAATATTTACATTGCAAAGGGTTTATAACGGTGTTTATTAAGAGCATCATTTTTCTGATCGAAATCTATGATGGCCATATTGGAAATGGAGAACCATCTTCAAGTCAGTGAAATTTATCACTGGAATTTATGATTAGATGGTGTTTTCGCCGCAAAAGACACGTTTTTGGTAAAAGATATAAAAACCTCGTAAAAAACAAACATATTTAACTGTAATATCAATTAATTTAGTGAAGATTTACGTTATTGATGTTATAATAATTTTAAATTCATTGCCCAAAACTATATTATTTTATGGACGCGTAGTGCTTAATCTCATTTTTGCACTAGCTTTCACCATGAAATCGAGCGCGCAGCTCATTTCCATGAAAGTACATTGGAAAAAAAACTTGAAAAAGTATTATTTTGTAGTCATCCTTATCATGATTTTCATCAACACTTTAGTTTGTTATTATTTGTTTGCAAGATTTTATTTCTCTTTTTTCAAAGCAACATTTTTGACAGCTGCCGCAGCCAAATTTCTTTTTTGCGGGCGGCTTGAAACGGATTTTTATATATGTACTCTTATAAGAGGTTTATAGTGGTAATCTAGAGAGGGCCATTTGGACATATCTTACTCTTATAGTGGTCATCAGAAGATAATCCTGTAGTAATGGGTTTTATTGTCAGTTCTTGTAATTCGGTCTTGAAAACCATTCCTAGAGCGGAATAAAATTTCAAATGTTGCTTGGGAATTCCGAGTTATAGACATTTTAGTACGAAAATAGCGCTCTATCACGAGAGAACTTCCCTCAGACCGTAACAGGCCATTTTAGTTTTAGGATCACACAAAAAACGATGCAAGGTGGGGTGATGATTGAAATTTGAAAATTTTAGTGTTACGTAATTTGCGAATGTCCTTAACCCACTACGCAATGCAACGGAATGAGGATTCGACAGCAAATTTTTTTTTGTTCGGAGCTTCTGTTTCATAGACAGATTGTCGTCGGTTCAATCCCAGGGCCATTCCATTATCCTACTTTGTATCTTTTTCTACACATTTCATATTCTAGCAATTGCTGCAAATAGAGTCTCACTCCGTTTCCATTTCCATTCCTTCTACTTAACTTTTCTGGCATTCTTGTTAGAATTTGAAATGAACGGAAATAGATCGTTTTGCATCCAATTACAATATAATTCTTTCTTTCCTATCACATAGGCAACCCCAAATTCCAATAAAAATTTGCTGACCCTCTCTCTGCAGGCAATATAATTTCCTTCGTTTCCTCGATAGATCGTGAGGATGTGGAGAAGCGCCATTTGAAATTTTTAAAGCTTTCGGACTGTACACATTGACATTGTTGGAAAGCCACTCCAATCACGTAGCAACTACGAAAAGTACAGTCATGTTCAAGGCTTCATGCCTTGTTGAAACTCATACTAATATCAAATAGTTTGTCGCCATCTAACCATTGTTACTATCATAAGAGTTAGCGTTACATTCCACTAAAAAAGGTACTTTCATGATTACTATTCTGAATCGAACTATACCTCAATAATCAAAAACAAAAACAAATAAAAAACAATATTGAATCACTAGACCATTAGCTTGTTTTATATTCTGACTACATAACAGACAGTTAATCTCAATTACCTCTCGGAAGACTGCATGATATAACTGGCCATAAGATGACACTGAAAAACTTGTGCACTTTGAACAAAACTTGCCGTCTTATCACGTGTGACTCAATTAATCTGACAATAAGGCCCCAATAAACTGCTTATCTAGCTTATCTGCATTGCGTGGATAATATCGCCACGCTTTGACAACTTCGTCATTATGGAAACATCCATTTTGCGCCCTGTCAGTAGGATTATACTGCTCCGATGACTACGAACAAAAGCTGAACACGGTGGAGGGCTATGGAGGAAGGATTGTTTTATTGTAGTTTTTCAATATGTTCTAGATTTAAAACAATCGCTTAGAATTCCTAAGCGATTGTTGAACCAAGCCTTCTTGAGTCATTTTCAACCAAATTCATAAAAATGCATTGTTAAGCAAGTTCTGTCTACACGACGTATCATAATACTGGCACTTTGTAGTACCCTTATTTGTATAGTTTACGTGACACAGGGGATGATGATTTGGCACAAAACGGATAAGGGAAAAATCATTTCACGTATCATTCTCCATATTCACATTGAGTTGAATAATGGATTGATGACTTCCCGCTGTTTTTATTCAATTTTTTACACCACTTTCATGTAATGGACATTATGCATAACTTTGCCTTCCTTATATCATGGGCAATGTAAAAATCTTTATGCATAAAAATGAATTTCTGTCCGTCTGAACCTTATGGACTCGGAAAGTACTGAACCGATAGGCGTGAAAATGTGTATGCAGAGGTTTTTAAGATGATTCAACACCCCTCCCCGCTATGGAAAGGGGGCTACCATACAATTAAAACAGAAATGTCTACATAATTCGAGAACTAATCAGAGAGGGTCTGCTAGTGGAATATAAAATTGTTAGCTTCTTATACAGAATCTGACCCTTTCTCATATGCTCCGTTTTTTTAAGACTTTGATTCTTATATAGAATTGTTAGAAAATCTGACAAACGCTACTTGAATGTAGGTATGAAAGTTCATATAACGGCACCAACCACGTCATTGTAGTTAGTTTGGAAAATGGAAAGAATTCCAATAGCTGGACTGCTGGAGACCGTGCTACAACTTGAAACCAATAAAACAAAAAAATCTGTGTGAAATCTGTGCGTATACAATGTTGTGAGATTCCCATACAATTGTTACCTAGATAAGATTAAAAACTGCTAGAATTTTGTACTGAATATATATAAAATTCTTAAAAAATGTATATCTACCATGGTTTGTTAAAGATTTGTAAGGTCGGTATACATAAGTAAAGTAAGAAAGTAAGATAAATCTTTTTTTGGGTATTTTGCCCAGCTTCCAGTCACTGCGCAAGGCCTAGCGCCCGTTACAGCATTTGCCTTTATCACTCGATTAAATGCGAGTAAATATAAACACGATGATAAGCGATCATTCTTATTCCGACAGATATTCCATCATTCGGAAAGCCGTGATTAAAATATGCGCACGCAATCACTGCTGAGGGGGGGGGGGATTCGGAACAGGTATGAGCCATATCGTCTTAGTTGTCATCGTCGCCGTCGTTGTTGTCGTCTAGCATCAAGGTGTGACCCGATTTGTTGGTAATAATGCGCCTTCCCCAAACGGATGTTGAAATCGCCGTGAATGAGCAGCCATTGTCAATTAGTTGAATTGTCAATCCATGTTCGAAACGAGGGCCCATACAGCACGAATTGATTTCTTTGCGCCTTTTTTTGTTTGCTTCTTTTTTTTCAAAAGCGTGTTTCAATCGGTTGAAAATCATCGTAAAACCTTCTTAGGGGTATGGACTATATCTACATCAAGTTGAACACACAATAGCTCGAAACAAAATTACACAAACTATGTTCTTCTATATGACAATTTGACGTTATAGGTACTTATCTACTGCAAATTATGCACAAGGATCATGCTTGATATGATTTTTTTTTCTATGGCACTTTTACGGATATGGACTTTTACGGAACTCAATATATCAAATCGTTCTTAAAGCCACATAAGAAGAAGATATTTTTCATACAAAATAACCAATTTTGGTGACTAGATCTTGGCTGCTCGTGACTTGATGTTGTTTATAAATTAACCGAAGTTTAGGTGTATTTTGGATTTTATTAGACGAATTTCTTGCTTTCAGAATTCCTTTTAGTGATAATCATAAATATTTATCGATGAAAACAGACTAAAACGTAATATTAGCGTACAAGCCAAGTGTAATGACGAATTTAAATCACTTTATTGTTATACAGTCGCCTCTCCACATCTCGATAATGAAGGAACCATCGGGACGGGAAGCGATCGAGGAATGGAAGGAAAATTGAAATGGGTACTAGATTCAAAAAAGCTCGTTGCTTAGCTAAGCTTAGCTTTGACTGACTACACATATCTATGGTTGCTACTCCGGATTGGCCAGAATCAGTGAAATTGCACAAAGAATCAACTGAATGATTAACTGGGATTGTTCAAGCATTCTCAGTGTGCAAGTTTCAGTGACTCTAATACTCAAATGATCAATAACGGCGGTTAGGAAGAGGAAACGAATATTAGTAGGCGATTTTTGCTATTTGAAGACCGTGTTTACCTCTGCGTCTCAACAAAAACCACAGGAAGGATTATCAGTTAGTTGGATCTGGATTCACTCTGATAAGCGATACGACCGTGCCATTCTTTATACACAGTGATTTTACCTAACCATGATTCGGCCACACAAAGCAGAACAAACTAGCTACCTGCACACCGAGCAGGAACACGATCAAACGCATATCTATTGATTTACTTCCTGACTGCACAAACTACAACGATACCAGATGGTTCGACGTGTCTATGAACCGAGCATGGACAATAGTCACCATGCATGTCCGATGGAATATGCAAACTGTGGAGGATCGCGTTTTTGACGACCGAACCGACGTGCAGTATTCTGTTCTTACTTGACTGCGCAATACAAGCGATGATGATCCACCGAATATCATTTTCTCCGGCTCGCGACGAATAACACACGCACTGTACTAACTTTCCCGATGGCTACTGCCTACTAGATCCAAAAAAGCTCGTTGCTATGAAAAACGACAACAAAACAAATGTCTTCTGCTGTTGTTGGTATGTTTGTTATTGTCCAAAGATGGTCTAGTAGCCTAAAAATTTGAACATATCGACATAAAGGAGAGTAAATCCTGAACAAAATATGATCAGAACACATCGAGATAGGGAGGTTATCGAGATGTAGAAAGCCCAAATGTATGTAGATTGAAGGGACTGAGGAAACCATCGACATAGGGAGAGATATCGAGATATAGAACATCGAGATGTAGAGAGTCGACTGCACTAATAAATTTTCAGCTTTTTGCTTTACTGGCACATTTCTTCTACGCCCGACGTTTCAATGGTTTATTCCATCTTTTTCAAGGGTTTTGGCTGATTACAAATAATTTTAAGATGTCATACAAATTGCACTAAAACTTACAGAAAATATCGCTTTTTGTCCGGTGGTTTGTTGAGCACACTGATTGTGATAAAAAAAATTGTGAAATAATTAACAAATATCGTCAATTTCCTGACACAATTAACAGTTCTCGCATAACTTTTCAAAGGATTTAGTAACATTTTTCATGAATTAATTTGAGTACTGCAATCAAGAGCTTTCATGTTGTTCTGTTGATTGCGTTATTAAAATTAATTCATGAAAAAAATGTTACTTAGGTGCTTTTGAAAAGTGAAGCGAGAGTTAAACATGCATAATCCACAATGCATTTTAATGACAACTAGTCGACCCGGCAGACGTTGTCCTGCATAGTAGGCGAGAATGTGTATTCCGAACTGCCCATGCAAAGTTCGCATAGGAATCACAATTTTAGTTATTCACGGTTTGCTCAACTTTACTCATAATTTTCTCATTAGGAAATATCATATAAACCCGTCGGAAACTATAACGAATGTTTCTGCTGAAGAAATGAAAAAAATCCATCCATCCGTTTTCGAGTTATGCGGATACGAACACAGACCATTTCATTTTTATATATAAGATTACATGCGATTTTCATTTACCTTACCGCAAATTATTTATAGTGAATAATGCACAAACTTTTCATGAGCTGAAAAATCATCCACCACCAGAGCTCAAATTAGGAAAATTTGCCGAACATTCGCTCAAAACTTTTGATGGCTTGAATAATGGGTTGCACAATTATTGTTGTTTTTGACTACTTGGCAAGCAAAAGTAAGCAAGTTGCCTGGTGCCAGAGCGTTAATGAATAAAACTTCCAATGAATGATTAATTTTGTTATGATTAAATCATTAAACTCTATGATTAAAGAATATGAATAATGACTTATTCGTTTTTGACAATGAATAATTATTGTGATTAACGATTAAATTAATTTTTGACAATGATTAACGATTATGATTAATGAATAAAACGTTTGGAGTATGAATAACGATTACCGATCGTGATTAAATGTTGACACAATATGTGTATGATTAATGATTAACGATCGATATGATTAATGATTAATGATTAATGATTATGAATAATCAAATTGAATGATTTGCATAGTGATCAATAAGCAAGTAACCTTTCTTGCAAATTGGGCTATAATTGGCATAAACATTATATGATTATGATTCAAGATTAATGAATAAAAGCGATGTATGTAATGAATAAAATTGATGATTAATTAATAAACTCAAAACAATTATGATGAATATGATCAGTGATTAATGATTAAATGTAAAATTCTATGATTAACGATTAGTGATTAATGATTAAATCGTATTTTTTGTATGATTATAATTAATGAATAATGATTAAATAACCCATTATTCATTAATCATAATTAAATCTATGATTAATCACTAATGCTCTGTCTGGTGCCATGATTTTGGTAAGTGCTTCAATATATGAAGATTTACAACGATGAATGTGCTTAACCACAGCGTAATAGGCTTAGCTTTGACTCATATATACCCTATTTCTTTGCGAGTATTAAACATTCTGGCCATCAAAGTTCCAAATATTATTTATCATGAGTGGGGCTAAGTAAAAAGGACTTCAACAGCTTCCTGCTCTCTTCGATTGATTCCGTTGTGTATGATTTGCTCGAGAAGTACCTGGTCTATGGGCCATGAAAGGTTCAATTAAGTTAAACTATAGTTAAACTTAAGTTAAAAAATAATAGTTAAACCAGGTACTGCTCAACTCTACAGAAATTATGTCAGTATCACGTCTTGCGGCTCATTCAACCGATGAGTATAAGAACAAATCTCGGCGACTCTGTTCCCTGCCTGGGAAGAAGCCATGAACTGAATAACAAACATTATACATACACAAAACAAAACATTATATTATACACAAAACACTTGATTGATATAAGAGATGAAAGAACAAGCAACAACATAAAAAAAAACTGCACCGAAATAACATTTAAATATCAAGATATGCTATCGATAAGAACAAACTAATAGCTTGAGATATTGATCACTTAAGTTTCTTAAGTGTTTCTCAAGAGTTTCCTAATTTTCTTAACAAGTCTTACAAATCAAGACAAAATTTTCAAAACGACTTATCTGCTTTTGTGAACAAAAATTCAAACGTCGATTTGACGAATCTGATAGCACTTCGACGAAAACCCACGCCATCAACAGGTAGCCGAAACCTTCACCTGCCTATTGATAGTGTTGGGTTGGGTGGGAGTGCTATCAGATTCGTCAAATCGACGTTTGAATCTTTGTTTACAAAAGCAGATAAATCGTTTTGAAAATTTTATCTTGAAATACCATAACTTGATCTCCTCATGATATTTTTGTGCAAAATATTGATATTATCGTCTGATCTTTTATCTCTTATATCAATCATGTCAATATCTCATTCGGCTATCTAATCAAGATTTGATATTATTGAGCTATTTTCGTCTGCTCGGGTGAGCATTAGGGTGTCCCAAAAAAATCGATGTTCGAAAAGTCATGGTGCTCAACCCTGAAATGAAAGATATACCTGTCTGGATAATTTTTGTAGAACAAACCGAATTTCTAAAAAATCGTTTAGAGGTCGCGCCAGATCGATTTTTGAAAAATGAGCCTTTTTTAGGTAAAAAATCAAATATTGGGTCCTTTCACAATTTTTTCAGGGTCACCCATTCGTTTTATATTTTTTTATTTTTCTATGGATCTTTGCCCATATTCTCCATGAATTAGTTTTTGGTATTATGCGTTTTTACAGTCTGCAGAACTTTTTAAATATCGAAAAATACACATTTTTTTGACGAATTTTCGAAGTTACTTCATCCTAACACAAAAAATAATTTTTTCTCGTTCGGAAAAACTTACATACTACAAAGAGCTATTTATAACGAGTATTTTCATAAAAAAATATCCAAGAAATGTGATTCTGGGGCTGAGATATTGCAGTTTTAGTAAATAGTCAAAAAGTGTACAAATTCGATACTTTTTCTTTACATGTTATAATTTCATCAAGATGGCACCAATATTTTAATTTTAATTAAAAACAATTCAAAAGCAAATAGATGGGAATATTTTCTAGTTAACATAGCTTTTCTTTCCGATGGAGTTGGTTACCTTAATTACAGGATTTGATCGGGGTATATGGATGGAGCCAGTTATAAAATGATATCACACCCAACAGTTAATATGTAGCAATATACAAGTAATCAGGTTTACTATGATCTCTTTATTAGTTTTAATTCAATCATAGTATGCTTTTCACGGTATACAAAAAACAAGGCAGGCTCAGCACGTATGTAAACATTCAGTTTGAACGTAAACATGTGTCGTCACTACTATCTTCGCCAAGCTGAACTGAGACGATGCTCTACGGTCTCAGCATGCTTACTTTTGTTCTCTCTAACATGTGGCTTTAAAATATGCGTCACTCTTGATGTGTCATTTTTCCGTTTTTACTTTTCGTTTATTCCGTTTTTTTAAATATCTCAAGTGAACTCATGGAAAAGCTGTCGAACTGATACGACGAAACAAATTGTTTGACTGTCATATGGCATATCAAAAGCATCACGCACAGAAAAAAATAATGAAAAGTAAACAGCACGTAAAACTTAAGATGCGGAAATTTACGCTATATTACGCTGAAATGCACCTCTTCCTAACAAGTTTGCATACAACTTGCAAGCAATATGGACGATTCACGTCAAATATTGTATACATTTAGGCTATATCCTGCGTGGAATTACGCTGATAATGGCGTTCCATTTATGTGCATGATATCTAGCGTAAATTTCAGTGGATTCTTCTATCTGTGCGGTATACCGATAACAAGGTAGGCTCGTAAGAAAAGTGACACGTCCAGAGTGACGCATATTTTAACGCCACATGTTAGAGTACAAAAGTAAGCATGCTCAGACCGTAGAGCATCGTCTCAGTTCAGCTTGTGCGAAGATAGTAGTGACGACTCATGTTTACGTTCAAACTGAATGTTTACATACGTGCTGAGCCTGCCTTGTTTTTTGTATACCGTGAAAAGCATACTATGATTGAATCAAAACTAATAAAGAGATCATAGTAAACCTGATTACTTGTATATTGCTACATATTAACTGTTGGGTGTGATATCATTTTATAACTGGCTCCATCCATATACTCCGACCAAATCCTGTAATTAAGGTAACCAACTCCATCGGAAAGAAAAGCTATGTTAACTAGAAAATATTCCCATCTATTTGCTTTTGAATTGTTTTTAATTAAAATTAAAATATTGGTGCAATCTTGATGAAATTATAACATGTAAAGAAAAAGTATCGAATTTGTACACTTTTTGACTATTTACTAAAACTGCAATATCTCAGCCCCAGAATCACATTTCTCACATTTCACATTTCACAAATCGCTGTCTCAGTATCCAGCGATTTCACGAAATGTTGATCAACGGGACCAGAATAGTGTGAGAAACATCGTAGCAGACGCCATCAAAGCAGGACATCATGGGACATCGAACAAAGACGAGAGGAGGATTTTAAAGGAGTTAGAGGAGAAACCAGTTTACTACATGAAGGCGGACAAAGGAAACGCAGTGGTGATAATGGACAAAGAGGACTACGATGAACAGATGACGACAAAAATCAACGGAGGACCATACAGGCATTTGAGAGTGGACCCACTACCCGGACTAATCCGACTTACGGACAAAACGACAAAGGAATGCAAAACGATCATCGGAAAAGCCTGGTTAAAATGACGAACCCTGTGTTACCAAGGATCAAAGGACTACCAAAGATACATAAGCCAGGTACAGAGATGCGAGAAATAGTTTCATCAGTGGGATCCCTACACAAAACTTGGCCAAGTGGTTAGTCAAGGAGTTCCAGAGTATGCCGAAGCCGTTCCCCAGCAGATCAGTTGTAAACACCCAGGAGTTCACCAAGAGGATATTGGAATCAGGAAACATCGGAGAAGAGGACATCATGGTATCATTCGACGTAGCGGCATTGTTCCCAAGCGTTCCAGTGAAGGATGCTCTGAACCTTTTGGAGGATTGGCTACTAGGACAACGGACGGATACAACATGGCGAGGAAAGGTAAAGATGTATCTCAAGCTTGCAAGATTATGCATGAATGAGAACTACTTTACATTCCGTGAAAGCTTCTACGAACAAACGAGGGTGCACCGATGGGAAAACCGCTTTCACCGTTTTTGTGCGAATTATTCATGGCGAATTTAAAGGACAACCTAGAGGAACAAGGAGTACTACCTGAGAAGTGGTGGAGATACGTGGACGACATTTTCAGCATTATCAACCGGAAAGATCTACCCAGGATTTTGGAAGCGATAAACAACGTGCATAAAGACATCAAATTCACCCACGGGGAGGAAAAGGAAGGTAAATTACCTTTCTTCGACCTACTGGTTATCAGAGGAACAAATGCAACATTAGACTTCGAAATCTACAGGAAGCCCACCAACACCATGAGAGTCATCCCATACACATCAAATCATTCGTATCAGCACAAAATGGCAGCTTTTCATCACATGATCCACAGGATGCAGACGATTCCCCTGAGCGAAGAAGGAAAAACGAAGGAGCTACAACACATCTTGGAAACAGCGAGGATCAATGGATACAAGGAAAGAACAATACAAGCAATCATCAACAAGAAGCAGAGGAACCTACGGAAAAACGAACTGACAACACTAACACCGATCGATGAACCGCTGAAGAGGGTATCGGTCCCCTATGATCGACACATCACCCACCAGCTACGCCATCGACTGAGGAAATTCGGCATCGATTTAGTATTCTCCACATGGCACGGCAAATGCTGGGTAAAGCGTACCATTGGTACTTCGCGTACCTGAAGGAATAAAATAGACCCCATCTCGCGGTCCTTAGCCTCTTACCCAGCAACTCCTATCCCTACCTCCCCGCGGTGCTGGCCGGGATACGAGCAACCTTAGGGAAGATCGGGTAACCAACCCCGGTGGGAACTATGGTCGTATGCTGACAGGGAAGGGGGGTTTGCTCCTTCCGGAGGTGCAAATCTTATTGAGCGTCTGTTCTCCATGTCAGGATCGGCTCACAACAGCGTCTGTTCTCCATGTTAGGGGCGGCTGATCATCGTCCGAGTGCCAGCGAGGGACTCTAAAGTGAAACTGTGCACTATGGTCCACCGGAAATAAGGAGAAATGGTCCTCCGGAAATTTAGGGGGTTTGGTGTCTGGCCCTGCAAGCCAGCCTTTAAAAAAACATAAGCAACGAACAATCAACAAGAGAGTACGGACCGGAACCATCGGCGAAGACCACTGCGACGAAAAGGGACTAGCGATTGGAAACTCGGTTCGTGGAACTGCAAATCTCTCAACTTCATCGGGAGCACACGCATACTCGCCGATGTGCTCAAGGACCGTGGATTCGGCATCGTAGCGCCGCAGGAGGTTTGTTGGAAGGGATCAATGGTGCGAACGTTTAGAGGTAATCATACCATCTACCAAAGCTGCGGCAGCACACACGAGCTGGGAACAGCTTTCATAGTGATGGGCGATATGCAAAGGCGCGTGATCGGGTGGTGGCCGATCAACGAGAGAATGTGCAGGTTGAGGATCAAAGGCCGGTTCTTCAACTTCAGCATAATCAACGTCCATAGCCCACACTCCGGAAGCACTGATGATGATAAGGACGCATTCTACGCGCAGCTGGAACGTGAGTACGACAGCTGCCCAAGCCACGACGTCAAAATCATCATAGGAGATTTGAACGCTCAGGTTGGCCAAGAGGAGGAGTTTAGACCGACTATTGGAAAGTTCAGCGCTCACCGGCTGACGAACGAAAACGGCCTACGACTAATTGATTTCGCCGCCTCCAAGAATATGGCCATTCGCAGCACCTACTTCCAACACAGCCTCCCGTATCGGTACACCTGGAGATCGCCACTGCAGACAGAATCACAAATCGACCACGTTCTGATTGATGGACGGCACTTCTCCGACATTATCGACGTCAGGACATATCGTGGCGCTAACATCGACTCTGACCACTATCTGGTGATGGTTAAACTGCGCCCAAAACTATCCGTCATCAACAATGTTCGGTACCGACGACCGCCGCGGTACGACCTAGAGCGACTGAAGCAACCTGATGTCGCCACTGCATACGCGCAGCATCTCGAGGCAGCGTTGCCGGAAGAGGGTGAGCTCGATGGGGCCCTCTTGAGGACTGCTGGAATACAGTCAAAGCAGCCATTAACGACGCAGCGGAGAACAACGTCGGGTATATGGGTCGAAGTCGACGGAACGATTGGTTCGACGAAGAGTGCAGACAGATTCTGGAGGAGAAGGACGCAGCGCGGGCGGTCGCGCTGCAGCAAGGTACCCGGCAGAACGTGGAACGTTATAGACGGAAGCGGAGACAGCAGACTCAGGAGAAGAAACGCCGCCTGGAAGAAGCGGAGTGCGAGGAGATGGAACAGCTGTGCCGTTCTCAAGAAACACGCAAGTTCTATCAAAAGCTCAACGCATCCCGCAAAGGCTTTGTGCCGCGAGCCGAAATGTGCAGGGATAAGGATGGGAGCATCTTGACGGACGAACGTGTGGTGATCGAAAGGTGGAAGCAGCACTACGAGGAACATCTGAATGGCGCTGAGAGTACAGGCAATGAAAGTCAAGGCAGCGGAGGAGATGACTACGTCAGTTCAGCGGACGATGGAAGCCAACCAGCCCCCACCTTGAGGGAAGTTAAGGATGCCATTCAACAGCTAAAGACCAATAAAGCAGCTGGTAAGGATGGTATCGGAGCTGAGCTCATCAAGATGGGCCCGGAAAAGCTGGCCACTTGCCTGCACAAACTGATAGTCAGAATCTGGGAAAACGAACAGCTACCGGAGGAGTGGAAGGAAGGGGTTATATGCCCCATCTACAAGAAAGGCGACAAACTGGAGTGTGAGAACTTTCGAGCGATCACCATCCTTAATGCCGCCTACAAAGTGATATCCCAGATCATCTTCCGTCGTCTGTCACCATTAGTGAACGAGTTCGTGGGAAGTTATCAAGCCGGCTTCGTTGACGGCCGCTCGACAACGGACCAGATCTTTACTGTACGGCAAATCCTTCAAAAATGCCGTGAATACCAGGTCCCAACGCACCATCTGTTCGTTGATTTCAAGGCGGCATACGACAGTATAGACCGCGTAGAGCTATGGAAAATTATGGACGAGAACAGCTCCCTGGAAAGCTTACCAGACTGATCAAAGCAACGATGGATGGAGTGCAAAACTGTGTGAAGATTTCGGGCGAACACTCCAGTTCATTCGAATCGCGCCGGGGACTAAGACAAGGTGATGGACTTTCGTGCCTGTTGTTCAACATTGCTCTAGAAAGTGTCATGCGGAGAGCCGGGTACGATTTTCAACAGATCCAGTCAATTTATTTGCTTCGCGGATGACATGGACATTGTCGGCCGAACATTTGCAAAGGTGGCAGAACTGTACACCCGCCTGAAACGTGAAGCAACAAAAGTTGGACTGGTGGTGAATGCGTCAAAGACAAAGTACATGCTTGTGGGTGGAACCGAGCGCGACAGGGTCCGCCTGGGAAGCAGTGTTACGATAGACGGGGATACCTTCGAGGTGGTCGAGGAATTCGTCTACCTCGGATCCTTGCTAACGGCTGACAACAACGTTAGTCGTGAAATACGAAGGCGCATCATCTGTGGAAGTCGGGCCTACTACGGGCTCCAGAAGAAACTGCGGTCGAAAAGATTCGCCACCGCACCAAATGTGTCATGTACAAGACGTTAATAAGACCGGTAGTCCTCTACGGACATGAAACATGGACAATGCTCGAGGAGGACTTGCAAGCACTCGGAGTATTCGAGAGACGGGTGCTTAGGACCATCTTTGGCGGTGTACAAGAAGACGGTGTGTGGCGGCGAAGAATGAACCATGAGCTCGCCCAGCTCTACGGCGAACCCAGTATCCAGAAGGTAGCTAAAGCCGGAAGGGTACGATGGGCAGGGCATGTTGCAAGAATGCCGGACAGCAACCCTGCAAAGATGGTGTTCGCTTCCGATCCAGCAGGTACGAGACGACGTGGAGCGCAGCGAGCGAGATGGGCAGACCAGGTGCAGAACGACTTGGCGAGCGTGGGGCGTATTCGAGGATGGAGAGATGCGGCCTCGAACCGTGTATTGTGGCGTCAAATTGTTGATTCAGTGTTATCTGTATAGATGTAGACTAAATAAATGAATGAATTAGTATTCTCCAGCAGAAGCAATCAACTGAAGACACTGTTGGGCTCCACAAAGGATAGAGTAGAAATGTTAAATAAGGCCGGGGTTTATCAAATTAATTGTTCACAGTGTGATAAAGTATATGTAGGTCAAACAAAAAGATCGTTAGATGTAAGGTTCAAAGAACATATTGCAGAAGTAAGTAAGGCTAAGAGGGAAACTGATAAGGGATTAAATTATGAGTTTAGGTCTAAGGTAGCTGAACATGTATATCAGGAAAATCATTCAATTACGACATCAAACATTAAAATTTTAAGAAATGTCTCTTCTCCGTGGAAACTTGATGTTGCTGAGAGCTTGGAAATCTACCGACAGGTACAAACGCGGTTGTTGAATAAAGATCAAGGAAATGGTAGCTCCTGGCTCTTCAAGTTTATACCTAAGCATTAAGCGCATCAAGCGAAAGCACCGTAGTAAGATAAGTAGGGTTTCTCACCCCATTCCCGGCCTAACATGCGCACGACTGCATTATTTAATTGATATTTATGACTAGGGGCAACTTTTCTGAATTTTGTGGGCCGTGTAATATTGCGATGGGGTTCACCTCTGCTTAAAAAATAGTTATTCTTGTTAAACACCGCTTGAAAAAGCTTTTATTTGATTTAAATTAACATGGTGCAGCACTCATTTCAGTCATAGGCGATTGCTTATCCGGCATACCCCAAATCTCCTCGGCATACGCAATATTTTACTCAATCTCTCAACATCTTACTCTCATTCTCTCTCTCGGGACGGTAGAAAATGCGACGTAAACAAAAATATGCACGTTCCACGACAACTAGATGCCAGATGGTATTATTCATAATCATTTTTATTTGGTTGAGAAGATATATTTACTCATCCAAATTTCTTCCAAACACTTAAAAACAATATCTTTTCCACCTTTTGAAATCGAGAGAATTATAAATAACATGATAGCGTCAACGTATTAGACAGTTTTCCTATTAACGATGAAGGATTATCTTCATACTAAAATAAGACTTATGGCCTTTTGGCAGCACTGTACAGCTAGAAGTTCTTGGGCCGAGGTGATTTTTTGTTCGGTTTGAGGATACATTTTTAAATGTATTCCAATATGTTTATATAAAATCTAGTGAGTTTAGTGCGTGAGTTTAGCATTATTGTGTGGTGATAAACAGCCTGAAGCAATGGTTGTATCGAGCACTGTGACGATTTTCAGGTAGGTGTTTATTTAATGACACCGTTTTGTAAAAGTGGAAAGAATCACTCCGGCTCAGTAGTGTTGCAACGAAGAGCAAAAGTTTGAAATCTACATTTTTATTTTCTATAATTGGATCGATTAAGAGTGAAATAAATGGTTGAAAAATATTGAGTATTGTGCGAGATAAATAGGAGACTTTTTTAAAATGATCAATCATAAACCTACGGCTACTAAACAGTATAAATCATTAGCTTTCTGTGCAGTGAGCCGGGAATGGGGTCCATAGGCCCAAGTAGTGATTTACCCTACCTAGATAAATTATTATACCTACGCACAGTATAAATAGTGTAAGCTGCGATCATTTTCTTCAAGTCGAGTCAAGTACAAGACACTGAAGACGGCCTTACTGTTGAGGTCGAAATACGTATCTGTCAGGATACAATTAAGTGGTGGAATTCAATGGGATTGTTTAAACTCGTCTTATGACAGATGTAAGTTTTTCCGAACGAGAAAAAAATATTTGTTGTGTTATGATGAAGTAACTTTGAAAATTCGTCAAAAAAATGTGTATTTTTCGATATTTAAAAAGTTCTGCAGACTGTAAAAACGCATAACACCAAAAACTAATTCATGGAGAATATGGGCAAAGATCCATAGAAAAATAAAAAACCCAGATTAATCCACCTAGCGGTGATGGTGCCTTTCTCGACCTTCGTAAAATGTGTGTGCTTGAAAAAAGATGAGCTAGTGGCTAGGAGTAAAAAAGACAAATTTCTTTGTCCGTTCTATGAAAATCAGATTATTTATGGCAAAGATATTGTAGATCCAGTTGAAAACCGAAAATCATATTTTGTTCCATTTCCGGATGTCGCAACTGCATCGCGAGTGGTGCCCGACTATGGTACAGTTGCGCACTACTCGCGATGCAGTTGCAACATCCGGAAATGCGATTTCGCGGGACCTCGGTTCGGTTTTCAGCTTGATCTACAATATGCTAATAAGAATTTCGACATTTTTGTTTCCTTTTCCAATCTTTTGACGTACATAACCCTGTTTTATTTCACCCAGTCATATATTTTAAGGATATCACTTTTGGATGTTAGTTGAACTGAAGCTCCGACTACACAAAAAGAAAACGAAAATGTCATTCCCATCACGCGAGCGGAGGGCAATATTTGTTATGATATAAATCTCATGACCGTCTTTCTGCCAAACTCCCGTATGAAGTGGGAGAGACAGAGACATCATCTCAGTTCGTCGAGCTGAATCGATTGGTATATAACACTATGGGTCTCCAGGCCTTCTGTAAAAGTTTGGTTTTTGAGCGAACATACAGCCTTTTCGTATAAAAAGGCTAAAATGGTGTTTCAGCCATATCTTCCGATCCCATAGTCCGATCTAGCCAATTTTCAATAGGAAACAATGGGACAGGATTCTGCGTCGAATGCAACTTGTTTCGTGTGAATCGGTTAAGGTTAGGTGTCCGAAAATAGGTGACATTTTTGTGATTTTTATGAAAAAAGGTATTTTGGTCATAACTTCCAATCCCATAGTCCGACCTGTCCAATTTTTAATAGGAAACAATGGGAAAGGATTTTTCGTCGAATGCAATTTGTTGCGAGCAAATCGGTTGAGAATAAGTGCCTGAAAAATGAGTGACATTTCTTACGCAATATTTTCGTATGAATTTGTATTTTGGCCTTAACTCTCGATCCCATAGTCCGATCTGGCCAATTTCAAATAAGAAATAATGGGACAGGATTCTGCGTCGAATGCAACTTGTTGCGAGCAAATCGGTTGAGGATAAGTGTCCGAAAATGAGTGACATTTTACGCGATTTTTTGTATGAATTTGTATTTTGGCCATAACTTTCGATCCCATAGTCCGATGTGGCCAATTTCAAAAAGGAAACAATGAAACAGGATTCTGCGTCGAATGCAACTTGTTGCGAGCAAATCAGTGTAGGATAAGTGCCCGAAAAATGAGTGACATTTTTACACGATTTTTCGTATGATTTTGTGTTTTGGCCATAACTTTTGATCCCATAGTCCGATCGGGCCAATTTCAAATAAGAAATAATGAGACAGGATTCTGCGTCGAATGCAACTTGTTGCGAGCAAATCGGTTGAGGATAAGTGCTTGAAAAATGAGTGACATTTTTTACACGATTTTTTCGTATGATTTTGTGTTTTGGCCATAACTTTTGATCCCATAGTCCGATCTGGCCAATTTCAAATAGGAAACAATGGGACAGGATTTTGCGTCGAATGCAACTTGTTGCGAGCAAATCGGTTGAGAATAAGTGCCCGAAAAATGAGTGACATTTTTTACGCGATTTTTTCGTATGATTTTGTATTTTGGCCATAACTTTTGATCCCATAGTCCGATCTCGCCAATTTCAAATAGGAAACAATGGGACAGGATTCTGCGTCGAATGCAACTTGTTGCGAGCAAATCGGTTGAGGATAAGTGCCCGAAAAATGAGTGAGATTTTTTACACGATTTTTTCGTATGATTTTGTGTTTTGGCCATAACTTTTGATCCCATAGTCCGATCTGGCCAATTTCAAATAATAAATAATGAGACAGGATTCTGCATCGAATGCAACTTGTTGCGAAGCAAATCAGTTGAGAATAAGTGCCTGAAAAATGAGTGACATTTCTTACGCAATATTTTCGTATGAATTTGTATTTTGGCCTTAACTCTCGATCCCATAGTCCGATCTGGCCAATTTCAAATAAGAAATAATGGGACAGGATTCTGCGTCGAATGCAACTTGTTGCGAGCAAATCGGTTGAGGATAAGTGTCCGAAAATGAGTGACATTTTACGCGATTTTTTGTATGAATTTGTATTTTGGCCATAACTTTCGATCCCATAGTCCGATCTGGCCAATTTCAAATAGGAAACAATGGGACAGGATTCTGCGTCGAATGCAACTTGTTGCGAGCAAATCGGTTGAGGATAAGTGCCCGAAAAATGAGTGACATTTTTTACACGATTTTTTCGTATGATTTTGTGTTTTGGCCATAATTGTTGATCCCATAGTCCGATCGGGCCAATTTCAAATAGGAAATAATGAGACAGGATTCTGCATCGAATGCAACTTGTTGCGAGCAAATCAGTTGAGGATAAGTGCTTGAAAAATGAGTGACATTTTTACACGATTTTTTTGTATGATTTTGTGTTTTGGCCATAACTTTTGATCCCATAGTCCGATCTGGCCAATTTCCAATAGGAAACAATGGGACAGGATTCTGCGTCGAATGCAACTTATTGCGAGCAAATCGGTTGAGAATAAGTGCCCGAAAAATGAGTGACATTTTTTACGCGATTTTGTCGGATGATGTGGTGTTTTGGCCATAACTTTCGATCCCATAGTCCGATCTCGCCAATTTCAAATAGAAAACAATGGGACAGGATTCTGCGTCGAATGCAACTTGTTGCGAGCAAATCGGTTGAGGATAAGTGCCCGAAAAATTAGTGACATTTTTTACGCGATTTTTTCAAATGAATTTGTATTTTGGCCATAACTTCCGATCCCATAGTCCGATCTCGCCAATTTCAAATAGGAAACAATGGGACAGGATTCTGCGTCGAATGCAACTTGTTGCGAGCAAATCGGTTGAGGATAAGTGCCCGAAAAATGAGTGACATTTTGTTGAGTAGTTTTGCGCACACACACACACACATACACACACACATACACACACACACACACACACACACAGACATCACCTCGATTCGTCGAACTGAGTCGATTGGTATATAACACTATGGGTCTCCGGGCTTTCTATAACAAGTTTGTTTTTGGAGCGATCATATAGCCTTTACCGTATACTTAGTATACGAGAAAGGCAAAAAAATATGAAAGGAATGGGTGACCCTGAAAGAAATGTGAAAGGACCCAATATTTGATTTTTTACCTAAAAAAGGCTCATTTTTCAAAAATCGATCTGGCGCGACCTCTAAACGATTTTTTAGAAATTCGGTTTGTTCTACAAAAATTATCCAGACAGGTATATCTTTCATTTCAGGGTTGAGCACCATGACTTTTCGAACATCGATTTTTTTTGGGACACCCTAGTGAGCATCCCGGACAGAAGCCATGAACAGAATAACAAAACATGATATGGACTTGATTGATAAAAAAAGATAAAAAAACATGCAACAATATCAAAAATTTGCACCAAAATATCACTTAAATATGATGATATGCTATGGATAAGAACAAACTAATGGCACATGATATTGATCACTTATTACAAATAGCATAACTTGATCTTCTCGTGATATTTCAGTGCAAAATATTGATATTGTTGTCTGATCTTTTATCTCTTATATCAATCAGGTCCATATCTCATTTTGCTATCTTATCAACATTTGATATTATTGAGCTTTTTTCGTCAACTCGGGATGGGCCATCTTTGATGGAAAGAGAGTATAGGGGAGAACGGTCCAAAATGCAAGCTTTTTCGATGTTTTCGCCCATATAAACAAAAATAACGAACCATTCCAACGTATAGGTGCAAAATTTACAAACCCAGCTACATTTCACAATGATCTCCTATTCAAAACAATAAGGTTTTCATGACTTTCTAACGCATTTAAAAATGTTTTAAAAATAGGCCTGGGGCAAAACGCCCGAATGGTGGTCTAAAATGACTCAATTGCATGTAAAATGATGATGAACGCTACAATTACTACAATCTTACGGATGTGGTTGAAGAATAGCAAATCGGTAAATTTGAGTGAATATGAAGGGATTTTGGTAGATTTTTCCAATGGAGATCAATGATGGATAACTAATTATGAATTGTAATGGTAATATTCGTTCATAAATGACTTTTAATTTGTGATAGTATTTCGCACTTTGTAAATGTAGAATACTCCTTATAGGGTCGTTTGTTTCCGTTCTGCCGAGAACCAATTTTCCAAATGTCACTTGACTGAATTGGAAGTTTAGCTTGAACGACTACTAGGCCGAAAAATCCATGGCCAGAAATTGTATTATGCCAAAAGCGGCCAAACTAATCAATTTACCGAATAGGTCATTTGATCGATAATGTCGTTTGGCCGAAAATATCGTTTAGGTACCGGGTGTACTGGATTATATATGGCCGGAAAATCGTTTTGCTGAGTAGGTCATTTGGCTAAAAATGTCGTTTTACCGAACAGGTTATATGGTGGAAAATTCAATTTTGCCGATCAGATCGTATGGCCGTAAATGTTATCTCATAAACAGTTCATGTGGTCAAAAATTACGTTTGTACGAAGGATAGTGACTGCAAAAAGTGTGAAGAAAGTGACGACAATTTAGGAGTGGAAATAGGAAACACGAAGTGTGGAATAAAAATGAAAAACGAGACGTCTCACTTCTCACTCTTTATTTCTCACTGCGAAAAATGAGAATTGTGATGAACATTTTTCACTTCTCATTTTTCACTTTTCTCGTCTCACCTCTCACTGCTTCATTCTTGCTTTTTATTTCTCGCTATATTTCGCTTTTCTCTCCTTTCACAGTGAGAAATGAGAAGTAAAGGTGAGAAATTAGAAGGAAGAAATGAACTACACAGTAAGAAGTGAGAAATAAAGAGTAAGAAGTGAGACTTTTAACTTTATATTTCTCACTTCTCATTTCTCACTGTTGAAAAGTGATAAGCGAAAAATAATCAGTGAGAAATGAGAAGTGATACGTTTCACTTCTCATTTCTCACTTCTCACTGTGTAGTGAGAAAAGAGAAGTGAGCAGTTAGCACTCAATAGCGTCGTAGATAGAATTCCGAAGGGTGATATCAAGATCTGTTTGGGCGACTTCAATGCGAAGATCGGATCCGACAACTCGAACCTTGAGCGCATTATGGGACGCCATGGTCTCGGAGAAATGAGCGAAAACGGAGAGCTGTTCGCAGAATTTTGTGGTAATAACGACATGGTGATCGGGGGATCGCTCTTCCCTCATCGACCGGTTCACAAGGTCACGTGGGTCTCCCGTGACGGCTTTACAGAAAATCAAATCGACCACATCTGCATCAGCCGGAAATGGAAACGGAGCCTTCTTGATGTACGGAATAAACGTAGTGCCGATATCGCGTCTGATCATCACCTCCTCATCGGCGAAATACGCCTGCGCATTGCGCGGAGGAAAGAGTTGGACGACGATTCAACACACGCCGACTGGAAGATTCCACGGTGAAACGGTCCTTCGTTGAAGAACTGGAGACCATCAACGATACGCGGCTCTTGAGAAGGAAGTAAAACGCTCATGTCGACGGGACAAGCGAGCGTGGGCAGACTCTCTGGCCGACGAAGGAGAGAGAGCCGCCGCAACCGGAGACACGATATCTCACGACGCTTAAGCGGGGCGAAGATGAATGCAACGATGCCTGTGAAAGACGCGAATGATCAGTTATTGACCGACCCAACTGACCAGCTGAAACGCGCTGGTTCGAGCACTTCGAACAACATTTTCAAGTGCCAGCCAGGCCATCACCACCTCGGCATGATCTGCCTTGGATCCGACGTATAACACGCGTCAATACCGAAGCTCCATCACTGCTAGAGATTCAAACAGCCATCCAAAGCATGAAATCGAATAAAGCCCCAGGGGTCGACCGCATATCAGCCGAGATGCTCAAAGCTGACCCCATAACATCCGCTCAACTACTGCATCGTTTATTCCGTAATATGCGGGACACCGTAACTTTCCCGGTCGACTAGATGCAAGGTATCTCGGTGAAGGTGGTCAAAAAGGGTGACCTGACTGTATGTGATAACTGGCGAGGCATTATGTTGCTGTGTACCGTTCTCAAAGTTCTATGCAACGTTATCCTAGCAGGATTCAAGAGAACATCGATGCGATTCTGCGGCGGCAGCAGGTCGGATTCCATGCCCGAAGATCCTGTTTGGACCATATTGTCACGCTCCGTATAATTCTGGAGCAGGTCAGCGAATTCCAAGAGTCCCTTTACTTAGCATTCATTGACTACGAAAAAGCTTTCGACCGGCTCAATCACGTGGGGCGCTCTGATACGTAAGGGGGTTCCTGAGAAAATCATCGGCCTCATCGAAGCACAGTACGAGGCCTTTTCGTGCTGCACAATGGGGTCCTGTCCGACCCTATCCGGGTCGTAGCTGATGTGAGGCAAGGATGTATTATATCACCGTTACTGTTCCTCATCGTAATCGATGAGATTCTTTTAGATGCGATTGACCGTGAACCAAACCGCGGGCTGTTATGGCAGCCTATAACCATGGAGCACCTAAACGACTTCGAATTGGCTGATGACGTTGCACTCCTCGCGCAACGGCACTCTGATATGCAGAGTAAGCTCAACGACCTTGCCGAGCGCTCCTCCTCGGCAGGTTTAGTCATCAACGTCAACAAAACCAAATCGTTGGATGTAAACACGGTGACTCCTTCCAGTTTAACAGTAGCCGGGCAACCAGTGGAGAATGTTGAAAGCCTCCAATATCTTGGTAGCCAAATGGCATCAGACGGCGGTACCAAGATCGACATAGGCGCACGGATCAAGAAAGCAAAAAATATCTGGAAAAACAGGCAGATAAGTGAACGCACCAAAGTACGAATTTTCAACTCTAACGTGAAATCTGTGCTGTTATACGCTAGCGAAACATGGTGTGTATCAGTGGAGAACACTCAACGGCTGCAGGTGTTCATTAACAGATGCCTGCGGTATATAATTCGGGCCTGGTGGCCTCACAACTGGATCTCAAAAAACGAGCTTCATCGTCGTTGTCACCAGAGGCCGATAGCAACAGAAATCGGAAGATCGGAAGTGGGGCTGGGTCGGCCACACTCTACGTAGGGGCGGAAACGGAATCTGTAAACAAGCATTAGACTGGAACCCAGCGGGACATCGCAGCAGAGGCAGACCCAGAGGCTCATGGCGGCGAAGCCTCAATAAAGAAATAAAAGAAGTCGACCGAAATCTAACCTGGCAACAGGTTAAAGCGATAGCCGGGCAACGCTCAGGATGGAGATCTTTCAAGTCGGCCCTTTGCACCACCGGAGGTGTACAGGATCCATAAGTAAGTAAGTGAAGCAGTTAGCACGTAGTGAGAAGTAAGACGTCTAGGCTAATGACCTATTTGACCAAATAACTTTTTCTGCCAAATGGCATGTCAGAAATGGTTAAACATCCCGTTGATTATTCACGGATCACTGAATTGACAGCTACAGGGGACTTCATGATTGTTATCCTTCATCTTTTACCTCCAAGAGACAATTTACCCGCAGTAGGCATGCAGCAGCGTGTTGTTTTTTCCTGAAAGCAGACCACCCAAGATCGCACTAAGCGTTCAAAGAACATTCTGGTTAGTTTATAGATTCTTATTGGCAATGGGTACTTTTAAGTCACGGGATCCGATATCCGGTTCGAAGATCAAAATCTTTTGTTAGAGCATTTCACAACTACTTTTTGTTACTTTATAAGACGGATTTCTACGATTAAGGATCCCTTTTAGTGATAATTATACATTTCCGATGCCTTGCAATGGAAACACATAGCGTAGGAACAAATTTTATCAACTTTATTGTTGTATGGAATCATGACAGATATACAGGCTTGTTGCAACTTGGGAGGGAGGGAGCTTTGCAAATCGAAAATTATATAACATTACCATTTTCATTGATGTAGGATAACATTATTGAACAAACCCTTTGACTTGAAGTCGTCTTCAAGTGTTATAGGGGAAGGAGGGGCAACATGCCGTAGCTAAACATAGACTGCTTTTATGCTTTAGCTATAACGATTTTGATGTGAGTTTCTACTTCACGCAACAGTTAAACAATAGGGGAGACTGGGTAGACTTGATCCCCTTTTCTGATTCCCGATGTATAACAGCCAAAAATAAATAAACATACGCGATTTCCACACAGACTCTTTAAGAAATATAGTATTTAACTTTACTGATGTATGCCAGTCCTTAAATTATTGTTGTTATTGATACACAATCGATTTTTTGGAGTGCTGTCAAAAATCGACTTTTAAAATATTCGGGGGAAATTGATCCCTCTCCAAGAACTTGCTTTGATAAAATTAGAAAGGTGCCCTCAGATTATTATGTCATTATTATGAAAAGTTGCTCAAATTTTGCGTGGCCAATAAAAAATCTTTAGAAAGGTCAAACCATACAAACCGCCCTGCAGAATAAATAAGGTTGTCAATCCAAAAAATAACTCACCACATAAAGGTCATTTGACTACAGGATCTATACTAAAAAATACGCTAGAACAAAACTACTTTAGTTCTCGATAAAACAGGGGGTGATCAAGTCTACCCACCTTCCCCTATAGCTAGCTGATGCCATATTAAAATTAGAAAAAATCTCAATCATATTGATAATATTCACATTTCAAAAAAGTGGTGATATTTCGTTGCCGAAAAACTCTTGAGGCAAAATGCCATTTAGCAAGCAGCTCTTACCGAACAACGTACCATGCGTCGGCACATCAGCATTCTGGTATGGACAGTGCGTGGAGACGCGAGTACATTGTAGAAGTTCCACCTGTGCGTTTTGCCTCGCCGAAATGTTAGATGTTTCATCAAAATGTGGAAAATTTTAGTTTTTCCTACATTCCTATCTATTATTTCGACACTTTTTTCGCCTAACCTACATAATTTCACGTCTAGTTTTATTAAGGCTATATCAAACATGGTAAATATAAGTGAACACCTGAAAGTCGTTTTGCCCCGGGGGCGTTTTGGGGCCTCTTCCTCTACAACAAAGCATAAATCATTGCATTAACAAAGTATAGAGTTTGCTACTATTTTCATTGGTTGGTATTACAGCCCACACTGGAACATTGTCACCTCGCAGTAAGCATTTTTTCAGTACATATATAATTGTCAGTTTTTTAAGCCATTTCTTGCATTCGTGTACCAATCATGTGGGTGACACGATGACACTCTATGCCCAAAGAAGACAATTTCCGAACACGAAAACTTCCTAAATTCAAGCGTTAACCAAACCCTGCCACCTGTAGCATGGTCTTGCTTTGCAGCCGCATATCTCACTGCTAGGTTAAGAAATGTCTTGACAACAAGGAAGTTGCCTAAAATGTTTGCAACAATACTGTTTGAAACTTTGACAAAGTTCCAAAAAGCGATAATGGATCTTTGTACAGTTCACACTGTAACTTTCTAGTGTCAGAAGTAGAATTGATGGATCCAATGTTCGTCAGGGGGTCGTACACAAATTACGTAAGCACTTATGGGGGAGAGGGGTCTGCCAGTTTCTCACGCTCCATATAAATACAAAATGATTTGCATGGGTAAAATCTTTCATGGGGGAAGGGGGGATGTTGAAAAACCCAGATAAATTTCTTACGTAATTAGTGTACGACCCTCAGGAAGGAATAACTATCGTTACTTTGAGTTATAAAACCTTTTAGGGCTGAAGATTCACAGATAAAAATATGTTGTGATTTTAAATGTATTTTCATGCACATATTTGGAGCATGCAATTCAATTGATCTCACTATTCTTTTAAATCGAAATAAATGTAAACGGAGCATACTTGTAAAATTCAATCAAATTTTATTGAATATCGAATGTAAATTCGTTTGATGGGAAAAGCTGCAATTTTACACGTCGTTGAATTTTAAAAATTATTTGCTGTGTTCTTTAGTCACCTAAGATTACTGTCCGGAACGACAAAGGCAAAACCACATCGCATACCCCTGAGCCTTGCGCATTAGAAATGTGAAAGAGATGACACAATCCATAAGGTGGAAACGCGGCATTTGCTCCACAAACAATCGAAACGTGTTATCAGTTTATCGGAAATCAGTTCCATTTCAGTATTAAATCGTATACGAGAATAAAACGCACGGGTGTAGTGATTTCGGAGATAATTGACCATGATATTGGGCTATCGACAGCGGAAGAATCTGCTTGTTGAAAGCAATTTAAAATAGAAATACCTACATCCCGGAAATCGTGGTATCTGGAAAAGTCCATGAATTCTAGTAATGTGTTTTATTACATTTCCACATTTTACATTTGAAGTATTTTTGAGGCAAAAGGAGTTATTCGATGCGATAACTTGAAAGACTTACGGATCGCATCACTGAAAAATAACACAGGTCATTACGAACCAGCGAAATAACTCCCCGGCTCCATTGCGTCGGTATGGAAGCTTGTCTTAAAAGGGAAAATTCTCCATCAAACTCAATTATGAGCGAAATATCGTACCAGATTTTCTTCTGCTTTGAGCCGTTCGTTGCGTCCCGGCAAAGTTCTGCCAACATCACCCAAAATAGAACGTTATTACGATGCCTGTGCCAACTGGTGTACGTACAGAGTCGCTGGGTTTGATGGTGCGGGAAGTCGTTCGAAGATAACATCAGATTCCGTTCGTAACAAATTGTGTTTCTCAGCCAACGCCGTTCCGCTCGGGCCAAAACCGTTCAGAAAGCAGAAGACAACCCGCAATGAACCAGAAGAAAAATCTGCTCCAAAATGGTGTTGCCACTGTTGGATACACGCTACAGTGGATATTGATTCTGAACCCCGGAAAAATGTGCTCGCTGCTGGGTTGGGGGATGTACGACAGTTTGTGGGCAGTAGTGGCGGAAGGAGTGAGCTGGCCGCAATGCAGGGAAAGCGATTTCGGGAAAACATTTGTATTTAATACATATTGATGGTGGTGAATTTATGCTAAGTCTGGCTCCGTTTTTGGACTTCGGTACGATAAAAATGGTGTCCGTGAGGGTAAATTTACAAGTCGATGAACATTTTGGTCCTCTTACAATGACGATAATGACGGTATAATGATGCAATGGTTGTGGAATGGAAAATATGCTCCGATGGAGATGAGTTTCCAGAGAGAGGGTTCAAAAAACTGTGATGGGTTCAGATGAGTCAATTTATGAAACTACACTTTTCGTTCGCAAAACAAGATTTAAAGACCCGAGATAGCCTAACCAATGTAGGCACAAGATTTCAATCCTAAGGTGGTGGGTACGATTTCCGGCCCGTTCGGGAAGATCTTTCGAGTTGGAATTTTTCTCGACTTCTCCGAGCATGGAATATACAATATACATGGATTGGTGTCATGGTCGACATCAAAAGCTCTTCATTATTATATGTAGAAGTGCATTTTTAACTAATTGTCAGAAGCAGAAGAATAAAGAATGAAATCACACTCAACAAATTATTATGAACATGTCACACGATCAATTCAAAAAACAAAAACGATAGAGTCAGTATAAACCAACATTTAATAAACAATTCATTTTAATCACCTTGTGATTGACCAGAACAAGAAATTTAGCTACTGGCTCGAATATCAATTTAATTAAATTATATTCAGCTCAAATTTTCAAGATAAAAATATCTTTTCTACAGTCTAATTTCCTATCAAGGACTGCCGTTTTCAGACGTGATATCTCTGTCAGATTCACACAAAGCCTGTCATCCCAACAATAATGACATAGTTTTGCAACAGAACGTAAAATTCCCGTTGCCAGAAACTATACCGAATCAGTCTGTGAGTGTGAGTGGAGTACACCATCCACAGGATACCCAGCTCCGTCTGCGCCAGCATTAGCAGGAGGGATAAAATTTAATTATTTACAATCAAAGTTTTATATCAAAGCATAATGACATTGTAAATTTTCATATCTTCTTAAGCGTCGCTAGCTTCCGTTCCACTCTGCAACAAATGACGAAGGTTCTCACTTTGAATGTCGTCTTTGTTACTGATACGGTCCACAGGGCTGTATAGCTGCTGCAGCCACTTCCCACGAAATATGTGGTAATGGTAGGTACTAAGGCGGATCTGAAGGTCCTTTCACTTCAGTCAATGGAGCTTGAGAGCAGTTTATTTTCTCTGTGAAAATATCAATCCAGTAGGCGAGTCGATTGTAAAAGTAGAGCTGCATTAATTTTATATTTTTTGTTAAATCATAGAAATATATAACCTATAAATTAGTGAAATGTATTGTGATTATAAACAGTTGAAATTTGTAACACAAAATGAGTTAAACATGTTCGCCAGGCACTGCAAATGCTGGGTAAAGCGTACCATTGGAATTTCGCGTACATGAAGACCCCATTTTGCGGCCCTTAGCCTCTTACCCAGCAACTCCTATCCCAACCTCCTCAACAACCTTAGGGAAGATCGGGTAACCAACCCAAGTAGCACACGCAACATCTTCCAAAAAGCATCTTGTTTCTATTCAGTTTCATTAAGGTGACGGAAGCAACGCACAACTGTCATTTTTATTATTTCACGCATGCTGCGACGCAGCAAAGCTGAATCAACAAAAATGACAGTTGTGCCCCTGAAAACGCGAACACTTTGAAACTTGGATTCCGTAAGGAGTGACCTTAAAGGCATTGGAAAAACATCAAAGCACAAACAAGTTGTATCAAGACGTCAAAAACGTTCGAATTGTGATCAATGTTTCATTAACATTGCAATGCAGTACACGTTTGGCATTTGGAACCACACAACCAAAGAATACTGCACTGCATGTTGCATACACGAAACAAAATCATTTAGGCTGTGAGCCATTCCACCGATTCGTTTAACTTTTAGTTAAAATTTGACAGTTCGATAGTTATTTTCCCATCGTGGGTAAAATTTTACTCCAAAGCCGACCCATTTGAGTTTTGACAGATTGACAGTTATTTGGAGCAAATGGATTTTGCGCCAATTTTCTCGCGAACAAAGTTCAACTATCGAACTGTCAAATCTAACCATGCTCCGGAGGAGGGTTAATTTTAACCACGGCGAAATAACCATCGAACTGTCAAATTTTAACTAAAAGTTAAACGAATCGGTGGAATGGTTCACAGCCTTAGTTGCATATTTTTTACCATGTAACTTCTACGCCTTTTTCAAAATTGAATTGTTTGTTTAAGGTCTGAGGGAAGCTCTCTCGCGATAGAGCCTTGTTTTTGAACTAAAATGTCTGTAACTCGATATTGGGAAGGAATTTCGCTTATCCCCACTGACAATCTCTTTGCAATTCATCAAGGAATGTTCCTAGAAAATTTCGTAAGCCAACTATTTTACAAATTTGAATTAAGCTCTAAATACTGAACTATTATACAACTGAAATTTTAACTTCTTGGTACTTCTCACCGATGATTTGATGAATGAACCGAATTTTGCAAAACCCAACTTACAAAAGTTTTGAAATTTTCCAACGATCATTTTGATGTAATAAAAAGTATATGCAACCGCATAAAATTTTAAAGGGAAGACTTTTTACTTCAACCAAGTTTTCCAAATTCCATACAAAAATTACCATGACGGAAGAGCAACCAACAGCATATTTTCTCGTGACGCACGGCAAGAAAGGAGCGATGAGAGCGATTAATTTTGTATTTAGCGTGACACTAGAAAATAGCGCATTCACATGTGCAAACAAGAAGTCACCAAATATGTATATAAATTGAAATAAAATATAGGAAAGGGACAAGGCAAATAAGATCTTCATCCAGGAGTTCGTCCGGGTATTCTCCCAGGAATTTGTCCAGATATTTCTCCAGGAATTCCTCTGGATATTCCGCCAGGAGTTCCTGCGGATATTACTCCAGGAATTCGTTCAGATATTCCTTCAAGAATTCGTCCGAATATTCCTTAACTTATTGAAACTCTGTCACCCACCTTCAACTCATACGTTCGAGCTACTTCCGAGTAGCTACCCTCTACACCAGCTGAGTCTGTGCCGAGGCAGGCATCTTGCCATTTAACCATCGTGTGCAAGCGGCTATGTGCTGCAAACCCGCCTCATTCGCCGTCGTAACTTTCGGAGAATACAGGATCCCTCTCCTTATCGAAGGAGACCGGATTCTTCACGCGATGGTCGGCGTCGGTCTCCCCCCAGTGGAGCGAGTCCACTAGCATGGAGTGAGGAGCTGGCAGTACCCCAAAAGCCATCATCGGTGACCAAGCTATTATACAGATAATTCAACAATTACGAACCCAGGTATACGGATGGGTCCGTTTCAGGCCGTGAAGTTTGCTCGGGGTCATAGGGACCAATATGACTATCTCGAACAGTCTCCCGGACATCTGTACCATCTTTTCTGCCGAAGCAGCTGCATTTTTCAACGCCGCCGCCTACCCATCCAGGAGGTCCATCCTCGTCCTGTCTGACTCTGCCAGTGTTATCTCCACACTTCAAGGCGAAACGCATGAACACCTCTGGATCCAAGGCATCCTAGAAAACATGCTTCCGAATACGACCTTTGCTTGGATCCCTGGACACTGTGAAGTTCCTGGCAACACCACGGCTGATTACCTTGCCAGAGTCGGATATTAAGGCCGACGATTTGCGTCAACCGTCCCTGTGGAAGACGTTAAAACCTGAATTAGAAAGATAGTGCGAGACAACTGGAAAATATACTGGAGAGCTTCCACTACTTAACAGCTGCGGAAAATCAAGGGAACCACTTCGGCTTCGAAAGCCCTAAGCCTAAGCGAACCTAAAGATCCAATCCCCTATATATTGTGAGGACGTGGAGATAAAATGCCATGCATTCATCCATTGGTTCCCTGTAAAATTGCGAATGTCCTGGTCAGTCACGGAGTAGCTACTATCAAATGCACGGTCGTCAAGCTTAGGAATTTTGCCGTAAGCACTTATGGAGGGAGAGTGGGGGTCAAATGAGCAAATTTTTCAATGTGTGACAATGTGAATAAGTGAAGAATGCTTCAGATTATAAATTAATTGATGAGTTGTTCCAATCATCACATTACCACAGTAAATTTGTTATTAAAAAAAATCAGACAGTTGATCAATTAATAGAAACAAAAAAGATGGTTGTCATATGTTGGCTGTAAGTTAATTTTAAACACAGATAAACAGCCATAACTCTTTGAATATTTTGAACATGAGCATGGCCGTACAATTCTTAGTTGCCATTCCGTGATTTATTTGCGAAATTGTACAGAGAACCAAAATAATGCGACTAACCATTCTCAATTTACACGTATCGGGAGCTCAATTTTTTTAAGTCAATAACGGCGCCGGCCACGTCCTTACGGTCATACAGAAAGGGAAGGATTACTAGTTCGACTCTCGCTGCTAGCAAATATACTATATTAACAATATGATTCACTCTCACGAAATTTTGGCGACACCGCATGTGGCGCCATCCGTGCCCAAAAGGATCGATACACACTGAAACGAAACTACCCAAAATATGAGGATCGTTAAACACACACATTTCAAAATGTCATCAGAAAAAAACTAGGGATGTCTGATGGTTTTTCGTGCACATAATCGATCTTATCGAATGCCAACGGAAAATCAAATGTTCAGCAAAATTGTAGCAGACATGTTTTTGCTAATATGTGTAATCAGGGAATCAAGCGAAACAAGCGACAAAAGAGAACCAACGACAAAATTTTGTTTTTGTCGGAGATAATAATGACAAAGATCCAATTTTTTTTTGTCAGCAACAAAACAGAAGACAATTTTGTTGCTAACTTTTCATCCCGTTATTATGCATTATCTCTACAGCAAATCTTGCTTTTAAGCTATCATGGTTTCTGCTTTTATGGAAATCGAGAATCTAACTATGATTACAAAATTATCATCGTATTCTCGAAAATATCAGAGCATGCAAGCCAAATGATTCTTGTCATATTGTTTTTGGGTTCTGACAAAGGCTTGTTGCGAGGTGCGTTTGTCAGTAACAAACTCTGTTGACGACAAAGGGTATATTGTTGGGCGTTGCTCGAATATTGATTCCCTGTGTATAATAAATTTGATTTTGCACGTTGAACCTCGTGTTGAACCACCATATCAAAAATGACACACGGTGAAACATTTGGAAAGCTAAGAGGTTGCTTTTGAAGTTAATATTCTTCATTCACATCTCGCTTTATACTCGTTCTTTGTTTTCACACTTTTTTACTGTTTGACGGTTTTCATCCTATATTGGGCTAATTCTGCAGCTTTATTTTTTGTTGTTTAAATTTTAAAAATATTTAGAGGCATCAAATAATATGATTCTTTGGGAAATTTGACAATAAATTAGTCAAAGAATCGACTGAGACAAAAAAAACAAGGTTATACTTTTGGGAAGTATCGATTTGAAAAAGACACTTTTATACACATATCGTACAAGAGTTCATGCATTTTACTATATATATAAACTAGCTATTCAGTTTGCAATCAACCAAATTGATCACATGGTTTAAACATATACGAACGTAGCACGAAAATACTTCAAGCACTTCTGGGGGAATTCGTTTATGAATCAAATTGATTTTGATATACAGGGGTTGGACAGAATGATCGGGACAGGAAATTTTTTTATCGAATTTCAAATGACCATAACTCTGTGAAAAATCAACCGATTTCTTTGGTTCTTACAGTGTTTGACGGGAAAATTAATCAAGTTTTGGAAAACTGGTTCAAATTCATGTTCAGGCCGCTGGATACCGGAGATTATTCGGTTTATTTGATAACATGTCAAAAATGCTATTTTTTGAGCGCTTGTATTTTTAGCTTTGCTGAAATGTTGACTCTTTTTATATTTTTTACATAAACTAGAGCTCTTCCTGAGTTGATTAATATATTGATGTCACAGATCGGACAACAAAAACCTGAGATATGGCCGTTTCCGTAAAATCCGTGAAACCGGTTCCACCAATTGTTGCATGCACGCAATTGTTCTAGTAGGCAGCGTTCTTGCACCAAGTGGTATCCTGTGTTTCTGAGCAAATATTTAAATCACAATTCTCCTAGACTCCCGTCATACGCATATCTGTCCCATATTTGCTGAGATTTCCTATGTACATGGGACAATTATGCGTAGAACGGCAGTAGAGGTGAGCGCCGGTCCGAAAATCGTCGGTAGCGACAGCGCACAATGGTCGAATTCGTCAAATTTCACGACATAATTCGATAACTCGAAAACCATCTGCGCTAAAGTTTTTACGTCTTCGAAATTATCTACAAGAAAGGATCTATTTTTGGTGTAAGTTGTCATTAGAGTGGCCTTTTTGTGACAAATTTTGTAAAATGTATTTTTTAATCTTTCAAATTAGGGTGTCGTACTGTTCTACAAAGTTGTAGAAAATTTAATTCTAAGCATTTTTGCTAAAATAATATAAATTTTATCTCATATTGGTAATGTTTTATGACAAAATTACTAAATTTAGATAGGGTGGTCCCGAGAAAAAAAAACAATTTTCAGCTTCTATTTTTTTCAATTCAAATAATTTTCAAAAACTGTCAAAGCATCGCTTCACGGTCTTTGGATTGCGTGTCTTTTAGTTATAACATATGGTAAGCTAAGCATGTTATGAGCGTTTTTCACGAAAATGTCATTCTGCAGTTAGTAACAAATATTAGCAAACAAATCAATCGTCTTCTGAAACTATACATTCATGCCAATGAAATCCATGACATTTTATTTGTCAATCTTTGTCCACTTTTGTTTGATGATCGAATTAGTTTTTGTATCAAAAATTCCGCAATTCCATGTAAAACATATTTATTACCCGCCGAATATTCGCAATAACTTGGTGGACTAAACCCAAAAATAAATAACATATTTGAAAATGAAGCTAGCAGTCATATTCTATAACCAAAAGATGCGCAATCCAAAGACCGTGAAGTGATGCTTTGACAGTTTTTGAAAACAATTATTCTTATCTTCTTCTTATTGGCATCACATCCCTACACTGGGACAGAGCCGCCTCGCAACTTAGTGTTCATTAAGCACTTCTACACTTCCACAGTTGTTAACTGCGAGGTTTCTAAGCCAGGTTACTATTTTTGCATTCGTATATCATGAGGCTAACATGATGATACTTTTATGCCCAGGGAAGTCGAGACAATTTCCAATCCGAAAACTGCCTAGACCGGGACCGGGAATCGAACCCAGCCACCCTCAGCATGGTCTTGCTTTGTAGCCGCGCGTCTTACCGCAAGGAATGAAGTATGAGGCGAAAAGATTATCTCCTCCACTTAGTTTGCACTAATTAGTAGTTTTACAGTAAACTTTGATTTCCCTACCACTGAATAAACGCCATCTCTTGCATTAAACGTTTTGACTGCTACCTTATTGGGTTGAATCGTTTAAGGCTTTAATCGTTTTTAGACATTGCAGTCCAAAGCTCATATAAATCGATTACCAGTATTTTTTATTGCAAATTTTGCGCCGTGTCCCATCAAAATATGTTCCCACCAGTTTCTCCATATCCAGTTTTCCGCGAGCAGTAATGGCCGCCAGCTTGCCTGCAGGTCAGTCTCTGATTTGACGTTTCTGGAGGTCAACTGCACCCACTTCTCCGAGCATTTTGACCAATGTTGCATATAAGAAGGTACTGATTCGGTTAATTCAAGCCTTCTTATATACTGCATTGATCAAAGTGCTCGAATGGTGGGTGCAGTTGACCTCCAGAAGCGTCAGATCAGAGACTGACCCGCAGGCGGGCTGGCGGCCGTTACCGCTCGCGGAAAACTGGATATGGATGACGTCTCCACTGCAAGAAATAGATTTTTGGGGTGTGAAAAAAGGTGCAAGAATGATGATTTGGATTGTGCTTTCGCTAATTTCTATACAATTGGACGTGTGAGTATTTGTTCTGGTACTTCGACAAATTTGCACGGTAGTCTATTCTTCGGTAAGAAATATAATAATAACTTACCATGCAACATATCGACCCATTTTGTTTCACACTCACGGTTTAATAAACAGTGTTATGAAAATTGGAACAGAAAGCAATGAGTCTCATTAGACCCAACTGATCTTATGCCACTTATTTTTTTTATACAAAATAAGCTTGCAGAATAACGCAAATCTAGCTGCCAAATTGTGCGTGCATATAGGCTGATATTTAATCATAAAACTGACCTATTTTTCCGATAAAACTGCTCAATTTGATCGGAATTCCAATCAAAAAGAGCATATTATCTGAAGACTATCGTATATAAGTGCCATTTTGTGTTTTGTGATACAAAGGAGGTCGATATGTTGTTCAAAAATAATGAAAATTGATTTTTATATGAATTTTGGACTACAATATCAAAAAACAACGTTTCATCTCTTAAAATTGGGAGAAAAAATTTCCAAAAACACGTTTCTTGCCTATTTCAGGATTTTTTTTTAATGTTTTTTATCTAGACCTTACATATTTATTTTATATTTTTTAATTTGATAGTTCGATGGTTTTATGGAAATTTCTACTTTATTGCGAAGCATTTGGTGGACTGCCGTATAAACACTAACGAATCTCATCTAACAATTTACGTAGCCGAGTAAAAAGTTCCGGAAAACCTTCCCAGTAACGGCAGTACCACATCATGGAACTTCGATGTAAGAGAAACAACAAGGAAAAGTGATGCGGTTTCTCGGTGTGCTGCATGTACCGGTCTCGGTGGGAAAATTCTCCCGTGCCCGTGTTGCAAAGTAGGAAATATTAGATAGAATATAACCTTGCTTGCGTGTAATGCCGGTGGAAATCTTTCGGCACACGGGCTATGTGAGCTATCGTCATAAGAAGACATTTAGCACCCACCATAATGGGGGATCTGGTCCAACCTGGAGTGGGGAAAGTACTTTCGAAGCACCCGCTAACGGATGGGGAGGAGAAGCTCTTGAATACTGGCTGCAGTTGGTGGTCCGGATAGAGCCGGCGTGGTTCATTCCGAAATTGGGGAAACGAAGCATAATTCTCACTGGCGGCTGGGTGATATATGAGCGGTATTTGTCTCAATTAAAATTACATGGGCATGGTCAGAGGCGTAAAGCACCAACGGATCTTACATTGAACGAACGACGAGACTGGAAGAAGAAACGACTTCGTAAGCGAGTTATCGCTATGGGATACTTTTTAAGGCGATCGCTTGGAACGAACAAGTTTTTGCAGGGGCTTGAATAAGAAAGCGATTTTAAAAAGTAGTTGATAATTGGCTATTAGTATAAAAACGAATGAATAATCTCGGAAATTTGACAAAACTTTTAATGTCTGCTACAATATTTTATGTTCAGCCACCAATCAATCGTTGATAGATTGAGGATATACCTTTCCAACGGTTCACAAATGCATAATGAAAATTATTTATATATTGTAAATTTCCGATCAGAATGGTTTAGGTTTGCAACCTCAAAAGTTTTATACAGCCAGATAATTATCTAATTTACTTTTTTTTAAATCAGAAGAACAAACCAAAGATATTAACGAAAATTCCGAGAAAATTTAAAAAACGTAAAAATTAAGAAGAATCTAACATGGAAATTCAATTCAAACTATTTAACGCCAAAACTTAGAAAAAACTCATTTGTTAAACCTGGGGATAATCTATGCAAGTTTCGCATGATTCACTGAATACGTCGTGGCCAATAATATCAGGACATGCCTTTCCGATAAAACTGATTAAGCTCATACGTGCAACGTTTTATAAATCGAAATGAACTACACCCAACATTTTTTCACACGGTTGGTATTCTTTAATTTCCCGGTTAACCTGATCTTACACAGCTTTTTAAATACCACCTAAATTTTCTTAGATTTTTTTTTATTTTTTTCAAGGGAAGAACTCATAGTTTCACTGACGCTAAAGGTCTTAATCGACTAAAACCCACCCGAGTAAAAAAGAACTGGATGTATTCGGAAAGCAGACCAAATGTGAACCTCGTTAGTGTTAGACTAATGCAGGCTGATGCGCTTATAAATTTGCTGCTCAACATTATACTTGAGGATGCAATTATGATAGCTGGCTGCTGGATACGCAACACTAACCGCCCAACACGCAACCTTTCGAATTACATCTATCACATTGGAACTGATCGCAGAGCAGTAATTGAGGCATTTGTACCTTTGAAGGGCAAGACGGTGAGGATAGGCTCGACAATTGACTTCATCAAGCCAAAGTGCATGGCTGCGCTTAGAGGCAGAGGTAAACTTTACGGTGTAATTTTGTAATAGTATTTTGGCCACGGATGGCCCAGTTCTCAGGAACGGAACGGTCGATACGATAAAAGATACTGAAAACTTCTCCAACAACAACCCTACAGTCAGAGCAAAACAATAACAGCCAAACTGAGATATCCGGGGCCAAACTTGTCACGGTATTCCAACAGATTAAGGCAGGAAATCACCCACAACAGACCAAATCGTACTCAACAAGGCTCACCTAATTATCTTCCATTGTGAATCGGCCTCGACCAGAAAACTAAACTGAAATAAATAAATAAATAACAATTTCGCCTGATGCCTTCCCGGTTAGCTCGCTCAGGGCAGGTCTGATGGGCGCGATTCACTCTCAAGAATTTCTTATTTATTTATTTATTCAGACTAAGGCCGAAGTGGCCTGTGCGGTATATAAGAGTCTTCTCCATTCGGCTCGGTCCATGGCTACACGTCGCCAACCACGCAGTCTACGGAGGGTCCGCAAGTCATCTTCCACCTGATCGATCCACCTTGCTCGCTGCGCACCTCGCCTTCTTGTGCCCGTCGGATCGTTGTCGAGAACCATTTTCACCAGGTTACTGTCCGACATTCTGGCTACGTGCCCGGCCCATCGCAGTCGTCCGATTTTCGCGGTGTGAACGATGGATGGTTCTCCCAACAGCTGATGCAAATCGTGGTTCATTCGCCTCCTCCACGTACCGTCCGCCATCTGCACCCCACCATAGATGGTACGCAGCACTTTCCTTTCGAAAACTTCAAGTGCGCGTTGGTCCTCCACGAGCATCGTCCAGGTCTCGTGTCCGTAGAGGACTACCGGTCTAATTAGCGTTTTGTAGATTGTCAGTTTGGTACGGCGGCGAACTCTATTCGATCGGAGCGTCTTGCGGAGTCCAAAGTACGTACGATTTCCAGCCACTATGCGTCTCCGAATTTCTCTGCTGGTGTCATTTTCGGCAGTCACCAGTGAGCCCAAGTACACAAATTCTTCTACCACCTCGATTTCGTCACCACCGATGCGAACTCGCGGTGGGTGGCTCACATTGTCTTCTCTTGAACCTCTTCCTATCATGTACTTCGTCTTCGACGTGTTGATGACTAGTCCGATCCGCTTAGCTTCCCTCTTCAGTCTGATGTAGGCTTCCTCCATCTTCTCAAAGTTACGTGCCATAATATCTATGTCGTCGGCGAAACCAAATAGCTTATTTATTTATTTATTTATTTATTTCGTCAACCGACGTAGACTAGTACATATACAATATACATGTTTTTCTTTATTTTCTTAATGCTATAAATACGGTATTATAGTGTATAAAAATAAAAATAGTTTGGTTAAGTAGTGTTTAATTTTGCGATTTAATGTAAATTTAGATGTGTAGGTTTCGAATTGTGACAAAATATTTTTTTAGGTTCTGCCGAGACATTGTAAAGTCTATAGTTTCGCAGTGTTGATTATAGATAGCCATCATCTGATTGAGAGGTCCGAATTTTGCATAATTTGTACGGCAGTGATTAATTGTATGTCGATGACGCAGTTGTCGAGATGGTATGTAGAAATTTAATTTCGATAAAATGTTTGTTGAATCAATACGCTGCGAAACTATATCGTTAATAAATGAAACCATTGCAGTTTCACGACGCTCTTTCAAAGATTGGATGTTTATAAGCTTGCAGCGTGCCTCATATGATGGAAGTGGGAATGTTGTCCAACCTAATTTACGAAGAGCAAATAATAGGAATTGTTTTTGTACTGATTCTAATCTTTCTTCGTATGCTATTGAAAATGGAGACCATACAATGCTGCAATATTCCAGTATCGACCTTACATAAGCAATATATAATGTTTTAATTGTGTATGGGTCATGAAAGTTATAGCAGAAACGTTTTATAAAACCCATCATATTATTTGCTTTATGAATAATGGTGTTGTAATGGTCGATGAATGTTAGTTTGGAGTCTAAGATAATTCCTAAATCCCTAACTCTATCGCATTTCTCTACAACCTGGTTTCCTAATGTAATTGAGAGATTTGATGCTGTTCTTTTTCTGCTGAATGATATAAGGTTACATTTTTTTACATTCAGTTGCAATAGGCTTTTATTGCACCATTCGTAGAATGTGCATATTTCGTTCTGGAATATGTTGAGGTCATTTTTATTCCCTATCTCCAAAAAGAGCTTCATGTCATCTGCATAGATTAACACTTTAAGTTTCACCTGTCATAAGACGAGTTTGAACAATCCCATTGAATTCCACCACTTAATTGTATCCTGACAGATACGTATTTCGACCTCAACAGTAAGGCCGTCTTCAGTGTCTTGTACTTGACTCGACTTTAAGTTTGTCAAGAATGAAGGAAATGTCGTTTACATATATTATGAATAATAGAGGCCCCAAATGAGAGCCCTGGGGGACACCGGAAGTGGCTTGAATGGGTTTTGATCTATTGTTGTTAAATTTTATAATCAATCGGCGATCAGTTAAGTAGGATTCAAGCCATTTGAGTAGTCCCGGCTCAATTCCAGTTTTTTTCAATTTGAATAGAAGCATGGGTATATCTATGCGATCAAATGCTTTACTGAAGTCAGTATAAAGAGCTTCTACATGGTTTCCTTTATCCATTGCATTCAGGGTATAGTCAACAAATTCAAGAAGATTAGTTGAACTTGAACGCCCTTTACAGAAGCCATGCTGTGCGTCTGTTATTCGGTTTTTTACTTGTTTGAATAATTTTTCGTTTACTATGGCCTCAAAAAGTTTTGGAATGCAAGAGATAATGGCTATTCCACGATAATTACGTATGTCTGATTTTTTTCCAGATTTGAAAATGGGTATCAAAATGAGTTTTTCCATATATTTGGGAATTTTTCTAATTCAAGTGACGTATTAAATAGACAACATAATGGAGCGATTAATTCCACTGCTAGGGTTTTCATAAATATAGGAGGGATTCCATCAGGACCAGGACCTTTGAAGCATCTAAATTACGTAGGGCCTGCAAAATGTCATGGACATGAAGTTGATTCACTCAATATCATTTGAAAACTCTGAAAAATGCAAAATAGTCGCGGTCACGATCATTTTCAGAAAATGTAGAATAGGTTTCCTGGAAAATCTGCAAAAAGATTACAGTTCTTTTCCGAGCTATCCCCCGCGTTTTCGTCTAGATGCATAATTGATGGAAAGTTATTAGATTTCAGTTTTGTTTTTACGTAATTAAAGAAGTTCTTTGGACAGGACTTTATTTCGCTCTCAGTTTTTGAATTGTAATCTTCCAATGCGTTACTGATAGCGTAATTCAATTGATCGCATACGTCCAAGTAATATACTAAATTTTCATTACTGTTATGACTTTTGTAAATTTTGTGTGCTTTTTGCTTGCGATTTCTTAAATTCTTGATTTGCCGGTTATACCAAATTGGTTCTTTATTATTGTTATGACGTCGTTTTCGTTTTAGTGGAGTTTCTTGCGAGATTATGTCAGATAATAATCTGTAAAAAGTGTTAACAGATGCTTCGACATTTTCTTCATTTCTTAAAACTATTTGCCAGTTTACACTACTTAACCTACCTCGAATATTTTCATAGTTCGCTAAATTGTATTCAAAGACATCCTCATACTCACAATCGTTGGGTCTTTGTTGTTCATGAATGAATAACGAGTATTCGATTGCAGTGTGGAACGCTTCATTTTTCCACAATGGATTGATAGATTCTGTTACACAGAAATCTTCATAGATATTTGTCAGCAAGAGGTCCAAATAGCAATTTTGATTATTTTTATATGATTAATTTGGTTTAATCCTAAACTTGCAGACTTGTCAAAAATTAATTGCAAAGTTTCGTTATCCCCAACGACTGGCAGTAGGATACATTCGTTTTCTGAGTCTAGAATAAAGTCAGCATTACGTTGGTTAAAGTCCCCATAGATGTGAACTTTAACCTCCGGTGGATGTTCTGATAGTATTTGTTCAGCGCACTCAAAAAAAGATTCATAGTTGTGCTTACAAGCACGATTAGGTGGGAAATATACCGATGCGAATATATGCATTTCTCCAGCTATTTGGGTTTTTACCCAGACATGCTCAAATTCATTGAATTTATTTGTTGTGATGGTTTCTGAATTAAAGTTTGCTGAAATAGCTATTAGAACACCACCACCGGACTTTTTCTGAGACGTTAGAAAACTCCTGTCATCTCTAAATACATTAAAGTTACTTCCAAAAATTTCTTCACTCCTAACGCTTTCATCCCAGCTTGTTTCAGTTGCCAGAATAATCGAAAAGGATGAGCTTAATAAATTTTTAAATATATCCTTCATTTTGGCTGGGCTTTTCATTCGATTGAAATTCTGACAATAAATTAGAACTTCTGTCGAATTCTGTTTCTGCGAAGAAGTTTTTGGAAGTATGACGGTCGACGAAATATTTACCTCTTCTGATGTTTCATGTAGCGTGTTATCTTCACTTGTTAATGTTACTTCCGGAGGGTGCTGGACGGACTTATTGAAAATTGTACTCAAGATCTCTACCATGGAGAATAATTTCAAGAACTTTGAATGGGAATCAGAATGACTAAATCGACTAGCAAATTGATTGATGTTTACAATAGCGGAATTTTATCTTGTACTTCTGCATAACAAAACTCTAATTTTAGGAACTATGCGTGTGCGCACACTTCCCTACTAGTACAGTAGCCGTTCGATAACTGCAAAATGTTAACTTTTCAGTTGACGAATGCCGTTCAATAACTGCAACGCATTCTAGACGTCAAACGGTTGTCCATCGACGTCAGTCGCAATAGGCCTTTTCACGAGACGTTTAAAAACAGCTGATTCTATTGTCAATTGACAGTTCTTCTATGAAAGTGACAGATTCGGACTTGCGGGCCTGTTCAGCGGTTGTAAACAAGTGCAGTCTCGGCAGTGTCACAAGAAAAGGCTTATAAAAGTGCATCTAAATGTGCAGCGCAATGCAGCTGTCATTGAGTTTGACACCAGTTTGAAGTCCCCATCTGCAGAGGATAAAGACATTGTTGCGTTCCATTTTATTTGCAACAAACATGGAGAGGTAATTGTTGTGAACTTTTCAAACTGCGATAACTTGTTTATTTCAGAAGTAAAACGCAAATCATGTCAATAGATGGTTAAGTTTATGTCTAATCTATGATAACTGATACTAATTTAACCAAAAACATCATCGGAAACCGACTATTTCTCAAAATGCGTGGCAGGCGATAATTGTCCTATTCTGTTGCAGTTTGGGACAAACGCTTATTGCGAGTTGAGTTTGTCCCAACATTTACAAGAGAGGATAATGTCGTTGTCATTGGCAATGTTGTTATTTTACATTCCTTGCTGGTCACAAATGTGTTGCAGTGGCCTGTGTGAAACATACGTGCTACTAGGGATATCGGCGATTGTCGAAGATTGGCGAACGCTCTACGAAGTTGATGGGGTCTCGGCGGTTGCCGACGGTAGAAACGGCTGTGAACCGGCTAATAGACACTGAGGCTGAGCCTCGTCGGCAGATGAAAATTCGATTTTTAGCACACCAGACGACGGCGGGTGGGTGAGCCCTCCTTAGCCGTGCGGTAAGACGCGCGGCTACAAAGCACGACCATGCTGAGGGTGGCTGGGTTCGATTCCCGGTGCCGGTCCAGGCAATTTTCGGATTGGAAATTGTCTCGACTTCCCTGGGCATAAAAGTATCATCGTGCTAGCCTCATGATATACGAATGCAAAAATGGCAACTTGGCTTAGAAACCTCGCAGTTAATAACTGTGGAAGTGCTTAATGAACACTAAGCTGCGAGGCGGCTCTGTCCCAGTGTGGGTATGTATGTAATGTCAATAAGAAGAAGAAGAAGACGACGGCGTCTTTTGATCAGCGAATCTTATTCGCGGCACCAAGTTTCTGCTTTTCTTCGCACTTATTACTTCAACGGCCAAATTACAAGTGGCTTGGTCTTTCTTTTTAAATCTATAGGAAAATTTCTATATAGAAGGTGGCCTTTTGTGCCATATTGTAAGTCACTGATAAGGCAAATCAGTTGACTTTATGGTAATGAGGTGATGAGAATCAAATAGAATTAGAATCAAAAGTAAACAAACGGTTCGCGAATCTGTTCTTCAGTCAAGATTCGGACCAGATGAGGCACAGAATAACGCACGTAACTCCTGGCTTCATATTTGCTTATGATGCTGTGAGTTTTGCTACCAGCATCACAAAATGTTACAATTTGCAAATGAAAATAAAATTCTTAGTAGGGGAAAAGATGGCTTTGGCAGGTTTTGTTCTATTATTGGCAGGGGGTTTTGTCAACCAAATTTTATGAAATTTGGCCATCTTTGATATGTAAAGAATGTTTAGGCCAAATTTGAGTATAATCAGTCATAAAAAACCCCCTGACAATAATAGAACAAAACCTGCCAAAGCCGTCATTCCCCCTACGTAATACTCAAACTAAACATTATGGTCATAGCTAAGAGGCAAATCGAAAAGTTTCCCAGATTTCGAAGGAGGAGAAGATTCGTTTGGCCGAAAGTCATTTGACCGAATAAAACGTAAGGCCGAAAAACATCCAGTCGAATTCCATTTGGCCGAATTTAACGTTTGGCCGAAACGGTTATTGGGCCGAAAACGGTTTGACAGAACAGGTCATATCGAGATGTGATGTGTCCTACTAGTCAGTCTCATAGTGAGAAATGAGAATAAAATATTATTATTCGGAAGATGAAAAGTAAAAAGTGAGACATATCACTTCTCAGTTATTATATTTTACTTCTCACTGTCAAAATTTAGAATGGTGAGGTGAAAAGTAAAAAAATAGTAATACGCAGTTAGAAATGAAAAGTTTTTCATTCTTTGTTTCTCACTTCTTACTCTGAAAAGTGAGAATGAGAAGTGGGAAATGAAAAATGAAAATGAAGAATGAATGAATTATGTATACAGACTAAGAAAACGCTCCCGACCTTGCACGAGCTTGTTTTTCTCCCCAACTGTCAATCATTGATTTGCTTGCAACATTGCATTCTAGATCGATTTCACTGCGAGTTTTATGATTTTCCCATCAGGTTTCTAATTATACTTTGGATAGCAACTTGAGTGATCATCGATACATTCTCACATTGGACCAAACTAAAATCAGCAGATCTTCTCAATCTTTTACAAAAGTTACCACGAACTTAAAGTTACGAACGACTGGATGAACTGTTCCACACGTTCCTATCATATATTAGCAATCACTGAGAAATACATGCATCATCCTCATTTGCAATCGAACAGTAGGATAATTGAAATTAAAGTTAAAAATTACTGCTGTCCCTGGGTTCAACCTGGAAATATGGGAACTGAGTCGTGTTTCCAACAAATTGTATCAGCGATGGAAACGCAATCGGCAAGATCAACCTTTAAAAAATATGTTGGACCGTGCAAATAAAAATCTAGCGAATTGTAAGAAACGTGCCAAAGCAGCCTACTATCGGAGAATCTTATCCACTGGTAACCCTAAAGTTCTGTGGTCAAGAATCAACGAGTTGATTGTGAATAAAGCTAATAAGTTTGAATCAATTACACTTATAGCTAACGGTGATGAACTAATAGATCCGGCAAGAGTTGGCGATGCTTTCAATGACTTTTTTTCATCGGTTGGTGAAAATCTAGCTAGCACTCCGAAAGCCGATGGCAACGTTAATAGGTTCAGCACTATAACGAATTGTAATTCTTCCTTTTTCCTGGGACCTACCTACCTCAGAAATCGAGGTCTTGTCGATGTCAGGTTTGAAACAACATCCGTCACTTCTGTCCTCTATATTAGCAGCTTGCATCAACGATAGCATATGAGTGACCGATTATCCTGCATGCCTTAAGCGATCGTTAGTATATCCCGTATTCAAAGGGGGTGATACAAATTACAGACCCATCTCAGTTTTACTTACATTAAACAAGGTCTTCGAGAAGGTACTCTGTAATCGACTCAACAACTTCTTCGAGTACACTGGAATGATGTGCAAACACCAGTTTGGAGCTTCCACCGAGATCGCAGTTTTGGAGTTAGTTGATGAAATCGCGTGTTCTATGGACCAGAAAAATTGTAGTAGGAGTTCAATCAAAGTTAATTGCCTATTACCGGGGATTAAACCACCCGACTTGGACGTTAATTTACAATGTTATGTCGGTCGTCAAGCTCAGACCCGACCGCATTGTGTAGGCAAGAGCACGCAGCTCAGGTTCAGTTCAATCGAAGTTAATTGCCTATTGCCTATAAATGTTTCCCAACACTGGAAGTTCATTTTATTCGCATACCCGTAAAGCTAGAGAAATTACCATCGACCATGACTTCAACGATCAATTTGAATTTGATTGATTGCGCATTTCACAACTAGAGGTGCTAGTGTCGTAATCCTTCAAAATTGACATTTCACTCCAGCATGCTAACAGCAGCATAACATGCTCGCAAGATGGTGGTAGAGGAGTTGAGCGATGAATTTTTCAGAAAAATGTTCAAGCTGTTACGTCTGTTTGTTTGTGGCTTTACATTGTCAGCAATATGCAAATACTGACCCACACGGACAGATAAATCAACCCAAACTTTGAGTTCAATATACGCACTATTGAGAATATCGCAGAAAAAATTTACCCAAATTTGGGTAGTTTTCCCTTTCTTTCCCATGATTGCTATCAAAACTAGAGCAAGATGCCAACACCTCACCGAGGTTGCTCAGCCCAATAACCCAAATTTGAGTAAATTCAATATTCTCTATTTTGGGTTGATCAAGGTCCGCTTTGGATAAATTAAACTCAGCTTTGGGTAAATTGTTTACATGGGATTAAAGGCAATCTACCTAGTGCCAGAAAAGTCATTTTACTCAAATTTGGGTTATTGGCCCAAACCACGGTTTTGAGTGCAAACAACCCACTTTTGGGTAGTTTTGGTTTTCAGTGCAACGAATCTTAGGCCGCCCCGTAGGTTAGTGTTCGCTCAACACTTCCACATTCGAAATGTCACTAGATGGCAGCATCACCTTATTTACGTAGTGTAAACCAACGCCATTGCTTGGTGCGATTGACTTCGTATGTCGGGCAGCCTGCGTTGGTGGCGCTGAGGAGCTTTACACACGTTTTCATCAACATTTTATATGAGCCTCCATGCGATTTTACATTCGTATATCATGAGGCAAACACGAAGATACTTTTATGTCCAGGGAAGTCGAGAAAATGTCCATCCCAAAAATTTCGTGACCGGACCGGGAATCGAACCCACCCACCTTCAGTATGATCTTGCTTTGTAGCCGCGCATTTTACCACACAGCTAAGGAAGACCCAACGAATACCTTCCCCAATATCCAACTCCGTGGTGCTTATATATGAGGGTGTCGCTGAGTCGGGGGCCTCTCGTTATGTAAGTACTTCATCAACTATTCCTTCCCCTACAAAGTTACAGATAAGATGGGTGTGGCCAGGAATAGTAATCCGCATAGTAATCCCTGGATTCCTAATAGCGATCTAGATAAGAAACATGACTATATGCTATGCTGGAAGTTTATTTCTTCGCAAAACCATAGATCATTATTGATTTACATTCGTTTTGAAGCATTGCAGTAATTTTTGAACAGGATGTTTAAATTTTGATTATTTTAAAGAAAAAACTATATTTTATTTAAAATTCTGGAACGCGATGAATGATCGGGCTAATTTTATAATACCGTAAATTTGGACCGCATTCTGGGTCGAATTCAACCTGTTGTCATGAAATACGATAAAGCTGTTACAAATATGTAATTCAAATTATGTCCGAGTCTCTCTTAATTATATACTGGTCTCCGAAAGGTCAAGAGGGGAGGACAATAAATTTTTTTATTTAAATGAAAAAAAAACATAAATTCCTCGGATTTGTTAAAAAATGTTTTTAAAATCATTATCCAAATTTTATTTTGTTGCCCCTCAAAATATTATTTTTGGGGGAAAAAACGAGAGGGGGAAACATAATTGTTTTCAATATTTGTATCGGCCTAATGATAAGTAACAACAAGTGTGTCTCTGTACCTTGTAAACCTTCTATCAAAAGTTCGGTTTCAGAGTGATGCCTTTACGTACTTAATGTACGAGAAGGGCAAAACGTAGCTAATTCGAATTAGAGTGAAAATTAATTTTGAAATCTAGAAATTTTAATATAACAAACGAATCCAATGAGAAATCTTATAAGGGAACTGCTCCTTGAACTCACACCATATACCCAAATCAATAACATTCGAAAACAGGTGCACAAATTGGTTTATTTCTAATTTTTGTGATTTTTTTCGGCAGTTGGTCGGATAACAACAAAACACGACACAAATTGAGTCTAAATTGCCTGTTTTGCGAATGTTATTGATATAGGAGCATGTTAATAATAATGGAACAGATACCCTATATGGTATGGTTAATGATTTAATGCCATCAAGAGAATCACTCATAAATAATCTGAAAAAAATATGAATCCTACTAATAAACTAGAAACTGCATTAACTCAAAACTGCCCAAAAACATTCTGAAAATAATATTTGGTTACCTCATCATGCAGAAAATCTTTCAGTTCAATGAATAAAAATACTAATATTATATATAGAACAGCACAACCCGGCAGAAAAAAAATTCCAATCATGCTAGCGCACAGCAAACAGCGCCAAGGATCCACTTGTGCCGTTTAGCCGAAGCTAAGTACATAAGGCGGTAAAACGGAATGAGCGCAGCGAACGGAACGGATGAAGATGATGTGCAGTTTTAAGACACCATCTCCAGTTTCCCCAATCCAGCCAAGAGCCGGGCATTGGGCGGAGCTTTGGTATTATGGTGTGGTGTTATTGCGCGAAAGAGACAGCAGCGCTTATCACGTGTTGCGGTGGGGCCGCGTAGACACGGCAGGCAGGGAGCAACACAAGTAACAAGAGAATAAGCGGCGATCAAATCTCGCGGTGGGGAATGAGACGCCCTTCCGCGTGGGGATTTCGTGAGAAACGCTAATTCAATTCAACTGATATGGTTCGAATCTTCTGCCGTTAGGTTGGAATGATTCATTTTTCACGCTATATTAATGGCAGGAGTGATTGATGGACGGTAATATTTGCTGTTGCAATTGGACCGTTAATTGTAGATAAAAACGCTAAATTTAATATAAGAATACAAAAAATCCTTATTTGAGTGAATAAAGAATGACTTAAAACTTTCTGATAGTTACGGTTATTATTGAATCGCTATTAACAATAACAAACAGAATTCTATCTCTACGCGATTTTTCCAAGGGTTGAGTTCAAGAAACGAAAATAAACTCACGAAACTAGTCTTGAACGAATGCTGTCTTTTGCTTTAGCTTCTATTTTTTGACTAAGGAGTTCATAGAACTAGTTCTTAAATGATAGATCGTACAACTAGTTGAAAAAAGATGATTCTTTTCTTCAGCCCAAGTTGTACGCTTATCCAAAGAGGCATACCGAGTTGGATGAATACAACGAGTGCTGAAAAAATCGCTATATTATGCAATGACGAAAAACAGACTTTAATTCAATACATCTGGACCACAATGATCCAAATGATCATTCTTTCGAAATAGCTCGACAAACCAATATAAACTAACATTATTTTATGTAATTACAGCCTGTTTTCTATCGGACGCAGAACGATCAGAACGATCGAGTGATTATCGGAATGCTTGGTTCTGCTTTGTGCGGGTGAATTATAATTATTTGATCACTTACCAACTTCCTATTAGAGAGTCCATCTCACGATATCCCGGGACATAAAAAACTGGGATTTACGGAATCTCTGACAGCTTCCAATATATTGGTAGCTAAAGAGCGACAGAAAGCGGTACTGGTTAAGATGAACATGGGCACGCGGATCAGAAAAGCAAAGGCAGCATTTGCGAGTCTAAACAATTTCTGAAAAATCTGACAGATAAGTGAACTTACCAAAATGCGGATTTTTAATTCTCGCTTAACTTTTCAAAAGGACCTAAGTAAAATTTTTTCATGAATTAATTTGAATAGCGCAATCAACAGAAAAACATGAAAGCTTTCGATTGCAGTACTCAAATTAATTCATGAAAACAATGTTACTTAGGTCCTTTTGAAAAGTTAAGCGAGAATTCTTACATGAAACTGTGCTGTTATACGCTAGTGAAACATTGTGTGTGTCAGTGGAAAACACTCAACGATTGTAGGTGTTAATCAACAGATTCCTGCGGTACATAATTCGTGCCTGCTGGCCTCACAACTGAATCTCGAAAAATGAGCTCCATAGCCGCTGTCATCAGAGACCGATAGCAACTGAAATTCGGGAACGGAAGTGGGGCTAGGTTGGCCACACCTTACTTATGGGTAAATGAAATCTGTAAACAAGTAATTAACTGGAACCCAGCTGGACATCGCAGCATAGTCAGACCCAGAGACTCTTGGTGACGTAGCATCCAGAAGTAAATTTAAAAAGTCGACTGAAATCTAAGCAACAGGTTAAGGCGATAGCTAGACATCGCCCAGGTTGGAGATCTTTTAAGTTGGCTCTTTGCAAACACCTAATTTTTTACCGGGATCTCAGCAATTTATTCAACTTTTACCGAGATTTGCACAGCCAAGCCCTAGCATACATGTTTTCGCCGGGATGTTGTCAAAGTTGCTGAAATCAGCAAATAATTTGTCGGAAATCAGCTAACAAACGCAATTTTTGCTGGGCGCTCACTTTTGACGTAGGACTTACGTCTTTCTTTACTATACTAGTTGTCATTCAAATTTTTGGAAATCGGAATTTGGAAATCAAGCTGAAAGGGAAGATTTCGAACATTACTAGCGTCTTTATCTTTCGATGGATGTTGAAGATTTATGTATCGGTCGACACGGACACTCTTCAGCAATTCGCCAATTTCATTGAAACTTAAGATTATTAACAAAATTTCAATTCTTGTCAAAGCCAGTAAAAATTTCAGATGTTACCAATCCCCTTCACATTCCTAACACGGACATCAGAATGGTGGAATGAAATGGAACATTTTTCATTGTATTTAAAAGATGCAGTGCCTGCCGTGCGCGAATAAGAGGGAAAAGTCTGTGATATAAGCGCGGACTTGACTTGACCTTTAAATATACTTCTTCGTCAGCCAAAGCGTCATCATCATCGACGCGTTCGTGATGGGCTTCTTCTTTTTTACTCTTGTTGCTCGCTGCTGGCGTCTACTTCCTAACGGGACTTTTTGGTACAGGCCAACAAGCCTGGCAAGCGAACTAAGAATTGCAGTTCAAGTGGGAAGTGCGTGTTCTTTTCTGAGACAACATTATTGTTAGTAATAGGAGGACTGACTCACCCGCAGTTGACTCGGGGTTAGTAGCATGGGACATGTGATTTCGGGTGATAAAATTTAGGATTGGTAACTTGAAATGGTTCAATCAAAGTTAATTACCTATTTCCGGGGATTAAACCACCCGACTTGGACATTAGTTTACAATGTTGTGAAAACTCATATGTGAATATGTACATTATGTGGAAGATATTGATTTGGAAAATGTATTGGAGGTAACCAATTTCCCCTCGATGGGACTCGAACCCATGACCCTACAGTACGCTAGACTGGTGCTTTAACCAACTAAGCTACGAAGGACCTCCGTTGGCCTTCGCAACTTAGCGGCTACTGAATGAGCTCGAGATTCCCAAATTGGACGCGTAGTCAAATCACTGGCAATCCATTTCTCAAGCCAACACTTCTACCTTTGTATAGTACACTTTCACAATTCTCACGCTCCTCTAATTTATTGGTATATTTATGTTTAATTTTTTACATCACTATCATTATTTATGCACCTTTACTTGTTTTCCTACTTCACTTCTTTGTTTGTTATGGCGTTATGACTTTATCCGGAAATTATAAAAGTATTATATATAGTAAATTTAATTTATTATTTGTATTAAATCGGCAAGTTTTGATCGGTTGGTATGCATATACGTACACAAACACTCATATATACACAGCTCAATATTGCATTAACTTCTTCATACCCATTGTGAACATGTTCCCATCTCGTTATTAACTCTATCTTCTACCTAGGTTCTTCTGTTGGGGCCCTCCTTAGCCGTGCGGTAAGATGCGCGGCTACAAAGCAAGACCATGCTGAGGGTGGCTGGGTTCGATTCCCGGTGCCGGTCTAGACAATTTTCGGATTGGAAATTGTCTCGACTTCCTTGGGCATACAAGTATCATCGTGTTAGCCTCATGATATACGAATGCAGAAATGGTAACTTGGCTTAGAAACCTCGCAGTTAATAACTGTGGAAGTGCTAATTGAACACTAAGCTGCGAGGCGGCAATGTCCCAGTGGGGGATGTAATGCCAATGAAGAAGAAGAAGAAGGTTCTTCTGTCACTATGTCAACACCACCAATACCGATGCATTAACCTTTTTACTGTCACTTGCATAACCATATAACATCACCATTATCATATCAACAACCATCATTTTCACAATTTCATCGAGATCAGCAATCATCACCACTATCCCTACTACAATGTTGACGCAAACAAAAACCAGTCAGTCATTTTTTCCTAAATTTCCATTTCCATCAAACAAATGAAGCTTAAAAAGTTCGTTCAAAAATTAATTAATTATCTATCGCAAGAGTCAGTTCAGTTTTATGTAGATATGATGACAAGAAGAGAAAACTCGAATAGAAATACATTTTGAAACAATAATAATGCACTAGATTTTGATAAATATGACTCGTTTAAAATTTATTTTGGATTCTATTTAGTCTATTTACCGGCCCACAGTTCAGAACCGTGCGCCTAGCAATCATCAAAAATTCTCAACTTAAAATTTTAAATAGGGGGAAAGACGGCTTTGGCAGCCCGCATAATCATGAACCATAAGTGGATTATTTCTCAGAACGTTTATGAATATAAACAACATTACCGCTACTGATCTGATTGTTGTTCATATTAATGATACACTAACCTCACCATAAATCGTAATCACTGTATGATATGCTGTGATTGGCAAATCGACCATACGGGTAATGGGCGGTTAAGTATAATTACAATATAAAAAGGGACATTTTTCAGTACATTATTTTTCTAACATGGCATGTGGTATGGTCCAGTTATAATCCGTGTTTTGAATGAGAACAATATGGGATGTAGTATATAAACAGTAGAATGATATGAGAGAAAAATGGCACACCGTATCCCTTATCTTTCACTAGAAAGAAAGCAAATGAAAATTTCTCCCACGAAAAATAAAAAACAAGCGTTTGTTACATTTTCATTATTTATTTGTTTTCCTTCGTTTTCCTTAAATAAAATTTATGGGCAAGATAGTCAGTTTGTCTTTGTTTGGGCGTCCGGGAAGCTGCATCCGAAAGAATATTATTCTGACCTGAAAATACGCAGGAAGAAAACCGCGAGATTATAAATATGCACACACAACACGTTTTCCTAGACGAAAAATCTCGGAAAAGACTGTCTATCCCGCAAAACGGATGGCACACTTTGTGCGGAATTTACCGTCTTTTTCACCTTTTTTGGGATTTTCCCCGTGAACATGCAGAGTATATTCTATCAAATTGATGAAATACTTACCAATATCACGCCTCAATGAAATTGTTTTGCAGCTAAGCGGACTTTGCTTCCACATTTTTCCGCCAAGAACACTGCTGAGAACTGTGGGAATTTTTTATTATTCAAAAATGAATGAATGAATTACGCATTTCATTACTTACCCTTGATTTCCAGTACAAGATATAATTGGAAAAAGCACAAAAGTGATTCTGGTTTCACCGAACCAGTTGTTTATTTTTACAAACAAAACCAATGGCAGCTACACGGGAAAATAATTCTGCGATCTGTTGAAAATCATTGCAGAACTTTTACGTTTATTATGTTTTTATCATTGGAAGATATAATTCTTAATTTCGATTCCACACGGCAAGGAAACTAGACTAGATTTAGAAGATACATAATTATTTAATAGACATATTTCATATGGTTGATATATCATTTATGGGTCATTTATAGTATATTATCGTTTTCTCTCGAAATAACGGAAGATAACGTATATAAAATAAACAACAAACTATGACATTATTGCATACAGTATTGTCGATGAAACATGCTGTATAGTATTGATTATATGAATAAATATAGTAACATTGTAAATCTATGATTACACAATTAGTAACAGTATTCCTTAATGCAGGTGAATAGTAACAAGAATACTGCAGATGGTTTTTAATTATGCGGGAGGTTTTGTTTTATTATTGGCAGGGGGGTTTTTGTCGACCAAATTTTATGAAATTTGGCCACAATATTCTTTGATATGCAAAGAATGTTTAGGCCAAATTTGAGCCTATTCAGTCATAAAAAACCCCCTGCCAATAATAGAACAAAACCTGCCAAAGCCGTCATTCCCCCTACTACATATTTTAAAGCTCTTTTCAAGATACTGTCGCTATGGGCCTGTACACCCAACCAGGGGATGGAAGATTTTAATACAGTTTTGCATAAGAACCTTACAGAAACTGTATAATAATTGGGCATATACAATTCTGTAGATTTGTATTATTTTAATACAATATTTGCATAAAAAGCTTACAGAATTGTATATGCCCAGATTCTATACAATAATTGTCAGATTTGTTTTTTTGGGTGTAGGTCCTCAACAACATCGAAATCGCCTCCAAATAAGATTCAATAGGTTTACAAACATTTCTTGAGCTTCGAATTGTTGATAGTCTTATAGCGGATCTTTATTTCTATGGATCTATTGTCAATTTAGTCATTATTTTGACTGACTGGGGTTTAATCACCGTGGAAACTTATTTGTTGTTTTAATTGGCTTTTTTCGGTGACAATTAACCCTTATGCGGCCAACAAAAAAAACACACGTGGATGGCCGACAGGGTACCCGTGTTCCCATAAATTGATATTCTCATAACTTCAACAATATTCAACCGATTTGGATAATTTTGACAGTTTTGGAAACAGAAACTCATATACTTTTTGCCCATTGTCAAGGGTTACAGCTTATGCCCATGGTTATACAAGAAATCTTTGAAGTAAGGCTTAAGAGTCTACACGCGTAACCAAAGGCCATTCATCCAGTTTCAAATATGCTACAAGCTCTTTGCGCTTCTTAGAATTGAAGGTGTTCACAATATTCGCTTCGGGTAATGCAAAAATCCCTGAAATGAAGTCTTAGTCATCCGAGAAATCTCTGGAATAAAGCCTAAAGATCTACTCGCGTAACCAAAGGCCTATTATGCAAATTCAAACACGGTACATGCTCTTTGTGGTACTTAGCATAGAATGCGTTCACAGTATATGTTCCGAGTCATCCAATAAATCTCTGGAGTAAGGCCTGGACTTGTCTCAAAAGTGGTACATGCTTTTTGCGCATCTTGAAATCAAATGTGATCACTACATATGTTCTGCGCTATCGAAGAAATCTCTCGGATAAGTCCTCTGGCGCCTTCATTGCATATGTTCATGGTCATCCAAGAAAACCCTGGAAAAGGCCTTCAGGTCTACACGCGTAACCAGAGATCTTTTAGATTGTTTCAAAAGTGGTGCATGCCCTTTGTGGTACATAGAAAAGAGCGCTTTCATTGCATATGTTGATGGTCATCCAAGAAAATCCTGGAAAAGGCCTTAAGATCTACACGCATAACCAGAGATCTTTTAGATTGTTTCAAAACTGGTACATGCCCTTTGTGGTACATAGAATAGAACGCCTTTATTGCATATGTTCATGGTCATCCAAGAAAACCCTGGAAAAGGCCTTAAGATCTACACGCGTAACTAAAGATCTTTCAGATTTTTTCAAAAGTTTTACATGCCCTTTGTGGTACATAGAATAGATTGCGTCCATTGCATAGGTTCATGGTCATCCAAGAAAACCCTGGAATAGGACTTTAAATCTGCATGGGTACCCAGAGATCTTTTGGCTTGTTTCAAAAGTGGTACATGCCCTTTGTGGTATATAGAATAGAATACGTCCATTGCATATGTTTATGGTCTTCCAAGAAAATGCTAAAATAGGCCTCAGGATCTTCACACGTAACCTTTCAGATTGTTTCAAAAGTGGCATATGCCCTTTGTGGTACATAGAATATACCGCTTTCATTGCATATGTTCATGGGTATCCAAGAGAACACTTGAACAATCAGCAATAACTTCACGCGTAATCAGAGTTCTTTCGGCCTATTTGAATAGTTATACATGCCTTTTATGGTACGTATAATAGAATGCACCAATGTTCATGGTCATCAAAGAAAACCCTGAAGTAAGGCATTAGGATCTACACCAGAGATATATCAGCCTGTTTTAAATTTGGTACATGCCTTTGGGGCCCATGAATAAAATGCGTTCATGGCATATGCTAATGGTCATCCTAGAAATTTATGGAGTAAGACTTCTAGACTTACACGAATATCTAGAGGGTCTTTAAGGTCACTCCTTACGGAATCCAAGTTTCAAAGTGCTCGCTACGACGCAGCAAAGCTAAATCAACAAACATGACAGTTGTGCGCCGCCTCCGTATCGATTGGTGTGCCCCCGAAAACGCGAGCACTTTGAAACTTGGATTCCGTGAGGAGTGTCCTTAATTCAATTTTAATATGGTACATGATCTTTGCGATATTAGCCCGTTTTTTCCCTCACGTTCTCGGCGTGAAGTTGTATCGTTCCAATTTATTTACATTTTGCATTTCCAAAGCATAGACAACTTCATATTAGTGATATCAATGAAGTTTGTATACTACCTGGAACCAACAACAACAAGACAACAATAACTACTTGGAATGCTAATATATCAAGATGAGGTTTCACATCTTGTTTATTCTTCAATAACTGCCCAGAGCTAATGACAACAACTTGAACTACTTGAAATGCAAACATATACCAATAGCCTTCCGTTCGTGGGTTGATCTACAGATCATTCCTATATGGAGTTCTTAGACTACCTAGTACCATGGCAAAACAAAAACTACAGCAGACGTTCGATAACTGCAAGTCATTTAACTGCAATTCGATAGTTGCAACAGTTTTACAGTTATCGGACCGCTAAACTTCAAACCGATGTCAGACTCAATGACAACTGCATTGCGCTGCACATTTAGATTCACTTTTCTTGCATTTGACGTCGATTGACAACCGTTTGACGTCTAGAGTGCGTTGCAGTTATCGAACGGCATTCGATAACTGAAAAGTAAACATTTTGCAGTTATCGAACGGCTACTGTACTAGGAATGCGTATATTCACTCAGATGAGGTTGACCCGATTTTGTCACACCCAGATTTTGTCTACCCCTGATTTTGCCTAACCCAATTTTTTCGACAAAAAAATACGGATTCCATTCACGTATTTTGCCTTGCCTTCATTACGGAGCCCACGACAATGAAAATAACTACTTAAAATACACACATATACCACAATCAAACAATAATATTGTGAAAAAAGTGTATTTTGTGTGAATTATTGTTTGATTGTGAAAATTGTGATAAATGTGATTTTAGGCGTCTGATGATGGCTGAAGCGTAGTAAGCCGAAACGCGTAACGCTAAATTGCTGTTTTGATTTAATTGTCACCGAAAAAAGCCAATTAAAACAACAAATAGTCATTATTTTGTCGAATGTTTCGTACTGTGTCATTTCGCTTACCACGTTTAATTCGCTTATTACTCTGTCTCTCTTAGTTATCTCATGTTTCCTACGTTATTCAGTTTAATTCTATACTAATCTACGTGTCTCTATTGCTAAAGGTCACCTCCTCTCAGACGAGTATCCTAGTTCAAGCGTATAAATAAGCTCCGCTTAAGAGATAAGCGAAGGTGAAGAAATGGTCTCTGAGTTGTCTAATCGTCTCAAAGCCTTACACGCAAGCGTAGCATAACTGTAATTGTATGTGTCGTGGTCAGCTATAGGATTCACTTTTTGGTGGCAAAGTACAGCTTCATCACGCCTATTCCAAATCTATTAGAAAACAAATTATCGAGAATGAAGCCAATGTAAGATTGTTTGCATACCATCGTTTTAATTTGTGGTATTTTCAATTATGGCTCGTTAAAGTTAGACATAACAAAATAAAAAGGTGCCACGTTCCTAGTTTTGATAAAACTTCTACTCAGTAAATCCAGGAGTCAATTCCCTATTAATGTCTTGATGATATTTTCTACTAATTAATTCCTACCTAGCTATGTTTAAGCGTGGACTCATCATCATCAGAGAACGCCTCAAAAAAGTATTGTCGCAGAGAAGAGATCTCACATCATTATCACTAATGAAAAAGACCTCTGCCTGTCTGCACCACCATTCAAGGTTCCAAGATACGATGTCCGTTGAATCACATGCACATGCGTAAAATCAATGCACCAATGCCAGATTATATGTGACGCGGCACTAAACAAAATAGTCAACATGTGATACCACCACGACAGGATATGTCTTTAATTGCCATATCAGTGTTAATGGCGTAAGCCCACCCATCGCGGCAAGGTAACATATCCGACGGGAGGGAAAAAAAATGAACTACTGTAATTGCCTTAAATTTTTAAAACGGTCTCTACTGATATTGAAATCAAACGTGGGTATATCGTCGAGCATACACAAAAAATCTAACGGGTGATTTTGTCCAAACACAGTGCGATGCCGATTTATATAAAATAAGGTACGTTGACGGGAACGACGTGCTGAAACATAGAAGTTCGCCTGACGTATAAGATCTGGACAGTCTATCCGGTTGTCAATTATATCGAAGGCGAACATCCTTTGAGGGAAAGATGGACTTTAGCGTAAGGTCTCAAGCTTTATTAACTGACATCGGTTTTCAAAGAAGGGGGGGGAATGAAGTGGATCGTCCAATGGTAAACTACGTAACGCGAAATGTACAAAAGAACGTTGTACTTTTCTGATTCGAGATGCATGGCATTCCTGGTAAGGGGCCCATACTTGGACGACGTATTCAAGAAGGCGGCGGATAAGCGCACAGTACAGTATTTTCAAAGCGCATACATCGCGAAACTACAGTGCATTACGGCGGTATATTTTCATATTACGTCTCACTGCTCATTTCGCGCTTCTCCCTTTTAACAGTGAGAAGAAAAAAATTAAGAGTGAGAAGTGAGACGCCTCTCTTCTTATTCCCAATTTCTCACTTTTCAAATGACCTATTCGACCAAATGTCTTATTCGGCCAAACGTCTTTTTCGGCCAAATGACCCTATCGGCCTAATGGCCCTGTCGGCCAAATGACCATTTCGGTCAAACAACCCTTTGGTCCGAATGACCCTTTCGGCCAAACGACCCTTCCGGCCAAATTATCCTTCGGCCATAACAGTATATACAGCCAAACAACTTTCGGCCTAGTGGCATTCGGCTAAATGGCTTTCGACCGAATGGGTTTTGGCCAAACGACACTTCCCCGGAATTAATATATGTGGCGATTTCGCTGGTCATCAGACTGCATCGCCGATAAACACTTCACTTATAATTATTGCTAATCATTTAGCTCGGCTAACTTCTGCTAATTTTCAGGTGGGTGTGCGCATAGAAAAACTTCATTATTGGTTGAAAATGACTCATAGCCATTTTCCCGAACTAATGGTACAAATGTCTAGTATTATTTCAAAGAATACTGGATTGTCACTTTCAAGGTACGGAAAAACAAATGAAACAATTAAATCATGATTTGTATGTTAAATTGGGATTTCGGATTCACCAGTAGCCGCTAGACTGCACCTATGGGATAAAATGTATCAACTCATATAATCTTTCCTAGTGCATTTATGAGTGGTTATAATCCTTACAATTCAATATTAGACATTCATTATCAACCATTAGACATTCAGTGCAAAGATTGAGAAAAATCCTTTGATAATAAAATAAGGTCATACAAGTTATAAGGTTTACAATCAACCATGCGTTCCCGTTATCGAAAAAGTTTAATGAACATTTGGGACCAGTACTTCGTACTATGGTTTGGAACTTCAGATTCGGAAAATGAATCTATAAAGAAACTTCAAAAATGTGTATACAATGCTGAACATATACGAAAATTCTATATTCTTATACGAATCTATCTATCTATCTATCTATTCTTCTATCTATCTATCTATCTATATCTTTTATCTTTCTATCTATCTATCTATCTTCCATATCTATCTATCTATCAATTCTTGTATTCAAACAACAGTTATCATTTGTATGACCGCGCGTCACTCAAGAATATTTAAGCAGTCCAATTTTTACTAATTTATATCCTTTTTCTTCTTCTATTTACGATGAAGTTGAAAAAAATTGACAATCTAAATCCATTCTCTCCGATGAAATGGTTTGTCGTGCATTTTGTATTGTAATTTCAAAACATGTCATCTAAGTTAACTAAAGTTAACTTAAGTTGATATTATCATCAGATAACGGAAGAATCGATTTGTGTTAATTTTGGTTTGGCTACTAAATTAATTCGAAAAGTGTCATGATAAAAATGTCAAAAAAATGAAAAAATATTTTGAATAACCGGTTTGTTTTTTTAATAAATTGTACACGTAATTGTATACGTAAAAAAATATATAAGCAAATTGATCAAGTTTGGGTGAGACTAAGTTCGACGGGTCAGCTAGTAATGTATAAAACCCAGTTATTCTTAAGCACTTATTACTACAGTATTGACCCGATTTTGTCAACCCAAAAAAAATTGAAAATTTTAGTCGTTGATTTTATTTTTGTAAAGAAGATCGCAAACAACAATGATTTTTATTATATAACTTTCACCGCCTATGGCTTATTATGAATGATTTCTGATTTCCTGCCATGAATTTTGTAACCCTTTTCAACATGAAACTACGGGTTCAATTCACGCATTTTCCCTTTCCTAGGCATAAACTGTCATATTTGTAAAACAAATTGAAAAATTTAAAATAAAAACTTTCCCGATTTTGTCACATTTTCTATTTTATTTATCACCCCAAAATTATCCAGGGGGTGATAAAATTGGGATGTTACTGTATCGGAACAGTTTAATATTTTGTTTTATTCTACAGCTTCCATGTCTTTTCAATATCAAAAAGTCTTACCATTATAGGGCATCTTTGTTTCTTAGATCTTTATTGACATTTTTTATCCTTTCATCCTTTATCTTTACACTCGTTTGATTCACATACGGCAATTCTTTTTGAAACGATGATAAGACTCCTAAAAAGTTATAGCTTAATAGCTTGAGATATAAGGCAGTTGAGCACAAATGGCCGGGCTTCGGACGCATCATACCAAGCGCCAATGAAAAATTTCCATTTTTGCCTTTCTCGTATACTAAGTATACAGTAAAGGCTATATGATCGCTCCAAAAACAAACTTTTTATAGAAGGCCCGGAGACCCATAGTGTTATATACCAATCGACTCAGTTCGACGAATTGAGGTGATGTCTGTGTGTGTGTGTGTGTATGTGTGTGTGTGCGCAAAACTACTCAAAAAATGTCACTCATTTTTCGGGCACTTATCCTCAACCGATTTGCTCGCAACAAGTTGCATTCGACGCAGAATCCTGTCCCATTGTTTCCTATTTGAAATTGGACAGATTGAACTATGGGATCGGAAGTTATGGCCAAAATACAAAATTATACGAAAAAATCGCGTAAAAAATGTCACTCATTTTTCGGACACTTATCCTCAACCGATTTGCTCGCAACAAGTTGCATTCGACGCAGAATCCTGTCCCATTGATTCCTATTTGAAATTGGCCAGATCGAACTATGGGATAGGAAGTTATGGCCAAAATACAAAATCATACGAAAAAATCGCGTAAAAAATGTCACTCATTTTTCGGGCACTTACCCTCGACCGATTTGCTCGCAACAAATTGCATTCGACGCAGAATCCTGTCCCATTGTTTCCTATTTGAAATTGGCTAGATCGGACTATGGGATCAAAACTTATGGCCAAAAAACAAAATCATACGAAAACATCGTGTAAAAAATGTCACTCATTTTTCGGGCACTTATCCTCAACCGATTTGCGCGCCTCAAGTTGCATTCGACGCTGAATCCTGTCCCACTGTCTCCTTTTTTAAATTGGCCAGATCGAACTATGGAATCGAAAGTTATGGCCAAAATACAAAATCCTACGAAAAAATCGCGTAAAAAATGTCACTCATTTTTCGGGCACTTATCCTCAACCTCAACCTGCTCGCAACAAGTTGCATTCGACGCAGAATCCTGTCCCATTGTTTCCTATTCGAAATTGGCCAGATCGGACTATGGGATCAAAAGTTATGGCCAAAACACAAAATCATACAAAAACATCGTGTAAAAAATGTCACTCATTTTTCGGGCACTAATCCCTAACCGATTTGCTCGCAACAAGTTGCATTCGACGCAGAATCCTGTCCCATTGTTTTCTATTTGAAATTGGCCAGATCGGACTATGGGATCGAAAGTTATGGCCAAAATACAAAATCCTACGAAAAAATCGCGTAAAAAATGTCACTCATTTTTCGGGCACTTATCCTCAACCGATTTGCTCGCATTAAATTGCATTCGAAGCATCGAAGCAATTGCATCATATTTTTTTATTGAAAATTGGCCAGATCGGACTATGGGCTTAGATGTTATGGTCAAATTACTATTTATTGTGAAAAAGAGTTCAAAAAAGTCTAGCGGTGTTTCTGGACAGCAGCATTTCTCTGCCATTATTTTTGAATATTTGGAAATTCGAGAAAAAGGTGAAAGATTTCTCTGCAAGTTCTACAATATGTCGAAAAATCAGTAGTGATTTTTTTTTAAAAAGTGAACTAATTTTCAATGAGAGTGAAAAGTTACTGGCTTGCCGATCTTGAGATTATAGGGGCGCTTTACACAAGAATATATAATATGTGCTCAAGAACTCAACCATTTCCTCCTCAAAATGACATTTTTATGTATTTATCAGTTCAAACAAGAAGATGGACCTCGCCCGACTAGAAGGTCATATCATAATTATATCATCCTATGTTATTATGTTACACTAAATTTTTATAACAAAATTTGTTAGAAACATGGTGCAGGATGTTGTTAAAATATCTAAATTTCTATCAAAAACTACACTACTGGAAACAAAAAACTATCAAATTTTGTTACAATTTTATCATAAAAATAACATATTTTGTTAGAAATTTATAACAGAATCAGATACAAAATATATTGTTTCTGTGCAGTTGGAATTTTTTACAGGTCGTGATAGGTCTTCAGATTGTGGTCAACAATCAGATTTTTTTTATTTTTGTTTGAACAAGAATATTTTTCAAGAACATGAAACTTACAACATTACAAATTGGGCAACCTTTTCAAATTATCTCAGCTTTGTGATATCTATGGCTGGGAGACTTTGCTATATCTATTTTAATTGCCTACTGTTGGGCAATTCTGTGTTAAGCATTTTTCAAATCATATTATGATATAATCATGTTACAACATTTGAAAGATAATGGCTACTGAGAACAAAATTGTATCAAAATAAGTTATAAATATCACAATATGTTAAAATTGTGTTCAATTTTAGTTATGCTCTTCTAGTCGGGCGGATATCTCAAACAAATGCTTCCTGATTTTCCACGATGAAACGGCTTCAAAATTCGGTGAGATCTTTCCGATTATCCTTATCATCCATTTGCCATTTAGTTCTCCGTTATTTTTGTCTTTGATATTCGATTTCAACCACATTAAGATCTACGAGTTACGATTTAAGATTTGGAAATGGTGGGTTTTTGCCTTGTATTAGCATTTTGCCCATTGTATGCCTAAAACCAAAGATACAACAAACAAACCATAAGACTCAAACTCTTCCCTGAAAAAGAATTAATGAGCTTTTTATTTACATTTTTTTTGTATCTTTATTAAGGAGAATTTCAGCCCTAGGATGGCTCGTCTCCGTCATATTTACATTATTATTTTTGTATCATTTCAGTGTAACACAAACATTTCTTTATTTAATTACTCTCCCGGTTTTATTACCTTTCATTTATAAGCTAAATTCCAGCTCGGACAAGTAATTTATTGCATATTTTCACATTGGATAATTGTTCAATAAAATATGTGTGAATCAATTCATCTCTAGGTTGAATTAGCTTGAATTTTAGTTGTGTTGCTCATACAGACTTAATCGCCTGACAGATCTTTAAACAATATTTCTCGTTGATAGTTTGATAGTATTTGATCAATAGTTTGTTTTTTCCTACTTTAAGAAAAAAATAATTCCTTCAGGTTACATGTTTCATTCCCGTTATTGTTAAGCGTATATATTAAAACTTCACTCTATATTAAAAAAAAAATCTCAATTGGAAACAAATTGGGGGAAGGGACATTTAACATATTTTTATTCTCGTTTCAGAGAGCGAACAATGGCGCTTAAACCTAGGCTAATTAGCCAGGGCAAGTTTAATAGCTTTGCCCCATCCCAAGGAAATCAACAATGGAGTGACATAAATTTCTTAGCATGATCACTCTCAACGTCCATTCAAACTTATTATATCATTTGCTTATGATGATACTCCTTAACTATATACCCTACCAACCATCCAACTCCTTGACATCTATGAGGGCGTCGGTGAGTCGCTGGCCTCTCGTTAAGTAGATGTCATATCATCATTTCCTTCCTTTCCCTAGCAACGGAGAAGATGGGCGTGGCCGGCAATGGTAGCTTTCATGCTTTATCATTTTGGACCTTCAATTGGGTTGCTATTAAATCCCAAGTAGTAATCTATAAGCAGTTGGAGTAAGAAATTTAAAGAATATACATGACAGCTACATATCAGTATGCAATCTACGAAATAGAGTTCAAAAAAGTCTAGCTCATTTTTTTAGCACTTAGACATCATCTATTCCCCCCCAAGCAATACAAGTTCAACAAATCTGGTTGCAGTAACCATATAGTGACTGAATCCGGTCATATATAAGTTACTGTGATTGATGTGCAATATGTGTGCTTCTCAGGTCGCTCGCAACAGATTGCATTCGACGCAGAATCTTGTCCCATTGTTTCCTATAGAAACTTGGCCGGATCGTACAATTGGGTCAAAAGTTATGGCGAAAATACTAATTTTAAAATAAAATGCCATTTTTTGCTCTTATGCTCATCCGATTTGTTTGCAACAAATTGCGTTTGGCGAGAATTTTTTTTATGCATATAAAAAAATATGAAAAATAAGACCAATCCACATATTAGTGTTATTTGAGATTTTTCCAAACCTTTTGAACGAACGAGAAAGGCACCATCACCGCTAGGTGGATTAATCTGGGTTTTTCTGCCAAAGTTTTCGTATAACATATTAAGTTAATTACAAAACCCATTGGACATCGTTGAACGGCATCATGCGATCAATTATATTTTATAAAATTAAACATTTTAGGCATCCCTTACTTTTAACACTGAAAGTCAAATAATTCATGATTTTTTTCGAAAGGAAAACAAGTAATCTATATACATAAAAATGAGTTTCTGTCTGTATGAACCTTATAGACTTGGAAACTACTAAACCGATTGGCGTAAAAATTTGTATGCAAAGGATTTTGGAGCTGGGGAAGGTTCTTCAGATGATTCGAGACCCCTCCCCGCTTTGGAAAGGGGGGCTCCCATACAAAGGAAACACCAATTTATTCATGCCTTTAACTAGGGTAAAGTGCCCAATAGTGGACCCCCAACCAATAGTGGACCCTCCAGCCATTTTTGCATTATTACTGCACAATGTCAACATTTTGCTATGAAATTCTATCGGGAGAACCTACCTTACAGTCCTATGATTTGATTACATGCATTGGAAATGCTATGGAAAGTAAAATTAGATATTTTTTTACAATTCTATAACAAATAAATACGAGAGTGTCCATTATAGGAATATTTTGGGGGTCCATAATAGGGAAGAAGAACGTCCCGAAACGGGACATGAAAATCAAATGAAGTGTCGACTATGGGGAAGCAATTTCTTATTATGGACCCCCAGGGGGTCTCCTATAGGGCGAATTCAGTTAGACTTTAAAATGTTGATTTCAACGAATAACGTCGTGTATTTGGGTGTTTTATGTATGTATCGTGAAGAGGGGATCCAGAGCTTGTTGTTAGATATCATGCAGAGTTGATATGTTGAAAATGTTTAAGCCTTATGACAGGAAGAGCAAAATTCCGCTACTAGGGGGTCCACTATTGGAGATTTTACCCTATTCATAACATAATAATCAGAGAATAAATCAATTAAAGACGAAACGAAGTTCGTCGGGTCTGCTAGTCAATACATAAAATACAATTCGATGGGGTAAAATTATCCAATCGTTGTTTCAAACTCTATGCAGGAAACGCTCTGCAATATAATTTATGAAACATTACTCTTTGGTTTCTAATTTAGAAAGATTAATTTTCAATGTGAAATCGTCGTTACACCAACAAACAGATCTTTGGAAACTTTGGGAAGAACTTTGGGAAGCCATATCATGGCAAATAGGTTCAAAATGCATTATTGATCAGTGGCATGTAGCTCTATTTAAGCCCGCTAAAATTCCAAATGGAAAATCCAACTCGATGATAAAAATCCATCAAGCTCTTATAGCTCTATCAAGCTTTCTTACTGGATGAGAGCAATCCGACACGCGCATTCGAAGCTCTTGGGCTAGCTCAGCTTTCGAATGCAAGAACGAGAAAGCTATCCTTGAAATGCATGTACCATTACCACCCACCACCTCTCTAGAAGCTTCGCTTCGTATATAGAAAAATACATAGCGAATGAGTTGCAATAAGATAATGTAAATCCTCGTGTCCAAAATAAATAAGAGGAAAAACCTGTAGCAACACATTTGGGTTAACACCCCAAGTGAAGCACATGGGTGCGTTGAGCACCAGAACCGTCATCGTTATCATCGTTGTCTCTATACCTTATTTACCTGCCCATGATTTTATTATTTCATCTCCCACGCTTTTAAGAAAATCTTCACTGAACCGAGATTGACGGTTTGCTTATCACTCTTGTTTTTTTCTCCGAATCATAACATTGGACCACGACTGACGGTGAGATTCTGAGATTTTCACGTGTTTTTCTCTCACCCACATGCCACCCACCGCCGTCGATCCGATTCATACTTCGCCTATGTGCCCGACTGCTACCTACATAAAAAGCAAAGAACAAAAGGAAAATCCGAGTCCAAAAAAGCATGTTTGAATGCGATATCCGTTTCTTTTACTCTTGCGTCTTAATCGTTGAAGGGTTGTTCTTATCCTCTCTCATTCTTGCTCATCGCATAGCTTCACCTACACATTCGCACGTTATATCCATGCAGTCGTTGAGCTGCTGCCACCGCCGCCGCCGGTGGGTAACATATTTCCTTCGAGCTTGCTTCCCACCGTTCGTTCTCACAAGCTCTGGGTTGCTCTCGACCGGCAATGCACCCACGAGAAGCGCGGTTTCTCAACATTCGTGAGCGTGAGATCCATGTGCATCCGCGGAGAGAAATGGCACATTTTAAACATAACTTTATGTAACCGACTTTATCCGATGGTGGATTGTCAGCATAAGTTGCAGCAGGAAAACTCACACACTGTTGACTTTGGAGAAGATTTCGCGATGATTGTGTGCTCTGTTCGCAACGATGGTGTACTTGATCGTTGTTCGATAACGAATGGCTTTTCGGTTTCAAAAAATTCCCTTAGATTCGCCTGGTTTAGGCATTTATCTGAGAAGGTTGATATGATAAAACGACAATTTTTGTTCTCTATTCGCATATTAAGAAGCAAAATATGTTATCATTCGAAGATTGTTGCAGAGACTGCGCTCGCAAAATTGAATTTTGATTCATATTACTATCATTTTTTTGCACCAATGAAAAAAGACATCCAAAGAAGCAATCATAAAGATGCAATTGCAAGGACGTTTTCGATGATTAAGTAATTTGGGCTCGATTATTTAGTAGTTTGTCTATAACTCATTCCAAAGGTTGAATTTCAAAATGTGTTGTATGGTGGACTTCTAGTGCGAAGGTTTTTCCTCAACTCTGCCAAACAGCTCGTTGATTGAATTCCACTAATAACAGTGTTGAAGCGCTACACGCAAAAAAAGCGTTCATGAATTCGTGAACTAACAAGTTCACGGTGTATTTTTTCATGAACAACAGTCACGGATTCGGGAACACAGTCACGTTTTCTGGAACGTTCTGGAAAACGTGACTGGTGTTTCCGAATCTATGAATTAAATCACGGTTTATTTTTGCTGGTTCATGAGTTCGGGAACGCTTTTTTTGCGTGTAGTTGCAGCAATTTATACTAAAGGATAAAAATAATTCCAATCACTGTAACTAGCGCTATAGCCCCGTTATTAGATGAATGCAAACAACTATTGGACACAATTGTAAAAGACCTCCGCACTAGAAGTCCACCATACAAAAACATTTTGAAATTCACCTTCTGGAATGAATCATTGACAAACTACTAAATGGTCGAACCTAAATTACTAAATGTTCGAAAATATTCTTGATCACCGATTTGATTTGACCAGATTGATATTTGGCGACCTGGAAATAATAAAAACATACTTTTCATCATTTCTTTATCACGTTTTAATAAGTATCAGTTACGGTTTTCCAGATCCAGGTTTTTGAGTTGGTTGATTTAAATATAACATCCACCAGGCGAACACTCCAGTTCGATCGAATCGCGCCGGGGACTAAGACAAGGTGATGGACTTTCGTGCCTGTTGTTCAACATTGCGCTAGAAGGTGTCATGCGGAGAGCCGGGTGTAACAGCCGGGGTACGATTTTCAACAGATCCAGTCAATTTATTTGCTTCGCGGATGACATGGACATTGTCGGCCGAACATTTGCAAAGGTGGCAGAATTGTACACCCGCCTGAAACGTGAAGCAACAAAAGTTGAACTGATGGTGAATGCGTCAGGGCCCGCCTGGGTAGCAGTGTTACGATAGACGGGGATACCTTCGAGGTGGTCGAGGAATTCGTCTACCTCGGATCCTTGCTAACGGCTGACAACAACGTTAGTCGTGAAATACGAAGGCGCATCATCTGTGGAAGTCGGGCCTACTACGGGCTCCAGAAGAAACTGCGGTCGAAAAAGATTCGCCACCGCATCAAATGTGTCATGTACAAGACGCTTATAAGACCGGTTGTCCTCTACGGACATGAAACATGGACAATGCTCGAGGAGGACTTGCAAGCACTCGGAATATTCGAGAGATGGGTGCTTAGGACCATCTTTGGCGGTGTGCAAGAAGACGGTGTGTGGCGGCGAAAAATGAACCATGAGCTCGCCCAACTCTACGGCGAACCCAGTATCCAGATGGTAGCTAAAGCCGGAAGGGTACGATGGGCAGGACATGTAGCAAGAATGCCGGACAGCAACCCTGCAAAGATGGTATTCGCTTCCGATCCGGCAGGTACGAGACGGCGTGGAGCGCAGCGAGCGAGATGGGCAGACCAGGTGCAAAACGACTTGGCGAGTGTGGGGTGTATCCGAGGATGCGGCCTCGAACCGTGCATTGTGGCGTCAAATTGTTGATTCAGTGTTATCTGTTTAGATGTTAACTAAATAAATGAAATGAATCCACCATATTTTGAAATTTTTCGCCCATTTCCTAATTATGGAAAGAATGCATGTTGTCGCGAAATAATCGATTAAGAAATGTGGTATTCATGAACACTGTGATCCATTTAGATGACGAGAGAGCAATTCTCACAAATCTTTTCCATTTTATCACACAATGAATGGCCATTGCGGTAATAAAATTAATCCTGTATTTTGCGCTCGACAATGCCGGCCAAGTGGGTGCCTTTTTGACATTCAAGAGGTAGAAAATATTTACATATTTTAATCAACGTAGGCCTCAAATTTATGAAAAATATTGGCACTCATGAGCTCTGTTTAGTTTATCAAAAGTCAAAAAGTATACTTTGTTGATTTGTTTGATACTCTTTATCATTCATTCGCTATCCAGTATTTTGCGCTCGGTAATGGCGGCGTGAGTTACCCTTAGTTTGACATTCAAGAGGTAGAAAACATTGGAACTCATCTAGTTTGCCATGATGAAATAAAAATTTGTTGAGAAAATAAACAAACGTCAACGATCGTATGTAATGGAAGTTGAACCATAGATATAATAATTATTATCGTTAAATTTAGTGTCTATATAATGCTATTTATGTCCATTTTGAATTTTTTAAGGAGCTCCACAGTTCAAGGCAATGAGTTGATGTTATTCCAACATATTCCGACCTGAGAATATCAACTATATTTGAAGAGGAGAAGGTCTGATTAAAAAACGCCTCTATTTCCGACCAAGATTATGAAAGGTTTTTACATCACTAGAAATACGTAGAGATGTACCAAACATTGTTGAATGCAACTTAGTAAAAAAAACAGTACGGATGAAAATATAAATGCTAAACAAATATTCTACCAACAATCTCTAATTTTTATTCATCGTTCTCGTTGAATTACATTTCAAAACAGAACAGAAATTTGAATACGAGACATTAATATGTAGTATCAATCCAATTTGAAAAAGATCATGTACACACACATCTTTCAATATTTATAATTTTTAGATGATGGTATTTAAATGCCAATGTTTTTTTTCAGCTCGTTTGTATTGAGTGAAATTATCACGTAAATTTATTGGAAAACTATAGAAACTTTTAAACGATTTTGTTTGAGATTTCGCGTTTTTAGCAGACTTGTGGGAAGTTCTTACGTTTGCTGTGTTCGTAAGTAAATGCAAAAAAAACGGGTTCAGAATGTATGCATCAATCCCCTACAGTTCCACATAAAATCGAAAGACCTAAGTCAGAGCAGAAGTGTTGGCTGAGGTTGCGAAGAATTCATGTATGTTTGGTAATCCATTATGTCGTGATCCACATCTATTAATTATTCATTTTCTTTGGTTTTGTTAATGCGTTGTGGTCCTCACATTCCTAGAAAATAAAATTATTAGGAAAAAAAGAACTAATACAATTACAAAATTCTTATATAGAACGTATGTGACGTTTGCTTGTTGTTAAGAATCCCGATGAGTGCCTGAGTGATATTTTTAAATTAAGCGAAGCCTACATTGATTAAAGTATGTAAATATTTTCTACCTCTTGAATGTCAAAAAGGAACTCACTAGACCGCCATTATCGAGCGCAAAATACTGGATAATAAGGCAATCCATAAGACTGCTGCGATCAGTTGACGATTTTTGTTTACTTGAATTTTTTGACATCTATAGACCGGACTGACACAACGATTCAAAGGAAAATGTTAAGCTCGGTTAACACCAGCAGTGAGTTACCTTCAACTGCATACACACTTTGTTTTAATTTTGATTGTCAGTCCCATCGCTGAATGGATAGTCTAATATGTAGCGACAAAAATTATTATGCCCTGCTTTTAATTATTCATCTTTGTTTTCCAGCTGAAGCCTAAAATCCCAAAACTTCGGAAAACGTTTTCCTACTATGAAAAACCTCTTGTGTTGAATTGTACGAATCATTGGAATTCGAGTTTCTAAGACGAAGTTGCACAAAAAACTTTTGAAGTTATTCATAGCTTCTGATTTCAGCTACCGGCAGATTATTAGGAATCATACACTGAATGTTAATTTAATTCAACGGGTTTGGATTCAAAGTACTTGTACGAATTTGAAGAACACATACTCTTTCTCAAAACTTATTTTTAACCTGGCGAAGAACAATTAAAAAATAGTGTCTTAATAACGACTAAGGAAACCCGTCCGACCGAAAACAATTGTCCGACAAGCTCTGGTAAAAGGGACGTTTGTTGGAGTCTGGAAGTCCGCCTGTGTCTGCACATTTGAAGAAATTCTGCTAATAACGTTAAGCTTTATTTTCCGTTCATATTAAAGCTCATTTCATCAGTAGTGCTATTGTACGTTGAATTCAAGACTGGTCCACCTAATCGATGTTGAAATAGACTACTGCACGATGACGTCATCAAAAATAAAAACGAAAAGATTTGACAGTTCAGAGAGCTTGTTTACAAGGTGTTAGAATCTGCAGGCAATTTTCATTTTTCAAACCGGAAATTTAAAAATTAGTTAAATAAAATGCATCCGAACGTAATTACTCGGCTTCCACCTACGCAAACTCGTTGAATGCAGAAAGCAGGAAGCGTTACGTGAATAAAATACGTTCAATTGGTTTTGTGGACCCCTACGAGACACAAATGAATGTAGAAGATTTTCCCACTACGGGTACTTCTGGTCATATTGTGGATTATCTCATGAATCATGAAACATTAATTAACAATTTGCACGTAGTCAGAGGAAAGGTAAGTTCAAACCATGGCAATTTTGATTACTGTAGTGCTCAATGTATGCAATGGTCTCTATATCCATATAGGTATCACATTTCATGAGGCTGAATTTTTCGCCATTGGAGGCATGGCTTATAATTTAACGGGATGGAAAGATCCAATCAGCCCATTGCAATTGTGTTGCTGGATTGAATGAAGCCTGTTCGCATGTCTCAACGCTCCTTTTTCCTCTAGCCAATCTGTATACAATGGTGTCAACTTATAAGGTAAGATACGCACGCATCCTTCATTAGTTTAAGACGTTATTCGTAGCTTGTCCAGTGACTTGACATTTTTTTGCTAAGTTTAACAGAACTACCCTGTGGTTGGGCAAGACCCTCGAAGAAAATAAAAAATGATTTGAGTCACTCAGTAACGCACGTCGATTATGGCTTTAAAATCACCAGAATGGACGACCTAAAATTAAACTGCAACCGAACGAAATTCTTAAATTTCGTAAAACAATTGAAAAGCACAGCATTTACTGGGAAGTTTTGCGATGGCGAGGAAACTTTGTGTGAGTCATGTAAGAACGACATAATCCCCGACCACATATTTTTAAACACCAATATATTGCTTCAAAACGTGTTTGATCCGGCGTTAGAAGGAAAGTCGTTGGAGATTGTTGAACAACGGGTCCAACAAGTACTAAGGAACTTAACGAATAGCCACGAAGATATTCCATAAGTGGAGCGGCTCACAAGGAAGCAATCCGGCTCCGATTTGTGGAAATGGGTCCGAATAGGCAGAATAACCACGTCGATCTTGAACGAATGCATGCACACGTCTACAGATATATTGCCATCTAAAATGATCCTTTAAAAAAAATGCCGGCCGGAATCCATGGTATTCGAGATTGAGGCAACATTATACGGACGGAATCATGAAACAGAAGCAAACGGGCTTTTATCAAACACATTAGAAGTAATGATTCTGCTGTGGTTGATTTATGCGGTGTTTTTATTTATGAAAACCAACCTTATCTAGCTGCCACTCGGGACTTAATTATGACTTGCAAGTGCCACGAAAAAATAAGCATTGAGATTAAATGCCCATTTTGTCTTCGACACAAAACTAAATTCTATGAACAGTTACCGATAAGCTCCTTAATCGAAACATTTGATCCCTTCTTCGACTTTAATAATAATGAATATGTTCTAGTAAAGAATGTGCTATTTTTAAACCTGGATTAAAACTTATTTCTCAAAACCGTTTGGGACCGGGCCAGTGCTTTCACATGGAGAACCTCATGAAGAACTTTGTATTTTTCCCGCAGAAGTCCGATAATTCGTTCGATATGAATGCGTAAGGCAGTGATTTGCTTGCCAGTCACCAGCTTCGATGGCGTGAATTGTTTTTTTTATTACGCAGAAATGACGGTAGGGGAACTGGGGGTAGGACGCCCACGTTAAGGAAAATGCCATTTTTATCAATGAAAACCACCATTTCAGCCAGTTTTCATCAGCGCATACTGAAGAACAGCATATCTGCGACTGACTACCGATAACAGATATCTAATTGTCCATTTTATTGCACAGAAATTTGATTTTAAAAGCACCCGAAAAAAATGATTTTGAAACCATGCGGGGTGAGAAGCGCCAGTGGATGGGTTAAAACGCGCATGTGCTTATCGTACTGATTTTCATTTTAATTGCCTACATTAAGGCAATTAACCGAATGTTTCAGCTGTTTCGGTCATACGAAATGAGCATGGGCGTAATGCCCCACACCGACCTAAGTTTGAAGGCCCATAAAATCGTTTTAAAACCATTTTTGACGACGATTTCGTGTGGAACATAAAGAACACGAGTAAGCAGCATGGCTCATGGCTCAATTATTAATTTATCAATGTATAACAGCGACAGAAAGACTAAATTCCACCGAGCTAGAATTGCATCAAAACACGCAAAAATCGTTTTTTCGAGTTTTTCATGTATAACTAGAGAAAAATCATGAAATATATGTATCCAATGGCAATATTTTTCATTGCTTTATCGTATAGACTATTGAAAATAATCAAAATGGGGATATTTAACCTTATTCAGGGGTGGCGCGTTTTAACCCCTATGGGCGTGCTACCCCCACTTCCCCTATATTCAATGTAGCATTCCGTTTCTTCACCAATATTAAATCCTTTGTCGGCAAGAGCGACATAGTTTTGCTCGAGATTGTCCAAAAATCTGCTCTGTATAACAATTTCTCGTCAAACATAAAATGTTTCAAAGGTAATTGCCTATTTCCGGGGATTAAACCACCCGACTTGAACGTTAATTTACAATGTTATGAAAACTCATATGTGAATATGTACATTATGTGGAAGATATTGATTTGGAAAATGTATTGGAGGTAACCACTTTCCCTTCGATGGGACTCGAACCCATGACCCTACAGTACTCTAGACTGGTGCTTTAACCAACTAAGCTACGAAGGACCTCCGTCGGCCTTCGCAACCTAGCGGCTACTGAACAAGCTCGAGATTCCCAAATTGGACGCATAGTCAAATCACTCACAATCCATTTCTCAAGCCAATACTTCCACATGTGTATAGTACACGTCCACATTAGAGGAGCGTGAGTATTTTAAAATGTCTGGCGGCTATATACTTCTTCATCAGCAACTGTACTGATCAAGTGAGGTTGTGTAAGCTATTTGCCAGTCGGTCGTCAAGCTCAGACTCGACCGCATTGCGTAGGCAAAAGCACGCAACTCAAATTCAGTTCAATCGAAGGTAATTGCCTATTTCCGGGGATTGAACCACCCGACTTGGACGTTAATTTACAATGTTACCTCCAATACATTTCCAAATCAATATCTTCCACATAACGTACATATCCTAATATGAGTTTTCATTACATTGTAAATAAAATGTTTGTTGAAACGAACAAATTTCTCTTTCCCTGAAGAAGACACTAATCCCGTGTCGAAACGTCGGACGATTAGATGAGACTGCGTAGCCGTGTTACTCATAATTTATGATGAATATTTAGTATAAATAAAATCATATTTTATTTGATAATATATGAAATACTTACCTCCAAGATCCTGTGTGTGTTTCACTTCAGGTTTACTTATACAGTCCCATCCCGATTTTGGCAACACCCGTTTTTGTCTACCCCCGATTTTGGCAACACCCGTTTTTGGCAACATTTTCTTCCCGATTTTGGCAACAACCTTGAAAATATTTTTTTATTACTTTTTAGAGCAAAAACTGTTAATTATTATGTAATAGGATAAACAAAACCAAAAGTGAATGTATGCGTATTATGGGCTCTGTACGAATAGTGGGCACTTTCATTGAAATAATGAACCACCACTCGTATTACCGCTCATTGCAAACAATTTCTATTAAAACTTTTCTGCTCTTTTTATTCACGTTTTCCATGTACCTATTCACACTACCATAATATAACCAGCCCACCGTAGAATGTCGTATTTTTTGGCATCCTCACTGATTTTGTCGTCGACAAGCTGACTCACACTTGGTACATAGTACAACACCTATTAAGCGAATCCCGCTGTTTACATCACAAGGCAACCGATACTGCATGAGTGATCCAGGAGCAAGCAAGCCCCAGTAGGTTTAATTACTAGTGATTAGCACATTCGATTTTCTAAATGCGCTATACAGCTACTAGTCGTTTTGCTCATTATGTGCCTCTTTTTTGGTATCATGAGCATGAGCATGAGCATTATGACCGCACAATTCGTAGTTGCTACCTCGTGATTGACTGAACCTGCGAAATTGTACAGAGAACACAATGAATGGGGCTTGAGATTTGCTACCCATTCTCAATGTACACGTTTCGGGAGCTCAAATATTTAAAGTCAATAACGGCGCCGGCCACGTCCTTACGGTCATATAGGAATGAAAGGATTGTTAGGCCGACTCTCGTTGCTACTAGAGACCGAGTATACCTCTGCATCTTCACGATTGTCTTGGGATGGGATATCGTTTTAGTTACAAAGGATAATTTATCTGGATTCACTTTGGTAAGCGATGCGATCTATTAGATGGGAAATAACATTAATACGAGTTAAAAGTTAAAACATGCACGCCCGGTGGCATATGAAAACTGAGAAGATTCGAATTTTGGACGACTGCACGGAAGCGCAGCACACTGTACTCACTTGTTCGATGGCTACATGAGCCACCGAACACCAGATAGATATTTTATTTCTTTCCCGACGACTAAAGCACGCACTGCACTTACTTGTTCAATGGCTACTCTTATTATCGGCCGCGCAATGCAGAACACAATATTTCGGCAGATCGTGCGGTCGTTCTGCTGTCCGAAACAAGAAAAAACACGCACTGAGGTGTGCCTCTTTTTTGTATCAGTCAAGAAACTGTCATTTTATAATTTTATCCGTCTTTCTGCTACATTCCCGTATAGATAATAAGCAACAATTTTATTGAAAAGATTCTTATTGTTTAAAATTGACGCAAATTTGTCTAGCGATTAATATCAGAATACTGTTGGCTTTTCCAGTTTCCTGATGTGTCAATTGTACAACGAGCCTTTTGATTAAAGCATGTTTGCCAACAGTTCAACAGTAATGGAAAGAGTTTGGCAACATGTAACCGTAAGGCTCTCGAGCAAGCTTTGAAAAAAATCATGAGAAAAAATCGGGTTATTCTAAGCCAACTTGATGCTCTGCCGCGGGGCAAGTTATGAGCTTGCTAAGATCTTTGAAATTGCACGTTCGATGATTTACCGTTTAATGATCTTCAACGCTCACCAATGGAAGCTTATTGAGTGAAGCAAATCACTTGGTAACACAACAATGAGCGTCGGTACAGTGCGCTGATAGTAGAAGCCATTCAGGCATTCTAAAAATGAAGACCTCTATGAGTCTGGAACTCTAGCACACTGAATGGGAGGCATTGATAATTTCTCTCGACTATCTTATCACCTTTGGAAGAAGAGTGTTTTTTGGAGTCCAAAGTACGTACGTTTTCCTGCCACGTCTCCAAATTTGTCTGCTGGTATCGTTATCGAGGGTCAAGTGAGCCCAAGTACACGAATTCTTCAACCACCTTGATTTTGTCGCCATGATGGCCGTTGTCTTTTCTTCAGCCTACTTCGCTTCAAAGTGTTAATGACTTGTCCGATCTGCTTTACTTCCCTCTTCAGTCTGATGTAGCATTCTTCCATCTTTTCAAAGTTATAATAATGAAAGTAGTGCATGGAGAACTGGAGTTCGATGACCTGCAGCGAGAACCAGTTTGTCCGCAGGTTGACTGCTGTCTAGTATAAGAGGTGGCATGCCGCAAATGGTCTTCCAGCTTCCACTTGGCCACACTCGTAGTGCGAGGGGCACATTGTGCTCATGGACCAATCATTGCCGTCTGCAATATTCCTGGGTTGAGTGCTAGGAGTCCGAGTGTAGTTAACCTTTTTCACACTACATTGGATACGCTTGACCAATATGCAGAATGCAGATTCCCGCTACCATTTTCTAAAACAATGGAACGTCTTATGCCTGGCGTTCGTTTTTTTCCATAATGTCAACGAAAATGTGCACAGAACTTTACTGTGTTTTACTCTTAATCACACCGACCACAAGAAAGTTTGCTCCCATCAAAATCCATTATATAATTCGAAATTTATAGCACATTTAGTCATCTTGTATCCGTCGTAATGTTATTTGATTTATATAGTGAGTTTTGATAAAAAGAAGCATTTTTGGTGAACTTAACTTTATATAAGATGTCAGATTGAAATCAGCACTTCAATGGACTACAATAGAAACGTTTTCATATCAGCACCAATTTTTGTAAGGACGTGGCCAATGCTATTGTTAATTTAAAATACTATTTATCATTAAATTTGTATTATGAAATTGGCTAATTAGATACATTATCGTTTGATTACCATTCTTGAGTTTGTTTCAATTTGGTTTGAATTACAATCTTCGAGTTTTGAATAATATCGCATAAATGTCAATTATGATGCATGTGCATCATTTAAACACACTCCACATACTTTGTAGTACATATTCTAAGTATTCAGCTTCAATCACGCAAACAAAAAAAATTGAAATTTTGTATGAAATTTTTTTCCCGTTTTTGGCAACATCCCCATTTTGGCAACATTAAAATCCGGTCGTGTTGCCAAAATCGGGAAGGGACTGTATTCAAGTCATTCGAACATTCTTCTTCTTCTTCTTATTGGCATTACATCCCCACACTGGGACAGAGCCGCCTTACAGGTTATAGTTCATTAAGCACTTCCACAGTTATTAACTGCAAGGTTTCTAAGCCAAGTTACCATTTTTGCATCCGTATATCATGAGGCTAACACGATGATACTTTTATGCCCTGGGAAGTCGAGACAATTTCCAATCCGAAAATTGCCTAGACCGGCACCGGGAATTGAACCCAGCCACCCTCAGCAAAGTCTTGCTTTGTAGCCGCGCGTCTTACCGCACGGCTAAGGAGAGCCCTCGAACATTCCTTAGCACTTAAAATGAAATTATCACCTCCATCACAATTTTCATGCAGAGCAGATCCATTAGAATCTTTTCCAACTCCTTTATTTTTAGGTTCAGGTTCGACTTGTCACTATGGTGCTCCGATGTCTGTGTTACCAATGGCAGCCTCACAAATTTCACTCTTTTCCGAAGAGGAAAGCGACCTCGGCACACAAGGGCTTGAATCACTTGAATTAGTTCGACGGCAAATAGAGCCATAGCATTCGTCTTCTTTGCTAACAAAACCTTCTAGGTTTATCTGATTTACAAAACATTCGGAGCGGTTTTTATTCATTTCTTCATATGGTTTCGAGATCAAACCTACGAAAACGTTTGAGTTGTTAGTGCCAGTTCATAGAGTTTCATCAGTCAAGTTACTGATTCCATCACTTTCAACATCCGATGAGGAATTTGAATACAAGCAAACATTTGACACTTCCGGTTCAGGCAGTTGTTTAGAGGGCACCCAATCTACATCGCTGACGTCAGTGACTTTCGCCGGTTTACCTGATAGTTAAAAGGAAACGGTAATTAATTACAATATTCATATTGTGCTCAATTGATAATAATTTACCAGAAGAAAAATGTAGCGAGCAAACATGTTTGTATTTCCTTTGGTCATTTTCCTTCAACTACAACGCTTCGATCCAAAGATTTCTCCGCCTCGCGTTTAAACAGTTTATGTGATGGATTTTTGATTCCTAGGGAATTGGCACACTTTTTTATTTCTTTAAGAATCGCACTTCTTCACAACGCACGTCCTGGTCATTTTTAATAAATAATTTAAAAACTGTCAACTGTTTTTTGTTCACTCCTCGCATTGGCGTAACGCTTGCGGAAGATCCTTGTTCCCGCACTTTCATTGCTGTTTGTTTTGTTCATTTTGACAGCTTACCCACGTGCTTTTGCTGCCGACTCTAAGCTCTGCTAGGCGTCGCGACGTGTCGAAGGGTAGAGTACTATATTTTTGCAAGTGAAAATATTTGCAAAACAGTTAGAAATATTTAATATTTTTAACGTATTCGATAGACGAAAAATGGGATCTAATGAGATTCAAACACATATTGCAAATGCATTATGCAAGGTATTATAAATTTACAATTACACAGCTTCATTGCAACCAATAATTAGAATATTTGTAATACAGTGTCGACCCGATTTTGTCTACCCCCGATCACCCCAAAAAAATTTGAAAATTTTTGGTCATTCTTTTTATTTCCGTAAAAAATACCGCAAACAACTTCGATTTTCATGAAATAACTTTCACTGCCTGTAGTTTATTATAAATGACCTCTGAATACCTGTGCAGGATTCTGTAAGCATTTTCGACAAGATATAACGGGCACCGTTCACGCATTTTGCCTTTCCAAGGCATAAAATAATTTATATTTGTGAAATGAATTAAAAAAATGGAAATAATTTTTTTCCGATTTTGTCACATTCCCTGTTTTATCAGGCAAAAAATCGTTGGAATCCATCCTTTGACTAAATCTACAATATCAGATCTAATTTAAGTTTTTATCAACCTGTGCTATGGTGGAACATCACTCATTCTCAACGCGTGTTGGGATATCTTGCTTGAACAACGGCCGCACGCTAAGCTTCAATAGTACAAATATATACTTTTTCATCTTTATACCATACTCCTGGAAGTATAGCTGTTCCATATAAATAGGAAATAATATTAAACAGAGGAAAATTCTGAAATGAGAATCGATTCCTGCAAATGCATTGTTGAATGTGTGGAGTTGGTGAAGATGATTATTCTGTTAAACCAAAAGGTTTTATCGACTGTGACCGGGAGTCGAATCAACCTTTTTTGACTTGGTAATATGCAATGTTTATAATAGTAAAATTGCGCAGAGAGAAGCTGCTAGCACTGATTCTGAACAATTATATTAATAATTTTGGGAATTTTCATATTTGTTCAACCTTTTAATTATCCAGGCGATAACTACTTCTGCAGTGTCAGCATTTGTTTACTTTGCTTGATAGGAAGACGGTTTGGCAATTTAATAGGTAGATTTGGTTTCACTCTTTGCGTAACTCTATATAAAAGACTCTGGTAATATCAAGCCTCTACAGACTCGGCTATTTGTCAATGAAAATAATTCTCATTTGGACTACGTCTCTTGACTTCTCATTTCCATAAAAAAAATCAAACCAGTTCGTAAATAAAAACGTTATCTAAATCCTCTAGGTTTCGCTTCAACCAGAGGAAAAATCCTAACTGCTGAAGGCAATTGAAATGTATTATTAATAACTAAAAATGTATCATAGCAAATAAGGATGATAGTAATTAATTGCATATTATTTGTCAACTCGGCCGTACGAAAACAATTTTTTTGTTAAATATCTTGGCTGTGCATATGCATATGCGAAACATGTGCTGTGCATATGCACAGCCAAGATATTTAACAAAAAAAGGATGATAGTATTAAGAAAACACGGAACACCTAGTCTAAGAGATGAATGAATGTATTAGATAATTAACAAATAAAATTAGTTAAAAAAAGAAAGATCACAGGGGCTTGACCAATAAGTCATCTGTCAAAAATAATTCGAGTTTAAGAGTTTAATTAAGTTTAATAATCTCTAATTTTTTCCATGAATTAGAATATGCTCAGTTGAAAAAAAATAGGTTTGGATAATTCTCGCACATTGCTGTTTTATTGGAAAAGCTCCGTTAAATGTGGAAGAAACTGAATCGTGTGCAAATGAGTCTTAGCGTGCAAGTTAGTTCCAACTTACCCGCTCTCCATATGATTGCGGTAGTAACTCACTTGTTGTGATAAAGATGAAACTGAGTTCCATTGTTACCCGAGGACACTCTCTCGCTCTCCGACATTGCCGGTGATGCGTTTTCCTTTTTGGCCCTTGATGCCCGCGTGGAGTGCCTGTTTGGGAGCATTTCGTGAACCGCGCGCCTGCAGCAGCATTGTTTTCCACCCTGGCTCTGCTGGGTTTGCCGGTGCGGATGATAAACGGGAAGCGGGACGGGAATGTTTGTGTATTGCTCGCTCCTTCCTCGCGCTGAGCTGTGAACCAGACAGTGGGTTATTAGTTGCGCGACAACATTGAACGCAGTAAGACGCTTATCGTCGCTCGCTTCGCACCCAAACTAGTGTGCTTCTCCACCTGCTACGACGACGGCAGTTGGCGAAGACCCGAGAGGATCGGAGATTTTCCCCCCTTTCGCGCGGGTTTGAGCGCCGCGTGTGTGTTATCAGCGCTCGGGGAGATTGGGAAGGATTTTCCGGAACAGGTTATTCAGTTTCGTCTTTACAGCCGGTTTGGACGGTGCAATCTCGGTGCAGTCAACAAGCTTGGCCACCCGAACCGGTCGCATTGAAGCGCAAATCCTTTACGGAATTGACCGTGGATGATGATCTGTTTTCGGAACTTTGTGAAAGACGTAAAAGCAGTGTTGTGTTAATCCTTAAAAACGAACGGAATCAGAAACGCGAGTAATAGCGGCGGCTTAAGTTAAGCCGGCAATATAACAAAAAAACACACCGGTCGCAGTCGCTACCACTTTGAGAGGGGCTTCCATGGGAGACCGTTGCGCTGATCTTGAAGAAGCGAACTTACTACCGCGAATGCTCCAAGCCCTCCCAGTAGAGGGGCAGGCAGTAAGCACGAAAACAAGCAATCTTCACGTGTGTTTGGGGCGAAACCATTTGCTGGGGAGCGGACGTGGACGGAACAAAACATGATAAATTTGTTTTTGTGTTAATTTTTAATCTGATTAAAGAGAGGGTTAATTAATGCATTTAACATTAAATCGCGAGAAGCGTAAGGACAGTCATGTGAGCTCAGCATCCAAGCTGTAGAGAGTTTTAGTGTGGAAGAAATGATCCGTGTAGTTGTTTTTTGCAAATACCTGAATTCATGGTAATTTTTATTTCGGTTAACTCAGTGAGTGCTGTAAAGATTTAACTACTGTGAGGTGACACTTTGAAGGTGAAGAAAATTGCTAAGTTATCAATTAGAGCAGATAATGAAAGCCAAGCTTATCAAGAAAACAGTGCAGAAGGACAATTGAATTTTCCAAGCCACTGGTGCACGTTTGTTGGCATGGATTTTCAGAGTGCAATGGAAACCTTCGCCGAAGCATGGGTCGCAGCGAGCGCTGGAGCACAGGTGAGATTTTTGTAAATATTTTTAGTAGTAAATAGCAAATAGTTTCATCAAAGTTATTGAAAAAATATCTAAAAACTCTAGAATTTATATACGCAATATTATTTATGTAAAAAATAATAATTAAGTCTAATAGTTGCCGAATTGCTAAGTTATGTATGATTCAGCAATACAAACGCCACTCTGTAGGCATCTTTTTTCATTGAATTCCTTACGGTGCTTACGTAGAAACACGCCCATATTTGCGTTAATGCAGAACACAGGGTTGCATTTCTGTATCTCTATAATCCACGATAAATAATTTATTGCCGGCTACGATAAAATGGGCTAATTGCTTTGTCCCCGGTGTACTTGGTATATCTCCGTTATCGTAGCTAAATGGTGTGTTTATATTTTTTTTGGTCTTGTTATCGTTCAAACACTAGCACTTACTTCAACGTCACTGCAAAAAATACTTTGTTTATTTGGGATTAACGGAAATCAGCCAATAACCAGTATCGCTGCGATCGTATAATGTATTTTAATTTAACTTCATACATTATTGAAAAGATCTAAAAACTTTGAGTACAACTTTGTTGTACAATAAATGAATTATAAACTGAGGGACTTCATAATTTTGAACATAAGTAATGATATCGGATAGAGTGATTCAAATTTTGACTTTTTCACTCCTCTATGCTTAAACGATGACATTTGACGTTTAATTGACCCTCCTAATTTTTTAGCTAATTTGGATGTAACTAGACTGAACACGCGCATTTTGAAGTTTGTATGGAAATTACTATTGGAATTGCAACATAAGTGAAAAACTGTTCCGTGTTGCGATCCATTAACTATTCAAATGTAATCAACACGATGCGTTCATAGAATACTTCCTAAGCGAGAGGGCAGTTGTTGTTGCGAAGCGATCTGGCTTTTGCAAGCAAAGTTATTAAGGAAACAAAAATGCTCATTATTGATATTGATGTTATTCTTTTACGTGTTAAATTGAATTAATACGATTCAGTATTTCTCTAATAACTTATCTGTCAAGCATAGAATCATTTCGCAACAAAGACGATCAGTTTCGTTGCTAAATTTTCTTTTTTGGCAACGTAGTCATATATTTTTAGAGCCTAATGAGCAACGTTGCGGAACGATTTTCCACAAAAGTGAATGTTTTCATAGTAATTTTCATACAAACTTGAAACTGCGCGTGCTCAGTCTAATTACATCCAAATTAGCTAACAATTTAGGAGGATTAATAGAACATCATATGTCATCGTTTAAGCATAGAGGAGCGAAAAAGTCAAAATTTGAATCACTCTAATATCGGACCTATCCTTACAATTATGTCTGTACGTTTGTATAAACCAGGGAGAAATATCGGCAGGTTATTTCTATGATTCATTGACCGACAAAAGTCACAGGAAAGACAATTTGATTTAAAAAAAATGACATTGTTGGTTCAAGATTCACTCTGATACGTGATGTGTCTTTGATTGAGGCAGTTTCCGTACATCAGTGTGAACCAACTGTTCAGAATCCCTATTTTGGAAGCTGAAAGCATTTGTTGTTTGTCCGCATGGATCCATTGCGTTTGCCACATAAGATACAATTTTTTTTTCGGGTGATCCACTGCGTCCATTTCATTGAACTTTTGTAGTATACCCGTGTCATTTGTTTAGTGCATGTATTTCTGCTCCATTTCTATTGAGATGAAATGAAGTAGTCGTTAGATACAAATTAATGCAATCGTGGGCAAATAATAAATTCTAAGAGAACATAGAACACAGTTAAAATCAGGCAATGTCTCAGTTGTAATACTGAACCATTGGAGAAAAAGCAGAAGACTGAAGAAATAAAATCGATCTATCAGCATATTTAGTTGTTGCGTCTAATATAAGTACTTTTTCTTTTCTTTCCAGTCATACAAGTCATAAAATTACTCAACTTTTATGTTTGCCCTACGAGAAAATTTTGTGTACATTGTGCGATAAAAGTATTACAGATCAGATTTAAAAAAAACTTAAAACTTCAAGTCTAAAACGTATTTATACCAAAATTTTACACAGTTTTTTTTTATTTTCTTATGCTGAACTGCATTAAGATCTGCCATCCGGTGGATTGGATTGAGTATCTATTTATTCAACAGTTTTCCTTTAACAAAGTTGTTCCAAAAGGCAATCATCTCAGTCCGAAAGTAAACTTTTTATAGAACGCGCTTGGATCCATAGTGTTGAATACCCATCGACTCGACTTGACGTATTGGGTAAAGATGTCGGTGTGGTCAACTTTCTATACAGTAATATTTTTGTAATCCTTTATTTTTTGACAACAAGTTGCCTTTGACAGATGACAAAGCCTGGTTGATCACTATTGAATTTTATTACGATCAGAAATTGCGTTAAACGTTCAACAGATATGAAACAATGATATGTTGAACCAGAAAGCTTGGTATCTTGGTTAAGTGTGAGGAAAGCAGTATGATTACTAAACTTAGTATACTTTTCCGATTGAAGCAAAGTTTCTGGAGCCCAACAATAAAGGAGTACTTAAAATTCTGCGAGAAGCGTATTTTAATATGTAGCTTTATTCTTTAATAAAAACAAGCCATGAAGCTAAGCAAATCGCAAACAAAATGGCGGCTCTTAGGAATTTCCCAGTTGTTGTGTTTTTTTCCGCCGGCCGGAACCATAACGGAAGAGGCCCCAAAACGCCCACCCCGAGGCAAAACGCCTTTAGGGTATTCCCTCATATTTTCCGTGTTTGAGATGGCCGTAACAAAACTAGACCTAAAATTGAATAGGTTAGGCGAAAAAAGTTCCAAAATAATAGATAAATCGAAATTTTCAACATTTTGATGAAACATCTTAAATTTGGCGAGGCAAAACGTCCTAGGGGGACAAACCTACAATGTACTACGCGTCTCCACGCGCTGTCCATACCAGAATGCTGATTCGCCGACGCGTGGTGCGTTGTTCCCAAAGAGCTGCCAGCTAGAAGCCTCATGAGTTTTCCGGCAACGAAATATCTCCACTTTTTTGAAATGTGAATGTTATCAATATGATAATGAATTTCCTACAATTTTAAGATGGCCCATTGTTTAACTGTTGCATGAGGTAAAAATACCCATAAAATCGTTACGGCTAAGGCATCAAATCAGTTTTTGCTTAGCTAGGGCATATTGCTCCCCCTTCCCCTATAGCAAGTCTTACTGTTTCTTCAGACCAAGGGAGGAAATTTGCAAAGGACCGTCACCGAAAATAACATCCCGAGAAACAATAATGGCTTTACTACGCTAAAGACAGTGATTCATTCTTCGAATATACCTACTAACAGGCACAACAAATCTCGCTTCCATACTTTCCCGAGGGTCAATTGCGGAATCCTTGAGTTGGACTATTCAGCCGAACTAACTTTTCTACATTTCCTTTTGGTAAACTGTGGGGATTGATATTGATATCCAGTGTTTTGTTATTTAGCCGTAAAAAATCATAATTGATCAATGGGCAATGCACAATGGTCCCAGAGTCGAATCTAGCAAGACAAAAATGTTTGCGCCAAAACTATTAGTTTTAGATATATAGTGTCTTTGGGAAAAAAATCATATTTTTTGACGATTTTTTTCCATATAGTGAAATTAGGGTGGTACCTATATTTCAGAAGTTCATAATATCAACTTTTTAACTTTTCGGTAAAGACTTGTGCAATGTTCCACAAAGTTGTAGAGCAACTAATTTTGAGCAACTTTGCTGAAGAAACCATTTTTCTATCACTTATGATTCACAAGTTATGAGCTTTTTCAATAAATACGTTAGGGCGGTCCCCTAAAATCGGTATTCTTCACATAACTTTTTATACATTTATTTGTCGCATAAACTATATTCCGAGCACTTTTAGAACTTTTGAAGACGCACATTTTTGTTAAAGAACCATGGATCTATCTCTTATAACAAAAAAGTTATTCGTGTTTTTGTATGAAAAGCATGTTTTTTTCATGTGCGTATATTTCAAAATGGAGCAAACCGATTTTCAATCTATTGGTTCTATTCGAAAGCTCGCACTTTTCTGCGCTTATGGTGGGAAAACTGAGAGAGCGTTTTTTGTTTAAAGCGATTTATTTCATTTTGAAAAAAATATGTTTTTAATCGAAAAACGGCGATAACTTGATAAATAAACGAGATAGGTCCATGGGTCTTCAACAAAAAGATGTGCCTTTAGAAGTTCTAAATGTGGTCCATACAAAGTATCCCTCAAAAATCAATAAATAAAAATATATTTAAAAAAAAACGGTTTTCGTAAGGAAATAAAGTTGAAATCAAAGTAGGCTGATCGACAGAGCGTATGATTTTTTTGACGTTATTGTGCCTTGCAACAAAATTATAACTTTCGTGATAATTTTCCAAAGCTCTCAGAGATGTGAAAAATTTCTCTGCAGTACAAATAACACGTGCTATCCAAGCAAGCGTTCACCGCTAGGATGCACCGCGTGGCGGCCAAATTTTAAAAATATCGAAGTAGCTTTTTTATCTGGAGGCATGTTTTTCTTAGGCGACTATCTGGCGCGTATTTTCCGTTGCGACCAAAAATGAGCGGAAGAATTGTTTTTTTTTTGTGAGCAGTACAGTACATGATTCATTTACAAATTACATAATACCGAAAAAATCAATTTTCAACCCCTACCTGCCCCTTTTTACAACTTTGATCTCGTGCTTGATGAAGATTTGCGCCGTATCAAGGTTTTCCGTTCCGGAATTTCTCCTGGTGTACCTACTTAGCCAAATTTGTTGCGTTCAAGAAATGCTCTTTTTTCTATTACTTGCCTTCCATAACATTTCGAACTTTAATGCAAACCACTGAGATTTTCCCACCTGATGAAGGTTTGCTTTTAACGTAATAGTAATAAAAACATTTCAGTAGCTAACAAAGTAGCTTTCTCCCACTGTCGATACCGAAAAAATCGAATCAAAACAGCCTACTTTGATCCATCTAACGTTTATTTCCTTACGAGAACCGTTTTTTTAAAGATATGTTTATGTGTTGATTTTTGAGGGATACACATTTAGAACTTCTAAAGGCACATCTTTTTGTTGAAGACCCATGGATCTATCTCGTTTATTTATCAAGTTATAGCCGTTTTTCGATTAAAAACATATTTTTTTCAAAATGAAATAAAACGCTTTAAACAAAAAACGCTCTCTCAGTTTTCCCACCATAAACGCAGAAAAGTGCGAGCTTTCGAATAGAACCAATAGATTGAAAATCGGTTTGCTCCATTTTGAAATATACGCACATGAAAAAAACATGTTTTTCATACAAAAACTCGAATAACTTTTTTGTTATAAGAGATAGATCCATGGTTCTTCAACAAAAATGTGCGTCTTCAAAAGTCCTAAAAGTGCTCGGAACAAAGTTTATGCGACAAATGAATGTATAAAAAGTTATGTGAAGAATACCGATTTTAAGGGACCGCCCTAACGTATTTATTGAAAAAGCTCATAACTTGTGAACCATAAGTGATAGAAAAATGGTTTCTTCGGCAAAGTTGCTCAAAATTAGATGCTCTACAACTTTGTGGAACATTGCACAAGTCTTTACCGAAAAGTTAAAAAGTTGATATTATGAACTTCTGAAATATAGGTACCACCCTAATTTCACTACATGGAAAAAAATCGTCAAAAAATATGAAATTTTTTTCCCAAAGACACTATATATCTAAAACTAATAGTTTTGGCGCAAACATTTTTGTCTTGCTAGATTCGACTCTGGGACCATTGTGCAATGGGCTTGAAAAAGATTTCTGGAATTTGCTGCTATTAGTAGCTTACATGCATTTTCTTTTACGTAGGCTCCTGGAAATTAATATTTTTACGTGTTTCAAATAAATTTGGAAGCTAGTTGCGAATTTCATTGTTTTCATGCAAAACTCGGACGTACTTATTCCTTTGTTTGTGTATCTTTCCATATAGTTCTCATATTGTAGACTCCAAACCGTTTCCATCTTCTAAGCTACAACTTGACTAGTTCTAGCAGTAACTGTTGAAATTCGAAATAAACGAGGCATCCAATTATAGAACACTATCCTTTCATTCCCATCGCGTTGGCTCGCACGAACTCGTTGCAAGTGCAGATCTTACAGCAGGCGAGTGCTTGCATCATCTATTCCTTACCATACCGATATGCCGTAAGGACGTGGTCAGTTTCTGTAGAGTTTTCCGATTGATATACCCACCACATCTGTTGTGGTATATAACAACAAAGCACATGTGGCGATTGGGAAAATCAAGCATCCAAGGTTGGTTGGGATTCTGGTAGCTTTTTCCGCAAATTGTAAGGGTTCAAGTGGTCTTGTTGTGTAGGGGTTATCATGCCTATCTAGAGAGTAGGAGGGTGAAGGTTCGAGTCTCTTCTCTCCAAGACACGTGGATTGTTTTTCGCAAAATTAATATCAATATGTCCATTTCGAAAACATGCGCTGTGCATATGCATCATATGCAAGTCAAGATATTCAACAAAAAAAGGAGGAAGATTGTTTGGCAGAAAGCCATTTGGCCAAAAGTCACAAGGCCGAAAGTAGTTTGACCAAATATGTAATTTGGCGGAACAAACAATTTGACAGAAGCACAATTTGCCGAAAATGTCATTTAAACGAAAGGGACATAATGCCGAAAATGTCGTTCAGCCCAACAGTTCCTTTGGCTGAAAAAAATCGGTTGGCCGAAACGCTTATTTTGGCTGAAATGATCATTTGGCAGAAAGGGCCGTTTAGTCGAAGTGAACATACGACCGAAAGTGTCGTTAGGTTGAGCCGATCATTTTGGTAAGAGAGTCTTTTATAGTCAAAATGCCATTTGGTCGACTGTTTGTTTGGCAGAAAATACACTTTCGGGCCAAATGGCTTTTTCTGCCAAAATAGCCTTTCTACCAAACGGAATTTTCGGCCAAACGACCATTCCGGCTAAACGACATTTTCAGTTAAATGGTCTGTAAGGGCAAACAACTTTTCTGGCCAAATTACCAGGTTGGACGAATGCCCTCTTTCGGCGGTGATGACTTCCGAGGCTAGATGACTTCCAGCTAAATGTGCTATCGGGAAGTGGCATTCGAACAAATGGCTTTCCGCCAAACGACTTGTGGTCAAACGACGGGAAGAAGGCACATATGGTCGAAAATATCGTTTGACCGAACTGGTCATTAGGCCGAAAAAGTCGTTTAGTCACTTGACCGAAAATACAATTTGGCAGAAAGGTTACTACTATTATGTCTTTATTTAAGAGACTTGCAGCAGTTGGCTGGCTCGCCTCTGATCAGGCAAAAAGGTAATTTGACCAAACGGGCCAAAGGAAAATGTCATTTGGCCAAACGGGTCGACATTTTTGACCATAACACCCGTTCAGCAAACGACATTTTCGGCTGTATGGCTCATTCGGCCAAATGGCATTTTCCGCAAGTGGCCATTATATAGTAAAATGACGTGTTAGGGCATACGCCAAACCGTTTTCTATTTTATAATGGTTTCGCCCGAACATTCATTTCGGCTCGACGACTCAACCTCGTAATTCAGCCAAATAGCTTTCCGCCGAAAGATTTTCGGTCAAATTATCCTTCTTCCTATTTAATAATTTTGGATGTCTGTATGTGTATATGTATACAAATTTTGTAGACACATTTTCAAGCATCTACCGGATTACTTACAACAGGTTTCATTCGAAACCTTTCAAAGCGTGAAAAACACGCTAAAAAACTCTCATTCATATTTTTGGTATTTTAGCATGAAAAAGGCACCAACACCGCTAGGTGCATTAATCGTGGTTTTTCATACAAGCTACTGCAATAATGGTACAAAGCCGTCAAAATGGAAAAAGATATACCATATTGATTCGAAACCCAAAACCCAGACTCATGATCCGATCATTATAGAGATTTGTCTTTGAAATGTTTTATTTTCTTTTTCCAAACCATAATAAACTGATATTTGATTCTGAATATGAAAGATCGTAAATGTAAACATAAACTGTTTCCGAGTAACATTTTAATTTTTGTTCCACTCTCGAAACGGTTTACAAAAGCAAATTATAAGAATAAACAACAATAATCGGGGGTGATACAATGGGTCTTTTGGGTGAAAATGGGTCAGCGCTCTCACCGGCAGTCTTGAGGTCATAGAGCAGGCCTGGTAGCGGGTCACTTTTTAGTGACTTGGTCACTTTTTTCGGGCAAGTCACTAGAAAGTCCCTTTTTTCGACCTCAAGACCTCACTATTTTCAACTATTTTGAAACTATTGACTAAGATTTTTTTAAATAAAACTGTATGTACCCATCGGATGATGCTTTGATCATGGCGGAAATAAAATTACGAATCATAAAAAAATGATCGCGCTGAAACTTCGCCAACCGTTTAACTCGCTGCTTTTACTGGCATTTCACCAGTAGCAAATTGAAGGTGTTTCACGTCAAAATTTATAAATTGATATACAGTCATGCAAGCAGGAGATCTGCCAATACCGATTTTATTTTAAAGCTCAAACTTTATACAGTAGGAGTAGGTGGGAAGATTTGATTCCTTGGGAGACTTGACCCTTGGGAGACTTAATTCTCCGCTGTTTTACCGAGAACTATATTAGTATTGTTAGAGCGTACTTTTATTATAGATCCTCTAGACAAATGTGGCGAATTATTTTTTGATTGACAACCTTATTTACTCTATTATTTACTGCTTACTACTGACTATCAAAATTTGGACAACTTCCCTAATATTGACAAAATGCTATCATTTTTTCACAGCACAAGCCGTCAATATGCTAAATGATCTTCACTGATAAAAATGCCAACATTCCACCACAATTTCAGGATAATTGGATTTTGAGTTGTTGTCACAATATGAGGAGACTTGATTCTGAGACTTGAGAAGTTTGGCAAACAAATTCAAGAAAGTATAAATTTGTTCTCAAGCGGCTATTTTTTTTTTGTAGATTTGACAGATGTGATGAAGGGTTTGCTCTAAAAAAATATTTGTTGAGTAGATGTTATAGAGAGAGAATCAAGTCTCCCCAATTTTGAAGATTACATGCGCTATCAAATTCCATAGAAAAAATCGTTCATGAATACGTACAGCAAGTTGAGAAATCTGCGTATTTTGGAAGAAAAATATGTAAATAGTTGAGAGCGCATAGTCCTGCAGTATAAGCAGGAGGTTGAGCGTTCAATTCCAAGCTCGTTGTACTGGATCTTCATAATTTTAGTTCCGTTTTCTATCCAAACGATCCGTACTGTTGTTTTTTTTTTGCACTGAAAATTCCAATAACTTCCGTGGCACCTATGATAAATCGTGCATCTTTCTTAAATAGGTATTCAGCTAATCCAGTGAACTTAATTTTCACTGATTCTCACGTGAAGGGAATGCTCCTTCACGCAGATTTTTGCCTAGAAATCATTTTTCAGAAAAGAAAACAGGTCTTATGAGTGTTATGACTTTCCTTACAATTCGATAGTTTGTACAGAACATAAAATCCTACGTAAACAAATGTAGAGCACGTTCTCTTAAATGTAGATAATTTCCCGCAAAATACTGAAAATAAAAAAATAGCTATCACAACAAAAACATCCCCTTATTAGATTTCAAAGTTGTATAATATTATCTAATGGTATGGGGTGGTATGGGTACCCCTTTCCTCCGAAAGAACCAGAGTAGTCAAAATTACAAAGTGCGTTTGCTTCTTGTAGAACAATTCACCACTGATGGAATCTGTCCTATCAAACTCGCATGTAAATGACTCAAAAATCTTTCATTAGAAAACTTCTTTCTTTTCCAGTCTCACTTCTAAACTCCAAACTTTTGTACTTCGTAACTTCTGATTCCTCACATCTTGTTTCTTATGCGTGAGCAGGGTTCGCAGAAATCGCTCTCAATGGATAACGAACAACGATAAAAGAAAGGCAAAACCTGTTCCGAATCATAGGGTGAGGGAGGTATTTTGGACCACCAGTTCGACGGCTCATAATTTGGACTACTGAGTGCAAATTCCTATTGGTGGTCCAAAATAAGAGCCCCCGTAAGGGTGGTCCAAAATACATCCTTTACAACAAGCCATGAAACAAATTTATCAAACTTGTATACAAGTGCGGAAAAACAGAATCGGATAGGCAGCCCCCACCGAGAAGTGATGGTTTTCGCTTTGTTCTCGCTCATTTAGTGTTGGGGACCGCACAGCTGTGTAGAGCAAGTTGAAATGCAGCATCAGAACCAGTGCTCTCCGCATTTGGACCTTTTTGAAAGAAATTTAACATGAGATATAGCCTCCCGAATCAGTTCTATATTATGACAGCTTGGGAAAAGAGTCTCTCACTGTATGCTGCATATCGTATATGTTTACAGAGATGATAAGTGAGAGACTTCTGCAAATGCTTTTTTTCAACTAATTTTATTTGCTAATGATATATTACATGCACTCAAGCTTTTTTGCTATCATACATTTTTAGTTATCTTCTCTTTTTCTTCTATATTCTTCTTTCTCTTCTCTATTTTCTCTATATATAAAAATGAGTTTACATTTCCTTTGAGGCGATATAACTCACGAACAGATCAACCTATTTGCAAGCTGTTTTTGTATATAAAGAAAGGTAGATATTTTCCCTATAATAGCTCGAGCACCACGAAAGTGCGAACAATTTGATGAATTGTAAAGCTACATAAATCGATCGAGAGTGCGGCGCTGTAAAAAAATGACTAATGGTACAAGGACCATTGCTGATTGTTGCAATAGAAGATTGCAACAATTTTTGTCTAGAATTGGAAATTATTGTATTGGACTTTTGTTGCAGTGTCTCAATATTAGAAATTCTATTAAGTTCATTGGTGCTATATCAGGGAGGTAACTTCAGAATCATGTTCAAAAGTTCATTTTGAATCCTCTGAAGTGTCTTCAGTGGAAAATATTTTGTTCCTAACTTCACACTGTGCTTATCAATTAATCAAATCATCGACATTTGGCCAAATTACCTGATACCAGACAATGTGTTTGCAAGTTGTACTCCCAGTCTGGGAGTCCCAGAATAAATCGCGGATTTGCTTCGGGTTTTAAATATTTAATCTATCGTTGAGCTGCCCTCACTAATGTCATTTTTGTCGTACTCTTTAAGCGGCAAATAAATCAAATTTGCATTCGATTGCTCCTCAAGGATGAATCGGTAAGATCTTGAGCTACATTATTTCAAGCATCCCGCCCGGATGATGAAGACATTCAAGAAGACTCGATCAACCTAGCGGTTAATAAGCTGCGACCGACCGAGGATCGTGGATCCGCGATGCGGCAAAGTAAACGAATGTTTCCAACAGTATGCACATTTTCAATAAGACGATGAAATGAATTGCTATGAAATTCAGCGCCATAACACATAACTTGCAACAAACAATTAGGAACACTCCAAACTTCAACGGCTTATCAGTAGCAATAGCTCAGCTCATCCGTTTTTTCTCAATTCTTAACCTCACAACTTTACGGGATTATCCCGCCCACCCAATTCAGAAGTCAAACATCAAGCAAAACGAACAACCTTCATCCTATGCTAATACACACAAATAGGAAAGATGGGAAACAAAACTCCCAAACGGCAACGTGTACCTGTTGCAGCGCTGATGCAGGTAAAAACGGGTCAACTTCTTCCGAATAGACACTTGACTCCGCATGGTAATTCGTTCCGTCCCTTTGCCGGTTTGTGCAGTGTCTTCTCCAAGTCATCTAAAAGAACTGTCTTTGCTCGCTCATTCAGCAACTCGGCTGGTAAGGTCAAAGCCAGAGGTTTCCCGAAAATGCAACATCATGAACGAAAGAACAACAGAATAAATGTCCTCTGGGGTGCTGCTGGGTGAGCAGGTGGTCACAAATGGGTTCAAGCGTATCAAGTTACTAATTTAGATATTTGAAATGGTTTTATATCTAAGTAAAATTAGTTGAATCATACATTTTTTTTTGTGATTCGATTCCGGCTCAATTAACGTATTAAACACAAACTTCAAAGTAACTGTTTCAAAATACCCGATGGTTCGCATATAAAGTTGGAATTATTTTTTCTTCCATCTGGATTCTCACAGTACGCACAAGTAAGCATAATAAATTCTTCGTCTGTGTGTAATATCAAGCCCGAAATGATCGACAATTCCACAATTCAGCGGAGCATGTCATGTAATGTTTGGCTCGAAACGGCACAACAAGTTCTTATCATGCGCGCGGCTTTGGATATAGCACCAATTAATATGGGGCAGACGACTAACTGCGGCAATGACGACGACAACGACGGCAATCCCATGAGTATCATAATACGCCTTGTCACTGGCCTAGCTTAGGGGGAAACTCTTTCACTTCCTCGCGATCATCGCAGTCAAATTGTTTGACTAGTGATTTGTTGTTTTCTTGCGCTCGCCATCTCCGGCGTAGTGGTGGTGGAGACGGTCGAGCCATCAGAATGGGGGGCTATGATAGGATGGATTGGGGAATAACCGGGCCATATGTGTACAACTTATCGGAACAGTGTGACCGATCCGGCTCGGTGTTAGTTCTGAGAATCCACACCGGAAGTACTTTCGGTCGGATGGTGGTGCACTTTGAGCTATTGTTTAGTTTGAGGTGCGATAAGCTGAGCGCTAAGCAAGGCCGGATACTTGGTGGAAACGTGGTAAGTCGCAATAAATGGAGCAATTAGCGGGATTTGGTCACAGCTTTATGAAGGGCTGTGTTGGTGGTGACGCACAATTAAATCATTTAAATCATTTTGTGTTTTGTATAGTAACCAACTATATTATCCCTTTGCTCAATCAAAAAAGATAATACATAAAAAACAGCAATTCTGAAACTCTCAAGTTCGAATATTATGTGGAATTACAAATGATTTTAGTAAAATCATTTTTTTTACTTGACCTGAAATATCTCATTATATTAAATTCTAATCATAATTTATTGGGTACAAAATGAAAAAGAGACAACACACGCTTAATTTATTTTCACAAGAACTGGAATTGATTTATATGATTGTTTATATACAATTGCAAGTTAAAGTCCTCATACAAAAGGCAAGTCAATTGACTTTGATTATACCTCACCCGAGGGTTCATCCGAACATTCCCGAAAACAGTTTGGCACATGAAAATGTCGTTTGAGACCGCGCCGTGAAAAAAGTCAACTAAGAAGTTTACTCACATTTCGGATCTTGTCAAAACTTTTGGTTGTGTAAAAACACCAATTTCCACCACAGACCGCAAAACTATTGCACTCATAAAACATAAATATGATTTCAATATGGTTGACACATTTAACTGCGATGGATTTAATACCAAACTCTAGTTTACGGTCAAGGAAAATTTGCTTCAATTGCTGAAGTGAATTTAACTGCTGCTCAAATATGGGAGAAATGTCACTTTTCCCTGCGGAACAATGAGAAGGAATATTTTTCCTTAATTCAAAATTTGCTTCACTTAACAGGTGTTATTACCTGGCAACTGGTATTATTACCGTTAATAAATTAGCTCTACTTGCCAGCTTCATACTGCACAAGTAATGTCAGTAGCAGAATCATTCCTTGGCTATTTCTTGTCCTATCTTTTTCCTCAGTCAGTACTACCCTTCAGTGTAGAGCCCATCCACGCCATCCAACGCCATTCAATGAAAGAAGAGGATTCGCTGCTTCCATCAATGGTGTTGGATTGCGTGGTGGGCTCAAATTATCCCACCAGCGACGTGAAAAGCTCTAGTTTACAAAAGCAGTTTCGCCCTTTTGAAATGTTGGTGCTGAAATGGCAGCTACGGTTATCAAGTTTTGAGTCAAGAAACGGGAAAATGAGTCTTTGTAATATAAAATCGTAGTTTTATCGCAGTAAACAAATGAAGTGATTCAAAATTTGTTTCTCTTTGTGACTCAATTCACAAAATATTTACCACTGCATTGTTCATTTGAATTGCCAGTTTGATTCGCCCTTTTTTACAATCAGAAAATGATAAAACCAATTGGTCATGCAGGCAAATTATTCATTTTAAAAAAAAAATCTGTGTTACTGTGATTCCTCTTTCCAAGGATTTTTCATTCCACATCTCGATGTTTCCATGAGTCGATGGTCATTGGTCACCCCTCCATTTTCTCTGCTAAAGTTAGAGAATATGTATCCCAATACTGGTGTAAATTAATGAGGAGCTCAGAAGTTATTCTGAATCATTTGTATTCTAAACAATACCCAACCCTAATAACCACCCGTTTTCCAAATTAGCCTCTCGTGTTTCAAATTTGGTTTAAGTCGTCCCATGCGTTGAGTTATACAAAACTGTTCGTTTCATAACTGCGCCTTCCCTTCCTTTCCTGTATGATACTTCTGGAAAAAATTATCCTTAATAGGCTGACGCAGTTCACGGAGGGCGAGATCGGCTTATCGGAAAAGTAGTTCGGAACCCGAGAAAGCAGATCGATGGTGGATGAAATTTGGACTGTCGTTGACGTTGCAGAGAGAGCGTTCAAGAAGAAGAGGTACGGCAATCGGTTCTGCCCAGTAGTAATGATTGACGTCACAAACGCTTTCAACAGTGCCAGGAGGCCATCGCCGTAGCGCTGCATGGAATGCGGGTTCCTGGTTATTTGTGAACCGAATTCTGGTCTACGATACGAATTCGGGGCAAAAGTCGATTAGAGTTACGGCGGGTGTTCCGCAAGGCTCCATACTTGGCCCAATGCTGTGGAACGTTATGTACAACGGAGTGCTAAAGCTGAAGTTGCCCAAAGGCGTGCAGATCTTCGGATTAGCGGATGATGTCGTTCTAACGATAACCGGAGAATCGCTGGAAGAGGTAGATATGCTGGTGGCGGAGACGACCGACGCAGTTGAAAACTGGATGAATGGAGTCAAGCTGCAGCTTGCTCACCACAAAACAGAAGTGATACTGGTCAGCAACTGCCGAATCATACAGCGAATGCAGATTATCGTCGGAGAGCACGACATACCGTCCGTGCGGGCTTTGATACATCTAGTCGACTATTCCTGCGAGAAGGCGACTAAGCTGGTCACTGCGCTTGCAAGGATCATGCCGAGAGGCAGCTGTAGGCGTCTTCTGGCTAACGTATCATCCTTAATACTTAGGTACGGCGTTCCAGCCTGGGGAGCTGCGCTCAAGACGAAACGTAACCGCAGGAAGTTGAATAGCGTGTTTCGTCTAATGGCCATTCACGTAGAGGAATGCCTGTCCTAAGCGTGGACAACATCGCAGAGCGAATGTGTCACGATGAAGATACGTGGAATGCGGTAAACAGAGTCGTGAGGCAAATAGTGTCAGAGCTACAGCGTAGATGGAGAAGGGACCAACAAATAAGCGTTGGCTCGGAGGAAAATCCAGCATAGTGAGCAGTGTTTGACCTCGGGTCGTCGGGGCGCCGGTGAAGCTGGTCAAGGTGATGGTCAGACGCGATGTCAGTGCTACGTTTATTCCGTACATCACGAAGGTTCCGTCTCCGTTTTGGGCTAATTCAGATGTGGTCGATTTGATTTTCAGTTTGTCCATCACGAGACGAGACTTTGTGTACTGGTGGATAGGCAAAGAGCGTTTCTCCAATAACCATGCCTTTTTTTAAGCTTTATTAATGTGTTTTTTTTAATTCTAGGATTAAGTTCAACACAGCAATAACCATGCCGTTATTGCCACAGAATTCGCCAAACAGCTCAGCGAAATAAGAAGTGAGTTGTGAGAAGTGAGACGTCTCACTACTTACATCACACTTCTTACTGTGAAAAGTGAGAAGTAGGAAATAAGGAGTGCGAAACTTCTCACTTCTTACTCCTTATTTCTTATTTCTCACTTTTTACAGTGAGAAATGAGAAGTGAAATATGAGAAGTGAGACGTCTCACTTCTCACTGTGCTCTACACATTTTTCACAGTATGGAGTTGGATATGAGGAGTGAGAAGTAATAAATGAGACGTTTGACTCCTTACTTCTCACTCCTAATTACTCACTTCTCACTGTGAAATGTTAGCATGAGTTAGTTAGTAATGAGTGACATCACTCTCTTTTTTTCACTTTTCATAATGGTGCTTTTTACCAAACGACCCTAAAGGCCAACCAGCATTTTCGGTCAAATGACTTATTCGGCCAAATGACTTTCGGCCTAATGGTCTGTTCGTCCATGTGATATATTCAGCCAAACAACTTCCGAAAGAACCTCCGACCAAATAGCATTCAGCCGAATGATTTTCGGTCAAACGGCCCTTTCTAGTTTATTCGCCCTCTCCACGATCCGCTTTGCGTTTGCAGCCCGTCATACATGGTACGTAGCACTTTTCCCTCGATGACTCCAAGTTTGCGTAGGTCCTCAATGAGCATTGCTCACGTCTCGTGTCTGTAGAGAACGTTTTGAAGGCGTTTTGTACGGTGACAAACTAGATCGAAGCATCTTGCAGAGTCCAAATTAAGAACAACTGCCTGCCACGATGAGTCACTGCTGGTATCATTTTCGGCTGTCACTAGTGAGCGCAATTACACGGTGTGCAAAGGAGTGGTACCTTTATCACACCGTTGCGGACGATATGGATATTATCAGGATTGATCACCATGCCACAGAAATGTGTTTTGCGCCTTTTAAGAAAAGGGCATCGAGATTTGAACTGATGATCAATATCAGCAAAACAAATTACATGGTCGCTGGTAGTCAACGTGGGCGGGAGTAGTGTAGAGGTGCTGAATAGTGAAATACTCGAAGTTGTAGATGAATTTTTATATCTGGGAACTTTAGTGATGTGCAATAATAAAGTTACCCACGAGTTAAAAAGGCATTTTTTAGAAGCGAATAGGTTTTGCGGACTTCGTAGCCATTTAAATTCCCATAGAATTTATGTGATCATAGAACATAGTTGTTGAAAAAAGCTGTTCGGAGACGGCTACGCATAACTAACGATAAATACTAGGTGTATAAAGTGACTTATACTACACGGCATACTAAGGTGGGCTGGGCACATTGTTTGTATGCCGGAATAGGATTAAGTGATAATATTCAGTTGAAAACCCGGAAGAGACCGTACTCTTCGTTGTATGCCGTGTAGGCTTTTGGTAGGCTTTTTGCAATTAAATTTCATTGTAACTGAAAATTGTTTTGTCGGAGCCAGAGAATAATTAATGTAATGACAGAAAATGCATTCTGAGATAATCTGCAAAGTTTTCCCGTATCTTGTTCTCTTCATTCGAAAAATGTGGTGAATAAACAAACCAGTGAAAACTAAAACTCAAGTGTTTTTTTGAATGTTTTTAACCAGAGTTCGACAAAAATGACACTGCCATCACTTCAATTTCTGTTATGTTAATTATCGCATCGTTTGAATAAGACACATTACAGACGCAATAAAAAAAATTGTGTTCGTTATCAATCAACACAACCAAAACACCAGTTTGTCTTCAGTTCAGAATCATCCGTGCATCCCATTTTCAACACAAATATTCATCACCTCGGACGGTTCGGGACGGGCCAAGACGAAGGCGAGGGATCAACCTTGTTTCCGTGCCTTAATTTATAACTGCAACGACGAAGGAAGACACGCAGCGCGAGTCCTTGTTTATATTGCTTTGGGTTGTTTCGTCGGCTTTGGATTATCCTAGCCCTTGCCATCCTTGTCCGTCTGTTTGGCCGTAACCGGCAAAGATAAGATGAAACGAAACATAATTTATGTCGCTGCAGTTACTCCTTGGTGTCAATATTCTTTTGGATTGTTGTTGTTGTTGTTGTTGTTGCTGCCGCTGCTGTTTCTGCGTTCGTAAATGTGTTAAATGGGTATTTACCTTTTATGAGTTGTCTTCAATCATGCTCGGTATCTGTACGCCTTCCAAGCCCGACGGCTTTCGATCGGGTGTGAATTGTGTGACAAAACGTTCGGCAAGGATTTTCGACCTTTCGAGCTCGGCCAAAAAGGAACGACATACAGAGCGTGCGCGTTAATAAAACTGGATTAAAAATCCCTCTCGGAGACGGAGAAATCTTGGTCTGGTAGGGGTCTTTTTGTATCTTTGTGGTGATCCGATCCGGTAGAAAGGAAGCTGCACACTGTATGGATGAGCAGGAAGCATTAATTCGATTTATGGCAATTAATCGACTTCTTATGCCGGTCGGAGCCCTGGATCAGCTAATGAGGAATGTTTGTGTTCCGGATTGGGTTCCGATCGAAGCCGGATGGGACAATTACTCATCGATGTCGGCCTTTAGTCACTACAAGACGACTGATAGGTGTCACCGCAGTGGCACTTGGAGTCAGACTATATCAGCAATTGTGTCTCGAGTTCTCATTCGTGACAGGCGATAAAACATATTGACTTCGCTTCAAGCAAATCTGTACTATCCTCAGTAGCAAAGGCTGCTCTCTTATCTACAGAACGCCTTTTTTCCTGACTAGAAAAAAATGATACTGCGTCCTGACAGTGCCGGTGGAGATAGGGTGGTGCAGTGCCTCGGCAGTAGCGACAAAATTTAACTCGCTTGAGTCAGTAAAAATATACAGAGCAATGATCGTGAACTACGTTTGAGATTCCGGGTTTTAGTAGGTCAAAATAGGCTGGTTCGAGTGCCAATCAGATATCAGCCCCCCTGAGACAAAATATTGAGCAACTTCATTCTTATAAAAGCTCTTTTGGAGTTTTGCTTAATTTTTCAAACTTCACAAAAAAACTAAATTACTTAAGACACAGTTCAAACCATCCGCAGTGTAATATTGTGATGAGAAATGCAAAAAAAAATGTGTTCACAATTCTGATCAAAGCTTGGTCACATAGCCCTAGTTTCCCAGATTGATGCCCGTCGATGGCGAGCAGAGGAGACGCATTATGATGAATGCGTGTTCTCGAAATGGCCGGAACGGATATGCAGATATGCTGCCCAAGACAAGCGCAAACGCCCAGTACGGGTCGGGTGTATTAAGGAAGTGAAAACATGGTCAGCTTATCACTGGCTTCCGAACGACAACGACAGCATCCAGCGACGGCAGCGTGATTAGAGTAACGGTTGAGAGAAGCCACTTGAGTCGCATGGTACCAGAATTTTGGCACTGGCTGTGGTTAACTGTGGTTGATTGTAATGTTCCTCTACGGAACATTCTGAACGGTGACGATGCAGTTCGTCAGAATATGTTTTTATCTCTTAGTTGATGATTAATGATACGCTTTTAGGAAAGGGCTTGTGCCACATTTGAATCATTGTGCTTTTTCTCACAGTTCCAAGAAAACAACAGAGAACTGTTTAAAACAAATTGGTAATGGAATTTTAGATTTTTTTCGATAGAATTCAATAGTGAGTAGCCAAACAAAATACTCATAATTGCACTTAAAAATGTTGTTAACAAATGGAAAAGTATGAAAAAATTGGTCAGAAAATTAGGACATTAGATTCTCAAACAAATGATATTGCGTGAAAGGTAACTAATCGTAACCTTAATCAAAGAAAATGAAATAGATCACAGTGGTTTTAAAATTAAGATGCCTCAAAAAATGCAAATGTAATAATCTTCCGATTTGAATCGTTGAACTAAATGTGTGAAATATCTCACATAATGCTCAATAAGCTACAAACATCAATCTGTAACCTTCCAATTAATACAGATCAGACTGAAAAACAACTTCGCATTCAAATCGACACATTGAGCAACACTACTGCATCCCAGTGTGCGTCAATCCATCGGCAAACCCTTCGTTTCGAACGATCGCACCTTGTTCTGCTGGAAAATCTCCCATCCCGAGTGTCTTGCTGATCGTTCCAGGGGGGTTTCCCTTCAGGCCCTCGTGTATTGTGCAGCCCGAAATATGCTTCGCAAACACAAAGTAATCGTAACGAATTAAGGATTATTGCATTGCACACAGGATGCGCTGTTTCTTGGTCCTTTTGTGCGAGGTGTCTTCTTGAATAGTGCGCAGGCAGTCGAAAGAACTCCGAATGAAAGGTAGGTCGTGTGTATTGATCTCATTTGGATTTTTTTACTTTCTTTCGGATGTTCAAACATCTTTAAGGCGATGAAAAATGATAGTTTGCTAATGGGATGGCCCTTCTTTTCACAGATGAAAGGGTTTCTCATCACTTGAAGAACTATTCGAAGAATTATCCCGAAAAAAAAGCTTGGGTGGGTTTCTTCATGACAAAATCCCATTCACGGGCAGCTGCATGCAAGCGAATGAAAATCCTCCGACCGACACACATCAACAGCAGAGGATTACGAATCGGATCAACAGAACCACAATTCCGCGCGCAGTTTCAGCGATGAATCACGAATAAACTTCTAGAGCTGTGGAGGGCTGGCTGAAGTGAAAAAAGAAACAAACACGGCTCCGCGAATTTGTCTTACCCCGCGCCTTCAGTCATCATTCTTGGGCTCCACATTAATTAATAATCAGCCACTCGGCTCGGCACCCTACTTTCAGTTTGCGCGACTGGCTGAAGTAACACCGAGAATCTACTACCGGTATGATTGCTACCACTGCCTATTAGACTGGTCCAAACAAATAAAATCGTAATGACAGATTTCGTTCAACAATCTAAATGGGACAAAATCGAGATTTGACAAATTTTTAAACCAAATATTTTAACAAAATTTTACTTTAAATACTTCAATGCGTTATTCAATTTTACCAAATTTTAGCAGCGATAAATGAGACGGAATCGTCCATTGAATACGAACTGTTGCAAAAATCTTTCGTATTTCTAAATTTCAAAATCACTAATGCGTGTTATAGTAAGGATTTAAAATTATTATGCGGATTATCCATTATTGTTCGAGAAATATTATAATTTTCATTATTCGTTAATTAAGAAATCGAGGGTTTGAATAAATATAAAATTTAAGCAAAATGCTTTTGATGGAAATATTTTGCGGATCATTAAAGTGAAAAGCCTAAGAACAAAAGTTTTGGAATACATAAGGCCACAGAGAAACAGACATCTCAATTGGAATAAAATGCAATCAAAATAATCGCCAAGGAAGCTCCATTAGTGTCCGATTGACCACCTACATAAAATTGAACCCACCGTTAAACGGTTAACGATGGAACATGTGTTGAGTGAGACGTCTGTTCTTTAAAATGTTTTTATTTTCTGAAGTGCAAATTAATGGCATTCAATCGGCCTAATAGGTTCTTAAAGACATGTTTACTATGTCAAATGTAGAAACTGTCTATCACTCAAATGGGGGTCAGTCTAGTGCTGGTGGATGTATGATTGGAGTCCACGTTGGCAGGGCGAGTGAATAAGAAATTAAATAATCCTCTAGACAAAAGATTAAAATCTCATATCTCCCGCTTTGCAGTCGTGGTAGTTTTAATTCTATACCGTGGCTGCTGGCTGTTGAACACTGCTTTCGATCTCCTGAACACAAACACAGCCGACCGAGCAGGATTTGGACGGATGTATGAAAGATGCCTCTCGACGGTTCATTCGTATGTGACATCATTTCGATTTGCCAATGGAGATAGATTTACTCTTGTTGAGTAAAAAATGCATTCCAAATATCTTTGGGTGATAGGATGGGATTAACATAAGGGAAAATTAACATATGAAGGAAAATTAAATTGAGATCCTGTTACAAAACCATTCTAATTTAAAAGTAATGGATACATGTTTTTTAGAAAAATATCAGCAGACTTTGAAAAATTCTACACAGAATAGGGTAAACGAGCCATATATCTTGTATGTTGACCTTCCTAATGAGAATTCCTAATAAACGAGACCTGAAAATCTTTAACTCTTATATAAAATCTGATTTGCCTCCTTCAGTGTCTGGATCAGCATTTCAACAATCATCACAAGGAGATTTGTAGATTAATATAAATCGGCGATTTTTCATTTATTTTTATAATTGCTGTCGCATACAGTGATGAACTTCTTATTTTTGAAAAAAATCACTATAACAAAGAATATAAAATTAAATAAAATTTCAAAAAATACCCTGTCGCATACAAACGTGACAAATGGGATTTTGATATCCGATCCATTTTTTTTATTATCTGCATTATTTTACTTTATTTTACGTGGAGCTTCCAAAATATGTCAAAACTGATATAAAGGTTTTTAGTTCACTCTACATCAGATGCTTTATGTATCATATGAGAAATATCATCACTCCACTTTATCAAATATTGATCACATTCTTGAATTAGAATCTGCGCAAATTCCTTCGCAAATCTCATCAACAAATAGAGAACACTCGAAGCAAATCTTCAACCACAATCGTATCTCGGTAGTTGGTATGTACCCACAACGAGTTGCACGCCGGCACAGTAGCAACGGCGCTCGGAAAAACGAATATATTCATTCGGATTAGACAGCCACCCCGACTACACACAGCAAGCAACAATAATATCCATCATAATCACCATGAGCAGTGGCAGCCAGCGTTCCCCGTCCAGCAAAGCACTCTTCAAGACAAGCTCGCTTCTCTGTATACCAGCCGGCGTGGCGGTGGTGCCGGGGCGGAGCGGTACGCGCATTGCGATGATATGTGACGAGAGGATTAGCCCGCGTATAGCTCTCCGACCGACGACGGCGGCGGAACGGGCCGAGACTGTGACTCCGCCGCCGGTCCGGTTACGGCTCCATAAAGTGGGCCGAGAGCAAGAGTGTGTGAGCGAAAGGATTAAGGGATTAGTTGGAAGCGTAACCACAAAACACGCAAGGCCTCCCTCGCAGTTCCAACTCTCCGGTTCGAATACCTATGCGGTGCCGCAACACTCGCCTTAACGCGGGTGCATGTGTTCGTGTATGGGCAATAATCTCGAACTCATTCATCACCGGTGTATATCCAGATGAAGTTCAATTTCTCATACGCAGATAAATATTTCATTTCTGAATCATCTGCTGAGGGAAGAATAAATTTACCGAAACTCCACCAGTAGAAGTTCATTTTCCCACTTAAATTACGCCGCGGTCGTAAAGGTGACAATTTTCAGCCATCGACTTTTGTCCTTCCCTAGCGTCGACCCATTCAACGCAGCAATAAAAATAGCTTCCCCAAAAAAATGCCTCGGTGTAAATATCTAAAGAGATTAAGCATCGTAAATATGTTGGCAGCTAATCCGGCTTCGACTTCGGTTTCGAGCTTCTCATACGCGCGTCATACATACGCGCGCGGGTCGCCCGTTAGGTGTTTGGGTGACGTTCCTGCTGATCGCTCGCTCGTCGGCGGCATTCGTTTCATGCCTTTACACTACTCGCTGCATTCATTGGTAGGCTGCTGGCGGCGTAGCACCCAACGATCAGCAGGCCCGCATGCAGCCCTGCGGACCGGACGAGTATTCATTTACCGGCCGAGAAACCGCACGGTGCGAAAAGGGAAAAATTGATCACCACTAAATCAATTGAGGGATAATAGAAACTTTCGTAATTCATCCTCTTAGCCGGTTGCAACAGGAGCTGGTTGGTGGTTGGAACGACAAACTTCCACGACCGACGACATCCTGAGATCTGGGGGGATTGCATCAGAGAAGACGTAGGCATGTGTGTGCCGTTTCTCGGTGGAGGGATCATCCAAGAGGATGAAAAGCATAACACCGGTGTCCGTTGCGCCATATATAGGTAAGTTAGAGTGGTTTAACAAATCGCTCATTCGATTGTGTCGCATGTTCTAAGGGTAGTCTGAAAATTTCAGCTGATTTGGATCAAAACTGACATAGCACAAACCGTTTTAAGACTCCCTCAGACCTAAGCGATTTTATCGCCAGACGGCGACAACTAGTCGCCGCGATTCCATCGTTGGATCGCTGCAGGCAACTGTTCTATTCACGCTTCCATACAAACGGCGACAGAATCGCAGCCGCCCAGTGATAGAATCGGGTCACGTGTGTTTGGGGGAACCATTTTGTTTGCAAGAAAATTAGTATGGGAGAATATAATTTTCCATTTTACTGATTATAGCGCTTTCCCATTGAGTGGAGAACTGTGAAGTTACGATGGAATTGCAGTCACTAGGCGTACCATACCGAACGGCTTGTCTGTATGAATCATTTTAATGAAAATGTGTGTTTTCCTCTTGACAACATTCTTGAGAACATTCCATCAACTGTATATAACGGTGGTCTGAAAAAACCGCTTGATTTATTACCAATAATATGCGTTTCTAATCACTAACAATAGCAATAGCTGGGAACCGGCTTCATAGTGCTGGGTAAGAAGCGCCAACGCGTGATTGGGTGGCAGACAATCAACGCAAGGATGTGCAAGCTGAGGATTAAATGCCGTTTCTTCAACTATAGCATCATCAACGTGCACTGCCCACGAAGGGAGACCCGACGACGAGAAAGAAGCGTTCTACGCACAGCTGGAGCAGACATACGATGGATGCCCACTGCGGGACGTTAAAATCGTCATCGGTGACATGAACGCACAGGTAGGAAGGAGGAAATGTATAGACCGGTCATCGGACCGGATAGTCTGCACACCGTATCGAATGACAACGGCCAATGATGCATAAACTTCGCAGCCTCCCGCGGAATGGTAGTCCGAAGCACCTTCTTTCCCGCAAAAATATCCACAAGGCCACATGGAGATCACCTAACCAAGAAACGGAAAACCAAATCGACCACGTTCTAATCGACGGTAAATTCTTCTCCGACATCACGAATGTCCGCACTTACCGCAGTGCGAATATTGAATCCGACCACTACCTCATTGCAGTATGCCTGCGCTCAAAACTCTCGACGGTGTACAACACGCGTCGAAGTCGGACGCCGCGGCTTAACATTGGGCGGCTACAAGACGGTAGACTAGCCCAAGAATACGCGCAGCAGCTGGAAATGGCACTTCCAACGGAAGAGCAACTAGGCGCAGCGTCTCTTGAAGATGGCTGGAGAGATATTCGATCTGCCATTGGTAGCACCGCAACCGCTGCACTTGACACGGTGCCCCCGGATCAGAGAAACGACTGGTATGACGGCGAATGTGAGCAGTTAGTGGAAGAGAAGAATGCAGCATGGGCGAGATTGCTGCAACACCGCACGAGGGCGAACGAGGCACGATATAAACAGGCGCGGAACAGACAAAACTCGATTTTCCGGAGAAAAAAGCGCCAGCAGGAAGATTGAGACCGTGAAGAAACGGAGCAACTGTACCGCGCTAATAACACACGAAAGTTCTATGAGAAGTTGAACCGTTCACCGTTCAACCGTTCAAAGGGCCACGTGCCACAGCCTGATATGTGTAAGGACATAAACGGGAACCTTCTTACGAACGAGCGTGAGGTGATCCAAAGGTGGCATTAGCACTATGAAGAACACCTGAATGGCGATGTGGCAGACGAAGATGGCGGTATGGTGATGGACCTGGGAGAACGCGCGCAGGACATAATTCTACCGGCTCCGGATCTCCAGGAAATCCAGGAGGAGATTGGCCGGCTGAAGAACAACAAAGCCCTAGGGGTTGACCAACTAACAGGAGAGCTATTTAAACACGGTGGTGAGGCACTGGCTAGAGCGCTGCACTGGGTCATTACCAAGATTTGGGAGGAGGAAGTTTTGCCGCAGGAGTGGATGGAAGGTGTCGTGTGTCCCATCTACAAAAAGGGGATAAGCTGGATTGTAGCAACTACCGCGCAATCACATTGCTGAACACCGCCTACAAGGTACTCTTCCAAATTTTATGCCGTCGACTAGCACCAATTGCAAGGGAGTTCGTGGGGCAGTATCAGGCGGGTTTTATGGGCGAACACTCCACCAGTTTCAGGGGCACTCTCGAGTCCCTTTGAAACCCGCAGAGGGTTACGGCAAGGTGATGGTCTTTCGTGTTTGCTATTCAACATCGCTTTGGAAGGGGTAATACGAAGAGCAGGGATTAACACGAGTGGTACAATTTTTCAATAAGTCCGTCCAGCTATTTGGTTTCGCCGACGACATAGATATTATGGCACGTAACTTTGAGAAGATGGAGGAAGCCTACATCAGACTGAGGAGGGAAGCTAAGCGGACCGGACTAGTCATCAACACGTCGAAGACGAAGTACATGATCGGAAGAGGTTCAAGAGAAGACAATGTGAGCCACCCACCGCGAGTTTGCATCAGTGGTGACGAAATCGAGGTGGTAGAAGAATTTGTGTACTTGGGCTCACTGGTGACTGCCGAAAATGACACCAGCAGAGAAATTCGGAGACGCATAGTGGCTGCAAATCGTACGTACTTTGGACTCCGCAAGACGCTCCGATCGAATAGAGTTCGCCGCCGTACCAAACTGACAATCCACAAAACGCTAATTAGACCGGTAGTCCTCTACGGACACGAGACCTGGACGATGCTCGTGGAGGACCAACGCGCAGAGTTTTTTGGAGTTTTCGAAAGGAAAGTGCTGCGTACCATCTATGGTGGGGTGCAGATGGCGGACGGTACGTGGAGGAGGCGAATGAACCACGAATTGCATCAGCTGTTGGGAGAACCATCCATCGTTCACACCGCGAAAATCGGACGACTGCGATGGGCCGGGCACGTAGCCAGAATGTCGGACAGTAACCCGGTGAAAATGGTTCTCGACAACGATCCGACAGGCACAAGAAGGCGAGGTGCGCAGCGGGCAAGGTGGATCGATCAGGTGGAAGATGACTTGCGGACCCTCCGTAGACTGCGTGGTTGGCGACGTGTAGCCATGGACCGAGCCGAATGGAGAAGACTCTTATATACCGCACAGGCCACTTCGGCCTTAGTCTGAATAAATAAATAATGCTGCTTCTGTCCGACGGCCATTCGAATATTTTCCGCTAAGATGCCACCTTTCAAAATACATTTTCAGCATCGCCACTGGTGTCGCCGAACCGAACCGACGCTAAAAGAATCGATTTTGTTTCCCAAAACGCCTTTCTTCACGGCCACTCGACGATTCGCTTTTTGCTGGAACGCCACTGCTACCGGTGTCATCGTTGCTACAGTAGATGCATAAGTAGTAGATTGCTAATGGTGTAGTCAATATTGTGATCAACATGCTTTGTTCAAGGCAGTATTTTATGTGTCAAATGAGAATAAGTGAACCAAAACAACAAATTTTATGCACAATTTGCGTTACTGTGCCTGTGGTTGAAACATGTTGATCAAAATTGCTGTAATATCAGCGCCTCTAGCGTACTACTGCTTCGACTGTTGCGACAACCGAGTGATGGCGTGCGAAGCTCGTGTCCACTCTCCGTGAAATCTTAATTAAACTGAGGATGATTGAGCCCGTAAGTTTTGATGTCTGTGCTTGTGATGCACGTGCGGGATTGGTTGGCTAACAAATTTTTGTTAGCAGCTGGTGAAAAAAATTTTACGCCTTCTATCCATTGTTTTTAATAGTTTCGCAAAATTTTAAAAAGTCCGTCGTACGAAACCTATTGAAAGAAGGCTGAGTTATTGGCCCGTACTTTCCGACCGCTTTTGGTGACGGTCTCATATTTGATTCTGCAGAATGACCCCCTTCTTCCCGAATGACGTAATCTTAAGTAAAAAAATAATGAAAAGTAAACATTGCGTAAAACTTGAAATGCAGAAAGTGACTTTCACTCGCGTCTTCAACTGCACCCCACACAAAACGGAAGCAACGCACAACTATCTTTTTTATTATTTCATGCTGTTTTGCGTTGCTTCCGTATTGAGTGGGCCTTGAAAACGCGAGTAAAATTTGTTTTGGATTTGGGGAGGCTTGTCCTCGGTTCATTACTGGCCTTCAGACCAACCAGTTATCAAATTTTTATTTTCAATATTTCAACAGCAAATTAGTGCCTCCCAGAGTCCTACATTAAATATGAAAATTATATTTCGTTAATATATTTAAAAAAGTAGAAAAGTAATCAATTTTGAAAATTCCAATATGTTTAATAAACCTGAAGACCAGGTCCCACCGTTACCGATGCCATCGTTGTGATAAACTACAGTCATTTGGTAGGTAATTATGGTTTTATTTTGAAGAAAATTCTTCTCGAATTAACTTTTTATTGTATAAAATGTTGGCTTCGAATAGAATCGATTCGTTTTCAATAAGGTTTTTGTGTTTTTTTCAATCACTAACAGCAACAAAACCAAAATCTGAATCTCGAGAGAAATTTCACATTACTGTTACTGATGCCAACATCTGCCACTCGATGATTTGTAGCTGGATCGCGATGGACGCCATTTAGCAGCGTCTCCCAACGACGAGTGCTTGCGTTGCTACCGACGGGCAATTTCTGATATCGCCAAGCGATTATGAAGTGCACTTTGAAAAATGTTTGTCTCGACTCAGCCTACTCTTGTGCAAAACGATGGTTCTAAAAAGATTCGATTTGTTTTCAATAATGCGCCTTTCCAATCACATGCAAAATTTCATTTTATTGCTACTGACACCAACGTCAGCCACCCGATGATTTGCCACAGAAACGCTCTAGACTCCATCCATGCGAATGAATTTTCACAGCGTATCCCTCCGACGAGCGCTTGTGCTGCTACCGACGCCAAGCGATTATGATTTGCACTTAGAAGAAGATGCCTTGATCTTAGTTTTGCAACGATGCACTGCCATCGAACGAACGTAAGGCGGAGCCAACGAGCTGGCAACAACGGTACCAGCTACCGAAGGGGCGAGGCCTCGGTCTCAATTAATATCGGATACTGGCAAGCCGAGGTCCGGTTTTCACAACCGATCGGCAGAACGTCCAGAATGAAGCACCAAACAACGTAAAAGCGATGTGTATCATGAACAGCTTCATAAACGAAATCTTCGAGCGTATCGTGGATGAGGCCTTCGTCTGGCGCACTACAACAAACGATCACCAGCCGCGAGATTCAGATCACCGTCCGCCTCCTGTTGCTGGCCGACCTGGCCAAGCACGACGCCGTCTCGGAGAAAACCCTTACACCTGCTCCAAGTGACCAAGAACGAGGACGTAGATCCATCCAAAACGACCCTTCCCAGGGCCCCAGCCGTGCTCACAGAAGAGAGGGGGCTTCTTACCACGCACGCTGAAAATCAGAATTTTGAAAGATAAGTCCACTTCACTGCTACTGATACCAACGTCAGCCACTCGAAGATTTACCACTGAAACATGATAGACGCCATCCATGCGAATATGTTTTTCAACGTGACCCTCCGACGAGCGCTTGCGCTTTTACCGACGGAAGTTTCTGCCGTCGCCAAGCGATTATGATTTGCACATTGAAAAACAATTATCTCGACTCAACCTACTCTTGTGTACAAAGATGGTTCTGTAATGAACCAATTTGTTTTCAATAATGCGCCTTTCCTATCACAAACAGCAACAAAGCATAAATCGGAAGCATTTCACTTGACTGAAACTGACGCCAAAGTTAGCCACTCGACGATTTGAGACCATCCCTGCGAACAAACTTTTGGAGCATCTCCCTTAACCAAGCGCTTGCGCTGCTACCGACCAAGAATTTCTAGCATCGTCAAGCGATTATGATTCGCACTTTGAATAAAATTTATAGCGGCTCTCCCTTTCAATGTATAAAACGGAAATCCTGAATAGAATCGATTTTCATTCAATCCACATTTGTAATAACTCACGAAACCAAACGTTAGTCCAAACCTTGCGTAAAATTTTCCCCTGACTGCTGATGCTGCCAGACAGTCACTCGATGATTTTCCGCCACCATTTAGAATACATTTCATTACCGCCACAGATGACAAGGACTGCAACCAACGCAATTTTGTCCGGAAAAGAACTGATTTTCTTTTCCCAATGCGCCTTTCTTATTACTAACAGCAACTAAACGAAGGTCCAAACATTGTGTTGGAATTTCTGTTGTTGTTGGCGACGTTCAATTGATGGAGAAATCGCTTTCTCCGCTGGGCGTCACCTTGTGACAGCTACTGTGCGGTCCTCGTGTCCGCTCTCCTTGATGTCCTGATTAAACTAAGCATTAGAATCTAGCCCGTCAGTTGCACGATTTTGATGTCTGTGCTTGCACGTACGAGATTGGTTGATTCACCGATTTTCAACAGTGCTTCCCGAAATTCAATGTTTCAATAAATTAACGATTTAAATCTATTGTTTTTAATAGTTGGGCAAAATCTTAGAGAGTTCTTCGAAGGACGAACATCCCGAAGGACGTAATCCTACGTCAAAAATATCTATATTTACACTCGCCAAAGCGTTCGTTTAGTGGTCAGTCCTTGGAAGATTCCCAGAAACTTGTTTTAAATTCGTTGGCGATTCAGATGATGAGTTTTTGCGCAGCTTTCCCAGACTACATGCCGTATTCGATCACGCAGAGGATGATTTTCTTGTAGGCAGCATGCTGAGTTGTAGAAAAACCTTCGCACTAGAAGTCCACCATACAACACGTTTTAAAATTAGGCATCTGTGATGAGCTATTGACAAACTACAAAATGATCAAACACAGATTACTAAATGATCGATAACATCCTCGGGCAGCAGGCTTGTGTTTCAGGAACAAAAACGGCCTACGGGTGATTAGCGGATACAGTAATTGGAACCTTGTAAATAAGCTTACTGCTAAGATAGTCAGCCTCGTTGGCCCATTCTACTGTCATACCATTTAGAGTGATTGTACAATCCTCATTTGGAACATGTTCGGGAAATTTTGAGTGAGGGTAGATGTTGGGCTGTGTCTTCACCTCGTTGATACAGATCTTCCTGTTGGTGAGGTTCTCCGCCAGAAAATTAAGGCTTCGTTTTCCCCCTAGCGCTCTGATCACAATACCTTTGAAGACGAGAGAGGTGTCATCTTCGAACAGAGACAGAACGCCGCCTCTTTCCGTGTGGACTTCGTTAGACTTCGTTCTGTACGCTTTTGTACACTCGGCTGATTAGTGACGTCATTCGGACGGTCGATGTCAGTACCGCTTTGACTCAAATCTCGAACATGACTCATATTCCGAACACTGGCGTTCTAGCGCCTTCAAACTAACATTTTCATCGGCTTTTCCCACTCATGATCAAGATTCCAAACGAATGCAAGAATCTATAGAAAGAATTACACGAATAAAGCCAAAACGCTCATTAAAAAGCGAGTGTTCGGAATATGAGTCAAAACGGTATTTTGGATGATAAAAAGTGAGGGCATTTGAACTTTTGAACTTGAACTTGAAGTAAAAGGTGAAAAGGCAAAGGAGCCCGCCGCGCAATAGCTTCGGTTTCCATAGTACGGAAGAGACTTGCGCGGCTGTAGAAAACGAACGTTTGCGTTAGTTCAAAGGAAGCGCACGGTACTTTTGATTTTGTCGGTTGAGACAGTGACATGCGCGTTAGTAGCCACGAACACCTTCGTCGTCGGTTCGGTTTAACTCGCCAGGTCGGTTGACGGAGAAGATTAACATTTTCGTCTTCCGCTGGGTATATGAGCGAGCAAATTGGGACAACTTCCAAGACAGCATTGAACGTGAACTAGACGAGAAGCCACCTACCACGGTGATTTAGCTATCGGAAATTATAATCCGGGCAGCAATCGACTTCATACTGAAGACCAGCCCAGCCCCAGGTCGGAAAGCTCTCTACTGGTAAAGTGACACCACAAAGAAAGCAGTTAAATGCAGGCGCAAGGCCTTCCGCGCTCTGGAAAGGGCCAAGGAACACCTCTAAACAGACAGCCCAGATCTGGCTAACTTTTTCTCAACGTCATGATGACTGCCGCCAAGGCGAACGGTATCGCGGTATATTCCAACGGTATCGCTCTATCGTTTATAGGTGTAGTATTTTTGGAACAACGTGAATCGATCCTACCCGAAAAAAAATCTGTTCCTCGAAACGGGAACATAGTTCATGATTTAATCTAAGAAAAATTTCGTGATTTCATGAATTTGAAATCATAAAATTTGTCAGAATGGATTTGTTCTCGTGTAGTAGCCGATGCTTTGCTTGACCACTTACGAGTTCAATCCCTCTATGAAAAGTATCAAGCTCCTTTCCACAAGAAACAGCCTTATCGTGCCTTCTTCAGCCAGCCCTTTTCCTTGGAAGCGCAGGAATTCGCTCTGCGTAAAGGTAAGGGCAGATCTGCGGAACTCGACGAAATAGGACACCCTATGCTGAAGCACCTGCCTACCAGCGGAAGGCTTGCACTTTTCGAGGGCATCAACAGTGAGTGGCTCTCGGGCAACCTCCCCGATCAGTGGAAATCAAACCTCGTTATTCCGATACCCAAAAATCGAGGCTTCCACAGCGATGCCGCAAGCTACCGACCTGTTGCTCTCACAAAAATCACTTCGAAGGTCACGGATAAGATGGTCAACAGCCGGCTTACGGATTTTTTGGAGGGAACCGGCCGTTTCAATAACGTGCCTTTCGCTCTGGGCGTGGTACTAACACATACTTCGGTTCCCTAGGTCAGATCATGAGTAATTCTAGGAGTACGGAGAACCACGTAGAGCTCGTTTCCCTAGATATAGCTACAACAGACCTGGACTCAACTCAACAGACTGGATTTTCGGGAATCTTCTCCAATTCATCAAGGCTTTTTGCTCGACCGCTCCTTCCGAGTGCAGCTCAGAGCACACACATCAAAAATTGCGGAGCAGGACACCGGAATTCCCCAGGGTTCAGTCATAGCCATCACCCTCTACCTGGTGGCCATGGAGGGGGTTTTTGCCAACCTCCCCACGGGAATTTTTATACATGTGTACACCAACAACGTCCTCCTGATTGCGGTCGGCAAGCATACGAAGGCCTGCGGAGGTAAATTCAAGTAGCTGTAAACCAGGGGCCAAATGGATCGATTCTTCCGGCTAGGAGATGGCAGACCATGATGAAAAGTATATCAAGGAAGCGGACGAGGATTGATCGTCCTACACGTCTAAGGGTGGGGTATGCGGTTATCGCCAGTCGTCTCCATTATGGTCTTGAACTGACTTGCTCCAACTTCGAGAACCTTATCAAAACACTAGCACCCACGTATAACTGTGCAGTCAGGATCGTTTCTGGACACCTTATCTACCCCCGCGAATGATCCATGCACCTAAGCAGGGGTGGTAACGTTTAGGCATGAGGCAATTATCGCATTGTGCTTCAAACCCATCTGCTTTTTGGAGAAAACTAAACCCACGGCAATACATCCAGCCTCCTCGACCGTGCAAACGAAGCTCTAAACAGTTTACGAAAAACGTTTCCCAAAAATTTCCGGCCTCCACCGCCTAGGGCCGCACAGCTAACGGAGAAAAAACCGAAGGTAGACCTTACTATCAAAAACAGGCTTAAAATGGGCCCTAATAAGGCTCAGGCCCTCTTTAACCAAATAATCTCCGAAAAATATCCCTCCTCAATCATCCCAATACACCGAAGCGACGGATCCAAGGCTGGAAACAAAGTCGGAAAAGGGATCGTTTCCATTAAGAATTTCGCCCTGTCTTTCCGCCTACCAGATATGTGTACTGTTTTCTCGGCCGAAGCTCCGGCATTTTTCCGAGCTGTCTTAGAACCGGTGACTGGCCACGCCCTTGTTGTTACGGACTCTGCCAGCGTTTTAGCTGCGCTCACTGCGACAACCAATAAACATCCACCTATCCAAGCTATTCCAGCTTCACTAGACAGCAACACCACTCTAATGTGGGTCCTCGAGCATAGTGGAATCCATGGAAACGAAGAAGCCGACATCACCGCGGACATCAGCAGAATTAACCCTCTCTTCAGAAAAGTGCATTTCAAGCCCTTCACGATGAGCTGACGTATTTTTGGAGCGCAAAGCCGGCAGATCATCCTTCACAAACACAGGCGGGCGCTTCTTCTTCCGTTCAGGTTGCACCTACAGCAGTTGCGATTGCTGCCTCCTTCTTATTTTATCCGGGTGGCAACGACGAACAGCTGCTAATAGCGAAAAATGTTACCCGCGCCTCCAATTGCGGTAGTACCGCACCTTGTCAGCGACCAGCGGCCCATACTGGGTCTGGAAGAAAGTAACGTTAGCACGACGATGCGTAAACGAAAAGAACGCTTTAATAAAATGCGCGGACAAAACTCAAGTTCTATCGTGCTGCTGTCACAGACTAGAATGATTTTGATCACGATCAACTTTGTGCTGCACATCACAAGCGCATTCGTTGAAACTCCGCTGTTCTAACACGGCACTTTCAGTGGAGCCGCAATACATTTAAACAATTTGCTACTTCTAGGACGGAGATATTAGAGGCCCGATCAGAGTGAGATATTGGAGGTCCGTTTGTCACCCTTTTGTCTTTGCCAGTACTTTCGGCTTTGGATTTTCTCCGATCCTGTCATCATGGCTGTCGAAAACTTCCTTCGAACACTGACTTTGGTAAAGCCCTCAGTCCATTGTTTGTCATATTGACATACATTTGTCAAGTTTATCCGGATATGTATCAGACTGATCAGAAATCGACATGGATTTCAGGCTAACTTGACAAATATTTTTCATTATAACAAACAGTGTACTGAGGGCTTAACAATTGAATTTGCCAAATTGAACAATTTCGACTGTCTATCGTGCAAGTTATTTTCTCAATCCGTTCACAGCATTATGATGCGCTGCTCTTTGGCTTATGTCGTTTTCAGCTTTAAACCTGGGTCAGATCAAACCCCAACATCACAACTTTGGATAAAGGTAAGGATTGCCCCTGCTCTTCGAATAGTGGGTCTTACACCCGGAAGCCCCAAAAGATAGTTGGGTCTGGATGGGACTATACAGGCCCCCATATTTCAACAAGTAGATGAGAGCGGCGGTACTGGCGATCTACAATAGCGTCTCTTCAATACCTTCCTTATCCACCTTCGAAATGTCGAGGGATACACCCGCCTGCCTGCCCTCTTCGGAGGCGTTCTGAAGGACGTCAGGAAAGTGAAGTAGAATAAAACAATAAACTTTCTCTTAGCTTTCGCCAATTCCAAATTTCTAAGTTGTTATTGACTAAATGAACGAAAATCTTAGGAATTATCATCAACATACATATTTCGATTTATATCAAACTGGAACTATCCACCATATCTACGAATACTTCTAGCCCAAACCCGTCGGCCCCTTCGCACATACACACTTACACATTGGACAAGCAGACTTCAACCACCCAGCAGTCCCATCCCCCCTTAATAATCCAGTCATTTAGTTGGGGCAAATCACAGCCGTTGAGACGCAAATCATCACTACGAGCCAACGATGTCGTGGTCGTCGTCAGAACTTGCCGGCAACAATATATTGGCGGTAGTTGAGCTCCACTTCCCGTTGCTTACCCGCCACCCATCACACTACACCGCCCGGTCACATACGGCCAAAGCTATATCTCACTCACTGAAAATAAATATAATCCGGGATTAAGCGTTTTCCACATATCCCCATCCCGCCACCCAGCATTTCGGCTAACATTGGCTGCGGCATTGGCGTGTGAGCAAAACAGAACAGACGGAAGTTGTGTCCAAAGAAGCATGAGGCGATTGCCATCATGGTCGTCGTCGTCATCATCGTGAATATGTTCGAGGGCTCATGTTGAACTACCGTTGATGATGTTGGCGACACTCACCCGAACAAGATTGTCCGTGAACGTATAGAACTTGTCCACTGGCGGAAGGACAGATGGAGAGGAAAAACAGTTCAACACGTGTGATTGTCATTGTGGTGGCTTCCAGCGTCCAGGGATAGGAATGAGGTAACAGGATACAGGGGGTGCAGGTCGAGTCTTAGTTGTCATATAATATTTCTTGCAAGGATTATTTATCCTCAGCACCACAATACGGGTGAAGCCGGATCAACCTGATTAAGGCTTCGGTGCGAGGAGGGAGTAGATTTGCATAGTTGGAATAGCGCAACGTAGCCTCAATTCACGAATTGTTTTAAGTTTTACTTTCATATAAGTGGCGTTCGCGCCGGCGAAAACAACAACTGCAGGACGAGAAAGTCAACATCATCGAAGTTTGCCACCGCGTCGGGGCCGTGATTTGTCGCCTCCCTGATGGATTTAGTACGCGGTTCGCGTTCACTCTCCTCCGGTCGCAGAGTGAGGGATTAGCGTCGTGCCATTATCCATACCCGGCCCCGCTCTCAGTCCCAACAGCTCCGGCGAAGGTCGCCCCGTCTTGAAGAAAATGGCATTGCGTGCTCTTTCTTCGGGTCCCCCACCGCTGCATACCGTTGCTTTCATATGGGAGAGATTTGATACACCGCACGGTGGCGCGGGTGTGATCTGTCCAACCAGTGCGAGAGGTGCCCGTGTGGAAGTAATCCGACGGGATCGCGACTTGGTATGTGCCCGATGTCAAGAAGGAGCGCGATGCGAGAGAAAGAGATTCAGAGCGAAGTCGAGAAAAGTCGCCCAACGTCGCTGGAGATGGAAAGCGCGCGAGTTTACCACAAACAGGCAGTGAGTGCCCGCGGTTTGGCCAGTCATAAAGTAAGATGGAAATAAATAATACACACACAGCGTAAATTAATTATTTAAATCCGATTGGATTATTTTAATTTATTGTATGATTAATGTATGCGAGATTAAAATTTTCATGGTTCTTATTTTTGTACTTGGCACCCGTGCGTGGTCTTGCGGGTGTTGTTGGTTCATGTTGAAATCGTGTATCAAGTCATGAGTTATACCAAATGAACAAAGACATTATTTCCTTGTTGATTTGCCGTTTGTGCAAAGACAATAATATCTAACTGATTTTTTTTTCTCAACGGACTTACTTCCAATGTGTCACATGAGATCATAGTCTTATCAACGAACCATTATAATATAATAGTTCTCGGTGATAAGACCACGATTACATATTCTGAGACACAGTTTGATTCCAAAGGTAGATCTAGAATTTCACTTCATCAGTTATGAACAGTTGATGCTTTTTCCAGTTAAAACTAGATAAAAAAAATAATCCAGAACATGTTAAAAATCATTATTTGTTCACGCTTTCCTTCTCTTATGTCGAGCTAGTGCTAGTGTTTATTCTCGTTTGATGAGACTGGAGTAGTCATTCACTGGATATTCACTGCATTATTTTGCTGCCGATAGTATTTGTCTATCTGTCCGATGTCCAATGAGTTCACAGTAGCCCTATAATGATGCAGATTATTTGAACAATTTTCTTCCTAGGATCATTTTTCCCACTCCAAGAATATCTTTTTTTTAATCTAAATTAGCGACAAAATTCAAAACAATCAATCCAATCACACTCAAGAAGCACACGACTCTGAGTAATCAGATGACAGTTTGCCGCCTCGAATGGCTGTGATTTCCACCATCGTTCAGCACCACTCCAGCCCTCCGCCGCGCCGATCAACCCTCCGTCCGTGGTGTGTGCGTAGTGATTTGTTGTGTACACAATAAGCTGTTGAGTGAGCAGCAAACCCAACCCGATATAATGTGACGACGATAAGTGGCAGATAAGCGAATAGTGCTGCGGCTATTCCCCGCCGCTCGTTTAATGGAACGGTTCTTTCCCAAGTGCCCCATCAGAAAATACTGAAATATGTAACCAAAAAAAAAGGTGATACTTGCCGCGCGAATGTGTCTCTCGAAGGACCCACCAAATAGGTAATTGATTGCCGAGTAAACATCACTCCCGTGTACGTGATGGGTCGCTGTTGGATGGCTTCTTTTTGTTCAAAATATGTGGAACTGGCGACGGCCAGCAAGTTTAAGGGTATCCAAATGGTAAATAGTTTGAAGGTGCCCATTCGAAAGTTAGGCGCAAGGCGTTTATTCACGCTTCACCAGTTCGCGCTCGCGATAACGAAAATCCATTGCTCAATCAAGCACGACGCTCGGGCCTGTCAGCGAGAGTCATGAGCCGTTCGATGCGGCGACGCGCGCGAGGGGGAAAACTCGATTAATCGTTGTTTGTTCCCATCCATGCCCAGTCAGTCGGTGGGTACCGGGTATACGTGTGACTGTGTCCGCATAGGTAGGGCATGTATGCGACCGACCAGCACCGATAATAACGAAGTTCGGGAGTTCGGTTAATAACGAAGTGGATGAAAGGAAACACCCGGCGTGGTTCGGGATATGTTGGTCGTTGGAACGGTCGCGCCGGTAGTGGCGTCGACAAAGGTGCAACCGATGGCGATTGACAGCTCCCTTTCCGATCAGCGCGAATTGGCAACAGCTCAATGCTTTTCAGAGTTTAATTAATAAATTATTAACGATCAACACCTTTTTTGTGCACACATTTGCCGTTATCGTTTGGTGAATTGTATGTTAGAAGAGTTCAGTGAACCTTGCAGCAGAAGTTTGTTTTGGGGTACAGGACCTATGTATTCGTAAATTTTCGAAAAATAATATCATTTCAAGCAAACTACAGGCGAAAAAAAACTACAGAAAATCGAAAGTTGTTCTAGATTTTTGTAAATTATATCGACGTAAATAAAAGGGAGTTGAAGGCCTTGCTTGAACATGTCAAGTTCCACTAGGATTTTAAAAGTTCTGACGTCCTGAAATTATTTAAAGACTGGTTTTAGATGGATTTACTGGAATTTGTGTAATAAAATAAAATTCAATTTTTCAAGGCTGCTTCTGAGAATCTTTGATTTTATAGCGTATGGATGCCAGGTCTGTATTTGACTTCTAGTGATTTTTAAAACCAATGCTAAAATTGAGAGAAAATGACAATTGTTATTAATTTTCATCGCCAAGGATATCGTAATTTTGACTCTATTTATTTATTTGTTGTAGAGCCAGAGCCTTTCCATATAGCTTCCAATAGGCGTTACGTTGGTTGCGGTTGAACTTTTCGCACGCGGAGCTCATAAGTTTCTCAAGAGTTTTGCTCTACCATGGAACATCTCCGCACGAGCAAGAGGCTTCCTCAGATGTCTCTTAGGTTGGCCTTCCATTCGACTTGACGATGGCATCATCATTTTTTGACTTTCCCTAGTTAGATCCAACCAAATTGGTAGCTGACGGTGAACTTGGCTTCTTAAACTTTCTCACCGATGCACCAAAATTGCCGGTTGTGAGCTGTGCTACCAGGTCCGAGAATGAGAAAGTGTAGCGTCGGTACCAATTTCATATTACCAGGAACCACTGCACTTCCTTCCTTGAAGTTGGAGTCGGAAAGTGTACAATGACTTGGATCTTTCCTTCATCTACTCGCCAGCCTTGCTCGTCGATCACATAACCAAAAGAATGTATGGTCTTTCTACAGAACATGGATTTCTCCGGGGATATTGTCAGGTTTGCTTGACGCAGAAGGTGGAAAATTCATTGCGACTAGATATTTGATATGCGACGATATGCGACTAGATATTTGATATCCACCGCGACCAGTGCGCGATATGTTACTTGAAGCTTTTCCAGCAATGATAATATCGCCCAAGTAAAAGTGAGAGAGGTTCAAGATCACAAAAAAGGGGGGGGGATGGGGCATCAGACGCGCTACGGCTTTTCTGGACGTGCACAGTCCAAACAGGATGGACCGCTGTCAGCTGTTTGGAGTTAGGATGGAGCGGTAACGGCGTTGGTCGGCGTGAACTAGTTTAATGCGCCCAAAATTTATCCGGAATTCCATTAGAAGTTCCTTAACGAATTCCTCAGGAAGTTCCTTGGTAAGTTTATCAAGAAATTTCTCTGGACATTCCTATCCAAGCAGCACATATGTTCCACGTAAGTTACTGTAGCTCATATGTGACAAGATTTGGTTACAATCAAGTTGTTGCATCCAGTTTTGACTAACTTTGGCTGCTCGGGTCCGGAAATACCTCGGGGAAGTTCCTCCAGAAATTTATGCGGCTCCTTTGAAATTCCAAGGACTCCTTTGGAAGTTCCTCTAGAATTTCGTCTGGAAATTCCTTCAGGAATTCCTCCGTAGTTCCTCCAGGAGGGAGGAATTCCTCCGGAAGATCCTCCAGAAGTTCCTCTAGGAATTCCTCTGGAGAATCCTTCAGGAATTTTTTCTGAAGGTTCTCAAGGAATAACTTCCAAACGTCCTCAAGGAAATCCTTCCAAAGGCCCTAAAAAAATTCCTCCGGAAGGTCCTCCAGGAATTCCTCCGGAAGTTCCTCTTGAAGTTCCTCCGGAAGTTCCTCTAGGAATTCCTCCGGATGTTCCTCCAGGAATTACTCCGGAAGTTTCTCCAGGAATTCCTCCGGAAGTTCCTCCAGGAATTCCTCCGGAAGTTCCTCCAGGAATTCCCCCGGAAGTTCCTCCAGGAATTCCTCCGGAAGTTCCTCCAGGAATTCCTCCGGAAGTTCCTCCAGGAATTCCTCCGGAAGTTCCTCCAGGAATTCGTCCGGAAGTTCCTCCAGGAATTCGTCCGGAAGTTCCTCCAGGAATTCCTCCGGAAGTTCCTCCAGGAATTCCTCCGGAAGTTCCTCCAGGAATTCCTCCGAAGTTCCTCCAGGAATTCCTCCGGAAGTTCCTCCAGGAATTCCTCCGAAGTTCCTCCAGGAATTCCTCCGGAAGTTCCTCCAGGAATTCCTCCGGAAGTTCCTCCAGGAATTCCTCCGAAGTTCCCAGGAATTCCTCCGGAAGTTCCTCTAGGAATTCCTCCGGAAGTCCCCCCAAGAATTCCTCCGGAAGTTCCCCCAAGAATTCCTACCGAAGTTCCTCCAGGAATTCCTCCGGAAGTTCCTCAGGAATTCCTCCGGAAGTTCCTCCAGGAATTGCTCCGGAAGTTCCTCCACGAATTCCCCCGCAAGTGCCCCCAGGAATTCCTCCGGAAGTTCCTCCAGGAATTCCTCCGGAAGTTCCTCCAGGAATTCCTCCGGAAGTTCCTCCAGGAATTCCTCCGGAAGTTCCTCCAGAATTCCTCCGGAAGTTCCTCCAGGAATTCCTCCGGAAGTTCCTCCAGGAATTCCTCCGGAAGTTCCTCCAGGAATTCCTCCGGAAGTTCCTCCAGGAATTCCTCCGGAAGTTCCTCCAGGAATTCCTCCGGAAGTTCCTCCAGGAATTCCTCCGGAAGTTCCTCCAGGAATTCCTCCGGAAGTTCCTCCAGGAATTCCTCCGAAGTTCCTCCAGGAATTCCTCCGGAAGTTCCTCCAGGAATTCCTCCGAAGTTCCTCCAGGAATTCCTCCGGAAGTTCCTCCAGGAATTCCTCCGGAAGTTCCTCCAGGAATTCCTCCGGAAGTTCCTCCAGGAATTCCTCCGAAGTTCCTCCAGGAATTCCTCCGGAAGTTCCTCCAGGAATTCCTCCGGAAGTTCCTCCAGGAATTCCTCCGGAAGTTCCTCCAGGAATTCCTCCGAAGTTCCTCCAGGAATTCCTCCGGAAGTTCCTCCAGGAATTCCTCCGGAAGTTCCTCCAGGAATTCCTCCGGAAGTTCCTCCAGGAATTCCTCCGGAAGTTCCTCCAGGAATTCCTCCGAAGTTCCTCCAGGAATTCCTCCGGAAGTTCCTCCAGGAATTCCTCCGAAGTTCCTCCAGGAATTCCTCCGGAAGTTCCTCCAGGAATTCCTCCGGAAGTTCCTCCAGGAATTCCTCCGGAAGTTCCTCCAGGAATTCCTCCGGAAGTTCCTCCAGGAATTCCTCCGGAAGTTCCTCCAGGAATTCCTCCGGAAGTTCCTCCAGGAATTCCTCCGAAGTTCCTCCAGGAATTCCTCCGAAGTTCCTCCAGGAATTCCTCCGGAAGTTCCTCCAGGAATTCCTCCGGAAGTTCCTCCAGGAATTCCTCCGGAAGTTCCTCCAGGAATTCCTCCGAAGTTCCTCCAGGAATTCCTCCGGAAGTTCCTCCAGGAATTCCTCCGGAAGTTCCTCCAGGAATTCCTCCGGAAGTTCCTCCAGGAATTCCTCCGGAAGTTCCTCCAGGAATTCCTCCGAAGTTCCTCCAGGAATTCCTCCGAAGTTCCTCCAGGAATTCCTCCGAAGTTCCTCCAGGAATTCCTCCGGAAGTTCCTCCAGGAATTCCTCCGAAGTTCCTCCAGGAATTCCTCCGAAGTTCCTCCAGGAATTCCTCCGGAAGTTCCTCCAGGAATTCCTCCGGAAGTTCCTCCAGGAATTCCTCCGGAAGTTCCTCCAGGAATTCCTCCGGAAGTACCTCCAGGAATTCCTCCGGAAGTTCCTCCAGGAATTCCTCCGGAAGTTCCTCCAGGAATTCCTCCGGAAGTTCCTCCAGGAATTCCTCCGGAAGTTCCTCCAGGAATTCCTCCGGAAGTTCATCCAGGAATTCCTCCGGAAGTTCATCCAGGAATTCCTCCGGAAGTTCCTCCAGGAATTCCTCCAGAAGTTCCTCCAGGAATTCCTCCGGAAGTTCCTCCAGGAATTCCTCCGGAAGTTCCTCCAGGAATTCCTCCGGAAGTTCCTCCAGGAATTCCTCCGGAAGTTCCTCCAGGAATTCCTCCGGAAGTTCCTCCAGGAATTCCTCCGGAAGTTCCTCCAGGAATTCCTCCGGAAGTTCCTCCAGGAATTCCTCCGGAAGTTCCTCCAGGAATTCCTCCGAAGTTCCTCCAGGAATTCCTCCGGAAGTTCCTCCAGGAATTCCTCCGGAAGTTCCTCCAGGAATTCCTCCGGAAGTTCCTCCAGGAATTCCTCCGAAGTTCCTCCAGGAATTCCTCCGGAAGTTCCTCCAGGAATTCCTCCGGAAGTTCCTCCAGGAATTCCTCCGGAAGTTCCTCCAGGAATTCCTCCGGAAGTTCCTCCAGGAATTCCTCCGGAAGTTCCTCCAGGAATTCCTCCGGAAGTTCCTCCAGGAATTCCTCCGGAAGTTCCTCCGCGAATTCCTCCGGAAGTTCCTCCGGGAATTCCTCCGGAAGTTCCTCCGGGAATTCCTCCGGAAGTTCCTCCAGGAATTCCTCCGGAAGTTCCTCCAGGAATTCCTCCAGGAATTCCTCCGGAAGTTCCTCCAGGAATTCCTCCGGAAGTTCCTCCAGGAAAGTTCCTCCAGGAATTCCTCCGGAAGTTCCTCCAGGAATTCCTCCGGAAGTTCCTCCAGGAATTCCTCCGGAAGTTCCTCGAGGAATTCCTCCGGAAGTTCCTCGAGGAATTCCTCCGGAAGTTCCTCCAGGAATTCCTCCGGAAGTTCCTCCAGGAATTCCTCCGGAAGTTCCTCCAGGAATTCCTCCGGAAGTTCCTCCAGGAATTCCTCCGGAAGTTCCTCCAGGAATTCCTCCGGAAGTTCCTCCAGGAATTCCTCCGGAAGTTCCTCCAGGAATTCCTCCGAAGTTCCTCCTGAATTCCTCCGAAGTTCCTCTTGGAATTCCTGCAGAAGTTTCTCTCGGAATTCCTCCGGAAGTTCCTCCGGAAGTTCCTCCGACAGTTCCTCCCGGAATTCCTCCGGAAGTTCCTCCCGGAATTCCTCCGGAAGTTCCTCTAGGAATTCCTCCGGAAGTTCCTCTAGGAATTCCTCCGGAAGTTCCTCCAGGAATTCCTCCGGAAGTTCCTCCAGGAATTCTTCCCTGAAGTTCCTCCAGGAATGCCTCAGGAAGTTCCTCCAGGAATTCCTCCGGAAGTTCCTCCAGGAATTCCTTCGGAAGGGCCTCTAGAAATTCCATTCGAAGGTCGTTAAGAAATCCCATCCGAATTTCCCAAAAAAAATGCTTCCCAAGGTTTTCCAGGAATTCCTTAGGAAGTTCCTCCACGAGTTATTTTGGAAGTTTTTCCAGGAAAATTTCATCCACATTCCTAGAGTAATTCCTCATGAAGTTTCTTTAATAATTTCTTCTGATTCTGAATTTGGAAGTTCCTTCCAGGAAATCTTCCGGAAGCTTCTTCAGGAATTTCTCAAAAGTTTCTCCAAAATTTTTTCCCGGAATTCCTAACAAATTACATCCTAATTCGCCCAGCAATTCCTTAGGAAGTTTCTTCAACAATTTCTTCAGAAGTTCCTCCTGATGTTCCTCAAAGAATTGCTCCGGCAGCTCATCCAGAAAATTCTCCATAAGTTCGTCCATGCTTTCCTTTAGAAGTTCTAACTAGAATTCCTTTGGAAGTCCCTCCAGAAATTCTTTCGAAATTAGTTGAGAAGTTCGTCCTGGAATTCTTCAGGCAGCTTCTCCAGGAATTCTTATGGGCTTTTGAAATGGGAATAGGAAAACTTATGGGGGAATTGGAACTTACCACGTGATTAGTTGTTTAATCGCCCTAAGGTGTTCGTACAGTACTGAAATTGAAATCAATTGTTCATGAAATTTGGAAGAATCTTCCATGGAAATTCGAAATAGTTACCCTTAGAAATTTGACAGTACACTGGCCGGCATAATAAAGTGCCCACTTGCCGTTTTTCATACAAAATGGTCAACTTTGGAGCTCTAGATCTCGGGTTCCCGTGAACCGATTTGGCTGAAAATTTTACCAGAGCTCAGATATAACTTGAATTTTAACATATCTAAGTTTCGACCATATTGATTCACAGGTTAAAAAATTATTGCGGTATTACCAAAGTGAATTTTTTGGCAAAAATTTATTTTTAAATATCTTGAATTCTATAGGTTGTAGACTGATGACATATTCAGCAAAAACGCGTATTTTGCCAATACAAAAAAGTTTGCTATATATACCTGTACACTTAGAGATGTAGTTTTCGAGGTATTTGAAAAACAATTTTTTGCCAAAAAATTCACGTTGGTATTACCGCAATAATTTTTAACCCTGTGAGTCAATATGCTCGAAACATAGATATGTTAAAATTCAAGTTATATCTGAGCTCTGGTAAAATTTTCAGCCAAATCGGTTCACGGGAACCCAAGATCTAGAGCTCCAAAGTTGACCATTTTGTATGAAAAACGGCAAGTGGGCACTTTATTATGCCGGCCAGTGTATTTCCCGTGTAAAGTTCGAAGAGTTTTCCATGGAAACTTGGAATAAATTTTCGTGAAACTATGAAAGATTTTTGCGTGCTAATTAGTAGGAAATTTCCAGGGAGTTTCGTGCGATTTCTTGTGAAAATTTAAAAAAAACAAATCTAAAAAGATTCTACCGTAGAAATTCGGAAGAATTTCTTTTGGAACCCAAAGTTGCTTCCTGAGGAAATTCGGAAGAATTTTCGGTCTAAAAATTCGGAAAAACTTACCGTCGAGATACGGAAGTATTGGAATTTTAAAAAGTTTCTCGGGGAAATTTGAAAAAAAAAATCACTGGAAAATCGTAAGAATTTTCAGTGGAAATTTCGAATGAAATTTTCATAAAAATTCGAAACACAATTCTATAAATATTCGAAATTGAGAGAATTTAAAAAGTTTGCAAGGAAATTAAAGAAAATGATTTTGTAGAAATTCGGGAGAGCGTTCCTTCGAAATTCGAAAAAAAAATCAATGCTAATTTAGAAGAACTGCCCGTTCAGATTCGCAAGGAAAAATTTTAAGAATTTCTCAAAAAAATTAGAAACATTTTCGGAATAAAGTCAGCCGAGTTTTCTTTGGACATTTGGTAGAATCTCCCATGTGGAAATTCTAAAGAATTTTCCTTTGGAATTCGGAATTTTAAGTTGAGTTTACTTTATGTTTTGTTGTTTTAAAAGATCTGTTTTTATGCATTTTTTCGCAATACCGTAATATCGGAAATAAATCATCATCTAAAACCAAAACAGTTAACCAATTGTTCGTCTTCTATTAAATTGGAAACTTGTATGATTCATTCCGATGTCTGAAATCACTTCACTCAAACAAAATCTCGTTTCATATAAACCAAAGCCATGAAGGATTACCCTTTCTCAGGGAGCAAAACACGATCTTCACCCCAAGTCGCTTTGGCTCCCCAAATGAACGAGCCGAAGAATTAAGAGCGACGACGCATCAGCTAATATTTATAGCGATATTAAAGAAATATAAAAAGGGGATTATAATTTGAAACTCACGGCCAAGTCAACTCACTTACACACTCATCCCGAGTCGCGACTCCCATCGCAGCTTGTTTGGCTCTGGTCGAGTCGCGCTGGGGGGATTAATCCGCGGACCGCGGCTTGAGAAAATCGGTTATATATGCGGTCATCTGGTGCTGCGCTGCGCGATCCACGGCAAAACTGGCGGCGCAATGACCGCCCAAAATTAGGTGACAATTTTAAGCTGCTCGAAACTTTCGCGTTATCCCAGGGGTCTCTTGGGGCTTGACTTCGATCTGGACTGGCTAACTTTGAAAGCCTTTTGTGGTGGGGATGGTAGTCGCGTATTTTACTTTTACGCGATATTTTATCGCCGGCCGATCAAGTTGATGATCTCTTCCCCCCGGCCGGGGGTATGCGCGCGCTCGTCCGTTCGCACGCGTTCGTCCCAATTGAATCGAATTAAGGTGCGCAGGTGTTTTCGTCTGCTCGATCACACACTGGGGCAGATCAGAATTTTCGTTGGATACAATTCTTAGAACTATCAAAATTGAAAAAAAATCATAATGTTGTTTACATCCCAATGAGAAAAACAAGATCTAGGTCATTGATTTACATATTGACATTTTTGATATGTATTTCATATTCATATTTTGAATACTTAGTATTTTACATCGTAAAAGAGATTCAATTTGGTCACATTGTTTCAACTTTTAGTTTATCTGTAAAATGTTTATTTCAATGTTTAACTCCCCTTTCGCCACAGTTTTAGCCCAGTGAAACAGATATCAGCGCCTAGTGTATGCCACCTTTCGGAAGGAGGTTATCTCAAACTAGCGGTGAAGGTGGACTTAGCGGAAGATTGCCCCGCCAAGCTATCCTCAGCGCAGCGGTGAGACGAATTGGTTTCGTTTTTAGTAGTTGCGAAATCCACACTCTCGCTCACCCATACGGCAGCGGCAGCACAAGATTGTGTTGATTCCTTGACGGAATGGGGTGACAGGAGACGGCCGGCGGGCCCTGATGGAGATTTTAATCCCCTATAAATGTTTTAATCCACGTCGCGGCCCAGCTCGTTGAGTAGTCTTTAATTCTGTTGAAATCGGCTGGTCCGCAAAGGAAAAAAAAGGTGCGCGACACACAAACACACACACACACAGCAACTGAGCTCAATCGGACGGGTTGAAGAAAGACGCCGGAGCTGAGCATTCTTTTTTGGATTTGTGATTAACTTTAATTTATGTAAATCTTTGGCATTGCTTTATTGCTCCGGCTTGATGAAGGTGGCTCTCAGAAGCTTAACGCTGGCTGGCTGGAATTCCACACGGAAATGGTAACTCGACTTGAGCGTGGCTTCAGTTGAACGTTGCAATTCCACGCGGTATGTTTTCTTTTCGGGGGTTGAATAGAGTGGAAACCGTCAAGTTAAGAACCCCGACCCAAAACAAAGACACCTTGGGACCCCTATTTGCATCGCATTTGCCATCGTTGCATCGTGGCACATACTGCGACCGATTTGTTCCCCTTGGGTGCGTTTTATCGTTGCGCTATCACGTGGGACAGTTCTTAACAGTGAACCGCCGGTCGCACAATGTGTAACATATCCAAAATGCACACGCAAAACATGAGGGTAATTGCATTCAATTGTTCTTTGTGTCATTAGTGTTGCACTTTTTTTTTTGGTCGAGGTGAGTGTAGAGAACATTTCTTTGTCCTGCTGTTTAAGTGGGAACATGCTTTCTTTTCGACTTCACGGGGGTTTTATCAGTGGAAGACAGAAACGTAGCCGCAAAATAGATATGGTGTGTACCTTAGCTCCAAAGAAATTATTTGTCAAAGTGTTGAGAAATATTTCTTATTGGATGATGAATGAAAAAAATTGGTGAAATGACAGTTGACAGTTTGAAAGGTCAATCATTCGATAGTAGCCATTTAAGATCTACGCTTTATTCAGTTGTGTGTTCAATAAAACCAAATATGAAACTAATTAAAAATTCAACCGAAACCAAACTAAACTAATTCGAAATCGATTACAAATTCAATCCTTATCCAAAACAAATCAAGTTCGATTATGGACAAGCTAGCCTCGGTCTGAAAGTCAAACTATCCCAATACAAATAAATATTCTATTAATATAAACTACGAATCCAAACCAAAACCAATCCAAATATACCAATTGAATTCGAATGGAATATCAGAATTGTAATAATTGAAAACCAATCCAAATGTAATTCAGATCCAACCCAAATAGAATAAGTGTGTATGTAGTTATCAATCTCTTGCTCCTTAATTATTTTCAAAACATCAGAGTCCTTTAGATCTTTCATCGATGCCAAAGCCACTCTCGTTTGGGAATCGGAGTCCTTGCATTACAAAATCAATTCCAAAACCTCGGAACCCTCTTGCTTTCGCATCTTAGATTCCTCTTATTTATTCTTTCTCTGCTCCTTGATTTCAAAAAATTTCGGTTCGTTTGGAACCTTCCTCAGAGACGCTAAAAGTATTTATTTAATATTTGTTAAAATATTTTCATTTGAGTTTTTGTACTAATAATTGCCAATTCTTACATGTTTATCCTCAACTGTGGTTTTGCCGAACCATTGATTGTCACGAGCTCAGGATTTCTGTTTGATAATAACATTTTCCAATTCAAATTAATTTTACCCAGACAAGATTTCCTCCAGTCCGGGTAAAATTAATTTCAACTGGAAAATGTTATTATAAAACAGATATCCTGACTTCGTGACAATCAGCAGAACGACAGTTGAGGATAAACCTGTGAGAATTGGTCATAATTATGACAAAAAACTTAAATGAAAATATTTTAACAAAGATTAAATAAAAACTTTGAGAGTCCCTGAGGAAGGTCCCAAACTGACCGAAACGTCGAACAATATTGAATAACAGTGTTTTGATTTTGTTAAGACTGGAAAGCCATCTCTGACGCAACTAGTTTTCAGACTGATAATCGCTTCGGCCAAATAAAATTTTGCTAGATGACTTTCGGCTAAGTGGCATTCGACCAATGATTTTATGCAAAAGGTCCCTTCCTTCAATTTATTGATGCATCTTGCTCCAGCTACATTTCAAAAACTTCGAAGTCCCTTTGCTTCATCATCATTTCTGAAACAACAGAGTCCTCTTTCTACGACATAAATTACAATGCCTTAGAGTCCTCTTGCTCCTACATCAATTTCTATTCCTTGAAGTTTTCATGCTTTTTCATCATTTCCAAAAGTTGGTATTATTTTGGATGTTTCATTAATTGTGAAACTGCTATATGATTTCCAATAGTTTATAGCCGTCGCTCCAGCTATTTCAATTCTTTGAGTCGCTACCAACTTCATGAATTCAGATTCCAATTCGTTCCGTTATGAATCTCCGAATTATGCAGTTCTTTGCTTTGGCATTATTTGCAACATCTCGAAGTGCTTGCGCTCTGGATCAAATAAAAAATCTTCATCATTTTTTTCGTTAAGCATTTTCAAAATTTCAAAATTCCTTTGCCCCTCCTCCTACATCATTTCTTAAACTTTAGAGTTTTTTAACTTCATCATAATTTCCAACACCTTTTATCACTCCCGCTTATGTGAAACTCCTCGAAGTTTTCTTACTCATTCAACATTTTGAATACTTTGTAGTCCTTTTGTTCTTCCATCAATAATAAAACCTCCAAGCGTTCTTGCTCCGACTTTAATGTTAATACATTGGAGCCATCTCCTCTATCATCTCTTTTATTTCTCTGAATAATATCGCTCCTAAAACATTTCCATAACTTCGGAGTCCTCATGCTATATCAACATTCTTAGATCAATCGAAAAGAACTTCAGAAGTATTTCACTGAAGAAGCACTTCGACAAGTCTATAATCCTGAAACCATATTCGATCAGTCATCAATTCTATTATTCCACAGACCTTGCGATTCGCTTAAAAATTCAAAACCACTCGCTGTGGCATCAACTCAAAATCTATTGGAGTCCTTTTGCTGCTTAAGGCTCAAGACTCCATCATGTTGTTTTGAAAACAACGACTGTATAGTTTGTTAGTATTTGTGATGCATCTAGTTCGAGAAAGAAAAAACTGTTGTTCTACAAAATTGTTCGAAATAGTAAGGCCATCATTATGGTGCAACCAAAAAATAGGGTAGCCATATAAAAAAAAATCGTATAAAAAAAATAGAAAATATTTTTTTATTTTTTGGAATATTGACATGTTATGTTCTACAAAGTTGTAGCGCAGCTTATTCCAACCAATTTTGCTAAAAAAACATTTTCTGTAGCTCTTAATTTGGCTGATTCAGAACAATTTTACCTAATTGGATTAGGGTGTACCTCAAAAAAACAGTATTTTTAATTTACTATTTTAGTTCTGGATTTCTCGAAAAAGTCGTCTTCAGGTGACTTTTAGAGCTCAAAAAATGCAACTTTTGATGGGTAAATATGTTCAATATCTTTTATCGATCAAAAGTTATAATCATTTTCCTGTCAAAATTACATTTTTTTTCATAAATTGATATCTCCGGTTAGGGCAGACCAAAAAAATAAGTTGGTACGGCATTTGAAAGAGAAATTCATATTCTTATTATTATGTCAAAATATTGGGGATATGATATTTTTTTATCTCAAGTTTTACTAATTTTACTAAAATCATATTTTTTTCTAATAAATTGATATAACTCGACAATGGAAGAAGATACAGACGATATTCTTATAGCAAAACACGCGTTTTGGAAAGCCCCAAAAGTCTTCAAAAGGTGACATCCGTGAAAAATAAAAAAATAAATAAGCAGATCATAAATATTGTTTTTTGAGGGACACCCTAATTCTGGTAGGTAAAATTACTCTAAACAAGTGAGCTTAAGAGCTACATAAAAAGTTTATATAGCAAAGTTGATTGGAAAAAGCTGCGCTACAACTTTGTAGAACATTTTATGTTAATATTCTGCAAAATAAAAAAAAAAATCACATTTTTATATAATGGCCCACTCTATTTTTCGGTAGCTCTATAATAAGGGCCCGAGTATCCAGAACAACTTTGTAGAACAAATTTTTTTCCTTAAAAGTATGCTTTAAGCCGAAAATGCATCTTTTCTCGTAAATCTTGCAATACGATGATAATGATAAAACTTATAAAAAGTGTTAAAGCAGTAGATTTTTAATTTTTCATTTCTCACAAATGTCATCTTCTGAAGACTTTTGGGGCTTTCCAAAACGCGTGTTTTGCTATAAGAATATCGTCTGTATCTTCTTCCCTTGTCGAGTTATATCAATTTTTTTTTGAAAATACATGATTTTAGTAAAATTGGTAAAACTTGAGATAGAAAAATAACGTTTCTCGAATTTTTTGACACAATAAAAAATATGAATTTCTCTTTCAAATGCCGTGTAAACATATTTTTTTGGTCTGCCCTAACCGGAGATATCAACTTATGAAAAAATTAAATTTTGACAGAAAACCGATTATAACTTTTGATCGGTAAAAGACATTGAGCATATTCACCCATCAAAAGTTGCATTTTTTTGAGCTCTAAAAGTCGACTTTTTCGAGCAATCTAAAACAAAAAAAAGTAGATCAAAAATACTGTTTTTGTGAGGTACACCCTAATCCAATTAAGTAAAATTGCTCTAAATCAGCCAACTTAAGAGCTACAGAAAAAGTTTTTTTAGCAAAATTTATTGGAATAAGCTGCGCTACAACTTTGTAGAACGTATCATTTCAATATTCCGAGAAATAAAAAAAATATTATATTTTTTTATATGATGGGCCACCTTATTTCTTAGTTGCACCATAATGATGGCCTTACTATTTCGAACAATTTTGTAGAACAACAGTTTTTTCTAAAAAATTAGTTTTGGCGTAAAATGCATCTTTCCGCTTAAATCTACATCCAGGACCATAGTGCATTGGGACTATAGCGCTCCTAGTGGTCGGAACTTGAATACTTTGACAGCAGTTTGTTGTGAAATGTCTCCTCTTTTAGTTTAGTTTTAGTCTGAAAATTTCGTCCGATTCATTTTGTTTGAAGGAAGTTATACGCAATGGAAGCCGCGAATCGAAAGTTAATTTTGGACACCGGCTTCGAAAATACGACGTGGTCAGGTTAAAAAATTGCAAAATCGTTGAAATTGGATTTTGTGCAGCTTCCCGGACAAAAGTTTTATAAAGCTACTGGACGAGGTGATGTCCCGAGCAAGTTTTTGCCGATAAATTCGCAAGAAAACTAATGATCTGGCAAGGTATTTGCTGTTACGGACAAGAATCACAGGTTTTCGTGACAAACAAGACAAGACAAACAATTCCCAAGCAGAAGTTTCTAAAAAAAACGTATTCTTCGGTACATTAAAGCCCACAAAGGACCTGTAAAGTTTTGGCATGATTTGGCAAGCTGTCATTACAGCAAAGAAGTGCTGCCGTGGTATCGAGATGACGGGGTGGACGGTTCTAGAAGGACGTCAATCCACCCAATTGCCCTTAGTGTCGCCCAATTAAGAAATATTGGGCAATTATCATGCAGAAGTTGAAGGAGAGTGGAAAGGTGTCTAAGGATGCGACAGAGATGAAGAGATGGTGGAGAAAAGGGCCGCTCAGGTAATCCAACAGAGTGTCCAAAAAATGATGAGTGGTGTTCGAAGAAAAGTTCGAGATTTCATAAAAACGAAATCGGAATAATTTTTCCGCTATTTTTTATTTGAAGATCAATAAATAACCTTCATTTCCAGTACCTAACATTTTTATTTCAATAATATGGCTCCGAAATAAATCAGTTTTTTTTGCGTCCCAATATTAAATGACTCAAGCTTTAGACACACTTTTTAAAACTTAGCATTGTCCCATTGTTAGCTATCGAAAATGGACCAGATTGGACTATTGGATCAGAAGTTATGGCCAAAATACTATTTATTATGAGCATGACATGCTAAAAAACACTCACTCATATTTTAAGTATTTTTTGCACGAGAAAGGCACCAACACCGCTAGGTGGAATAATAAAGGGTTTCACTTTACATGCTAAAAGTTCAATTTAATTTTAGCAAAATGTAATAACATGCCACTAGTATTTAACAACGGAGTGATTGAGATGTCTGAAACCAACTATTCTTCAATAACTTGGTTATTATTTTTATTTGTTCATCTAGTTCCGGTTCCATAAATACTTTTATGCCCAGAGAAGTCGAGACAATTTCAAAACCACTGAATCCACAAGCGGCCATGGTGAAATTTGAATTAGTAAACTTTTCTCCAGACAAAACTAACATAATGCTTCTTGTAATCGATGTGATTTGCATTTGAGTAATCGAAGGTGTGATTCGCTGGTTCTCTAACTTGCGATTGTTTTTCATGCGGAGCTGCGCGTTTTGATGCTGCTTGCTGACCTTTTCGTTTTCGGCATATTTATGAGGTACAAACACTTTTTCGGTCACTTCACTTCGAACCAGCTCAAAGCAAGTCAAGATCGCACTAAAATTTGTTTTCGAGATAACACCAGATCTCGACGTTTCATGCTTTTTTATGACATTTTGCATCAAAAATAAAAATTCGATTTCGAAATTTTCCTGTGGGAATTTTTTGTGTATCGAAAAAGTAAAACTTTGACCGTTTTGGTCAAACCCTCAACGAAGTCCGATTGAGCTAAAATTTTGCATGGGTACTTTTTGAGGAGATGAACCTTTTGAGCACTACCGTTTGAAGAGTACGTTCGGAGTTAATGTTTGTTCGATGAATATATGAACGATGGCTTAGCAAAAAAGCAGTTTTCACTGTTTTTTGAGAAACTTTTCAAATTGTTATTATTTAGGTGATTGAAAAATTCACACTATTATGCTATAATGGAAGTAAATCCATAAATAGCAGCAAAAAACTAATTTTCTGTTAAAACTACAAAATTATCGTCATTGTAAGATTGACTACGGTTTCTAGAGCCAAATAACTAGAGAATTGCGGCGTTGTTCTTTATTCCTGGATTATTTCCTAATAATCGAAGCGCACTCACTTTGTCATCAATTCCAGTATCTGAGATTGCTTTGCGGAACTTGGTAGTGGTCGATCCACTAGCCACAAGTTGCATTTGATAGAGAATTCGGTCCTGTAAGTTTCGGAAGTATTGGAATTCCTTTTCCCAAGGTTCCTTAATTAAAAAACAACATAGATTTTTATTTTAAAAAAAGCGGAATAAAAAATCAAACAAAAATTAATTTCTGTGGGCTCTCAGTTCCTTCAATAAATCGCATCAATGCAATATCAATCAGCATCGATTTCAATATCATGGAGTCATGCTGCTGCTTCAATAATGATAATCTCAGGGAGTTCTCTAACATCTGAAGTTTTTTGAGTATACCCCTCATGTAGATCTATAACCATTTCCGAATCTTTGGAGTCCACTTGTTCCCTCATCAACTCCAGTACCTTCGGAAACTCCCGGTAAATGATCATTTAAGTTCTCAACACTGTTTAATTTTGGACCCTGTACCCGAAAGAGTTTTTTATTACAAAATTCAGAGATTCAGTTCATCTGTTATTCATGTTAGAAGTTAGTTAGAAGTTAAAATTAAAAATGAAAAGCATTTATATTAATGAAGCGCCTTCCAAATCACCGGATGTCCACTGTAAAATGCATTATATTTATTTTCCGAAGCAATTCGTACAGAAAAGAAACCGAAATGTGCTCATCAATTGTCATGTAGATATACGCATTTGCTTTCGGAAAAGGAGATCAGTTGAAAGAATTTTGTTGCCCTGGATTATAAATTCATTAGTCGCTTCGTAACGCTTGATAAACCTCCATCGAATATCAATAGGTTAATAGCGATATCATTTAACTTATTTAATCACCGACCATAGATTGGACGGAAAGATATAGATTGGTGCGGATCGAACCCTAGCGGAATTCGATCGAGCGTGGTGACGGATGTTCCACAGAGGGAATAACTTTCCGAATGATGAGCAGCAAAAATTACACCTCGTTTCGGGCGATTACAGGATAGGGCGTGGGTTGATCGACTTAATGCTGTGAAGAGCGGGATATGTATGATGCAGCGAAGGTAATTTCAGTTCTTATGTTGTTGGTAGAGACAAAAAACGATCAACCGTTTGCTATTGTTATCGAACCTGTATTTGTGCGTTTCCCCCCGTTTTCTGGTGCGGACTAACGTAATGCAATTTTGGTTCGAAATAGGGATTGGTCCTCCAGGTTGTGGTTGGCCAGTTTTGTCGAGTGGATAATGACGACTTTCCGCTCGCTTGGCTTACCTACCGCTGCTGTACCGGTCGGTGCGGATTGTCATTAGTGGCGGCGCACTGGGACAGGATGAGCTAATGGTTTTCTTTAGGGTTAACTGACTTCAGGAGTGACATCTGCGTCCAGCCAGTGGGATCACTTCCGGCGATTGTTTGCGATCGGAGCGGATCAGACGGTGTATGTGTGTGTCTGTGCGGTAATGCGGGTTAGAATCAAGAATTCGCCTAGCAGCGCCCGGAGCACATGTGCGTGTTGCGATGCCGCATTGCAAAGATCTACCGTCAGGAGGTTCGAAATTGCAACAGAAAATTATAATGATCTTCTTTGCTAGCTGTCCGGCCCGTAATTACAATTAGCATAATCTAGACCCCGATATCTATACTCCTTGATACCTCATGAAAGCAATCCATTCACCCCTTTTTATTTTGTCTTCCTGCTTCCCATAGAAAATGGATAAAGCCTCAATATATGTACACAAGTACGTCTCTTTCAAAACCGCCCATTCCATTCCTTTGCCCAATGTCGATACTTTCACATGAGACAGGGTCGGTTGTTTTATTGCAAAGTAAAATTCAATACCAAAATTTCAAAACGACTATCAGATTCGAACGCCGATTTGACGAATCTTACAGCACTCCCACGCAAACCAACACCATCAACAAGTAGTAGAAGCCTTCACCTACGTATTGATAGTGATGGTTTGCGTGGGAGTGCTATCAGATTCGCCAAATTGACGTTTGAATCTTTATTTACAAAAGTAGATAAGTTGTTTTGAAAATTTGGTATTGAATTGTTGTGCCAATTGTCACATATATAAAAGCAACAAGCTTTGTATTAAGAAGCTTCGATTTAAAACGCCTATTCACGTTGCTTATTTAAACTTCCTAACGCCGACCCTTTTGCCATCCCGGTAGCATTTGTGACACAAGGCAATAACCCGGAAGCTAAGGGGACAATTTGTTCAATCTTCCTTCTTGTGATCCTGTGGGCAGACGGCAGGCGGGCAACAATCAACAAGCACTCAGGCAGAGGGGAGGAAAACCCGAAAGGCAACAAGGCGGAAGGAAGCAACATCATAGGTGCTACACATATACGTATTAAGAGAGTGTGACTATAGCTGCTGCCCGCGAAGATGGTGAGGGGGAAAATTCGGATCACTCAAGTGGAACAATGAAGCGGGTCATCCGCGTTGAATCGCGCGCGGGACGTGCAGGATAGCCAACCAACGCAACGTCACCGTTGTTGGCCCGTGAGAGTGCAATTGCCGGTGCACACCTCTTCTCCGGGGACAGCGGAATGGATTCCCAAAAATAAAGGAAGAAAGTTTTTATAAATTATTAGAAAATGGTCTAACAAAAAAGGGCATTTTTGTGGATAAAAAAACAATTCGAATTAGATACTTCGTTGCAAAGACTCACTGTTTTCCCGGATGCAAATTCTCAAAACTGAAGGCTTTTAATCCTAGGAAAAGCAATTTGTTTCTTCTTTTCTTCACTTTCAAGAAAGTCCTTCAATAGTTTACATTCTTTTCTTATAATTGTAACTTCCTAAATGTGCCTTTACATTTTGCATCTCCTTCAATTACTATCGGAGTTGATGGGATCGAATCGATGAAAGGCGTAAGGAACAAACAGAAAAAAAAACATACGTAAATTCGGGGTCGTCCCAAGCCGGTCGCGTTCGGTTCCGCAGTCTATATGAACAGAAGCCGAGCCCGATGCGGATGATCAAAATTTATTGCCAATTGGCTATTGACGTTTATGGGTGGATGGCTTTCTGCGCTGCTGGCCGGTTCGAGTGGGTGAGTTTGTCGCCCCGCGCGGCGCTGCTGCTGTTGTTGTATAGTTTGCGATGCCTACGGGGCGTGAAATTTTTACTCTTTTCCTCCGGTGGATTGGCGAGGGAAACTTTTCGACAACTCTAATTTGCTGCAAGATAAACGAATAAACACCACCATTCAGCAAGATAAGCGCAAGCAATCATCCGGGGTTGTTGGTGGATGGTTGTTGCTCACGCAGTTCGACCGAACAGCAAAGTAAATATTTTGCTTATCTGTTGGAAAGTAATTTATATTGGCATCAAGCGATTCAGGAAAATCGTCAAATAAGTTGCGTGAAGTTTTGATAAACGATGGACCTGAGGGCTAATCAAGTCAGGACGGGGAAAACGATAGCAATTTAGTTTCGTGGAGTTTGGTGCATTTTCAATGATGGAAGTTCGATTTCGAAGTATTAAGTATTTGTTTGTTTTGCGTAGTTCATCTGTGAATAGAATAAATTGCAATATTAAATTTCCTAAAGTTGATTTTATCTCCCATGATTCTGTTTTTATACTGAAAATTCATTTAGATTGTAGCAAGGATGTTGTTACCGCGATGAGGGTCTTTCGAAATGGGGAATCAGTGGTCTTGATTAGAGTTAGAAACAAAACGACCTTTATTGCACTCCGTAGAATTTCCTACAACGAGGTTCGAGTGATATGACCACTTTATTCAAGGTATGGTGTGTGACTGATTTGATTGTTTCTCAATCTCTCGGCTTTAACTCGTAAAGCGGGAAGATCAGTGGATAAAGAATGTGCAAATTTATCTAAATCCCTATCAGATCACTATCGGCATATTGCTGAATGCTGCGATGGATTATTTGCGTATGATAGACAAGGTACACTAGATCATTACAATTCAAGCAGTTAGGCTGGCACATAAATTCACGTTATGCGTGAACATACCGGCCACCGTTAAAAAGGCGGGTTTTTAACTCCTATCTTAATCTACCGATAATAATTCAATGTTCGTTAACCTAACAATAACTTAGTATGGATATTAATAAGAACAAGTCATAATTTTATCTTCGGAATTCACTTTAGATATGTTCGCTTCACAGTTGTCACTGATGTACGATGGTTCGCGTGTCGTTAAGTGTCCTAGTGAGCTGCTGCGTCTAACTTCGTCTGTTGTCGGGGCTTCTTGTCGGGTTGTTTACTACTGATCGTATAATCGTCGTCGACAGCCACGTGCGTTTTCGGAACGACCTGTACCGTGCTTGGCTTAGTGTGTGTTGTTGAGACTGCTTCGATCACGTTTCTCCTCGCGAGGACATCGTCGTCGGCTGGTCATTCTCTGGAACAAAACATAGGCGGCTTTTTCAACAATATTTGATAACAAAAACAAAACTTAACTGGCTTGGAGGCTACCGGCCTCCACGGGTCCTTTTACGGACGATGATCGTTGGCACCAAACTACTGAACGTAGTTGTGCGTCGAGGGATGAACCAGTGGTTATTGGCAGCGACATGACATCTTCCCGAGAAGTGTTGTATTCGAGTACAAGCTGAGCTAGCTTCTCTTGATCTTAGCCTTTCCTGTTGCAGAACCAAAAGTCTCTCCGACATATAATGGATGCAATTGGATGCAGCATCAGATCGTTGATTAGCGGATAACTCGTTGCTCGTCATAGCAGCAGACGTCGTCATCGCAGGCGAATATGGAGGATGAAACATTCCATTAGTTTTTTATATAACGTTGATTAATATAGACTTACATGGATGGGAGGTCTTGCGACCCCCCAGTGTTGCGCAGTTGAAAATACTGCGATCGATGAGAGAGTACTAATTTCCATTAAGTACGTCAGCGGTGGGATCACCGCCAGGCTGCTGAATGGGTAAAACGCAGATCTTCGTAATGGCGCGTCGAAATTCACCGTCTCGTGTACGGACCGTTACCACTCGAATGTACTCGTCGTCCCCTCGGAATACCTGCGTCACTCGTCCTAGTCTCCACTTGAGTGGTGGAAGGTTGTCGTCCTTCAATAGAACCATCGTGCCCACCTTGATATTGTCATGTTGCTGTGTCCACCGGGTTCGAGGTTGCAGTCCGGAAAGATAATCAGACTGCCACTGCTTCCAGATTCGACGGAGGTATTCTTGTGTCTGTTGATACCTATCTAGCCGATTGATCGGTACTTCAGCCAGGCTTGGCTCAGGCACCGCGATGAGTGGACGATGGACTAGGAAATGCCCAGGAGTAAGCACCTCCAGATCATTGGGGTCTGCAGTAACCTGTGTTAGGGGGCGAGAGTTGAGACAGGCTTCAGCTTGAATGAGCAGGGTTAGCAATTCGTCCTGTGTTAGCATAATATTGCCCAAAGTACTTCGAAGATGCTTCTTGGGCGACTTAACAGCCGCCTCCCAGAGTCCGCCAAAGTTAGGAGATCTTGGCGGTATGAACTTGAAAGCAATCCCGTCTTCAGCGCAACTGCTTGTTACGAGATGCTGATGATGTTGTGATCCAAAGAGACGGACAAGTTCATCTAGTTCTCGTTTAGCTCCTCTAAAGTTTAGTGCGTTATCGCACTCGATAAGTTGTGGCTTGCCCCTTCGACCCACGAAACGTCTTAATGCAGCGATAAATGAACTGGTGGACAAATCTGCAACACATTCGACGTGAACTGCCTTTGTCACCATACAGACAAAAATGGCGACATAACACTTGATTGGTGCTCCTTTCCTACTTGAACGGCAGTAGAAGGGCCCACAGTAGTCGACCCCAGAACGGAGGAAGGGCAGTGTTGGGGTGACACGTTCTAACGGCAATTCTCCCATCAGCTGTTCCATAACTTCGGGTTTGCAGCGGAAACATCTTATACACGAGTGCACCACTTGCCGTGCTTGATCACGGAGACGAAGTGGCCAGAATCGTTCCCGCACAGCTGCAGTTATCAGTTGAGGTCCAGCGTGAAGATTGTTAAGATGATAGAAGTTCAGAATTCGATCAGTTAGCGGATGTTTGTCCGGCAGTATCATGGGATGTCGTTGATTAAACGGGACCGGTGCGTTCCTTAACCGGCCACCAACACGCAATATACCATTAGCAAACCGTGGCGAAAGCGTTTTCAATCTTGAACTCTTTTTTACCTGTCCATCGCGAATTACATCGGCGATGTCTTGAGAAAATCGCTCTTCTTGAGCAATCCTAACCAGTTTTTCTGTACTTCCAGCTAGTTCTTCTGTTGATAAGAATCCCGTGCGTCGCTCAGTACGGTTAACAGGGTTAGAGTTAAACCGAAATCTAAGGATTAAAGCTACAATCCTTGTTAATCTAGTGAACGACGAATAAAGCGAGAACAATTCGTTCGTTTTCCGCACTAGAGCTGGTAGAACAACGGTACGTTCTTCTAGTTGATCCGATGAAAAGTTTTCCTCCACTGGAGAGGTGAGCAATGGCCAAAACCGAGATGGTTGTCGAAGCCAATCTGGACCGTTCCACCACGGGGCGAAATCCTTCAATTCATTCGGAGGCATTCCACGAGATATTACGTCCGCTGGGTTTTCTAACCCGGGTACGTGCGCCCAGATTCCATTTGCAGTGATCTGTTGGATCTCTGACACCCGATTAGCCACGAAAGTTTTCCAACGGGAAGGGCTTGAAGAAAGCCAGTGGTAGACTATAGTCGAATCAGTCCAAAAGAAATGTTTAGCGTGCAGATCTACGCTGGATTCAACCTTTTCGATCAGATGGCTAAGAAGCAATGCTGCAGAAAGTTCGAGCCTTGGCAACGTTATAGATGGATTTCTCTTCGAGTTTCCAAGTGGCGCAACCTTGGATTTTGCGGTTAGAAGGTTCACGAAAATTTCTCCGTTCGAAGCGACTATCCTGACATAAATGCATGCACCATATGCACGAATGGACGCATCACAAAACCCATGCAATTCTACAGAGATTGCAGTGGGAGTAGAGAGGACCCAACGAGGAATACTTATGCTTGCAATGTCCTGAAGGTTGTCACGAAATTCCATCCAACGACGTTGAGCACACTCATTCAGTTCATCGTCCCATGTCCTACCTTCTCTCCACAACTCTTGCATGAACAGCTTTGCTTGCACTACAATTGGACCAACAAGTCCCAGAGGGTCAAAAAGCCGTGCGATATCCGAAAGTACGATACGTTTCGTGATTGGGAAGGAGTTACTGTGCTTTGGCACTTCGAAACAGAATTCATCAGTGCTAGTATTCCAGTGTAGACCCAGTGTCTTTACCGGAGAGGCGGGCTCGAGTTCGAAAAGAGTACGTTCATCCTTCATGAGATCAGGAACGACTTGAAGGATCTGAGGATTGTTAGACGCCCACTTTCGAAGTTGTAGTCCAGCAGAATTCGTCAGCTGGTTTAATTGTTGGACCAGTTCCTGGCCTTCTTCTAAACTGTTGGCACCAGTGAGCAGATCGTCCATGTAGAAGTCTTTTCTTATGGCAACTGCGGCTGCAGGATGGCTTTCTGATCCAATTTCGGCGAGAGTTTGGAGACATTTCGTGGCGAGATATGGAGCCGAAGACGTTCCGTATGTCACAGTTGTGAGTTGATAGGTTCGCATTGTTTCGGAGGGCGAATCTCTCCAAAGAATAAGCTGGAGTTGCTGATCGACAGAGTTCATCCCAATTTGCCTATACATTTTTTCGATGTCAGAAATGACAGCGAATTGAGGGATGCGAAACCGCAGTATTATCGAAACTAGGTCATCTTGCACTTGCGGACCAACCATGAGGGCATCATTCAAAGACATTCCGGTGTCAGTCGAACAGGATGCATCGAACACCACTCTCAACTTCGTGGTGGTGCTATCTGGTCGAACGACGCAGTGGTGTGGGAGATAGTACGCTGGATGGCGTGGATCTGGATTATCTATCAGCTTCATATGTCCCAACTGCTCATACTCATTGATAAACGCTGTGTATGCTTGTTTTAGCTGTGGGTCGGCATTGAGTCGGCGTTCCAAGGATAGGAACCTACGGGTGGCTATGACTTTTGAGCTACCAAGCCTTGCGATTTCTGATTCTCTCTTTGGCAGGGTAACGATGAACCGTCTGGTAGAATCCTGAACTGTGTTTCGAGCAAAATGCTGCTCACATGCTGCTTCTTCTAACGATAATGTGCTGCTTGAGTGACACGACTCAATCTCCCAGAATCGTGCCAATTGTTCTTCGATGGTAGAAGTGGAGTAAGCGATGTTTACAATGGAAGATTGTGGAATTCCTGACTTGACTTTCCCTGACACCACCCATCCTAACGCTGTGTTCTGCAAGCTGGGCTGATTAGGTCCTATTTTTATTTGTCCTTCTCGTAACAAATCGAAGAAGTTTTCTGCGCCGAAGATTAAGTCGATTGGGCCTGGTTGTCCGAAGGATGGATCTGCTAACACGATGTCCGATGGAAATGGAAGACTTAAAACATCCACCGCTTGATTTGGTAACTCCATCGTGATTTTTGGAAGAACATGGAATCGCCAATTGGTCTCAAAATCAGCGTGATGAGACTGGATGCGGGCGACGACCGAATATTTGGAAGATGTAGAAGAAAGTCCGACTCCGCTGATTGGTAGAAAATCTTTCGTCCGTTTCAGCTTCAGCTTCTGGACAAGCTGCTCCGTTACAAAATTGAGTTGAGAACCGGAATCCAAAGAGCACGCGCCCACAACGATTGACCCGCCGGATCGAAAATCTTCACCAGGGCTGTTGAGAGCAGCACAGTTGATGGAACGCGATGATGTTGCTCGATGGTCGACAGAGAGACGTGTTGAGTTGGAAGGGCAGAGTTGGTGGGGGCTTGGGTCTCATTCGACGAAGTGGAGAACTTACTTGCATGAGAGGACTGCGAGTGGTTTATGTGAGCGGAAGGCGAAGAGGATGACTGCGAACCAGACGACGACGATAACTTCGATGATTGGGTGTGGGATTGTTGGCTGGATGATGGGTTGGTTCTTTGATGCAGCATCGTATGATGTTTTTGGTTGCACACACGACAGGCTCCACTCGAACAGTTCTTCAGTTGATGGGATGGCGAAAGACAGTTAATACACAATGCGTTCTTCTTCGTAGCATCGAACCGCTCGGTAGGTGTCATTTTCCGAAAGACTTCACAATGGAAAGGTGAATGTGAAGACTGCTTACAAAAGGCACACATTTTGTGCGGTTGTGACGAAAAGGCTGAATGAGCCGAGGCTGACTTGGAGAGGATATTGCGATATGTTGGAGTTGAACGAGAAGGGTCAGATGGTCGAGGCTTCGAGGTTGTTACCGATTGCAGAATTAAACTGTGGCTTCTCAGGAAATCAATCAGCTCTTCGTACGTAGGAACATTGGAAGATCTTCTATGCGTCTCCCATTGACGCATGGTAACTGGGTCGAGTTTGGAACTGAGCATGAACACAAGAAGTGTGCTCCAGTTTTCCGGATGTTCTCCAACCTTCTCTAACATTCGAAGGTTACGTTCGTATTCGTCGATGAGTTTGTTGAGAGCCTCATGACACTCCTTCTTCATCGACTCGACACCGAAAAGTGCTTCAATGTACGACTTAACAATGAGGTATTTGTTTTCGTACCGCTTTTCTAATAATTCCCACGCTACGGAATAGTTTGCGGATGTAACATCAATCACTTCGATCACACGTTTGGCTTCCTTCGAAAGTGTCGACACTAAGTACGAAAATTTATCTACATCGCTAAGCTGAGGAGTAGAGTCAATAAGCGATTTGAAAGTGTCTCGGAATGTTGGCCAGTCTTTAATAGATCCATCGAAATGCGGAAGTTTAATTTCCGGAAGTTTAACACGAGACTGTACACTGGCTATCGGTTGCCCAACGGGTTGCCCAGTAACAAAATTTGATACACTTGGTTTTTGCAATTTGGATTTGAGAAAACCTTTGACTTTCAAATATGTGAGCTCGATTTCAGCACGTGTGGCCCTAATTGTTAGATCCAATTGTTCAGTTGAATCCTTTTCTAATTTCAGTGATTGTCCTAGTGCTTTTTGAAATTCCTCGGATAATTCCAACTCTAACCTGACTCTTTTAAACTCGCTATAGATTTCCTCCAAATAGTCTTGCCACCCTGCAAGCATGGGAATATCAGAATCCTCATTGTACTTCTTAATATTCTGGTCAAGATTGTTGAGGGAATCAACACAAAACCGCTCCTGCTTAACGAGTCGTTTTAGTTCGGAAGTCATCTTTTCCGCCTAACAACACCAGAACAACCCAAATAAACTGCGTTTCACACACGTGCCTTCCAAATTGCCAATCAGCACCCAAATTTTCCCAAAAAATGCTCACTTCCGAAACCACTCGAGTCATGCAATATTGCGAAAAATTCAATAAGTCAGTGATCTGAACTTATTTTTAGTATTTCTTGCCACTCAGGTCACATGCAAGTGTACTTACAGTCTCCGTTGGGGCATAGAGAGAACCCAAGCCAAGCCACGCTTCCAAACCCAAGCCACGCCAACGACGACGACAATAAGATGGAACGATGAATAGCACAATAGGTATGCCGGTGCTGCTATACTGTGCCTGGATCCAGCGTGGAGGCAATGTGGTTTCACTATCACTTTGTTCGAGGCGAATTAATTTTAATTTTCGCACCATACAACACTTTCTGTTGATTTCACAGTTTATAGTAATTGAACAGAGTTTCTTTTCTCGATCCACTTTTGTACATGTCCGTGGAATACGTTCAATTCGTCACTTTGTCCACGCGTCTTTGAACATTCATATGTTTCAGTCACTTTCACTTATGTCCACTTGTTCCTTTTTCACGAAATTAACAACGAATCGACCGCGAATCGCAAACACTGTTCCCGACAGTTCCCTCATCCGGTTCGAAGGACCAGATTCTTTATGTTACCGCGATGAGGGTCTTTCGAAATGGGGAATCAGTGGTCTTGATTAGAGTTAGAAACAAAACGACCTTTATTGCACTCCGTAGAATTTCCTACAACGAGGTTCGAGTGATATGACCGCTTTATTCAAGGTATGGTGTGTGACTGATTTGATTGTTTCTCAATCTCTCGGCTTTAACTCGTAAAGCGGGAAGATCAGTGGATAAAGAATGTGCAAATTTATCTAAATCCCTATCAGATCACTATCGGCATATTGCTGAATGCTGCGATGGATTATTTGCGTATGATAGACAAGGTACACTAGATCATTACAATTCAAGCAGTTAGGCTGGCACATAAATTCACGTTATGCGTGAACAGATGTTATCGATCATTTAGGAATTTGCCTTCGATCATGTAGTAGATTTTCAATAACTTATTCCAGAGGCTAAATTTCAAAATGTGTTGTATGGTGGACTTCTAGTGCGAAGGTATATCTACAACTCTGCCTAACAGTTCGTTGTTTGAATTTCACTAATAACGGAGCTATAGCGCTAGTAGCAGTAACTTAGACTAAATGATTGTATATTTTGTTATCATTTAGTATAAGTATAGCAACTAGCACCGTAACTCCTTTAGCAGTGGAATTCGAACATCGACCTGTTCAGGACAGTTGTAGAAAAAACCTTCGCACTAAAAGTCCACCATACAACACATTTTGAAATTCAGCCTCTGGAATGAGTTATTGACAAAGTACTAAATGATCGAAGGCAGATTACTAAATGATCGATAACATCCTTGGATTGTAGTATACTCCTTAATACTAAATATAGAAGTGGACCATTTTAACGCATGCTCCGGATGGCCATCGTACGACACTTGGAACCATAGATGGGTAACAGTTTAGTATTTACGCAAAAGTCACTGTTAGAAATAGTTGAAAAAAAAACATGTAAACATGATATGTAGGGTTACCGTTCCTGGACTTTCAGCAGTGAGCACGGATGTTTACAAAAAGAGGCGACGAAATTGGTGCCGTATTTCTTTTTTTCGCGATGAGATGAATATATGAGCAGTGAGATGGAAAACGGAAGGTTCCCCTAGATATGCAATTTTTTTACGGATCTTTCGGGAGGCCATCGAGTGGCCTTCTGCTGAGTATCAACTATGCTGCAACCTATAATTAGAAATCACTTCACTAAACTTAGCTTACCTTGATTGACTTCAGTACACTTCGTAGTTGCTAGACGTGATTGGCCGAGGGACAACAAATATGCACAGCTCACCCATTGAATAGCCTTTTTGGAATTAAACAACTATTCTCACTGTACATACTTCGAAGTCTCATTCATTCAAGACCAATAACGATGTCGCACACGTTCTACCAAAAAATTAGGATTATGAGAGGAAAATTAGTTTAACACTCATTGCTACAAGAGACCGATGAATCTCTGTGCATCTCCGTGAGTGAAGCGACTGAATAGCTATTTTGTACGAAGTTATGTCAACGTTATTTACTCGTCCGCACAAAGCAGAACTAAGCATTTAAAAGATTGTGCGATCGTTCTGCTTTCGAAAAAACACGATCAAACGCCCATTATTTACTTTCCGACCACGCAAAACAGATCTAAACAGCCGGAACCGCGTCCGACTGAAACACGTTTGATCGCGAACTAAAATAATTAGAAATCACTCTTCGCCTTGCTAACGAACGAAATAACTGTCTTGTAACAACTGTGAATTCTCTCTAAGATAACAATTGAAAATGACTTTAAAAAATGTTCACTGCTTTAGAACAAAATATGAAAATAATCTATATTAAGGTGATCCCGTGGTGAATTTCAAATTCACCATGTGTTTTCTTCTCCCATTTCCAAAAACCAAATCTGACGTAATAAGTCAGGCTATAGACATCCCTATCTAACTCCCTTAGCCTAAAAATAGCCACCATGTCCCGGGCACAGTGTGCAGATAGACCGCTGTCAGTTGCATGAGATGTCAACAATCGTCAACAACACCAATGATTGTAGCTTGATAATTAAAAATATCCACAACAATAAAAGAGCAGGATTTATTTTTAAATTCTGCTCAAGCTTTTCACGGTGAAATAAAAGACAAATTGTTGTTCTCCATGTAAGTAAAATCAAAATTGATCATGTAGATAAGTTTTGAATCAATTAAACTCATTAGTCATATTGAATGAATATTCCCGATTGAAGTTGCATATTGAAGAAAGCTAAATTTGGATGTTTTATGATGTTAAGCTTTTTTAGATTTGACGTACATTGCTCGGCGTTGGTGTTGGTGTTGGCTACGCTAAACATGAGCTCTTAGCATAGGCCTGTAATAAGTCGTATGTCAGTATCATGTCAGTTAAAAAAAATCGTTCTCTTTAAAATATAAATATATAAAACGACAATTTTTACGGCGAAATGTTGAAGGGCTCATTAACAAATTACATAACGCTTCAAGACGCGGCTTTACGGCCCATATGCATTGTAACTCTGCTTTCACTCTCAAGTCTCTGTTCGATTTTGGCAACACAATTTTTTTTAACGCTGAAAAATGTTTATACACTAGCACCTTTCGTAGTCCTTTCTTTCTTTTTGGATCGTAGTTCTTTCTTTTTGGAATTTTAGTTTCAGATAATTTCAATTGTGAAAAACAATAATCAATATCGAAAACGGGTGTTTTAATTAGGTGTATTTATGAAAATATGCACAAAATGCACTGCCTACCGATGGGAATCGAACCCACACCAACCGGAACGATAGACAGATACTCTACCACTATGCTACGGTAGCCTCAATGCTACCCTCATCAGGTTACCACAGATACGGTCCAACCCTCTACGGCAATTCGCGGCTCAATAACATTCATCCATACTCCCTCTTCTCAAACACGTTCCTTTTGTTGTTACCCGCAGTATCGAAATGTTTTTTGTTTATTGAATATGAACTTTTTATTGGAAGACCGGAGACTAAAAGTGTTATATAACTCAGCTTGAATACATAAAATAAATAGAATTGAAAAAAAAATTGCTGCGTATAATGCATTGCAAATGAATGCAAATAAAAATGAAGTGGTGGAAATAATGGAATCATTTCCTTAAAATGCTATTTAGACAGGTCAATGTGCTTTTCCATTACATTTTATAATGCATATGAACTGCACTATCGCTGTTGGGTTAATTAAAGGTTTTCATCTTACAAAATCATCTTACGTGAGGGCCCTCCTAACCCGTGCGGTAAGACGCGCGGCTACAAAGCAAGACCATGCTAAGGGTGGCTGGGTTCGATTCCCGGTGCCGGTCTAGGCAATTTTCGGATTGGAAATTGTCTCGACTGCCTTGGGCATAAAAGTATCATCGTGTTAGCCTCATGATATACGAATGCAAAAATGGTAACTTGGCTTAGAAACCTCGCAGTTAATAACTGTAGAAGTGCCTAATGAACACTAAGCTGCGAGGCGGCTCTGTCCCAGTGTTGGGATGTAATGCCAATAAGAAGAAGAAGAAGAAGAAGGTCTTACAAAATCTGATGCGCGTTGTGAAATGTAATTTGCATATCATTTGACAAATTTGTCCAGAACTGTTTTAAAATAACACGTTAGGTCCAATGTCATCTAGCTGGATATCATTTGTTCGAATTGAACGTTTGACCAAAACAACTATTACGGTGAAAACGGTTTGGCTGAATAATTGCTTTTTGGCTGAATTTTGCGATGAAGAACAAACGGCTGAAATGTCGTTCGTTCAAACTGATCACTTATACGAAAAAGTCGTCCGGCCGAACGGGTCATTTGGCCGAAAATACTGTTTGGTCGAAACGGTCGATTAAAGAAAGGGTTATTTGACCGAAATGTGGTTTGGAGGAACATGTCATTTGACTGGAAATGCCGTTTAGTCGTAATGGTCAATTGGTGAATAGGGTAATTCGGCCGAAAAGGTCGTTTGATAGAAAGAGCCATTTGCTTGCTGAAAATATCATTTGGTTGAACAATAGTGAATGTGAAAAGTTTTAAGTTATTAATGAAAACATAAATAATTGAGCAGTGAGAAGGAAGATATGAGAAATGAGAAGTAAGCTGTCTCATTTCTTATTTATCTGTGGAAAAAAGAGAAATGCGTAGTAAGAAATTGGAGGTGAGAAACGAAGAGTGAGACGTTTCAAGTACTTACTTCTCATTTCTCCCTTTTTGACTATTGCCACTTACTTGTCATTTCTCACTTTTTCCTTCTCATTTTTATTTCTCACTGTGAGAAGTGGCAAATGAGAAGCGAGATGTGGACATCCCACAACTTACTTGTAACTTCTCACTTCTCATGTTTCACTTCTCACCGTGAGACGTGAAAATAATGACCAGTGGAAAAAAAACAAGTAAGAAATTAGAAGTAGGAAAGGAGATGGTAGAAGTGAGAAAAGCGAAATAGGAAGCCTCACTTTTCACTGCTATTTCCTCATTGTTAATTTCTCAGTTTTATGTTTCATTCCTACTTCGCACTTCTTACTTTTCAGTCTCACTTATTGTCACTCCTTATTACTTATTTCCCATTTTTTGCACATTTTCTTTATCACATTGAGAAGCGAGAAATTAAAAAAAGGAGGGAGAAGTGATACATTTCACTTCTCACTCCTTATTTATTGCTTATCGTTTCTCCTTTCTAGCTTCCATTTCTTACTTCTCATTCCTTGCTTCAAGTCTATTATTCCTCACTTCGCGATTATGATTTCTTATTTCACACTTTTTACATTCACTATAACCCGTTCAGCAAAGGATATTTTCGTTCGTATGACGCGTTCGGCCAAATAACGTTTTTGGCGGCCAGATTTAATTTTCGGTCTAATAGCCTTTTCTGAAAAACGACCATGTCGTCTTAAGAACCTTTTTTTTGAAAATTAGCTTTTCGTCCAAATGACATTTTCAACCAAACGATATTGTTGCCCTAATTACCAATACGACCGAATGATACTTCTGATTTTCTGTCCTTTTTGGCTAAACAACTATCAGTCTTGAGACCTTCGGTCGAATGGCTTTCGGCATAATGACTTTCAGCCAAACGGCCTTTTCCAACCGCTTGTTGCTCTCAACCGTTTTCTGAATCGTCTAGATTTCGCTTGATAAAGTCCCAATATTTTCTAATTGGGGTTTTTGGGAGGGTTCTCATCCTTAAGCACATCCAGCTTGTTGTTCATGGCGCACATTTCCGTGATATTGTCTCAATGGCAGAACTGCAAATTGCTTCCAGGATCACAAAAAATCACGGTTGACGGCCGCTGTCGAAATACAAATGAAGCTCTGAAAGGCACCTTTGAGTAGATTTCTTTGCCATATGGCACTCAATCAAACAATCAAACTTTATGAGGATCATACGCTAGGAGAATAATAAACGTTGTCATCAAAAGGAAAAGCAGATTAGCGAAAAAAATGTCCATAACAATATATGGGATCAAATTCTCTAAATAAACTATTGTCAAGGGTCTGGCTTTTTAGTCTGGATATTTTTGAGACAACCGTTAAAGATCTGTCCCAACGTTTCGGCAACTTTTTGTTGACTTTTTCAGGGGAACTGAGAGGAATAGTTTATTTTTTGAATGTTTTAACATGTACAAAATTTGTTGTGCGGCAAAAAAATGGTTTCATCAAGTGTTCATTTTAAGTCGTTTATAAAAAAGTGGACGGTTGTCGGCACAACCAAACCATTGAAAATGGAAAAATATGAATTTAATTGAATTTTAAAACATTTGTATTTAATTTGGCTTGAATTAAACGTGGCTTAAATTGGGCAATTAACTTCGATATTACGATATTTTATTGGGAAAAAGGGTGCCGACAACCGACCATTTGTGGGTGCCGATAATCAAAATTAGCATTCATTTTGAAAAGTGAAAATAGAAGAATAATTGCGAATACTACGGTAGCATTCAATATTGAATCACAAATTAGACTAAATTGACTTTGACGTTTTAAATTTACCTTTTCGATCGTTTTACTTTATTTTGTAACACTAAGCAAATAATAGCAAAAAAAACTTCTAAGGAGCCGTACACACATTACGTACGCACTTTTGGGGGGGAGAGGAGGGGGTCTGTTGTTTTCTTACGCGCCATATAAATAAAAAATCATTTGTATGGAAAAATTCTTACATGGGGGAAGGGGGGTCGAAAAACCCAGAAAAATTGCTTACGTAATAAGTGTACGATCCCTAAGTAGGTTTACACTTGATAAAAAAATGTTTTATTTGTTAAACGAAACATAGGCATCTGTTTGGATCGGTGATCGGTACAAAAAGATCGTGCTTATATCGTGCTTATAAGTGGTATATGTACAGTTCCACCCCCTAAAATCAGCTTATTTTAAAGAAAATTCAGCAACATGACTATTTTCACAACAGATTTTAATCCTATTTTGAATTTCAAGATAGTTTACTGCCGTTTAGAATGATTCTAAAAATGTACATGTACCACTTTTACTGTCAACGTTTTTCGGTTTCTGTTTCCTTTTGTTCCCATTAATAGTGGTACATGTGCAATTCGTTCTAATAAACTTGAAATTTGTCATAAAATTCACTTATTTTTCACTACTATCTTTAGGCACGTCAGTCATAACATGTTGGTACAGTTTAGTTGCAAAAAATTGCAAATATGAATTTATTTTTCGATGTTTTTGGGAAAATGCGTCTCCTGAAAAATGTACTCAATGTAACATGTACCACTTTTGCTGGCACCAGTTCATAGCACATGCATGACATGTATGTCAAAATGCCCAAACCTGTTACCTGTCATAAGTTACGTTGGGGTGCTGACACCCGATCAGTGCCGACAACCGAACACCTTTCCCTGCTAGTTTTGATGTTTAATGAATTTCTAATCCCATGTAAAATAAATCATTATCAGAAAAAGTCCCAGCTTGTAGTTTTTAAAAATTTTTATGTTCCATTTGCTATACCTTGCTGTGTTGAATTACTGTGATTCTAGTGATGACAGCATTCATTTGATTCTCCAAGCGTATTGCATACAGCTCCGATGATTGTGATTTTGTTCATCGTCTTAATTTGGAGTCACCATCTTTGACATTCAAAGTCTTTTTTAAATCGACGACCGTTATAAGGGCCACTTGTTTGCGACATCACGGACACTGGAAATAGCCGGCTATCCTTTTATCTCGTCCATTGTTGCTTCTCGAATTAAATTTCCATCGGCCAGTAGTTCTGGCTGTTGACAAAATGTTTTTCTAACGATTTTATTACGTGACTGTGTTGATTCGCACACTTTATTTATTTTTAGGGGCCCTCCTTAGCCGTGCGGTTAGACGCACGGCTACAAAGCAAGACCATGCTGAGGGTGGCTGGGTTCGATTCCCGGTGCCGGTCAAGGCAATTTTCGGATTGGAAATTGTCTCGATTTCCCTGGGCATAAAAGTATCATCGTGCTAGCCTCATGATATACGAATGCAAAAATGGTAATCTGGCTTAGAAACCTCGCAGTTTAATAACTGTGGAAGTGCTTAATGAACACTAAGCTGCGAGGCGGCTCTGTCCCAGTGTGGGGATGTGATGCCAAGAAGAAGAAGATTATTTTTAGCTGGGATATCATCAATTTTTTTAACGTTCGCCGAAATTCGCACCGTCGAGATCTCAGCAAACATATTTTTGCCAAGATCTCTGTCGAAGTGACGTTTCGTTGCTGAAACTCTGCAAGTAATTCACTGAAAATCAGATAACAAACGCCATTTTTGCCAGAAATGGTTCTTTATTTAACTGAGTACATGGCTATGCGGATTTGAGTTCGCACAACTTGGCTTGCAAGTAGTTTGTATTTTTGCAAATAGTGAGTAAAACATTGATGGGTTGCTACTATTATATTGCTTTTACGCCATTTTGACAACTGGAGAGGATGACACTCAACGCACACTTTTTGAAAATGTTGGTTGCAAAGTTTGTTCTATATCGCTTCTAAGAACATATGAATAAATCTTATTATTATTATTATAATCTTTATTAAAGAGGTTTTTAGCCCAAGGCTAGTTCACCTCCGACAAATAAATCTTAAATGTAAACTAATTTCTTTGGGAATGAAATGTCCAATGTTTTGCCTTTCTCGTATACTAAGTATACGGTAAAGGCTATATGATCGCTCCAAAAACAAACTTTTTATAGAAGGCCCGGAGACCCATAGTGTTATATACCAATCGACTCAGTTCGACGAATTGAGGTGATGTCTGTGTGTGTGTGTGTGTGTGTGTGTGTGTGTGTGTGTGTGTGTGTGTGTGTGTGTGTGCGCAAAACTACTCAACAAAATGTCACTCATTTTTCGGGCACTTATCCTCAACCGATTTGCTCGCAATAAGTTGCATTCGACGCAGAATCCTGTCCCATTGTTTCCTATTTGAAATTGGCCAGATCGAACTATGGGATCGAGAGTTATGGCCAAAATACAAATTCATACGAAAAAATCGCGTAAAAAATGTCACTCATTTTTCGGGCACTTATCCTCAACCGATTTGCTCGCAACAAGTTGCATTCGACGCAGAATCCTGTCCCATTGTTTCCTATTTGAAATTGGCCAGATCGGACTATGGGATCGAAAGTTATGGCCAAAATACAAAATCATACGAAAAAATCGCGTAAAAAATGTCACTCATTTTTCGGACACTTATTCTCAACCGATTTGCTCACAACAAGTTGCATTCGACGCAGAATCCTGTCCCACTGTCTCCTTTTTTAAATTGGCCAGATCGAACTATGGGATCAAAAGTTATGGCCAAAATACAAACTCTTACGAAAAAATCGCGAGAAAAATGGCACTCATTTTTCGGGCACTTATCCTCAACCAATTTGCTCGCAACAAATTGCATTCGACGCAGAATCCTGTCCCATTGTTTCTTATTTGAAATTGGCCAGATCGGACTATGGGATCGAAAGTTATGGCCAAAATACAAAATCCTACGAAAAAATCGCGTAAAAAATGTCACTCATTTTTCGGGCACTTATCCTCAACCGATTTGCTCACAACAAGTTGCATTCGACGTAGAATCCTGTCCTGTTGTTTCCTATTGAAAATTGGCCATATCGGACTATGGGATCGAAAATTATACCATTTTTGCCTTTCTCGTATACTAAGTATACGGTAAAGGCTATATATATCGCTCCAAAAACAAACTTTTTATAGAAGGCCGGAGACCCATAGTGTTATATACCAATCGACTCAGTTCGACGAATTGAGGTGATGTCTGTGTGTGTGTGTGTGTGTGTGTGTGTGTGTGTGTGTGTGTGTGTGTGTGTGTGTGTGTGTGTGTGTGTGTGTGTGTGTGTGTGTGCGCAAAACTACTCAACAAAATGTCACTCATTTTTCGGGCACTTATTCTCAACCGATTTGCTCGCAACAAGTTGCATTCGACGCAGAATCCTGTCCCATTGTTTCCTATTTGAAATTGGCCAGATCGGACTATGGGATCGCAAGTTATGGCGAAAATACAAATTCTTACGGAAAATCGCTTAAAAATGTCACTCATTTTTCGGGCACTTATCCTCAACCGATATGCTCGCAACAAGTTGCGTTCAACGCAAAATCCTATACCATTGTTTCCTATTTGAAATTGGCCAGATCGGACTATGGGATCGAAAGTTATGGACAAAATACAAATTCATACGAAAAATCGCGTAAAAATGGCACTAATTTTTTGAGCACTTATCCTCAATCGATTTTCTTGCAACAAATTGCATTCGACGCAAAATCCTGTCCCATGGTTTCCTATTTGAAATTGGTCAGGTCGGACTATGGGATCAAAAGTTATGGCCAAAATACAAATTTATACGAAAAAATCGCGTAAAAATGTCACTCATTTTTCGGGCACTTATCCTCAACCGATTTGCTCGCAACAAGTTGCATTCGACGCAGAATCCTGTCCCATAGTTTCCTATTTGAAATTGGCCAGATCGGAATATGGGATCGAAAGTTATGGACAAAATACAAATTTATACGGAAAAACCGCGTAAAAAATGTCACTCATTTTTTGGGCACTTATCTTCAACCGATTTGCTCGCAACAAGTTGAATTCGACGCAAAATCCTGTACCATTGTTTCCTATTTGAAATTGGCTAGATCGGACTATGGGATCGAAAGTTATGAACAAAATACAAATTCATACGGAAAAATCGCGTAAAAATGTCACTCATTTTTCGGGCACTTATCTTCAACTCATTTGCTCGCAACAAGTTGGATTCGACGCAGAATCCTGTCCCATTGTTTCCTATTTGAAATTGGCCAGATCGGACTATGGGATCGAAAGTTATGGCCAAAATACAAATACATACGAAAAAATCGCGTAAAAAATGGCACTCATTTTTCGGGCACTTATCCTCAACCGATTTGCTCACAACAAGTTGCATTCGACGTAGAATCCTGTCCCGTTGTTTCCTATTGAAAATTGGCCATATCGGACTATGGGATCGAAAATTATACCATTTTTTGCCTTTCTCGTATACTAAGTATACGGTAAAGGCTATATGATCGCTCCAAAAACAAACTTTTTATAGAAGGCCCGGAGACCCATAGTGTTATATACCAATCGACTCAGTTCGACGAATTGAGGTGATGTCTGTGTGTGTGTGTGTGTGTGTGTGTATGTGTGTGTGTGTGTGTGTGTGTGTGCGCAAAACTACTCAAAAAATGTCACTCATTTTTCGGGCACTTATCCTCAACCGATTTGCTCGCAACAAGTTGCATTCGACGCAGAATCCTGTCCCATTGTTTCCTATTTGAAATTGGCCAGATCGAACTATGGGATCGAGAGTTATGGCCAAAATACAAATTCATACGAAAAAATCGCGTAAAAATGTCACTCATTTTTCGGGCACTTATCCTCAACCGATTTGCTCGCAACAAGTTGCATTCGACGCAGAATCCTGTCCCATTGTTTCCTATTTGAAATTGGCCAGATCGGACTATGGGATCGAAAGTTATGGTCAAAATACAAAATCATACGAAAAAATCGCGTGAAAAATGTCACTCATTTTTCGGGCACTTATTCTCAACCGATTTGCTCACAACAAGTTGCATTCGACGCAGAATCCTGTCCCACTGTCTCCTTTTTAAATTGGCCAGATCGAACTATGGGATCAAAAGTTATGGCCAAAATACAAACTCTTACGAAAAAATCGCGAGAAAAATGGCACTCATTTTTCGGGCACTTATCCTCAACCGATTTGCTCGCAACAAATTGCATTCGACGCAGAATCCTGTCCCATTGTTTCTTATTTGAAATTGGCCAGATCGGACTATGGGATCGAAAGTTATGGCCAAAATACAAAATCCTACGAAAAAATCGCGTAAAAAATGTCACTCATTTTTCGGGCACTTATCCTCAACCGATTTGCTCACAACAAGTTGCATTCGACGTAGAATCCTGTCCCGTTGTTTCCTATTGAAAATTGGCCATATCGGACTATGGGATCGAAAATTATACCATTTTTTGCCTTTCTCGTATACTAAGTATACGGTAAAGGCTATATATGATCGCTCCAAAAACAAACTTTTTATAGAAGGCCCGGAGACCCATAGTGTTATATACCAATCGACTCAGTTCGACGAATTGAGGTGATGTCTGTGTGTGTGTGTGTGTGTGTGTGTGTGTGTGTGTGTGTGTGTGTGTGTGTGTGTGTATGTGTGTGTGTGTGTGAGTGTGTGCGCGCAAAACTACTCAACAAAATGTCACTCATTTTTCGGGCACTTATTCTCAACCGATTTGCTCGCAACAAGTTGCATTCGACGCAGAATCCTGTCCCATTGTTTCCTATTTGAAATTGGCCAGATCGGACTATGGGATCGCAAGTTATGGCGAAAATACAAATTCTTACGGAAAAATCGCTTAAAAAATGTCACTCATTTTTCGGGCACTTATCCTCAACCGATATGCTCGCAACAAGTTGCGTTCAACGCAAAATCCTATACCATTGTTTCCTATTTGAAATTGGCCAGATCGGACTATGGGATCGAAAGTTATGGACAAAATACAAATTCATACGAAAAAATCGCGTAAAAAATGGCACTCATTTTTCGGGCACTTATCCTCAATCGATTTGCTTGCAACAAATTGCATTCGACGCAAAATCCTGTCCCATGGTTTCCTATTTGAAATTGGTCAGGTCGGACTATGGGATCAAAAGTTATGGCCAAAATACAAATTTATACGAAAAAATCGCGTAAAAATGTCACTCATTTTTCGGGCACTTATCCTCAACCGATTTGCTCGCAACAAGTTGCATTCGACGCAGAATCCTGTCCCATAGTTTCCTATTTGAAATTGGCCAGATCGGAATATGGGATCGAAAGTTATGGACAAAATACAAATTTATACGGAAAAACCGCGTAAAAAATGTTACTCATTTTTGGGCACTTATCTTCAACCGATTTGCTCGCAACAAGTTGAATTCGACGCAAAATCCTGTACCATTGTTTCCTATTTGAAATTGGCTAGATCGGACTATGGGATCGAAAGTTATGAACAAAATACAAATTCATACGGAAAAATCGCGTAAAAAATGTCACTCATTTTTCGGGCACTTATCTTCAACTCATTTGCTCGCAACAAGTTGGATTCGACGCAGAATCCTGTCCCATTGTTTCCTATTTGAAATTGGCCAGATCGGACTATGGGATCGAAAGTTATGGCCAAAATACAAATACATACGAAAAAATCGCGTAAAAAATGGCACTCATTTTTCGGGCACTTATCCTCAACCGATTTGCTCACAACAAGTTGCATTCGACGTAGAATCCTGTCCCGTTGTTTCCTATTGAAAATTGGCCATATCGGACTATGGGATCGAAAATTATACCATTTTTTTGCCTTTCTCGTATACTAAGTATACGGTAAAGGCTATATGATCGCTCCAAAAACAAACTTTTTATAGAAGGCCAGGAGGCCCAGAGTGTTATATACCAATCGACGCAGTTCGACGAATTGAGGTGATGTCTGTGTGTGTGTGTGTGTGTGTGTGTGTATGTGTGTGTATGTGTGTGTGTGTGTGTGCGCAAAACTACTCAAAAAATGTCACTCATTTTTCGGGCACTTATCCTCAACCGATTTGCTCGCAACAAGTTGCATTCGACGCAGCATCCTGTCCCATTGTTTCCTATTTGAAATTGGCCATATCGAACTATGGGATCGAGAATTATGGCCAAAATACAAATTCATACGAAAAATCGCGTAAAAAATGTCACTCATTTTTCGGGCACTTATCCTCAACCGATTTGCTCGCAACAAGTTGCATTCGACGCAGAATCCTGTCCCATTGTTTCCTATTTGAAATTGGCCAGATCGGACTATGGGATCGAAAGTTATGGCCAAAATACAAAATCATACGAAAAAATCGCGTAAAAAATGTCACTCATTTTTCGGACACTTATTCTCAACCGATTTGCTCACAACAAGTTGCATTCGACGCAGAATTCTGTCCCATTGTTTCCTATTTGAAATTGGCCAGATCGGACCATGGGCTCAAAAGTTATGGCCAAAACACAAAATCATACGAAAAAATCATGTAAAAAATGTCACTCATTTTTCGGGCACTTATCCTCAATTGATTTGCTCGCCTCAAGTTGCATTCGACGCAGAATCCTGTCCCACTGTCTCCTTTTTTAAATTGACCAGATCGAACTATGGGATCAAAAGTTATGGCCAAAATACAAACTCTTACGAAAAAATCGCGAGAAAAATGGCACTCATTTTTCGGGCACTTATCCTCAACCAATTTGCTCGCAACAAATTGCATTCGACGCAGAATCCTGTCCCATTGTTTCCTATTTGAAATTGGCCAGATCGGACTATGGGATCGAAAGTTATGGCCAAAATACAAAATCCTACGAAAAAATCGCGTAAAAAATGTCACTCATTTTTCGGGCACTTATCCTCAACCGATTTGCTCACAACAAGTTGCATTCGACGTAGAATCCTGTCCCGTTGTTTCCTATTGAAAATTGGCCATATCGGACTATGGGATCGAAAATTATACCATTTTTTTGCCTTTCTCGTATACTAAGTATACGGTAAAGGCTATATATGATCGCTCCAAAAACAAACTTTTTATAGAAGGCCCGGAGACCCATAGTGTTATATACCAATCGACTCAGTTCGACGAATTGAGGTGATGTCTGTGTGTGTGTGTGTGTGTGTGTGTGTGTGTGTGTGTGTGTGTGTGTGTGTGTGTGTGTGTGTGTGTGTGTGTGTGTGTGTGTGTGTGTGTGTGTGTGAGTGTGTGCGCGCAAAACTACTCAACAAAATGTCACTCATTTTTCGGGCACTTATTCTCAACCGATTTGCTCGCAACAAGTTGCATTCGACGCAGAATCCTGTCCCATTGTTTCCTATTTGAAATTGGCCAGATCGGACTATGGGATCGCAAGTTATGGCGAAAATACAAATTCTTACGGAAAAATCGCTTAAAAATGTCACTCATTTTTCGGGCACTTATCCTCAACCGATATGCTCGCAACAAGTTGCGTTCGACGCAAAATCCTATACCATTGTTTCCTATTTGAAATTGGCCAGATCGGACTATGGGATCGAAAGTTATGGACAAAATACAAATTCATACGAAAAAATCGCGTAAAAATGGCACTCATTTTTCGGGCACTTATCCTCAATCGATTTGCTTGCAACAAATTGCATTCGACGCAAAATCCTGTCCCATGGTTTCCTATTTGAAATTGGCCAGGTCGGACTATGGGATCAAAAGTTATGGCCAAAATACAAATTTATACGAAAAAATCGCGTAAAAATGTCACTCATTTTTCGGGCACTTATCCTCAACCGATTTGCTCGCAACAAGTTGCATTCGACGCAGAATCCTGTCCCATTGTTTCCTATTTGAAATTGGCCAGATCGGACTATGGGATCGAAAGTTATGGACAAAATACAAATTTATACGGAAAAACCGCGTAAAAAATGTCACTCATTTTTTGGGCACTTATCTTCAACCGATTTGCTCGCAACAAGTTGAATTCGACGCAAAATCCTGTACCATTGTTTCCTATTTGAAATTGGCTAGATCGGACTATGGGATCGAAAGTTATGAACAAAATACAAATTCATACGGAAAAATCGCGTAAAAATGTCACTCATTTTTCGGGCACTTATCTTCAACTCATTTGCTCGCAACAAGTTGGATTCGACGCAGAATCCTGTCCCATTGTTTCCTATTTGAAATTGGCCAGATCGGACTATGGGATCGAAAGTTATGGCCAAAATACAAATTCATACGAAAAAATCGCGTAAAAAATGGCACTCATTTTTCGGGCACTTATCCTCAACCGATTTGCTCACAACAAGTTGCATTCGACGTAGAATCCTGTCCCGTTTTATCCTATTGAAAATTGGCCATATCGGACTATGGGATCGAAAATTATACCATTTGTTATGGAAAAATCGCTAAAAAAATGTCACTCATTTTTCAGGCACTTTTCCTCAACCGATTTGCTCGCATTAAATTGCATTCGACGCAAAATGTCTCATTGTTTCTTATTGAAAATTGGCCAGATCGGACTATGGGCTTAGAAGTTATGGTTAAATTACTATTTATTGTGAAAAAGAGTTAAAAAAAGTCTAGCTAGCCGAAAGGGACAAAAGGTCAAAAGGACAAAACGACGAATGGGACAAAAGATCGAAAGGGACAAAACGTCGAATGGAACAAAAGGGTGAAAAAAATAAAATATCAATAAGATCTAAAGGTCAAAAGTCACAAAAGGTCGAAATAGACAAGAAACTGAAACGGAGAGAATCAATTCCGCACCAGAGTTGCCTTACACAATTGGCAAAACTCTGCTTTTTTATTTTTCACAATTTTAACAAATACATAAAACTCAATCAATATGTATAGATGGATGTTTGAGGTTTCTAAATATCACTTCGTTCTTTAAAAATGGCGCACGCCGCACATCAAACACATCGGTGTGTATTAAGGTTCCCCCAAATACACGCGATGAGACAATCGCGACGCGATTCTATTGCCTGGCGACTGCGATTATGTTGGTATGGATGCGTAAATCGAGCATTGTCAGCATCCACCCAACGATATAATCGCCGCAACAAGCTGGCGCCGTCTCGGAGATGAAATCGCTTAGACTTTGAGGAGCCTTTACACACCGGTGTATTTTTAATGCGCGCACTTGCGTGGCTGAGGCGTGCACTATTTAGACAGATTGAAGTGACATTTAGAACATCTAGATCTCCATCTATTATTTGCACTCATTCAATGATTTTTATTCAATTGTTAAAAATAGTGAGAAATAAAAGGGCATTTTTTTTGCCAACTGTATAGAACAGCTCTGTCTCGCGCAATACAAGTTTTATTCATTTCCTAAATTAACAATCTTTTTTCATTTATAACAGAACTATCTAGGTATTTATAATATTGGTTCATAGTAATTACTCCTTCTTTGAAAATTGCTCATTCTTCAACTTTGATTGATGATATGAGTGTGGTATTTCTGCATGAAAATAAATGCATTTAACACATTCCTTTAGAATACACCCAACTCGTTCTTTATCAACCTTTTGTCCCTTTAGACATTTTGTTCTTTTCGACATTTGTCCCTTTCGACGTTTTGTCTTTTCGACCTTTTGTCCTTTCGACCTTCTGTCTTTTCGACCTTTTTTCTTTCGACCTTTTGTCCTTTCGACTTTTTGTCTTTCGACCTTTTGTCATAGATTCGCAGTAACCATATTGTGACTGAATCCGATCATATATAAGTTACTGTGATTGATGTGCAATATGTGTGCTTCTCAGGTCGCTCGCAACAGATTGCATTCGACGCAGAATCTTGTCCCATTGTTTCCTATAGAAACGAATATAGAAGCGAAAATACTAATTTTAAAACTACAAAATAAAATGGCATTTTTTACTCTTATGCTCATCCGATTTGTTTGCCACAAATTGCGTTTGGCGAGAGTTTTTTTATGCATATAAATAAATATGAAAAATAAGACCAATCCGCATATTGGTGTTATTTTAGATTTTCCCAAACCTTTTGAACGAACGAGAAAGGCACCATCACCGCTAGGTGGATTAATCTGGGTTTTTCAAAATGATCTTGTTCAATGTTCTATGTTCAAAGTATCTACTAGACCCAATGACTAGATTGATTGAATGTTCCAATTGTCGTGACCCGCCATTTCTTTCCCAAAAATAACAAACACCGTAACTTTTGAAACACGTTTTATTTAGTCAAGAATAACCAACAAACTGACTTCAAAAGTTCTTTTCTTTCTTCAGCCTACTGCGATATCGATATTTTTTTATTCTTATAACAAACGCCTACTGCGATCCTGATTTTCTTTCAACAAAACACTAATTGCGATCCAGATTTGAATTCTCCCAAACAGAGAATAACTTTTATCTTTTTTTTTTCATTCTGGAAATCCTATGCAGCAGTTCCACTATACATATATAATTTTGTTTTACTCTAATAATCCACACGATCCCTACACCGATCTCCAGGACGTTTTGAAGAATCAAAAAGAGTATCTAATATGGGCGACCCTCCATGATGTGCCAATGTAAGGACTAGGGTGGTTCAAAAAATCGATTTTGCTCCACAGTGCTCATCTGATTCCTCATGATGTTCTGAGTTTCCTCTGAAAATTTGAGCTCATTTGGATTTAAACTGATTTAGCACAAGACGTTTCAAGTTTGCATGCAAATTAGTATGGGGAAATTTATTTTTTCATTACACTGTTAATGACTCTTCCTTATTACGCGCAGGTTAAAAGAAAACCTACATAGCTAAAAGGAATACTCAACAGCTTTCACCCAACGAAAACCGCATGTTGATTGATTGCCCTAATAATTCGTAATCGATTTTAATACAGGTTGCGATTCTTTAGTCATGATCGTTAAACTTCTTCGAGGGCATCACTGAAATGTGCAGTGAAACATAATAGCCTGAATTTGTGTGTGCTATCTTTCGCGCCACGAGCAGCAATGTTGCCTGTTGAGGATTTATGCAATTAACTCCAGAAAACCACGGTATAGATTAAATTCGATTACTAATTATTGGAACGATTAATTAAGATGCGGTTTTCACTGAGTGAAAGCTGTTGAGTATTATTTTTAGCTATGTAGGTTTTGTTTTAACCTGCGCTTAATGGGGAAGAGTCATTAACAGTATAATAAAAAAAAATTTCTTCATACTAATTTGCATGCAAACTTGAAACGTCTTGTGCTAAATCAGTTTTTATCCAAATGAGCTCAAATTTTCAGAGGACACTCAGAACATCATAAGGAATCAGATGAGCACTGTGGAGCAAAATCGATTTTTTGAACCACCCTAGTAAGGACCATCAGCTCAATGGTCCTACTGTGATATTTAGCGGGGCACGTATACATCATTCAGAATTTGGTTGATCGGTAGATCGCATGCTCCGAACTCCAGGGCATTTATTAAAAACTTCCGTTAAAAGCTCGTTAGAATCTGTTTTTTCTGTAGACAGAAGCTTTGGAGCAATAAGCCCAACTACTCTGTTTGTCGATCTCACTTTAGAAAGTTTAGGATAGCGATTTTCAGGTAATGTTTAATTTGGGATTTTAAGAAGACCTGCACAGTTTCGGTGATCCGTTATCTTTTTCTAATAGGACTTTGCTCTATATCTGAAATGGTCGGGGTTCAGCCAAACCGCACCAACCCAAGTAGCACACGCAACATCTTCCTAAAAGCACCTTGTTTCTATTCAGTTTCATTAAAGGCATTGGAAAAACATCAAAGCACGAAAAAGTTGCATCAAGATGTCAAAAACGTTCGAATTGTGATCAATGTTTCATTAAAATTGCAATGCAGTACGTGTTTGACATTTGGAAACAAACAAACAAAGAATACTGCACTTCATGTTTCAAACACGAAACAAAATCATTAAGTTGCATATTTTTTACCATGTAACTTCAATGCGTCTTTCAAAATTTAATTGTTTGTTTAAATTAAGTTGCAGAAAAGTTGAATGTGTCTTCATGTTTAATCTCGCATCGTTCAACGTTTCGACAACTCACATTTTTTCCTGTGATGGTGCAATCAAGTAACAGGAAACTCGAGTACAAAACTTCATAATCGTATGGTTTTTATTGTGAGTCAACATACAGTCCCTTCGAAGTGTTGAATGGTGCTGTGGTAGAGTGAAGGACTATCAATTACAAGATCCATGAATCGAATCCAGTTTAAAATTTTATTTTTTTTCCCGCTGTAGTATTCTGCAACATTGTTGCAATTTTACTGCAATCGAAGGATGTTTCCGTAGGCTCCACCTCTTGCGCTTTTTAGATTGCAAGAGAGTTATATTTGATGGCACATACGCAAAGATTGTTTCTTCCCGAATAGTTGCAACACAGTGAAATGTTCAGTAGTGAAACAATTTGTGCTGCTTGGGAAGCGGCTTTTCGAATGACTTGTGATATTTTGTTCGTACAACGGACAACGGAAATAGTTTCATATCAATTTAAGCATGCATTTGCTGTAGGATATCCTCAGCTATGGGGTTGAGAGTTATCCGATACGATTTGCGATCAATTAAATCTACCAAACGAAAGTGTGAGTAGAAGACTGGATTTCGTTGGCGCTTGGTGCGTTTTGGCTGAACCCCGACCAAATGTGCAACTTGTCAGCCAAATTCATGTCAAATAACATTAAGGTGAAACTGATCAGAATCAAAATAATTTTCACCTCGCGTTTTCAGAGATACCAGTCTCAACAAAGAAACAACGCATTACTGTCTTTTTATTTTAGATTCGCTGCGTCACAGCAAGTGTAGAATAAAACGATGTCAGCTAATTCTTGCTTCAATATTGAAAGTAGTGTCCTCGAAAACGTGAGGTGGCACAGCATTGGACTCCGACAAGTTCGTTCTTAATTTATTAACATTTTGTGACTTTTTTGTAATATCACTGTCTTGTCCAACAATCAGCAATGATCTGTTGTAAAAAGTGGTGATCGTGGTGATAAATTATTATTTGTTTACTTTCACGACTTTCATAAACACTGCATGTAAGCCAAAGCACATTTCATATCAGAAAGTGGTTGAAGAACTTAAAGCGATTATTATGGACAGTCTGATTGTTGGCTCTTTCAAGCGACTTTGAATCCAAGGTGGCTTCAAAAAAAAATTCCCGTTATTTTTATCACCGGGTGCACCCAATGTCAACCCAATGGAAAAATTCACAAAAAATCAAAGAAAATTCAGGTGGTATTTAAAAAGCTGTGAAAAATCAGGTTTACTGGGAAATTGAAGAATACCAACCGTGTAAAACAAATATTGGGTGTATTTATTATAATTCAGGAAACGTTCAAATCCAATGAATGGAGACTAGCGCTGAGATGTGCGACAACAAATTAAGACTATGCTAAAGGGTCCGATTCCCATATTCGGTCCAGCATTTTTTAGGTTGGGATTTTCTCGATTTCCCGAGGCTTAAGGTTACCAATTACCAAAAACGGTAGCTTGCTTTAGAAACCTTGCATTTAATAAATGTGGAAGTGCTTGATGAACTGCTGCGGGGCGGCGTTGTTCCAATAGATAATGCAACACCAACGAATCAGAAGAAGGCATCTGAATATACAGAACATACAACGAAAACCTTCAATGGCACTGTTTAGACCAAACATGGTGCCTTGGAAAGGTCTACCCCGAATCCTGATAATAATGTCTGATGACACTAAAATTAGTCGCAATACTCTTCACTTATGTGACAGTATTGATATGATCAATCGATGAAGAATGATTAGGATAATTGGAACATGCTCAACCGGATTTTGTAATGATCCATGAAATATTAAAAGTTCAATCTTCGCTTGATTGGGATCAAAGCCCGCAAAATTATAGCCCGTCGGTTTTATAAAAGACCAATCTGCCAAATAGGATTTTATTTGAAGGCGAACACATCTCAAAAATAGCCCCCAACGCTAGCAAATATGTAAATTACCCGATATCAAAGCTCGAACCAAATCATACCTCTCCGGGCAATGAAACATCTGACTTGCCCCCCTAATTGATACTCATTGTCCCTTAAAGATGTACCCCAAAAATGTCAAACAACCCGTATTATGCCTAACAGCTGGGTTGCCTGAGCGTCCGTGGAAAATATTCAGACATTTTTCCCGAATCAAAACCCCGGCGCGTACCTATATCTTTAAATTTTATTAGCCAATAATAACAGCTTCTGTCGCCGGGGCAGGGTGGAGCACAACGCCGATGGAGATGATGGCGACGGGACACGGCACTTGATTTCGCCCGAGGTTACGTTGGCAGGACATCTCGTCCCTCACTCATCTGGTTGCTGCTCTGCTCTACCATGCCCGCGGGCGAGCAAGCAACGAATCATTCGATCGACAACTGCGCCGCCGCTGCTGCGATGGATCGATGGATCGATCGTCAAGAGACCGGGCGAGATTATTTGCGTGCTATTGCCCTTTCTCGGGCATGGTTTCCCTTTGGAATCAATCCGCTTGTTTGGTTGGTGATGAGTTTGCCTTGCCCGACCCGATCGTCGTCGTGAGTTGTGATTTTGGCGAGCAGAAGTCACACATTCTGGTATGCCCTTTTCGAACCCCTCTAGTCGGTCGGGACCACGGGGGACAAAGCGAATCGCTATGTATGGTCGATCGCCTCCCCAAAACGAGGTGACAGCTGAAATTTGTTGTGATTAAATTTCACAGAACTCGTGGAATTCCGACTGAAATGTTTCGTCCAATTAAGTGTAATTAAACGCGCGAAAAAGTCGTCGGAGGAAGTGCACCACGCATAATACGTGCTGATATTCGAAGGGGTATCACGAAGCATTCGTTTGCTGTGCGAAATTGCCGCGCGATAGAGATCGATCCAGCCGAAGGATCATCGCATCTTTGTTGCTGGTTGTGTATGCATATGATGTGCGCCGGAAAGCAGCAAAAGTCGTACGTAATTACTTTCGCCATGGTATCCCTGGGATCCAATGCCCTGACTCAACTCCGTATAATCGGCTCTACACCTCGGGACCCGACAGTTGATGGAAATATTTTGATCAGAACTTGATCCAAGCTGTCCAAGCTTCTCGCATACACACGCAAACGAGACAGCAGCGAAATGCATGTCACATGTGTGTGCCATGCGCGCTCACATGCGGCGATCGAGCATTCCTTGTCCCCGAGAACATGCGCACATTCTTCCTCTTCGTTGGACCGAACCGCGCAACACGTGGGACCCTGCGAAGGGATGATCAAAGCGCGAGGGGATCTTCTACTCAGGAACAACTTTTATCATCATTATCATGCAGCAGCGCTGTCTCGTTCTCGCTAATGCCCTGCGGTTTTTCAATGTCCCTTGCTGCCGCCCTCCCGATCGGACCCCTTGATTCGCCGACCAGTGCAATGGGTGCGTGAAGCGGCAACGGGAGCGGAAATGAACGGATTCGCGGGTGAGGGCAATAAAAAAAGATGATCGCTTCTGTATTCACCATTTTCGTCGATCGTCATCGTTGTCGTCGTTGTCGTTTTTCGTCACCGCTGGGAGCTGCACCGCTGGACGCAGCGCGCTGATGTTGCTACTCATTCCCTGCGTTATCATTCAGGCTATCAGGTGAGATCGATGCCGATCCAGGGACGTAACGTCGAGACTGTGTTTTCGAGCAAATTCAGGATTTCATATCGAAGAGATACTAAGGGCTTGTATGGACAATTTGCATGCAATCGAATATGATTAATTTCCTAAAATTACATTTAGTCTTTTTTCATCGATGGACATCTATTTTGTTTTTTTAATTCATAGATCCATCCATCCTTATTTCTTCGTTGAAAAATTATCGTCTCGATTCTGTGGACAATTTCTATTTCTTCATGGAGTGTATTTATTTAAATCGATTAAATCAACAATGCAAATACACAAAAACATGAGTATCGCCTTTGTATAAACGTATTTTATCTATTCCACAAAAAAAAACAGATCTGCCCTAAATAGAAAACCCTGCTAGATACATTTTTCGTTATTTGATAATTGACAAGACAAATAATGTGCAAACCATTAACCAGCTAAAATTTCCCGACTACAACACTGTACTAAAACTTAATCACAAAAAGGCACTCTTTTGACGAAAATTCTTATTCACTTGTTTACTTTCCCTTGTATCCTCGACACTGCACCGAAGGAGCCAAACCCCAACCCAATTCAATGCAGGAGCTTCCAAAAATGCCTCGAACCAAAAGGAACAAGAGCACAACAAAAAATCCACCCGGTATTGTAATCTTGACCGCAAACACCACCCGATGACGACGCGCAAGCAGGGTCCCACTGAGCAGCGCTGGAATTTAGCCGTTTTTAAACCTCGCTGAAAGGAATCCCATTAAAAGCGGTCGCGGACGGAGATTATCATGATCGAGAGTCGTAAAGATTCGCTCGCTTTACGTCGTCTGAGCCCGATCCAGGCGTCCATCCATCCATCTCGGGTGCATCAAAAGTGCAAAAACAATTTCGACTTAACGAAAATAAATGTCGTTCGAATATTTTTGGCAAATTTTATACATGTTGCGTACCCGATCCGCTCTCCGATCCTGTCGTTACCTGTGCCGCCTCCCTCCGAGCCATCGTCAAGGGACATTTGTTCCTACATGACAGACTGTGGCGAACGATTGAAGGGCTCCGAGCAAAGAGAGAGATCCATCTTCTTCATCGTCACATTTCATTGTACTTGCCCATCCTTGCCCCGTCGTGGACCCCGTTTGTGCCCTCCTGCCATCTCTTATCGCGACTTGTACCCAGCGAAATAATTTGATATAATTTGACGTTTGATACATGATCTTATCCCTTTTTCGCACTCTCTACTACCCTTTGCTTTCGGACCAGAGCAATCAGCCAGAGCTGACGCAAGGCAACGCAACACAGAAAGATATTTGTTGCAATCAGATGGCCAAAAATTAGAATTCACTTGGAAAGCTGAGATACGAGAGCTAGACAGTTCGCAAATTACGAAACGCTGTGGGGAAGGGGATCAGATCGAGTGTTACGGTCCATACAAATAAATACAAATAAATTGTATCATCCATACAAAAAGTATTACGAGGGGGAGGGAGTGTAAAATTGCCTAATTCGGCGTAACGTAATTTGTAATTTACGTAAATTCTGAGTTACTTAATTAAGCAGCCCCAGATAGGGATTATAAACTATGGATAAGTATATTTAGTATAAATGCCTTTTGGGTTCATTAAAAAAAGATAAAAATAATGTGTATAAGGCCAACACCCCACCATTTCTGATTTTGTTTGATAGAAAGTGCAAAAAGGGTGAATATTGCAATAACTCGTTTTGCTAAAACATTTCTAACGAATCATTGCATAAATATTGAAAATTTTCTACACCGGATTGGGCCGTTAATGTAGAAGTCTAATCTAAATACACAGTGCTTCGAATGGCACTAGTCTAATGTTTCAAACAAAATTTGACCACCCAGCCTGTAAACATATTCCACCGTGCGAGGACACAAAACGGTGGCAACCGTATATTTAATCGATCATTGATCTTGGTAAAATATTTGTAGCTACCAGTGTTTTTCGCTCTCCTGCTCACTCCTCCATCTCATCGATCGCCAACCGGCGACCACATCAGTCGAGCCTGGTAACGATGATCGCAAACCGCGAAGAGGAATTCCTGCGCGAGATGTGATGACCGGAGAGTGTCGTTGAATTTTTCGTCAATCTTGTCTTCTTTTTGGGTATTCTCGTGGTGATTTTTTTTTGTTCGCTGTTTCGCCAAAGCTTTCCCAGTTGATCATTATGTTATCCTGCTGATCGTCCCAGGCCAAGCCCAAGCCCAACTCATCGTCGTCGATCGATCGGATCCGTCGTCGAGTGTCAACCGTGTTGTGTGTCATTGCGGGCTTACCTGTTGTATAAATCTTGTAAAAATGTCACATTAGGGATATGAATTCGGCCAAATAGGGCGCAGAGATTGAATGATTTGGCGATGCGAGCGGATTCGGCACTCGCAGGGTCGCGTCCATCGTTGGCGTACGTTTGGGGCGCAAAGTTTATGAATTGATTTGCACAATTGATTTGAAACTTCACTGCATTGATTTGGGACACATTTAAGATATGGGTGCTTTGAAGTGGAGCAACTTTGTCTGGGAATAAAGCTGAACATGATTTATGGATGGTATTTCTCACGTTTGGGTGATTGATTGGCTCACTAAGGATGACTGGGTTAATAAAATGAATCGCGGAGAACAAGTTGAAATTTGAGGTAATTTATAAGACAGACAAGAAAATACTCACATCTCAAAAATACAAGTTCATAATGTTGCTTATACTGCTCCGTCTTATCCTAATACTATTCCACTTTGCCGACGTCTATACCAATATAAAACTGTAAAACATTGTACTATGCATCAACCAGAATTAAGATATGGATCAAATTCCATAAGGCCAAAGAGACCTGCAGACTACGTTATCGTTAGTAATTAGTGATTGACAGAGAAGCAACAATTATGCATAGTTCCTAAATTCAATAGTTTTCTTGGTACTGGAAAGTCATTCATAATGTACAGTGTACACGTTTTGGAGAAGTTTTAATTGAAGACAAATAACGATGTCGGCCACATCCTTACAGTTAGTATAGCATAAGTAGAGGAAAATCAGTGTAGCTGGAAAGGTTAGCTGAAAGGATTTTCGATATTTTCACCACTTTAAACAAGAGTAATGAACAATTTTAACGCGCGGACTAGCTACATTTCACAATCATTTTTCATTCATTTATTTAGTTTACATCTAAACAGACAAACACTGAATCAACAATTTGACGTGGCGTGACAACAAGCTCGTGGTTCATTCTTCGCCGCCACACACCGTCTTCTTGCACACCGCAAAAGATGGTCCTAAGCACCCGTCTCTCGAATACTCCGAGTGCTTGCAAGTCCTCCTCGAGCATTGTCCATGTTTCATGTCCGTAGAGGACATCCGGTCTTATTAGCGTCTTGTAAATGACACATTTGGTGTGGTGGCGAATATTTTTTGACCGCTGTTTCTTCTGGAGCCCGTAGTAGGCCCGAATTCCACAGATGATGTGCCTTCGTATTTCACGGCTAACATTGTTATCAGCCGTTAGCAAGGATCCGAGGTAGACAAATTCCTCGAACGGATGATTGTTTGTTTATCTGAGTGGATTGAACGAGACTGAGGTGAAATAAGCGCAAATCGTGAAAATCTTTTCATTGTAGCTCCATAATAGATAACTAATATTGAGTTGTTCGTTCAGAAATGTCCTACGAAATATGAAGTGGGTGATTTTATCAGTTAGGCCTTCTTGCGCCTCGTTTTAAATGAGGTGTGCTTGAAAACGCGAGTGCTTTTACTTTCGGATTTCGCGTGGATTGTCCTTAAGAAAGTCATCAAGTTTGAACTGAAATCGATCTAGAGTGCGACCAATTATCGTGCGACCGCTAAAATAAATCAAATGATGGACAGTTTGACCGAGAGAAAAAAATAAATCGAGATTTTTCTAGGAGGGACACGGCTGGTACTTCCGTCCAGCGTCGTAGGGGCTAAAACCAACGAAAGCAACGTCCATTTGCTACAGCTCCACTGCAGCAGAACGTTTCCCCTGAGCTTACGGTTTGGTATGTTTAGCAAAAACGGGTCTCTTTTATGGGTTTTCGAAACTATGACGAAAAGACGAAAATGCCTGCCTTAACTCTACACTATATAAATCATGAATTATACTGTCGCCTCTCCACATCTCGATATTGAAGGGACCATCGAGATAGGGAAAGATCGAGGAATGGAAGGAAAACTGAAATGGGCACTAGATCCAAAAACGCTCGTTGCTATGAAAAACGACAACAAAACAAATGTCGTTTCCTGTTGTCGATGTGTTTGTTATTGTCCAAAGATGGTCTAGTAGCCTAACAATTTGAACATATCGTCATAAGGAGAGTGAATCCTGAACAAAATATGATTAGAACACATCGAGATAAAGGGATGTCGAGACAGGGAGGTTATCGAGATTTAGAAAGCTCAAATGTAGATTGAAGGGACTGAAAAAACCATCGACAAAGGGAGAGATATCGAGATGTAGAGCACGGTGTGTTTGTCCGAAGAGGCTTATTTTCAAAAAATCAGTATCTCTAAAACGTTCACTACACGAAAGTATAGGTTTTCCTTTTTCACGTAAGTGCATTTTTAAAATGTTCTATCGGGGGTCATTTTTCCATACATTTTTGGAGGGGTTAAATCGGCTATCATTTGAGATTTCTATGGAGTTTGCACCAAAAATAGTGAACAAAATAAAAATTGTTCTAGATCCCCCGATAGAACATTTTAGTTCACCCACTATATGAAAGAGGAGAGCATCTACTTTCACGTGGTGGGTGTTTCAGAGATATTGATTTTTGTAAAATAATGTTTCCCCATAGAGACACCGTGAGAGAGTCGACTGTATAATTATGATTCTGAGAATATTGACCACTGTGATAGTTTTGAAGCCTTTGTAATTTGTAAATTAGGTCGATACAAATACCTGTTTCCACCGTTTCGGATTTTTTTTGCTCGCAAATAATAATTTAAGGGGACACTAAAAAGTATCGAAAAATTTTGAGGAATTTCAAAACATTCTGTAACAAATCCAAGGACTTTTTTTATTTTCTTAATTTAAATATTCATTTTTTAGTATCCTTCCCCCTTTTGACCTGTCGAACACCAGTAGGACATTATTTTTATTAAATATTTGTAACGGCTTTAATGGAAATACATTAAGATATCGGAGTGGAGTCGAAAGTGTTCGAGTCGCTGATGAACGATAGAATGTTCGCTTCCTGCAAAAATTACATCAGCCCTTTCCCGGCCGCTCTGTGGAAACGAATCTTACCAGTTTTACTTCGTTTTGCATGGAAAACATGTGTAAAAAATTCCAAATAGATGCCGTTTACACCGATCCTTGCACCGATCTAAAATCTGCCATCGACAAAGTTAGTCATGACTTGCTGCTTGCAAAACTAGAAAAAATGGGCTGTTCTTTTGCTTAATGCACCTGGCTCAGATCATATCTGGTTGGACGCCAAATGTCGGTCAGTATTGGAAACAATTCGTCCGACTGTTTCTCGAACCTTTCTGGAGTTCCACAAGGTAGCCCCCTTGAACCATTGCTATTCTCGCTTTTCATAAACGATGTAACCCTTATACTGCAACGTGGAGGTATGCTGCTGTTGTTTGCCGATGACCTTAAAATGTATGTAGTTGTCCGAAACCTCACTGACTGCTATGAGCTACAGAACCTTCTCGAAATCTTCCATGACTGGTGTACTCGGAATATGATGGCTCTGAGCATTCTGAAGTGCTGTGTCATAATTTTCTGACGAACGAACGAATAATTGCATCCAGTTTGACTACAGTATTGCTGGTTCTCAACGGGTTGATCATGTTACAGACCTAGAAGTTGTTTTGGACGAAAATCTTACCTATAGCGGCCTCTTCTCAAATACCATCGCCAGCTTGGGTTCATGTTTAAAATCTCCAATGAGTACCAAGATCCGTTGTGTTTCAAAGCACTGTACTGCTCTCTGGTACGCTCAATACTAGAGTTTGCATCTGTTGTTTGGACCAGGCTGTATGGAGTGACCGATTTGAATCTGTCCAAAGAAGATTCGTCAGATATGCTTTGCGCCACCTTCCATAGCATGACCCGTTGAACTTGCCTGCTTACGCTGATCGCTGTCGTCTACTCGGGTTGGATACTCTAGCCAAACGGAGGAATGTGGCTCAGTGTGTTTTCATTGCCAAGCTTTTATCATCTGAATACGATGCTCCTGAGTTGCTGTCGAGGATCAGTTTATACGCACCTGTCCGGACGCTTCGAGCGCGAGCGCTGCTACACGAGGAGCCACACGCTACAAACTATGCTGCAAACAGTTCCACTGTCGCCATGATCCATCGCTTCAACGAAGTGTCCGATGAATTTGATTTCAACATCTCTACATCCAGATTTCGCTGCCGCTTGCTGGGCCGCCTTCAATGTTTTCATTGTTTGACCACCATTATATTTAAGAATTTCATGTAGACAACACAGTCCGATGAATAAAAAACAAATACAAATAATACAAATATCGGAACTGTGCCTAGGGTGGACAATATCTTCCTAATCATTTTATGAAACCACAATCAACTTTCGTAAACAATGCTTTGAATAGCATGTTGGCTAAGATTACATTTTATAAGTTTATGGAGCATTTCATTTTTTTTTACAGAGCACTGTTTTTCGTTTAAGGAGCATTTCCTCAAATTAAGGAACATTTTTCGTTGGTTTAAGGAGCATTTATTTATTTTAGGGTGCATTTTTCATAGTTTAAGGAGCATTTTTTATTTGTTTATGGAGCATTTTATTCATCCTTAGGAGCATTTTTCTTAGTTTTCGGTTGAATAGGGCTACCAAGCAAAACAATCAGCAATAAATTCTAGGGGCTATACAATTGTGCATAAGATTCTAATTTATGATAGACAATTTTAAGGTACCTTTTGAACTATTTTATAATAATTCTTTTGTCAATATACTGCGCAATTATCATTAATTACATAGCAAATCTTTGTTTTTTCAAGGAGCATTTTTAATTGTTTACGTTACATTTTTTTCGTTTCGGTACGCTTTTCGAATATTTACGGAGCATTTCATATATTTCAAGGTAATCTCTTAGATAATTAAGGAAAAATGATCACTTTTTTAAGGAGCATTTTTTAATTTTTTAAAGTCAATTTCATCTGTTTAATTGGACATCTTTTGGGCTGCCTTTTGAATTCTGGGATCCGTACGAGCAGAATGATGCGACAATAAATGACGAAATTGTTTTGGCAATATACTTTTCTTCAGCATTTTCCATGAGGCGTTTTTTTAGTCGTTCATAACTGTAAGGTTGTTGTTCTCTATGTTTAGGAATGTTGAGGCAGTTTCAACATGAAGTTGCCTAGGCCTGACTGAGATTCGAGTCCAGCCTCCCTTTACATTATTTTTGTAGTTATGTAGTATTTATTTTTTCCTCACATTTCCCCGCTATTTTCATATATGATTCTTGTTTCATAACCAAAATGAAATAATGAGTTTAATTGTTTAAATTCTTTTCTTTCTAGGTAAGACATGACGACATACATCTACGGGTAAAAATGAAAATAACGCTGCTTCTATCAGTTCCAAGGTGACGAATCCCGAAAAATAAGTAAGCCAAAATGAGACATGCAAGTGCAACGCATTACTTGTAAATACCAATGTTATGTGTTTTAGCCCCTACGCATGACCATTCAACACAGCACTCTACTACACGGAAAGAACGTTAAGGTTGTGTCATCTTGAAATTATTTTTATCATGGAAGTTGCAGGTCTTCTCCATAAAGATATTCTTGATTGTATCAAACCTGCAAATCAGGAGTAGTTGAGTTTAACAAATTTTGAAAAAAATGACCTTTCAAATGGAAAAGGCTTTGAGCAAAACAATGCAATGGTGAGTGTATGAGAAAAGCAAAAGGATGTATGTTGCACTATTGTTTGTTACTTCAGAGAGTTTTTATTCTGAAACCCTTATTTGGCAATTGACATTAAACAATTTTTTTTCGCAAATTTCTGCAAAATTTAATATTGGTAAGCGGAAAAACTTACATTTGTTGCCAACATTTGAAATGTTGGCAAAACAATTTTTAATAGAACTTGATTGTATCAATAAAACTGCTGAGATCGCAGGAAAAAGATAAGTGCAATAACAGATTTATATACATAAAAATGACCGCGCAATCACATTGCTGAACGCCGCCTACAAGGTACTCTCCCAAATTTTATGCCGTCGACTAACACCAATTGCAAGAGAGTTCGTGGGGCAGTACCAGGCGGGATTTATGGGTGAACGCTCTACCACAGACCAGGTGTTCGCCATACGTCAGGTATTGCAGAAATGCCGCGAATACAACGTGCCCACACATCATCTATTTATCGACTTCAAAGCCGCATATGATACAATCGATCGAGACCAGCTATGGCAGCTAATGCACGAAAACGGATTTCCGGATAAACTGATACGGTTGATCAAGGCGACGATGGATCGGGTGATGTGCGTAGTTCGAGTTTCAGGGGCATTCTCGAGTCCCTTCGAAACCCGTAGAGGGTTACGGCAAGGTGATGGTCTTTCGTGTCTGCTATTCAACATCGCTTTGGAGGGAGTAATACGAAGGGCAGGGATTGACACGAGTGGTACGATTTTCACGAAGTCCGTCCAGTTATTTGGTTTCGCCGACGACATTGATATCATGGCACGTAACTTTGAGAGGATGGAGGAAGCCTACATCAGACTGAAAAGCGAAGCTAAACGGATTGGACTAGTCATCAACACGTCGAAGACGAAGTACATGATAGGAAGAGGCTCAAGAGAGGTCAATGTGAGCCACCCACCACGGGTTTCTATCGGTGGTGACGAAATCGAGGTGGTTGAAGAATTCGTGTACTTGGGCTCACTGGTGACCGCCGATAACGATACCAGCAGAGAAATTCGGAGACGCATAGTGGCTGGAAATCGTACGTACTTTGGACTCCGCAAGACACTTCGATCAAATAGAGTTCGCCGCCGTACCAAACTGACTATCTACAAAACGCTTATAAGACCGGTAGTTCTCTACGGACACGAGACCTGGACGATGCTCGTGGAGGACCAACGCGCACTGGGAGTTTTCGAAAGGAAAGTGTTGCGTACCATCTATGGTGGGTTGCAGATGGCGGACGGTACGTGGAGGAGGCGAATGAACCACGAGTTGCATCAGCTGTTGGGAGAACCATCCATCGTTCACACCGCGAAAATCGGAAGACTGCGGTGGGCCGGGCACGTAGCCAGAATGTCGGACAGTAACCCGGTGAAAATGGTTCTCGACAACGATCCGACGGGAACAAGAAGGCGAGGTGCACAGCGGGCAAGGTGGATCGATCAGGTGGAGGACGACTTGCGGACCCTCCGCAGACTGCGTGGTTGGCGAAGTGCAGCCATGGACCGAGCTGAATGGAAAAGTCTTTTATGTGCAGCACAGGCCACTCCGGCCTTAGTCTGATGATAAATAAAATACATAAAAATGACTTGGAAACTATTGAACCAATCGGCGTGAAAATTTGTATGCAGGGGTTTTTTGGGCCAGGAAAGTTCTTAAGATAGTTCGAGACCCCTCCCTTTTGTAGAAGAGGGGAGGGGACTCTCATAAAAATGAAACACACATCTCTGCATAACTCGGGAACAAATCAAGCATATGGAACCAAATTTGGCATGTGAAGGTTTTAGAAGACTAGAAATATTTCTATGATGGTTCAAGACCTCTCCTTGCTCTAGAAGCGGGGGGAGCTCCTATACACATAAAAAACAGATTTCTGCATAACTTGTGACCAGGCTTCGGAATTTTCACTCATATGAATAAAAACCCAGGATTGAGCCAAACAACGGAGTGCAATTTTTCCATATTCTCCTTTGAGCAAGTGTTCTCACACAATATTTTATCCGGATAAAAAGACGGGCGATAAACTCGCGAGCGCCGGCTTGCCGGATAATTTAATTTTGGGCCTCCAAATTCTCCACCTCGTTACTTCTCCAGATAAGTTTTAAAAGCATATTCACAAAAATGTAGGTCCGCGACGGGATTCGAACCCAAAACAATTTTAAAATGTGTAGAGCGCCCACTATAACCACGCCACCACACGAACCGATTGAAAGCAAATAGAAAAAGTGCTGTCTTGAACCTACTACTTATCGTGGCGCATCGTCGTATGCAATCAGTTCGGTAAAGCAAAGTAAGCAGCATTTGATTTTCGTGAAACATGGGAAGCGGGATAACAATTTTTCGCACCATCGCTTGTACCGGAGTTTATCACACTGTAATTTATCCGGATAAAATGGATGGTGGAGCGATCTGTTGTCGCGTGAGTGAGTGAGAAATCCGAACCCTGCTTGTGACCTTATTAAACAAATTGAACCCAATTTGGCATGTGGAAAAAAGTAAAAGGTTTTGACGTTTGGTCTGCCAAATGAAAACGAATCGCAGAGTAAACTTCTAGCGAATACAAAATAAATGGCTGTTGTAATAAATTAACTTTCGGCGGGACGAAGTTGGACGGGTCAGCTAGTCTCTATATATAAAATGACTTTGCATTCCCTTTGAGGTAATATAACTTACGAACGCATGGGCCGATTTGCAAGATTTTATCACCAATCGAATCGTTTTGGGCTCTGCTGTGTTTATTTATACGAAAAGATAGAACTTGTTGCTAGGGAAGTTGAGCAAATGTAGAAATACAGTCAAACCTCCATGAGTCGATGTTCTATGACTCGATATCGACTCATGGAAGCAAATTATCCCATATTAAAAAATATTTTCTGGGTTACTGTGATTGTCCCTTCAAACAGATTTCCAAAGATTTCCTATTCCACATGTCGATATTTCCATGAGTCGATGGTCCCTTCAATATCGACTCATGGAGGTTTGACTGTATTACGTTTTTATGAGCTCTGAACAAAAACCATCAAGATGGAACTGCAATCAACTAAATGATTGGCAGGTGAAAATAAAAACAACCCAAGCAAGATCGGGCAGGTTTGCCTAGTATTCAATAAATTTGGATAGATTATTGGGCCTTTTTTCCCCATTTTAAAACCATTATTACTCACGGGACCATTTTTGCTCGTCAATGTCAGTCAAAGACTTTTGAATCCTGTCCACCCAAAGCAGTACAATGTACGAATGGCTGTGGGACAAAAGATCAAAAGGATAAAACGTCGAATGAACAAATTTAAAAAACAAACTTCAATGTAATATACCTGATCGAGACGAAATGTTGAATAATATGCTTCTAAACTCAAATCTAGAATATAAAGGTTAAGAAGCCTCCAGTTGAGAGACATGAAGGCCTTTTTTCTGAAAAGCTAAGTAGCTTCGTTGCAAGATGCCTCCAAGAAGGCTCTTTCCGAAGAAGATCGTAATCCTCTTGCCAGAAGCTCAAAAGCCTCCTGCCAATAGGCTCGGAAACCTCCTGGCAAGAGGCTCGGAAGCCTCCCGGCAAGAGGCTCGGTAGCCTCATTTCAAAAGGCTCGGAAGCTTTGTTTCAAGAGACTTGGAAAGAAAGCCTCGTTTCAAGAATTTTTATTTCAAGGGGCTCGGAAGCCTCTTGCCAATAGGCTCAGAAGCCTATCTTCAAGAGATTCCGATTTTTTTCAAGAGGCTTGGACGCCTCCATTTAAAATGCTGAGAACCGTCCTTTTAAGGTACTCAGAAGTCTCCGCTTAAGATGCTCGGAAACCTCAATTCAAGAGGCTCAGAAGCTGCTTTCAAAAGGCTTGGAAAGCGTCTTTCAAGAGGTTCAGAAGCCTCCTTTCAAGAGGCTCGGAAGTCTCCTTTCAAGATGCTCGGAAGCCTCTTTGAAGATGTTCAGAAGCCTCCAAATATCCTCGATGTCTTGTGGGAAGCTAGATGTATAAAAAAAACCTTTTTGAATCATTTTGTCATCCGATTCTCAAACCGTCGGTAACAGCGATGGCCCATTCTCACCCCGCAGACGCATTGTCACCCCCGATAACGGTACGCTTATTTTCATTTACAGCGAAAAAATAGGGGGTACCTCAATGAAGGCATAAATTTGAAGGGCCGCTGTTGTAGACAAACGCTTTTGGGGAAACGCGTATATCGGAATACTTTCGACGTGCAAACACTTTCTTTAAAAGAAGCAGTTGTTTAGTCTCTCGATTTAGGCAAACTTTTTTACTCTGTTCGATAATAAATGTATCGCCATTTAGGCAAACTTTTTTACTCTGTTCGATAATAAATGTATCGCCATTTTTGTACACCAGAAACATGAACGATTTAAAGGCGAGAAATGGCGCTTGAACCTAGGCTTGTATAGGCCAGGGCATTAGACTAAAAACTGTGTCCCATCGCAAGACGTCGAAAACCTAAGGAGTATACATTAATCCTCTTAGCTAAGTCACTCCCAACGATTAATCATTCATTCTTCTTCTTATTGGTATTACATCCCCACACTGGGACAGAGCCGCCTCGCAAGTGTTCAATAAGCACTTCCACAGTTATTAACTGCGAGGTTTCTTAGCCAGGTTACCATTTTTGTATTCGTATATCATGAGGCTAACACGATGATACTTGTATGCCCAGGGAAGTCGAGACAATTTCCAATCCGAAAATTCATTACTTACTTAATAATGTAACGGAGCGGTTGGTATGAGATGTCCCCGTTCTAAGTCCTAAATTTGAAATCAAGTTAAATTGGTTTTCACAGTTATATATTCAACAACACTGCACGGTAGGCCAGGCCGCTTATATGTTTGAACTACATCAATGATGTGCTCTAAACCTAAATAATGACAAGAAAAATGATAGAAACAGTCGATTTTATCATTTTCCAGGTTTCTTCGAGGTGATGGCTGTGTATATGTAGACTAGACTAGACTAGACTAGACCAGAAACATGAACAATTTAAGAATGCGGCATAATGAAGCGACGATAACTTTCATATGTACACTTTTCAAAGACGATAGCTGGGATCACATCGGGTCCAAGAGATGCAGATGGTTTCATTTCCATGGCGGCTTTGCACAGCAGAAGCAGCAAGCAATGCTTCGTCGTAACTTGCACTAACATCTTTGAAGACGAGTTCGCACCTCTCAGGACCAGCGGATTCTGAATGATGGTTAAGCGGTATCGTGGCGGGAACGGTATAGTGGATGAAATCGGGTAAAAGGGCTTTACTCATTAAAGAGTACTTGGACTTTACGTCAATACAAGGTTAGGTTTTTTGGAAATGATGAAGATGAGGATCGTAGCAATCGACGGACGCGGTTGGTTGACTTTGTTTAGTCCTGTCATGGTTTTCTATATTCTTTTTCAAAAGGCGACTTGAACTTCGCGTTATCTTCTTCTTTTTTCTATGTATAAAAATGAGTTTACATTTCCTTTGAGGCAATATAACTCAAGAACGCGTGGACTGATTTGCAAAATTTCCTTACTAACCGATTCGCCTTGAGGTCAGCTGTGTTTATAAGAAAGATAGAAGTTTTCAATGGGATTGATTCAAAACCATGAAAATGTTTAAAGTTGGTGAGTTGTGAAGACATCCATAACAATCGAATTAAAACCGATCTAGAGTGCGGCGTTGCTAACAATCTTACATTTGACATTTTACCCACGAAAAACAAGTGCTCAAACCGGGTAAGGAAGGATCTGGTCAGCTAGTAAAAGATAAAATAGTAGGGGGATTCACTTAACGGCGTAGGTTGCTGTGTATCTGTTTATGGAAATGTTTCATAGGCGATTTGAAATATGTCCCTTGTGATTGAGTGTGAAACATTTCTATAATCAGATACGCAGCGACCTACGCCGTTAAGTGTATACCCCTAGTGTTTCGTTTCATGTTATTGTATTGTTCTGCGATTGAAACTTCCGAACGAAGAGTTGTGCTTTACGGTATTACATTGTGGTTTACTATCACACAATGTTTAATAATCTGCAAGTGCGTAAAATACTGGCTAGTGAAAAGAGGCTTATGCTAGTGTACTACATCGCGGATGAGCGTGATTAAATAAATCCAGGTAGGGGAACTGTTCGCCACTTCATCTCATAGCTCCTATTTCCATCCCATAAAATCCAAAGCATTGGAAAGGAATTTGGTTTGTTGATTATTATATTCATGATTTTTTTTCAGTAGTGAGCACGCATGTTGACAAAAAGAAGCGACGAATTTGGTGGCGTATTTCTTTGTTTAGCGATGAGATGGATATATGTACAGTGAGATGGAGATCGGAACATTTCCCCTATTTGGAACATACTGGCATCTACAGGATCGATTGTCCAGGAAGTGTTGTCTGCAAGAGGATCGTAAGAAAAATGCGAGAGCAGAAATTCGTTGAAAATTATACATATTTCATTAAATATGTACTGCTCCTATTCGCATAAGCTTCCCTTGCCAGTTTTCTTCAACTTGAGTAATATGCCGTTTAATTTTTCAAATTTATTTCACATGGAGAAACACATAAAAACTTCAGTTCAATCAAAGGTAATTGCCTGTTTCCGGGGATTAAACCCCCCGACTTGGACGTTAATTTACAATGTTATGAAAACTCATATGTGAATATGTACGTTATGTGGAAGATATTGATTTGGAAAATGTATTGGAGGTAACCACTTTCCCTTCGATGGGACTCGAACCCATGACCCTACAGTACGCTAGACTGGTGCTTTATGAGTTTTCATAACATTGTAAATTAACGTCCAAGTCGGGTGGTTTAATCCCCGGAACATTTTCCAAATCAATATCTTCCACATAACGTACATACAGTCCCTTCCCGATTTTGGCAACACGACCGGATTTTAAAGTTGCCAAAATGGGGATGTTGCCAAAAACGGGAAAAAAATTTCATACAAATTTTCAATTTTTTTTGTTTGCATGATTGAAGCTAAATACGTAAAAAATGTACTAGAAAGTATGTGGAGTGTGTTTAAGTGATGCACGTGCATTATAATTAACATTTTTGCGATATTTATTCATAACTCGGAGGTTGTAGTTCGAACAAAATTGAAACAAACTCAAGAATGGTAATCAAACGATAATGTATCTAACTAGCCAATTTCATAATACAAAATGAATAATGAATAATATGTGAAATTGAAAATAGCGTCCTTACATAAATTTGTGTTGATAAAAAAACGTTTCTATTGTAGGCAAACTTTCTTGTGGTCGGTGTGATTAAGAGTAAAGTTCTGTACAATTTTCGCTGACATTATGGGAAAAATAAACGCAAAGCATAAGACATTCCATTGTTTTAGAAAATGGTAACGTAAATCTGCATTCTCCAAATTGGTCAAGCCAAGTGTATCCAATATAGTGTGAGTATGGGTTAACTACACTCGACTACAGTTCACTTTCATTATTATGTGTACTTGAGCTCACTTGACCACCGATAATGATACCAGCAGACAAATTCGGAGACGCAAAGTGGCGGAAAAGCGTACGTACTTTGGACTCCAAAAAACAATCCGATCGAATAGAGTTCGCCGCCATACCAAACAGACTCCCTCAGGTGGCGGTAGCCCTCCTTGGACACGAGTCCTGGACAATGCTTGTGGAGGACCCACCCGCACTTGGAGTAAAAATTGTTCTATACAACGATCCGACAGGCACAAGAAGGCGAGGTGTGCAGCGATCAAGGTGGATCGATCAGGTTGAAGAAGATTTACGGACACTCCGTAGACTGCGTGACTGGTAACGTACAGCAATGGATGGAGACAACTGTTATGTACCGCAAAGGCCACTCCGGCTTTAGACTGAATAAGTAATAATAAAACCACATGTGACGCATCACTCGCCTATCGAAGCTGCTATAATTACGCCAACGATCTCATGGGAACTTCACAGGAGGTACTCCACTTCTGATACTTCGCCATCACAAACAGAACACTCGAGAGCAAGCATTAGAAGTGTGAGTGAGCATTGTGAGCATTAATCTGTTGCAATCGTAGCATCCACAGCCAATGAGTGAACTGCCTCGCTCAGATGGATGCCAAACCATGAGTAGGAGCTATCGTTGCTGTGATAAACAATGAGCAACACCGTCTAACAAGCCAAGCCGTGGTGAGGCATCCATGTAAGCTACGATTTTTGCATTCGTACCCCGCTTGCTCTAGTACAATTGAAGCCAAACAATCAAACCTGCTTTATTCGCTCTTTTTTCAAGGTGATAAGATAGTCGAGAGGAAGTATCAACGCCTCCCATTCAGTGTGCTAGAGTTCCTGACTCTAAGAGGTCTTCATTTTTAGAATGCTTGAATGGCTTCTTCTAATAACCCGCCGTAACGACGCTCATTGTTGTGTTACTAAGCTTCACTCAACAGGCTTCCATTGGTGAGCGATGAAGATCATTAAGCGGTGAATCATTGAACGTCCAATTTCAAAGCTCTTAGGAAGCTCATAACTTGCCCCGCGACAGAACATCAAGCTGGCTTAGATTAACCCGATTTTTTCTCATGATCTGATTTTTTTCAATGTCTGCTCAAGAGCCTTACATGTTACCAAACTCTTACCATTACTGTTGAACTGTTAGCAAGCATGCTGGAATCAAAAGGCTCGTTATGCAATTGACACATCAGGAAACTGGAAAAGTCAACAGTGTTCTGATATTAATCGCTAGACAAATTTGCATCAATTTTAAACAATAAGACTCTTTGAAATAAATTGTTGCTTATTATCTGAACGGGAATGCAGCAGAAAGACGGATAAAATGATAAAATGACAGTTTCTCGGCTAATATCAGAAAACAGGCGCATAATGAGCAAAACGACTTGCGCTATAAAGCGCATTTAGAAAATCGAATGTACTAATCACTAGCAATTAAACCTACTGAGGTTTGCTTGCTCCTGGATCACTCTTGCAGTATCGGTTGCATTCGATGTAAACAGCAGGCTTCGCTTAATAGGTGTTGTACTATGTACAACGGTGTGAGTCAGCTTATTGACGACAAAATCAGTGAGAATGCCAAAAAATACGACAATCTACGGTGGGCTGGTTATATAAGGGGATGGTGAATAGGAACATGAAAAACGAGAATTAAAAAAACAGAAAAGTTTAATAGAAATTGTTTGCAATGAGCGGTGATACGAGTGGTGATTCATTATTTCAGTGAAAGTGCCCACTATTCGTATAGAGCCCATAATACGCATACGCAAGCTTTTAATGGTTAAACGGTAATGGTTTTGTTTATCCTATTACACATTAATAAAAAGGTTTTAGCTCTAAAAAGTAAGAAAAAAAATTTTCGAGGTTGTTGCCAAAATCGGGAAGAAAATGTTGCCAAAAACGGGTGTTGCCAAAATCGGGGGTAGACAAAAACGGGTGTTGCCAAAATCGGGATGGGACTGTATTCACATATGAGTTTTCATAACATTGTACATAAAAACTTTCTAAAAAATTAGGATAATATTCTTAATCTGTATAGATTGCTATGAAAATATTAAATGCACCATGATTATATTTATTTTTTGTGCAAAAATGTATTAAAATCCGGAATGTGACTGTTATGCGAATAAATCGTAAGATGGGACAACACAAATAGGTTTTGATTTTTAAATTTCAAGAACAAAGCCAATTATTTTATTAGTTTTTCTAGAAGATAAGGTCATTTTAAGCTTATTTCTGGATGAAAATCAAAATCGTCAAAAATCGACATGGGACTTTTATGTGGACGTTGCATGGTCCACATCATTGTAGATTGTGGCAGAATATACAGTAACTGTAAATATGTTTATCTCTGCAACTCCATCCATGAATTGTGCAAGCTGATAGATAAACTTATAAGATCTCGACCAAGTACTAACTTGTATGATAAAAGCTAATTTTTATTGTGTGAGGAGCAAATCAAAGCTTTTTTTTCTTGTCTTTATTAGCGAGACTTTCAGCCCTGGGCTGGCTCCTCTCGAAATCAAAGCTAAAATAAATGCATCACTGCAATACAGCAACTACAATTCATGTATTAATACGAATTCATTGAAAATCTCCATCTAAATGTTCGGATTTCTACCAAGAGATTTTTTTGCCATCATGATGTAAGCGAACCAACTCCCAATTTCAAGTAGACACTGTAATACGGCCGGTATGCGAATCTATAAATCTCGATGATCATACGCCTCGCAATGACATGCTGCCTGGTAGTGGCTCGGTGCTCCACTGACTTGGCACGGCTCGGCTTGCAAAATCAGGAAGGCCGGTATAAATCTTACTCGGTCTGCTCAAGGGGGCCTAACGCCCAGGTTATTTATTGTTTCTAATAAATTTCTTAGTCCTCGGATCTTGGTGTGACGGTGCGTGGTGGAGGGCGATGGTTCAAACTCCCGCAGCTGAAAACGGGAAGAAGTTGAGCCGAGCTGATTTTCCCGTAAATGGAATCCTCGTGCGGTGCGCACCACATGCAGCCCAGGTATGGGGTTGTCAACACACTCCGCTCCACCCCGGCGGCAGCAGCAGCAGCGGAGGAGTCACCGGCTAGAGACCTACACCACTCCGAGGGAATCAACACATTATTATAATTCTCTCTATATCATCGTTTCATTATAGCTGTTATTCTTATTAATGCCGCTCGCTCGGTGCTGGTTGGTTTTTGTCGGAGCTGCTCCAGATCCTGCATCCAACCTCGGCGGGAATCAAAGTCAGCATGTAATGAATTAAGGCAGTTTTGCTCCGGTTGCGGTGAGGCACGAAGAGTCTTTAAGGAATATTATAAAAATCCGTTGATGTATTTTCCGAAGGAGGAGTAATGGTCGCGAATGTGCAGCTGGGTGGTGTATTTCATGGAACCATGCGGCTTACCTGTTTGTGTCGTCGTCGTTTTTTTTGCGTGTTTTGTTCTGCAGCAGCTACCACATGAACCCAATGCATCGATTCGATACCACACAGTGCCACAGACCCATGGTGGTGTAACGACAAGCGTAATCTCGTTTGCGAAGGTTGGTCTCCTGTGCGAAAAAGGATTTACGCGAGCGCTAAAAATTCCACCATTTCTGGCTTCTGTGCGAGCGGAGTGGTGATGGCATCTGTGTCTATCTCGCTTGCCCTCGCCAAAGCCTCAGCCCCTTTTCGCAGCGGGTGATGAAATGGCTTTCACTCATCCGTAGCGCCAGTAATGTGCGAACGGGAGACGAGACGCACCTCTTGGGACCGGTAGCAAAGTGGCTCAATGACCATCCTCTGGGGTGAAAATGTACCTCTTCGCGTGGTTTACAGCTGCCTGGCGGATATTTGTGCGGTGCTGATTTGCAAACTCCGGCAGCGGAAGCAAGATAAAAGATGCAAACCGCCATCATTGTTACCTGATGGCACACTTTTGGGCTACGTCAGCTCGTTTGCTAGGAAATGCTGTAGGGAGGATCCGATTAATAAACGCTCCTCTTCGAAAATGTCACGATAAATCAGTGGGAAGTTGGCATCGACCTTGATACGCCCCTGACAGACAACTAGCAATACGCGGCTATTTGCTAGTTGCATGATAAACCGTCGGTCGTCGTCGTCACGAATTAACACATCAAAGGCTAATGCGTGATATGGAGGGGCTTTTGAGCGGTGTTTATTTGCCTTAATACACATGGCGGACCGATAAAGACCAAAGGCAGGCTGCGCTGCGCTGCGCAACACTTTTGCAGGCACAATAAAGCTAATTGTTCGAGATTAGCCTCCAGGGTAGTATCACTCAAGCTAATTCTTACAGAGAAGTACTATCGTTGCACTATTGATTTGTGTGATGTTGAATAGTTTAATTCATTTTCCAATTTTATATCGATAACCATTTTTTTTTTCGTTCTAATTATCTGAAGCAATATCATATTTCTCCTGGCGCATTAGCGGATTAGGCCCAATATCGGGCAATATCTTGCTCCGTTACAGATGGCAATAATGAAAGTTCGTTATCAGGGGGTCGGCCTGGCACTAATCGTTCGAATAAAGGATGCCGCCAAGCATGAGTATTTTATTTTTGGTTCAATCCAAATAAATCCACACTGAATTATCGAAACAGCTTCACTGAGGCTAAAATTTTGAGATAATCTCGTCAGGTGACGCGGCCATCAAATCCGATTTCGATGTGCCGAGGCGATTGGTTTATAGATTACAAATTTATTGCACCTTAATTTGTAAATCATGAGATAGTGTGTGCACGCACAAAATAAAAAAAAAACAAAAGTTTGAACTTTTTTATTGTTTCATAGTTTCAGCAGTAAGATATTTCATCTCAGTTTTAAGTAATATTAGATCGTCTGAATAAGTTTGATGAACCTTCTCTCAGTATCGTTTCATTTTTGTTGTTCACTTATCATACGAACTTTGGTTTAACATTTGGTCTTGCATTTTCTATAAAAAAAAAACTCATTCACCTTATTAATCATATTAATTGATGTTAAAATTATAAAATACTAGCAAACCCGACGAACTTCGTTTCGCCTAAAATTGATTTATTCGCTGATTAGTTCTCGAGTTATGTAGAAATTGGTGTCCAATTTGTATGGGAGTCCCCCTTTCAAAACAGGGAGGGGTCTCGAACCATCTTAAGAACCTTCCCCGGCCCCAAAAACCTCTACATACAGATTTTCACGCCGATCGATTCAGTAGTTTCAGAGTCTATAAGGTTCAGACAGACAGAAATTCATTTTTATGTATATAGATTTTCGAGCTTCAAAACAAGCTCACGGGAACTCTGACCCTAGCTATAAACCGTTTCGCACTCAACTTGACTCGTTGTCGAGTCAAGTACGAGCTATACAACATTAATGTCCATATTAGCTGACCTATCATATCATTATTATTTTAATTCATTTTACTGGTTAAAAGTCGTCTAGTCTCGTCATGTCTATAAATATTCATCGTACGTCCGAGTACTGTCTGTCACAGCCAGTCAAAATCGCCAACAGATGGACACAATCGTCGTTTCATCGATTTCAGTTGTCAAATTTACCCTCAAGAAACATGAAGCATGATCCTCTTCCAGCCCCACTGTCGCCCGGTCTAGATCGCTTGGAATGCTTGTGGCTTTCCCATCAGCAGTCAGTCAGTCAGTCAGCGGGGTGAAAAGAAAGCTCAAAACCAAACACAATACGATGCTGCCACATATGCGCTTTTCAAGAGCTCCCTTTACAAAAAGTCCACGAAAATACAACCACCGAAAACCGTTGCAGCTACTGTGCGTTCGCATTCGGCTGAAAAGTTGAGCATGCAAAAAGTTTGACAGTTGATGAGATTGATTTATAAAGAGATGCTGCCTTTTTTCGGGGGGAAACTGCAACATGTTCGACCCGGTCCAAGAATATGTATGTTTGTTGCAAAAATTTCTCCACTTCATTCACGTACCGTTGATGTGTCCCGGCAGTCCCATGCTGGGCATTGTCGATGACGTTCGATGGGCAACGGCAGGTCGATGGCCTCCATCCGCCCCTTAAAGATCTCTCGCACTCTTTCCTCTATGCATGCGTGGCTGCACCTTCAGCCGCACTAGCGATAAGAAAAATGAGCTTTTCTTCTTCGTGGTTCTAATGTCCCGGCCTCCACCGGGTCCCAAACCAGTGGACGCTCATTTTTTCCAGATTGCCTTTTTCAATTAAAATCAGCCCAAAAACGTGAATTAAGCAGCTGAGTCGAATGAAGAATTTCTGGCTCCTGGGGGACGACCCCATGTTTGACGGCGCGAGTGCGCGGCTTTAATGCGTTTCTGCTGCCGTCTGTCGTCTTCGTCATCGATGTTGCATCTCGTCGACTCTAATGCATCATCGGGTGCGCTTCCATCCGCCGTGGCCCAGCTCCAGCATGCCGGCCGACTACCGAAGCCTACCGAACGGCGAGCGAGAGACGAATGAGCGCGCTATCATTGCCGATAATTATGCCCGGAAGCGTCGAAATCAAGTCTAACTTTCGTCAAAGCCTATCTGCTGGGGCTTTCTTGTAGGTAATCATCAGCCAAATTGAACCCCCAATTCAGGAGCGTTCCGCGAGGACGTACCCGGCTAACCACCTTTTGTACCGGGGTAATAGAATTTTGAATTGGGAATGAATTAAAATCCACTTTCCATGTTTTCCCCTCGCGGGCTTCCAGTGAGCCGGAGTTTGCACCGTCACTCGAGGTGGCTTTGGCATTGTACGAAAAATATTTGCCAATGGTTTTTGATTAATTTTAGTGCGAAATTTATCAATTTCGACCCACATGCTAACAAATTGTTGTCTCTTTTGCCATAAGTGGATTCTTACAAGACTTTATACCACCATCACTGCCCATGAAAGTGACCCATGTGGCAAATATAAATACCCAAGTGGCAAATCCATACTCAACTGCGCAAGCAAATTTTCTTGCGATTCTGTAAAAAGGTAATTCTCGCTTAAGACTTTGTTGACTTTTCCAAAGAACCCACGCTTTATAAAAATGAAAACAAAAAACTTGAAACTTGATGCAATCCAATTTTTGACGTGACATTCGTTCAGTTTTGAACCTACATTACAGCCTTGTTGAAGTCTCAGAACATTTATGTTTTCAAATTATGAAACTGGTAGACTAGAAAGGGTTCATTGGGAATGTTCAACATCAATAATCTAAGTAATGCCCAGACAACCCTACATTGTACACGATGGCACATAAGATGCATTGCCGCCACTTTAGAATGCTGCATCATACACGATGTTGTGTTGACTCGATAACATGTTTGACATGCAAAGTCAATTTAATGGATAGTGGGCATCTAATGTGGAAAACAGATGAGTTGAATTGTCTTGGACTTGTTGTTCTGTGGCTGAAGTGGATTTTGATTCGCAATTGCTTCGAATCGTGCAAGAGTTGAGAGGATTCGGATTTTTCCGATTAAAGTGAGCACATTAAAGTGACGTGACATTCGTTCAATTTTGAACCAACATTACAGCCTTGTTGAAGTCTCAGAACATTCAGAAATTTTTTGTTTTCAAATTATGAAACTGGTAGACTAGAAAGGGTTCATTGGGAATGTTCAACTTCAATAATCTAAGTAATGCCCAGTCAACCCTACATTGTACAAGAGTTGATTTTCTGATTAAAGTGACCATCGAAATAACCTCATCTCATCAAAAAATGCATCACGTTGTATTATCTTTATTAATTCTATGTCTTAATTAAAGTCAACTTTTCAAAGAACCTTCAAGCCCCTAGCTGTTTTAAAAATCGATTACAAAAAATGGCGATGCTGCACGTGTGAACCAGTCTGATGTTGGTAAAACAATCAGATGACTGTTATTTCCAAATAAAATTGAAGAACTTTTCCGTTTTTATAATGAGCAGAATAGACATTGCAGCCAAGAGGACAAAATACGCTAATCCTGTGTTGGTAGCCACAAATATCATTTGATGGAAAATGTCATGTGGTCGAAGAGGACTTTTGGCTGAGAGTCGTTCGGTGGAAAATTCTGTTGGCCATTAGGACAAATAGTCAATTCAATCAATATTTATTGCCTGTTTTCCTATTTTTTAAAAACTCCGTACAACATTATGTAAATTCAAAAATAAATCGAAGGAGTGGATGGAAGGTACAAAACATACAAAAATAGCGATAGGATGGATTGTAGCAACTAACTACCAAATTCTTGCGCTATTCATAAAAGTAAAGAAACCATTCTACATCTTTTATTCATTGAAGAATGTTCTGTAGAACATCGGAATATAGAATGGAATTTTCGGCTAAAAGACCGGTTCTATAACGAAAACCAAGAATCATTCGGTAAAAAGCCATTTGGACGAATGTCGCTTGGCCGAATAGCACCGCTTGGCCGAACAGGCCGAAAATCATCTATCCGAATTCCATTTGGCAGAAGTGGATGCTAACTAAAAACGGTTATTAGCCCAAAACTGGTTCGGTTGAAATGGATATATTGCCGAATTGGTCTTCCGGCGGAATAGGCATTTGGTCGAAATGGTCGTTTGCCAGAAAGAGTCATCTGGCCGAAAATATAATTTTACGCTTGAAGTGTTGATTGGCCAATCTGGTCATACGAACAAAAATGTCTTTTGACCGATACGCTTATCAGGACGAAAACCGGTTTGGTTGAAAGCGACATATGGCGAACTAGTTTTTCGGAAAAATGTCGCTTGGCCGAAAATGTCGTTTGGCTGGGAAGAATGGGTCATTTGGCCCGACGAGTCATTCTGCCGAAGATGTCGTTTGACGGAACAGGTCTTACGGCCGAGAATGTCGTTTCATCAAACAGGTCATTTGGTCGAAAAAGTTGTTCGGCCGAATAGGTCATTTGAAATGTCATTAGTCCGAACGGGTCATACAGCCGAATAAATGTCGTTTGGTCGAACAGGTTATATCGCCGAAAGCATTGTTTGGCCAAAAAGATCAATTGGCGGAAAATAGTTGTAGGTCAATTGGCTGAAAATTTGTTCGAAGGGGGTATAGACGGAAAATGTCGTTTGACTGAACAGGTCATATAACGGATCATACGACTGTTAATGTCGTTTAGCCGAATAAAAGTGAATGTGAAAAGTGTTGAGTGATTTATGATAATTGAGAAGTGAAAAGTAAGAAATGAGGAGTGCAAAATGAGGAGTTTTAAGGACAAGCATCTCGGAATCCAAAACAAGATTCACTCGCGTTTTTAACGTCACACCACTCTATATGAAAGCATCACACAACTGTCATTTTTATTATTTCTCGCATGCTGCGACGCAGTAAAGCTTAAATAATGAAAACAAAAGTTGTCCACTGCCTCCGTATTGAGTGGTGTGCACTTGAAAACGTGAGTGAACTTAGTTTAGGATTCTGTGATGCTTGTCCTTGAATGCGGAAAGAGAGGTGTGACGTTGCATTGAAAGTTTCAGTGTTATATGATGTTTTCGACATGACAGTAGGGCTGACAATAGTCATTCTCGTCGTATGAAGAAAGCGAAAAAAATATAGTCTTCGTCATAGTATCGAACAACGTAACTCCTGTTCGGTTTCTTTGCGCCGCAAGCCTACCACGAAGATAGTCGCGCAGCCAAACGCTATGACGATTACCGTAGTCACTTTTTCGCATAATTGATTGCAAGTCGCTAGAGGGACTGCATAAAAACAGAATGACGTCTCAGATAAATAAATAGTAGGGACTCCGGTAACATAGGCATTTATGACGCCTTCGAACTTTCACATCAAATTTATTATTACAAAGTTTTCCAAAAAAAATTCGCGTGTATGCTGCCGCTTGGAAAATAAAAATATGAAGTCTTCGTGCTTCGATGTCGTTCAGGAATTCCCTGAAGAAGTAATTCTGAAAATTACGCCATTAGTTTCTTTTTGCATTCCTCTTGGTATTCCTTCGAAATATTCTTTGGAAAGGTCTTTGTAAATTAAAAAATAAAGTAGTAAATCCTATAGGAATTCTTGATGCAATTTCCGCAGGGATTTCTAAAGCAAGGTTTTTGAGCAATTCATAAAGAAATTCGTAAACGGAATTCTCTTAAAAGAATTTCGGAGACTTTCCTGAAACAATTTTCTTATCGAAAGGTAGGTATTAGAGTGAATCAAAATTTGACTTTTTGCCCCCGATGTTTAAACGATTGCATTTGCAATTTTAATAATCCTTCCAATTTTTTAGCAAATTGGGATGTAATGGTGGCCCACGAACTATTCATATATAATCAACACATTGACTACATAGAAGCGATTTGTCGTATGGAAGCAAAGTTAGGAAGAAATCAAAAATGATCATTTTTGATATTGATGTTATTCTTTTACGTGTTAAATTGAATATCCCACGATTCAGTATTTCCTTGATAACTTTTCTTACAAGCATCAAATCGTTTCGCGACAAAGACCACCTGTTTCCTTGTAAAAATTTCTATGTTTCTGATGTACTCATATGTTTTTAGAGCTTGATGAGAAGCGTTGGAAACGGTTTTGCAAAAAAATTTACTGTTTTCATCGTAATTTTCATACAAACTTCAAACTGTGCGTGCTCACTCAAATTACATCCAAGTTAGCTAAAAATTTAGGAGGATTATAAAGGTGACAAATACAATCACAACGGGGAGCAAAAAATCGAAATTTGAATCACACTATTGGGTATTATTAAAGGAATTTCTGAAGGGTTTTCCACAAATTTCCAAAGAAATCCATAAAACAATATTAAAAGGAATTCTCGAAGGAATCCCTGAAGAAATTTTCACGGAAATTGGAAAAATAACTTGAAATTCCAAAAATAAATTGGAAAATTCGTTTGAAAATTCCTTATAATATTCCTTCGAAAATTGAAAAAAGAAATTATATGAAAAATTCGAAAACTCTTTTGTTAATCCTTTTACGAATTTCTTAAGGCCTTAATTCCTTTTAGTAAGGCCGATACAAATTTTTAAATACAATTTTGTCTACCCCCCACCTCGGATATTTTTTTCCAAAAAAAAAATATTTTGAGGGGGCAACAAAATAAAATTCAGATAATTTCCGATAAATTCAGATAAAATCCGAGGAGTTTTATAGTGTTCTCCATTTTAATACTTATTTTTTATTATCCCCCCTCCCCCTTGACCTTTCGAAGACCAGTAGGGTCTGTTAAATAATTAAGTTAAGTAATGTTATTTAAATATTTGTAACGGCCTAAATTCTTTAGAAAATCCTTCGAAAGTTCCTTCAGAAATACTTACGGAAATTGTTTCAGCAATACCTTCGGAAATTCCGTAATGAGAAATCCTTCATAAATTTCTTCAGAAATACTTTTGCAAATTCCTACAGGAATTTCTTCTGAAATTGATTTAGGAATTTCATCGGAATACATTTTAAGAATTCTGCCAGCCCTTTCTCAAGAAATCCCTACGGAAACTCTAGGAAGAAATTCTTGGAATTCTTCGAAAGCTATTATAGGAAATCCTTCGCTCATTCCTCCAGGTCTTGTTAGGCAACTCTTCCTGAAATTCCTTTAGACCTTTGGAGATTCCTTTAGAAATTCGCACCGAATTTCTTTTGAACATTTTTTTCGGGAAACTCTTCAGAAAATTCTTTAGGAATTCTTTTGGGAATTTCTACGAGATTTTTTTTTAGAAATTCTTTTCCGAAAATCCTTTTGACTTTCCGCTAGAAATTCCTTTGAAAATTCCTTCATGATTTCCTATTTTATTCTTCAATAAATTTTCGGAAGAATTTTTTCTACAAAATTTCCGCAATAATTCGTGCAGGAATTTTCAAAGTAATTTTACATTGTTTTACTAAAGAAATTGCTGGAGAAATTTACAAAGACTTTTCGGGAGGCTTTACGCTAGAATTCCAGGAGAAGCATTCAAATGAATTACTGGAAGAGTTTTGTAAATTATTCCTGGAGGAGTTCCGAAAATAATTTCTTGAGGTTTTTTTCGGAGAAATTACAGAAGAAATTCCTGGAGGAATTTTCAAATGTAATTCTGGATTAATTTCTGGAAGAATTGTTGATGATAACTGTCAGGCATACCTTTAAAAATTTAGAAATTCCTCTTGTGATTCATTACAAAATTCTACAACGATTTTTTTCAATATTTTTTTTCAAAAATGCTCCAAAAGGAATTTTATCGAAAATGTCTTCAAATATTTGTCCAATAATTCTTGTAGAAACTCCTCCAGGATGTCCTTCAGGAATTTATTTAGCAATACTTTCAGAGTTTCTTGCAGATATTCCATTTTCTCGGCTCCGGCAGTTCCGCCGGAATTCACTTCATGAATTTGCGACAAACTCCTAAAGAAATCTACGAAATTCGATGTACATTTCTTCAAGAATTTCTCCATAATTTCCTCCAGAAATTCTTTTGCAAAAGCATCAAAAAATTCTTTCAAAAATTCCTATTGGGAAACCTTTAAAAAATACTTTAGAAATTCTTGCTTCTTGAGAATTTCTTAGAAAATTACTTCCGAGATTTCTTCGAAAATTCCTCTAGAGGTTCCTTCGAAATTTCTTCAACGAAATATTTTAAGCATTTCTTCGGAAATTCTTTTAGAAATTCCATCGAAAAATACTTTGGAATTTTAATCGAAATTCCTACGAAATTCAAGAATCTATTTATGATTTCTTTTGGAAATGTCTTTAGGAATTCCTGCGGCAATTGATTAAGGAATTCCTTCGAACTGTTTTAAGAAATTCAGCAATCATTTTCAGGAATATCTTAAAGAAGTTTTTCCAGTAATTTCTTAAGAAATCCCTTCGGAAACTTTAGGAAGAGTTTCCTTCGGAATTGCTTCATTATTTCATTATTTCGTTATTATTTTAATTCTTTCGGACATTCCATCGGAAATTTTATTAAATATTCCTTGAGACTTTCCAGAGCAGCACAAGCAACTTGATTGTGGCTAAATCTGGTCACATATGAGTTACAGTCACCTACGTAAAACATGCGTGCTGCTTGGATTTCTATCCGGAATCACTTCAGAAATTCATTCAAAAAATCTTTTAGGAAGTTCTGCCGGAAATTTTATCTGAAAATTCCTTTAAAATTTCCGTTAGAAATTCTTTCAATAATTCCTATTCATTCCTATTTATTTGTTTAATAAATCTTCGGAAAAATTCTTCCTACAAAATTTCCATCCTAATTCCTGTAGGAATTTTGGAAATAGCTTAGTATGATTTTTCTAAGAGGATTTCTGAAGGATTTTCTGGAGGAAGTTTCTAAGGAATTTCCGGAGAAATTTACAAAGGCTTTTGCATACATTCCCCGGAATCCCTGGACGAATGTCAAAAGGAATCCCTGGTGGAATTTTCTAAATTATTCCTGGAGTGAATTTCAGGAAGTGTTTCCGAAATTCTTGGAGCAGTTTCCGAACAAATTTCTGAAGGAATATCCAAAGACATTCGTAAAGAAATTACCGAACACTTTCTCCTAAAGGATTATCGAAGGTATTCTTGAAACAATTCATCTGGGTAGTCCTGAAGAAATATCTGGTATTTCCGAAAAAAAAATCCTAAAGATGGATCAATAACCGGAACATAGGAAATTAGCTTTGAATGTACCAAATCCAAAGTAGTTTGACAGGAGTTTCAAAATGAATTTAAAAAATATATTTCTAAAAAAAACTCTGAGTTCCAAAAGAATTCGTAAAACAATTTTAGAAGAAATTTTCGAATTTTTTTTCGACTTCCTTTTTGAATTTTCAAAGGAGATATTTGCAATGGAATCTCCGAAATAAGTTCCAGAGGATTTTCTGGAGAAATCCCTAGAAGAAATTCCGAAAGAATTCTTGGAGGAATGTGCAAAGAAATTCTTGGAGAAATTTAAGAATGTCGGAAATGCTTTCAGGAGTTTTTGGAAACTCCTAAGAATGCTAAGGAATGCTTGCTGGAAATTCCGGTGGAATTACTGGAGAAATTTCCGAGGGAAATAAGGAAATAGTATTTAAAATGGAAATTTCTGGAAGTATTCTTGAAATTTCTTGGAATAGTCCTGGAGGTATTTCTTAAAGAATTATTATTTACGAAGAAAGTCAAGAAAGTCAGAAGAATTTTGCTTGGTGGATAACCCTCAAAAATGTCTCAATTACACTCTATTCATTATCAAACAGAAATTTTAAGTTTTTTGAAAGATATATCAAATAATATCGATTCTTTTTTTTACACGGGGGATGCGTTTCGTGTAAAAAAAGATTTCAGTTTAAAATTTGAAATTCCGTGTAAATCCAACTCAAATACCATCCAATGTCACTCGATCCTACGGTATATCTGCCAACACGAACGGGAGACAGGATTGACGCCGCCGTATTCATCGTCGTCATCAACGTTGTAATCGTCCCCAGGGTCTAAATCGCGCATCCAGGAATGCAATTCGTTGCGTACCCGGCTCAGCAGCGCACTCACATAATCATAGCCTTAATGCCGTACTGCTGCTGCTGCCGCCCCCTTCACCACCATCGATATTTTCCAACGGCTGGATGATGCATCGGGGTACCGGCAAAGTTTAATAATATGATTAATTTCTTTCGGAGCTCCCCACTCGCACTTCTGAACCTTCCACAACCCCCCCAGCGAAGGAACAACCGAAAAACAACCTGACCGACCGTGGTCACCAATACTCATCATCAGTTCACGAGTGCACTGACTGCTCAGCGCTTGTTCTTTAATGCTTGCTTCTGGTATCAAAAACGCATCACCACCTTTGTCCTCCCGGCTTCCACCCAGAATCCGACCGCCCCTGACCGGCCTTCCGCCACCGACTCTCCGGCCTGATCACAACTCTTTTCGCATTACCCAAATCGTATTTCCAGTTTATTGATTACCATCAATCTTCTCTGATTTTTTCACTCTCTTTGCCTTTGGAACGCTTCATTTTTGCCCGTGTCGTCGCGGCCCTTTTTCCTGCTCCCGCCGACGACGACGGTCCCTACGCGTTGGTCTTCGTTGCTGGTCCTGTGGATTGCGATGTTTGCTCGAAAAGTGGACACTTGCACTTGGAGCTTCGCGTATGCATGCACGGATACTTTTTTTCCGTTTCGGATGCGGCGACCGAAAGGAATCCGGCGCGAATTCTCCTAAATATGCTGCTGGTTGATGAGGTAGCACCGCGCCCGCCCGCATTCCCTGGCTAAATCCAACCCGCACGTTTGTTGGTTGGCTGCTGCGCGGGGAGATGTATGATGATTATGAGTGTACAATCCACGCTCGAGGCGTTTAGCATTTATCTTTTTTTTAGGTTGATAATGGAAAAAGATGATCAAAATCCAATCACGGGAGCTACTTGGGAAGCTGGATAACATTCAGGCGGTAGAGCCAGAAGCGATTAAATCAGTTGTTGGAATTTCGAACGAATTAGGGTAGTCTTCTGAACAGTGAGGATTTTTATGGTTGAAATGTCTGCCAATTATTTGCCACGGAGGCGTCATAGCTCAACATTGTTGTGAGCAGATAGAGCCTTGTAGTAGCCTAAGAAACTGGGAGCATATTTCTGATAACCATCCTTGACATCGTAATAGTACTATATGATCACTATCATACTCAAGAAGTTATATTAAGCAAGATTTAGTTTTAATTGTATTTAAAAAATCATCCATTAGAATGATTATTAAATGAGAACAAACAGCCGTAAGCATACACACACAAAAATTAAATCTCACAATTTTTGTACAAAATATTGGCATATACAATTCTACGAAGTCTTAAAACAAAAAATGTAAGCTTTTTCATATAGGAACTGTATTAAAATAAAACAAAATTGTGAGATTTTAATGCATATCGTTAATTAATCGTAGTAGCAGCCTCGACAGTAGACTAGACTAACAATAGGTAACGTAAGTGGGAATCACTATCTGTTATGGAACTAATTTTTACTTAGTCATCTATCTCGTCTTATGGCAAGCAAAGGCATTCCACTAAAAAGCTCTAAAAATAAGTTTCTAATCTCCAACGTGTTTCACTGTAAATAACCTGCCACATGAGATTTCAATCTAATACTGAAATGATTTATCTGCTGTGAGATCATGTGAGCTCAAATGGAACGAACTGAGCACCTTGCATAAATAAATAACGATTAGTACAATTCACTTTGTATTCGAATCCTGACTATAACTTACGATTATATACAAAAACCACCTCTTCCTTTCCAATATTCTATATTCTTCCTGTGCATAACAAATCCTTCCACCAAAGAATTTCCAATTTTGTCGCATCCGCCCATAATTATCCGCCGTGGAATGTGTGCCCGATATGCACTCTTCTATTTTTAAAAGGATTTATTCCATCGGCTTGCATCCGGACGGAGGTTCAAAACACGCTTAATTCCTTCAGTATGTACCTCCAGCCGATCCGACGGACGATTGCCGCGCGATGCATGCCGTTGCTGATCGGAGAGGTGTGAAAAAATTGCAACACAGATCCGAACATTGACTTGATCTCTGAGCCCCCACCCCAGCCCGCTGCTGTGGCCATGGTTCATTGGGGTCGACCCGGGTGTGATGCATAATCTTGTCAACCTGCCGCCTCGCCGACCGACGCCAATGCTATGCAAACCATCGCGGTCACCGCATCGCCGCTCCGCTGCCCGACCGGCTAAGATGACAAAGGATGCATTTCCCGTTCGGATTCAGGCATTATTTTGTTCGATTTTAATGCGGAGCTTGTGTGTGCATTTACCGACGGCAGAGCCCGGCAGGAATCGCACGGTAGCCGCCTTCCGTATAAATTGATAGCATATGCGCGTGCCGCCACCGAGTGTGGGGGCTCCCCCTTTCTCGCCGAGGCGTGAGGCGTGTGCGCGTTTTATTGGGTGCCAACAATTTCTCGCGTCATAATCGTTATGATCGCTGCTGCTGATGCTCTCCGCAGTAAAGCGGCGGGCGCACTCACATCGCCAGAGTCGGATGCATGGTGCTGCCAAGTTTCGCATTAGCCAGTCCGCCGGGTACGTACACGCTGCCTTCCGCAGCGTTGGAGGAGGGTGTGCTGAGGTGTGTGGCTGCGAACGGCAGTAGTCGTCATTAACTTCGACATCCATCCATGCTGTACGCCGGACGAAGAGTGCCAAGTGAGATTGGAATGAGTTGGAATTAAAGATAAAAGCGACACTCTCCCGAGCGGGGCTCGCACTGGTATCGCACCAATCAACTGGTTGCAGGTCGACAGGGATGAAGCGATTGGACGGATAACGGTTGAATTTGGATGTTTCATATATTGAATAAATTGCTGGAATGCTGAGAATCTAAGGTTAAAATGGGGTATGCAAATTGTGATGGACAATATTTTGGCTTTTGATTGTTGTTCATATGTGATAATCAATGTGATAATCAATGTGATAATCAATCAGCCATTACAGTTTCATGCATGCGATGAAAATTAAGCGAATTCTTCTCTTCAGATACCATCGATATAGAGCCTAAAATACAAGTTGATCAAAAAACGTTAGAATATGTTACCGAGATATTTCATTTGGTAGTAGTAGAAAATGATTATACTCAATCAGCAGTTTTTTTGTACATCTTACAATTTTTATTTTTTTTGATGGCTGTTGACGTTATGTTTAAGAATTCATGATAGAAAATATTACTTATTCCGATATTTTTTGTTATATTAAAATCCAAATTTCATTCAAAAGTCACAATTTTTCAATCTTGTACTTTTTCTTAAAATAGAATTGCTTTGTGTAAACATATTATGCACAATCAATTGTCTGAATCCGGAAAATCCCACTTGACATATAAAGACATAATATAAGTCTGAAGCTGTTTGTTTCCCTGTTGAGTAGTGTCACATTTGGCGACGAGACTATCAACCTGCATTGAACTCCAATGGAACCAACCTGAGACAGTCACTTGAATCTGTCGTAAATCTGATGTAGGCAGCCTGTTCGATAGCACGCAAATAAACGCAAAAACCAATCGATATTACTGTTACTTTAAATCGAAATAAATTTAAACTGTGCTCGCTTGTAAAATTCAATCAAATTTAATTGAATATCGACTATTTTTTCGTTTGCTGGAGTCAGCTGCAATTTTACACGCCATTCAATTTTCAAAACTATGTGCTGTTATTGTCCGACTTTATGATTACATGTCTGACCAACCGTAGTCTTTGAATTTTCTCGGTGTTAACGATGGCTAGTTCTCCCAACAGCTGATTCAACTCGTAGCAACTCGCCTTTGCCACGTACCTTCATCCATATGCATCCCAACATAGATGGTACGCAGCCTTTCGAAAACTCCTAGTGCGTGTTGGTCCTCCACGAGTATCGTCCAGGGGTGGCATTGTGCATCTCGATTCGAACGTAATTCTATCGAGTCGAACATGTTTGGCATTACAGGTTTCGATTCGATCTCGAAAACGACTCATCGTTCGAGTATGCTCGAGGAGGTACAAGAATAACGAGATGTTTTGGCATTATGGATGCTCGATAGCACACTAAAAAACGACTCAAGTCGAATGAAAAACACTCGTCACCTTTTTAGCTTTCGAATGTTGTTCGAGAGTCATTTCTTGCTGAAAGTTTTTAATTATAATTTATCATTTCTCTACGAGAAGAAAATAAATGGTTTATTATTGTTTCTTGAGGAAAACAATGTCTTAAGTATATCTACTTTTACAGTTCCCTGACAATATGCAATCTCTAATTATCCAGAAATCCTCGTAAAAACGACTTCAACTAAAATCGGTTTTTCGAAGATTTCACGTATTTCTTGACGATTTCGATAAACCGCGTGAAAAATCCATGAGGAAAATTTGCGTAAAAACGTTTTTATTCCACAACTAGCAGACCCGACGAACTACGTTTTGCCTAAAATTGATTTATGATCAGAGACAGTTATGCAGAAAGTTGTGTTCCATTTGTGTGGGAGCCCCTCCTTCTAGAGCGGGGAGGGGTCTCGAACCATCTTAAGAACCTTCCCCCGGCCCAAAAATTCCACCATACAAATTTTCACGCCGATCGGTTCAGTAGTTTCCGAGTCTATAAGGTTCAGACAGACAGAAATTCATTTTTATGAATATAGAAGAAGATCTACGTAAAAATAAATGAGTTAAATAAAAAAACGCGCATGAGATGACTCAAGTGCATTTAACTAAAACACATAGAAACATCAAAGTAATTTATTATCGAATCCTTCTTTAGCTTTAAATTATTTAGCTCAAAATTGGATCTGTGGCATAAATTCGAATAAACATAAAACTTATAATTTGTGTCGTAACAATATCTCAATTTACAAAACATGTCGTATCGGCATAATGTTTTAATCGGTTGCAACTGCTCAATAAATAATATTGCTTTTTAAAGTCATCGAGCACAATTTGCTTGTTTATAAATTAACTGTCAATTCATGCCATGAAGGATGTCTTTCCAACAGGTAACATATTACACGCAGATGAAATTACTCTTATTCTCTCTGTTTACTCACATTCGCCATGCGCTGAAGGTTGTCTCTCCTGCAGGCGGCATACCAAACACGGAGACAGCTATCTCTTATTCTCTCTGTTTACATTCCGTTTGACAGAACATACTCGATTGAACTAGTACAACACCATTCGAAATCTTGTACCGCGACTGAATGAAGTCGAACGAAATACATAATGCCGCAATTTTTTCGAAACGAATCGAAAAAATTACGAATCGAGTGATTCGATTCGAGATGCGCAATGTCACCCCAGGTCTTGTGTCCGTAGGGGTTTACCGGTCTAATAAGCGTTTTGAAGATAGTCACTTTGGTACGGTGGCAAACTCTATTCGATCGGAGCGTTTTGTAGAGTCCAAAGTACTTACGATTTTCTGCCATGGTGCGACTCCGCATTTTTCTGCTGGTATCGTTATCGAAGGTCATTAGTCGGCCAAGTACACGAATTCTTCAAAAGCTTAGACAATTTTTTCGCAGACCGAGAGCAGAAGGGTAATTCCTTTGTAAATGACACACTCCTGCGGGAAATGATCGTTTGGCCGAAAGCTATTCGAAAATATGATTTAGTCGAAATAGACATAAGACCGATATGCCATTAAAAATAGGATTTGAAACGGCAGCAAAATAAAATTTGCATGAAGAATTAGAAATTTTCCATGAAAAATAAGGAAACTGCCAAAAATGAAATCAAGGTATAAGCAACAAATAAATATGAAGTATCTACAAATAATGCAAAATTTTCATAAAGAATTAAGAGTTTTCCACAAAACAATAAATAAACTTTTAAAGCAAAAAATTGCAATTATAAAAGAGAATTTTACATAAGGAAATCAAATCCATTGAAAACAAAAACTAAATTTCTATAAATAAATCAATATCAGCAATAATCAATTTTCCATGAAATAAATTTTTTTTCCAAGAAAAAATAAAAATTTTCTACAAAATAATCAATAAAAAAGAAAATTTCCATAAAAAAGTACAAAAAAGCTATAAAATTGATTGAATGTTTCATGAACAATAAACGATTCTAAAGAAGGGGTCATCTATGTGAAAAATGCTAAGTTTTATTGCCTTTCTATGAACATTGTTACATTTTTCTTTTGTTCTTTATTGACTATGTTGTGGAAAGTTTTTAATTTTTTATGGGAAAATTTGTAATGTAATTGTAATTGTTTATTGCTAATATTGATTTATTTATGTAAATTTTGTATTTTGTCAATGGATCATTTTGATTTCTTTATGGAAAATTCTTCTTTTATAATTGCGTTTTTTGCTTTTAAAAATGCTTATTTATTTTTGTTTCGTGGAAAATTTTTAATTGTTTATTGAAATTTTGCATTATTTGGGGACATTTTGTATTTATTTATTACTTATACCCTGATTTTTTCACTGGCAATTTCCAAATTGGTGATTGAACAATTCTAATTTTTTAATGGGGAGTTTTTATTTTAGTCATTTGACGCTTGTCATTGCGTAGGGAATGTCGATTGGCCGGAAATGTCGTTCAACCGAACAGGTCATCAAGCTGAAAAAGTCGTGTTTCTCAACAGGACACCAAAAATGGCGTTTGGCCAAAATGTTTATTTGAAAGAGAGAGCCAATTGGTCGAAAGGGTCATATGGTCGAAAATGTTAATTGGCTAATGAAAAGGGAGAAGTCAAAGGGCTTTCTTGGTCCTATCATTTAATCGGCCATATGTCATTTTCGGTCTTATGAGCCGTTTGGCAAGCGACATTTGCATCCGAATGACATTTTCGGCCAAATGACTCGTTTTGCCAAACGACATTCTCAGGCAAACGGCATTTTTGGGATTCCACCAAGAATTCCCCCATAGTTTCTCCAGAAATTTCTCCGGGAGCTCCTCCATGAAATCCTTCAAAAGTTCCTCCTGAAGCTCCACCAGGAATTCCTCCGGAGGTTCCGCCAAAAATTCTTCAAGAAGTTCCTACTGGAATTCCTCCGGAAGATCCTAATGGAATTCCTCCGGAAGTTCCTACTGGAATTCCTCCGGAAGTTCCTATTGGAAGTTCCTACTGGAATTCCTCCGGAAGTTCCTATTGGAATTAATCCGGAAGTTCCTATTAAAATTATTCCGGAGATTCCTACTGGAACTCCTCCGGAAGTTCCTACTGAAATTCCGGAGTTACTCCTGGAATTCCTCCGGAAGTTCCTACTGAAATTCCGGAGTTACTCCTGGAATTCCTCCGGAAGTTCCTCCTGGAATTCCTCCGGAAGTTCCTCCTGGAATTCCTCCGGAAGTTCCTCCTGGAATTCCTCCGGAAGTTCCTCCTGGAATTCCTCCGGAAGTTCCTCCTGGAATTCCTCCGGAAGTTCCTCCTGGAATTCCTCCGGAAGTTCCTCCTGAAATTCCTCCGGAAGTTCCTCCTGAAATTCCTTCCTCCAGGAATTCCTACGGAAGTTCCTCCAGGAATTCCTCCAGAAGTTCCTCCTGGAATTCCTCCGGAATTCCTCCTGGAATTCCTCCGAAGTTCCTCCTGGAATTCCTCCGAAGTTCCTCCTGGAATTCCTCAGGAAGTTCCCCCTGGAATTCTTCTGGAAGTTCCCTTTGGAAATCCTCCGGAAGTTCCCCCTGGAATTCCTTCGGAAGTTCCCCCTGGAATTCCTCCGAGAGTTCTCCCTGGAATTCCTCCGGAAGTTCCCCCTGGAATTCTTCCGGAAGTTCCCCCTGGAATTCCTCCTCAAGTTCCTCCTGGAATTCCTCCGGAAGTTCCTCCAGGAATTCCTCCGGAGGTTCCTCCTGGAATTCCTCCGGAAGTTCCTCCTGGAATTCCTCCAATGTTTCCTCCAGGAGTTCCTCCGGAAGTTCCTCCAGGAATTCTTCCGGAAGATCCTCCTGGAATTCGTCCGGAAGTGCCTCCTAGAATTCTTCCGAAAGTACCTTTCAAAAATTCCTCTCGAAATTTGGCCGAAAATTCTTTGTGTATATCATCCAAAATTTCTCCCTCCTTGCCCCGAAAAATCGTTAAAGAACTTTCATTCCCACAGAAATTTCTCTGGAAATTCATCTGGTTATGAAGGCATAAATTCTCACGAAAAAAATCCGCCGAAAATTATTCTAGGAAGGCCCATTTCCGCAAGTTTTTACTTTTTACTTATGGATCCTGTACACCTCCGGTGGTGCAAAGGGTCGACTTGAAAAATCTCCATCCTGAGCGTTGCCCGGCTATCGCTTTAACCTGTTGCCAGGTTAGATTTCAGTCGACTTCTTTTATTTCTTTATTGAGGCTTCGCCGCCATGAGCCTCTGGGTCTGCCTCTGCTGCGATGTCCCGCTGGGTTCCAGTCTAATGCTTGTTTACAGATTTCTTTTCCGCCCCTACGTAGAGTGTGGCCGACCGATCCCGAATTTCTGTTGCTATCGGCCTCTGGTGACAACGACGATGGAGCTCGTTGTTTGAGATCCAGTTGTGAGGCCACCAGGCCCGAATTATATACCGCAGGCATCTGTTAATGAACACCTGCAGCCGTTGAGTGTTCTCCACTGATACACACCATGTTTCGCTAGCGTATAACAGCACAGATTTCACGTTAGAGTTGAAAATTCGTATTTTTGTGCGTTTTCTTATCTGCCTGTTTTTTCAGATATCTCGCAAAGGCAGCCCTTGCTTTTTTGATCCGTGCGCCTATGTTGATCTTGGTACCGCCGTCTGACGCCATTTGGCTACCAAGATATTGGAAGCTTTCAACATTCTCCACTGGTTGCCCGGATACTGTGAAACTGGAAGGAGTCACCGTGTTTACTTCCAACGATTTGGTTTTGTTGACGTTGATGACCAAACCTGCCGAAGAGGAGCGCTCGGCAAGGTCGTTGAGCTTACTCTGTATATCAGAGCGCCGTTGCGCGAGGAGTGCAACATCATCCGCCAATTCTAAGTCATTTAGGTGCTCCATGGTTATAGGCTGCCATAACAGCCCGCGGTTTGGTTCACGGTCAATCGCATCTACCAGAATCTCGTCGATTACGATGAGGAACATTAACGGTGATAGAATACATCCTTGCCTCACACCAGCTACGACCCGGATAGGGTCGAACAAGACCCCATTGTGCAGCACTCTACACGAGAAGGCCTCGTACTGTGCCTCGATGAGGCCGATGATTTTCTCAGAAACTCCCTTGCGTCTCAGGGCGCCCCACATATTCTCGTGATTAAGACGGTCGAAAGCTTTTTCGTAGTCAATGAATACTAAGTAAAGGGACTCTTGGAATTTGTTGACCTGCTCCAGAATGATGCGGAGCGTGACAATATGGTCCACACAAGATCTTCCGGCACGGAATCCGGCTTGCTGCCGCCGGAGAGTCGCAAGTGCTTACTCTGAAAACAATTCAGGATTTTTTTTCAGGAAAATTCCTTCTAGAATTCCTGTTATGAAATTGCTCTGGTAATTCTTCCGGAAATTATCCCGCTTTTGCTTTCACGAGCTTCTCCAAGAATTCTCTCAGAAATTCATCCAGGAATAACCTCGAACCTCGAAAATTATTTCAAGAATTCTCCGAAAAATCCCTACCCCAAGCAATTTTTGCAAAATTTCCTCCTGAAATTATTTCTGAAATTTCCCCTAGAAATTCCTCAAGGAGCTGCTTCGGGAAATTTATCTTTCAGAAAGAGAATCGTCGATGGATTTTTTATGGAAGTATCCAAAGAAGCTCTTGGAGCACTTCGGATTTCCTAAAGCAATTCCTGGTTTGAATCTTTGGAGGAGTTTTTGGATGACTTCTTGAAGTAATTTCCGACGTATTTTAGAGTGAACTTCCCAATAGACAGGAGAAACAGTCAAAAAAAAAACAGCATAGTTGATTTAACAAATTTTGGAGGAAAATCGAATGGATATTACGATGGACATCCAGAAGAAATTGCCCAAGAGTTCCTAAGCTAGAAGTTGAAATATTATCCAAGGGAGTTCACGAGGAATGAAAAAAAATCAAATGAAGTTATGAAATAATTTCAACTGAAATACCAAGAGTATTCTAGTAGTAGATGTTCTAAAGGCATTATACCAGCTATTCATTTAATTCCCTAAATGGCTCGTTGCATACGGTGTATAGCAAGGAATCTGGTGGCCAAATCGTGATTACAAAGACATCTTTCCACGACATTTTTCGAATATTTCTTTGCTGTAGAACAGCTTCTTGTTAGATGCGGTCATGATTTCGATCAAAAACCGTGGTACAGAAAAAACATGGGTACGTTTATTTTCAAAAAGCATCTTCAAGGATGGCAGGCATATCCAGCATGAAAGATTGCACAGAATGGACATGTTTCTAAAAACTGTCAAAACGTACGCAAACGTATTCGGTTGGTTGGGCACTTAACTGTTACACAGCGAAAACATCGGGCAAGAAGAATCATTTCAAGGAAACGGTGTTTTTGCTATTCGCGAAGTCGAAGCAAAATTCTTCACACAAACAATGACAGTTATTTATGGGTTTTTACAGTCGAGCAACAGAGAAGAGACAGATAGCAATGGGGTTTCCCATACGAGAGAAGAGCAGAATTTGCTTCGACTTCGCGAATTTTCTGCACAAATTGGCAGTTAGCTCAGAAGAAAGCTCCTGACTATGAAACACTGGCGTCGTCAGCTATTGTTATTTGGTGGGGCACCGCTTGGTGAAAGAAACTTCTTCAGTGCTGTGAAAATTAATGGTATAGAAGTCTCCAAATTAACACCCCTTCGGGCATCGCTATCATTTCTCGTTTAACTTTTCAAAAGGGCCTAAATAACATTTTTTCATGAATTAATTTGAATATTGCAATCAACAGAAGGATTTCAATTACAGTACTCAAATTTATTCATGAAATAAATGTTACAAGATGAGATTTCTCTGAAAAAATGGAGTAAAAACTTGGATAATGGATAGCCTGACGGAGAATGGCGTCTGATAAGGTTGTTCGTGCTTCTTAATATTAAACCCTCTGAGGGAAGGGTCATTTGGGCGAAACTTATTCTACCGAAAACCACTTAGCCAAACAACGCTTTAGTCTGAAATTCATCTAGCACAATTCTATCTGGAAGAATTAAACGGTTGGCCGAACAGTTATTAGACCGAAAATGGTTTTGCTGGAAATATCATTCCACCGAACTGATCATATGGCCGAAAAAGAAGCTTAACCGAAAAAGTCATTTGGCCAAATATGCAATTTGGTCGAAATGGTCGTATGAAAGACAGAGCCATTTGACCACAGAGTTCAGAGCACGGCCATAAATAGTGTTGCCGAATGCCAAACGGCCGTACGGCATATTCGGGAAAATGAACTATTTGTTAAATAACTTTTTCGGCCAAATGACTAGATCTGTCGTATGACATTTTCAGCCGTATTATCTTCGGCCTAATACTTAGTTCGGCCAAATGGATTCCGGTCGAAAAATCCATCTCCTTATCGGACAATTGCGATTGGCACAATTTGAATCAATCCAGTGTTGTAACATCGAAACGAATGGTCGAAAGTTCGATGATGTGGGATTCCTCCTAAAGTGCAAAGGTTCCGGTTCGTTCGCTACTGGACTCATTGAAAACCTCTGGGAACTCTTGGCTGCAATAAAAAACGGATTTCAGTTTTACAGCATACCCTTTAAACAGAAATTCAAGCCAAAATATGGCAACACTGAGATTATCTCCGGAGCGTCTACCCAGTTTCTAATGTTATTTCAATACTTTTATCTTAATGTAAACAATGTAAGGTTTTAATTTTTTCAGTTGATTTTATGACTTATGGGAGTAGTCGACAAAAAAGTTCAATTACGATACACATTGCAAAGGAAGCCATAGAATGTGATAATGTATGAGATTCGGTGAGATTACGAATTATTACGCTGACCTCGTGAGAAACTTTTCCATATCCAGCTTATAATAAAGGGATAAAGTTATTTTCCCGTATCCGTCGTCTTTCGCAACATTTATTTCTTCGTCGGCACTGAATAATGGTCGATTGCTTTTGAATCACTAGTAAGTATTGCTTGATTAAGCAAGAAGTGGAATCCTAAAACTTCTCCACTCAAGATTTTCGTGGAGTGTTTGTGGGTTTAAACTACAAGTTTCTTTTGCTGGTCCTGTGCTGTCTGGTACTTGCAGCTGTAACAAACCCTCGACACGAAAAAATAAAATATAAATTATCCGAAGACCAATTATTTTTTTTTTAAATCCCAATCTTAATGACAAAATCGCTCCCAACGACAAAATGGCTTTCAGTGCAAAAAGACTTTATATGTAATATTGAACTTGTCACAAATTGAAAGGCACACACATTGATAGAAACGAAAATTTTTCTCTTCAAAGCAACCTCAACCGGATAAGGATCAAACTAACTGTCTCCGGATTGTGCATTCCACACTTTAGCCCGCGCAACCCAAATTTGCGACTCGGTTCGTTAGCCAAGAACCGCTTTAACAACACGTAATAAACGTCTGTTTGCTTCTCGGTAAGTTGTCATCTCAATTCGACTCATTTGTGAGCGAACGAACTGAAATTGCAACGAAACAGAAGCACATATACCCTTTATTATATGTTTAATTAATGAAGAGAGCCTGAGCGTTTCGCCGCCCATTCTACCTTCGTTTTCCAGCCAACCCGGCTAGTGCCAATGGAAAGCGCCAACAGACGCCTCGAAGCTAATCTTTATAAAATATTATGAAAATTTCTGTGTTAACATCGTGTGCCTCTTCGCATACAGCAGCGGCGTGGACGGTGGCGGCGCGGTCGGATGGTTGGCTGGCTGACAGTCAGGCCAAAGAAGGCCATCCTCGCAAGAAGCATGGAAAAATATGAATAATCATATTTTCGAAAACACATCTCTTCTCATCTTCGCGCCTCGCAGTCAGTCGCAGCTTCCCCGAACTTGGCGAACGGCGCGACGATCCCCGCTGATGATGACGACCCGAATTGTATTAGCGCGCAGTGCAACCTGCGGTGGACGACTACGGCAGGAGGCTCATTTTCGTGTGCCCCAGCTCGCTTCGGTGCTCCTGTCGAAACTTATTTTTTCCCGAAAAACCAGAAGCAACGTCTTAATGACAAATGATTTATTGTAATGAATAATAATAAAAGTTTTTCGTTTGGCTGAAGAGCTGCTGCAGGTAGGTAACTCAGCCAGGAATCCCTTCTTTTGTGGCTGATGACACTGATGAAGAGCAGTTCTTTCGGCTTACCCTTTCGAAGCGCGCCTAAACCACCGAATCGGGCGCGCGTGATGATAATGTCACGCTACTGTGTGCGTGCGGTGTGACGCGACACCTTAGCAGCAACTGGCGCCGATAAGCCCTGAACTTTACCAACTTGGGGATGCAAATGTGCGAGAAAAGTGCCCCGAATAGCCCGTGGCACCTGACAGCCACCGACGCCTGATTCGTGATTTATTGGGTAACTTTTCGGACGCTAAAATCTGATTTAGCTTTATCGCGAGATACTTCAGACAATACCGTCAAGGATGACAAACGCGTAAATCGATCATGTGATCCCCACACGATAGCACCATTCGCGGCTCATCATCACCCCCAGATCGGCTCATCACAAGACACAATTGATTTCAACATACACGCGCGCACTCGGCTGCCGCCGCTTCGAAACACCGCACCGGTTTGGCGTTTGCGCTTAACCGAGGCTATGATGTCTTCAATTGAAATTTATCAATCGATTGATATCAATTTTAATCAACGGCAATCTCAATCTGCCCGGCTGACTCCGCGGTTCGTGATGGCACCCGTTTGGCAGCATCTCCTCATCTACCTATTAAATACGTATGTACGTATTATAGATTGTGGTGCCGTATCCACGGGGTGTCTTTAATTCGCGTTGCCGCGTTCCGCAACCATAGCGCCATCGTAGCAACGTAGCGATTCCATATGTGTCTATTCGCGATTCGCGGGGTTGGCCATTGTCGTCGGTTGACGACGTAAGTTTCCCTTCCAACATTGTCACGTTGCGCCATTGATAGTTTTATTGATTTGTACTTGGAAGGGATGAAGTTACGCCCCTCTAGGAAGTGTTCCGTGTGTTCGTTGAATAGAGAGTTCTATTGCTGACGAGTTCAGGGATGCAAAGAGATGGGGTTGGATCTTTTTCAATAAATGTGTGGTTGTTAGCCACTTCATAGCAATTCACTCTGTTTTGTAAACCAATCTTCTGATCGCATCTTTATTCGTCGAGAAGACGTACAATGTGTCCATTAGATAATGCTTGTTTGGTACAACTGCATTAACAGATAACTAATTACTTCAAAGTTAACGGTTTTTCCTTATTTCTTACCAAACAAGCGAAAAAAACAAAAAAAATGTGTAAAATTGTGCAATTTGTTAGATTATTATAATCAATGCATAAACACCTTACAATTTTGTTTTATTTTAAACAAATATTTGTACAAAAAAGCTAATTTTTATATTTTGTATTACATTCTTGCCTTCTGTATATCCCAAGATTTATATAAAACTACAAGAAATGTTTCTGTGCGCATACACGTTACCATCATAGAGTACACTTATTCAATAATACGCATTTTCATCATTTTCGACATCAACACAGTTTCCACTAAATGAAAGCCAGACTGAAGACTGCCCCAAAACTATTGATGCATCTAGTTTTCGGTTAGTAGCACAACAGATCGAGTTCGCGTGCCGTTAAAAGAGTACACCTTTTTTGAAACCAAAGTTTTATTTATTTGTGGTATGCCAATTTACAGTAACGCTGATTCTGAGTAATTGACTAGATTCAGCCAATATACAAAATGAACTTCCACACCGCTGCTGTTTCTATACACCGTTTGTACACAACAAACCACAGCAACTCAAATACGACTTAATTTGGTAGTATATAAGTCACACAAACTCATATGTGACAAGTATGCTCGATTGAACTTTTGCAGTATATCCCTGTCCTTTGTTTAGCAAATGTCTTCCTACTTCATTGCTGTTGAGAAGAAATAGAAAAATAATGTTTTTATTCAGATATTACTTAAACCTGATGTAACGCCTCTTTATTTGTTAATTATTATTATACATCAATCGATTCGGCTCGATAAACGGTTTCTTGAGTAAGAAGGCCGGAGTCCCATGGAGACCTGGATAGATTGAGGGTTTCAGTCTTGATACAGCGGCTTTAGGAATTGCCGTATCAGGAACATCAACATTGCTAAGCGCTTGGTTTGTGACCGTCACATTTAATGCGGCAAGTGTGATCGGCAGGGAGCACTTCGTTTGAGAAAACGCGGACAAACCTGTTAGAGAACAGATACTCCGTTCAATACCATAGACGATGGCAATCCTTTTTTCCTTGCGTTGCTCATTTACTTAATTCCAAAAGGATTTCGGATGTGATCGGATCCTAAGCTGAATTCCCTGCTCGTATCGGTATTAAGTGTTTGTATTCGTAGTTGAACCTGAGATAGCGTTATTTGAGCTGGAGTGACGATCGTTGGTGAATCTTTTGAGGGCGCTCTTCTTCGTTCTCTTCAGTACACATAATTAATTTGTTATACATAGAGGGAACACGGGATTCGTCGTGGATAATCTTCTTCGGGGCATACCTATCTATAATATGAGCCAAGACGTACGAAAAAGTTTGTGCAGCGAGATTGACGCCGCCTGGATCTAGAATATGCTCCCAATCTAAATTAAACAACACAGCTTCTATATATTCTATGATGGTCTGCCTTCCGCTATTACGGTGTGGCCCGCGACTCCAGAAATCTGATTTCATTGCGTTTGGAATATTAGATTTTGAACTTGACGCAGAGATCAAATCAGTCAAGTTGTTCAGCAGGTCCTACGAATTCGTATACAAGTTCGTATCCGATCTTTTCATAATCGATGAGAACTCTGGAGGTTGGGGATGTACATAATCTGTTTTAAAAACAACTAATGAGATGAACATCCATTAATTTTTTTCAAGATCTCAAGGTTTCCAAAGTGATCGAAAAAGAGACTTTATGATTGTCGTCTTCAGGACGTGGTCAATTTCGCATCACTATTTACGCCTGCTTAGTCGGGCATCTTGATTATCACGTTAGTCAGAAAATCATCTAGCCCAAAAAAAATCTAGCCCAGCGGTTCTCAAAATGGGGTACATGTACCCCTGGGGGTACCTTCGCTGGCCCTAAGGGCTACCTCGGATAAAAATGCATAATGGCGGACGTATTACAATTCCAATCGGAGCTTATTGATAAAGTTTTGATAATTGTGATTTTTTCATTTCAAAACTTTGTCTTGTACATAATATGCATGGCGATCAGTAAATCAAAGATAATTGAACCCTGCTCTCCTCAACTAGAACAGCGTATGAAGGACTGCGGAACAAAAGATCAAACGGACAAATGTCGAATGAGCAAATTTAAAAAATCTTCAATGCAATCTACCTGATCTAAAAAAATGTTGAATAATATGTAAGAGGCCTATGTCTTCTTGCAAGATGGCCAGATGCCTCGTTTTGAGAGAGTCGTAAGCCTTTTTTCAAAAAGCTCGGAAGGATCCTTTCAGGAGGTTCGCAAGCATTTTTTCAAAAAATTTGAAGGTTCTTTTCAAAAGGCTTCTTTCAAGAGGCTCGAAAGCTTCCATTCAAGAGGTTTGGAAGCCTCCTTTCAAGAGGCTCGGAAGCCTCCTTTCAAGAGGCTCGGAAGCCTCCTTTCAAGAGGCTCGGAGAGCCTCCTTTCAAGAGGCTCAGAGCCTCCTTCAAGAGGCCTCCAGCCTCCTTTCAAGAGGCTCAGGAAGCCTCCTTTCAAGAGACTCAGGAAGCCTCCTTTCAAGAGGCTCTTAAGCCTCCTTTCAAGAGGCTCAGAAGCCGCATTTCAAGAGACTCGGAAGCCTTGTTTCAAGAGGCTCGGAAGCCTCCTTTCAAGAGGCTCGGAAGCCTCCTTTCAAGAGTCTTGGAAGCCTCCTTTCGAGAGGCTCGGAAGCCTCCTTTCAAGAGGCTCAGAGCCTCCTTTCAAGAGGCTCAGCCTCCTTTCAAGAGGCCTGGAAGCCTCCTTTCAAGAGGCCTGGAAGCCTCCTTTCAAGAGGCTCAAGCCTCCTTCAAGAGGCTCAGAAGCCTCCTTCCAAGAGGCCTGGAAGCCTCCTTCCAAGAGGCTCAGAAGCCTCCTTCCAAGAGGCCTGGAAGCCTCCTTCCAAGAGGCTCAAGCCTCCTTCCAAGAGGCTCAGAGCCTCCTTCCAAGAGGCCTCAGAGCCTCCTCCAAGAGGCTCAAGCCTCCTTCCAAGAGGCTCAAGCCTCCTTCCAAGAGGCCTGGAAGCCTCCTTCCAAGAGGGCTCAGGAAGCCTCCTTCCAAGAGGCTCAGAGCCTCCTTCCAAGAGGCCTGGAAGCCTCCTTCCAGAGGCTCAAGCCTCCTTCCAAGAGGCTCAGCCTCCTTCCAAGAGGCCTCGAAGCCTCCTTCAAGAGGCTCAGAGCCTCCTTCCAAGAGGCTCGGAAGCCTCCTTTCAAGAGGCCTGGAAGCATCCTTTCAAGAGGCCTGGAAGCCTCCTTCCAAGAGGCTCGGAAGCCTCCTTCCAAGAGGCTCGGAAGCCTCCTTCCAAGAGGCTCGGAAGCCTCCTTCCAAAAGGCTCGGAAGCCTCCTTCCAAGAGGCTCGGAAGCCTCCTTTCAACAGGCTCGGAAGCCTCCTTTCAAGAGGTTCAGAAACATCCTTTAAAGATGCAAAGGAAGCCTCCTTTTAAGTAGCTCAAAAGTCACCATTCAAGATGCTCGAAAGCGTCTCGATCAGGGGCTCAGAAGCCTCTTATCAAGAGCTGCGGAAGCAGATTTTCAAGGGATTAATAAGCTCCTTTCAAGATGCTCAGGAGTCTCCCTTTAAGAAGCTCGGAATTCTTCTTTCAATAGGCTCAGAAGCGTCCTTTCAAGATGCCTCCTTTTAAGTGACTTAAAAGCCGCCATTCAAGAGACTCTAGAGCCTCTCTACAAGACGCCTTTTATCAAGAGCCTACTTCTAGCCTAGCCTAGCCTTGACTTCCAATGCTTGTTGGGATACGGCACTAAATGTCGATTAGCCAAATAGAGGGCCGAAATCATAGATAAAGACGAAAATGTCGTTGGTCATTCAGCCAAAAATGCCATTTGGTTGAAATCCCATTTGGTTGAAACTGTCATTTGGTCGAACTGAAAATATAGCCGAAAGTTTCATTTGGCCGCCTTGAATATCGTTGGACGAATGGGTCATATTGCCGAGAGTGTCGTTTGGCTGAACAAAAGATATAACTAGAGCCAGGATAAGAAAAACGCAGATGGGAAAAAAAATACGAAAAACGAAAAACGCAGATGGGAAAACTACACAAATGATTTCGCGCACTCAATTAAGAAATACACTTTAAAAGGTCACTAAACGCGTAAATTTCGAATTTCAGATCACTTAAACTCTTTTCTTCCATACATATACAAAATATAAACATCAGCAAAATCTATTTCTTGCGGGAACGAACAAAAACGTGACAGCAAATTCACAAGCAGGCATCCGCGCGCCTGGCTTGCTGCGATCAATGTTTTTTTCGCGTATGGCGTTATATCGAAATTAGTCGTTTACAGAAGTTGAGCTGCTTGACAGATTTCCTGCTCGATTGGCAGCTGTGTTTGACAGTTCGATTGGCGGCACATTACGCATTTCCCATATCCCGGACTCTAGATATAACCAAGATAAACATTCAGGCAACAGGTCGTTTGATAGAATTGGTCGAAAAAATCATTTAATTGATTAGGCTCAGACCAGTTAAAAACAGCATTTCGGACAGCTCAGTTTTTACAACACGATCTAATTTTCATGTCAGTTGGCTTTAAAATCTCTCGTGCATCGATTTGTGCGTCCCCTTCTGGGCACAACCCTTTGGCTTTCTGATAGTATACGCAAGATCCTTCAAGAACGAGACCTGGCTTACACAGACTTGTGGCTAGCATCACACTTGGAGGATCAGAAACAACAGTGATACAAAATGATGAGGAATCGTGCTAATACAAAAAAAACGCACAACGCACAGTGCTTTGAACCGGCTTTTAGACAACAGAGCCACGCCAAGAACTGGTCGGATAAAACATTACGGAGCTGAGTTGATTCCATCCGGATCAGGTGAATAGTACATTTGTTGTGAATTTCACGAATTAAAGAACGCAATGAGGAATAACGTGTGGACATCGCCACTCTCTCCAAGCAGTTTTTTTTCTCAACCTGTTCAAGATTTGGAACTTAGTCACCGCCATCTGTGACATAAACTAAAATGGCATGGGCTTGAAGGGTTACCAATATCCTCCGTTAAGATCATTTATCCACCGGAGGTCCAACGCATAATACATTTGTTCAACTTGATCATTGAAATGTTGACATTTCCGGATGTTTGGAAGCATGCTGGGGCTCTGCCATGAATAAAGAAACCATTTTTGAACTGCATCGTATAGTACTCTAAGCTTTGTTGTAGCTTCCCAAATAACAAATGACAACTTTTTTCGAAGAAAACAGGCTTTTGTCAGATTTCAAGGCCGGATTTTGGCGCGGGTAGAAGTATCAAAAGAATATGTGACAACTTGGGAAGTACCGTCTTTGCACACGAGAACTTCTCGGAATGGTAAATTTGGATCTCGAACATGTGGCAAACTAGTTACAGCGAAACAATCTTCGTGTAAAACCAGTTGAAGGCAAGGCATAGTGCGTCATAAACAGACGTCGTAATCTACATCACCAATAATAAACAAACAAATGACCTGTCGGCCGAATGACTTCTCGGTCGAAATGCTTTTTCGACCGTATGACATGTTCAGCCATAAACTTGTTTGGCCAAAAAACTTTCGTCCAGATGGATTTCGGCCTAATGATTTGTTTGGTCCTGTGACATATTCAGCCAACCTTCAATTTGAGTGATGTTTTCTGCTGAAAACTACGAACAGCGTAGAGTTTTAATTTAAAACGACAAATTCTACAAAAAAAGTTGTTTATGGGGGACCTCAGGAAATTGACCTGACCAATTAAGAAAAAAAAAATTGGGAGCAAAACTTACTAAAAACCCAAAAGTCAACTTCTTCAAAGTGGCGATTTTGAGAATGGATGACTTCTTGCCTGAGACAAACAATGTACTTAAAAGTTACCTTTACTTTGCAACATGAAAATATCAGAGGATATATTTTCAAACGACTTTTTCGTATCAAAGTTGAAAAACTATTTTTTTGCAATTCCTGATCATAATATCTGGTTTACAGTTCGTCTTTGAGTGATAAAACGGCCTACTTTTCCATACCAACGAAATGGATGCTTTAATGAACATTATGCAACTCAAATGGGTTGCATAATATTCATTATAACACTCATTTGGGTGCTATAATGAAAACCCAACACCAGAACAGGCGTTACGTGACTACATTTTGCTAAATTAGCTTGGGTAAGTGCTCAAATAGTGTGTTCTATGCGCCCAGTAATAAATTAAATAGTTTGGCGGTCATGACATCCAAAATTTCCAAAGGCAAGTACATCTATCGCTTCACGGCTCATTGAACTTTGCAATGTGGCACGATAACATGGAATCTGATTCTTCTCTGCAGCAACATAATTTATTGGCAAGAATGATCATGTGGAGAAAATTAAACTACAATTTTGGAACAGATTTATCAAATTAAAGTCCATTTTTCGTCATTGCAAAAAATAGCATGTGCAACTCGTTGCAAAACTCGTTTTTTTCAGCACTCATAGTATTTATCCAACTCGGCAAGCCTCGTTGGTTAAACGTACAACTCGTGCTGAAAAAATCATCTTTTTGCAACTTGTTGCACAAACTACTATTTTATTTGTTCAAATTATCAATAATCGACATCGAGATTTTTTTTATTTATGAGGTGTTCGGCCCTGAGCTGATTCACCTCTGCTCCATCGATCAATGCGCAAAGAAAATAGATTGATCATTGATCATTTAGAGGATCCATTTTTTCATGACTATGACTACTCACAAGCAATGCATTTGCGACTTTTTGGACTATCAAATAACAAAAAGTTTGCATAAGTTGCGTTGAAAAGTAATAACTTATTTAAGTATTGCCTTAAGGGGGGCATATTATATCATCTACTCTACTGTGATAACCATAAATCGAGCAAGATCGGGTAGGGTCGTCTAGTTATTTATAAATAAATGGTTTTATACTCCATTAAATTTATTCATACCTCATGAGGTAAATGTGCTTCGTTCCCCTACGCTGCATCCTCTCTGATTAACAAAAGCTGATGGATTAGAATCACAAAACTCATGCAAAGTGGTGTGAAAAAATGATAACGACCATTGTCTATTACTGATACATGATTCAATAACCCTAACCATATTTTCATTATTTTTTTTAAATTGATTAGGACAAAATTGCCTAACGTCCATTCCCAGCAGTTTATCTTCTGTGGAATATTTAATTGAACGAAATCCGGTTAATGATCGTCTTATTTGTAATTATTTTTTTGTTGTTGTCCGATGCATACATCATCAACGCGACAAAAGATCTTTCCAGCCATAAGGAAGGGTAAGTGAGAATGAGTGTGTGGTGGAGTGGGAGGGAGTAATCACGTCGCGAGGAAAATCGCCACACACCCATCGGACCCGAGAAGAGCGGAATGATGGAACATGTGTAAATTGGAATCTGCGGAGAAACCAGAATAAGGCGAAAAGCTCAACAGCAACCTCGGCAGCAGCAGTAGCAAAAAAAAACTTAAATACGCGGTGGTGGTGGTCGTCGCGCAAAAACTTGTTGTTTGTATTTAGAGTGCATTAAATGTTGCGCTTGTCCTTCTCATCCCGCAGCCAAACGCAGAAGCCAAACCAGTACTTCAGTTCCAAGGAAGCGCAGGTATTCTCGACACAGACAGCCAAAGGAAAAGGTGCTACTGTTCTTGGTGGTAAATCTTCGCGTTTGATGACGATGATCGTGGCTCTGGGTATTGATGCTCTCCGGTGTGGAGCGGTGCAGCGTGGCGGCGGCGGCTCGCTGACAGTGATGGAGACGGCATCGTTTCGCGAGACGGAAGCAACGATAAGCTTTCGGAGGTTGCGTTTCTGGGCTGCTAAAGGACAGAAAAATTGAGCAGTTGGTGAAAAATTTCACCCGGCTGGGTCATAAATCTTGGAGATGGTTTTGGTGATTTTTGAAGCGATATGTTTAACCGAGCCAGACCTTAAACGGTTGCAAATATTTTATTTGGAAAATAGCTCTTGTTTTTTCTTGATTGTTTTTTTTCACTACATTTACCTTGGAGATAGCACAAAATGTTTAAAATTAGATGTTTTAATGCCAAGCTCTTGGAATCATGAAACAATGGTCAGGGGTAGCAAATTTATTATCAAATGGTTGTGGAAGACATCAAAAATGAGAAAGCTATTTTTTACTAAATTGCTAGTCAAAAATACAACCCTTACGTAACTTTAGTTGTTTTGCACAATGATATTATTGCCACAATTCAAGCACATTATTTTATTGGTGCAATCAGCTATTGTTGAGAATCATTTATGAATTATTTTAAGCATCTTAGTGCCTCTACTAACAGTTAAAACATAGGTATATATTATATAATGCATACGTCATCGACGTTAAAGTTTGAATAGCTTTGTGCTGACATAATTAAATGTTTTGTACAATTCCAATTACGATGAATTCTAGAGTTGCTTTTCATAGATTTTGAACCGGAATCAGTTGTAAGCCGACGCAATCAAAGATACAGAGGAAGCAACACAGCTGGATACGATAATGCATTATTTACCCACAATGCGCCTTATCATCGAGCTTAGTAGACTCTCTATCACCACTTCCACTCGAGGGCTATCACCCAACCTTGTCCCTGCGGGTTAGTACGACAAAAAAATTGCATTGCGTAGCTAAACGAGGGAGTGCTCCGAAAGCGATGCAACCAGGAAAAATGAAATTAATTCATCTATCGGTGGCGATGCCTTCCTCATGCATGTTGAGGGTATTAAAAAGAAGTATCTGTCCATAATTTGGCGATAAAATGGTCGATTGTTCCAATCCTCAATGAGTGTCAAACTGAGTCGACTTTCAAGTGATCCTACAGCCTTTCCTCAAACTTATAGCACAATAAAGGCAAAAAAGCGATAACAACACTGAAACAATAGCAATCCACAGTACAAGCCATCGCAAGAGGGGAGCATTCCACAAACGCAAGGAAGAAGCAAAAACATTATCAAATTGACATGTAGTTCCGGTGGTGCCAGCAATTCCACTCTTGTTACTTCAGCTTTCTCACTCTCCCGCAAGTGTGAGGTCTCTCAACCGGGAGTATCTTACGAGCGATTTTTGAAAACAGTTGAACCACGTTGCGCCGCAGCCCGTTCCGCGCCCATTCTGTGGGGGAGTAATGGCAGCAAAAACAAAAGGAAACTCCTTGCCTTTTGCTTCGTCGTCGTCGTCGTCGTTCCCAAGCGATTGTGTGTGAAGTAGGGAGTCAACGCTGACGGTCGTCGTCGGTGGTGCTGGAAGACACACAAAAACTGTGAATGCACTCGAACGACGATGGACAGTTCCAGAGTCAGTTAGGAGGGCAAACTGACACCGACGACTCGTGCCATCGTGCATGGCACGTCGCCGTACCCACCGCACCGTGGAACCGATGGGAAAAATGGTAAGCGGATGAGGGAAACCCTCGGCAAACGACAACGACGACAGAAGGCAGACCAAAATGCAGCTTGTACACGGGCAAAAGACGGTTTGATGATAATAAATGTCAAGTTTATTTGCCATTTGTTAGCCTGGTAGTACTCAATTACCCCACTCGGATTGGCTGAGCTGTGGGCACGCAGGGGCCTCTTTGACTGATGGGATCAGCCGAAACCGAGAGGTGCCAGTGGATTAACAATGTTTCGTCGGGGAACAGTTTTATTGGTTACAAATTGCAACTGATGATGGATGGGGACATGGAATTTGTGGCTTAAGTTGGAAATTTTACAAAGGTTTTGTGATTAATTATTTATGACCTGGTTTCATCTACACTCAACTAGTGGGTGATAGAACTTAACCGTTTAGAAAATTTTGACATTTAATCATCCACTTCTTCTATATCAAAAGCAATACAGCCCCACTTCGAAAAAAAATCATTTTCAGATACTTCAATTATGTTTAGCAGCTTCTAGGAATGGATCACAAACAACAATAATGATAAACTTAACACTCACTTTTGATGAGATCCCGCCAAAAAAAATGCCAATAGCTTGGCTGTGTGAATCTTGGCATCTGAGAATTGCTAAGAGTCGATGAAAACATTGTTGTTTGGAGTTTTCATTGTATAAAAGTGAGTTTTCCCACTTTCCAATACTTACCCTTTCTCAAATTAGACATACTTATTGATAATGTTTATTTTGAATTATTTTCCCATCTGGGTCCAGCTACGTATCGAATGCTGGGGAACGCGTAGGTCACCTGACAGTCAAAGAATCTACGTTTTGGACACAGGCAATACTACCAATATAAAGTCGAGTCAAGTACGAGACACTGAAGACGGCCTTACTGTTGAGGTCGAAGTACGTATCTGTTAAAGGTACAATAAAGTAGTGGGATTAAATGGAATAGTACTAACTCGTCTTATGCCAAGTATAATATAAATTAGTTCGCTTTCCATTTTGTATCAGTGTCAGGCTACAACAAATAGCAAAATATCCTATTCTATTTGAAACATCAATCCCCACTTTATTAGTTCCTTCCTATTGAACGTATCTTGTTTTTAGTATCGCAAATTGTAAATGTGCCGATACTAATACCGATACACTGAAGACAACTTTTTCGTGCAGACAGATTTATGCCACGTTAATAATTTTAGTGCCAGTGTAAATTTTTATTTCAAATGATGCAGAAATATACAAAATTGATCAGTTTGTAAAACTTAATTGCAACAAAACACTTATGTTTATGACGCTTTTCCGGTTATGTATTGGGTCTGGGCTTGGTTCTCACTTATGGGAGCAAAGGACCAGAGGAATCGATTATAATTAATTCTAAATACAAATAACACGGAAAGGATGAAGTGCAAAAACTGTTCCTGCTTCTCCCTTCAGCCAAATTAAAACCCCGACTTTAAGAGTTTCGAAGTGTTGGGTAATGTAAATTTCGATTATAGAACTTCAGATTCAGATTCAGAAACAGAACAAAAGTCAGAGTCAAAGTCCAAGTTCGAGTCATCGTCATAGTCAAAGTCCGAGTTCGAGTCATTGTCATAGTCAGAATCAGAAATGAAATTTGAATCAGATTTAGAAATACAATCAGATTCAGAATTACAATCAGAATTAATATCGGTATTAGAGTTATAAACGAAAATAGAATCGAATTCAGAATTAGAATTAGAATCAGAATCGGAATTATAGTCAAAATCAGAATAAAAATCAGAATCCAAATACGAATCCGAATTAGAATTAGTATCTTATTCAGAATCAGAAACAGAATCAGGATCAGAATCATGATTAAAATTACAATCAAAATCAAAATCACAATCAGAATCAGAATCAGTATCAGAATCAGTATCAGAATCAGTATCAGAATCAGTATCAGAATCAGTATCAGAATCAGTATCAGAATCAGTATCAGAATCAGTATCAGAATCAGTATCAGAATCAGTATCAGAATCAGTATCAGAATCAGTATCAGAATCAGTATCAGAATCAGTATCAGAATCAGTATCAGAATCAGTATCAGAATCAGTATCAGAATCAGTATCAGAATCAGTATCAGAATCAGTATCAGAATCAGTATCAGAATCAGTATCAGAATCAGTATCAGAATCAGTATCAGAATCAGTATCAGAATCAGTATCAGAATCAGTATCAGAATCAGTATCAGAATCAGTATCAGAATCAGTATCAGAATCAGTATCAGAATCAGTATCAGAATCAGTATCAGAATCAGTATCAGAATCAGTATCAGAATCAGTATCAGAATCAGTATCAGAATCAGTATCAGAATCAGTATCAGAATCAGTATCAGAATCAGTATCAGAATCAGTATCAGAATCAGTATCAGAATCAGTATCAGAATCAGTATCAGAATCAGTATCAGAATCAGTATCAGAATCAGTATCAGAATCAGTATCAGAATCAGTATCAGAACCAGTATCAGAATCAGTATCAGAATCAGTACCAGAATCAGTATCAGAATCAGTAACAGAATCAGTAACAGAATCAGTATCAGAATCAGTATCAGAATCAGCATCAGAATCAGTATCAGAATCAGTATCAGAATCAGTATCAGAATCAGTATCAGAATCAGTATCAGAATCAGTATCAGAATCAGTATCAGAATCAGTATCAGAATCAGTATCAGAATCAGTATCAGAATCAGTATCAGAATCAGTATCAGAATCAGTATCAGAATCAGTATCAGAATCAGTATCAGAATCAGTATCAGAATCAGTATCAGAATCAGTATCAGAATCAGTATCAGAATCAGTATCAGAATCAGTATCAGAATCAGTATCAGAATCAGTATCAGAATCAGTATCAGAATCAGTATCAGAATCAGTATCAGAATCAGTATCAGAATCAGTATCAGAATCAGTATCAGAATCAGTATCAGAATCAGTATCAGAATCAGTATCAGAATCAGTATCAGAATCAGTATCAGAATCAGTATCAGAATCAGTATCAGAATCAGTATCAGAATCAGTATCAGAATCAGTATCAGAATCAGTATCAGAATCAGTATCAGAATCAGTATCAGAATCAGTATCAGAATCAGTATCAGAATCAGTATCAGAATCAGTATCAGAATCAGTATCAGAATCAGTATCAGAATCAGTATCAGAATCAGTATCAGAATCAGTATCAGAATCAGTATCAGAATCAGTATCAGAATCAGTATCAGAATCAGTATCAGAATCAGTATCAGAATCAGTATCAGAATCAGTATCAGAATCAGTATCAGAATCAGTATCAGAATAAGTATCAGAATCAGTATCAGAATCAGTATCAGAATCAGTATCAGAATCAGTGTCAGAATCAGTATCAGAATCAGTATCCGAATCAGTATTAGAATCAGTATCAGAATCAGAATCAAAATAAGCATCAGAATCAGTATCAGTATCAGAATCAGAATCAAAATAAGTATCAGAATCAGTATCATAATAAGTATCAGAATCAGCGTCAGAATCAGTATCAGAATCAGAATCAGAACCAGAGTCAGTTTCACAATCGATATCACAATCAGTATTAGAACCAGTATCAGAATCAGTATCATAATCAGAATGAGAATCAAAATCAGAATCAGAATCAAAATCAGAATCAGAATTAGAAAAAGAATCAGAATTAGAATCTGCATCAGAATCAAAATCAGAATAAGAATGACAGAATATGCGAATATCAGAATATCAGAATATCAGAATATCAGAATATCAGAATATCAGAATATCAGAATATCAGAATATCAGAATATCAGAATATCAGAATATCAGAATCAGTATCAGAATAAGTATCAGAATCAGCGTCAGAATCAGAATCAGTACCAGAGTCAGTTTCACAATCGATATCACAATCAGTATTAGAACCAGTATCAGAATCAGTATCATAATCAGAATGAGAATCAAAATCAGAATCAGAATCTGCATCAGAATCAGAATTAGAAAAAGAATCAGAATTAGAATCTGCATCAGAATCAAAATCAGAATAAGAATGACAGAATATGCGAATATCAGAATATCAGAATATCAGAATATCAGAATATCAGAATATCAGAATATCAGAATATCAGAATATCAGAATATCAGAATATCAGAATATCAGAATATCAGAATATCAGAATATTAGAATATCAGAATCAGTATCAGAATCAGTATCAGAATCAGTATCAGAATCAGTATCAGAATCAATATCAGAATCAGTATCAGAATCAGTATCAGAATCAGTATCAGAATCAGTATCAGAATCAGTATCAGAATCAGTATTGGAAGCAGTATCAGAAGAACCAGCATCAGAACCAGTATCAGAATCAGTATCAGAATCAGTATCAGAATCAGTATAAGAATCAGTATCAGAATCAGAATCAAAATAAGCATCAGAATCAGTATCAGTATCAGAATCAGAATCAAAATAAGTATCAGAATCAGAATCAAAATAAGTATCAGAATCAGTATCAGAATCAGTAACAGAATCAGAATCAGTACCAAAGTCAGTTTTACAATCGGTATCACAATCAGTATTAGAACCAGTATCAGAATCAGTATCATAATCAGAATCAGAATCAAAAACAGAATCAGAATCAGAATCAAAATCAGAATCAGAATCAGAATTAGAAAAAGAATCAGAATCAGAATTAGAATCAGCATCAGAATCAAAATCAGAATCAGAATATCAGAATATCAGAATATCAGAATATCAGAATATCAGAATATCAGAATATCAGAATATCAGAATATCAGAATATCAGAATCAGTATCAGAATAAGTATCAGAATCAGCGTCAGAATCAGAATCAGTACCAGAGTCAGTTTCACAATCGATATCACAATCAGTATTAGAACCAGTATCAGAATCAGTATCATAATCAGAATGAGAATCAAAATCAGAATCAGAATCTGCATCAGAATCAGAATTAGAAAAAGAATCAGAATTAGAATCTGCATCAGAATCAAAATCAGAATAAGAATGACAGAATATGCGAATATCAGAATATCAGAATATCAGAATATCAGAATATCAGAATATCAGAATATCAGAATATCAGAATATCAGAATATCAGAATATCAGAATATCAGAATATCAGAATATCAGAATATCAGAATATCAGAATATCAGAATATCAGAATATCAGAATATCAGAATATCAGAATATCAGAATATCAGAATATCAGAATATCAGAATATCAGAATATCAGAATATCAGAATATCAGAATATCAGAATATCAGAATATCAGAATATCAGAATATCAGAATATCAGAATATCAGAATATCAGAATATCAGAATATCAGAATATCAGAATATCAGAATATCAGAATATCAGAATATCAGAATATCAGAATATCAGAATCAAAGTCAGAATCAGAATCAGAATTTAAAACATCATCAAAATCATAGCCAGAATTACAGCAAAAACTAGAATTAGAATCAGGAAAAAAAAATTGGAATCAGAATCGAAACCAGAATCACAACAAGATCCAGAACAACAATCAGAATCAGCTACAAAATCATTATCGAAACCAGAATAAGGTTCGAAAACGGTTTAATAATGATGAATTAAAATTAGTAATGGATTTGAAATCAGAAACAGAATTGGAGTCAGAAACGGGAAGAATTTCCCGAAGTAATTCCGTAAAATTTCCCGAGTAAATTCCGAGCTTTATAATCGAAATTCACGTTAATCAACACTTCAAAACTTTAAATAAATAAGTTTGGCAGAAAGTAAATGCGGGTATAGTTTCTGGACATCAACCATTACATGATCTTCGTTCACGGAAAGCTTTGAGTGCTTTATCAAAACGGTCTTACACAATCACCATGGCTTGGGTCCCTTCTCATTGCTCGATTCCGGGAAATGCGAAAGTGGACTCATTGGCTAAGGTGGGCGCTTTGGAAGATGATATTTACGATCGACAAATCACCTTCGATGAATTTTTCACATTAGCTCGTCAGGAAACCTTGAACAGCTGACAACAGAAATGAAATGGGGAGTTGGGTAGATGGCTGTATTCAATTCGTCCGCAGGTATCGAAGAGTCCATGTTTCAAAAAAATGAATATGGGACGAGACTTCATTCGAACCATGTGTCGTCTAATGTCCAATCACAACACTTTGAATGCACATCTTTTCAGAGTGGGGCTCTCAGAAGGCAATCTTTGTGTTTGCGGCGCAGATTATCAGGACATTGATCATGTCGTGTGGGCCTGCGAGAACATTGCGCTAAATGGACATCTCCGGGTCCGAGGAAAACAAAGAAAACCTATTAGGGACCCGAGTAACACAATTCAGACTGATTTGGTTACTCCAACTCATATATGACTTGATTCAGTCGTACATAAGTTGTAGTAACTCATCTATGACAAGTGTGTTGCTTGGGGAAGTGTTGCCGTGTCTTGACCTCGAATACATGTCCTTTGTCCACCAATTCTTGAAAATGGCAGATTTTAGGCTGTGACCATTGCCTTCTTGTCGTACCCCATCACGAATGTCTTCTTCTTGTTGCTCATCAATGTCTGTCGTTATTCCCTCTCGTATGTCTTTCTCTTGTTGTCTCCCAAGAAAATATTTGTTTGTTCCGTTACAGATCGAATCGTTACAGAAATATCGTTAAGCATCTAAATCATGTAACCATTAGAATCGTAATTAGTCAAGTACCGTAAATCCTTTTCCTTTCCCTTTGTTTTATTGTATGCCTTATCCTCGACCAAATCGCGAGTTTATCGGTTCCCCAAAACTAACATTATCAAGATTAAAATTGTACTAGAAACATGATTTCGGCTCCGTAGCGCTTTACGGAAAATGAGCCTCTCAAATAAACAAAAGATTAAAAAAAGATCTTCGTTTTTCAAGACAATCAAGGCTTTCTCGGGCCTTTTGCTCCTATAAGTGACTACCAGGCTCGAGCCCAATACATGATAAGAAAAGCTTTATTAACCCTCTTAAGTGATTCAATTAAGCTTAAAATTTATTTTCAAAGTTATACACATTTATAAAACAATATTGAAAAATGATTAATGTTTGGCTCCTCCGTGCTTTTATTCGTATACCTTTAAAAGGGGAAGGGCCGTTTTGCCAAATGCCGAATGCCATCTTGCCATAGGCCACTAGGCCAAAAGTTGTTTGGCCAAATATACCATTTAGCCGAACAGACCATTAGGCCGAACGACATTTGGCTGAATGCATCATTTGACCGAATAGGACATTAAGCCGAAAAGGACATTTGACAGAATAGATCATTTGGCAGAACAGATTATTTGATCGATGACTTTCGGCCAAATGGGTTTCGGCCAAATGACCCTTCTCCCTAGGGTGGTCGGTTTTGACCACTTTTAGTGAAAACCGGTATTTCGGTATTGACGATGTTGATACCGGTAATACCGGTATAATACCGGTATTGAAGTATTTTCTGAGGATTTTATTTTAAGTTCTGAAAAAGCATATCATTTCCAATCGAGAAATCATTATGTACTGTTGTGTAATATTAAGATTTAATGACAGTTTTTATATTTTGCGCCCAAAATCTGGCGAAAAATGGAATAAAACCTAAACTATCAATTGGGTATAGTTTATTTTGTTGTTTCATTAAAGTTTTCCTGTTTTTTTTTATTAAATCATGACTATCGCAAGCATTCAGTGTTGTGTCGTTGGAATTCAATTGTTCAATTTTTCCAGAACTTTTTTCGGAAACTAAATATCAAATCATGAGGTATGACAAACTTGAAGCACTTAAAGCTGCCTACAACTTTGTCTAACAAAACAATGATGTAAATATGTAATCTAATGCGTGGGAGTCAACATTACATAATGTCAAATGACGCGTGTCATTTTGAACAGATTTTACACTCTAGCCTGAGATGCTATATTTAGAGCAATGTACCTTTGAACAAAAATACAGAACTACTCCAGCGTTATGAGTACATCAATAATCATAAAGTGGATTTGGCTTCTAAAAAAAAGTTTTGAACAAATTAGTCATGTAGATGACGTTTTCAACACTGAAACCATTATTTATGATTCCAAATTCTGGGAGCGTTATCCATCGGCACTCATTTGTCTATAACATATAGGTACATCTTGTTACGCTTGGGTTTATTATTATTATCTTTATTTAAGAGGTTTTCAGCCCGAGGCTGGCTCTCCTCTGACGCTTGGGTTTTTCTGTAACTGAGAAGCAAGCATGTTCAAAAAGTAGTGCGTCGGATTTCCACACAGGGCCCGTCATTCTTTAATTCCATCTACCGAATCGTAGGCATTTAATGCGTTATCTAAAACTGTTCTAAAATAAAGATTTTTTTTTCATTTTGGAAAAGGAATTTCTTTCCTGCATTTCTTGGATGTCTCAAATATAAATGCATAAGCGAAAAATAGAAACAAATTTGGAAATTAATATTGTTATCCAGATTTACCTAAAGAGAAAAGAAACTAGTGCATCTTAGTATTGTGTTCGATTTACATCTCATGCAGAACTGAATTTTTCTAGTGAGTCGATTCACCAAAAGCAAAAACTAATTATTCTTCAACATGGTTTGATAAATTTAAACAATTGTTTCTCCCTAAGAATAGAATAAATAATTTGTGGGATTTTTTATTTTCTTTTCTTTTACTGCTGTAAGTGGTCTGAAAAGTAAGAGCACACTAATTACACCATGCGGTTCTAGCCACCCATATAAAAAAGTATTTTATCTACTAAATTTTGATGAAAATTGGAATACCGAAAATACCGGTTTCTAGACCTTGACAAAACCGGTATTTCGGTATCCAAAAATGGGCCTGTAATACCGGTTTTACCGGTTTCGGTACTACCGGTAAACCACCCTACTTCTCCCTTTGAAGAGTGAAATATTTGAGGTTCAGCATTCTTCCATAACTAAGCTTTTTGAATAAGACATTATAGTGATGAGTGATACAATCTTAGGTATTTTTATATAAAAATATCCCCTTAAAATTTCAAAATTTCAAGACTTTAACCACAGACAAACAGACATAACACATTGAACATTCACTCATGAAATTCATCGTCGTGAGCACCCTAACTACTTCTGTTGTTTTCACTAAGTTGGGCAAACCACGAACCAGATGGCGGTAGTAAGGAAACGTCAAAATCGTGCAAATCCGATGCTGGCGCCACGAGTGATCGATTGGCCAACTAATGATATTTTAAATTGACCATTAAATCCGTGAACGATGAGGATTTCACAAGTGTTATGTCTGTTTGTCTGTTGCTTTAACATTAATAAAGATTTTTAACTACTAATATGTTTTAAAAATCAAAAATATATATAGATACAAGAAATTATTTTATTGAATAAAAAACTAGAAAAACAAAATTATAGGAATACAAATTTTCAATTGATGAAATTGCGAATTAAAAACTGTAATTGCCCAAATCGTGTTCAGATCGATTTTCCGAAGAATTTACGGAGAAATTCCGAAGAATAAACCGGGGTTAAACCTCATGGAAATCATCTCAATTTTATTCGGGAAATTCTTCTGTTTTTTTTGGGAAATTCTCCAAAATTTCCTCAGGAAGTTCTTCGGGATTTCCTTGGGATGTTTTTTTGATAATTCCGTCGGGTAATTCTTCACAATTTTCTTAAAACACTTCGATGTCTCTTCGGAAGATTCTTTGCAGTTTCCTCGGAAATTTACAGTCAATTGCCTAAGAAAGTTCGCCGGAATTTTTCCGGAAATTGGAATTTTATTTTGGAGTCTTACGGTAAACTGCAAAGACCAGGATCCTGATTTTTTGCGTCCCATATTTCAAACTTTTTTCATTGATTTATTTAATTCTATGCGATTCAATCTATCGTAATAATACAATAGGTCGGTTTTTAAATCGAAATTAGAAATGTAATACCTTTGAAGTTGGTTTCTAATTCCAAAATCGAAATTAATTCTCGCGGTAATCTATATTAATTCAACTCTATAAACAACATACTTGCCTCCACCCGTCGCAATTTGTAGGTCATAAACATAATTTTCCCATAAAACGGTTCGCCTGTTAGGAAATCACCCAACAAACGAAAACATACATATCGCCCCTCAAGGATCAGCAACACAAGTTTTGTGATACAGCAGAAAAAAAAGAAATGTCCATTCTCCAACTGTTTTCACCACTGCTGCTGCTGCTGCTGTATTGTTCCTTCCATTCTCGATTCACCCGGCGCTCGTAACCCTCCCCGAACGCATCGCACAAGAAACGATTGACGGGGCCATAAGGAATTTCATCCAGGCAAGCGAGGTCGACGGCGGTGCAACAGGTTGCACCGAAAAACCATCAGTTTCACGTCCATGTGCCGGCCCCGATGCTCAATTTCTCCGGTTGTTGATTTCGCTCCATTGCATTGTGCGTCGCACGTCGGGCCATCACCATCATCATCATCAGCTCTCCCCAGGATAGGATGATGATGGCGCGGCGGAAGGCAGCAGCACTCAATAAATAACTCCAATTTTGCCCTTTTGGCCGCTTGCTCTTCTTCGTTGGCCCGAATATCATTGTTGTTGAACAGGTTTGTTTAATGTTTATTACTTTTGTAATTATTAGAACAGCACATTAGAGGTAATTTCTTACTTTGCATACTTTTTCATTTGGGGAGAATGGTCTAATGTACACCGTGAATTTTATTTAAAAATATTTTCCTAAAAAGAATTTTCAACATGCAGGTTTTCGAATTTGAAACATTATGTGGAATATTGGATTTTTGTAAAATTATATTGATATTACTGTGCATTTGTGTTGAATCTAGAAGCATGTAAGCAATAAATACGTGTCCCACGCACATTTTCCCTTCTATACATTCGAATCATTCTCCCCGTAGCTCACCTTAATGGGGTGAAACATTCACTCGAGTGTCAAAGGAATTCCTTCACTAGCTTGGCATATGTTCCAAACATGATCGAAAAATGAATTAACGTTATCCTACAATCTTCCTATCCTTCCAGAGCGGCATTGCTACTTGATTGCTGCTCATCCGACAACCCTCGTTCGGTTGCGTTGGGACGGTTGCGACATGTGTGTGGCACAATTTGACGTGTCACCAACGATGTCGAGGGAAAAAAATGGAACACGTATTCAAATGATTGTTATCCCCGAGGCAGCCACCATCACAAGTCACTCATCCGTATCGAGTCACACCACAGAGTCGTTAATTGCGCCAGTTAAACGAAAGCTATAATTTTACCGATCCGAAAACTGAAATTCTCGACTGTCATATGTCCGTGTGTGTATTCCCGCGCCTTCGCCGAACCTACGGACATTGCCAAGCGTTGACTAATCTTAATCTTCCCCGTCGACAGTGCGCGAAACCCCAATTGAGGCTAGAGATCAAGGCGCCACCCGTATATCTATGGGAGCTGGTATCGTCCAAGTCCAAGTCACGGCACAGCCTCCTCGCGCCTGCCGGACGGGTGCGATCAATTATGTGGGGAATTTTATTCGTGATGCTACTTAACATCGATTGACCTGCGCGCGGCAAAACGGCTCTACGGACGTTCGCTGGTTGGATGAGTCTTCTAAAGCGTGCGGGCGCTATAAAGATGAGCGAGATTATTTAAATTTATCAACCGTTGAGTATGACGGAATTTCAAATTCGTTTGACAGATGACGGTGTCAATTGTCATTTCTATTGCCGATATCGGCTCTTTACATTCCTCTAACTACGAAATCTATTTCACTAGGTCAATGTTACAGATCGTCTGATCGACTAGCGAGGGAATCGTGGACGCATAAACAATCTACTCAAGTCCGTCGTCAGGAATCAGATTCCTATCCCCATCGCGCGCGGGGTGGAATTAATTGTCTCGGCCAAGTGATGATCAAACAATCGCAGTTACCAATACAGCAACAACACCCGCTGAACCGGCAGGGAATCGTCAGCTGGGCAGTTAACTCAATTGAAACTGATTTCGTTAGATATTGCAACTCTCCGTAACGGATACCGCGTTGCGCCCAACAGCAGAGGCACTGATGTGTTTGTGTGCAATCAGAAGCTCTTTGAATGGAGCGAATTCGAACGACTTCTCGGTTTATAAATATGTTGTGATCATGATCTTTAAATTAATCTTAATTGTTATAAATCTCTTTCCATGTCTCCAGCGAGAACAAGTGTACATGAGATGAACGGTAATGGAGATTGTATTTTAATATTGTTTTATGAAGTTATATTTTCTTCAAAAAACATTTTTTTGGTCGAGTGTGAAAAAGATCTACATAAGCAACAATCCTTATCGTTTTTTCAGGCTGAAGTCAACGATAAAGCCTAATATGCGCAACCCATCCTTCCAAATGCGCCACAAAAAAATAACAAAAATAACAGTTAATTGCATATTATTCGGCAACTCGGCCGTACGAAAACCATTTTTTTGTTAAATATCTTGGCTGTGCATATGCATATAAAGCTGTTGAATGGACAAATTGATATGAATTTTGCGAAGAATCCACGTGTCTTGAGGATTGAATTTCAACCTCTCTATTTCTAGATAGGCGTGATACCTACACAACCAAGACCTTAAAGCACGTTTGTGGAAAAAGCCATCAGAATCCAGTTCTTCACATGGTTAGCTCTCTTTTGCAAATTGAATATCTTTCGGATGCTTGATTTGTTCCAATCTTACGTGCTTTACTATTGTATACCACAGCTGTACTAATCAGCATGCTCGCATGACGGAATGCGATCACTTGTTGCATTTGATTGAGGATTGCCCAACGTGCGGTTACGTTAAGGCAATCAAACTCATCAAATGCTTTAGCCAAGCAAGCCTTTGGCACAGCAGAGTGCGATTGAATTCGCATTCTATACCGTCCTGCCCAGACAGTTCCTGGGGGCATGGAGTGCGATCCTCTCGTTTAATAAACAATGTGCACTGCTTGGCTGTGGGTATACAATAGTAAAGCTACATGTGGAGATTGGACAAATCAAGATCCGAAAGATATTCAATTTGGTAAAAAGAGAGCTAACCGCGGTGGAGGTTGGTACTCGGATTCTGATGGCTTTTCCGCAAACGTGACCTTTAAGTGGTCTGTTGTGTAGGGGTTATCACGCCTATCTAGAGAGTAGGAGGTTGAGGGTTCGAGTCCCTCCAAGACACGTGGATTCTTTTTCGCAAATTTCATATCAATTTGTCCATTTCGAAACATATGCTGTGCATATGCACAGCCAAGATATTTAACAAAAAAATAACAGATTGAAAACTTACTGAACCATTGTTTTGGATTGGATTTGGATTGGATTTGGATTGGATTTGGATTGGATTTGGATTGGATTTGGATTGGATTTGGATTGGATTTAGATTGATTTTGGATTGGATTTGATTGTATTTGAATTGGATTTGGATTGGATTTGGATTGGATTTGGATTGGATTTGGATTGGATTTGCATTGGATTTGGATTGGATTTGGATTGGATTGGGATTGGATTTGGATTGGATTGGATTTGGAATGGATTTGGATTGGATTTGGATTGGATTGCACACTTAGTTTTTATTTGTGCAGCTCGGCAAAAATCCGCACAGCCGTGCGCCAGCAAAATAAAAAACTGATGTTTCAGCAGAAATGGCGTTTGTTAGCTGATTTTCGGCAAAATATTTGCTGATTTTCAGCAATTTTGACAGAAATCTCGGCAAAAAACATGATTGCTGGGGCACGGCTGTGCGAATCTCGGTAAAAGTTGACCATTTTGCTGAGATCTCGGTAAAAAAATTAAGTGTGTGGATTTGGATGAGAAGTGAGAAATAAGGAGTGAGGAATGAGATGTCTCACTCCTCCTTTCCCTATTCTCATTTGTCACTTCATACTTCACACGATGAGAAGTGGGAATTGGTGGAAAAACAGTGAGAAATGAAAACGTCACTTTCGGCCGAATGAAATGTTCGGTCAAATGACATTTTCATACGAAGGGCTTTTTCAGCCAAACGGCCATCGCGGTCAATCGGGATTTTTGAGGAAATAATCATTTCGGCCAAGTGGCCCTTTCAGCAAAATAATCATTTCGATCAAACGGTAATTCAGCAAAACGACATTTTCGGCTAAATGACCTGCTTGGCCATATTTCCCGTTCGATCTTATGACATTTTCGGCTAAATGATCTTCTAGCCCAACAACGATTACCGACAAATAGCATTTTCGGTAAAATGACCTATTCGGCCAAACGACTATTTCAATCAAATAGCCATCACGATATTGTCGGCGTTATGTCAAATTCGGTCAAATGGCCATTGCCCGACTTGGTTTCGACCTAATGGTTCGTTGGGACAAATGGAATATTTGACAGTTTGGTAACAGGCGCCGGTGTGACCTAGTAAATGATATCACTAGTACTTGTTCTATGCAAACATTTGTTGGTACAAGAAGTTGGTACAGTAACAACAACGGGCAGTCAATCAAACTCAAACTCAAATGACAAAAGTTCGCTGGCCGTGTGCCCATTTCAATCGAATGACATTTTGGACCCAATGACTTTCGGTCGTTGGTTTTCAGCCTAATGATTTGTACGGCCAAATGGCATATTCTGCTGAATAAGTTCCCACCCGAAATTGAGTGTTAATTAAATCTCTAATGTTGCCGAAAGTCTTCACGTATCACATTATTCAATAAACTCCTTATATTTTATTTCTGACTTTTTTCACTCCTCAAAAATATGTTCCAAATATTTAATAAACAAAGTACGGACTTCTAAACTAATCAACCGATACTAAAATTTCTCAAAAAAGTCCACTTTTGCATACTGTTTTATCTTCCCTTGGTTTTTATCAGGAGAATATATTTTTCATTTTCTTTTAATGAGCGTATACGTTACTTTTACTAAACTAAAAATATAAGCTTCTTAGAATAGAACATTAAAATTTTGCATTAAATAATGAATGTGAATAGCAAGCTTGCGTTTTAACTAATACCTGATACCATTCTTTCCCCTCCATTTCCAACAGCAACAAGCCCTAGCACTGACACGTCCTAAATCACCGAAGAAGGAATCCTCCGTGCCGGTATCCCCATCAAACGGCCGAGAGCTGGAAATGTCCAGCCCAAAAGTGCACCTATCGTCATCCTCGTCGTCAAACATTTCGGATCATCCGAACGCAGCCGCCGCTCTCATCGCCAGCGATAATCTGAACTTGTCGTCTATTTCGGCCACCAACGGTGGATCCACCTCGAACAGGAGCAGCACCCCACAGCAGCAGCCACAGCAACAACAGCTGCCCCACCCGCAGCACCACCAGCAGCAACAACACCACCACCATCACCAGCACCACCCGGCGATCAGTGTTTCCCAATCGCTGATGGGATCGAACGCCACCCGCTCGCTGACGCCGCGAATCAGCGTCAGCACTTCCCTTGCGGAGAATGGCTCCGCCGGGGCGGTTTCCAGCCACAATAACAGCAATAGTAACATCCCGAACAGCGCCACCCTCAGCAGTAGTGCCGTGTCGTCCGGAATCCAACCGCCACCGAATCCTAGCAACGGAGCCACTGCGGACCGAGGGATGATTCCGCAGTCGCCGGTGGCAGCCGTTGCAGCCGCAGCCGCCGCCATGCAAGATCGGAAGGATTTCGATTTCAGCAAAGTAAACGGTAAGTGCAGGACATAGGAAATCAATTAAATTTATTACTCTTTCAGCGTGCTTCCTGCCGGAATCTGCAGGATAGGGTGACGAGAGTGCAGGTACAAAAAATGTCACTCGTAACCTGAGGGGCAAATTTAATTTGATAACGAACGAAAGCCGCAAAATTATCCTGGCTATGGCTTTGCTTCGCTGACCAAGCGGGCGAGTTATTGAGTGGACTCGCTCGAGGGGTTTTCTGTGGGTTGTTTTTATTTTCATCATTTTTCAGACCTGTGAGAGATCATTCCGAGGGATCGGGGAAGCGATTTGAAGGAGGGTGACGATACATTTGGTTTAATTTCGCTAATTGCAGAATGATGAATTTAGATGGACACTGCACTTGACCGTGATGTTTGGAACTATTATTTTAATAACTTGCTGTAATGTGGAATTGAGGTGTATCAATGAACCTGATGTCAAACGGTGGTGCTTTGTGACCAAGTAAGTCCATTTATGTGGTTTAATAGATTTCAAACTGCCATGAGCTACCAACAATGTTATTTACTTCAAAACATCGCAACATTGTTATTCTCAACGGCCCATATAACAACACACTATTCCACGAAACGCATATCGAAGCGCAGGCGCTCGGGCTCGGATATGCCCAGGGATTAAGGCGATTAGATAAACTATTACAACTGGCCGATCCCTGGACAAACAATGCCCGTGATGTGATGGCAGTTCCCGCACCTCCCGTAAGTGGAATGAACCATTTTTGGTACTTTTACGACCGTGACGAACCGGTAATACGATATGTCCTTGCTCTCGCATACCGGTGAGGATTTATGGCGGGATTGGATGGTATAGAAAACGAAAGTAAACGACAAAAGTGTACCCACGCCGGGTTTAGGAGGCTCCCCTGCCGACGACAACCAGCGTTAACCACGTTGTTGCTATACCCAAAACAAACATTGCTTCTCACACCTTTTCGCCGTCAGCTCGAAGCTTTGGGTACAGGTGCTACCCTGATCGGGGAGGGAGGACCGATTTCCATCAATTGGAAACGATAGCCGCTTTAGCATTAGCTGCCGTCGTCGTCATTGCCGACCTTCGGATACGCACATGTGTTCCCCTTAGGAAATTTATGCCTTGCACTGCTAGGCTGGAAATCCTTGCTTCGAACACGGCGGACACGTCCCAGTAACAACTGCCCGACGTCCATCGTCGGATGGGTCACGGTTGGCGCGGAAGCGCAATCCGCGGAATCCGACAACGGTGCCAGTGAGCGGCGACGATGTGGACGGTCGGCGGTGGTGGCGCCTAAATTTACATGCCGCTGCAGATAGATTGAACAACAATCGGAACAACACGCACACAAACACCATCCAATCGAATCGAAACCAAGTCCGGGGTGCCCCGGCGCGGAACCAGGCGCACATGTAGACGCATAATCCGTTAAATACATATAAACACCATCCGTGCTAAGCGCTCCAGGACGGATTAAAATCCGTGAACACCGGCTACGGCAGTTTCAGCCTCTGCAATGCACGGCGTGCGGTGGCAGCAGTTGGCTCTCCTAATGCCTAGCCGGGGGGATATAAAATGATTTTTGTTTGGAAGCCAGCAGTGGCAACAGCAACATCCGGAGCTCACTTTGGCTGCCGCGGCGTCATCGTCGGGCCACCGACTAGGGGTCAATGCCTATGATTGCGTATAAAAACGTCAAATGCATATGAAAGCATTACTGGTGATTGGGCACTTGGCGCGGAAAGTACGTACGCTGGGGTCGATCCACTAAAAGTGCGAATGGAGTAACTCTGGACAAACTGTTTGTCTTTTTATTGTTGATAGTAAAAAAGGTCAAACTACATCCCAAACGAAAACCGTTCACTTCAACACCCATTCGGCGGATGTCAGATTATCTAACAATTTTGCCTACCAAAATTTGTATAACAACTGGGCATATGCGAAATTACACGCAAAATAAAGCGTTCCCGAATTCGTGAACTAGCAAAAATACACCGTGATTTTATTCATGGATTCAGGAACACCAGTCACGTTTTCCAGAACGTTCCAGAAAACGTGACTGTTGTTCCCGAATCCGTCACATTGTTCCCGAAAAAATACACCGTGAACTTGTTAGTTCACGAATTCATGAACGCTTTTTTTTGCGTGTACATGATTTTTATTTCAACAGAATTGTAAGAAAATCTAGCATAATTGTGCAGACATAATGCAATATCTGTATAAGAATCATGCAATTGTGCATAAGATTTTGATAGGTTCTTATTCAGAGTTTTTGTGTTGCGGACCGTACAGCTGTGTAGAACAAGTTGAAATGCATCATCAGAACCAGTGCTCCCCGCGTTCGGAGCTTTAAAAAAAAATCCTGAGGCGTACTGCCGTGAATCGCAAGTCAGTCCCTTCTGTATATGGACGCCATATACGGATGGGACTAACTTGCGATTCACGGCAGTATAGTCTCCCGAATCAGTTCTTTATCATGGCAAATCTTTCACGATATGCTACATATCGTATATGTATACAGAGACGATAAGTGAGAGCCTTTTAATTCTCAAAACAACTTGAATGAAAGTTAAAAATAGTTTAAAAAATTCTGTAAATATTCACATTTATTATTGTCGCGCTTATCCTTTTCTATATTATCGCTGCAAAGGTAAACGTCGTAAAATAGCCGCCGGGTTAAAACAGCTCAAAACAAAATCAGGTCAAAATCGGCCTAAATGTAAATTCTCTCCTCTGCTTCTAACGCACTCAATTACCTTCATCCCCACTTAAGCCGAATTAGCAATATTTTGCGTTTGTTAGCTGGGTTTTGGGCAATTGTTTACTGATTTTTAGCAACTTTGACAGGTATCTCAGCAAAACACATGTTTGCTGGGGCTGAAAGATTTGACTTTTTTTTTGTTTTTATTTGAGAGGTTTTCAGCCCTAGGCTGGCTCACCTTTAGAATTTGACAAAATTAATAAAAATGCAAATGATGCAAAATAAAAGTGCATTATGATGGGTCTCCAGTAGCCCTGCGAGCAAAGGCGTAGGATTGCCAATCCGGAGAAGGCGAGTTCGATTCTCGGTCCGGTCTAGGATGCTTACGGGTTGGAAGCATCATCGACTCCCTGGGCATAGTGTATCCAATGTACTTGCCACAAAAGATACATACTCATACAATGGCGGGCATAGAAAAGCTTTCAATTAATAACTGAGGAAATGCTAATAGAATACTAAGCGGAAAGGAAGGCCAAGTTCTAGTTGGAATGTAGAGCCATTGAGGAAGAAGAATGATGAGCAAAAGTGTGTCTCACATTCACATAGGTAGCATATTTTGAATTTATCTGCTAAAGATTAACTAGCGACTTTATTTGATGTTAGTGAAAATAAATAATCGTTGATTCGACTATGCTTCCAATTTGGGAATCCCGAGCTCATTCAGTAGCCGCTAGGTTTCGAAGGCCGACGGAGGTCCTTCGTAGCTTAGTTCTTTAACCAACTAAGCTAGTCACAACACCACCAGTCTAGCGTACTGAGGGTCGTGGGTTTGAGTCCCATCGAAGGGAAAGTGGTTACCTCCAATACATTTTTCAAATCAATATCCTCCACATAATGTACACATATGAGTTTTCAAAATATTATAACCTAGCATTGCCCAATTTACTCGCAACAAGCTGCATTCGACGGGTAAGGCGGCTATTGTTTGCTATTGAAATTTGGCCCGATCGGACATTGCATTTCGGACTTATTGAAAAATCATTGTTTTTTCTCTAGGGTCCTCCTTGGGAAAAAAATCAAAATCGATTTTTTTTTCAAAAATGTTGGCAATGCATAGTACAACATGCAAAATGATACAAAAACGCCAGATTAATCCACCTAGCGTTGGTGGCGCCTTTCTCGCATTTAGTAAAGACACCAACCTTATATGGGGTTTATATGGTCCGATGTACCATTTTCTTCATAACTTTTAAACGCAATGATCGATCGTTATAAAATTCAAAAGTGATCAACAAGTGTGATCCCCTGTCGAATGAAACTTGTTGCGAGAAAATCGGTTAAGGATTTCTATACGAAAAGCTGTCAACGATCATACCATGTTGAAAACACCAGTTCTCGTCCGATCACTGAAGTTAAGCAACATCGGGCGCGATTAGTACTTAGATGGGTGACCGCTTGGGAACGTCGCGTGTCGTTGGCCTTTAAAAGGGGCAGCAGGGACTATGTCCAAGGGCTTGACGACCCCTCCCCATGGCCACTGCGAGTTAGGGGGCCTGTCTAGGATGTGGTGGGGTTTGACAGTGGGCTCTGTTAAACCTCTACAAAAAGCTGCATGTGTCCATAAGCAGGCCCTATCAAACCCAGTCAACACATGAACGTATATGGTGTCGTGTAGGATGCTGAAGTGCAGGCGATAGAGGTACTTTTCCACACAACATGTATGTGTATCGTCTCCAATTTAGCATCTTGTATTGCACCATGTGCGATTTATGTAGACTGGGAAGCGACCGTGTGCCGCTCAAAGCGCACAAGCCCAACACGAGTGCCAACCGGCACATCAGGATTAATACCAGTGAGATCCTGATTACGGTATACTGGTCAAGGCAAGTGACAGACACGCGCGCGCGAAAGTAATGCAAAATAAACGACATGTAAAATGAACGTAAATTTACATTCTTACTTAACGTCAAATAGAGATAAAATAAGGGTTGCTGAATAACATTAGCTTTCCGATTACTATCAATTATTTTCAATCCCGTTTCTTTTTTACTTTTCTTACGTTAATGAAATGATAACGCGGGCGCCTAATCTGAAATTTAAATAAACAATCGCTCACTTTGAGCGATTGATTGTTTATTCTCGCGAAGAATGAACAATTGAACAAATTAAGGAAATGCTAATACTGCTGTGTAGAAGTTTGATAGGTCACAACACTTTCCATGGTGGATCCCGATCTACACTACTTCCTTCCCGTGGTAAAATGTGGAGATGCAGAGGTATTCTCGGTCTCTAGTAGCAACAATTACCACACACTCACATTCCCTCCCTTTCCCAACTGACTGTAAGGACTTGGCCGGCGCCGTTATTGATCAATATTTGCGAGCTGCTGAAACGTGCACTTCGAGAATAGATGGTAAATCCCAACCACTATTTACTTGGATCGTAGTGCAATTTGCACCAGTTCTGATCAATCACGGAGTAGCAACCATTGATATGTACAGTCAGTCTAAGCTAAGCTAAGCTAAGCTAAGCTAAGGATTTCTATACGAAAAGCTGTCTAATGTTTTTTATAGCTTTTGTGCACACACATACACACACATACATACACACGGACAGGCAGACATGTGCTCAGCTCGTCGAGCTAAGTCGATTGGTATATAATACTATGCCCAAGTAACAATTTCCATGCTTGTTGGATTTATTTAATTCTTATAACGGATTTATAATAGCAAACACCACGGCTAGTTGCTCAAATTTATTGTCGCTCTTATTACTATCAATAATACTCTCATAAATCTGCTGAAAAAGCCTCAAACGTCAAATTCCAATTGATTTTATGAGCTGCTCTACGGTTGCGATGAAGAGCGCAATAAGCCATATTTTGAAAGCTCGATAAAGGCCAAAAATTTTGGTCGTAATGTAGTCAAATGAATAACCGCAATAAGAATATTTGCATTGCAAAGAGTTTATAGGGGTGTGGAATAAGAGCAACATTTTTCTGATCGGAACTGATGATGGCCATATTGGGAAAGAAGAAGCATTTTCAAATCAGTCAAATTTATCGCTGAAATCCATAATTAGATAATATTTTCGTCGCGTAGAACACTTCTCTTGGTAAATGATTAGAATTGGAAACATATCAGGGTGAATTCTACAGATTAAGTGGATATTTGCAATGTTGATATTTTAATTGATTTCAATTTATTAACCTGAACTACATTATTTTGCGGGCGCGTAGTATAGAATCTTATTATTTACCTAGCTTTCACCATAAAATCGAAAGCGCAACTTAATTTAATGATAGAATGTTGCAAAACAAACCTGAATAAATATTATTATGATGACATCCTTATCATAATTTTCATCATCAGTCCATTTTGCTATTATTTCTCCGTAATTGTGTTTCCCTTTTTTTCAAACCAACATTTTGACAGCTACCGCAGCCAAATTCCCTTTTTTTGCGGGTGGTTTAAAAAGGGTTTTCAAATAAGAGGTTTATAGTGGTCATCTAGAGAGGGCCACTTAGCCATATCTTACTCTTATAGTGGGCATCAGATGGTTGTCGTATAATAATGAGTTTTATTGTGAGTTCTAATAATTTGATCGTGAAAACCATTCCAAGAGTGGAATAAAACTTGAAATGTTACTTAGGTGCGTCTCAGAGGCTTCTATAGAAAGTTCGTTTTCGGATTGAAATGATAGCCTTTCGGTACAACCTAGTTATACAAGAAAGGCAAAAAGCGATCTATCCTCCTGAAGTGTTTGACCTTTTTATGTGATTTTTTCAATACATTTAACGATGCACGAGAAAAGCATCATCACTGCTAGGTGGATTAATTTGGGTTTTTCATAACACATTTGCAAGAACAGTCAGATATTTGCGTATTTTTTGATGAATTGTTCAAAAAAGAGATTTTCTTGCAGATTTTACTGATAACAAAATTCTGCATTCCAGAGAAATGAAGAATAAGTTGTAGATAATTACAGCGTTGAGAATTTTACAATATATAGACCTTGTTTTTATATTTACTATAAGTAGCTATTATTAGGCCGTCGTGGATAAAGCTTCGAAAGATAAAATCAAGATCTACATGGGCGACTTCAATGCGAAGATCGGCTCCGACAACACGGACTATGAGCGTGTCATGGGACGCCATGGTCTTGGAGAAATGAGTGCAAACGGTGGGCTGTTAGCAGAATTCTGTGGCAATAACGACTTGCTGATTCCCCATCTACCAGTGCACAAAGTCACGTGGTCTCTCGTGATGGACAAACTGAAAATCAAATCGACCACATCTGCACCAGACGAAATGGAGACGAAATCTTTTTGCTTTCAGGAATAAACGCAGCGCTGACATCGCGTCTGACAATCACCTTCTAATTGGCGAGATCCGATTACGCATTGCTCGGATTCAGCGGCGGAAGGAGAGACTCGGACGGCGATTCAACACACGCCGACTAGAAGATTCAGCTGTGAAGAGATCGTTCATTGAAGAACTTGGAACTCGGGCAGCGGATGTCCCGGAAGGCGTAGTAGAGCAGTAGACGGCCATCAATAATGCCTTTATCGAAAAATCGAAGAGCGTAGAGAAGCAAAGGCCGCGATAACGCCGGCAAGAACCAGAGCAGCCGAGTACGAGTCCCGTCAACGGTATTCGACTCTACAGAAGGAAGTTAAACGCTGCTGCAGACGGGACAAGCAAGTGTGGCTGTGGTAAGACTCCCTGGCCGACAAAGGGGAGAAAGCTGCATCAACTGGCGATTTTAGCCTCCTCTACGATAAGGTGAAAGACGCGACAGGTCAGTTACTCCCCGACTCAATTGATCAGCTGACACGTTGGTTCGAGCACTTCGAACAACTTTTTCAAATTTCGACGCCCGAAAAACCATCAACATCTCGCCTTGAGCCGGCAAAGGTGCGACGCATTACCCGCGTCAATTGCGAAGCTCAACCATTGCAGGAGATTGAAGCAGCCACCCGAAGCATGAAATCCTACAAGGCTACCGAGGTCGATCACAATTCAGTAGAGAGGCTCAAAGCTGACCCCGTGCTATCTACGCAAATGTTGCATCTACTATTCTGCAATATCTGGGAAACCGGGCTGATTGGATGCAGGGTGCTTTAGTGAAGGTCCCAAAAAAGGGGGATCTGGTTGTGTGCGACAATTGGAGAGACATCGTGATACTGGAGAAAATAGATTCGACTCTGCGACGGCAGCTGGCAGGACTCCGCCCAGGAAGATCATGTGCCATATTCCCAAAAAAAAACAGTTTGAGCTAGTTTTTTGGCTGACCAAGGCTTTTTGTAGTTGAAAAAGCGCTCAACTGGCTTCCAATGTTTGTTGTGTTGTCACGCTCCGAATTATTCTGGAGCAAGTCAACGAATTCCAAGAGTACCTCTACCTGGTATGCATTGGCTACGGTAAAGCATTCGATCGGCTGAACTACGAAAATCGGTGGGGCACCCTTAGACGCAAGGGAGTTCCGAATAAAACTGTCCGCCTCATCGAAGCACGGAGTACGAAGCTTTGACGTGCAGAGCCCTACATAACGGAGCTCTGTCTGACCCCATTTGGGTAGTCACTAGTATTCTATTTCACCTACTGTTCCTCATCGTTATCGACGAGATCATGGTGGGTGCGCTTGACCGTGTAGCAAACCGTGTGGGCTGTTCTAGCAGCCTATTACTATGTGTGAAACTATTTATTCGCTGGGAAGAACCGCTCCACTGACACACAACCTAACTACACAAAATCCCGAATATGAAAGAGGCAGAAAGGTCGCCTGCTATGCGCTAGTAGTTTATAGAATGGTACTTGCAGTGCGCCCAGTATCATTTACAGAACGGTTACGTAGCACTAATAACACAACCTTCAACACACTATGGAGTATCTAACGACCTCGATTTGGCGGATGTGTTCTAATAGCACAACGGCGTTCTGATATGCAGAGTAAGCTGAACGACCTGGCCGAATGCTCCTCAACGGCGGGTCTCTTTATCGACGTCAACAAGACCAAATCGTTGGATGTGAACACAAACAACCCCTCCAACTCAAACAACCCCACCCCCAAGGTCGAACACTTTCATTGTCTTGGAAACCAGTTAGCGTCTGATGGTGGAGCCAAGATCGACATAGGAGCACGGATCAAGAAGGCTAGGGCTGCTTTTGCGAGTTTATGAATTGTATGGAGATTTAATCGGATTAGTCAACGCACTATATATCAAATATTCAACTCTAACATGAAATCTGTATTGCTATATGCTAGTGAGACTTTGTGTGTATCAGCATAGATCACGTAGAAACTGCAAGTATTCATCAACTAATGTCTACGTTATATAATTCGGACATAATGGGCTCACAATTGGATCTCGAATGCTGAGCTCTATCGACGATGCCATCAAAAACCGATATCGACAGGAATTCGAAAGCGTAAATGGAGGTGGGTCGGACACACATTACGAAAGAGCGGAGATGAAATCTGCAAGCAAGCGCTGGACTGGAATCCAGTAGGACATCGCAGCAGAGGCAGACCCATCAGGGGCTTGTACCTGCGTAGCCTCAACAAGGAAATAAGGGAACTGGACAGGAATCTAACCCTGGGCCCAGGTCAAGGCTAATACGATCAGCCACACCCAGGATGGAGATCTTTTACGTTGGCCCTAGTAAATTTTAGGTCCGAAAAACGCCTATGAAATTATCGTAAATGTTGTCACCGATGTCTAATTGTTGCTCAGTATCAGCTCTGGTGACAGTGTTTCAAGCAAACCTCCAAACCATCAAACTTCCCGTGAAATTATTACTTCACTTCACAAAAAGAGATACTACAGGCGACTCTCTACATCTCGATGTTCTATATCTCGATATCCCTCCCTATGTCGATGGTTTTCTTGGACCCTGCAAAACACATATAGGGTAAGACGGTATAATGCGCCCCATCTGGCCAAAACGCCCCCCTTTGATTTCTAGAAAACTATAACTAACTAAGGGTCAAACTCAGTTGGTACCTATAAATATTTGTAAAACCATCATCCTATGTGAATATGGGAATATTTTTGTATTACTTAATGAAAATATTTGCAAAATACAAAAAGTCACAGTTTTGATGTAACTTTTAACGTTTGTTTGCTGAACATTCTGTAGCGACTCTGGGATACTGTCCGCAAAACTTGCACTGGAACACTCAGTAGGGCAACAAAATTACTTTTATCAGTGGTTAATATGATATAAAATTGCTTCCATCTTCAAAAATGTTACGATTTTCGAAAACATGTTTCACTGGCCAAAACGCCCCAGTGTAGGCTGGACGATATGCCCTTACCAACTGGTCACAAGCGCAGCGAGCCTGCAGCAGTTGCTTCCAAATTGTATGGACCTATGTTGGTTTTTTAATGTCAAGCGCATAAGGATTTGTAGCCTTTTTTGTTATGGGATTGATAAAATACTAATGAAGGGCTTTGAAACGTCTTTGGTTAAGGTGGGGCGTATTGCCCAGGCACTTTTTGAAATTCATTTTTTCACGACTTTTCAAAAAAGCTTTATTACGTGTTATCTGTAATATTTGTATGTGACTACTCATGGGCAATGCATTTGTGACTTCCTGCACTACCAAATAACACAAAGTTTGCATAAATTGCGTTGAGAAGTAAAAAGTTATCAAGGAGTTGCCTTAGGGGGGGCATATTATACCGTCTTACCCTATTTTTGCTTACTAAATTTCGGTAACCTCCCTCTCAATCTCGATGTGCTCTGGTCATATTTTGTAGTTCAACAAGTCGCAAATGCATTACCTGTGAGTAGTCATATAAAAATATTACTGATAACACGTAATAAAGCTTTTTTGAAAAACTGGATTTCAAAAAGTGCCTGGGCAATACGCCCCACCGTAATCAAACACGTTTCATAGCCCTTCATTAATATTTTATCTATCCCATAATAAAAAGGTTACAAATCCTTATGTGCTTGACATTAAAAAATCAACAAAAGTCCATTTAAGCAGGTGTGAATTACATTTCAATATTGTCCATACAATTTGGAAGCAACTGCTGCAGGCTCGCTGCGCTTGTGTACAGTTGATAAGGGCATACCGTCCTGCCTACACTGGGGCGTTTTGATCAGTGAAACATGTTTTCGAAAATCGTTACTTTTTTGAAGATGGAAGCAATTTTATATCATATTAAACACTGATAAAAGTTATTTTGTTGCCCTACTGAGTGTTCCAGTGCAAGTTTTCCGGACAGTGTGCTAGAGTCGCTCCAGAATGTTGAGCAAACAAACATGAAAAGTTACATCAAAACATTTTCATTGTGTAATAGAAAAATACTTCAACATTTACATAGTATGATGCTTTTACAAATATTTATAGGTTCCAACTGATTTTTACCCTTAGTTAGGTATAGTTTTCTAGAAATCAAAAGGGGGCGTATTGGCCAGGTGGGGCGCATTATACCGTCTTACCCTACCCATCAAAATATTTCGTCCATTTCACAGTCTCTCCTTCCTTATCTCGACGGTCCCTTCAATAGAGTACTGCTTGATGACGTAGCTTGACAGTTCACAGAGCTTGTTCAGTTCACAGCAGCTGCCGGAAAACCTGTGTTGAGAATTATTAAGAGTATTGATGTCTTATGTGATTGATTTATGGTAGGAATCAAAGTATATTAGTAGAATATTCGAGTCAAAATGATTTTGAAAGGAAAATATTAATTATTTCCGGCTCATCGATTTTAATTCAAACATACTGTAAACAAGCGATGTGAACTGTCAAATAGGTGAGGTTAGGTCAAGATTTTGCATTGGTCTATAAAAATATTTTCCCAAAATAAAAACAAATGGCAATGGACGGTTTCATTCCAAATTTCATTAACTTAGTTAGTGGACGAATCTGAAAATGTCGCACAACATTTCATACCGCATACGTATAGCAAGTACACCAAGCACAAGTTCAAAAATCATCTAGCTCATAAGTTGTTGATTGTTTTTTAACCCTTATGTTACCGACAAGGTGCCCGGGTACCTCTTTGGTTTTCAAGTGAAAATTTTTTAGGGTTCTAAACATCGCAGGAAATTGAAACTCCGTGACATCTTCAGACTCGGTAAAATTTAGGTTTGGGTGGTATCAAAATGAAAATTCAGTAAAGGGGGGGGGGGGGTGGGGAGGGGCTACTGATTATTTTTACCCCGTAACGTACCGACCGGGTACCCGGGTACCCACGTTTTTGGTACGACCATAACATCGTCAGCTTGCTATGGATTACGATGGTCTTGTAAGGTAGTTAAGTTATACTTTTAAAATTTCCAACGAAGTTCATCAGTCATGACGCAAGAAATCTTTATTTGGTTGACTATATATCTTCAATGTATATAAACTTTGGGACTTGGCCCAGTAAATCCGGTAACTAGGTAATCCGAATCGGTTTGATGTAACATGTATCAAATCTAGACCAACATTTGAAAAGGGCGTAACAGCAAAAATTTATTCCTTCTGATTCTTTGTTCACGTGTATAGCTTTATATATAGACGAAGAATCAGAAGGAATAATTTTGGCTGTTACGCCTTTTTCAAATGTTGGTCTAGAAATAGCAGGTAAGTTCCTGAATCCGTAGCAACCAAAATCGTCAAAATCGGTCATGAATCGACAATGTTATGATCATTTTAGGTTCGTGGGTACACGGATACCCTGTCGGTAACGTAAGTGTGTTTTTTTGTCGGTAACAAAAGGATTAAATAAGGATTGGTAACGAGGAAAACCCACACTTGCGTCAACAAACAATTACAATTCAGTGTCGTAGAAGGTATGTTGCAATATTTATCAACGGTACTGTAGGGGACTGAAATACGTTCACCTTATGAGATATCAATAAATTAAAGGCGAATGAGCAAGCGAATGAAGGTATTTATTGATTTACAAAATAATTTATCTTATTTATCAGTTCATATACTTGACAGTAAGCTTTAAGGCCATTTAGATGGAAAATAGGCTTTGAAATTAAAACAAAATAAATCCCAATCCATTAAACGCGGAGTTTCTGGCACCATGTGTTTGCGTGTAGAACATAATGTTTTAATTGAAAATAATAATAAAATAAGCTAAGTAGAATCTAAATTAGTAAAATAATTTTAACTTTTTACAGTGGTAGTTTAGTAAATTCGTCTGCTTGAATTTAAATATTTATTTAAAAAATAGGTGTACGGATGTTGATCTTTTGATTGGAAATCTGTCCATGATGGTTGGATTTCGGTTCAAACGGTGTTGATTTAATTCATTATTTTAACATGTTTTTAGTAGTTTCGAATGTGTAATACATGTACAGTCAGACTAGGGTATACTTAGTTAAAATATTTTTGCATTAAACTACCCTCTTTACATTGCTCTAGACAGTGAAGACGATAGGGTTCAGGCCTCCGAACTCGAAATGAGTTTGATTAGCTTTTGGGGTTTCTCCGAATCCTATTGTAAAACCTAATGCTTGGAACTGGTCGCAGTGATTAAAATACCCAACAAGGAAAAAAAATGCTTGGAACTAAAATGACGACGTGCCCAAGGTTTAACGAAGATCGTTTTTTTCAAGCTCGTTTATGTGGCAGGCTCAGGCGTGTGTAACACTTAACGGAACCATTCAACGAAGTTCTCCCGAAGAACTCCCAATATATTTTGACTGATCTCCACTCCTTCAGGGTCAAAAACCAGCGGACTCCGTCCATCGCGGGTGATTCCGACTCAAACCATCACCGATCACCTGGTGGTCGTCAGTATGTCGGCAAGAGATCATTATATTGCTGGCTCGTTTTACTTATTCCCGAACTGCTGTACGGTGAAATATTTCTCGTAAGTAATATTTCTCGCAAGATATTCCCCAACCTTCCTTACGCGACCCTCTTCAGTAGCGTCTCCGCTCCGCTCCCCCACCAGAATGTTTTGAACCTTTTGCATCTTGTAGGGCTTGGTCTTAAGTTCATCTTTCAGGATCCGACGGAGATTTCGATCCGATACATTGAGATCAGCTGTCATCTGTGGCATTACTTCGAAAACGTTCTTAAAGTGCCTGATGATCTTCATGTCAGTTGCCACCACAAAAAGTTGACGTCCCCGACTTGCAACTTCTTCAGATAATTCAGGTGCAACTTACGTGACTTTCAGGTTTTTAGTGAACGTTCTTCGAGATCCATTTTTTTTTCGGATAACTCTCGATTACAAAAGTAGCACATACCACACTGACAGCCTAATGGCATAAGTATATTCGAAATCATGTAAATCGCTCCGTCGACCATATCGAGTTTCAAAGGTTTTTTAACTCGAGACTAGTTTGAAGCAAGGATGCTAACGATCATTCAGTAATTTGCGTTCGATCATTTAGTAGTTTGTCAATAACACATTCCAGAAGCTGAATTTCAAAATATGTTGTATGATGGACTTCTAGTGCGAAGGTTTTTCTACAACTCTGCCTAATGGTTCGTTGTTTGAATTCCACTAGTAACGGAGTTATAGCTATAGTTTCAGTAACTTAGACTAAATGATAACAAAATTCCAATCATTTAGTTTAAGTTACTGCAACTAGCGCTCTAACTCCGTTATTAGTTGAATTGTAATAACGAACCATTAGGCAAAGTTGTAGAAAAACCTTCGCACTAGAAGTCCACCATACAAGATATTTTGAAATTCAGCTTCTGGAATGTGTTATTGACAAACTACTAAATGATCGAACGCAAATTACTGAATGATTGTTAACATCCTTGGTTTGAAGCATCGTAGATATGGTAATAAATCTGCAACTATGCTACTAAGAAAACTCTGCTCGATTTTCTAAAACCGATTTTTTGATTTTATCATCGCGTCGTATATGGCCCTACCGTATCAAACCGGTTGTGAGGAATGTTAACATTTAACTTATTTGAAGGGTATGTTTCGTGTTGATTGTCCATCTAAAATTTGAGAAGAGACTGCCATGCTCGCTAAGCGTCATTTTGAAACGAATCATCGAAGACACTTCGGAAAGCTTCAATATCTTTGTAAAATCGCCTGGTTTCGAAATATTTTTAGTTTAGGCTAGACAGTCGATTTCTTTTATTAAAATATCACAAACTATTACCACACGTTCCTAATAAAAACATTCTAGCAATTTAGAAGCCTGGTTTTATGTAGATCTCTTAAGCCTTTATTTAGTCACGCGATCCAATTGTATTAAGAGTAGATTTTTCACAGTCAGAAACGCATTTACGTCAATCCTGACGATATTCACTAACATCCGTTCAATATCATCAGCAGATAACGATACGAAAAAGTTCAGAGCCCATTACTTATTCGGCACTGGCAATAGTCACAGCCCATGCTCAGCTGAGTAACCTCGTGTCAGTCTCTATGTCATCTGTTTCTATACAGTCCGTGTGCAAACGCCACTCACCGAAGCAACACTCTCGGTCGCTGTGCAGCAGCAGGTTACAGCATCAAGTTCGATGCAAACGCTACAGCAAATCAGTTCTGATGATTAATTGGATGCAGTTTGCTTTTCTAAAATCCTGAATTTATATGTTTTAGAGGGATTTACTTTTTCTACCCTGCTGCAGATCAAATCCCTCGGAGCTCAAGTCCGTTCTTTTTTTAATTCCATTCCATTCATTGTACCGCACCAATACCCATATCAGAGCCCAGTCGCGGCCCTATCCAGATAAAAACTCCACTGATGATAATCAGTACTTAATTTGTGAGTTATGCTGCTGAATTCTGCTGCCATTGCTGCATCGTGCCACAATCGCAATGAAGGCACGTTGATTTTTACTCCGAAGCGTTTTGCTTGGCGGAATCGCGAGGGAACGGAACAGAACAATGGGTGCTGCGCGCCGGGAGGGAAAAGCGGATTAAGGTGAATCAAAATTAGACGGGATTAAAATTACGTGCACTGACGCACACACACATGAATCTTGACGAAGTTTGAGATGGAGTGGAGTGATTAAAAATCTCTTGAGGATGTGAACCCAGGGGCGGGTGAGGAACCGGGTTTGAGGTGGAATCTTTGAATGATCCTAATGGATGAATTTCGTTAATGGCACGGACGACGTCGGTCACAATGACGGGAGAACAACTTGAGGTGAGGTTGAATCGTGCGTGTTTTATTGAAAAGGAATTATCCTTAGATAAACACATGCCATCCATAGCATCGGCATCGTGCTGTGGACGGGCGCTCGGTCGTGCCAAAAGGGAGTAGATCTTTCGGATCGGTAGGCACGAACTTTAGGGATTCACATAAATCGTGTGCAAGTTTGCTATTTCTTGTCATATAGTTTTACGGATGGTTTGATGTTGGCAACAGAGAACACGATTTTTTGGAAGGGTTGGACTTATCGCAGCGGTTTGTGATGGGGAAGGTTTGATTCTCGACCTGGTTAGTTTTGGTATTGAAATGTTTACCTCTTGATGATTGAGATTGAGAGTGCTAATAAAAAAAGATCTTAAAGAATAATATCTAAGAACTTTATGTTGGGCAATTTCCTTCAACGTATTTTACTCAATGTTGTTATATGCCAACAATCGCACAGTGAAATGCAATTTGATGGCATGCTTCAATTTAAAACATTTTTGCAATTATTTATTAGAATCACTTTATAGTTTGACCGCCATGGTTGCTTTTTTCCGCCACTTACGGAATTGGGTGCACAAAATCTTGGCTCTAATCCGCCATCCCCACAAACGTAAATCCAGTCCTGGCTACACCACAGCAAACAATACTTTGCATACATTCACACCCTCCATCCGATAAGCGAACCACGAGAGGCAGCCGGCAAAACATCAAAGCGACGAATTTTTCAACGTACAGAATGTTTATCACTCGCTGCTGGTAAAGACCAGTCATTCAAACATAGCCACCGAATTTCCCCGATCCCGCTAAAACCCTCCGCATGAGCGAGCTATGTGTAGTATGTGAGAGAAAGAGGTGCCGAAGGTGTTGTCATGGAATCGACTAAAACTAATCCTCACGATCCGGAACGGTCGCCGTGGCGCAATTTGCTTTCAATAAATCAAATGCAGGGATAATAGCTGGCGGTGGGTGCAAGAACCGCTCCGAGTCCTTCCATCCATCAGTGTGTGTTTTACTTTAAATCGGATGTGGAAAGGTGGCGAACTGCGTCGTCGTAAGGCACAACATATTTGCTCGCGGATTACGCACTAAATTGGGAGGCCAAGTCGAGATATTCGAACTCCATAATTTGATGAACCTGGATAGCTGGGTCGCGTCGTTTGATCATACGCCGCCAGAGGGCTGCGCCGATTCCCCCCATCAGAGTTAAATGGCACCATTCATCATCGAATCACATCGAATTTGGCCGTGCTGTCGGATGCTGCTGAGCTGTTGACTGTTTCTGCTACTGCTGCCGGGTTGTTAATGCAGATGGGAAGCGACAAAATGTTGAAATAGTGGATTCGTTCCCAATGCAGCACCTACCGGTAGGAGAGCACGCAGCCATGAATATCGGATTAGGAAGAGCTGCTTTTCAGGGAAGTGGTACCAACATCAGCAGCACTGTAGGAATGTTGGTTTCCAGTTGCGTTTGACCGTGGGTGTTTTAGAGTGCGTGTATCTGCAGTTCACATTTCGTGTGTGTCGTCTCGATGTGTACATTTGTTATAAATATAAAAGTTGATAATGCGTCAGCAAATCCATCGGTTCGTACTCTTCGTTGTGCTTCTGCAAGAGTGGGTCAATGCTTTTTGTTGTTGGCAGAAATTTCGAACCATAGAGCTTTGTTTTGCTATAAAGATAGCTCCAACACGATCCACGTGTTACTTCGAAATTGCGGAGTTGCAATGCAGTCAACATTTTATATTTGAACTGCAAAATTGGTCAAGTAATTTTGTATGACCTTTGAAAGCAAAACTTTCTTCATCCCTTCATGTGAACTCCAATCGAAATCCTTCCAAACCGCATTCCAACCTTGCTTGGCTCCGAGGCACCGATAAACCCGGTTCAATTACCACGTGGATGCCACTCGCAATTGCACTGGGGGGAAATAAACAATTTCACTTAAGCCCCATCGCAAAAGCCGACGCTCACTAATGATGGCAACGTGGATGGAATCCTTCTCACTGTCCAAATCTCGCGCTCGCGACCGGCCCCTGTTCCGTGCAAGCGGAGAGCTCAGTCCTCTGCCACCCACCGAGGCTTGGCTTGTTTGGCGCGTAAAGCTGAATCATTCATTTCGTGCCGCATGCTGATGGCGGGGAAAAGCTCCGTCCGGCACGCGGATGTCGTTAAAGGGGCCACCAGCCAGCCAGCGCAAACAAACAAGGATAACGAGTAACAGTGATACAGTTGGCGGAGTTGATCCCTGGCGCGCGGAATCCCGAACGAGAGTGAATCTACAAATTTCTCCCATCGACCTACCGGGCACCAACATGTGTCTGTTGCTGTAGGGTGGATGGTCATCGGTCCAATCGCGAGACGTGAAGCACACTCCTCGGTGCTCCATTCGATGCGGGCTGAAGCTTCGATTCCGATAAAAAAGTAAAATAGATCCCTAATCCTTTTCGGATTTCGCCGGTGAGGCTCCCGATCGCGGAAAAAAGCAGCACAGTTCGAGTCGGGATTATCAGAAATGGGTCTCTTTTCACGATGCCACCGGCCGAGCCGACCGAAAGAGGCACTGCCTGCTGGCCTCCGGCGATTGATGGGACGAAATCTGGAATTGATGAACGTCCTTTCGGCGGAGGCCAATGAAGTTTTGCGGCCCGTGTCACTCTGGGAGAACCGTTCCTGTCGTCCGAGGGTGCTGACGCCATTGCTACTGCTCGACATCCAACCCGGATGAAAACGGATTTCGTCTTTTTATTTATGTATAAACCTCTAACCTACAAAACGGCTCGTTGGCCATCTATAGTAGGGTGTCCTAAACATAATGTCGAGTAAATCAGATGTTCGAAATCTGAAGAAAGATAAATGATAAAAACGACCAATTGTAAATCGCGAAATCGAAATGACACATTTCGTAAAACAAAGTTAACATTTTTTAAAAGGCTTCCGAGCGAGCATCTTGAATTTAATAATTGACCCATTGAGCCATCCTATTCTGCACCCGGTGTGGGAACCATCCCGATGAGCATGCGGGCTTAATACAATGCAGTTGAAGACGACGTCGTCGGCGACCGGTGTGTAGCCCTTCCACGGTAACCGTTGCGGCTGGTAAAGTGTGCATTTTTTTTTGTTCCATTTGGTTTCTTGTGTGATTTTTCCGCGAATGACGCCGGATAACGAGTCACACCTGTACCAGTCAGTGGCAGTCGGCCGTCCTCGACCAGGCCAAACGGTTGTCAGCTGCTGCTGCATGAATTGGTGGCCGTTTTCGGGCGGCTCAAGCCTAGGATCAGAAAGTTTGGTTCCCGTTGCTGAAGCTTAGCGAACGCGAGAGAGCAGCTCTTTTTAGGTTCGCACTGCAGTAGCAAAAGGATGACGGGACCAATAGTGGGTGAATTATGCATAGATGGCTGAAGGGCTTAGCAACAAACATGGAGTAAGTATCGAATTCATCTGGAAGGATAATTCCGAGAACGTTGAGGAAGACATGGAATGTGAATCTGCTGAAATTTGAGTAATTCACGATTACCACCCAAGCAGAAGAAAATAATTCAATAATCGTATAATGATTTATTGAAAATTTACTTATCTTCAAACTTTTTTTTTATCTTTATTAAAGAGATTTTTAGCCCTAGGCTGGCTCAAACCATACCTTATTTCGAACAACATCAACATCAGCCATATATGATATTTTTTTGAAATTTCAAAAATTGATTGATTTAATCATGCATTTATATAATTATTTAGTTGATTATTTATTTATTTACCTTTTAATTTTATTTATTTATTTATATGTTTATTCAATATTTTTATATTTATTAATTTCTTTGTCTATGTATATAATTATTTATTTTTGTATTCAAGCATTTATGTACGATCATATGTTCGTATTCACGGGGGATGCGTTCCGTGTAAAAAAAGTTTTCAGTTAAAAATTCGAAAATCCGTGTAAAAAAAGTTTTATGATTTCTCGACGAATCATGCAAAATTGAGCAACTTTGCAAAAATTTTGTATGGGATTTTTTTTACACGGCTGTGTAAGAAAAATCCGTGTAAAAACAGAATCGGGTGTATATATATATTATTCCATTCATCCAATTTCTTTATTTTCCTGTTTATTTATTTAAATTCATTCATTCTATTTGTTCATACATATTACTGTTTTTTTTAATTAAGTTTTCTAAAACATTTATGATGCTCTCATATTTTTTTTGATTATTTTTTTTTGTTTTTTGGTAAATGTTCATTTTCATTTCATTTGGATATCAATTAAGTATTTCTTTATATGTTTATCGATGTTTCTCAGTTTATCAACCTTTCAATTACCTACAGACTTTTCCAGTATTTGGCAACAGCTTTTGTACTATTCTAACTTAAAAAAGCCTGTAGACAATTGTTTGGTATTCGTATAACGAGTATTCGAATTAGAATTTAACTTTGTCTTCTAAATTTTAATTTCTCATTGTTTTTTTTTACTATTTATTCATTCATTCCTATGTTTGTCTACGTTTTTTAATTGTTTATTTATTCATTTATTTTTTAGTTCTTACATGTTTTCGTATTTTTGTGTATTTTATACTCAATCGCAACATTTTCTAAAAAGAATATTGATTATAATCTTATGAATCAATTTTTCAACGTGTTTTTTTCTGCTTATCATTCCTTAATTTATGTTCTGTTTTAATTTATTCATTTAAACTTTTATTTGTTTATTTATTTATGAACTTTCAATTGAATTATTCGTGCATTCACTTATCTTTTTATCAATTTATTTATTCATTAATTCACTTATCAATTTTAAGATTGATTTATTTACTTGTTTTATATATTTATTTGCATGTCCCTTTTTAAAATTTGTTTATTTTTTCATAAATAACTTCCTTTACAATTTTTTTACCAACACTTTTTTTCAAAGCTTTTTTATGTGTTTCAAAATGTATTTATCCTAAAAACAAATCAGAATGAATTGTCACTTACCCCATTCAATATGCTGTTAAGCTTGCTTTATTCGACAGGGAATTCTATCCCTATGTTAACTATTGAACATTTGGCGTATGAATGGGCTCTAAAGCTAAAGCTTTTTCAGTATTTACACAAAAGAACGGAGAATGGCCGTTTGACCGACTACCGTTCAGCCGAATGCCATTCGGCCGAAACTCATTTGGCCGAATAGGACATTTGGTCGAATAGGACATTTGACGAAAAAGTGAGAAATGAGGTATGAAAAGAGAGACGTTTCGCTTATAATTCCTTATTTCTCACTTTTCTCTGTAAAAAATGAGTAGTGCGAGATGAGAAGTGAGACGTCTCACAAACTTTTCACAGTGAGAAATGAGAAATGAGGAGTGAGAAATGAGACGTCTCACTTACTCACTCCTCATTTCTCAGTTCTTACTGTAAAAAGTGAGAAGCGCGAAGTGAGTAGTGAGACGTCTCACTCCTCACTGCTAAAAGTGAGAAGCGCGTAGTGAGTAGTGAGACGGCGACCAAATGTTGTATTCGGCCAAATGACCTATTCGGCCGTATAACACGTTAACTTTTATATATTTTTTATTCTCATGATTTTCGTTTTTTTTTTTTGGAAGGCTCATTTGCCGGGAAGCGTTACGGAGCCGAAATCACGTTTAACAATACATTTCTCGATTCTTATACATTGTGTTAGTTTTGAGGAACCGAAAGACTCGCGGTTTAGTTGAGATTAGGGAATACAATAATACAGTAGGAAAGGAAAGGATTTTAGGGTACTTAAGTAATAACGATGCTGATGTTCACAAAGTTGACATTCCTCGCGATGTTTCACATCTGTAACGGGACAAACCATTTTTTTTTGGGAGACAACGACGAGAGCGTGATTTTTTTTTATTTTTAAGTATAAGTTCTTCATGGGGAGAACCCTTCATGGGGAGGACATGGGATGACCAAATGGCTTTCGGCCAGATGGGTTTCGGCCTTATGGTTTGTTCGTCCTAGTGGCTTTCGGCATAATGGCATTCGGCATAATGGCTTTCGGCCGAATGGATTTCGGCAAAAAGACCCTTCCCCCAAAAAAACGCTATTCGGCTTTTCTTTTTAATCAATTTAACAAGTTGCATTCGTACACATACACTGAGTAAAATGGACGTAAGAATTTTCAATCAAATGGAAATGGAAGTTCGCCACAAGAAACCGATTTACAGTCAAACCTATATGAGTCAATGTTCTATGACTCGATGATATTTTCTACCATCATTTTTTTCACTTATTTCATCTTTAATTTGTTTCTTTGGTTATTTAATTACATTTTTATTTTTATCTTCATTAATACATTCATTTGGTATTCTTCTTAGCTTATCTTAAACTGACTCTACATGTGAATGCTTGCTACTTCGTGATTAATGGTGCCGACTTTCTTGTTTTTAATTTCATTAATTCAAAAAATAGGCCAAAACATCTATAAATCGACCTTTAATGGTGTTGGAACAAAATAAACATAAACAGGAATTGCAGAACTATTCAAAGATTCACTGGGGTCATCACGAAAATAGTAACAACAAATATATCCTAGGGTATCGTGCTCCATTAATAGAAAATTAGAAGACAAATGTGAACAGGTGTTCAAATCGGTTTCTGAATGCGTCGTTTAGCATGTGCAGATCTCAATTCATCCTGAGGGATGGTAAAAGTGGTACTCATCCTGAACGTAAGTAAAAAAATTGCACCCGAGTGTCCTCGCAAAGTTAGCTTTCAAAGATGCTCCGAAAATTAGAAGCCTTTAGTCAGAAAAGCAAATATCAATGAAAGCCTAGATGCTGCATGAAAGTATATTCCCCAGCCAATTAGTTCTGAACTAGTATTGTTGGAACAAACGAGAGCAAGTATGAACTAGAAATCCCAAGTAGATGTCAAATACCTCGCTATGAAGCTGAGCCACTATAGCAAACATTATTCAATAGAGTGCCAATGGAAATGACATTTTCGAATTTCAAAAAACGATATTACTCACAAGTTTCATTACTCCAAAAAATGACCCTATGCAAAATTTGATCTCAATCGGACATGATTTAGGGGTGCCTAAAATTCATCAAAGTTTTGAAATGTTTACCCATGAAAATTTTTCCAAAGTGGGACAAAAGTAAAAGTCGAAGATCGAATTTTTGTTATTGATGTCAAATGACCAAAAAATTTTTTTTTTTAAATCAATTTTTTCTCTTCGAACATTTTTGGGACTTTTTTTCAGATTTTTTCAGACGATGACAATTTTTTTCATCGGATTTCAACACCGGACGATACGCAAACGTTTTCGTAGCCAAAAAAATCCCCCTTTGCAAAATTTTCGCTCAATCGAACATGATTTAGGGGTGCCTAAAATTCATCAAAGTTTTGAAATTTTTACCCATGAAAATGCAAGAAGTGTAAACTGAAGAACAAGTTAGAGTCCTTTGGCATCAAAACACAAAAAAAATAAAATTTCTCCTTGTGAGAAAAATGAAGTAAATTTTTGATTAATTTTGAGCACCTCTAAGTCATGTCCGATTTAGCTCAAATTTTGCATAGGGGAATATTTTTGGCTACGAAAACGTTTGTGTATCGTCCGGTGTTAAAAATTGATGAAAAAAAAATTCATCATTTGAAAAAAATCCCAAAGTCCCAAAAATGTTGTAAGAGAAAAAATCAATTTTTTTTTTCAAATAACATCAGATCTCGACGTTTCATACATTTTTAAGTCATTCAGCATCAAAAACAAAAATTTGATTTTCGACTTTTCCTTTGATTTCCTTGGGAAAATTGTCGTGGGTAAAAATGTCAAAAATTTGATGAATTTTAGGCACCTCTAAATCATGTCCGACTGAGCTCAAATTTTGCATGGGGTCATATTTTAGGGTAATGAAACTCTTGAGCAATGTAGTTTTTTTTAAATTCGATGACAATTTTTTCCCCATAAATTTCATTGGCACCCTATTATTCAGGCTTGAAGGTGGAAGGTGGATGATTTCCTCGGAAAGGAGATAGTAATATTGACAGAATCGATGGTAAAGTAATTGGGGAGTCCAAAGGGGAGTCCTACTTGCGAGCGAGAATTGGCCAGCAACGATCAAATGAATAAAAGGGAATGTTCATTTTCCAATATGAAATGACCCAAAACAATATTAAATATCCCAAAACACATTTTCAAAGTCGCAAAACAATATTTCCACTTCTAAATGATTATAAGAATTCAAAGGCAATATCCATCCCCGGTTCATCACGCCATCAATAATTCCTGAGCTGAGCCATTCTGGATAGCAGTTTTCTGAAAAAAAAAATGTGTATAATTTTTAATAAGCAGTTCAAACGGCTTAAAACTCTATTTTGAAGGAAATTTTGTGGAAAATTTTCCAAAACTATGAATGGAAAAACTGGAGAATCAAAGTATTGAGAATTTCCCGAATAATGTGCTTTAATTTTGAATTGATCCTCTGTTCACTTTTTGTTTCTAAGCCCTCTACCGCATGAACACATAAATGCATCGAAAACACAAAAATAAAATCAGATAAACTGCTTATTAGTAGTTGTGAGATGAAGACAATACATTGTTCTTATATAGGGATCTTCAAAAACGTTAAGTACGTGCAGAATATGTAATTTGAAGGGAATTATTCCCTTGAAACGACTTTGTTTACTTTTATTTTCCAACACTGTTGGCTGAATGATCTTTTGGCCGAACCATTGGACCTTAAATAACTTTCGGCTGAAATGATCGTTTGGCAGCAAATGCCATTTGACCGAAAATGTTATTCAGTCGAACAGGTCATTTGGCAAAAAAGCCGTTTGGACGAAGATGCCGTTTGGCAGGAATGATCGTTTGGCAGAAAGGGCTATTTAGTCGACAATTTCATTTGTAAGAGTGAATCATACCAACGTAAATGTCGTTCAGCCAAACTGGTCATATGGCAGGAAAAGTAAATTGGCCGAATGAGTCATAGGGCCTTAAATCTCGCTTAACTTTTCAAAAGGACCTAAGTAACATTTTTTATGAATTAATTTGAGTACTGCAATCAAAAACTTTCATGTTTTTCTGTTGATTGCGCTATTCAAATTAATTCATGAACAAAATGTTACTTAGGTCCTTTTGAAAAGTTAAGCGAGAAATGTCGTTTACTGAATGGGTCGAAAATTTCATTGGGCCGAACAATAATAAATATGAAAAATGTGACGTGATTATTGATCTGTGGAAAGTTAGAAATGAGGATCGACTTTCTCACTTCTCGCTACGATTTGTCTTCAAATTTCTTCCTTCTTACTTTTCACACTTTTTACGTCCGTTATTGCTCGCCCAAACGACATTTTTGGCCAAACAACATTTTCAGTCATTTTGGCCAAATCGCATTTTCGATAAAATGACCCATTCTGACAAACGACCGTTTCGGCCAAGTTGATTTTTCGGCCAAAACACTCATTGTCAAATGGCATTTTTGTCCAAATTAGCTGTTCGGCCGAACAATATTTTCGACTGGAAGTAAATTTCGGCCAAATGGCTCTTCCGGTCAAACAACATTTTCGGTCAAATGACTTTCAGCCCGGATTCTTTCAGCTAAATTGGTTGTTCGGCCAAATGACATACATATTCAGGCAAACATCTTTCGACCTGGTGGCTCTCGCCCGAATGACTTTGAGTCAAATGGCTCTTTGTCACATTTAAAAATAGATTTAAAGAAACAGTTAAATGAAGTACCACAATTCGATTTTTGGTTAATGGAAGCGAAACATAATTTTGAAAAATATTTTTAAGGCCTCAATCATCAATTCATCATTCGAAACATTGTACTAAATTGCAATGGAATCTGAATCACGGTTTCAATTTGCAATGCACATTCGTCTGTTCTCAAAACATTGCGCTTCCGAGCCTGCACAATTATTCGTTTCACTTAAAGCTCTTTACTTGGTCTTAGTATCGATTTTATTTCCCCATTAGAGCTCATTCTTCGCATAGTAAATCTCATTTCTTGAAAGATTTCCCTAATCCGAAATCACATAAACTCAGAAAGACGTAACATCACTGAAAGCTACCCCTCGAATGCCGGTTTCACAAAGCCCTATCCATCCCTTTCCTTACACACCTTACACTCTCATGCACCCCACATATCGGAGCGAATCCTTGCCCAAACAGACATCCACTCACACTTCACCCCATTGTGCCAAACCGGGCCAGCAGCATTTCCACCCTCTCGTAGGCGCGCACTGATCTCAATACATACAATCGAGTTAATCCACGGTATTATCCTTCTTCCATTCGCCGATGATGCTACACGGCCCATTCAGACGCTCGATCTGTGCTAGCCATCGCCGTCGTCTCATCCCGGACCACGTAGGTATGTGAAGACGCACCACACAATATCACGTACGCGTCTCGAAAACCACGTGTAAACCTGCCTACGTCCCCGCTTCCATCAACATCGTTTGGGCTTCGCCGTCTGTGCCTCCATAGAACATAATCCTTCCCAAAGATTGACGAAACACCAACGACGACGGCAGCGCGACGCATGCAACTCTGCTAAGCATCCATCACTTCCCTCGTTCGCATAGTCAAAACACCCACCGTCGTCGTTCCGTTCTTGGTTTATTTCATACCTACTTGCAGTACCGAATCGATGACAACAAATTCATGCAATTTGATGCTGGCCGCGCACGGCGAAGCGTTAATCATCCCTCGTAGCAGAGGTTCTCGGATAATCGAACTCGGACGAGTCTTATGAGTAATTCATCTACAGGTCTGGGGACTATTGTGTGCCCATCAGAATGTTTATAATTTGAGGATATTTATTATTTTGCTTGCATTTAGAGCTATGTAAAAATATGACAGTTCCTCAGAAAAAAAAGTGTTATAGAAGTTTCAAATTTCCTGAGTCCTGAGTATAATAAATAACAATACAAATCTCTACAAAATTGTTAAATATCTTTCGGCTATGCAGTCTGATGGTTTTAGAAAAAATAATTTTGCCTGATGTTTTATTAGAAAAACTAATTGTTTACATGTATGTGAAAAATTAGTTATTTAAATCCAATTATTTATTCTATTTTATTTGAAATTTCCACAAATCTGCAAATCTACAAATAACTAACCTGAATAATTCCTCTAATTGAGAACCACTAAGTACTTGTTCGTAAATTTGAAGACCACGGCTGTCAATTTCTATAACCATCCTGTATGCATGGAAGCAATGCTTTCACATCCAAAGAAACTGGAAAAAGAAATCTGATTTAAGTAACCTTATTCTGAAAGTTCACCCAGCACTCCAGATTTTCCTAAGATTTATCGTGGATAAATCCATTCGATCAACCATGCCCCTCGGTCGTTCGCAATCAATCCCACTACCAGTTCCATTCATCGCACCATACACTCCAATCACAATGGTTTTCAGCGGCTTCCTCACAATGTCCAAAAACAATAAACTCCCCACACACACCCAGGATGGATGCTCCTCCGGATGAGGCTGTAACTCTTTACCATCCTTCTTCACCTACGTCCGCCACGGTATCGGATTGAAAGCGAAATCTTCCTCCCGAAAGCGGGATTTAAAATCTCCGAAACATAAAACATTTCTCCGGTCGTCGTCGTCATCATCTCCTCCGCCTTGCATATCATCGAGCTGCCACGACGGCGAACGGATGAGACGATCGCGGGTCGCGGGGTCGCCTTAGCGTCGCGTCGCTCACTCGTAGGACCTACCTATCGTCGTCGTCGTCGAATACCTTATAGTAGTGGCTGCTCCGGCGAAAAAGTATAGGGAACGAAATAATGCTTTATCCTTTTATCTGGATTTACTCTAATCCCATCAAGTTCGAAATGGAAGCGAACTGATGCGAGTACCAGGTTTTTATTTCGGGCCAAATGTGTTTCGGTTGTGTGAGTTTCGGATTGCCGAGGGAGGTGACGCAATAGAAGCGCGCTGCTGCTGCGTGATGGGGGGTGGCGGTGACCGGGCAGAGGCGAGGTGCATAAAACCCTGGGGGTTTAGAGAGCTGGATGGCAGGCGAGAGGATCAGCCATCCAGCAGAGCTCGTCTAGCAGCATACGGGAACGAGAAGATAGAATTAGGGATAAAGGATTTATATTATTTTCATCCGTGTGGTGTGGATATATTCCATTCCGTTTATCTTTCCTCTTATAGCTGTGCACGCTCTCGTTCGTTCGCTCGCCCGCTAGAGCTAGAAGCTGTTGTGGCAAAATTCGAATGAAGCCATTGTGGTGGTGGGAAGCGACGCAACGCAACGGACGGATGGGAGAGAACACGTGCGAGGGGCGCGAGGGATACGAGACGAGATTGAGACCGTCGAGTTGGGATTTGTGAATCGAGGGATTTACGCGGCCCTAGCGCTAGGAGGTGACAAGATGCAATTGTGATTGGAATGAATGTGAATTTGTTTGGTCAGTTAATAATTTAATTACCTATACTCAGAGGAAATGGTCAAATATTTGGAAATCGATCAACAATAAATGAAAAACGAATTGTCAAAATGATTCTTTTAACACATTTTTCGAAAAATTATCTCTCTTCAACGTTTAAAATCAAACAAGGGTTTTTGTTCCACATTGAAAATTATCCATTCCGGGCAAAGAAAACAATTAATTGAGGCTTTAACAATGAAGAATACGTAAAAACATGCAATATTGCTAACAAATGAGGCAAATAGTGCGATATGTTTAAGGAATGGGTAGGAAAATATTGACGTGTAACTCGCTTTGATGGAAGCTGACGAGTCAACTTTCATTTTCGATTTCCGAACGAACTCTCCTACTGAACACTTTTCGCGGTTAAAATAGATATTTATCATACCAAAAAAATCTGGACTAAGCCAACGGCATTCTTTCAGTAACTAACACTAAATGATAACAAAATTTAAGCTACCGCAACTAACGCCGCAACAACCCCGCCACTTGCGGAATCCAAAGATTGAGCCAACAAGCAAAGCTGCAGAAAAACTTCGGCAGCAGAAGTCCACCACAAAACACATTCCTAAATTCGGCCTCTGCAACGAGCCATCGACCAACCACCAAATGATCGAAAACATCCTTGTCTTCAAATGAAATAGCCGAGATCCCGGAGATCAGTAGAAGTTAAAAAGAAATAATTGAAAAACATACAAGATAACGGTTTAAATAGGTAAATTGGAGATCACATGCTTCCAACGGCTTCCTCCTCTATTTTCTTCTGTTCAGCACATTTTTTCAGCAAAACGTTGCCATTGATTGATAGGTGTGTTATTTTGAAACCACAACTTGATCTTTGGGATATTTTTAAAAACTTTTGCAGCCTCTAGCACGCACCATTCCAATTCATACAAAACAAAGCAGGAATAACAATTCCATAGCTCGTGGTTCTCTTGATCGAGCTGGCACACTCTTCCGAACTTCACAAACTTCTCGATCGAATAGCCGTGCAAAGCGGTAACACGATCCCATGAGCACTAAATAATATGCATGAATTAATGAAACATGATCGTGTTAGGGTATGGCGACAAACTGGCACACCTTTACGCAACCTCTACTTGATCGAGGGCATTTGCCTGTGAATGCCAGATATTACTAAATACTCACCCCTTGGTTTGCATTGTACAAACAATACGTGGAAAAGAGTCGGTTCGAAGAATGAATTGAGGGTGTTCGGCTATGTGCCTGGTGTTGGGAATTTGGGCTCGGCAATACCTGCTAGTCTGTGGAGGACGACGGAGATCTTTTGTATCTTTGTAGGGAAAGCACCTGTCTAGCATGCTGGTTACCCTCCAAAACATTTTTCAAACAGAATCTTTCACATGATGTGCAATTGCACAAATCGAGTTTTCAAACATAGCAATGAATTATCATTTTGCATTTTTTGATCCTTCGGGTGAAACTTGGAATGTTGTTAGTAACATCGACTGAATAAGCGATTGTGAAAGCGAGAACTGAGTTTTGTGAGTTAGATTTTTTGGGGATACACGACACATAAGTCGGGTAGAACAAGAAATAAGGGTCACTTGTCATAAGACGAGTTCGTACTATACCATTTAATACCACCACTTGATTGTAACTTTAACAAATTCGTATTTCGACTTCAACTGTAAGGCCGTCTTCAGTGTCTCTTACTTGAGTACTAACTTCGTTCCGGCCGTGTCGTCCAATAAGCTAGTCCTGAATCCTCATGAAAGATCTTCAATCAATCTTATCGTATTCCGCGTCGAACCTTGTTCAATATTTTTCTCTCAAATAATGTCCGTCACAACAAAATTATGTGTTACCTATGAATGTGATATCAGTCTGTTGAACAGAATACGGGATTTTAAATGCCGAATAAGGGATTACCGAAAAGATTGTGTTCCAGGCATTTCAGGTAGAACTCGTCTTAATGCACCAACGTTAGCGACACTAATGTCACTAATATGTGGATTATTGTTAAAAGTATATTATTGTTAAAAGTACACTAGATCTGCACTTCGTGAATGGATACTCCTTGCCGATTTGTACACTTGTTGAACCACATAACGTATTGGTATCAATCGATCCATTGCACTCTCCTTTTCAAAGAGTTGTCCCATGCTGGACTGCTTAATTACTCGAGAGCTAATTACGAGCACCTGAATGCAGCTCTTCTCTGCATCGACTGGTCACCAACGCAAAACATTACGAGACGTAGAAGAAGGAGTCTGGTTATTCGTCTCTGATGAATAAATCACCAAGCACTAACGCCACCTTCATTATGGCTCGCGAAGTTTTCATAGCTTAATCACCAGCCTACGTATGTTAAGATTGCAATGGAATTGTGTCTTTGCTAAACAGAAACGATCGCCCGAATGAGAGAATGACCGTTAAAAAGTCGGTGGTCTTACCCCTTAGGTTGCGTAAAAACAGCAAATTCAATAGTCGATAGAGTTAATTGCTGTATTCTGCTGACCAAACTGGATCGCTTAGAAGTGGCTACAGACTATGTTAAATGATTGTAGTCCTTCCTAACTGATTGTCAAGATCGGCACTACTGAATCTGCAACGACTCTGGCAGTGATCTAGTCCTATTCTTGTTCTCCTTTTTCTGCAATGGTAGTTGCTTTGATGTACCGGGGGCTATGGAACGGGTTAGGGACAAAAAATTGAATTAACAAAAGATCAGAAGACACAAGGTTTTAGGGACAAATGGGTGGAAAGGACAAAAGGTCGAAAGGGGCAAAAGGTCGAAAGGACAAAAGGTCGAAAAGAACAAAAGGTCGAAATATACAAAAATCTGAAACGGAGAGAATCAATCTCACACAATACAAGTTTTATTCATTTCTTAAATCAACAATCTTTTTTATCTTTAACAGAACTATCTAGATATACATAATATTCTTTCATAGTAATTACTCCTTCTTTTAAAATTGTTCATTCTTCATTCAAATTCGATTTGAATACACCCAACTTGCATCAACTTGTTCCTGATCGATCTTTTGTTCCTTTCGACCTTTTGTCTTTTTCGACCTTTTGTCCTTTTCTACCTTTTGTCCCTTTTGACCTTTTGTCATTTCTACTTTTTGTCTTTCGACCTTTTGTCATATATTCCTGTGGAACCATGTACGGTGATTTTGAAGTACATATACAAATTCGCACAATTTTGGAATATACAAATCCATCAAGACGCACTTGCATGCAATTTTCTTCCTCCAATTGGACATACTTTGGTATCGAACTTCGTACAGCTGCGTACTGCACTGTCTCTGATGCTATGCTATGGTTGTAACCAGCGCCATAGCGTGAGATTGGCCAGGTTGACCCCGCCAAGGGCGCCAGCATTTAGAAATCAAGAACGCTATGAGAAATAAAACAGTTTCATCAATTAAGGCAATAATTGATGGATAAACAACAAATTCAATGTGTAAAAATCTGTGGAAGAGATATTTTGGGTAGTATTCAATCAACAAAGATTTGTTTCCTATTTTCCTACTTGGTGGCTCAAAAAAAGGCGAATCCCTCGCGACCACCCCTGGAATTCGTGGAAATGTGGAAAGAGGTGAAAGCGCGAAGAGAAAGGAGGATGACGTGAGATCGAGGAGTCGAGCTGAAACCAACCTTGAAAAAGGATCGTAACGACGATCGCAAAAAAACGAAAACGAACCAGAAAACCGCGTGTGGAAAAAGGATCGGAACGCCAGCGTTTGGTGTGATCCGCGTGAATTCAAAACGTGTTCTGGATACGGCCCGAAACTATCGATCGGTCCTTTTCAAGCAGTGGTAACCAGCGGGTGCAATTCTAAACTTTTTTATCTATTGCTTTTATTTGACAGGCTCAGGCGTGTATAACACTTAACGGAGCCTAGACTTTATGATATTTACAATCGATATCATCTTATTATCAACAGTTAGTAAGGGGAAAGGGTATAGACAAATATAATATAAACAATATACCTCACTTCATAAATTTCCATATATTAGGCAACGGACAGCATAATCACACCATCTTGCGTCACAAAGGGTAACTAACGCCTATAAACGATAGCCAAGGGGTGCCATAATTGCAAAAATTACACTTTATTTACAATGTTTAACTGTTTGAATTATTTTTATTTTTTTTTTTTCAAACTAAGGTATCAAAATGGGGTCAAAGGATAATTTCTGGCATATTATTTCGACATGTTATACTGCATATTGCATTCTACTTTTAAACACCCCTCGAAAGGTCTCTTTATTACATTGCTTGCCCTTTGTAACACCGCGTCGCTACTGTGTTGTCCGTTGGAATCAGCCAGAGTGAACTATATTGTTAATATAGTATATTTGGTATAGACCAAGATACTCGTGGCGACTCAAGGTTAGATTGCGTAATTTCAGGACGGACGGACAAATTGCGTAATTTCAGGACGGTTGGGATTTAGGTTTGAGGTATTACAGCTGCTCATCCGGGTGTTTGACGCCATTAACGGTATGGCGTAGCGTCGGGCTCGAGTTGTGGTTCGTCAGGGAGCATCTTCCGGATGGCCATAGCTTCGTATTACACAGAACAATAAGACAAAAACAAAACAAAAACGAGAAAGAAAAAAAAATAGGGGAATTAGACTTTTATGTCAGACGAGCAAAGAAAGGCATAGATGGCCTGCATATAAACCACATCGCGATCCCCCAAAACACCTCTTACTTCCCTGTAGGGTTGTTTACCTCGGGCCACAAGGGTATCCAATAGTTGCTCTCTGGAGGCGTCGTTTTTCGAGCAATACCAAACTACGTGACCGATGTCATCGTAACCGGCTCCACACCTACATAGGTTGCTATCGACCAGGTTTATTCTATAGAGGTGTGCGTTTAGTGAATAGTGATTATACATAAGTCTCGACATCGTGCTAATGAAGTGTCGGCTTAAGTCCTCACCTCTGAACCACGCTCGCCCAGAAACTTTAGGAACTATGGAAAACAGCCACCGTCCAAGTTCAAACCATTTGCCAATTTTGTAGAGTACTCTGACGGACTAATGGTAAAAACTCGTTGTTCGAGATTTGTCTATCATAAACTTCACCTTCCTGTGCGCCCACCTTTGCTAGCGAGTCCGCGTTCTCATTTCCATAGATTAGGCAATGGGATGGGACCCATACAAAGGTCCCCTTGAATGATCTTTCGACCAAATCACGCATCTGCTCTCTTACAGTTGTAAGAAAGTAAGATGCGTGCTTAACAGGTTTCATCGATCGGAGTGCCTCGATAGAACTAAGACTATCCGAGAAGATGAAATAATGGTCTACGGGCTGATCGGAAATTATCCCCAAAGCGAAATTAATTGCTGCCAGCTCAGCAACATAAACCGAACACGGTTCTTGAAGTTTTCGGAAGGTAGTTGAATTTACGTTAAAAACATCGAAGCCAGTGGGATCCGTTAATGCGAGAACAATCAGTGACATATCTGTTATTGCATTGACATGTTCATATTTTTCAGAAAAAAAAATTAGGGGTTGTATACAAAACACGACCGCTCGACGTAAACTACGTAAAAGCAAATATAGTACACTGAACCAACTATTCCGCTTTATATATAAGAGAAGGAACCAACCCACGACAATACTACACAGCTTTATAGCAGCACCTCCCACTCTATGAAGGAGTAGGGACTCCACTGTCTAGCCCAACCCAATTCAATAAAAGATAATACCCTTAAAGTAGGCAATTACCAAGGATTGGAACGCGCTGTACAGAGGATGAATGATGCATGAAAGAACTAAAATTTTCAATAGTTTAGCGTTGATAATCAATAGTTTCAATACTACTGGCAAATTGGTGGAAAGTTTACGAATCGATTGATATATAAATCGTCAAAATCCATTGAAAGATAAAGGACCTATTAATGTTACAAATCTTACATGATTTCGTGACGATCTTCAGTTTTGAAATTCTCTTTTGACACCCTGTATCCGAGTCTTCCCCTTAGACGTAGTTTACGTCAAAATGAAAGGGATAGATATTTGTCGAAGATGATCTGGTATTCCTTGAATAGCGTGTTTCATGGACAGATCGTATTCAATTGAGGAACTGTCGTTGACGAAGTGAACTCGAGGTGGATTATAACATGGAAGACAGAGATCTGACGATATGTAGTTGAGATAGACTCGCAGGTATCTTGAACGATGAACCAGTTCAAGCATATTATCAGAAGCTTTCTAATACAAGTGTTTTACTTGTTCCACATTTGATCAGTATTCTAAGTGAGAGCTCCCAGTAACGGTGCTTTAAAGGAGTGACTCAACAAGCACTTCCAGGCTCATGTTATGCGTTGAATGCATACAGCCAAGAGCAATACGCAAATAACGATATTGAATTTGTTCCAATTTGATAAGGTGGCAATCAGCTGCTGAGAGGAAGCAGAAAGAGCCATAAAACAGAGAGAATAGTCTTTTTATATAGTTTGATGAGGTCTTCCGGGTGAGCGCCCCACCAAGTTCCGGAGATAGAACGGAGAAAATGGATCCCTTTTCAGCATTTCTCTAACAAATAATCAATATGGGTTTTCCAGGTACACTTGAAATCAAACCAGACCCCAAGGTATTTAGAAGATACAGATTGGTTCATGTCATCTTTCAACAGCTTCAGCTTTCAACAGTTTCAGTTCAGCTGGGTACCGCTTCTTAGTAAACACTACCAATTGTGTTTTTTGCGGTGAGATCTCATTCTAGCCTTTTACGGTATTGGTGAGCAGCAATTCCACGTGGGGACCTCTGCGCTTTAGTAGCCGTATTGGTGAACCGTAATTAACTCGCCACCGGGCGGCGAGTATCCGTTTTTTATCTGGCCCAAATCGATATCGATATAGTGTTTGCCGAATTGGGACTAGATTCGGCCAATTCCCGTTCGCCGCTTGGGAACACAAGCCTCCACTTATCCAATCCTCGACCTTCAGCGGATAATCCTGACGAAAGTATCGACGATATCCCTCAGTGACCGGACGTCTTCTGATCGCCGGTTCAAAGCCTCTACGCGTCCAACCCTTGCCATCCGGCGAACAATCCAGACGGAATTATCGCCGCTACCCGTCAGTGGCCGGCCGACTTTCAATCGCCACAAAAGCCTCTGCGGGTCCATCCATCGCCATCCGACGGACAATCCGGCCGGAAATATCCTCGCTACCCCGCTTTGGCAGGCCTGCGGAACCAAAGTCACCACGCATCCAAGTGTCCTATGTTTCCGCGCATCACATCGCTTTCCACCTTATCCGAAAATTTTCATAAACCGCATAGAAAGATGGGTGTCCGAAATTTAACTTGGACAGGCTTTATAAATATCATTGTAACGTCTGCTTCCATATAGATAAGGTTCGTGTGTTTCCCTGCGCAAGTGTCTAGCCGACCCTGAGAACCTCAAAATAGCAAAGAGAGCTAGTTAGGGTAACGTAAGGACGTCCACTCCGCAGGCGTACGTTATAGGGAAGAGTTGCAAGATCCGATTTGAAACTAAATTGATACCCGCCAGAGTTGGATTTTTTTATGTAACTGAGTCTAGTAGTTTCTGCAAACCACCGACCAAGCCTTATCAGTGTTGGGTTTTTCTTGATTTAATAGATTGGAATAGGTTTGTTAGCGATTCAGACGGTAGACCAACGCATTTCTGACTTGACTTTCATTAGCTCGTTTACTAATAGGTAGGAAAAAATGTTTATCTGGATTTGTGTAGGTTTATTGAATCATCCGGGAATCAACAAATTATAAGATTTCTAAAAAATTACAGGATGCTTAGCACAATTAAGCCTTTTAATTCCAATTCTTAAGCCAATATCCAAATTGTTGTATATTTGACAGTTTTGGCCAAAATCAGATTTTTATATACATATTCTGAATCATTGTCCAAAAATATGTATTCTGGCAAAACAACGATTTTTGTTTCAGAAACGTATAAATTTTATTGTTTGTTTGTTTAAGGAACTTCATCGAGAAGAAATCGAAGGATTCGGCGTCTCTTTGATCAAAACAGATTTTTAATATTTTCCCTGAATTTTGTGAAACTCATTTGCTGACAATGGCTGGATATTGCAACACACATCGTTCGCTGTAATCTTCGTTCATTGACTGCAGTTGTCAACCGTGCTCGAATCTAACTGACAACGAGAGGGTGAATATAATCAATTATCGAATTCCTACATATCCGCATTGATGACACATGATAAATGACGCCCATCGCCAAGAATATGTCCTATCTGGTTGCAAGTTTCACTATTTTGCTGTCTTCAGAAGTTCTTTCGAATATTCTTTGGTGCAAGCTACGTGCTGCTGGTGGTCATCTGTCTGGCAGCAACGAAATTTGCTAGTCGTAGGCCATCTTTATTGAAACGTGAGTAAAGGCTTTCGTTACTGTCTATGGGATGCAAATGTTTCTCTCTCTTGACCTGGGCTTTATAAAGACATTCAAGTCGCTTAATTAAACATTTGTCGGTTGATAGATAACGATTAGCCAGCTTGTTATTGAAGAAAGTGCCCCGTATCCTCAACACGCAGATCCATTCATTGTTGTAAAATATCATTTTCACAGGCATAGTTTCGTTATACCTTCGCCTCATACCGAGCAAACGCGTTTTTAATAGCAAGCATTTTCAACTCTATTTGCTTTAAACCTACCAAATGCGTTAATTGAAAGAAGGCTTCATCTTCTATGTTTGCCTTAAATCGGGCAAATGAGTTCATTAAAAGAAGGCATAACCCCCTATGTTTGCCATAAACCGTTACCGTTCATTTAAAGAAGCCATTATTTCTACTGTAAACCTATGTTAATAGAAAATAGATGTTATCTCCTCACTTACACATTTCTTAGGATAGAACTTTTCCAGATAATAATGGCGTAGAATGATAATTTAAGTTAATTAGACGAAAAGTCAAAAATGTTTATTAAACAGAAGCTTTATTGCGTTTCTCTAAGTAACTCTAAGTAGTAGGGGAACGGCTCCGGTTTCCATCTCACTGAACATATATTCATCTCATAGCAAAACAAATAAATACAGCACCAATCGCTTCGCTTCTTTTTGGTAACATGCGTGCTCACTGCTGAAAAAATCACAAAAATTAGAAACAAATCAAATTCCTTTTCATTGTTCTGTTTTTGGTGAGATGAATATAGGGACTTTGAGACGAAGTGCCGAATCGTCTCCCTATATACTTTTATTCTAAACAAATTCTTTTCAAAAATTGTCAATCCCATCTTCCCTTGCCTCTAACCGAGTAAATGCTTGAATTGAAAGAAGGAACCATGTCATCTTTTTCCTTCGACTATCTTCCCTCGCATTAAACTGAGCAAATGCCTGATTTGGAAGAAGGAAGCATATCGTTTTTCGCCATCTGCCAGGCCAATGTATCCTTTGAAAAAAATGGAACCATATCTTATATGATGCAACTGTCGGGAAGATGTGTCCTTTGAAAGAATGGATCATATCATCCTTTGCCTTAAGCCGAGCAAATGCTTTAATTGAACAAATGAATAAAAATTTGAAAGAAGGAATTATATCTTCACTTTCCTAGAACTGAATATTGCATACATTGAGAATAGAAACTATACATATTCTCTCTTATGTTATGCCTGACAAATGCATTATTATATAGAAAAGAAAATCGTATCTTCTTTTGTTACATGCCAGAAAAATACATCCTTTAAAAAAAAAAAGCACATACTTCTTAAACTTACAATCGACAAAATATGCTTTAAAAGAGATAAATATATCTCAAGCAAAAAGAACTTCATTTGCTTTTCATTGCCTTTTTTGTGTAAAATTGTTTTTAAGTATTGAGTACTTACAATTTTGCTATTAGACTTTCCGAATTCTGTAGTTTGTTTTAGTCAACGACGACCTTGCTGCTGAAATAGGCAGATAATAAAAAATCTACCAAAGTTCCTTCGAGCAGTGATTTGATAGAATATAATCTTTAATTCGAAATAATCAATTTATAATGTTCAAGTGACAAGCATTATAAATAATTGAACATATTATGCATAAGTTTCGAATGTGGTGATTACACAAGTATTATGCCAAATGACCATTATGCCAAACGGCCATAACGCCAAACGGCCTTATGCCAAACGGCGTTATGCCAAACGACTTTATGCCAAATGACTTATTACCAAAAAAATATGTATGAGCTGAATCATAATTTTTCTTCATTGTTGAAAACAGTGTAGTGACATAATTCACATAGAACAATGGATATTTATTTATATCCATTTAATTATTTGATTATTTGATAAAATTCAACTGACTTCTTATACATACAATTAATTTACAGAGACATCACTTAACAAAATTTCTCAGAATATTTTCAGATCGCATTATTCATTTCCTTTTCACAATATCATCAACATGTCTGGGATACATCATCATCGAAACGTCTGAACAATAAAAAATAAGTGTAACTAATTAACAAACAGGCACAGTACTACACATTTGGCTTCCATGTTTCATTACATTTACAAATAAACTGTCTGAACTTAATGCCTTTGGGCCATGTCACTGGGTTTAATGCTAGAGTTTTAAATTTTGATGAAAGCACTACTCTGAATGATACAAAATCTAACTTCGTGTGACATTTCCATTTTGCGGCTCAATTAGTTCTGAACGTTTTTAGAGTGAATTGCGTTTCCGGAAAATTATTGAAACGATGCGATTTTGCATGAAAAACTCAAGCGCGACGTTTTCCTCAAACACTGCGAACAAGTTTGCTCGCTCGTGAGTGTTCGATGATTGAAACTTGGGAATGATTTTATCAACACTGATAAGCAGCAGCATCCACGACCGTTTGCTACGGAAAAGCATGCAGGAAGCTGACAACACATTTTTCAATTCTATCAACTCAGTCATTCCGCAGCACTCGGGTTATCCTTTATCCCTAATCCAGATCCTCGCTTCGCGCCACCATCGCCAACGTCGGTCGCCAGCCAGCCAGCAGTCAGTGTGCTATGTGCCGTTTGTCGTTTCGTTCCTGCTATAGCCATCCCGCACTGTGATGCCGTGCTCGTGGTTCACTCTTTGTTTGTGTTTCTCGTCGTGAACATCGCCGCACCGCGCAGCAGTTCGCCGGTCGGATTCGGAATAAGCGGGCCCGCTGTGTTGTTTAGGAAAAGTTGTCGACCGAGAAGGATGCACTGCATCCGTTGGACGTGCTGTGTGTGACGAGGCAAGTGTTTTGATTTTTCGCTATCATTCGCGTTGCGTGCGGAAATCGGTTTTGGGTGGTGTTTTATTCTTAGTGGTGAACATTTTGACGGATGGTTGATGGTGAATGTTATTACTCGGAAAGTGAATGGAGGACGAAGGGAAAGAAGTCGAACAGGCTGAGCCACAGGACCATGCCGAGGAGATTGCATCGCACGAGCGTCCATCCTCAGCCAGTGCCGCGGACATAATTCAAGGTTAGAATGGGCTCTGATTCCCAATCTCTACGCGTACATATCCCTAATACGTAAGAGACGAGGGCGCGAAATGTTGCCAACACTAGGGGACGATTCTGACTTAATTAATAGTAAACGATAACAATTTATTCAGTTGTTTCCCCTTCTCGGGTTGGAAACTCATTAGAAAGAAATTAGAGATGGGGTACAAAGTTACGGCGTGATAGGGGCTTGAGGGATGGATTTTCGGAACTGTTGAGGAACAGCAAATAAATAATACTTAAAGTTGTGATTTATCGTCACCCAATTAGAAAATTTCCAATGTCTTGGAGAATTTCTGCGGTGAGTCGTGATTTATGTCTATTTATTTATCCATCCAGGCAAGTGCTCGGAAGTGCAAAGTTCCGAAAGGTCTATCCTGGAGCCGAAGAAAATCCTTTTCTTATTCCATCCCGTCCCAAGATTCGCTCCTGCCCCAGTGCGGAGAGGGTGGCCCGTCGGACGCTTAAGTCTTCGTCGAGATGGGGGACGAAAACCGGCGAAAGAAAAATCCTTAAGAAGCTTTATCTCTATCCTAACACAGATTCTCCTGCACTGTGCACCCTTGTAGACACCCGCACACCCACACAGAGAGGCAACTCTTAAGCTGATCCTTCCTCACACAATTCATACGAGTAGTCGAGCAGGAAACGAACGTTGGCTCCGAGGACGACGTATATGGTGGCAGCATTGTTATGCGCTCTCGAGCAAGACGACGGATCAGAACTTCCCCAGCAGCTTCCACCCACCTTTCGAACCAAGACCAACAAAAGCAGTTCCCGTGTGTTGCGCACGGAAGCGGGGAGATAAGATTAAGTCTGAAATTCTATAGAATTTATAGATTTTGGATTTAAGAAAAGACGAAGAAATGGATTTCCATCCACACATCTTCGCCAGGTCCTTGCCGGCAATCTGGCTGGCTGGGTGTATGAATTTCGTTATAAAATATCAGAATCAATAAATTTAAATCCTTTCACTGATGGCATCCGTTAACGAGCGATGGGTTACGTGATGGAGTGTGTGTTATATGCATTCGATTGGAGCCCCTCGTATCGGCCCATTGTCACATCTCGTAGGTGATTCCATGTCGAACATCTGGCTTGCTTAACATGACCACTTTCAATTATGGATCTATGGATCTAATGGACATCGATTCTGCCTTAATCAATATATTTTGGGTTTTATGTTGTTTGTTTGTTTATTAAAGACACTTCACACCACAAGGGATGCATTCGTGTCACTTGGGTTTTATACCAGACTGTGTGTATTTGTATGGTTCTGCTTATGTTTTTATATTTTACCCTTGTAATTTTTCATATGTTACCCTTGTTACATCATTGACAGTTTTAAAGTTTTTTTTTGTGACGATTGTCTACTATATTTTTTTTTCTGGTAATGCGTGAAAACTGTTTTCCAAATCAAAGGTGGTCGAATTAGATTTGAATATGCTTCGCAGGTTCAGGATGGAATTTTGCACCATAAGGAAAAGACAATCTTAACCCAACATTCAGCACTCTTCCTACCTAACTTGGAAGGAAAATCCTGTCCAAAGGCCCAGACCTTCCTCAACCGAATCGGCTAAAGGATGATAAAAGATTAAAAACAAGCGCATAGAACTCTTCCACGTGGCTCCCGTACGTTGCACAACGACACCGACGACGATGATCATCACCCCAGTTCAGTGGGAACGGACGGGCGGGTGCTTCGCCCGACGGGAATGCCCCGGTTGGGAAAGCCTTTAGAAACTTTTAGAATTAGAGCCGAATCGTGTTTTATAAAAAAGGATTTATTTGAACCCGAAAAGCAGCTGAAAACAAAAGTACGTTTCTCTTAATCCTGTTCGTTTCCGTTGCTGTCTGTCCGACCATCTCCGTCGTGTATCATCGGTATCGTTCCTCCTACCAACCTCGCCCACCTTTTAGCCACTACACTAGGATAGGTACTAACCGTGGTGCTGCAGCAGCAGCGTGGTCGTATTCGCTTTCGACTTTCGTCTCGCGAGATTTGGTTTTGGCGCTGCAACGGCCATACACAGTCCGGGAAGGCCATCACGATGCCATGCCACCACCGCGCCAACATGTACCGCACATGAATTAGGGATAAACGAGAGTGAGCTCAACAGCAGCAAAAACGTGGCGGCGGGATAGGGAGATTCAGATGAAGGGAGAGAAAGAGAGATATCCTCGATGGGAGCCGTGATGATATAAACATACTACAGTTTAGTGTATCGGATGGGGCGGATGAAGGCGAAGTGGTAGCAGGGCACTCACAGTAGCAAGACGAGAAAAAAAATCTGTTGGCTTAATCCGGTACTGTGGTACAGAGGTGGAAAAATATGGCCACGGTCAAATAATTTCGGTTATGTTCGTTCTATGTAAAAATCTACTAAAGTTTGATGAGTTTTCAATATTTAAAAGGGATCGCAAGCCATACAAATATATTTCGAACCAAAAATGCAAAAAAAAATTACAAACCAAACAATCAAAAACTTGAAAATCAAAAACCCATAGACACTATAGCGTTGTTCTATTTCGATAATCTGCAAACTGAAAGAAACCTGTTTATTTTTTTATTTTCGGTCTGGAAGTTGAATCAATATTTTAGAGTGCATCATTTACCACAATAGCCTTTTATTGAATAAAGTTAGTTTTAAAACAAACAAAACTACAAATATTCCACTCTTAAAAGGTGTACGAGCAAAAAGACGGAAGACCAAAAATTACTGTATTTCCAATATTTCTTTTTATAAATTTGTATAATTTTGAAAAGTAACTTTAAAACAAATTTAGGCATGTATTAAAGTTTTTATTATTGATTGACATCAAGATCTTTTCGAAATCTGACCAGAGCTTAAAATATTCATCTTCGTGAAGCTACTTTGGTCCAAAGTTTGACAAACATCGTATGATAGAATATAGATTGACATAGTTAGACGACTACTCCACCTTATTCATTCGACTATCACCGAGTGTGCTTACTATGTGCAGAAAAAACATAATTAGCATTGTTTATATTGATGTTTACCGTGCCTCGCGGATGAAAATCGCATTCAGTTTTAAGTGATAAATTACTTTACTCATTTTGAACACATTTTCAGATATTTCACAAATTTGTAGAATGTGATTAATATATAATGACCAAGATTCAACTGAATATTGACAGTACAGAGCCGACTACGAATGTGTCTGGAGGTGAACTGATACCTAAGTAAAGAAGTTTAGGATCTGAACATTTGAAAATTACAAAAAAATAATCAAAGTAGCCCACTTCAAGGCGGTATTGGGCCTTGAAGGGTTAAGAACAAATCGTACTGCATCATATGAATCATATTTTTATTACCAAACGATAAACTCTTTCTCTAACAACTTAGACAATCTAACAACTTAAAAGATATATTGCTTTTATAGATTTTTTTTGTAAATAGAATTAAGAACGTTGCTTGGAGAGTGGCCTCTGCACTTTTCAATGGATATTTGGGCCTGTTCTACGAGTATGGTGACATGAGCTAAATTAATTTTATATAGTCTCACGAGAGTTGACCAAGTATTGCACTCTATTTGTACAATAAGCGCAAAAGTCTGAATGCTTTGACTTTTAAGAATGTTCTTTTCTTGTAACAATTTGTTTGACACAGATTTGCAATCGTATTGCTTCATAGAGCAAATATTGATAGAATCCAAGAAGTAACTTCGCTGTTGATAGAAGTCGATTTGATGGATTAGACCGTTGACTGCCTGTTGACAATTTCACCGAATTTTTAAGCAAACGTGAAGAAGGTATTTGAATTCTTGAAGTAGGGACACGGCAGGTATTTCCATCCATCGTTGTAGGGACTAAAACCATCGGAAGCAACGTTCATTTGCTAGAACTCCACTGTAGCAGAACGTTTCTCCTGAGCTTACGATTTGCTACGGATAAGTTTGGCAAAAAAGCATCTCTTTTATTGGTTTTCGAGACAATGACGAAACCACGTACCCTGAGTGGAGGTGCAATTCTTAAATGATCCCAAGAAGCAATCACTTGGGACTGGTTGGTTCCATCGCTGCCCAGAAAAAAAACATCCTACTTTGTTGATTGCCCAAGTTCGGCTGGGATGATTCTCTCGATGAGTCACTTCAGAATTTGAGGAAGGAGTTCAAATAGAACAGGATCGCTTTGGATCGTCATTATCGATAGCCATAAAGGAATATGCGACCGAACTGGTCATTTAGCCTGAATAGCTCTTTTGGCCGAAATAGGTTTTCTTCTTCTTCTTATTACTATTATTATTATAGAGTTTTGGCACTTCCTCAGCAAGCGTGCTGGGAATTTTCACCTACCCCGGGCAATCTGAATGCCAAAGGGGATTAGGCTCTGTGGATCTCATTCGCCGGTTGACTTAAAATCCTATAATAAACGTTTGCACCGGATGTATTAGTTATGGTGGTTCAGGAATCTTCTTACGATGCTGCAAGTTCCAAGAACCACTGTCTTTTGGATGCTATGGAGGTTATAAGATAGTTCCAGCTCTCCTAAGGATCTCAGAAGAGATTTCGGGACGATTCCGGTTGCTGAGATAACAACCGGAATTATACGCACGTCCTCCAGGTGCCACATCTGCTTCAACTCCTCCGCCAAGTCGTGGTACTTCGTTATCTTGTTGGAGAATGTTGTTTGGACATTATGGTCTAGCGGTACAGCAATGTCGATGAGGGTTACCCGCTTCATCTTTTTGTCGTAGACCACAATATCGGGCCGATTGGCACGAATGAGGACATCCGTTATGATCTCGCGATGCCAGTACAGCTTCACGAAACTATTTTCCAGAACCAGGACAGGCACATATTTGTAGTAGGCGACAAACTGGTTAACCAAGTTGTGCTTTAAATCAAGCTGTTGGTGCACAATCTTGGCTACTTCGTTATGACGACCGAGATAGGCTGAACACCCGGACACGATATGTTCGATGTTTTATGTCGCAATTCAGCTGATAGTCCTCCTGCGCCAGATGCAGGGCACTGAATCCGTGGTCAGCTTCACACACAGCGCGATAGATTTCGTGGCGGTTCTGACTTTCCACGAAGTATCTTCGTAACTGCTGGATCTGGGAAACACATAGTGTTTGTATATCGGTGACGCCTCTTCCTCCTACTGTACGTGGCAGGGTGACTCTCTCAATGGACGATTTTGGATGGCGCATGCGATGCTTAGTGAACGCCACTCGTACTGCTCGTTCTAACGCCTCCAAGTCAGTCTTGGTCCACTTCACCACCCCGAAACTGTATGTCAACAAGGGCACAGCAAACGTGTTTATCGCCTTCACCTTGTTGCCGGCCGACAAGAGGCTCTTCAAAATACCGTTGACACGATGCAAGAACTTTTCCTGCAGCTCTTTCTTGATCGTCGTATGGCGAATTCCTTTCAGTTGCAGGAAACCTAGGAACTTGTACGTTTCGCCTTCAACCATGTTTCGAATCTCCTCCTGTTCGTTGACGCGGAAACTGTCGGCATCCACCAGGTGACCCCGGTGTAGATGTATAGATCGACATTTATCGATACCAAACTCCATCCGGATGTCGTTGCTGAATACCGTTACAAGCCGCAGAAATCGGTGCAGCTTCTCCACAGATTCCGCAAACAGCTTCAAGTCGTCCATAAAGAAGGTGTGGGTAATGTTTGTACTCCTTTCCCCACCCTTCAAATGATAGCCATAGTTGTGTTGGTTGAGTGCTCTGCTAAGAGGGTTCATGGCAAGGCAAAACCATAGAGGACTAAAGGTATCGCCTTGGAATATGCCCCTCCTGATGCTGAGAGTCCTGGACCGTAACACCTTTTCTCCGTCGGTAATGTGTAGGGATGTGCTCCACATCCCCATAGCGTGCTGCATTAGCCTGATGACGTTACCGTCTATCTTATACAACTGCAGTACCTTAAGAAGGTACGAGTGAGGTACTGAGTCGTATGCCTTTTATAGTCGATATACGCCATGCTCAGGTTTCTTTGCTTGTGGGTGGCCTGCCCAACAACGACTGCATCAATGATGACCTGATCCTTGCAGCCTCGTGTGTTACGTCGACAACCTTTTGTTCCTCGGTCATCAGGTTGTTGACGTCGCAATGGTTCTGCACCCTCCTCGCTATTACCGATGACAGCACTTTGTACAGACTCGAAAGGCACGTTATTGGTCTGTACTTGGCTGGGTTCAAAGTGTTCCGATCCTTCGGCAGAAGATAAGTGACACCCCTAGTGATGAATTCCGGTAGCTGCTCGGGGTTAGCTAGTACCGTGTTGAAGCATTCCGCCATCCGCCCGTGGACCGTTGTGAGTTTTTTATACCAGAAATTATGCACAAAATCGGGTCCTGGTGCAGCCCAATTCCTGGTATACCAAGTAGCCTCACGTATGTCTTGGGCGGTCACGTTGATAGCGGTCATGTCTCCAATTCCACCACAATATTGCTCTTCTTCTGCCATCCACACCCCATCGCCGTTGTGTATGACGGGGTTCTCCCATAGATTGGACCAAAACTGCGTGACTTCTCCAATCTCCGGAAAGCCCTCACCAAAGTCGGCTTTGTCGTTTCGGATGTGGTTGTAGAACTCCCTTTCGTTGATGTTGAACATTCGATTTTGCTCCTTCCTCTTCGAACATTCTCCATAACGTCGCAGTCGTTTAGCAAGAGCACTCAACCGCTGTACATGGGTGTCGAGGATCTCAGTTATGTTCACCTCGGTGAGATCACGGAGTTCTGTGGGTTTCACAATTTCAGCAACATTCCGAACTAGCCTGGTTGATCGATTCCCCTGCTTGTACTGTGTTAATCGACCAACCTTTGACCGCAGTGTGGCGATGCGGGTCTCCAGACGTCGCATCCACGCGGGTTTTCGTGCTTTGGGGCGTGCGCGTCCATCACTCTCACCTTGTGGGCGCGTTCGCAATCCCAACGTTCTTACAACAGCCACTGCAGCCGAATACACGATAAATTGCAGCTCCTCAAGGTTCTCCACGGTTTCCAAGTACTGTGGCAAAATATCCTGGTTAAGGATGCTTACTGTACTCGTCAACCGATAGGAGTACTGCAACTTGGGTATCCGGTGTCGGGACATGGGGTCTGTCCCACGGAACTGTGTAACTGCTGTGCCCATATGATTAGCTAGTTCGTCCTTCAATTGCTGTCGTTGCAATTCCACTGTTGGTCCTGGAGCGGCGGGTGCAATCGAATCGCGACGGTTACTTGCGATTGATGCATCCAACCCAACAGAACTCCTTCTCGACGTATCGCTCGATCTTGCCTCCTCCTCCTCTCCTAATTCCCTCTGCACTTCCCGCTTGATGTACTCTACGTCTTCTGGAGTCAGCATATTATGTGACATAATAGCTCTCTGGCGTGTGTACAACTTGTTCTGGTCAAGCTGGGGTGCAAACCGAGGAACCTCTCATTGAACATCTCCAGCATCGCCGGTCTGCCGGACATATCCGTCTCCATCCTGGTGCAAACGTAGTAGCAACGGATCACGTACTGATTCATCTCCCTTGTCCACATGATCCGTTGCCGTCGGCGGCCCGCTAACGTGAGTGATTGACGTCGATCAACCACAGCAACATCAGCAGGTGCAGCATTGCCTTGGTGATTTCTTCTGCTGCCGTTTCTGTTTTGCCTTGTCGGCACGGGCTGAGCCTGATGACTAGAGGTCGCTGTTGCACCTCTCCTTCCTCTAGCCGCTGGCCGCTCGCTCTGTCCCCCGTTCCAGGACCAGCTCCAGTAGGGGCTCCCTCCTCGGGCAATCGCATGGGTGGTATTGTTCTTGAGCGTAACTCCATATTTGGGTGTGCTTTCATTCCCGGAAGCTACGGGTTCTGTAAAGTTATTTAATTCTTTACAGTGCTAAATAGCTAGGTTCAAGCGCCAGTACTCGCCCGAGGGTGGTTTTTCATTGGTGCTTAGGAATTAGGCCTTCAGCTCCCACCTACTCGAAATGGTGGTTTTTCATGGACGCCCAGGGTATTTCACCTGAGCTCCCACCTTATTATTATTATTATTATTATTATTATTATTATTGGCATTATATCCCCCACTGGGACATTGCCGCCTCGCAGCTTTGCTATTCATTAAGCACTTCCACATTTGTTAACTACGAGGTTTCTAAGCCAAGTTACCATTTTTGCATTCGTATATCATTAGGCTAACACGATGATACTCAGGGTAGTCGGGAAAATTTTCAACCCGAAAATTTTCTGGACCAAACCGGGAATCGAATCCTGACACCTTCAACATGGTCTTGCTTTGTTGCCGCGCATCTTACCGCATGGCTAAGGAAGGCGGAATAGGTTGGCCGAAACGTCGTGTCAACTAAAATATCGTTCAGCCGAACAGGCAAAGGAGGCCAACGAATCTTTCGATTAAAATGCAGTTTGGCATAAATGGTCGTTTAACAGAAACAGCCATTCGACCGAAAATGACATTTGACCAAAGATGTCGCATTGCGGAAAAATTCGTTTGGCTAAACAGGCCATTTGACAGAATAAATCGTTTGAGGAAATTAGTCATTTGGAAGAAAATATCGTTAGGTTGGAATTATCTTTTGGCAGGAAAAGTCAATTAACCGGAAATGCCATTTGGTCGAATGGCCGTAAGACCCGAAAATGTCGTTTATTTGGCTGAAAGTCTTTTCCGTTCAATACAGCCAAAAATGGCTTGCGGTCGAATAACCTTCGGCCAAACGACCCATCTTCATTGGGGGCCATTATATAGTTTCTGAAATACATTCAAAGCTGCATACGGGACGTTTCTCTACCTTGGATATACCGTCGTGGACAGTATTGTCACCGTTCGTCTTATAACGAATGTGAATGACACCTCTGGAAAGTGTTCGAGGAAAATAAAATAAAATTGACATTCCGCGTCTAGAACTTACGTCAGCATTATTTCTCTGTCATCTGTACATAAAAGAGATAACCAAATACACGCAGCGTTTTTTTGCCAGACAGACTCAACAACAGCTTTGATTAAACGTTGACGAAATCATTTTTTTTATTCTACAAATAGATTTGCTTTCAGCGAACTTGCTGTTATTAAAACTTTTCATACTTTTTCACTAATAATTTATTTGTATACCTACCTGAGGAATAATTGAAAAATTGTTCAATAAACTACCTCCATGATGGCAGCAAAATGAGAGCAACTTTGATTACAGCATAAAGCACCATGATTTTCTTTGGTTTGGGCATCACACTGAAAGTATTAACCATCAATTATTTAACATTTGACAGTAAAGCAAACTATAACATAATATAATTGATAGTTAGCTTTTCGGTGTGACATATTACACTATCGTTTAACTATCATTAAGCCTTTGTACAATTCTTGTCAATTTTGTTGAGTAATGACCAGCGATCCCATCTCGACCAGTTAGTCATAACAAAATTATATCACAATTTTATCAATATTTGTTACAAATAACAATAACTGCAATAATTTTGTTGTAAATCATTTGTCCCGGATGAAGAAACTAAAAATCTATGATCTTCGTAACATCGTAACAACACAATGTGACATAATTAATATGAATAGCAATTCTTATGACCGGGGTTCGTACTTTTCGTTTCGGTTAGACGAAAACAAGCGATTTTCGGGCTGAATTAAATTTTTTTTCGAAGTTTGTGGCGAGAAACATCTTTCACTCGTTACTTTTTTCTCTAGAACAATCCTGAAAGATAAACGAGAATCGTGCCTACTTGATGAAATTATTTTTTCATATCATCATTCCTACGCCTCACTCATTTTTCGTGAAAATTTTCGGTGCGCATTTATTAAACAACTAGTCGACCCGGCAGACGTTGTCCTGCATAGTAGGCGTAAATAACCATGCGAAATTTCCATACGAATCTTAATTTTAGTATTTCACGATTTACTCAACCTTATTCGTAATTTTCGCATGAGGAAATATCATATAAACCCGTCGGAAACGATAATGAACATATCTGCTGAAGTAATGAAGAAAATCCATCCAGCCGTTTTCGAGTTATGCGGATACGAACACAGACCATTTCATTTTTATATATATAGATTATGACCGCTACGGGATTCTAACCCAGAACACAATCAAAAATGGCACTGGATTGCGCTCATTCTAGCCACACCAACACATTGACTGCTTATTGAGGATAGGTTATTTGTTCCATAAAAGCTTCTCTTGTTTGGAATGGTAAAGGCACGAAAAGGATGAAAGAAGAGAAAACGAGCAAACTAACTTTTCGCGGCACTGATAGTGAGAGAGAAAATCTCTCATCAGGCCTTTTTTCTTTCCTGCCTAATGATTTCTCAGCGAAAATCTGCGTGAGTGAGCATCCTCTGCTCGTGAGAATGAGGGAGCATTACGATCCCTGCTTATGACACAATAAATGATAACTGTGTTACTTTCTATGACATAATGAGTAATAATTTTAGTTATTTTCATAACTTTTCATGTAACACTTACTATATTTTTGTTCAATTGAAAACAAATTTGGGAAAGTTTTTGTTAAATTTACTGATTATGGATCGACTGGGAGATTGAGTTATATTTATTGAACGGCTACTCAGTCTTACAATTTCGCAAAGAGTTTATTACAGGGTGGCCACTCACCCGGGAATCCGGGAAAACCGGGAAAAACACGGGAATTTGAAATCACCGGGAAAAATCCGGGAAAAACCCGGGAATTTGATCAAGTTACCGGGAATTTCTCCAAATTTATATTTTTTCAAACTTATATTAAATTTACATTCCAAAAGTATATGTTACTTCTTTTACTATTTATGCTTTAAATAGCAGATTTGCTAATAAAGTTGACACACCATAGTGTTATATTCCGAATCAGCTTAATGAATTGAGGTGATGTTCGTATGTGTGTATGTATCTTTTATCTTTTATGAGAGGGAAAAGCCGGCGGGAGTTGAGTTATAAATGAGTTATAAAAAGCCTTCTCCCGTAGGCATAAAATCTTTTGTTTTTTTCATATCAACAGTTTATAAACCAAATGATACATTCTTGGTGTTTTTGTGTGTATGTGTGTGTGTGCACAAGAATGTGAGACACACTTTTTGGTATTAAGCATTATCCGATTTGCTCTCAACAAGTTGCATTCGACGAGGAACGCGGCTTAGTTTTTCGCTTCCGGAGATATTGAAAAACATTGTTTTTTTTTGCTGCAATGCATTCAAATGAACGCAAATAGATGTGAATTGATGGAAATAGTGGAATTTATCGTCCTAAATTGAACACCAACGCCAAGGTGGATCAATCTATCTGGGTTTGGAAGATAGGTTACTAAACCTATAGGTTACTGTAAGATAGGTTACTGAAAAATCTGAGTACTGAAAATAAAGTTTTGGCAAGCTTGGTAGTCATATGGCTATCACTTCTGCCTCATATGCAGAAGGACGTGTTTATAGCGGCACACTAGGAGTTAACATTCGGAAATCAGTATGGCGAAAAGCATATAAGACTTAATATTTCGAAAATAAGCCCTTAAAAATAATAATATTTTGTAGGCGTGGTAGCAGACACCTGGTACCAAACAGTTTTTCATTAAAAATTCTTACTGTTGAGCAAACCCGCGTTAGATGTCTTTCACCATACAAACTTCCGGTGATTAACTCATGCTGGCTATTATCACATGTAAGTTAGCGCCTGAAGCTGGCAGCAGCGGGTACGAAACAAGCCACTTTATGTGATTCATTGAAAATGAATGGAAAGCTAGTCTCCTATATCACTTTAAAATTCCATCAATTGCTTTTTCCTACCACGCTGGCAACTGGTAAACCAAGAGGAACCTCTGCCCGTCAACCTCACCCAAAAAATTCTAAAAAATTCCGCGTGAACTAGTGGCAAGTGCAGAGGTATATTCGGCTTGCAGTGGGCTAGTGAATACATCATCAATTCCTCCCCTTCCCTACATTGACGCATTCTGACGTGGCAGACGAAAGTGTGACCCTAACAAATGAGATCACCAGCACTTCTACATTGAAGATGAGTGCTAGTCCCAAGCAAAACATCTGTTGTTCTATGTGCAAGAACAGCTGATCTGGTCATAATGGCGCAGCAACTACGGGCAGTCAATCAAGCTCAAGGTTTACTGAAAATGAAGTCCTAGCTTGCCTTTTTACAGTAAAAGACTGTTAGAGCGAACAGGCCGTTGGTACTGTTTGACTATCAATCCGAGAAGGTAGAGAAACCTGCTGCTTCGGAATTTCCCAGGAAAATGCTTCGTAGGAAAGTCTTTGGAACTCCCATTGAAAATTCTTCTATATATCCTCATTACATTCATGCACGTATTGTCCTCATAGAATTTATTCTTTGAGATTTTCACAGATTTGTCTGTGGGATTTCCACGGGAATTTTTTTATCTAATAGCAGGAGATCCTCTAGTGCCGGATAACTCGTAGTGCCGCCACTTGACAAAACAACACCTATAGAAGTTTTTCCAACATCTTATGTAGCACAAAAGTAACTATTAGGACTATTCTTGTAAAATCCTACAAACATTAACCGGCGCGTGACAAGTTTTGGACAACGGAAGCGGTGCACATCTCTAAGTGGTCAGGGTTCAGCCAAACCGCACCAAGCGGCCTTTCGACTGACTTGTTAATTTTTGTTCGTACAAGGACAACGGAAATAGTTTCATATCAATAAAGGGATTGAGGGATGTTCGATGCGATTTGCGATCAATTAAATCTGCTAAACGAAAGTTTGAGCAGAAAATTCGGGAATTTTTCGATGGCGCTTGGTATGATTTGGCTGAACCCCGACCAAGTGTGAGTCGCAGTCGTCACACTTTTCACATCTCATTCATTTCACTTTTCCCATCTTTCTTCTTTTCACTTGCTACTTCTTGGTTCGCATTTTCACTTTTATTAACAGTGGAATGTCTAAGCAGCACCCTTCGCTTCTTCTAACGGGGTCTTGCTCCGCTGAGTTGTTTGGTCAATACGCTGTTTGCTTGATTAAAAGGGATTCAAGTTACACACTTGATCGGAATACCAGACGGCCAAACTGTGCAGTCCAGTACAGGAAGAGGGGGCAATATGCCCTAGCTAAGCAAACACTGCTTTACTGTCTTATTTGTAACGCTATTCATGGGTATTTTTACATTATGCATCAATTAAACAAGATAGCTAGTTGATGCCTTTCAAAAATTGGCAAAAATCTCAATCATATTGATAATATTCACATTTTAAATAAGTGGTGATATTCTGTTGCCGGAAAACTCATGAGGCAAAACGCCTTTTAGCTGGCAGCTCCTAGGGAACAAAGTACCACGCTTCGGCGAATCAGCATTCTGGTATGGATAATGCGTGGAGACGCAAGTACATTGTATGTTAGTGTCACTAGGGCGTTTTGCCTCGCCAAAATGTTAGATGTTTCTTCAAAATGTGGAAATTTTCACAATTATATCAATATGTGTTACAAATAACAAAACTTGCAATAATTTTGTTATAAATTCTCTGCCAAAGATAGAGGAAAGAAAGTTTCACGATCGTCATAACATGATTATAACATAATGTGTTATGTTTATTTCTACCGAAAAAAAATTGCCTACATTTTTGGTAGATAGGAATTGAAAAAAAAACGAAGGTACCACCTACACTGAAAACCAATACTACCCAAAAGTAGGTTGTTTGCACTCAAAACCGTGGTTTGGGCCAATAACCCAAATTTGAGTAAAATGGCTTTTCTGGCACTAGGTAGTTTGCCTTTAATCCCATGTAAACAATTTACCCAAAGCTGAGTTTAATTTATCCAAAGCGGACCTTAATCAACCCAAAATAGAGAATATTGAATTTACTCAAATTTGGGTTATTGGGCTGAGCAACCACGGTGAGGTGTTTGCATCTTGCTCTAGTTTTGATAGCAATCATGGGAAAGAAAGGGAAAACTACCCAAATTTGGGTAAATTTTCTCTGCGATATTCTCATGAGTGCGTATATTGAACTCAAAGTTTGGGTTGATTTATCTGTCCGTGTACAGTTTAACTCGAACCTACATTCAAAGTTGAGCCAGCTGGAAAAAGTTAATTGCCTACATTATAGGCCTTTTCATGTGACACTGCCGAGACTGCACTTGTTTACAACCGCTGAACAGGCCTGCAAGTCCGAAGCTGTCACTTTCATAGAAGAACTGTCAATTGACGATAAAATCAGCTGTTTTTAAACGTCTCGTGAAAAGGCCCATGGATAATCAAAATCTTTTCAAGAACATAATTTGTTATAGTACAAGCTATTTTCACCACTTTTCATGTGACACAACGAGTTATATTTTTGTTCAATAAATAACATATTTAGTAATGTTTTTGTTAAAACTAGAAGAGATTTTGTTACAATTTTTGTTATTTTAACTACTAATGGTACATGTTTTATAACAACCGCTGTTATGAAAAACTACTGTAACAGAATAACAAGGTCTGATATAAATCTGTTGCTATCTACTGGTCGGGCTGCTGGGTTTTGCCGGATGGTATCCATCTCCATTGATCCACAGTAGTTAAATCGAGGATGTCTCCAATTCGATGCGCAACGAAAGGTTTATAGTTTCTGTGCTCTGAGTTAATCCATACCAACACTGTTTTTGAATTGGACCAAAATATGGACTTATTTACTCTCAGTCTGATTTCGGCTTTAACTGTATCGCCTAATCTAACTCCGAGTAAGGCGGCTTGTAATTCTAGTCTTGGAATAGACAGAGCCTTAATCGGAGCAACTCTTGATATAGCAGCGAATCTTGTGTTATAGAGCCTTTCAAGTTAAGTCCTTACCAGAACAAAATCACTGTAGGAAATCTTGAAATCTCCGACTATTGTTATGATGCTAAAAATGGGAGGTACTGTTCGTTCACATTCAAAATTATTACTTGAGCTGTAATTAAAAACCCACATTAAAACGACGACAGAGTCAGCTTTAGTCGATTTTTTTGCAACTAAATGTCACTATTTTCCACCGGTATAGTCACTAAAATCACTTTTATGACGGCATTGTTTAGCTCGAAAGTGAATCCTTAACAGATTTTGGCCATATTTCAAACCTATTACACCCACAATCCTGTTGCCTTCATTACTCTATTTTCGAAACAGCAAATAGATAAACTTGCTCAGTTTGAGTGCGAATGGAGAAAATAGATCAGCAATCGGGAACAGTAAAAAAACTTGCACGATTATCACCTTAGCGCATCCTTTCTGAATCTGAACTATCTCTATCAATCTCCTACATATCACCCACTTTCATAGTAAACATATGATGAAACTATTTTGTAGTGAACAGTCTGAAAACTATTTTCAACTCTCAATAAAAAAAAAACATCTTTGAAATCCACCGTTTCGGTCCAAATCGATTCCCTGCCATTCTGCTGAGCTGAGCATGAGCCTAACCAAACAAGTTGTAGGCACCAACACCCGATTGCTCACCCACATGGACGGTCTGGCGAGATCCATTCGTTGCCGTTTGCAACCTGCCTTGCGTTTTGGCACTGGGGATGGCCGGATCGTCCCGTCAAGCTACTGCTACAGCGATGGATCCCCCCTCCTGGGAGATGGAACAACACCAACCTTGGGATGGCAGCCATTTCAGCGGCGCTGCTCGACACCGGTGGTGCCTAATCCTAGCGAGCTTTACTCTAATACTCTAATTCCTAGTATGTGTTAATCCCTGCTCCCCGCCCGCCCCTTCCGTATCACTAACATCGCAGTACCTGCCACCGTGCTAGAACGCTGGTATCTATGTGCACAACGCCGTGGGTGAGCTAAACACTGCGAATTTGCGTTGGGCGAGAAAGCGCGGATAGAGATTCGGCCACCCATGGCATGGATATTGTATTGAGTTGTGTTTTGGCTTGATGGTTCGATGGATGTAATCGGTAGCAAAATAAACGCCTCTTCATTAAGTAGCTTTTTCAATAAATGAATTGATTATAGTCAGCGATTAAAGGTATGCAATGTCATTGAATCAATATTAAAGTAAGTCTATCAAATTGTCTGAGCCATTTGTGTACATGTGCCTAGCACAAAGGCTTCCCCAGGCCCAAGCGATTTCATCGCCGCGATGGCGACAACTAGTTGCCGTGATTCTATCGTTGAGTCGCTGCAAGCAATGCTCTGATAGAATCGCAATCGCCAAGCGATAGAATCGCGTCGCGTCACGTATGTTTGGAGGAACCTTAAATCACTTGGCAGAAAAGACGAAGCAAGCTCTCTGTCAATTGATATCCTAAATTGAATGGATTTACTAACCGCCAAGCTACGAAGCATTTGATTCACAGTTTTTATTTATTTATTTAACAAAGAACCATCATATAGACAGTTTTTAGAATTTTCTCCAAATGTATTTATTATGAAGCATTTATTGAGTTGCCTCGATCGACGTCATCGGTTAATCTTCCATTTTTGAAGGATGAGGTTGATGGATCCTAGCCGATTGAACAATATATGAGGATGTGTGCGTTGTTTTGAACGGTGATGCCGCCTTTTAAAAGCAACATTTAGTCAGTGGATGGCGAAATAGCTGCTATTCTTTGGCGCGAATATTTCCCGCCAAAAGAACCAGACGGTGAATAACGAGACAGGAAACCCGCGGAATGAAAACAGAGAGCTTCTGCGTTGGCAGTCGGAAGAATTGAGCTAGCGTATCGCTCGCGAGAGTGAGATCGGAGCGCATTGCATCTCTGTTGAATTGCATTTGTAGAATCAAAATGAAAAACTTTGAACTGACATTTATGACATTTTGCATTTCAACCTAGCTTTCGTAGATAATTTTCCCACTTTTCTAACTATAAAGCTATGTTCAGGGTAAGACTACGATGTGCTTTCTTATTTTGGCACTAAAATTGAAATCAACCAAGTAGAATGTCTTGGAATCAAATCTCCTTCTTCGAAAGAGGATGGCTATAAACCCCTTCATGCAGTGCTTTGATTGTGTCCGTATCCGAACACTACTAACCTAACCTTAAGAAATACCCTCCTGCATACGAGGTGATATAGTTTATGGCCAAGAAGCAGTTCTCTCTCTCGATGCCGTTCGTCTCTCTAACAGGATTAAGGCATCCGGGCGGATTTGTCGGAAAATCCTTCTGCGCTCCTTGCGTTTGGTAGTGCTGACGGAGTGTGTTGCTGTTGTTGTTGTTGTTAGCATTAGCAAGGCTGCTGTGCGGGGCAAATGATTGCTGAGGAACATTCGCTAGCGACAGTGCCACGATGCTGATGAGGGGTTATTCAATGTGCTATAAAATATTTTTCTTATTTTAGACTTCTATTAAAACTTTTTAAAAACGATTGAAAGATTAACTTATTACTTTTAATTACCTTCCCTTTAAAAACAATTAGGTAAAAATAAAAACTAGATCCAAAATGTCTGAAGGAATTGAAAATTTCTATAACAGAAAACATTTCCAAAAACCAAATAGAAAATAGCAAAAAAGTTATCAACTTTCGCCTACAAATATTAAAATTATTCAAATTCGTCTCACTTTTTCAGTGCAGACATTGGCAGACACCTATATAAATATTATAGCATATCGTATATTTTATAAACGATATGCATTTAACGTACTCGACTCGCAGCATTGGTGCTCCCTTCGTTCAACTGATTTCTACCACGACGCATCTTCACATCACATCCCAAAGATTTGCGTTTTACCTTCTGTCCCTCTCTGTCGCACTATCAAACGATACCACGTCTGCGGCAAGAAAATTATAAAGATCTTTTCCCTATAAAGTATTAAACGAATATATCATACTTAGCATCAATCCCTGCAAGTCTTTTTCGGATACTCCCCGATTTCCTATGGCCATCACCCCGGCACACGGTGTCACCTGTCCGGTTCGCATCCAACTTGGTTCGAAGATAATTTTCTTCACTAGACCACGCTCATAGCCAAACAATGCCTGAGACGAACGAAACGACGACGACGACGACAACCTCCACAATGCTGAATGTCACCGAGCACATTTCGGCGAGATTTGATTGAATCTACTATAAATCTCGTATTCTTCGTTGGGCGACGTCGTCGTCGTCGGTGCGACAATCTGCCAATCGAACGGGATCTTCTCCAATAGACAGGACCCGATACGGACTTGTTCGAATGACCTGTCACAGAACAAACCAGGAAATGCATCTTAAGACGTTCGTTCCTCAAAGACGCTCACCGATCAAAAATTGAGACTTTTGCATTGAAATGCGATTTAGGAGCTGTGTGTATGTGCTCCCACACCGGTTGGTATTGTTTTAAAACTATCCAGTCGGAATAAGAGTACGGACTTGCATATTGCATCATTTGATGCCGAGTGCGTTTCTTTCTTCGCAAGCCAGGAAATGGGGATGGAAGAGTCAATCAGATCAGACCGAGACGGGCAACCCTTACCCTCGGCAAGGACGAGAGTATTTCCGTAGAAGTAAAGTAGCTCAATGATACACAACCCAAGCAACAACGTAATCCGCTCTAATGAACTGGGAGAAATCCGATGCAATGATGCTTGGCTTTTTCTCGGTCTAAACCACAATAAAAATAACTGAATACGATGTGTGCCTTTTGCCGAGTGGAAAATAAATACTTGTATCGTCGTCTGGGAGGAAGTCTCTCCAGTTTGTATCATATTTTATTTAATCTTTAATCCAATTCAATCTTATTAGAAGGGGCTTGGCTAGAGTTGCTGTTTGCCTTACTGTATTGGCAATATTTAGCCTAACTAGGAAAAGTAAAAACGAACTACTAATTCAATGATTTTAAATAAAGTTGTCTATTTTGCTTGAATTTATGATATTTCATTCATCAGAACGCGTATGAATAGCTTGGATGTATCTGAAGGAAAGAAAATCAAATTACAGGAACAATTATGATACCCAATTTCCAGACAGTGATAGGAATAACTCAATTGTAACGCTTAAATACATTGGCACCCTCGATGATAGTACTTTTGAAATCGGAAGCAGTTTTTAAGGGAAAATTCCTTCGAATTTCCACGGGAAATTCCTTCGAATTTTCACGGGAAAATTCCTTCGGATTTCCAAGGGGAAATTCCTTCGGATTTCCAAGGGGAAATTCCTTCGGATTTCCAAGGGGAAATTCCTTCGAATTTCCAAGGGGAAATTCCTTCCAATTTCCAAGGGGAAATTCCTTCCAATTTCCAAGGGGAAATTCCTTCCAATTTCCAAGGGGAAATTCCTTCGAATTTCCAAGGGGAAATTCCTTCGAATTTCCAAGGGGAAATTCCTTCGAATTTCCAAGGGGAAATTCCTTCGAATTTCCAAGGGGAAATTCCTTCCAATTCCAAGGAAATTCCTTCCAATTTCCAAGGGGAAATTCCTTCCAATTTCCAAGGGGAAATTCCTCCCAATTTCCGAGGGAAAATTCCGCCGAACTTCCGAGGGGAAATTCCTTCGAATTTCCAAGGGGAAATTCCTTCGAATTTCCAAGGAAATTCCTTCAATTTCCAAGGAAATTCCTTCGAATTTCAAGGAAATTCCTTCAATTTCAAGGAAATTCCTTCAATTTCCAAGGAAATTCCTTCAATTTCAAGGAAATTCCTTCAATTTCCAAGGAAATTCCTTCAATTTCCAAGGAAATTCCTTCAATTTCCAAGGAAATTCCTTCGAATTCCAAGGAAATTCCTTCAATTTCCAAGGAAATTCCTTCAATTTCAAGGAAATTCCTTCGAATTTCAAGGAAATTCTTCCAATTCAAGGAAATTCCTTCAATTTCCAAGGGAAATTCCTTCGACTTTCAAGGAAATTCCTTCGAATTTCCAAGGAAATTCCTTCGACTTCAAGGAAATTCCTTCGATTTCCAAGGAAATTCCTTCGATTTCAAGGAAATTCCTTCGAATTTCCAAGGGGAAATTCCTTCGAATTTCCAAGGGGAAATTCTTTCGAATTTCAAGGAAATTCCTTCGACTTCCAAGGAAATTCTTCGACTTCCAAGGGAAATTCCTTCGACTTTCAAGGGAAATTCCTTCGATTTCCAAGGAAATTCCTTCGAATTTCAAGGAAATTCCTTCGAATTTCAAGGAAATTCCTTCGAATTTCCAAGGAAATTCCTTCGATTTCAAGGAAATTCCTTCGATTTCAAGGAAATTCTTCGATTTTCAAGGAAATTACTTCGAATTTCCAAGGAGAAATTACTTCGAATTTCCAAGGGGAAATTACTTCGAATTTCCAAGGGGAAATTACTTCGAATTTCCAAGGGGAAATTACTTCGAATTTCCAAGGGGAAATTCCTTCGATTTCAAGGAAATTCTTCGATTTCAAGGAAATTCCTTCAATTTCCAAGGAAATTCCTTCGATTTCCAAGGAAATTCCTTCGATTTCAAGGAAATTCCTTCGATTTCCAAGGGAAATTCCTTCAATTCAAGGAAATTCCTTCGATTTCCAAGGAAATTCCTTCGAATTTCAAGGAAATTCCTTCGAATTCAAGGAAATTCCTTCGATTTCAAGGAAATTCCTTCGATTCCAAGGAAATTCCTTCCAAGAGGAAATTCCTTCGAATTTCCAAGGGGAAATTCCTTCGAATTTCCAAGGGGAAATTCCTTCGAATTTCCAAGGGGAAATTCCTTCGAATTTCCAAGGGGAAATTCCTTCGAATTTCCAAGGGGAAATTCCTTCGAATTTCCAAGGGGAAATTCCTTCGAATTTCCAAGGGGAAATTCCTTCGAATTTCCAAGGGGAAATTCCTTCGAATTTCCAAGGGGAAATTTCTTCGAATTTCCAAGGGGAAATTTCTTCGAATTTCCAAGGGAAATTTCTTCGATTTCAAGGAAATTTCTTCGAATTTCCAAGGGAAATTTCTTCAAATTTCAAGGAAATTTCTTCGAATTTCCAAGGAAATTTCCATTCACCGAAATTCTCCGAATTTCCATTTCTTCGAATGCCAAGTCATATGCAAACTTTAATATTTTGCGCTGCAGCAAGTGTTGGTTCTGCCATCGGGGGTGACAATGGGTCTGGGGACCGGGGGGTGAGAATGGGTCATCGCTTTCACCGGCAGTCTGGAGGTCGTAGATCAAAATTGTTTGAAAAGGTCTCTTATATTTTTGTCTTCTTGCCCTCAGATTCATTCAATCCAACCTACAAACATTCTTAGTGGTGGAATTCAATGGGATTGTATAAACTCGTCAATTGTCACCCCCGACGGTAGCTTTTCCAAACAAAAGCATGGCTAAATCGTCTGGAAAAATATTTGCATATCTCTTATTATAGGATCCCTAATCATAACTTAACCCCTCTTCTAACACTCGTATCCATCTTCTATTTTGCAGGTAAGACAATCGAGCCCAAGCATATCAACGAACTACTGAAACCGCTTGCTCATTCCAAAACCAATTATCGATTTTTTTGCGTAAACTCATCCTCCTCAACTTTAAAGGTAAGCAATACGGCAAAAGAAAATCAGAGTTCACAGAAGTAACAAATCACGTTGCTACAACACCCTTACGAGTAAAATTCTAATCACATTATATCATTAAACTAATGCGAGGTATCGACGACTGCAACTAAAGACGACACCGGTCGTTGTGAATATCCATGAGGGGAGATAAAGTAAAATGCACGCTTTAACCAATGCGAGTTTTCTAAATTTTAGTATATTATTGTGATAAATTTCGTTTTTGAATGTTTTCAAAAACTGCTCGACACAAACTTCAGATCAGTCCAGATCTATCAGTTAAAGGTTAAAGCATTATAAAATCGAAGCAAGAGCCAGTTTGTTAAATGTCTTCAAAATGTTGGTAAGGCAGTTGTAGATAAGATATGGCAGAAGGAAAACAAATGAAATCAAGAATGCCCTTTGCTAAAAATGTTTCAAATAATTTTTACAAAATTCTATGAAATCTGATATTCACCTAAAAACAAAAAATGTAAGCATTTTATACAGATACTGTGTTAATAAAGCAAAATTGCGAGATTTCAATACAACGGTTGTATTGCAAGCGTACGAAATTGTTTATGCCACCATTTTATACAGTCTCTATAAGGTTTTTATGCAGAACTGTTTTAGAATCTGCCATACGCTGGTTGGGTGTTCAAATTTAAGCTCAAACAAAAGCATCATTTATTAAAACTTGTATTGTCCTTATTGCATGTTCATAAAAAAAAAACTACAGCTTCGGTAGGAGCATTTTGCACCTTCGTTACCTTACTTCTTCGAAACATTAAGAAACCCTTTCCGGGAAAGGCACTGCCACTTCAATCCGAGCCCATTTTACAGATTCCTGCACACCCATACACTCATGAGTGCCGGTATGGCAGCGATTTAAAACTCAAGTAGGGTATTAAAATTTATAATCCTTCCACTTTCAACCGGTTCCAGTGTGACTTATGCAACGCAATGGAAATAAACCAGGCCGACGACGCGGCGTAGTCCGCCTTGGCTTGGGTATCCTTGCCCAGCTAATGAGGGGGAGCGTAGGAGTGTCAAACACATTGTTTCGCTTACAGTTTCGGATTCTCCTGAAGCTTAGCTGCGGTGTAAAAAAATATGACTCTTAATTGAATATTGTCAATTACGGCGGCTGAACGTCCCGAAGAGGTCATTGCCGTATCTCGAGAACCGTAATCCTGTTTGGTTTGGCACAGATTACATGTACTTTGTTTTTGAACGCACTGAGGCATTTTTTCATTATTTCATGTATAAAGTATGGCATGGGCAGAAATCTCCGCCAAAACTGAATCATCCTATCGATTCCAATTGTTAATTATGAGTGTCTGTTTCCGGAAACCACTTCCCATAAATGGGAAAGAATCTCTTTTTCCGATATCCTCAACCCATACACCAACAGCGGCCTCAATCGTGTGACAATGAGTTGATTGAAGCCCGATGTGGAAAAATTAATGGCGAAAATACCCCCTGCAATAATTAATTATTCAATGATCCATTCGGCCGCTAAATCCGGATTAAGGTCCGAAGCCACTTAGGGGTGTACTTGACGCCCACCGGACGCCATCGTAGGAAAAAAATCCAACTCGGATAGGGTGTCCCCACTGCTCCTATTTGCATCGGTTATTTACAATTTCACAGCCTCCCCATCCATCGAAGCACTGTTATTGGTAGAGTATCGAGTGGAAAAGCTTAACAGATTAAAATTGAACCAACTTTTTTCTGCATTATTTATATTTAATTATAATACCCGCTATTAATGGTCGCCTAGAGCCACTCACTCATCGCACTCCTCCAACGTTTTTTTCCCTCGCCCAGATCACTTCTTTTATTCACTTACCAGACCACTCACCGGTTAATTGATCTCATTATGGGAATTACACCCGACCGGCACACAAAGATGATGATTATTTTCGGAAAATGGGAATCATAGGTTTTCAGCGGTCGGATTTTTTGCATCCCCACACGCAGCAGCACACTCTAATTAGTGGCTTTTAATCCTTAAATGATGTCCCTTCGCGGCCGATCACCTACAGACCCACTCATCGCATTAAAATGCGCAAACTATTCTCTATCAATCGAAAATGTAATACACTTCCTCTTTTGCTCTGAATCTGCATTGAATGCGTAACCCGACTGTTGCACATTATTAAAATTTCCTCAAATGAAAAACGATTTCCCAGCCAGCCCGCATCCACCCACTCTAGCAGTAGTGGGTCCGCAGTGATGGACGGCTTTCCGCAGCGACTAAATCGCGTAATGCTGCTCCATCCCGCCGAAACCGACCGCACACATACGCCACGCATCGCTACCCCCTCCAACTAACTGGCGAGTTCGCTTTAAGGCATTTCATCCAATCATTAAATTGAAATACAAAGCCGTTTTATATAAAATATATCCGCTTATTACGGAATTAAAATTATATTGTCGGGGCGCTGAAATAATCATAATAATACCGCTAATATGCATCAGAGCTCCCTTTGCCCGAGCTCTCGGTCTCGGCGCAATCGATGGAGGCGGCAGCAGTCCTGCCTGGCGCTGTAATGGGAGTCAACATCGGGAAAACCGTCGGAAATTTGCTCTCTGTGCGTATAGCTTTGTGTTGCAGTAGTAAGCGGAATGTCACCAACAGTATGACGAATGGGTAGAGCTGCTGGTTGCGCTTACAGGTGAGCTTCTTTCGCCCACTAGGGACATTCGGTTGTAGACGATCTTTTACGGGCAGTCACTTTCGGTATTTTGAGAACACCGAAGGGTTCGATGATCCATTTTATACTGATAAAAAATCATCATATAAAATGGATAAAATATATAAAGTTTCTTACTATTAGAAGAATATAAAATGTAAAATTAATGAATATCCCGAAAGGCGTTCTTAAATTTTACCGAGCACAGTGGGTATGAACGGTCCCATAATGGATCTTATTCAGATTACACGTTTTTGGTGGTCTTGAAAAGGTCTTTTCACTTGTGAAAAAACTGGGAAAAATAAATTGATGCCCTCAAATAAAAAATTGCTTGCAAGAACTGCAAAAGTATATTCTATAAAATCTCTGCATTAGAACTATACAAGCAATGCTATCTTTGCACCGCCAGTCAGTCCACTGTATAAGACTGTTTTATTTGTTTTATTCAATACATGGAAATGGCTTCTTATCATTGAGTATCCGAAGCAGTCACATGAGAAACAATCAGCGGTTATTATTTATAGACGATTTATTGGAAATTCTACTGTTGGTTGGTTTTCAACTCCTATAAGTAATCAAATTGGGCTCGGTGGCTAGCGCACAATTGCGCCGTGATGCTTGAGGCAAGCCTAGGTTCAAATCCAAGCCAGAATTAAAATACATTTTCTGTTCAAAGCATAACATCTTGACATACAGTGTCGGACAAAACTATAAAACCAGAGGCCGTTTTTTATACAAAATGACCAACTTTCGAGGGCTGTATCTCGGCTTGTAGTTGACCAATCGAGCTGAAATTTTGGCTGAAAGGGTGGGAAATGAGCCATGACCACCGGCCCAAAGATAATAATTTACCAATATTTTTTGACTTAGTGAATAAGTTTATTGTCTTGTTTCTTAGTTTTAGAAATCCTGGAGGTGGTCCTATCTTTTGTCCTTTCAGGGGTCTGTAAGCTCGAAGTCCGTGATCCGAAAAAATGAGTATCCTCGGCCGAGGCAATCATTTTGTATAAAAAACGGCCTCTGGTTTTATAGTTTTGTCCGACACTGTACCTATACACGTAACTAAATGCAACTAAAAATAAATTACAGTGACGATTCACACCAATACACGTGCAGATACTCATTTCGAATCCTCCAAAGCAATATTATACGCAGAAGGGCGAAAAGCATTCGGCCGAAGGCTATTAGGCCGAAAGTTTTTTGACCGAACAGGCCATTAGGCCGAAAGTCATTTGGCCGAACAGGTCATTTGGCTGAATAGGTCATTTTGACCGAATATAACATTTGGACAAATATGTAGGTCATTTGACGTCTCACTTCTCAATCATCATTCTTCACTTTTCACTGCGAAGAGAGACAACTCTTTTCTTTCTTCGCTCTTCCCACTTTTCACAGTGAGAAGAGCTAAGTTAGAAGTGAAAGTGAAACGTCTATCTTCTCACTACTCATTTCTCATGTCTCACTTCTTACTGTGAGAAGTTAGTAGTGCGAAATAATAGTGAGACATCTCACTATTCACTTTCCACTTCTCGGTTTTCACAGTAAGAAGTGAGAAATGAGTGTTAGGTAGTGAGACGTCTTTTTTATCACTTCGCACTAATCATTTATCATTTCTCATTGTGAAAAGTAAAAAGGGCGAAGTGAGCAGTGAGAGACGTCTCACTTCTCACTTCACTCTACTCAGTTTTCACAGTGAGAAGTGAGACGTCTCACATCCTATTCGATTTTCGGCCGAATTACCTTTTCGGCCAAATGACTTTTGACCAGATGGGTTTCGGCCTAATCAAAGTAACCAATAAGCACTATAATCCGCCAAATCGGCCATATAGTGCTATTTTAATGCTTATAAATTTTTAAATAGACGTATAGTGGCCCTATATGACGGTTTGGCGTAATAAAGTGTTGACTTGGGAATTATTTGTTCGGCCTAGTGGCATTCGGCCAAATGACTTTCGCCCGAATGAGTTTTGGCCAAACGACCTTTCCCCATGGTTCTTTTCCAATAAGTTTGCCCTAAAGTTTGCCCGAAACAGCAAAGATTCAGGTCTCAGGAGGAACCTCAGGAAGTTTTTCCAGGAATTGCTCCGGAAACTGCTCCAAGAAACTGCTCCAGGAATTCCCCCGGAAGTTCCTCCAAGAATGCGTCCAGAAGTTCCTCCAGGAATGCGTCCGGAAATTCCTTCAGGAATTCCTCCGAAAGTTCCTCTAGGACAGCGGTTCTCAACCTGGGGTACATGTACCCCTGGGGGTACCTTCGCTGGCTCTAGGGGGTACCTTTGACAAGAGTGCATAATGGCGGATGTATTACAACTTCAAAAGAAACTTATTGATGATGTTAAAAATATGCTTCTGAACAAAAATCGATAATTTTAAGTTTCGGAAGCAGAGTGGCTTCATTGCAAGCTGCTTGGAAGCCTCTTTCTAAGTGCCTCGGTAGCCTCTCCATGCAGCTTGGAATCCTCTTTTCATAAGGCTTGGAATCCTTTTTTTCAAGAGGCTCGGAAGCCTCCTTTCAAGAGGCTCGGAAGCCTCCTTTCAAGAGGCTCGGAAGCCTCCTTCCAAGAGGCTCGGAAGCCTTCTTCCAAGAGGCTCGAAAGCCTTCTTCCAAGAGGCTCGGAAGCCTTCTTTCAAGAGGCCTCAGAAGCCTTCTTTCAAGAGGCTCAGGAAGCCTCCTTTCAAGAGGCTCAGGCCTCCTTTCAAGAGGCTCAGGAAGCCTCCTTTCAAGAGAGGCTCAGGAAGCCTTCTTTCAAGAGGCTCAGAAGCCTTCTTTCAAGAGGCTCCAAGCCTCCTTTCAAGAGGCTGGGAAGCCTCCTTTCAAGAGGCTCAGCCCTCCTTTCAAGAGGCTCAGCCTCCCTTTCAAGAGGCTCAGCCTCCCTTCAAGAGGCTCAGAGCCTCCTTTCAAGAGGCCTGGAAGCCTCCTTTCAAAGAGGCTCAGAAGCCTCCTTTCAAGAGGCCTCAGAAGCCTCCTTTCAAGAGGCTCAGCCTCCTTTCAAGAGGCTCAGGAAGCCTCCTTTCAGAGGCCTCAGAAGCCTCCTTTCAAGAGGCTCAGGAAGCCTCCTTTCAAGAGGCTCAGAGCCTCCTTTCAAGAGGCTCAGAGCCTCCTTCAAGAGGCTCAGAAGCCTCCTTTCAAGAGGCTCAGAGCCTCCTTTCAAGAGGCCTCAGAGCCTCCTTTCAAGAGGCTCAGAAGCCTCCTTTCAAGCGGCTCAGAAGCCTCCTTTCAAGAGGCCTCAGCCTCCCTTTAAAGAGGCTCAAGCCTCCTTTCAAGAGGCTCAGAAGCCTCCTTTCAAGAGGCTCAAGCCTCCTTTCAAGAGGCTCAGAGCCTCCTTTCAAGAGGCTCAGAAGCCTCCTTTCAAGAGGCTCAGGAAGCCTCCTTCAAGAGGCCTCAAGCCTCCTTCAAGAGGCTCAGAAGCCTCCTTTCAAGAGGCTCAGGAAGCCTCCTTTCAAGAGGCTCAGAGCCTCCTTCAAGAGGCCTCAGGAAGCCTCCTTCAAGAGGCTCAGGCCTCCTTTCAAGAGGCTCGGAAGCCTCCTTTCAAGAGGCTCAGAAGCCTCCTTTCAAGAGGCTCAGAGCCTCCTTTCAAGAGGCTCAGAGCCTCCTTTCAAGAGGCTCAGAAGCCTCCTTTCAAGAGGCTCAGAAGCCTCCTTTCAAGAGGCTCGGAAGCCTCCTTTCAAGAGGCTCAGAAGCCTCCTTTCAAGAGGCTCAAGCCTCCTTTCAAGAGGCTCAAAGCCTCCTTTCAAGAGGCTCAGAGCCTCCTTTCAAGAGGCTCAGAGCCTCCTTTCAAGAGGCTCGGAAGCCTCCTTTCAAGAGGCTCAGCCTCCTTTCAAGAGGCTCAGAAGCCTCCTTTCAAGAGGCTCAGAGCCTCCTTTCAAGAGGCTCAGAAGCCTCCTTTCAAGAGGCTCAGGCCTCCTTTCAAGAGGCTCAGAAGCCTCCTTTCAAGAGGCTCAGAAGCCTCCTTTCAAGAGGCTCAGAAGCCTCCTTTCAAGAGGCCTCAGAGCCTCCTTTCAAGAGGCCTCCAGCCTCCTTTCAAGAGGCCTGGAAGCCTCCTTTCAAGAGGCTCAAGCCTCCTTCAAGAGGCTCAGAAGCCTCCTTTCAAGAGGCCTCAGAAGCCTCCTTTCAAGAGGCTCAGAAGCCTCCTTTCAAGAGGCTCAGAGCCTCCTTTCAAGAGGCTCAGAAGCCTCCTTTCAAGAGGCCTCAGAAGCCTCCTTCAAGAGGCTCAGAGCCTCCTTTCAAGAGGCTCAGAAGCCTCCTTTCAGAGGCTCAGGCCTCCTTTCAAGAGAGCTCAGAAGCCTCCTTTCAAGAGGCTCAGAGCCTCCTTTCAAGAGGCTCAGAATCCTCCTTTCAAGAGGCTCGAAGCCTCCTTTCAAGAGGCTCAGAGCCTCCTTTCAAGAGGCTCAGAAGCCTCCTTTCAAGAGGCTCAGAAGCCTCCTTTCAAGAGGCCTCAAGCCTCCTTTCAAGAGGCTCAAGCCTCCTTTCAAGAGGCCTCAGAGCCTCCTTTCAAGAGGCTCAGGCCTCCTTTCAAGAGAGGCTCAGGCCTCCTTTCAAGAGGCCTCCAGCCTCCTTTCAAGAGGCTCAAGCCTCCTTTCAAGAGGCTCAGAGCCTCCTTTCAAGAGGCTCAGAAGCCTCCTTTCAAGAGGCCTCAGGAAGCCTCCTTTCAAGAGGCTCAGGCCTCCTTTCTAGAGGCTCAGAAGCCTCCTTTCAAGAGGCTCGGAAGCCTCCTTTCAAGAGGCTCGGAAGCCTCCTTTCAAGAGGCTCGGAAGCCTCCTTTCAAGAGGCTCGGAAGCCTCCTTTCAAGAGGCTCGGAAGCCTCCTTTCAAGAGGCTCAGAAGCCTCCTTTTAAGAGGAATGCCTCCGGAAGTTTCTCTAAGAATTCCTCCGGAAGCTCCTTCATAAATTCCTCCGGATGTTGCTCCAGGAATTCCTCCGGAAGTTCCTTCAGGAATTCCTCCAGAAGTTTTTCAGGAATTCCTCCGGAAGTTCCTCCAGGAGTTCCTCCGGAAGATCCTCCAGGAGTTCCTCCGGAAGTTCCTTCAGAAATTCTTCCGGAAGTTCCTCCAGGAATCCCTCCGGAAGTTTCTCCAAAAGTTCCTCCGGAAGCTCCTCCATAAATTCCTCCGGATGTTGCTTCAGGAATTGCACCGGAAGTTGTTCTAGCAATGCCTCCCGAAGTTCCTTAAAAAATTCCTCTGCACGTTGCTCCTGGAATTCTTCCAAAAGTTCTTTAAGGAATTCCTCCACATGTTACTCAAGCCATTAATCCGATAAATCCTTTTGGAATTCTTCAGGAACTTACTCCAAGAATTTCGGTGGATGTTCTTTCAGGAATACTTATTCCAGGATTTGTTCCAGAAACTCATTCAGACATTGTTTCGAAAGTTCGTCTAGGAATTTCTTTTGAAGTTTCTCCAGGAATTTCTCGAGAAGTTCTTCCAAAAATTCCTCCGAAGATAACTTCTGGAATTATTTGGGAATTTCCTCCAGGGATTCTCCGGATATTCCTCCGCAAGTTCCTTTGGGAGTTTTTCCGGAAGTTTCTCCAGAAGTTTCACTAGTAGTTCCTACAGAAATACCTCCGGGTGTTTCTCAAATGATTTTATCCGGAAGCTTGTTCAAACAAATTTCCGAAAGTTCGTCCAGAAATTTCTCCAGAAGTTCTACCTGGAATTCATCCGGAAGTTCCTCTAGAGGTTCCTTTAAGAATCCTTCTGAAGTTGCTCGTGAACTTCCTGCAGGAATTACTCTGGATGAATCTTTCTGGAATTCCTCCGGAACAATTTTCCGGAATTTTATTTGTTGCTCCCTTAAATTATTATTTTCGGGTAAAAAACCAAAGGGATGGATATATATTTTTTTAAATAATCGTATCGGCATTAGCGGATTGTAATAATCGATCCTATTTCGAATAAGCTATCCATTCTGTGTAAATTAATTGAATTTTCGAATAAATCCGTAAAGACGAGACATTTGAAACCACTATTTGCCATTTGCTTCATCACTTTCGAAAGTAATGGCGAATCTTGATCAAATTCAATTATGATTTACCAGGATTTGTCCCCTGTGGAATGCAATTGGTTGGATGCGAGAAAATCGACTAATGTTTTGCATGTCTTTCGTGCCTTCGCTTGGATACTGTCCAAAAAACAAGCAAACATTTGCTAGATTCATCAAGCTGAGTCGATTGTTATATAACATTAAGAGCCTCCGAGCATCATATCAAAGGATAGTTTTTGAAGTGAAAAGATCGCTTTTCAGTATAATTTTTACCTACGAAAGAGGCAAACATTAGCGTGCACTAGAACAATTTTTGGCTTCAGCATAAAATTCGCCCGCTCCAACACGTAAAATGATTGAGCCGGCTTCTACGGCAGTAACTTGACGACTGGTATAGCAAGTAGACGGCAGCTGACAAAGCACCGGATAAATTGTTATGAACTTAGACCTCATTTTCATAAATCTTGAGATTGAAAACTTTTTTTTGTTCCTCTTTAGGGATGGGATCGCACGCCTGGGAGGATGGCTGATAAATTTCTTCAGCTTAATCTGTGATAAAAAGGGGCTACGATATGGCTCACTGATGACATTAAGTATGGCGAACGCCGTCACTCAGTGGGTGCTTCCACCAAGTGAAGACGCTGAAGATGATGATGGAATCGGTGGATTAGGCTTCGCTTGTTTCCGCTCTTGTTGGCAGTGAAGAAGAATGGGATCCTTTATTGATTATTAAGTTGGGGGATTATTTTTTGCGGATCGTGTGGTGCCCTGACTGCGATTGTGTGTAGTGAGTAAGAGTTAGGCGCGAAGTTGAAGAAAATTGAAAGCACACGAATATGGTTTGGATTTTACCACAGCACTCTCTCCTTTTTACTGTATTTCCCAATTCGATGTAAATTCTGGCTACTCTTAACATTTTCTTTATACTAATATAATAGTTTTACATCTATGGCTTAATGGTCTTGTTAATATTGAGTAGGGGTAAATTCATATCATTTTGAAAAAAGGAAACAAAAAAATAAACCAATGAAAACAAACTTTTTTGAACACCATTATTAGACTAAATATTCATTTGAGCTGATTTATCTTATATAAACATACCATTCTGTCAAGATTATAAAATAATCAAAAGACCCAATACCCTTACCTGATTAGATATGTAAATGATAAATCAGCATTTCTCAAATCCTTCCAGCATTCATTACTAGACTGAACTTTCTTCATCATCCTCCCAGTTTCCTAGGAGACAACGGAAGAAACTTCATCCCAGCTCGATGGAAACGATCCGCAAATCTCTTTCTAATTAGAATGGATAAGCCGCTCCTTACGACCTGTCCCAGCCTCGTTCGCCCACCCGAACGAACGCACATGAATTCTGGGTGGAATTATTTCCTACTTATAATCCTTAGACTTGTTTCGCTCGTCTCAGACTGGCATCAGCATATAGTTTAGAGAAAATTCACTTACAAAGCCTCCCGCCGCCCTCGCCGTTCCCAGTTTCCGGAAGCTACAGCAGGGGTTAGGGTGTACCTTCGTCGCCGGCCCGACTCGAAGCATAATAATTAGATGAACCACCTCAGAAGCAGCCGCAAACTGGCGCACATGGGGCACAAATAATAAATAATAATAGCAATATTAGAAACTTGCCCAGATATCTTGTTATGCAGCAATCTTACGAGTGACGACGAAGACATCCTTCGGTTGCTACCACGTGGATCGGTAGGATCTACCGCCATCGGCCTCAGCAGCGCCCTGAAGATGTGTCGTGTACATTCCCAAGGAAATCCTCATAACACCCCCGCTCGTGTGCCCACCCTTCCACCCTTTTCCGAGGGGGCAGCGCTAGTGATTGAAGGCAAATCTGCACGATAGGATTAGGAAATTTGTTCGAGTGTTAGTGCAGGTTACGGTTGCTTAGGCGTCTCAGCTGCTGCTACTGCTGCCGCCGTAGAAGAGGACGCTTAGTGAAGCAGTTCCTAGTCGGCAGCCGGGAGAACCGTGGGATGTGGGGTGGAAAATCCCTTTTCGTTTGGCATCGGTTTGCGAGATATTTATTATCTCCAGCAGTCTCGTGTGAGTGGTGTGTGAGCCGGGGCCCCAGATCCTCGAAGAAGCGGCAGCAAAGCCTTTCTCTTACCCGGTTTCATAAGAGCAACCTCTCAAGGAAGATGTTTAAGAATATATTTATTTGATTAATAATACCTTTTAACTCTTTCTGTCTTGCTGGGAAGCGGCGGGAAGCGGTGGGTCGGGCGGCTCATTTTGCAGACGCTAATGGGGGGAAATAGGCGAAGGTTTGAGCCAACCGTTGTTGTCGTCGTCGTCGTCGTCGTCGTCGGGATAGGCCTGTCTTAAGATAGACACTGCATGAGAGCCTCGGCTGGCTGCAACCAGCCGAGATCGAATCATTCCTGGCAACGAATGTTGGCGCGTGCAGAAGCTACTCGGTCAAAGTGGCGAATTCTCCAATTCAGATGAGGTACTGTTTGCATGCTTCGCCAGTTGGCACTACAGTGACTGGCTTAGGAATACCCGGCGCTGCAGCGTTTATTGAGATCTTAAAATCCGCCGGTGTGGTTTTGCTGATGCCACAAGATGATGCAGGGCAGTGTGTTCTGAGGATTTCATCGAACAAGGCGATATATGCACTTCGTTTGGGATACCGGTAGATAGTTATCTCTACGCAATAGTTAGAGGTGAGATACGGCATGGATGTGCATAAGTTTGGATGGTGACGCTGACGCCGTATTCGCATGATGGTGGTACTCTAATGAACAACAATAATGTGATTTCCTGTTCGCAATAATTTTCAATGCACTACGTCTGGGGCTTTCCACAGTGCATAAGTATGTTCTGTCAACTTAGAATTCTAGTTTGACTTGAAAAAAAACTTGCGTTGTTGGTGTCTTTCTCGTGCATTAAATGAACAAAAAGAATTGAGTTTGATTTTTTTAGGGTGTTTTGTGTCTAAAATACTATTAGCCATTATTAGGGCAATATTTGGGCAATTATTGTAAAAAGCAAACAATGAGACAAGATTCACCGTTGAGTGAAACATTTTGCGAGTAGATCGTGCATACACACATGTGTGCATACACACAAACAGACATCATCACAATTCGTCGAGCTGAGCCGATTGGTAAATAATACTAATCCGTTTCCGAGCATTCTAAAAAAAGTTTGGTTCTGGAGTAATGACATCGCTTAGTATACGAGAATGGCATAAATACAAATGAGTGAGATTGTTCGACACCACTTTTAGCATCGAGTGTATGATGAGAAAATGTTTGAAGGTGATATGGAAATGTCTATATCATCTTCCAAACTTAGACGTACATGTTCATGAATGTACATGAATTAGAGGCGAAAATACAGATTTGATAGTTCCGTAACGGGATACGGCAGGCATGGAAAATGTTCAATATTTGTGACGGTATAAATCACATGACCTTCGAACAATTGTGCTTTGTCATAGTTAGGGCCAGATTTAGGGGGGCTGGCGGGGCCACGCCACAAATATTAGATATGTCAATTCAGAATCCGGAATAATAAAACATATGTATCTAGATAACGAATTGACATACAAATAAGGTTAATACATCAAAACAAAGGTAATTTACTATACTTGACGGAAAAAAATATAAATCATTTCTAGTTTTCAAGTGACAATTCGCACTTTCTTCTTTATTCCTCTCATCAAACGCTGCACACCTCCGGAGACAACTTCCTTGGGACATTTGTTCCACATTTTGGTCATCTCAGTCGCGTCCCGAGCTGTTTATCAACTTTTATTAAACTTCCCCTTCATTATTGCCCAAAATGTCTCGATGGGCCGGAACTGCGGGCAGTTGGGTGGATTATGTTTTTATTGTTGAAATCTACTGTAGTGGCAACTCGCCAAATCTGTCCAGAACTTCACGGGACCTTCATGGGCTTAAATGAAACATAGTACGCGGTTTTTGAGACATTCTTCCTTGTACAGCTTAGAGTCCCTTTTGTTATTTGCTCTGTAGCTGCATATCTCTCGCCAAATCATCATTTTTTTTGGCAAATTTGGACTTAATCTCGCAGGAATAACTTCTCGTGCCATCGCCTGTCCCAAATCCATTTTGACTTAGGTTCCACCGTCGATGAGCAGGATTATCAACGGGAGTGTTCAGAATTTTTTCTCTCCTCTCGGCTTCCATCTGGAATAATTTTTGACTCGCTGCACAAAACACCATGAAATTTATACCACAGAAAGAGGGCGCCTAGGTAGTCATACCGCTGTAAAATAATTCTTACAGCGATCACTTTCCGTGCCGCTGCAATACAATAATTGATTCCGGATTCTAACTGGACAGAGCTTTATGTACCATAACTAACCTTTTTTGTACATTTTGGGGCCCCCACAAACTGTCGGCCCCGGGGCCCCTTCCGCCTAATCCGGCTCTGGTCATAGTGCAAAAGTGAGCATCCACTTAATGCTGACTTCAAGCTATCCAACGATATTACCATAAGACCGAATCGACCGACAGAGATTTAGATCAGTACTGTAAATCGTCTTGATCGTCATGAGATAGCGACACCTTTTTCTATCAGCAGATATTGCACACTTTTATGCCTTGTCACGAAACAAATATTGGTGAGATTTTGGTAGAATGCCTTTCATGGTTGTAGGATGAAAGGTCAAAGGACAAAAGGTCGATGGTCTAAAGGTCGAAAGGACAAAAGGGCGAAACAAAAAATCTGAGTCAAAGGGTTGAAGGTCAAAAGGTCGAAGGGTCAAGAGGTCGAAGGTACAGAAGGTAGAAACAAAAAAATGGGTCAAAAGGTCGAAGGACAAAAGGTCGAAAGGACAAAAGATAGAAATAACGGTTGTAAGACATAAGGTAGAAGATAAAAGGTCGAAAGGTTAGAAGGTGAGATGGGATGAGAGGTCGAAATAACAACAAATGAGGTAAAATATCAAGTATTAATCAACCTTTTTTATTTTGTGTGTTTACCTTATTTATTTGTGTTTCACCCGATAATATTTCATTGTAGAATTATTCCTTCTTTTAATCATAAAACTATTTTTTTCCTTCTTTCGGCTTTCTTTCGAGTTTCGCATATTTCTATTCATTGGTATTTCACTCGATATAATTTCATTCTGGAATTTTCCCTTTGTTCAAACATAGAAATTCTTCAGAGGTATATTGCTAGGCTTTATTTACATAAATTTTAATTTCTGAAACTAATTCTAATTCATCTAATGATCATTCGAAACATATCATTTTTAGCTTATCATACTATCTTCAAATGATAACATTTTTTATATGCTTAAGAGATCATACATTTTAACGGGAGTAAAATTTGTTTTGAAATAAATATATACGAATATTCCAAATTTATTTTTATTATGATATGGAAATGCTAATATCATCTTCCAAACTTGGACGTACATGTTCATGATAGCATTAGAGGCGAAAGTATAGAATTGATAGTTCCGTTAGGATACGGCAGGCATGAAGAATGTTTTTATAGAAGTCGATTTGAAAGCGAGCGGAGGGCAATATTTGTGATGGCACATATCACACGACCTTCCTTCTGCCAAGCTCCCGTATGAAGGGGGAGGGAAGAATATCAGTTAGAAGTTTCCAAGTTTGGAAGATGATATTAGCATTTCCATATCATTGTAAATCGTTTAACTTCACGTAGAAGTAACACACACGAAATCATTAATTTAGTTATTTTTATTATTAGAAGCCCTTACGTTCTGCTGTAAAGTAGGGAGGGGTATGGAATTGCCCAAATTTGCGTTACATAATTTGTGAACGGACCCTTATTATTGTTCCATGCAATGAAGTCAACTAGTAACCCTCTAATGCCTAAGACCGTAAGTTTTAATTGTTCAGATTTCAACAAGTTTTTGATGCTGATCAATAATAGAAAGTTCAATGCTGGTTCAAATCTAAAACTAATTCTAATCTATAAAAACAAAATTCTCAAAAGGTGAAATTGATGAAACAGCTATTTTAAAGTGTTTGCCTAAAATGAGATCAGATCGGTTTAAGAAAGCAAAATAGTTTTTTGAGTGAAAAGAAAATCTTGGGTATTAGCGGGTTAAGTAAACTCTAAAGAAAACCGTTCGTTCAAAACATAAGGCATAACCCATAACAACAGCCTATTATTAATAGACTGAAACCCCAAATCTCGACTATTTTTCTGTCAACCTTTTATCTCTTCGATTTTTCGTCTTTTCGAAATTTTAACCCAGTGTTTTTTCCAACCTTTTTTCCTTTAACCTTATGTCATTTTTTCGATCTTTTTTTTCCTTCGACCTTTTGTGCTTTCGACCTTTTGTTCTTTAAACCTTTTGACCTTCCGACATTTTGTTATTTCAATCCTTTAATCTTCAACCTTTCGCCCTTTCGACCTCTTGTCCTTTTGACTTTTTGTTCTTTCACCTTTTGTCTCTTTGATCGTTTATCGTTTCGACCTTATGTTCTTTCAACCTTTTGACTTTCAATCTTGACCTTTCGACCTTTTGTTATTTCAACCTTTTGTACTTCAATATTTTAATATTCAACCTTTCGACCCTGAGTTCAGAAAAAAAAACTGGAGGTTCGAACTGGAGTCCACCGAGTGAAAGCCAGGCATGCTACTTCTTAGCCATATTTGTTTCATTTGCCAGGGAAATGGTTGTTTGGACCTAGGATAGGATGTGACAACTCAATTGAGACTGTCTTGTTATTTTTAGTCGGTTGCTCTGACGAGATGGTGGCCAGTGCAGCCAAATTAATTTGGCTCTATCAATTATTTATGTAAGAGAAGCAAAAGACTAACAGAGAGAAGTTTTCATTAATGAAAATATGACTTTGAGATCGAAAATAACAAAAAGGTGAACGATAATGGTTTACATCAACAGTTTCAAACCTTTACAACACTTGAGAATAATTTATATGGCGTTTGCAATTCAATATAACATTTACATCAAACATTTACGTATTTTGCTTAATAAAAACTTTACAAACCTGCAACACGGCCAAACTACTCAAACTACTACTACTCGTAAAGAGAAGTGAGATGTGAGGAGAGTGAAATGAGAATTGAGAAATGGAAAGTCGTCTCACTTCTTAATGCTCAAATCTCATTTCTCTCTTCATATGATAAAGGAGAAACGAGAAGAGAGACGTTTCACTTATCAATTCTAATTTTCCATATTTCACTTTTCATTTCACATATCTCACATTTCACAGTGATAAGCGAGGAATAAGCAATGACAAGTGAAACGTATCTCGCTTAACTTCTCAAAAGGACCCAAGTAACATTTTTTCATGAATTAATTTGAATATTACAGTCAACAGACCAATATGAAAGCTTTTGATTGCAGTACTTAATTTATTTTATGGAAAAAATGTTTCTAAGATCCTTTTGCAGAGTTAAGCGAGATATCACTTTTCATTTCATGCCTAATTTATCACTTCTCATTTCTCCCTCCTCATGATAAACTGTGAGAAAAAAGGAATGAGAAATGGAAAGTTATACTCCGTACTTCTTATTTATTACATTTATCACTTCACTTATGATTTCTTTCTTCTCACTTCTAAATAATTACTTATCATCCACATTCACTAACTTTCGGGCTTATGACTCGTGCGGTCAAATGACATTTTCGGCCATATAAACTGTTCAACTAAACGACTTTTTCATCCATATGACCCGTTCGTCAAATGGCATTTTTGACCATTAAACCTATTCCATGCGAGGAGTAATAAGTGATACGTCTCATATCTAGCGTCTCAATCTTTATTTTTATTTCTCACTACATTTTGGGCTATGTGATCTGTTCAGCAAACGAAATAACCGGCCAAATGGCCCACGACTTTTTTGGCCACATGACCAGTTCGGCTGAACGACATTTTCAGCCGTATGTTCTTTTTATGCAAACCATTTCCGGCCTAATAACCATTTAGGCTAAACGTGTTATTCGATTAAGTCGCATTCGGCCAAATGGCTTTTGGCCGACTAACTTTCAGCCAGACAACTCTTTTTCATTTTATCTTTGTTATTTAATCTTTCCTTTAAAAGATTTCAAGTTTCATCGTTATTTAAGTTTTAGTGAACAGTTGAAAAGGTTTAGATATTTTTTAATTCTTTATTTCCGTGAATTTTTCAGTGACTTCAGTTGCTAACTTGCCATGATATCGGCATGCAGGAGAGGAAGCTGAAAACAGCTTCCCTCAGGTACAACCTAGGGATGTTCCGCAAGAAAATAATGCAATACATAATAATTAACGACATAACTTAGATTAGAACAAAACACTTATAAAAACTCAATCTTAGAATTTGTTTGACACGGTGGGGAAGCCGATCGACATACTTTGGCCAAGTGACCAACTAATGATACACGGATATTTAGCAATCCAATTTTTGAAACGCATTGTTCTCCGGAGGTTGATCGCTGCAACCAAATCCAAACTTGACGCATAACATCGATTCATAGGACCAGCAAAAAAGAAAAACTTTATGGAGCGGTGAGTTTTTACAAAAAAAAATGGGAAAGGAGGATTTATTCTTGCAGTTAATTGATCTGAACGTCAGTTAAGCGATACCCGCATGCAGATCGCAGTTAAAAAAAGTAAAAAGATCCCGGATGTAAAAAATAAAAAAGTAAAAAGATCCCACGTGGCTCACTCTCAGATTGACTGTTTTCACATTCCTGATTAGCAGAGCTGCTTGTTTGGTTTCAAAATTAGGAAACGATATTAGCGATTTCGGAGACGAAACCAACCCGTTTTTTTTACCATTTCATTTATTTGGAAGGCTCAGTCGTGTGTGACACTTTGCGGAGCCGCAATTCTTAAGTATGATATCAATACAATGTGTATATCATCTTATCATTAACAGTTAGTTGGGAAGGGACAAAGACCAAAATACTCGTGGTGACTCAAGGTTAGAGATTACTTTATTCAGGACGGACGGGGTAGGGATTTAGGTTTAGGTTATTTCAGCTGCTCATCCGGTTCTTTACGTCATAAACGGTGTGGCGTAGCGTCGTGCTCGAATTCTGGTTCGTATAGTTCGGTTTGACAGGGAGCATCTTCCGGATGGCCATAGCTTCGTGGTACACGGAAAAATAAGACAAAGACAAGAAAAAAACTGAGAAAGAAAAAAATAGGGTATTAGACTTTAATGTCAGATGAGCAAAGAAAGGCATAGATGGCCTGCAAATAAACCACATCGTGATCCCCCAAAACACCTCTTACTTCCCTGTAGGGTTGTTTACCTCAGGCCACAGGGTATCCAATAGTTGCACTCTTGACGCGTCATTTTCCGTGCAATACCAAACTACGTGATCGATGTCATCGTAATCGGCTCCACACCTACATAGGCTGCTATCGACCAGATTTATTCTATAGAGATGTGCGTTTAGTGAATAGTGATTGGACATAAGTCTCGACATCGTGCGAATGAAGCCTCGGCTTAAGTCCGCACCTCTGAAACCAGCCCGTTGATTGAACTTTCACCAGGGTTGGAGTGCTCGGGAGATTCATGGTGGTATCTAGATCTGGTGGTGAGTTTTGTACCTTGCAGATTCTACAAACTGTCCAGAAGGTCCTGCCGACGATATTATGTAAAAATCGAGTGTGTGGTCACACCGATGTAGATGACTTGTTAGTTCTTGTAACTGGGCATGATGTTCAAGGGTATCGTGGGTCCTTTTGATCTTCCCTAGCTGCATAGTACTGGAAGCTGCCAATTGGTTCTCCCAATCCTGACTGGCAATCTTTGTGATCTAGGCTTCAACGTCAGCCGAAGCAACCGATGTCGTGAAATGCAGGTCTTGGTAATCAATCCCAGTCAAAATGTCCGCAGTGACGCTCCCGTGCACCGCATTAGTACCCTGGGATCTAGACTAAGATTGTCGAGTGTTTTTCGAAAGCTAGAATGGCCTGGAAACGCCGCATTGTACATAAAGTCTATCCGACATCTTTAGGCTGTTCCCAGTAATGCCTAAGCCGATCCTTTCTATTGAAAGGGAACCGTCAGTGAGGCATTGCTCATAGTTCCTAAGCTAGGTGTTTAGCAGCTTGGCGACCGATCCTCGCAGAGTTTCCGTGTTGTCCTCTCTTTTAAAGCCCCTCGCAATGGAACGCAATATGTTGGCTGTGGAGGAGTGCCAGCTTCTCGCTCGGTGTCAGGGAGAATGACGCCAGGCATTGTGTGCAGAGTTCGAACCCCTTGAACAAAGAGATGAATTCTGTGATACCTGGATATGGGGAAAGCGGTAGCTTTGCGGCAAATAGCCGCCTGCGCGCGATGGCAAAATGGGAGGACGCTTGCTTTGGCGAAGGAAGCCTAAGCGGTTGTGAAGTTTGGAAGCTATGCGGAGGTTAGTGGTTTAAGGTGAAGGTGGGTTGAGTACCAAAACAAAGCTTTGAAAGTATTGGTACAATAAAAACTGTCATATACTGTAGTAGTATTGGTGTCGTATTTATAAAACAACAAAGAATATTAGTAGGGTGGTTCAAAAAACGACCCAGCACCACCACGCTCACTTCATCCCGTCCCATGCTCCGAGTGTCCTCCAAAAACCGATTTAAACAAAAACTGGTTGAGCGCAAGCCGGTTCAAGGTTGTATAAAAACTTGTATGGGAAACTAAACCTTTTATTACACAAACTGGCTACAGTGCCTCCCCTCCAAACGCTGGCGAAAAGAGAACCCACATAGCTGAAAGCAACATTCCTGATACTTCACTGAACGAAAACCGCTCCGCAGGAAAGATCCATTGATTACGTAACGCAAAAATAGCATTGTATACCCCACTCACCCCCACGTCACACTTTTTGTATAAAGCATTTGCCCCTTGCGCAATTGTGTAGACGAGACTGGACTAGAAGTATCTGCCCCTGGTGCGATAGATATCACAGACAAATTCTGGGTATTTTGTTGAATTGCACGTTTCACTGATGCCTTCTGAGAAGCCTAATGATCATGCTAAAGTTTCGCAACCTCGCTTAAAATCGACTCCCAACTATTGGAACGACCATTCTATATGGATTGTCTATGGAGTTGAAGCTCTTGAATATTTCATCCAGTCATATTGTCTCCCCCCTCGCCATCGCCCAATGACGGAGTGCCAGAATCAGAATAATGTTAAATTCAACCTCGCCATATCAACTGTCATACAAACCTGAAACGACCTGTGCACGCTAAGCCTCTAATCAAACCAGCCCAAACCATTGGATGACACCCAAATTATAAATCATAATCGACTGAGCGTGGCGGAGCAAAATTATTTTTTGAGCCACCCTACTTATTAGTTTGCTGCTGCCGGTGCCGGTGCACCGCGGTGTTAACATTCGCTCCGCGATCAGTTTTTAATCGTTTTTTTCGGGCAAAAATAGCAGTTTATTTTAAGTTTTCGGTTTAAACAAGTGATTGATTTCGAAAATTGATGTTTAATTTGCATTCCATCAACATTTCGGGGTGTTCATGTGCGGAGAAGTGAGTAAAAACTTGATATTTTCAGTGCCCTTTGAGAAGAAGTGAAGTGCAGTGATAAACCCACCAAATCGCGAACGGCTAATAAATTGGCACGAAACTGCTAATTTATGATATTATTCGAGTTGAAATGCATAGGACTCTTTGGATAAACATGTTCATTATCACGGGAAGTGAATAAATATGCTGTGAACAGGTTAGTAATTTGAATATTAAACTTTTGGTCGATGCTGTTCGAAGCATTCGAATGCTGGTGGGAGAGGGGTGCGGGAGGTGTGGGGTTGACCCGTGGAAGGTCCGGTGCCATCTTGACTGCCATTGTGGTACTCTTCCAACTATGTCCTTAAGACTGGGGAGAAAATGCTGACAAACTCCCATAACGTATAGTTTTTTTAAATTAAAATGTGGTGAAAAACATCGACATTTATATGAAAGTTTTCTAGAGTACCTAATTAGTTACGGCTTATTTTGACTTGTCGCTTGGAAGTGATTAACGAACATACAATAGTTTGTGTTCAGGGACACTGCTCTTGGATTTCAACTTATAGCTCCTCTCTTCATCCCACCAAAAATAAAGTATTGAACAAATTGCGTTTCCCCTGTCATAAGACGAGTTTATACAATCCCATTGAATTCCACCACTTAATTGTATCTTGACAGATACGTATTTCGACCTCAACAGTAAGGCCGTCTTCAGTGTCTCGTACTTGACTCGACTAAGTCGAGTATCACTGGCTACAACTCGCCTACTGTTCTCAAATGAAATTTGCAATCATTTACGCCTGAAAACAGTTCAGCTCAACACTGCACGGTGGCTAAAATCGTGTTTTTAACGCTTAACGTTTATTCAATAGTACCTTTATTATGTGATTTAGCGTAATGGCGTCTTCGAGACATTTTATCAGTAAGTCGATGTGCTTCTTTGGAGGTCTCCAGTTCCCCTGAAAGTGAGATGAAAAATTTATTTTTTCCACTTTACAACATGTACGGTATATATCTTCACGAGAATTGTACCAGAGGTTTTCCTGATAAACTTTGTCGAAGACACCAAGATCGTTATTTCATTACATTTGGAGATTTATTGTTTTTTATGCCAACAAGCTTTGAACATGTTCTGTTCAGGATGTTCTACGTTTAAGCATATATGGAGACGCATGGTGCATTGGATCAACAACTTCTTGTGATGGGAGATTGATTTCTGCTTTGCATAGTACGAACAAGTTTTTGATGAAACATTGCTTACAATCGCTTACAACTCTACAGTTCAGGTATTAATTTGAAGTTCATAACTTTTACCTTCTTATGTGTATGAGATTGACAACCACAATTTGCCCGTGGTCAAGTTGCAGTTAATACAAATGTGACTAAAAAATCAATAAATAGTCGAGTAAAGTACGAGACACTGAAGACGACCTTACTGTTGAGGTCGAAATACGTATCTGTCAAGGTTCAACTAAGTGGAATTAAATGGAATTGTACGAACTCGTCTTATGACAAGTTAAGACATTCCACTAAATACTCAAAATATTTTTCTTAACTGTTATAACTTTTTTATTTTCCAAGGATTTAAGTCGCAATAGCCACCAAACGGCGTATTTTGGTATTATCCAAAACTTTCTAGAATATGTCAAAAATATTAAAAGGAAAATAAAAAAGATATTATGAAAAAACATTTTTAAAGAGGTTGTTAGCATAAAACTTAAAAAATCTCCAATAGTAACGGAATTGTCTACGTTTTTCAGAAGAACTTTTGCTACAACTTTTATGAAGAATCAAACCTTATATGTTGTGTAGTGGGAAAACATAAAATTTTCATCTCACTTTTCGGGGGATTGATCAGTTAGCTGAACAACTGAAGTGCATTAACTCACTGTAAAAATGTCTCGAAGACACCATTACGCTAAATTGAATAATAAAGGTACTATTAAATAAACGCCCTCAAAGAACGAATTTAGCGACTTTGCACTGGTTCCCCTAAACAAAGATTAAGAAAGCTTAACGATATCGACCAAAAGTTGTCCATTTCGGTTTTTATTTTTTATAAATATTAGGATTCTGAAAAAAAATATTTACTAGTTATATTAAAAATAATATTTTCAAATTTTTCATGATTTTCGACAAATAGAAACAAATTTTGCGTTAGGTGTAAAAATCTCGAACTGCGTCAATGACTTTTGTACACAATGAGTTCTTTTTGTTTTAATTTAAAACCGAAATTTTATTCTAAAAGAATTCAGTGATTGACAAAAGAAAGATCTGATTTGTGAAGAGAAGTTCAGAGTACACTCTCAGCAATGCCCCAAGTTGGGTGCATTATACGGGTGGTGGGAAAACTCCACCATTGTATGCTCATGTATGTCAACCAACTGCTAACTGACTGCAAGCGACGGGTGCTGGGTGGGGTGGTGGACGATGATCGAACGCAAAGGCCAAGTCGAGTGGGATAAACAACAGAATAGAGTCGGATGAATATCGGATTGTCGAGACTTCTTTTTTCTCCCATCTCGGCCCTGTGCAAAGGACCAATGAGTTTTTCTCGCATTCGGTAAGAATAGATCCAACAACAACGGGAGGCGATGCTGCTGGGAGGGGAAGAAAAAGGTAAATCCTTCTTTCGGATTATTCCATTTTCTTGTGTCTCGGATGGCGCTGTTTTTGCTGGCTGTCGCTTTCAACGGGGAACTCAACGACGATCTAGTGGTTTTGCTCTCGAAAAAGATGAACCAGAAAAGTGCTCCGGTGGAAGAACGGCTGGGGGGGTTAGATAAAAAGCAGTGAACTTCGCCCGGGTATACCTTCACGGAGTGGTGGAATTTCGCAGTTTCGAAAGAAACTACGGATAAGGATGACGGGCGGTGGGTTCGAAGGGATGCCGGCATGGGCTGGGCGGATGGATGGATGGATGGATGAATGGCTGTCTATATCTCACCCCTTGGAGTGGATTTTGGTGGTAGACACTGGGAATCACAAGGGGATGTATGTGTGTCTAAGAGATTTCAGAGAATAGAAGGATTAAAACCCTCGTCGTCTTCGGTACAATTGTGTCTCGGTACGTGTGGATGTGGCTGTGTGACTGTTTGTGGTGGGGGTTGTTTGTTGCAGCGCAGCCAATCCAAGAAATTCCTTCGAGTGGATGACGGACGGATCATGAACTTAGAGACAGAGTTATGGGGCTCAATGCCATCGATGCAAGGATAATACGAAGGTCAAAGTAGCTTTACATTGTGATGGCATATTGATAAAGTTCTTTTTTTTTTTCTTCATAAGAGCATTTATGAGTTGATAAAAAAAATTTTTCAACATGGAAATATAATGCAAATGATTGTTCCACAAATCGGACTATTTCATCCTGGCCATACGTAACCAATCCTTGTCTAACCAAAACACACCGTCCAAGATTTTCCATTTCCCCTAGAGCAAAGCCAACCGACCCGGCCGGTAGTGGGTTTAAGTTTTAAAATAATATGATTTCTTTTGCCAGGGGATTTGCCGCCTAATCTGCCGCATGCAAAAAGGGTTGGCTTTCCATTCCGACATCGTCGCAGCCGCCTCCGCCGTCATCCCCAATGGTCCAAAGACGAATCGTAGGACATTCCTTGGTCCGTTCGGCCATCCAAAATGAGGTATTAGCTTCTCACACACTTTCGATTTATCTTAGCTCAAGCGACGGGAAAAGAAGATCCTTTTCTTTGCCGAACGGATGGAAATTCGGAACCGCACTGATGGATAGCGTGTAAAATTTGTCACTCAGGTTTGCCTTCCGGCACAGAAGGAGTTTAAGCGTTTCCGTTTGTATATGTGTGTTTGTTTACCCTGTTTGAGCGGTGGAGACTGGACCTTTTGAAGCTAATGCCACATAATCGTCTCAGGTTCGTAGCAAAACACAAACACTTTCTTTGGGAACATTCATACACACATCCACACGGATACCGAGCCAGATTCCGTTCGAATCGGGGAGGAGTGGAGCAGCATCTTGATGATATCGGTGTATTTGGCGTGAAGGTGAGATTGACGACAAATCCCTACACCTTCATCGGTTGTGTGGGCAAAGGCAGCCATAAGGTGACGGAAATCTCGAGGAGAAGAATCTATCACTTTGACCGGATTGTAGCAAGGTGGAAGGCAAACAATGGTGAACCAATCTCCCAATTGGATTTCGCAAAGTAAACCAACCAAACTGGACTAATCCATTGGAAGAATATGTTTATAAAAAGAATTTATTTTGCTATTCGTTTGGAATTCAAAACGTGACTTTGTATAACATTGAACCAATGATCATATTTTTCCAATAAATTCTCATATCAATAACTGAGTAAATTTAGCTTATAAATTGGATATTTAAGACAATATAGAGCCGTTTATGTTTAAAGCAACGATGCAACTGTTCTCAGAAGTAAGTGTGAACTCTGACAGCTAGCTTACGCTTACACTTCTTCTTCCAGGGAAAAGCTTCCTGCTTCACCGGCATTGATGGGAAAGTGTTTTGATTAAAAAGGAAGTTTTACCGGCTAGTCTCCCGAGGAAGAAAAATCCTCTGCAAAGGCAGCATCATCCCATCCAACAATGATGTTCAGGCAAAAGTGCTCCCATTCAGGCAGAGCTTCTGTTGTGCTTCCCGAAGTGGGTACAACCATCGGTGTTGAAGATTTTGGCAAGCTTTGCGAATTTTACCAAAACACGCTGCTCGCTCAACTATCCGATGCTGCTGCACTACATACTCTATATTCACACAGTTCCGGATAGTGCTTTTTGGGGGAGGGGTGGTAGTGAAAAGGTGTGCTGCATGCTCGGATCTCAAGGACTCAACCAAGCGAACCGTAGCTGAGAACACTCGTCCTTCCGTTCGTACTCATGTGCGCCCTGAGCCTTCATCTTCATCATCATCGTCATCATCATCCTCATCGCACCGAATAAGATTTTAAGTATAGTTAAGAGTGCAGAAAAGGGCGAAAAGAAGCGTTTTAATTTGCATAACACGCTTTTCCTTAAATAATTGTAACAACATTTTACACACCCCCGCTGCACTGGCGGTGGGGCCCAAATGTAGAGGAAGGAACAGCCTTCAACGCTTTGCTTCCTCTGAGAGATGGGACGGATTTAGCGCATCGTATGCCTTCCAGGGAAAGGAAAAACTTGTTCGGTTTTCGCCGTTTACTTCACTAATTTTTAATCTCTCACCTCGCTTGTCTGTCTGCCAGAACTATTTGATCCTCGAAAATCCTACAACCGTCAGAATCTATTAACGTACGAGGCGACACAGCCCCACTCACGTGAACGACGAGACTGATGCTTATATATGTACACGCTAGGGCTGCCAAGTGGTATTTTTTGGAGAAGGAATTAAACCTTTTTTCATTTTTCAATTAGCACTTATTGATTAATTCAATCATTTGTCTCTACCATCATATCTTGTTGTAGTTAACCTACATTAATTTAAACTCTCCGAATTTTTCCATCTATCTGTCTTAATACTATCTTGACGCTCAAAATTTAGAAAAAAAAAAATCAAACAGCCAACATGATTAACATGATTCCTTATATTTCGTTGAACACAATAATTACTGAGACTGTTGGATTAGGAACATTGGATATTAAAATACGGCGTCTTTTCCAAAACCAGATTTTTTTATCTACTTCTAAAATCCCTATAAAATCATGATCAAGTGACACTTGTTAATTCTTTTTATTGGCATTACATCCCCACACTGGGACAGAGCCGCCTCGCAGCTTAGTGTTCATTAAGCACTTCCACAGTTATTAACTGCGAGGTTTCTAAGCCAAGTTACCATTTTGCATTCGTATATCATGAGGCCGACACGATGATACTTTTATGCCCAGGGAAGCCGAAACAAATTTCCAATCCGAAAAGTGTCTAGACCGGCACCGGGAATCGAACCCAGCCACCCTCAGCATGGTCTTGCTTTGTAGCCGCGCGTCTTACCGCACGGCTAAGGAGGGCCCCACTTGTTAATGTCCGGTTCAAATTGAAAACAGAGGCGGTTATGAATCAAAAACTGAATAAAATGTCGAAAATGCCATTTGGCCGATCTGATCGAACAGGTACTTTGAGCACTGGCATGATCATGATGACCGTACACTTCGTAGTTGCTGCGTGATTGGCCAGCAGATCAATCGCACAGGAAACCAATGGATGGGACATGGAATTTGCGAGAATTTTTATTGGAATCGATGGATTTGGTTCTATTTTAGAGGATTGTGTGCGTTAACGGGTGGTAAATGTGATAGTAATGAAAGGAAGGTATTCTAGTTGGATGTAGAAACTTTTATTCATATCAAATTCTCACAGTCACTGTTAGAATTAGTCAAGTTGTAGGTATACAGGTTAGAAGAGGGAAACGGAAAGCAGAAATAGTCGAAGCAAGAGAATGGAACGGATGAAATTGATCCCAGAACCTTCTGCATATGATATAAATGAGGGTGCCGTATGACTACCAATCCCGTTTCTGTTTAGCCGAAAAAGTCGTTTCGTCGAATAGGTCGCTTGATCGAAAATGAACATACGGCCGAAAATGTCGTTCAGTCGTACTGTTCATTTGTCCCGAAATGTCGTTTGGCCGAGCTGGCGTTTATCCTAATAATAGTGAATGTAAAGCAGATAGCGATATCTAGTTTTGGCATTTTCGGTCAAATGGCTCATTCGGTCAAATGGTTTTCGGCCAAATGACCTGTTCGACCGAACATTTTTTTCGACAAAGTACCAGCTCGGCCGTATTCCGCTTTCGATCAAATGGCGTTTACAGCCAAACCGTTTTCTACCTAATAACCATTTCGACCCACCGGGATTCGGCTGGATGGGCCTGGAAAGGCCTAGCCTAACTTGTTAGCAATGGCATTCGGCAAAGTGCCTTTCCGCTGAATATCTTATGGCCTCGTTGGGCCTCCTCCTTGACAGAAAGGTTGCCTACATTGGTTTGGCTTTACTCGATTTGTACAAAACTTGTCATTTGTCATTTGACTGCCGAAACGCTGAAAAAACGCTGAAAGTATTTTGGAACGTCGAAAGTAAATTGTCCGATCACCACTTGATAGAATAATACGCCAGAGATCATCCAGCCGAAACCCATTTGGCCATTTTGAACTTTTGCCGAAACAGTTATTAAGCCGAAATGGTCGTTTGGCATACATGCTCATTTGACTTAAAATGTAATTTGGCCGAACATGTGAAACGATCGAAAGTATCGTTTGATTGAACAACAGTGAATATGAAAAGTGTTAAGAGATTGATGATAATTGAGAAGTAAAAAGTAAGAAATGAGAAGTCGATTCAAGTACGAGACACTGAAGACGGCCTTACAGGTGAGGTCGAAATACGTATGTATATGTAAAAGTAATACGAGGTGGTGGAATTAAAGGGAATTGTACTAAACTCGTCTTATGACAGTGAAAACATTCCACTAAAATATAGCTAAATAATTTTCTTGAAGGAAGAAGAAGTTAAAACTTTGACTGATATTGCGATAGTCATTTATACAACACTTTTTTAGAATGTATCGTTTTTAGATTATATCAATTTGAAAAAATCAGCGAAAATAGTTTAGCCCTTTTCAAAAGATAGTCTAGATCAGCGGTTCTCAAACTTTTTCTTGAAAGGTACACTTCCGAACTTTAACGCGTTCATTGAAGTATTTTTCCCTGGTTATGAAAATAAGCATAACTCATAAGATATATGGAAACGGACCTAAAGACTAACGCAATAAATGGCTCTCCAATATGTTTTCTGAAATCTTCGTTATTATATGCAATTTTGCAATTCAAATTAAGTTTATACATCAAGCTTCCTATAAGACTTTGGTGGCTTCTTAGAGCTCCAGAACTTCTTAAAAATAGACTTCCGCGCTTCGTGGAAAAGAGTTTCCAGTCTCCTGAAAGGAGGCTTCACAGTCTTTTGAAGGAAAGCTTCCAAGCGTCTTGAAAGTAAGCATCCGAGCCTCTTGAAAGGAGGATTTCCAGCATTTTTGAAGTATGATTCCCAGCCTGTTGGAAGGATGCTTCACAGCCTTCTGAATGGAAGTTTTCAAGCCTCTTGAAAGGAGGCTTCCCAGCCTCTTGAAAGAAGGCTTCCGAGCCTCTTGAAAGGAGGCTTCCGAGCCTCTTGAAAGGAGGCTTCCGAGCCTCTTGAAAGGAGGCTTCGAGGCCTCTTGAAAGGAGGCTTGAGCCTCTTGAAAGGAGGCTTCTGAGCCTCTTGAAAGGAGGCTTCCAGGCCTCTTGAAAGGAGGCTTCCAGGCCTCTTGAAAGGAGGCTTCTGAGCCTCTTGAAAGGAGGCTTCCTGAGCCTCTTGAAAGAGGCTTCCAGGCCTCTTGAAAGGAGGCTTCCAGGCCTCTTGAAAGGAGGCTTCCAGGCCTCTTGAAAGGAGGCTGGAGCCTCTTGAAAGGAGGCTTCCAGGCCTCTTGAAGGAGGCTTCCGAGCCTCTTGAAGAGGCTTCCGAGCCTCTTGAAAGGAGGCTTGAGGCCTCTTGAAAGGAGGCTTCCAGGCCTCTTGAAAGGAGGCTTCCGGGCCTCTTGAGGAGGCTTCCGAGCCTCTTGAAGGAGGCCTGAGCCTCTTGAAAGGAGGCTTCCGAGCCTCTTGAAAGGAGGAGGCTTCCTGAGCCTCTTGAAAGGAGGCTCTGAGCCTCTTGAAAGGAGGCTTCTGAGCCTCTTGAAAGGAGGCTTGAGCTTTCTTGAAAGGAGGCTTCCTTGAGCTCTCTTGAAAGGAGGCTTCCAGGCCTCTTGAGGAGGCTTCCAGGCCTCTTGAAGGAGGCTTCCGGGCCTCTTGAAGGGAGGCTTCTGAGCCTCTTGAAAGGAGGCTTGAGCCTCTTGAAAGGAGGCTTGAGCCTCTTGAAAGGAGGGCTTCCAGGCCTCTTGAAGGAGGCTTCCGGAGCCTCTTGAAAGGAGGCTTCCAGGCCTCTTGAAGGAGGCTTCCGGAGCCTCTTGAAAGGAGGCTTCTGAGGGCTCTCTCTTGAAAGGAGGGCTCTGAGGCTTCTTGAAAGGAGGCTTCCGGGCCTCTTGAAGGGAGGCTTCCGGGCCTCTTGAAAGGAGGCTTCCGAGCCTCTTGAAAGGAGGCTTCCGAGCCTCTTGAAGGAGGCTTCCAGGCCTCTTGAAAGGAGGCTTCTTGACAGGAGGCTTCCGGGCCTCTTGAAAGGAGGCTTCCGAGCCTCTTGAAAGGAGGCTTCCGAGCCTCTTGAAAGGAGGCTTCCGAGCCTCTTGAAAGGAGGCTTCCGAGCCTCTTGAAAGGAGGCTTCCGAGCCTCTGGAAAGGAGGCTCCCGAGCCTCTTGAAAGGAGGCTTCCGAGCCTCTTGAAAGGAAGCTTCCAGGCGGAACAGTTCAGAATTATTGTTATTTCTTCAAATTAAGGACGCACAGTCTACGGAGAATCCGCAAATCATCTTCCATCTGATCGATCTGCCTTTATAGCTGTGCTCCTCGTCTTCTAGTACTAGTCGGCTCGCTAATTTGAATCACTTTTACATGGTTGTTATACGACATTCTGGCTAAGTGCGCGGCCCACCGCAGTCTTCTGATTTACGAGGTGTTAACGATGGATTATCCCCCAAACAGCTGCTGTAATCCATGCACAGATAAAAAAGGTTGTGATTTTAAATGTTTTTTCATGCACATATTTGCAGCATGCAAATAAACGTAATTTTCAATCGATCTCACTATTCCTTTAAATATAAATAAATTTAAACTGTGCTTGTTTGTTAAATTCAGTCAAATATAAATTGAATAGGCTGCAGTTTTACACGTCGTTGAATTTTCAAATTAATTTGCAGTGTGGTTCATACGCCTTCTCTACGTATACGTACCGTCTTTCATTGGCATTCCATCTCAGATGGTTCGCAGCACTTTTCTAGCAAATACTCTAAATTCGAGTTGGTCCTTCATAAGCATTGTTCAGGTTTCGTGTCGGTAGAGGATTATCTCCCTGATTTGCGTTCTGTAGATTATCAATTTGACACGACGACGAATACTAGTCGATGGAAGAGCCTTGCGGAGTTCAAGATACGTATGATCGCCTACCACGATGCATCTCCGAATCTATCTGCCTCTCGTTATCGTGACACCAAACACAAGAATCCACAAGCTTTCAAGCATCTTCAAAACATACAATCAAAAACTTTCATAATTGTTGAGAATTTTTATATGGAGGAGCTTTGATGACTTCCAATACTTTCTTTAAATTTTGAGTGCTTGTTGGAGAAATTCTAAACATTTCCTGACGTCAACAGAAAAGTTGAAAGCCCAAAACAGATTATTAGAAATATTTATTGATTTGAACTAGAAAATCGCTATTTTTTAATTCAATATGGTGGCCTTATAAACCAGTTATTTTGGCTTGAAATCATTAATCTAAAACATACAGGACTTCAAAATAAACATGTCCTAATACCTAAATTTGGATTTTAACATAGTGCTTCATTGTCCGTAAACCAATATACAAGGCGAGCTCTTATATTTGATATTTAGTCCGTATTTAAGCAGCACTTATAAGAAGGTGAACATCTATTTTTTTTGTGACAGATGTTTCCTTATGGTTACATCAGGATTTAAAAGGAAATGTATTAAAACCATGTCTTAATCGTAATTAACCTGAAGAAGGGCAAAATGAAGAAAAGGTTAATTATCCGAAGGCAAAGAAGGCATAACTGTCCCATATAGATAGGAAATCAAACAACGATGAGACAGTTGTGTTCGCATCGGCAGCTAATTATATTTTTCAAATGTATGGCTCGAAAAAAGTCTGTTAATGATAATCTCAATTAGGTAATAATCCATGAAAACTATTTAATTTTTTTTCTAAATCAATTCAACAAAAAAAAAAACTTTTAGTATTGTGAAGCAACCAAATAATTTGTTTTGTGGATGGTGTGAGTTTGAACTGACAAAGTGATACACCCATATTTCTTTACAAAAGTAGTTCGGAAGTTTTCAAAATAAGTTTTAGAATTTCCATTTCTTCAAACAGAATAACATCTGGCATCACCATTCATATCAGTACCATTCCACACCAGGTACGTTTTCCGTAGGGTTGCAGCAGGAATAAAAAAAGGAACTGCACCGAACGAAGAAGAATGTTTTAATTAACCCCTTTTTGATGAAGATTAAGGTATTTACGAATGTAGAACGACTGATACTGTTCAGCATAATAAACGGTCTGCATGAGAGGTTCGCTCGGTGTACTCTCCTGTTCCTCTCCTGCTGCATTGTGTGCCACGAGGAAGGCGACTTGACCACTCTGGCAGCTTCGGTTCCTTGCTGTGGAGGAGAATAACGCTGGCAGAGTGAACCATTCCAAAGTGCCAGTGCGGCGGCGGTTCGGAGTACGAGAGCTCGGTCTTCCGCAAATGATATGAAATATGAAGTGTAATCCTCAATGTTAACTCGATAATACCTCTTTAGCCTTTTTCTCCTTTTATTCTGAAATACTTTGAGGCAAGTATGCGGGTGTAGGTGAGTCCGTGTGTGAGCGCTCCTAGTTGGAATGGAAAGCCTTTTCACTTTATAAAATTTAAACTATTAGCCAGTTAGCCCAGGATCGCCCTCCTCGACCTCACCCTTTCCACATTTGTGTCATAGTCTACCAAGAGTCTGTGCCGTTGTTGGGTGGGAGAATGATATATGTACATGAGTTTTGCCACTTGCTTGCTACGGCACCAGCAAACTAGTCGCTTGCTAGTCGGAAAGTGGTCACAACAAACCCAAGGCTGACGGTTTGTGACCAAAGCTAAATCCTACACCTTGGACCGGACTCGATTGTCATAGCGTATGTATGCGAAGGGTTTAGTTTTAGGACCGAAATCTGAAGAAACATATGTTCGGCTCTAGATAGTGATGTTCTGGTCAAAGCTGGTTGATCTCTTCTATCTATGGTTAGTTTGAATCCGGGATGAAGACAGAACGTTTCGGTTTATTTTTAGATGAAGTATATTTTTATGATTTGAATAGAATTGAGCGTGTTTTTTAAACTGCTTATTGAAACAGTTTTCAACAAACTAGAATCAATTAACCTCCGATTTGGCACAACACCACATTACGACCCCATCAACGTCATTTTGGACCACACAAAATCGGATACCCCGGTTTTATTCTTCCACACCATCGCTTCCGATTACCGCTGATTGGCATTTATCGCAAATCTCTTCATTCCGATCACCGTGCCGTTTCCGAAATCTACCCCACCGAAGAAAGCACTGTCATCCTCCATTGCGCGCCATCTAATTTTCCCTCCCAGCCAGGTGGAGCCGGTTCACCTCGAACGCACACCGGAAACGTAAACTCTGGCAGCTCGTCTTCACCTCATCATAATCATCCTGCCGAGGAGGGAGGGGTGTGTGTCATCTCATTCAACGAGGTCGGAAAAGCCGCAACAACAACGACGACGACGACGGGAAACAGAAGACAGTGGAAACGAAACGAAATGAAGCGTCAAAAGATTTCAATCTGCACAACCTTAAAAGCAACTCATGGAACCGCTAAAAATGAAGTGACTTTCTGTCAGAGTGATATAGATGAGATGAGAACCGAAAGTATGGAGCGGTGGGCGGAAGGATTTATCCATCACAGGGCATTGCTTGATGCCGGGAAACGAACGGCAACGCTTTTGGCTTTTTAGTTGGGAAATTTTGTGCCCTTCTTGTGCTGTCGTCAGGATTGACAGTCGGGAGGAGAGGAAAAGTCGAGACATTGTTTGATACGGCCAGAGGCGGATCAGATAAGTTGGGTAAATGTGGGGGATGTTTATCACATTCGACGTGTTTCAGGCAACACTGCTATTTTGTTTTTTTTTGTCAGAATCTCAAATAATGCTAAATGTGATATTTATATCCAAAGCAAACCACATCCATATCACAGTACGTCCAGAGTTTAAAATATCTTTGAAAAATTCTAATTCAACGATGTTTTACCTTATTCGGGGATTTACATTTCCGCAACTGAACCGGCTCTGTCTGTGGCGCCAATCGCATTCTTCCTTCGGGTGAGATCGAAGGGTGTGTGTCGCACAGAAATGATTCCGTCACGAGGGTGAGGGTGGGATGATAATTCCCACTGGCAATCGCAACAGCAATCGTTTCAGCAGTGAGAAAGATGATGAGGGGAATCAAATTTAATGAAGAGATAATTTTTAGAGGTTAAGGAGGATGAGATTTTTTTTCCTTTCTTCGGAGCTTACCCTGTTAGCTGCTAATAATTTTGACGAAGCAAAAATGTTTTAAAATGTTGATTTTATGATTTTTGAAATGGTATTATCTCCTCGTGTCAGAACGCGTGGGGTTTTAGATAGTCTCTGTGCTGTCAGGCGCCCAATCTTCGCGTCGTCGGGCCAAGGCTGTTTGCTTTTATAGTGCACGACCGACTACTCTTAATATACTCCCGATCCGTTGAGTTGAGTTGAGTGAAAAGGGATTAAAATTTCCGCTTGCTTTTCGCATCAGCCGTTTCTGGGAGCTGTTCGCTTCTCGGAAACGGTATTTAAAGATTATTGGAAGATTTTATCGACTCGACATTGACGAGTTTTAAGTTTCTCGCTTTATTAACCAGAACCATTTTCTCTCTGCTTTTTCCTCCGCAGCTAAATCCTTGCCACTTCACTGCGTGGTTGAGTCAGTCAGCTCCCTGCAAGCAACACTGAACTTTGACGCTCGAAGTCCCTGGAAACGGCGACCCAACATCGAAACCGACAGCTACGTCATCATCCCGGCTGCAACGCCATTCTGCGATATTGTCACTACCGCCCTACAACGGCTCGGCTATTCCTCGGAGATTTCCAACGCAGCCAGAGGTAATTGAAATACATTTCCAATCAAATACCAATAAAAATAAGAATCAATCACGTCCAAACGGAAACCGCATATAATCCTCCCCTTTATCCCTCCAGGTTCCATCTCCATCAAGAACTGGAAGGCGCTCTCGTTGGATGCCATCTCCGATAATCCGTTGGTCTCGGTGAACGACGTCCTCGGGGAGCTGACCTCGGTAGTCACGCTGAAGATCACCATCCTGCGGAACAAACCCACCCAGCTGGCGGAGATCAAGGATAAGCTGCTCAAGTTGCTGATTCTGCAGTCGCATGCCGTACTGCGGTCGACCGGATGCCCGCTGGATGAGGTAAGAGAAAGAGGCCCGATCACATTCCGTGGCGGTGAAATCCGCTAATTGAATAACATCATGGCGCGCACTCATAAATATTCAAAATCGTTTCATCGCTTTCTGTAGCCGAAGATGGCATTTGCGATTCGTTCTAATTAAATCATTCTTCGCGTGGTTTTTCCCGAAAGACAATGGTGGTGGGAATGTACTTCAGGATGGTTTAATCCTGAAATCATTAACATTTTTAGAATCGCACGGAATTTGACTGATTCCTCATTCGGGTCCGTTTCTTTTGGTGGTTTGCCAAAGTTGGAATGCTCTTTACGGAATAACAGTTATTTTTCTATGATCTGCATGTACGAGCGGAGGGAATACCAAATTGGTTCAAAGACAAGGAAATCTAATTGAAATAAGATTCGCACTTCTCAGTGTGAGGGGAGTTGGGCACTGATTTATTTTAGATAGATTTTTTATATAGCTGATGCCATTCTAAAATTAAAAGCAGATTGAAGTTAAAATTGCTATTGAATTGAACACGTTAGGAACAAGCAGAGCCATAACACCAAACCAATCAATAATAACTAATTATAAACCATCCAATAATAATCGATAAATTTTTGAATCACCAAAACCCTACAAAACTCAATATTTACATATTTTAAATCTAAACTCAAGTCCATTACTGATATCGGACATGCAGTCATGAAAGTGCCAAGAAAAAAGCTTACAGCATTAATCCCGCATCAAAATCTGAAGAGAAAGAATCTTCAGCAGTATCCTATGCAGCTCAATGTTCTTTACTTATTGCCGTTATCCAGGAAACCATTAGAGATATTCATATTACTGCTATTGCCGGTCGCAAGAACACCATTAATGTCATTCCTCAAGTTATTATGCGGAGCAAAGAATTTTAGCAATCAAAATGTTGCTTTGTTTCCTACGTTACGGATGACAAATGCTGGATGTTCTTCACGCGTTTGAAGAACCATGTTAATGAGAGCAATATTATTGGTTACTGATTCTTTTGGTCCGGATGTTTCATCGATAGTCAACAAGCTTATCCAAGGTTTGAAAGAGCCATTATTAATGCTGCACATTTCATCCAAGAAAGGAGCAACGCATGCTTAAAAAAAATCAAAGCTACTTGCATTGACTTGGCCAGCTGGAATGTGTTTCAGAGAATTTCTTAACTTTATGAAAAATCATTTTTTCAACTATTGTTCGCTTCATCATTCATCTAATAATAATTGTTTTTGCTATTGCTGGTCTGTTATTGTTAGTCAATAGTTTTTCAATGAGATCATTATAATGTCAGTTGGAATGATACAAACAAAATAAAAAATATGTCCTCTCGGGTGATGATTGTTGACCTCATCAGGGCTACCCATTCAGGAGAATAATTCTTCGCCTTATCACGGATACCCTATCGGAAGAATTTTTGGTTACCTCCTCAGGGCAATAATTGTTATCCCTATCAGGGATGCATTTTTAGGAGAATAATTGTTTATCCTATCAGGGATACCCTCTCGGAGGAATGGTTGTTTACCTTTTCAGTGATATCCTCTCAGGGGAATGATTGTTCACCCTATTAGGAATACCGTCTCGTGAGAATGAGTGTTTATCCTATCAGGAAAACTCTCTCTGGGGAATGATTGTTTACCCTCTGTGAGGGATGATTATTTACATTCTATCAGGGGTTCCCTCTAGAGGGAATTATTTCATACCCTCTCAGGGGAATGATTGTTTACCCTATCGGGGTTCCCTCTTGGGGTAATGATTGTTTACTCTATCAGGAATACCCTCCCAAGGGAATGATTGTTTACTTTCTCTGAGATACCCTTTTTGAGGAATGTTTATTTACTCTCTCAGGGGAATGATTGTTTACCCTATCAGGAATACACTCTAGGGGGAATGAATATTCACTCTCTCAGAGGAATGATTGTTCACCCTATCAGAGATTCCCTCTAGGGGAAATGATTTTTTACCCTCTCAGGGAAATGATTGTCTACCCTATCAGGGATACCCTCTCGGGGGAATGAATATTTACTCTCTCAGCAGAGGAATGATTGTTTATCCTATCAGGGATACCCCTCGGGGGAATTATTGTTTGGCTTTTCAGATAACCTTTTCGGAAAATATTTTATTTTAATACATATCTTAATTCGCAATTGTTTCAAAACATAACTTAGCAGGTAATTCTGTTCTATAGACATCGTTATTTTTTTTATATAAATATCATGTTTACTTTTGTAAACATAATTTCCCTTGCGTGTTCGCAAAGATGTTTTTTACAACATCAGTCCTCATCAAAACAAACGCAGTTTCAATTTTTTTTCTTCGCGAAAAACAGAATTATTTGTTGGAAGCGTCACATTGGTTATAGCAAACCGACTTTGTCAGTGTCGTGTTCGGATTAGATGGCTGCATCCGAATCGTTTCGATCTACAGCAGCTCGAAAGCTACCTCTTCCCGTAAAATACATTACAAAACAGGATGAACTCCGCTCATCTCTGTCACTCTTGCATCTGGCACTCATGACTAATATATATACTCTTTTATTCAGTCAGTCTACATTTTTCCATGTCCATCTCAATCCCTACAATAATACCCACTGCTGTTGACGTCTCAAGTTTCGTTCTTTTTTGTACGATAGTTCGTCTAGGAGTGGTGCGAGTACAGATAAATTTCGATCTACTGTTTTTTTCTGGTAAATGCATATTTGACCAAAAAACTTTCAGCCAAACGGCTCTTCCCGAAATAAACATCTTATGAAATTTCAAGTTCGCCTGGTGCCAGAGTTTCGAATTAACTTAGCTCAGTTTGCTTCATTTATTGAAGTCTTAGTGAATTGAACCAAACGAAGATGAGCAACGTATAACAGACCAACAAATATAAATTAGTTTTAATTTTCCTATTGACAGCGATCCAAAATCCTGGGAAAAGGCCATTTGACAGAAAGTTGTTTGACTGAATATGTTATTTACCCGAATAAGCTTTATGGGCGAACAAGTTATACGCCCGAAAATGGCATTAAGCCGAATATCAAAAAATGTAGTTTGACCCAAAGAATTATATCGCAACAATTATCTTATGGCCAAAATAAAAGGGACATGCGATGCGTTTCAATATCCAACGCTTGTCAGTTGCAGGAGTTGCTGAACAGTACCACCAGAAGCTGGACGAGCAGATAGGAGATGCCACCGGATCTGGCGACGTCAACAGATTGTGGGGAAATATCCACGAAGCTGTGACAACAACAGCACAGCGATGCCAACGAAATGGTTGGTTTGATGACGAGTGGACGAGAAAAATGTTGCTAGGAGTCGAATGCTAGTGGCTCGTACCCGTTCCAACAGAGAGCGGTACAGTGTAGCAAGGGCAGAAGAGAAACGAATCTACCGCAGAAAAAAAAGGCAGCACAAAGAGAGTGTGATAGCTGAAGCGCACACACCAAAAAATTATTAATGTTACAGGTGACGTAATGGAAAAAACTGACATAATACCACAAGACGTAATATGGATTGAAATGTATTTTTCAGTCAATTTGGATGCACACAAAAATTTCAGTTCAATCGCCACAGTTTTAATGAAAAACAAACAGAAATTTACATCCATCGAACCCAAAGAACAGCAACCGGTGCGATGAACGTATAAACCGACAACACACGCACCCAACAGTCAAGCAGCCGACGGGTTGATGCAATGAACAGAGCATGCGCAGAAGAATGTAGAACTTGTTTCACTTTGAACTCTGCTTCTTCATGAAGCGGTGTTGGCTGTGTGGTAGCGTGGTGGCGCTCACACAGTGCACCAATGTTCGACTCCGTCTACTACTTTATCATTTTGTTAAAATAATACAGCCAAGTAAATTTAAAAAGTGTACTTAGTTTCACATTTATCATAACACAATTTCTCATCAATAATGATGCTCGTGTGTGTCGGTCTCGAAGCATCTAAAGTTACATGGCTTTTTCGAAGTGTGCAGGAGAACATTGATAGAAACGATATGCGGAGGTTTTACGCAACTGTCAATGGCGCGCGGCACAAGACTGCGCCAGTGCCCGCCATGTAAAATGAACAGGAGGGGAATTTGCTAACAGACAAGACTATGGTGACAGCCAGGTGGAAGGAGCACTTCGAAGATTTGTTGAACGGTGAAAATAAGGGTGTATTAAGGAGCAGGATGGACATAGTCGGCGACAGTCAAACCAACGCTGGACGAGGTTAAGAAGGCTCTAAACGAGCTGAAAAAGAGTAAAGCTGCTGGGAAGGACGAGATCCCGGTCGAGCTTCTCAAACACGGAAGTGAGCAGCTGCATCAATCAATCAAACCACATTATCCAGAAAATGTGGGAGGATGAAGAAATGCCTGCCGGCTTATATGCCCAATCTATAAGAAAGGGCACATATTAGAGTGTGCCAATTACAGAGGGATCACCCTTCTGAACTCGGCGTACACAATTCTGTCGCGTATCTTGTTTAACAGATTGAGACCGCTTGAGGAATCCTTCGTCGGTGAATACCAGGCAGGTTTTCATGAGGGCCGATCAACGACGGATCAGATGTTTAGCCTGCAGATGATACTTGATAAAGTCCGGGAGTACAACTTCCCGGGTAGAAACCGTGTTATTGATAACAAAATATAATATAAACTTTTTTTGAAATACGAGTAAAAATAACAAGCGAAAAAAAAACAAAAATTTGCACCGAAATATCATAAAAGTATCAGGTTTTGCTATTAACAAGAACAAACTAATAACTCAAGATATTGATAAGTTCTTGTTAATGGCAAAACCTGATATTTTTCATTATATTTCGGTGCAAATTTTTGTTTTTTTTCGCTTGTTATTTTTACTCTTATTTCAAACAAGGTAATATCATGTTTTGTTATCAATATCACGTTTTACTGATAATGAGCTATTATATCGTCTACCCGGGTTGCAGACTCACCATCTGTTCATTGATTTCAAAGCAGCGTACGACTCCGTGAAAAGAAATGAGGTATGACAGATAATGTCCGAACATGGTTTTCCAGCGAAACTGATTAGACTGATACGTGCAATGCTGGGTGGCTCGAAATCAAGTATTCGGATTGCAGACGAAGTGTCAATACTCGGAGGGAAACTAGAAAATGGTGTGTGGCGCAGACGCATGAATCATGAGCTGCATCATGTATACAAAGAAGAAAAATTGTGAATCGTATAAAATACGGCAGACTTCAGTGGGCTGATAATTTCAAATCATTGCCAACGTTTCAATCCGGGGATTTGGATCTTTGGATCTTGAGTCCTGATGAAGATCCAAACCCTTGGATCGAAACGTTGGCGATGATTTGATTTTATCAACATTTTCATGTGACTAAAAACCGAAAATCCTGTTTACTTTGGACATAAAACGTGTTCGGCTGAACGAGATTTTCGGCTAAATCGTTGGTTTGGATAAACTACATTTTCGGCGATTTTATCTGTTAGGAAAATCGACATTTTTGACCACACAACTCGTTCGGTCAACTTAATTGTCCAACCATATATCCACTTCGGTCAAATTATATTATCGATCATTCGACTCGCACGACTAAGCGACCTTTTCAGTTAAACGACCTTTTCCACTGTTTTTTCGGTTCGATCAAGTGACAATTTCGGCCAAATGACATTCTGGCATATTCGATCAAATAGTGTTTGTGGTCAAATGACCTCTACGGTTAATCGCCATTTTGGTACAAATGAGCCGAATGATCTGTTCCGCCAAACCTCTCTTTCGGCCAAATGACCCATTCGGCTAAATGCCCTCTTTAGTCAAATTTTTCATTCGGCCGAGTGAAATAGTCGGCCATTGGTGATGGCTTTCGGCCAAACAACCCTTTTTCGTTTTCATCAAATGAAACTTGTTAATGACCTAGCTTAACCTCCCGGGACTCGCTTGGTCTTAGATCGATCTCTGTTGTACTTTTTACAACAATGCGAGTCCCCGAAGTTTGAAATGTTTTTAAGTGGTGAGCTCGATAAATGACATTTTTTCACTTTATTTATGTAAATGAGATTTGTACTTCACTCATCAAGAGTTTGTGAAATGCTCAGATTGGTTCTACAATGTAATGGAGTTTGTGAATATTGAGGTTCAAAATGTTGTAAATGTCATAGTGCTTTTTGAAATTTCCTAATACCAGTGTTCGTGATGTTGCAGAGATGGGCTAAGATCTTTTACGAAAAATTTCGTTATATTGTACGAAAACTCTTTTATAAACTTATTTACAAACCATGCGTCTTAATAACGGTAATCTTTTTGTTTAGATTGTTTCATAAAATATTATAAGCATGCATCAATCTAAATTAGATATACAAAATATCAAGAGAAAAGGGATTGATTTGCTATGCTTCCTTATTTATTCGAAACTGAGCGATCAGAGATAGGGGGAATGACGGCTTTGGCAGGTTTTGTTATATTATTGGCAGGGGGTTTTATATGTCTGACTATGCTCAAATTTGGCCTAAGCTTTCTTTGCATATCAAAGAACATTGTGGCCAAATTTCATAAAATTTGGTCGACAAAAACCCCCCTGCCAATAATAGAACAAAACCTGCAAAGCCATCATAATTGCTGAAACAAATAGAATCAACTAATCAACGAATTGCGAACGTAACAAACCTGGGATTAGTGTCCAATTGTGTGATCTATTTTGTCAATACTTGTCAAATTGTGTTTTTTCTTTCAATTCTGCTTAGAACTCAAATTAAACGAAATCATATCTCAATGAAGTAACAAAAACACATCAAAATAATACCAATTGTCAAATTCCTGTTACCGCTTGGCACCCAAAATCGACTCATTCCCCCTCTTCGCAAAAACACAAGTGACAACGCTTTTCTACAAAGATGCAAAGATTTTCCCGGGCCCCCACACTGCTGCTGCCGCCTCTCAATGGCTCATTCTTCCTACATACTACTTACCACCAGTGTCCCGATGTATATTCTAAGCCGCTACAAGAAGGGTATTAGGGATCTCTTTCCGATCCTGATTGCGTATTAGACGGCAGACGGATGTGTGTTGTTCGGTGCCGATGTGTTTATCTGCCGTTGCCTCCTGGATTGGGTTGGGGGTGCGGGTAAGCAGGTCAAAGGACCTGCCAAAAGCGCGCGTCCTCGCCGCTCACACATCCATCGACCCGGGGCGGGTGTACAAAAGTCGAGGATGAGAAATAAGGATTGGGATAAATTCTCCTACTTAATACTTCTTATTTGTTTGTCTGATACCGAAATCGGGCTGAGACACCCATCCTTCTTGCCTCCCACGGGCGCCTGCCACTCAGGATTGAGGAACGCTTTCCACGATAAATGTGCTCACCCACATCGGAACGGCACATGTGAAGAGCTATAATTATTATCATTAAGAAACGATATTAATTTTAATTTTCTCCGAGAGATTATGTGCAAACTTATAATCTTTCAAATTCAATCTTAATTCTATGAAATATATCTTGAGCGGTGGCAGCAGCCCAGAATACATCTTTCAAGAAGAGCGAATGCGTGCCGGGATGCCGATGCTGGGCTCCATCCCCGCCCGGTTGGAAGAAGGCAATCAGATTGTGCTTCGTGTGAGGATTTCCTGGCTGTCTCTCCCCTCCTTCGGGGATCGGCTCTGATGAAGCTTAAGCTGACTAAGAGCAGGCAGCGCCTTCATTGGCTGATGGCTGCTGCTGCTGCTGGTGTCTCGAGACTTACGAATCTTTACGCATCCAATGGTTGAGACACGGCAAGCGAGTAGTTGAGTAGTGGAAGCATAGAGACATTCAAATCCGATCAGCAACCAGCAGCCTCCACCGGCAGGCAGCCGAAGTGGAGCTCGATATTTATTATAATATGTGAAGTATTTATAGTCGCTTGCTTTCCTGTATCGCTTAGTGTGCGGCTCCGGATGGCTGAAGGTTTCCAACAAATCCTCATTCATCTACATCAACAACAACTTCTTGATGGTTGGAATCGCTCCTGCGAAACAGGTGAGAGCCTTATTATGTACCAAGACACTTGAGGCGGAGGCATTTTCGAAGAAGCTTTCCAAATCCAATGACGAAAGCGCTGGCGTCGACGCGTCGTGTCGGTGCGGAGGAAGTTTGGAACCCGGGCTGGAAGTCACGAGGGTAAAATCGGTTAAAATCGCAAACTGAAGAGGATTTACCCATTTCCGAAAGCGAGGTCAAGGATGGAAGCGGCACGAAGGAAGTGAAGGTTTAGGTTCAGGAATCGTAATTAGTGCACTGAGTAGGATCGAGTCGGAGGATAATAATATCGAGTTGGAACAAGAACGAATGCTGTATACCGTCAGATACTGGATTGGCTGCTTGACAAGCTATCTACTTGGCTAATTACAGCCGAAGGCGAACAAGAGTTGCATTGTTTCGGGATTATCGTCATTGGTTGGAGGATGGATGTGGTACTCGCAGCTGGTTCAAGAGCGGGTAAGCGAGAGTAAACGCCTGAAGAGGTGCGCCGCTTGAAGCAATCAATCTTCCATGGGTAATTGGATCCAATCGGGCCAATAAAAATCACAGAGATTGTGGAAATCAGATCTCAAGATGTTTATTGCGCCACTTGTTGTTTGCTACCGATTGCTACCGCAGAGCTGGCAGAGAGGGGCGTTGCCAGATGCTCACTTTTATGATGGCGATAATCACACAGTAGCACTTCGCAGCGATAACGACCGATTGGGTAATCGATGGAAGTGGGATGGCTGATCGAACATAAAATGTGTGTGAAAATATTGAACAAAATTCCCGCATAACTTCGTGTTTGTGGGTGCAAATCTTCTTCTTCTTCTTCTCATTGGCAGTACATCTTCCACTGAGACATTGCCGCCTTGCAGCTTAGTGTACATTAAGCACTTCCACAGTAATTAACTGCTAGGTTTTCTAAACTAAGTTACCATTTTTGCATTAGTATATCATGAGGCTAACACGATGATAATTTTATGCACAGGGAAGTCGGGAAAATTTCCAACCCGAAAATTCCCTAGACCGGAACGGGATCGAACCCAGCCACTTCCAGCATGCACTTTAGGTGTCCATGAAATTCTTTTTCGATATTCAAAACACTTTGGTGTTTATGCATTTTATGATAAAATTACACAACCGCATTTTTTTTATTTTCATTTGTCAAAAACTCAGTCGCAAAAAATACTGATGGCGTAGCATTAGCCAAACCAGAGGAAAAAATCAGCGAAAAAATACGCTGTCTAGCAACAGAACACTTCCGAACGCGCGCATAGATTACTTCGATGTCCAAATTTTGTCAAAAAGAAGAGCTCGCTGAGCAGTACACAAATAATGGTACTTCACAATCCAATTTCACGTTTCGCTTATTAATTTTTGTCTTACTCGGCTAAGCTATTTGGTGGAAGCCACTTGGCCGTATGGCACAATAGGCCAAAAGCCATCTAGCCGAATTGGACGTTTGACTGCAATAATTGTTAATCCGAAATCCGGTTCAGCCGAACAGGTCATATGACTGAAAATGTCGTTTGGCCGTACAAATCATATGGCCGAAAACGTAATTTGGACGAAAAACTCCTTCGGAAAAATAGGTAATTTGGTCGAAAATGCGATTTGACCTAAATCAGCGTTTCTCAACCTTTTCCTTGATAGACAAACTTTTGCATTCATTGAGGTACCCCCACATAATAAGTTTAACTTATAAGATATATGAAAAACGGACCTGAAACTTCCCAGCTCAAATTAAGTTTATACATCAAGCTTCCTACAAGATTTTGAGAAAATTTGGAGACTTTCGAGCCTCTTGAAAAAATGCTTCTGAGCATCTTGAAAGGACTCTTCAGCATCTCGAAAGAATTCCAAGTCTCTTGAAGAGAGGGTCCCAAGCATCCTGAAAGGAGGCTTCCGAGTCTGTTGAAAAGAGACTCCAAAGCTTCTTGAAAGGAGGTTTCCGAGCCACTTGAAAGGAGGCTTCCGAACCTCTTAAAAGAGGAGGCTTCCGAGCCTCTTGAAAGAGGAGGCTTCCGAGCATCTTGAAAGAGAAGGCTTCCAAGCTTCTTGAAAGAAGGCTTCCGAGTCTGTTGAAAGGAGGCTTCCGAGAATCTTGAAAAAGGAGGCTTTGAAGCCTCTTGAAAGGAGGCTTCTGAGTCGCTTGAAACAGGAGGCTTCTGAGCCTCTTAAAAGAGGAGGCTTCCGAGCCTATTGAAAAAAGGCTTTCAAACCTCTTGAAAGGAGTTTTTAGAGCCTATTCATAGGAGGCTTCTGAGCCTCCTGCAACGAAGCAACTGAGCTTTTCGAAAAAGGCCTTCATGTTCCTCAAATATTGGCTGCCGAACCCAATTAGATTCAAGACGTTAGTTTAGGATCATATTCTTATCTTATTATTCAACATTTTGTCTCCTTCAGATAGATAACATTGATTTTTTTAAATTTATTCGAAATTTTTTCCTTTGATCTTTTGTCCCATATATACACTGTGCCATCCCTCCATATACTGTGCTGGTTGGGGTGGGCAGGATCAGAAGTCTTTGATTTACAAATCGCCATCCACAAGATGTACAATATAAAGCTTTAAAATAAAAAAAATTAAAACTTTATCAATGAGTTTATTATTGAAACTTTAATATATCTGCCATTTTGCAATTTTCTCCGAGGTGCCCCCTGGAACCAGTGAAGGTACCCCCAGGGGTACATGTACCCCAGGTTGAGAACCGCTGGTCTAAATGGTTGTTTTGTCGAAAAATCGTTCGGCTGAAAATTTCATGGTGTGAAAAAGATAAAAATGCCATTTCACAGTAAGAAGTGAGAAGTGAAAAATTAGAAGTGAGAAGTGAGACGTCTAGGTTTTCACTCTTATTTTTCAATGCGAAAATGAGAACTGAGAAAAAAATGTGAAATGATAAGTGAGAACTGAGATGTTTCTTTTCTTACTTCTCATTTATCACTTCTCACTGTGAAACGTGATAAGTGAGATGTGAGGCGTCTCATTTCACAAACTTTTTTTTTCTCACATCTAACCTTTCACTACAAAAAGGGAGAAATGAGATATGGATAGTGAAACATGATGAGTGAGAAATGAGACGCCTCAATTCTAACTTTGCACGTCTCACTTTTCATCGCAAGGATTGTAAAGAGAAAAATGATGAGTGTGATGAGAAGAGATACTTCTCGCTTCTCAATTCATACTCATAATTTGCGAAGTGAGAAGTGAGGCGTCTTAATTTGCACTCACCTTTTCTCCCTTCTGAATTCGCCATTCCTAATTTTCACAATGAGAAGTGAGCAAGAGTAAAAAGCGAGGCGTCTATCTTCTCACTGCTCATTTCTAAATTGGCACTTCTTATTTGTTACTTCTCACTTCACAATAATAATTCATCACTTCACATCCCTAGTAACATTTTAGTTTTATACTGGTTTTATAACACTCTTAAAGAGTAAATTATGATCTTCAAGACCACGTTATAAAACGTTATAAAACTTGAAATGTTACTTGGGATTTTCACCCTCAATATTGATCAGTAAAATAACTTTTTTGGTTCAAGAACAAGTCCGGCCAAACATTTTTCACGGCCGTATACTTTCAGCCATATAACATTTTCTGCCAGACGATCATTTCATCAAATAGCTTTTTCAAACAAATTACATTTTCGGTCGTATGACCAGTTCGACATAATGGTTTGTTCGGCCAAATGGTATATTCGACCAAACAACTTTCGGCCAAATGGCTCTCAACCAAATGACCTCTGGCCAAATGGCCCTTCTGCAAGTTTCTCACTTCTAGCATCCTAATTAACAAATTGTTTTTCAGAAACTGCTGCAGGGCATTCAAATGACCGCAAAAGATATAAATTGATGGAAATAGTAAAATCTATCACCCTCAAGTGTTAATTCAACCTCTCTTATGTGTTTTTCTTAAACTCCTACAGTCAAACCTCCATGAGTCGATGTTCTATGACTCGATATCGACTCATGGAAGCAAATTATGCCACATTAAAAAATATTCTCTGGGTAACTGTGATGGTCCCTTCAAACAGTTCTCCAAGGATTAACTATTCCACATCTCGATATTTCCATGAGTCGATGGTCTCTTCAATATCGACTCATGGAGGTTTGACTGTAATGCGAGAGAACGGAACCACCAACGCTAGGTGGATTAATCTTCGTTTTATCACTTCAAAATCCTCACATTTCCTTTCTTGCTTCTCACTTCTTAGGCTGTGAACCATTCAACCAATTCGTTTAACTTTTAGTTAAAATTTGACAGTTCGATGGTTATTTCGCCGTGGTTAAAAATAACCCTGCTCCGGAGCATGGTTAGATTTGACATTTCGGTAGTTAAACTTTGTTCGCGAGAAAATTGGCGCCAAATCCATTTCGTTCCGAATAACTATCAATCTGTCAAAACTCAAATGGGTCGGCTTCGGAGTAAAATTTTAACCACGATGGGAAAATAACCATCGAAGTGTCAAATTTTAACTACAAGTTAAACGAATCGGTGGAATGGTTCACAGCCTTACATTTTATTTTCACTGCTATGTACTCGTGCATCGTTTTTCTCTTTTTTGCCTTTCTCGTACAACAAAGTTGTACCGAAAGGCTATCATTTAACTCCAAAATCGAACTTTTTATAGAAGTCTCGGAGACCCATAATGTTATATGCCAATCGACTCAGCACGTCGAGCGGAACAAATGTCTGTCTGTCCGTGTGTATGTGTGTGTGTGCACACGAAATCCGAAAATATTAGCCACTTTTTCATATAGTAATTCTTAACCGATTTTCTCGCAACAAGTTACATTCGACAGATGATAAACCAATATAAAAATAAAAATAAAAGTTATTAAGAAAATGGAATCGAACTATATAAGCGCCATATAAGGTTGGTGTCTTGGCTACATACGAGAAAGGCAGTATCACCACTCGGTGACTTAAGTTGGGTTTTATTTTCATTTCTTACTTTTCGCATCGTGCTTCTTGCTTCACATTGTTGATTTTTCGCTTCTCATAATGTTATTTTTCGTTTCTGATTTCTCGCTGCTTACCTTTCCCACATTTTTATCAATTCTCACTTTCCATTCATCTGACATCTCACGGCTCATTTCTTATTGCTTACGTTTCGCTTTTCACTCCTCACTCCTTTTCCATTCTAAAATTTAACTTATTGCTTCTCACATCTGATGTTTCACTTATTACTGCTCACTTCTTGCTTCTGACTTTACATTCTCATTTTCGCTTCTCACTTCTGATGTCCCAGCTCTCAGTTAACAATTCTCAACGCTTACTTCTCAAGTGTCGTTTCTCATTTCCCACTTATCACTTGTCATATTACTTTTCTAAGTTTTTACATCTTGCTTTTTTACTTTTTGTTTGATAACAAAATTATGTTTGAAAACTTGTTTACCAAACTATAGTTTCCATTGTTGAACATACCTGACACGCGCGTTTGGACCTACTTACAAAATTAATATTTAAATATGTGTCTTATTATGAGAATGTAGAAAAGACAACTTTTCAATAATTTGGTACAACCCTTAGGGAAGATCCATTAATTACGTAACGCAAAAATTGGGCATTTTCAACCCCCCCTCCCCCCTATGTCACACTTTTTGTATGAAACATCTGAAAATTTTGTATGAATCGTCACACTTCGCTTAACCCCCCCTCCCCCCTCTAAGCGTTACGTAATTTATGGACGCTCCCTTACAAATGTTTTCTTCCATATTTTTGAGAAAATGCCATTAAAAAAACCATTAAGGAAACTCAATTTGAAATTTTATCACAAGAATGAAAAGCACAATTTTACATTTATCCTTTGTTAGGTATGTATGCCATTATTTTTAATTTAATGATTTTCAATCATAATAGGACATCAGATCCCATCAGTTTTGTAACTAGCTTCAACTTATTTAGCAAGAAATTGCAGTGACTCGTATAAGCTGACTGGTGTATTTGTAACTAATATTTTTCTACAAGATTTTTAGAACCTTGGATTCGTTAGAATATTGGCCCGTAAGGACAAAAATACTTTTGATGGAATGGCTGCTAATTTCGTTACAATATGTCATTCAGATCTGCAAAAAAAAAATCAAACTGTTTCTCACCACTATGAAATTTCAGGTCGCACAGTTTAGTATTCATTAAGAACTGCCACTTTTCATCTGTCAGGCTCAGAGCCATTTTGTATCATGAAGCTAAGAAGATCACCATCACGGTTTTTTTTAGATCGGACCGGGAATCGAACCCAACCGCTATCAGTATGATTTAGGTTTGAAGCCGTGTTTTTTAACGCTAGCCTGAGATTAGTCCCAGCGACAACAAGGAAACTGCAAAATGTCGAAGATTTCTGACCCAGTGAAGACCAGAAGGACACAGTTTTTAGATGAAAAAAATACGAGTGCAAACACATTATTGAATAGTTTGCACGTTTATTTCAACTGAAGGATAAATGGTTTCCTCTGTATGCCGGACATTTTTATTGTGGTCTGTGTGTTTGAAAACATCAAATAGGTAACTTTGAAATTAATTGACGTGTTTAATTTTACGGCTGCAAAAAGTATAATACCATAAATAAAGCGCGAGAGGCCCAAGATTATGCGTCTACCTAAGCGTATTGTAAATATTGATAACTTTTGGATTTCTTTGATGAAAAAAATAAAAGGTGACATAGAATAAATAAATCATCAAATTGAAAGACTTAAAAATATTCAGCCAAACTAAAACGTTTATTGAACATAATTACACTCGTCATAAAGATGTGTTAGTACAATTCCATTTAATTCAAAAACTTTGTTCGGCCGTGTACAGTGTTTCCTATTTGACTCGACTTGGCAAGTGAAGACATTTCACTCAACAAGCTTGGATTTAAAAAAAATGGAATTTGAACGACAATCATTTGAGATGTCTGTATTTAATTTTATTTAAATGTCATATTTATATCGGCATGTTTTTTAAAAAAAATACCCCCACCAGTTGTGATAAACCGCCATTTGTAGTCGCCATTCCAAATTACTTCTTTTGTCAGCTGTGCCATGCGTGACGAAAAAACCTATCCATCACCTTCGTGATTATCTCGATAGTATTAGCTTTGTTCCAATTATCTCAACACAGTCATTTGATTAATCACCACAGCCATTATGCATGAACCACCCAAAAATAAGAAATCGTCGACAACCATTCTGTGACTAATCCACCGGCTTTGATCAATTATTATTCACGATGACTCCATTTTTGTGTGTGTCCCACTCAATATTGAAGGGTGGCTCCATAGCCCCGCGTTCACCGTAGATAAGATAATTTCAATGCACTCATCATGGCCAATTGTTTGAGCTGTTGAACCTAATTCAAGATAAGGATTAAGCTATTTTTACCGCGCCACCAATACGAAATCACTATCTGCCTGTCTGTCGCGGATGATTTTGTGATTGCGGAAAATACGTACGATTATCTATGGGCGCCGCCCGTCAGTTAGCTCAAATGTGTCAACTGCATGTGATATATTAAACAATGTCTATCTCCCCGGCCAGAAGCCACATCTCGAGATACCTTGGCTTTCATCCTGAATCGCAAAAACAACGGATTTGCGCCTCTTCCTCTCTTACACTGACGCTAACTATCATGCCACAGAGCCAACAAACCGGCGTTCAATTTGTCTTAGGATTATTTCAAGCCAAGACGTAGAACGTGAAATCGGATCTCTGCCGCAGCAGTGCCGAGCTCGTTAGTGCGATTCCCTTGCGATTGTAATCCCACTTGTGCTGCAACAAACAACGATTACGGTGCACTTCAGTTCTAAAGCGCTTAAGGATTTACACTATCTCTCACTTTCTCCGTCCCATCATTAGCGGTTTCTACACACGTGTAATTACCCTTGCTGAACAGCGGAACTAATCTGCATTAATTGCATTATTTTTATTTTCAGATCACTCTCTCGCAAATCTGTCGCAGTCCGCTACAAAACACATTCCCCTTCACGCCGGAAATCACAGATGAGGTCCGCCGGAAGTTTGACCAGTGGTGGAGCAATCAGTTAGCGCCGCAACCCAATCCCATTGCCCACAAAATTCTCCCTTTTGCAAATGCGCAGCCCAACGAGTTGGATTTTTCCAACTTCAATATGCACGACAGTAGACCCGAATCGTTGATCGATAGGGCTGCCAATCCGCACCACAATCTGGTGGTTCATCCTGCTCTGCAGACGGTGCACTCGCAGTACCCAAACCAGAAAACCCGCATGCGGACTAGTTTCGATCCCGAAATGGAGCTACCCAAGCTGCAACGGTGGTTCCAGGAGAATCCTCATCCCTCCCGTCAGCAAATTCAATCGTATGTCGTCCAACTAAATTCGTTGGAATCCCGGAGGGGGCGCAAACCTTTGGATGTCAATAACGTAGTTTACTGGTTCAAAAATGCCAGAGCAGCACAAAAGCGAGCAGAAATGCGCCAAGGTATGACCAACGGGTACGGCAACCCCAACATGATGCTCTCCCAGCCAGACTACATGAAAAGCTCTCCTAGCGCCCCATCCGAAGACATCGACAATCTCTCCCAGGACGAAATGGACGACGATCTGGATCGGCCAATGTCCCCGCAACTCCCTCTATCGCTCACCATCCATGAGCGTAATCGAGCTTTGACCCCAACCGAATCAACGCCCATCAAGCAGGAAAACATTCCCGTATGCTCTAGTCCCCCGCCGTCCCCTTCCCACACCGGCAACCTCAACTCCAGCAACAACAACGTCAACGAATCGGCCAACGACTCCGCCAGCCAGAACGAGGCTCCCAAATCGAACTACTCCAACGAACGCTCCAGCTCGCCGCAGCGGTCCCGGTCGCCCGCTTCCGAAGATCTGGACATGGACGAACCGGAGGGCTCCACCATCGACGACTACCGTTCGCCGTCGCCGGACTCCAAGCGGAACCTCCCGTTCCCGATCAACAATCCGATGTTCTCGCACTCGATCATGTACATGAGCCACTACATTCCGGCGATGCAGGCCAACGCCGCCGGGATGCACCTGAAAAGTGAGCTCAGCCCGAACAACCACGGTGGCCTGGGGCAGGGCGGACTGAATTTGTCGTTCAACAGCGACGAACGGCGGAAGCGCAATCGGACGTTCATCGATCCGGTCACCGAGGTTCCGAAGCTAGAGCAGTGGTTCTCGTTGAACACCCACCCGTCGCATAATTTGATTCTGAAGTATACGGAGGACTTGAACCGGATGCCGTATCGGTGAGTTTGTTTGTATTTTGGAATTTTGCTCTAAGACTATTTTAAGTAAATTCACTTTCACATAAGTAATGTTGGATTTTTAATTTTAATTCTAATGTGATCTGTTCTCAAAAGAAGAAAATATTTTTTAATACATTTTTTTACATACATGTGAAAAATTTAATAAAAATTTTATACTTTCGAAAGATCGACTGTTTATTGTTATTTTAACTTAAAACGGCTATGCAGTCTTCAAGGAATTAAACAAGATTTATATTTGTCCAACCCCGTGTCGAAACGTTGGACAAAACGTGGTTTTAAATCTTTAAAGACTGCGTAGCCGTTTTAAGTTTAAATAAAAAAAAATAATAAAAAGTTAGCAAAATGGCTCTATGTTTTTCAATTAAATTTAGCCATAGGACTTGTAAATATGAATTTATTTTCCTGGAAGAAAAATTAGTGAGGGATAATGGGAAATATAAGTTTGGGAAACATTTCAATTATGAGCAATCCAAGCCGTTTGTCAGAATGGAAGAAAAATAATTATGAAAGGATAAGGCCTGGCTTACATTTGTATGCTCTTCCTTAATAGTTGATGGTCATAGTAACATCAATGTTACAAAACAAAACAAACAAAAGATTGGTCACATTACAGAAAGGCTTTGACTGAATATAATAGAAAATATAATAAAGTCAAAACGGATTAACGGAGACATATATGTGAAAACAAAGCATTTCTGAAACGGCTAGACTTCAAAAAGTTCTCTCCAAAGATCACAGGAATGGACTTGGAACTTTGAAAATGAAAAATAATTCTGCAGAAGAGACTCTCAAGATGATGCAACTCATTTTCCAGGATCACTTCCTGTTGGTAATCGAACACAAAATAATAACTGTGGACACTGGACAATCTTCACTAACCTCCTTTACGCATAACAACCTTCCTAAATTACAATGCACGACTGATGGAATGGAAACGTCCAATGAAGAGACCAAACATCTATCAAATTTAATATTTATTAGCTCCAAAATGGAATGGGCAATAGATTCTTTTAAACCTTTCAAATCTCCTGGATTGGATTGCGTTTTTCCAGCACTTATACAAAAACGTACACGCATGGAGGCAAGTGCGGGTGGTTTTTATATCAATAGCAAATAAGAAAGATATGTCCTCACCAAAGTCTTTTAGACGAGAACTATTAGCCTACCATCAGTTTTTATAAAAATAATGGAGAATTCTTCAGAACAAACCATTGACTAGAGCACAATTTGCTTAGCAATCAGGTAAGTCAACAATTACGGCTCTTCATACACTTGTTACAAAAATAAAAAAATCCTTCTCTGCTGAGGAGTTGCTATTAGCAACATACATTGATATTCAAGATGCCTTCGATAACTCATCTTTCACATCTATCCAAAATGCTATGAGGCATCATGGTTTTCCCAAAGACTTAATTGAATGGACTAAAGAGATGCTATCTAAAAGAGAAATATCGACCAGTCAAACAAATAAATACAAATACAAAAGTAACAGCTGTGAAGGGCTGTCCACAAGGAGGAGTGCTCTCCCTTTTGGTCTCTTGTCGTAGATGATCTTCTTTCAAACTTACAGCATCATGGTTTTGAATTTATTGGATTTTCTGATGACATTGTAATCATAGTCCCTGGTAAATTTGATGAAATTGTCTTTGAGAGAATGCAATCCACATCGAATGACACACGTCATGGTGCAAAGATGAAGGACTGAATATAAATTCTACAAAAAGAACAATAGTTCCTTTAACTAGGAAACGTAAACTTAATTCTTCAACGCTCTTCTATTTTTTTTTCTTGAATTTATCATTGTCTCTGATACAAAATACTTAGGAGTAATACTAGACAGCAAACTCTACTGGAATAAGCATATATAACAGCAAATTGTAAAGGCAAGAAATGTTTTCTGGATATGTAAACGAACTTTTGGCAAAAAAAAGGGGATTAAAACCGAAAATGATACACTGGATGTTTTCGGCCATCCTGTATGCGTTTCTTGTTTGATGGTAGTGTAGTACAAAGCAATCCATCCAAAGCTTTAGATGCTTTGCTACATATGCTTCCATTACATTACATTACATTACATTACGTCCAATTGGATGTAATCAAAACTGCTCTGAAGATCAAACGATTCATGAATCTTCAGGGGATCTCATTGGACATATGAGCATCTTGAATGAATTGCAAATCAGACCATTGCTTTTTATAAATGATGACTCAATGATCAAGAAAAATCTTCAATCACCTTCTCAAAGTTCCTGAGGTAACTCGTGGAAATTGGAGCGCAGGAGACCCAGCGTTTCGGACTGGCTCCATAATATTTTATACAGATGACTCTAAGCAAAATCAAGTGGCAGGGGCCGGGATTACTGGCCCTGGACTTAACATTTCGATATCAATGAAAATTTGATCAATGTTTTTTCAATGGAAGATATACGCCATTCTAGAATATGCAGAAATTTGTTTAAAACGGAATTATCGAAATGCAAATAAATGCATATGTTTAGACAGTCAAGCAGCATTGAAGGCATTAAAGTCAAACACTTATAATTCAATGCTTGTGTGGGAATGCTCCAAGCTACTGCAACTAATTTCCTATCGCAATAAGGTTAATCTCTATTGGGTTCCTGGCCATTGCGGAATAAAAGGAAACGAAATAGCAGACCAGCTAGCAAAATATGGATCTAGCAGACAGTTGATTGCTTTTAAAATGAAGATTAAAAAGTGGGAAAAGTGGGAAAAAGTACAGATACAGAATAACTGGAAAAATACTTTAGATTCCCGGCAATTAAAACGATTTATTTGCCCAAATGTTTCCAGTACATTACGACTACTTATCCTAAGTAAACATGATTTAAGATTTTAAACTGGTTTGATAACAGGTCACTGTCCTTGTAAAAATCACCTAAAATCATTGGACAGCTTTAAGACGACGTATGTCGCTTTAGCAGGTTTGAGAGTGAAAGCTCTGAACACATTTATGCAACTGTGTTGCAATTTTTCACAAACGGCTCAAATTTTTTGACAAAAGTATACTTGATGCTATTCCTGAATGAGAAAAATGCCCGCGAATGACGAAATGAATAGAATCGAAAAGATCGAAAACGACTAAAAATTAAATAAATCGTTATATTTTATCTTATAACTGCTGTATCTCAGAAACGGTAGCACTTAGGAAAAAAATACCGTGCACTTTTTCTATTGAAAATTTAACGCACTTTCATAAAATCGGGTCGATAAAAACGTAAAAAAAATATTTTCACCGTTTTTAATAACCAACTAATTTAAAAAAAAATTATAACTTTTTGTCCATCATTTCTCTATTATGACTTATAGTGCAAAAAATACATATATTATCTACTACAACATAAAAAAATATTGAAAAATTCGTTTTTGAGAAAGAAGGATTTTTAAGTTTTATTTTCAATGATTGAACTTTTTTTTTCGCGGTGTATATTTTATTCACATAGCCCCATTAATTACCTAAAACTTTGCCAAAGACATCAAAACGATCGGACAAGCCGTTTTCAAGTTATTTTTTTTGAAAGTGTTCGAGGTGTTTTTGCTTAAAAATTAAAAATGCTTGTCAAAAGTTAGTGAAGGGCTTGGTAGTCATGCCTTATACGCAGGAGGTCGTGGGTTCAATCACATGTCCAATCCATTCTCCTACTTTGATCTATCTCTATATTTCTCATGTTCTAGCAATCGCTAGAACTGGAAATGGACTTCCATACCGTTTCCATTTCTATCCCTATACCTTCAACTTGACTATTTTAGCAGTAGCTGCTAGATTTGGGTATTAATCAAAAAGCTCGTTTCCCCAACATCCAATTATGAATTCAATCAGTTACTTTCTTTTATCTTTAACAGCGGTTCTCAATATTTTTAATGAAAGGTATCCCTTCAAGCTTTTGCTTTAATTGAGGTACCCACTATGTTTTGCTGTAAATGAAAATAAGTGCCACTGAAAATGGACCTGAAAACTAACGACATATAGCCCATAGCTAACTTACAGCGTATATCCCTAGCGGCTCTCTGTGCAGTGGGCTGAAATTTTTATTATTCCGTGCAACTTTTCAATTCACATTAAGATTAACCATCAAGCTTCCTACAGAACTATAGAACTAAACTAAGGTTTCTGAGCCCCGAATCACTTGAAAGTAGGCTTCCAAGCTTCTTGAAGGGACGCTTGCGACCCTCTTGAAGGGAGCTTTTTGAGCTTCTGGAAAGGACGCTTCCGAGCCTCTTGGAAGAAAGCTTCCGAGCTTCTTTAAATGAGCTTTCCGAGCCGCTTGAAAGGAGGCTTCCGATCCTTTTGAAAGGAGGCTTCCGAGCCTCTTGAAAGGAGACTTCCGAGCCTCTTGAAAGGAGGCTTCCGAGCCTCTTGAAAGGAGGCTTCCGAGCCTCTTGAAAGGAGGCTTCCGAGCCTCTTGAAAGGAGGCTTCCGAGCCTCTTGAAAGGAGGCTTCCGAGCCTCTTGAAAGGAGGCTTCTGAGCCTCTTGAAAGGAGGCTTCCGAGCCTCTTGAAAGGAGGCTTCTGAGGCCTCTTTGAAGGAGACTTCCAGGAGCCTCTTGAAAGGAGACTTCTGAGCCTCTTGAAAGGAGGCTTCCGAGCCTCTTGAAAGGAGGCTTCCTGAGCCTCTTGAAAGGAGGCTTCTGAGCCTCTTGAAAGGAGGCTTGAGCTCTTGAAAGGAGGCTTCTGAGCCTCTTGAAAGGAGGCTTTGAGGCCTCTTGAAGGAGGCTTGAGCCTCTTGAAAGGAGGCTTCTGAGCCTCTTGAAAGGAGGCTTCCAGGCCTCTTGAAAGGAGGCTTCTGAGCCTCTTGAAAGGAGGCTTCCTGAGCTCTTGAAAGGAGGCTTCCGAGGCCTCTTGAAAGGAGGCTCTGAGCCTCTTGAAAGGAGGCTTCCTGAGCCTCTTGAAAGGAGGCTTCCTGAGCCTCTTGAAAGGAGGCTTCTGAGCCTCTTGAAAGGAGGCTTCCAGGCCTCTTGAAGGAGGCTTCTGAGCTCTCTTGAAAGGAGGCTTCCGGGCCTCTTGAAAGGAGGCTTCCGGGCCTCTTGAAAGGAGGCTTCTGAGCCTCTTCAAAAAAGGAGGCTTCTGAGCCTCTTCAAAAAAGGAGGCTTCTGAGCCTCTTCAAAAAAGGAGGCTTCTGAGCCTCTTCAAAAAAGGAGGCTTCTGAGCCTCTTCAAAAAAGGAGGGCTTCCAGGCCTCTTGAAAGGAGGCTTCCGAGCCTCTTGGAAAGGAGGCTTCCTGAGCCTCTTGAAAGAAGGCTTCTGAGCCTCTTGAAAGAAGGCGTCATAGCCTCTACAAAGGAGGCTTCCGAGCCTCTTGAAAGGAGGCTTCTGAGCCTCTTGAAAGGAGGCTTCTGAGCCTCTTGAAAGGAGGCTTCTGAGCCTCTTGAAAGGAGGCTTCTGAGCCTCTTGAAAGGAGGCTTCTGAGCCTCTTGAAAGGAGGCTTCCGAGCCTATTGAAAGAAGGCTTCCAAGCCTCTTGAAAGGAGGCTTCTGAGCCTCTTGAAAGGAGGCTTCCGAGCCTCTTGAAAGGAGGCTTCTGAGCCTCTTGACAGGAGGCTTCTGAGCCTCTTGAAAGGAGGCTTCCGAGCCTCTTGAAAGGAGGCTTCCGAGCCTCTTGAAAGGAGGCTTCTTGAAAGGAGGCTTCCGAGCCTCTTGAAAGGAGGCTTCCGAGCCTCTTGAAAGGAGGCTTCCGAGCCTCTTGAAAGGAGGCTTCCGAGCCTCTTGAAAGGAGGCTGGAGCCTCTTGAAGGAGGCTTCTGAGCCTCTTGAAAGGAGGCTTCCGGGCCTCTTGAAAGGAGGCTTCTGAGCCTCTTGAAAGGAGGCTTCTGAGCCTCTTGAAAGGAGGCTTCTGGGCCTCTTGAAAGGAGGCTTCCTGAGCCTCTTGAAAGGAGGCTTGAGCCTCTTGAAAGGAGGCTTCCTGAGCCTCTTGAAAGGAGGCTTCCAGGCCTCTTGAAAGGAGGCTTCCTGAGCCTCTTGAAAGGAGGCTTCTGAGCCTCTTGAAAGGAGGCTTGAGCCTCTTGAAAGGAGGCCAGGCCTCTTGAAAGGAGGCTTCCGAGCCTCTTGAAAGGAGGCTTCCGAGCCTCTTGAAAGGAGGCTTCCGAGCCTCTTGAAAGGAGGCTTCCGAGCCTCTTGAAAGGAGGCTTCCTGGCCTCTTGAAAGGAGGCTTCCTGGCCTCTTGAAAGGAGGCTTCCTGGCCTCTTGAAAGGAGGCTTCCTGGCCTCTTGAAAGGAGGTTTCCTGGCCTCTTGAAAGGAGGCTTCCTGGCCTTTTGAAAGGAGGCTTCCTGGCCTCTTGAAAGGAGGCTTCCTGGCCTCTTGAAAGGAGGCTTCCTGGCCTCTTGAAAGGAGGCTTCCTGGCCTCTTGAAAGGAGGCTTCCTGGCCTCTTGAAAGGAGGCTTCCTGGCCTCTTGAAAGGAGGCTTCCTGGCCTCTTGAAAGGAGGCTTCCTGGCCTCTTGAAAGGAGGCTTCCTGGCCTCTTGAAAGGAGGCTTCCTGGCCTCTTGAAAGGAGGCTTCCTGGCCTCTTGAGAGGAGGCTTCCTGGCCTCTTGAAAAGAGGCTTCCTGGCCTCTTGAAAGGAGACTTCCTGGTCTCTTGAAAGGAGGCTTCCTGGCCTCTTGAAAGGAGGCTTCCTGGCCTCTTGAAAGGAGGCTTCCTGGCCTCTTGAAAGGAGGCTTCCTGGCCTCTTGAAAGGAGGCTTCCTGGCCTCTTGAAAGGAGGCTTCCTGGCCTCTTGAAAGGAGGCTTCCTGGCCTCTTGAAAGGAGGCTTCCTGGCCTCTTGAAAGGAGGTTTCCTGGCCTCTTGAAAGGAGGTTTCCTGGCCTCTTGAAAGGAGGCTTCCTGGCCTCTTGAAAGGAGGCTTCCTGGCCTCTTGAAAGGAGGTTTCAGCCTCTGAAAGAGGCTTCTGCCTCTTGAAAGGAGGCTTCCTGGCCTCTTGAAAGGAGGCTTCCTGGCCTCTTGAAAGGAGGCTTCCTGGCCTCTTGAAAGGAGGCTTCCTGGCCTCTTGAAAGGAGGCTTCCTGGCCTCTTGAAAGGAGGCTTCCTGGCCTCTTGAAAGGAGGCTTCCTGGCCTCTTGAAAGGAGGCTTCCTGGCCTCTTGAAAGGAGGCTTCCTGGCCTCTTGAAAGGAGGTTACCGGGTCTTTTGAAAGAAGGCTCTTAGGAATAGACTCACGAGCCCCTAAAGGGAGCCTTCCGAACCTTTTAAAATGAAACTTCTGACCCTCTTGAAAAACGGCCTCTTAAAACGAGACTTCTAGACCTCTTGAAAGGAGTCGTCCAAGCCTATTGAAAGACGACCTTCGAGCAGCTTGGAAGAATGCTTCCGAGAAGCGTAGAAAGATCCTCTCGCAACGAAACAAGCGAGCTTTACGAAAAGAAGCCTTCATGGCTCTTAAACGAAGGCTTCCGTACCTTTAAATTCTGGATTTTAGTTAAGAAGCATTATCTTAACATATTCTTCAACTTTTTGTTGTTGTGGTTGTTGGTTGTGGAGGTCAGGATTCAGTTAGCTTTGTTGATCGCTATGCATATTATGTACAAGACAAAGTTTTGATATTAAAAATACACAACTATCAAAACATTATCAATATTGGAATTGTCCTTAGTCCGCCATTACGCATTTCTGTCCGAGGTACCCCCTGCTACTAGCAAAGGTACCCCCAGGGGTACATGTACCCCAGGTTGAGAATCGCTGATTTATAACATTGGCAGCTCGTTAACCAAGACGAACCTCTGCCCCTCGAACCTAACCCAAAAATTCCAATCAATTCCGTATGATCTCGTGGCAAGTGCAGAGGTATATTCGGCTTGCAGTGGGCGAGTGATTGCATCATCATTTCCTCCCCCTTCCCTACATTGACTTGCAATCTGACGTGGCAGACGCCAGTATGAGCTAACAAATAAGATCACCAGTACTTGTACATTGAAGATGAGTGCCAGTCCCAAGCAAACATCTGTTGGTTCTCTGTGCAAGAATAGCTGATCTGGTCATAATGGAGTAGCAGCTACGGGCAGTCAATCAAGCTCAAGCTCAAGGCCCTTGTCAAAAGTTAGGCTAGAGTCAAAATGGCAAACCAATTATGCAAATTATGTTTTTTCATCACAAAGATTGTATATGCAAAATTTCAGAGAAATAAAAAAATACAAAAATAAATCGACCTTTGATTTCACAGAGAATTGCTCTCATGCGTAACCTCACGGAAAAATTTTACTAGAGTGCTGCTGGCCAACCCCACAATGATTCATCACTAAACTGTAGCTAATGCAATCGTTGAGGTTAAACTAACATCATCGTTGGACCACTCCGATAACCGCGATCATCCTTTATCACACCAAACCAAACTGCAAACTACCGCAAATCGAAAAGAAGAAAAAGAAAACATCGTCTAAGGGAAATCAATCAATGCAGTCACGCCCTAAGATTCTAAGCGCGAGAATTATCGATTGGTCATAGTTGCAAATCAATGCTTGATTCTTTTTCGATCGAATGATCCAGAAAATTGAAAATCCATCGTCAAACGGCAAACGTTCAAAGTTTATCATATTTTCGTGACGCTCTTAGATTTTTGCAATCACAAAGTGTATAACTTATGTATACCGAGTATAAAAAACACAGACGTAGTCCTTCGTCAATTTCTTCCCAAAATTATGTTACATTAATTTGAAAGTTATACGATTTTGAAAAGAATATTTCGATTTCTGATTTTTCCGTCTGCGTCCTTAAATCATATTCGATTAAGTGTAAGTTGTGCACAAATTACATAACGATAAATTTGGCGATTTTAAGGTGATGATAGAATAAAGCCAGAAATCGGCCATTTTGTAAACCACGTGATTTTCCAATATTTTTTTCAAGCGCACGAGATGAAAGAACCATAACGCGTATGGGGCTGAAATAATGGTAGATCGTTTGCTTAGTTATGCTGAACAATCATAAATTGAGTTTCGGCACTGTACGAAACCTATTACGCCAGAGTTGGGCTTTTGGAAATGTATGTAGATACACGTGTGGTGAGTTTGAAATTCACCACGGGCTTCATTCTATAATCACCTTAAACGCCCATTCTCCCCCACACATTAAAAATGAATCGCAGATTTCTGTAAAATTTCACCGAAATCTCAACAGCAGAACTGTTCTTCGGTGAATAATTTTACAGATTTTCGGTGGTTTTGACAGTTGAACATAGGAAAAATTCAAGAAAATTGGTGATATAATTATCGAACAATTCTGCTGTTGAGATTTTGGTGAACTTATGGAAAATTCACCAAAATCTGTGAAATGATTGAAGTGTGAACGTAACTCTTTTTGTATGTAATTATGAACAGCCTCTATGGAAATATTTTTGGCTTATAAGATTTTTGGCTAGTGAGTAATGTTGTAATGATGAGATAAGTAATGAAATGCGAAAATTTCAAGTTCATTGACACCCTGTGGGTCAGTATAATTCTGTACCCCTGCAGGAGTTGATCCAATAGCTTTTTTGTCAGTCGCGTCCAACTTTTCATAACTGTCTTTCATTTCATCGTCTAAGTAATCCCTCTTTCTTTTCTCTTCTTCCAGCCAAAAGTTCCCCCGCCTGGAGAGCAAAAACGTCCAGTTCTGGTTCAAAAACCGCCGTGCCAAGTGCAAACGCCTGAAAATGTCGCTGTACGACCCGGCCCAACTGGCCAGCCTCGGTGAACAGGCCCATTTGGCCAACTTACACGACAGTGCCCACCTGGCCCAACTGCACGAGGCTTCCCAACTGCATCAATTCCATCACGGAGCAGATCGGGAGTAGAATCCGGTGGGCTTTCAATCGCCACTGGTCGGTCCATCGGTAGCACAGCTTCCTTTCAATGAAAATTTTGAACCAAGTGATATACATAACTAACTACTATCGATCAACGTTCCAAGCTACTGTACGAATAAGAGCGAGAATCGCAAATGAGTAGTTTTCGGCATTCTTTTATTTGAATAAAAATCACGCGCAGTGGGTAACAATTGAATAAATGTGGTACACACCCCAGAACAAAATTTTGTCATCGCGATTCATCGTACTGAGGTGGTAACCCACATTCAGACCATGCTGACCACGTTCTTATTCGTTCAAAAGCTCCAACTTGTGGATCATGTTTAGGGTTTTCAAACCCACCCAAATAATGGTATATTTCTCTCAAAAACGCAATCGCAGTAGAAATTTTCGCTCAATAGCTGTAAGTAGAATTCTAAATGATTCGATAAATCAAAGTCCTAGATAAACGAAGACAGAACATAAATTAATACCAAAGAACGAAGGATTTCACCCTGTTTTTCCAACTTAGAAATGTAGCAGGAAAAAAATGATTTTATCATAATGCTCCACTTGAACGGCAATTAAAAGGATTCTCCCACGCTGTAGGCACCCCTAGCAAGATATAGTTGCAAAATAATTATTAGATTTTAGTCACATAAATTCAATGCCACGGATGGGAAGTAAGCCTCAGAGTAGCGCCGAATCCGCTCATTGTACAATGTACATACGTAATACCTATTAAAATAATTTCGCAAAGCGCTTACAGAGAGGACTGCATCTTCCCGCTGTCATCCTTCTGCACGGGAAGACACGCTTTGGATAGCAACACCCCTCCCCAGTAAATTCCAACCCGTACCCAGGACCCGGTGGAATGAGGATGCGAACAATTTGTGCGTTATCATCGGTGAAATGGAATTACGCTCCTAATTATATAATTAAATAAATGGAATGAAAAATGAGTTTTTAACTCCCGAAAGCATATCAAAGAGCGTGTATCGAAGCTGATTGACAGCTTTATCAGGGAAGTGTTCCTTACCTCCTTCCACCGACGCGTCCGGTCCTGAATGAAAGTTCCTCGTTCGTTCGATTCCTCACGTCTATGTCACTCCATGTCCGAATACATTGTACATATCGCCCAATAAAACGCCAACAAAGAAACGCCCCACCCATCGTCATCATGATCGGCAACCAGTTGCATCGCTCAAATCGGTGAGCCCACCCATTGAAACATGAAATTTTTGATTATTTATTAATTTATAGCGGAAAATAACCCGGGACGGACATGGCGGCGAACACGTTTATTCCGCACAGAGTATTGAGCTCCCACCCTTCATCCGATTGCACTCAATTGCAGCGCGTTCCCAAGCTATTAAATAATAGTTACGTTTGGTACAAATTTTGCTCCTTAATTTTATGATTTTCCCGTGCATCGAAGCTTTTCTCGCATCGTGACCATTAGACTGGTTAATATTTGATCGAAGTTGAAATTCTACCAATTTATTGTGAGAATATATTTTTGTTTTATTGTTACAAATATTGTTCGCTTTTCAAACACTTTATAGCTGTCACATGAAGTGAAGTTATTCGAGCCTATTTTTGGTATTTTTCATGATAATCGTTTTGAACATTTGAAACAGCTCTACACTGGTCTGATATTCCATTCTCGATTGTAAATCGAAGGCTTTCACATGCGTTGAAATCACATTCCATACACTGTGACGTTGCTAAAGCTCTGTGACTTACACCGAACCGATCGGCAACTCAACCAACCAGCAGCGCTCAAAATGCGTAAGCTTATATCACGTCAACAAACGGTTTTTTGTCCCAACCTACTCCATTGGGTGGGAAGTAGTCAGAGATCCCACATTATAAAACTTTCCACACCAACTCGGAATCAAAAATGTGTTCGCCGCTCTATTTCCCGGCATATCAGCTTTTTCCGGTAATCTGATTGCTGCGCCGGGTCTGCAGGCTCTCGTTGTGCCACAGTCTCATTATCGCCACCGAAATTAATAAGCCGCATTATTCGGAATAGGTTATTAAGCATTCTATTTATTTTTTATATCTCTATTGTGAACTGTTTTAAATTCCCAATTCATAATTTCGCTATCTGTTTATTTGTTGAATGCGTTGGTCTGCGCTGACGAATATTTTGCGTCGAAAATCATTATCGGTATATAATACCTAAGTTACTGTTGTGTATTTGCATTTTTATTTCCATGTTGGTGCGCATTGATAATCTGCAACTGCGGTAGTGAACACTTTGTACATATGCTAGGATTAGATCTTTTAATATTAGTAGAAGCAAACGATGTTTTCAAAACTAAGAACAACAAACATGGATATCAAAACTAGATCATAAGATTTTAAATTAATCCTTTCCGTAGGTATTACTGAACATCTTATAGCAAGAGAAGAAGAAGTCAGTTAGTAAAGACAAGATAGGAACAAAAATCCCAGTTTAGCCTAATAAACACTAGTAATGACGAAAATGTGATGATCTATGCTGATCAACTAATCACGCTAAATCGTATTGTAATTATACTATTCCAATAAAAGTTTCACAATTATATGAGCAATCAAAAATAGTTTTATGTTATTTGAATTTCTTCGAACTATACCCACGCTGCAAATCATTCCCTACCTTAGAATGAATTGTTAAATAAATCAATAAATAACTACGTCATTTTTACCCGATCCTTTCATCGTATCACTTTTGATATCTTCTCAATTAAAAAAGAACTAATTTTGTGAGGAACCACCGAAAAGGTGGTTTGATGCCATTAAAATTTTAAATCTTATGCCGTGAATTTCTTTCAAAATTAATCAACTTTGAATTTCTATAAACCTGTTTTATTGTGTTTCAACTGAAATTCGTGTCTAATCTAGTTTAGTCGACATAAATTTTTCGATTTCAAGATTCAGGCAGGAATGTTACCAAAACTATCAAGATACATATCAATCATACCATTTTATACGTCCGTATTCACACAAACAGATTTGGTGAAAATCCGACGCATCCTTGTGGAACAAAGCCTAAAAAAAGAAGAAAAATAGAATTAACGTGGAACACATTGATTTAGGAAGGCAAAAGAAGAGTTTCTACCATGTATGTATACTATGCATTTAGCACGAATCCGAAAAAAACAGCACTGTAAAACTAGCAGCACTTCTTACTTCCGGCAGTTGAATATTTGGAAAACCAAATTGATTTTTATGCCATATTACTACAGTACTGCTCAATAGGTCTGAGCAAACTTCATTGCTTCATTAAGTATATATACAATCCAACACGTAAAAAAATCATTGTTGTTTATTATTAATAGGGAGCGGGGCCATTTGGGCAGCACCGCCTATTCCCGTCCACAACGTTAATAACTCGACCGCGTTCCAACTAGACCTGTGCGCCACCGCGCCACGCCGCCGACGATTTTGGGTCGGCGCGCCACCGATCATAATTTTGCCACGCCGGTGACTAATCGCAATAAAAAAATCAATTAAATTAAGTCGAGTCGAGCCAAGCACGAGACACTGAATACGGCCAAATTATTTAGGTCGAAATACGTATCTGTGAAGAAATACAGCGTGGTAGAGTTAATTGGAATTGTACTAAACTAGTCTTATGGAAGTTCATAAATGTTGTTAAGGTGGATCTAGTCAAAATTAAATTTCAAATCTACCTCAAGCGATGGTGTCTCTAAGTCGGTTTAGTGACATACACGCTAAAAATGAACTACTCAAAATTGAGTCGAATCCGACTCATTTTCATTAAAAACGGGACAACTCAAAATTTGAGTAAAAGATACTACTTCAATAAAATGATGATTTCGCGAAAGTTAAGCTTGGCCTTCCATCAATTTTTAATACGACAGATGCGAATCAAGTTTATCTATCTATCTAAGTGCATTTTACGACAAACAGACTCCTAGTTTAAGTGTAATCATCATTTTATTGAAGTAGTATCTTTTACTCAAATTTTGAGTTGTCCCGTTTTTAATGAAAATGAGTCGGATTCGACTCAATTTTGAGTAGTTCAGTTTTAGCGTGTACATTGTCTTGGTTAATTAATAGGTTGGTTGATTAGTTTGAGAGTTTGAATGAGGCTCTATCTAGTATAATAATACATAAATTGTTTAAACTGATCTTTGGAATGCGTTAAACCAAGGTCTCATTTAGTCGGGCACCTAAACTTGTAGGTGACTCGCAAAATGGGTTTGTTGTGGGGCCTGGATACATGCCCAAAGCGTCCCCATTCTTAAAGGATCTAGCATTGGTGCAGGAAAATTTTTGCAGTTAAGAAATTTCAAGTCAAGTTGACATTATTTTTTTTTTTTCATTTATTTAAATCAAAAATTGGATTATAAGGCAAACTGATTTAGCAAAATAACTAAATCCCAACTGTGAATGCTTTACCGATTTTTTTGTTCCGACTCCCGAGTAAGTATTAATTTATATTTTGAAATCAATTTCTGAATATAACTGAAAGAAACACTTGCTGAGTATCAGCAAAGCAAATATTGCTGAGCAAACATTACGAGCATCAGTTAAAAACACTTCTTATTTTATTATTCACAGCTATTGTAACCCTGGGGTGTTTTCGCCTCGCTGCATAGTATTTAGTTAAGTTAATTAGTTAAAACGTCAGGTATTTTCATACATTACGAAAATTTAATTTAATTGTCTTGAAATTATTTAATACTGTATTGTAAATCCTTATTGTGAAATTCCTGGAACTTCTGAGAATATTCGAAGAAGTATCGTTCAAACATTCATTTATGAATTTCTTCGAAAAATACTCCAGAAATTAGTTCGGAAATAAATCAAGAAATATATTCGATAATTCCTCCAGATATTTCTCCGAAAAGTTTCTTTTAAAAAACCTTAGAAGATTATTTTAGGAATTTGTTTGGGTATTCCTTCGGAGATTCCTTACAAAATTTCTCCGAAAATTCCTTAAGAATTTTCATTACAGATGTCTTCAGAAAATCTTTCACGAATTTCTTTCGGAAATTGCTAAAGGTATGCTTTCGGATTTTGTTCTACGAATTCCTACAATCTCCTTCGGAGACTCCTTGAGGAATTCCTTTGGATGTGAAAATTCCTCAAGGAATTCCTTAAAAAATTCCATTCGTTACTTTTAGAATTTCTTCGGAATTTTTTGAGAATTTCTTCGAAAATTCTTCCTTTTGAAATTGTTTCGGCATTTATTTCATGAATCACTGGAAAAAGTTATTCAAGATTTCCATAAGAAATTCATTCAAAATTTGCCTAAGGAATTTCTTCAGAACTTCTTCCAGCAATTCCTTTAAATCATTCTTCGGGAATTCTTCCGGAACTTCCTGCAGGAATTTCTTCGAAAATGTTTTCATTTTTCCTAAAGTATTTGTTTGTTTGTTTGTTGCTTATTTTTGGATTTTTAATAAGTAACTACATCGGAAAAATCTTCATTTTTAATAAATTACAAAGGATCTCCTGGAAGATCCTCCGAAAAAAAAAATCTGGAGAAATATCCGAAGGAAATCTCGGAGGTTTTACGAATAATCTTTTTAAGAAATCCATGGAGGAATATCCGAATGAATTCCGGGCGGTATTTTTTATTATTTAAGAAATAAAATTCTGGAGGAGTTCCCAAACAAATTTTTGGAGGCGTTTTTAAAGAAATTTGTGTTGGGTTTAGTGTAGGAATTTTCAAATAAACTTTTGAAGGGAGAACCTGAATGGATTTTCGAAAATAATTCCTAAAGGAACTTCTAAAAGATATTTTGAAGGTAAAATACTTTCCTAAGGAATTTCTAAAGGAATCGATAAAGGTATTTTTTATGGATTTTATGATGGAATTTCCGAAGGAATTCTCAAAGGAAGCTACGAAGAAAATCCTAATAGAATTTCAGAGGAAATGCCTACTGTTTTTTTTATGTAATTCCTAGGTTTCTTCAAGAATTCCTTTGGAATGTTTCCCAGTAATTTATTCGCAATTTCCTCCAGAGATTCCTTTGAAGATTCGTCCAGGAATTCCTTAGGAAATTGCCTATACAAAAACTTCTCCGTAAACGAATTTCAGAAAGTTCTTCGGAAATTCTTTCGGATATTCCTCAAAATTTACCTCAGGAATTACGTCAGAATATCCTCCACGTATTCCTTCGTTTGAGAAAACCTTAGGAAATTCGTTAAGGTTCGTTCTTTTGGAAATTCCTTTAAAAATTTATTAGAAAATTGCTTTAGGAATTGCTTCATAAAATCCTTTAGGAATTCTTTCGTCATTCCCTTATAAATTCTTTCGGCTATACCTTCCGAAAATCATACGACGGAAAATATTTTAGAATTCCTCTAAAAATTCCTTCAGAAATTCATTTACAGATTCCTTCGGAGTCATTGAAAGTTTTCTTAAGAATTTCTTCGGAAATTAATACGTAGGATTATTTTAGGAATTCCATCGGAATTTTTTTAGAAAAAAAAAACGTTGGAAATTTCATAGAAATTCCTCTACGGATTCCTTAGCAAGTTCTTTGACAACTTTTCCTGAAATTCTCATATGAATACTTTCAGAACTACCTTAAACAATTCCTTGGGAATTTCTACGGGTAATCCTTTGAAAATTCTTTGCTAACTTTAGGAAGAAGTTCTTGGACATTTTCCTCAATAATTCCGTCCCAACATTCTCCATTGCTTTTGATTTTTTTTCGGGAATCTCTTCAGAAATTAATTCAAAGAAATATCTTCGGAAATTGCTTTTGGGAACCATTCGGAAATTCTTCTAAGAATTCTCTAGAACATTTTTTTCGAAATTTACTAAAACGATTCTTTCTGATTTTTCTGGGGGAGTTCCTTCCTTGTAAACTATTTTTGAAGTCGGTTCTACCGGGAAAATTATAAAATACCTATAAGGTACACTGGGGGAAGTGGAAAAGGAAAAATCGATAGTGCATGTTTGAATTAGTGTAAAACCAGTTTAAATGATTTAAATGCGTTCAATCAAAATGGGCTATCAAAAACAGTCAATTTTGCACCAACTGTGCGGTAATTCATACCATTTTGGTCGCTTGAAATTTATGGAAATAGATTTTAAAATTAGGAGTTGTTTTTCCACTTACCCTAGTGGGATGGGGTAAGTGGAAAACCCATGTTGCCTTGACCTTCAATTGTGATGAGTGTTTACATATAACTAAAATCAATACGATAATTGCTCTGAGTTTCTTTTGTGGAATAATTTCATTACCTCAACGGAATAGATCCTCAAGGAATTCTCCTAATAGCTAGGGGAGGGCTGGTTTTGCCTTCTCGGACACTAAGTGTACGTAAAGTCTATATGTTTGCCCCAAAGATGAACATTTTAAAGAAAAAATGGGACTTACAGGGTTATAAACTAATCAACTTAGTTTAACGAATTGAGATTATGTCTGTATGTGCGTATTTGTATGTATGTGTGTGCGCAAAACACGTACAAAATTATCAGCTATTCTTAAGTACTTGTCCTTAACCGATTTGTTCGCAAAAAAATTGCATTCAACGGCGAAACTTGTTAGGAATAAAAATTAATGTAAATTATACAATATATTTACCTATCAGTGCTATTTTTAACTTTCTTATATATATTTTTTCATATGTAAAACATGTGAAAGGCATCAGTACCGATAGGTGGATTAATCAGGCATTTCCTCATTTATATGAGTCCAATCACCACTGGAATCACAATGATAACAAAGAAGGAACATATTAAGATTCACAGCTATCGAAATAAACCCTGGAGGGAAGAAAAAAAATGCGTGATTAGAACATTATCCACTTCCCCCGCAGTGTTTGATACCTGGGGTAAGTGTAAAATCTTTGAATTATTTGCTTTCTCGGTACAAACTACTACCAATTGAATGGGATTAGTTTAATTGTATTGTAATGGTCACCTGTGATATAAATTTACTTGAAAAAAGATCAATTGGTGCAAATAAGAATTAATTTAATGAATGCAAATATCAATTTTTCGCGAAACCTAAAATTACAGTTCAAGCGACAAACGTGTTAGTGTATGTGTTATACAATTTCAACATAGTATTAGTGTGAGCATCATAGTATTATATTGCATGATGCTATGATGTGGTAAAAACTGTAAAGTATGTACAATTCCAATTTTTCGAGTCGATTTTTACACTTACCCCCTTTTTCCACTTCCCCCAGTGTACCTTACATATAATAAGCAATGTCTGCTTGCTCAAACCTTTGTTCATCATGACGAATAAACGTGTCTACATTAAGCAAGGTTTTTATTTCCTTGGTGTGATTTATGGGAAGTGACTCGTGGGATCAATAGTGGAGTTGGCCAAGTTCGGAAGAAGTATTTTACACTAAGTTCTTTCGAAAATTCATTAAAAAAATTTGCCAGAAATGTCTTTATAAACTCTTTTCGCTATTCTCTCGGAGAGTCCTTTCTGAACCCCTTCGAAGATTTTTTCAGCAATTTCTTCGGCAATTGTTTTAGGAATTCTTTCGGAAACTATTTCATTCCCTAATAATTTTCCGAATGAAATCCTGAATAATATTCTACGGTTTTACCTGTGGTTTTACTAAAGAAACGAGAACCTTAATGGTTTTTGAAAAAATGCCTATATGAGCTTTCGCAGAATTTCTTACAGGGTTTTACAAAGGAATTTTTAATGAACCTTAGAAAAAAATCGTAGTTTCCTCCGAATCCCTTCAGGAACTCCACCAAGAACTTTTTTGGCATATTTTACCAACTTTTGAAGAAAATATTCAATTTGGTTGGTCATCGTGCCCCAGTCTTACTCAGCTAGAGCTCATTTTAGTTATGTTGATCATCAAGAACGCGAGGTGGGGAGTAAACCGTCCATTGTGGTTGTCATTAGTGGACTCCATCGGTGAACGAAGTAGCACTGCAAATTGTCTATATATACTAGATATGCAGCCGCTCAAACATTACCCAATTGTATATGCAACTCAAAGAATAGTAGATATATTGAGAAGTAAATCGACTGGAGTTTATCAAAATCCTGAATTGGGAAAACTTTTGGAAAAAAATATTAACAAATTAGTCCTACACAGATAGAAAAAGTTGTTGAAATTTACACGAAAGTATTGCACATAAAGGGAATGCCAAAAAGAGTGTAAATTTAAACGATATTATCACCTGAATGTATGCAATTTATATTGCATTATGCCACTTTTCATATGACTTATGCTATAGCAATTGACATAATGCTATAGAAATTGCATAAATTAAGGGCGAACTTGTTGGAAAAGACCCATGTACGCCCAGAATAGTGTAATTTTCCGCGTCTTTATTTTAACGCGCTTATTAGTTTTCATAATTTTTTTCTGTGTATGACACCGAAGTCTAGTTCTCAATACTGCTCAAGGGTTACGAAAAGTGAAGCAGGATTAGTTGTTAAATTTTGATTCATCCAAATCAGAGAATAATAAAATAGTTTTAATTTAAATAGCATCTTGAGATCAGGTATTTATTAGTGTCGCTGGTAATTTACTATGGAATGTGCTGTTTGATGATCGACAAACATGGAATATTTCAATTTTAATCCACTGAAGTCGATTTGTACAGTGTGAATCAAAACAACGCGAATTCAAAAATCCGCATTAAAATTGTTTTTTTTCATTGATTTTTTCATCCACGCCGGTTCATGCCGCCGCCGCCGCCGATAAAAGCCAACGGCGCGCCGCCGCCGTGGCAAAAGTGACCTCTACGCCGCCGCCGCCGATTATATGACCGGCGCATAGGTCTAGTTCCAACCAAATGGCTTGATTGTTTGTACATCACTAAATATCGACAGGAGCTAACCATGTACTAAAAAACAAGTAATTCGGTTGTAATGCGCTCGGGTAATGAACGTTGCTGACGGGAATAGGGGGTACTGCCCAAGTAGTTCTCTACCCTATTTCTAATATTAAAAAAAAACACATATTTGAATAGAGTCTTAAAATTTTTTTCTAATATATAATATGCCAAAGCAGGAACTTGATGATATGTATAAGAAAACCCTGATTAATCCACCAAGCGGTGCTGGTGCCTTTCTCGTGCAAAAATAAATACTAAAAAATTACGAGACGAGTCAACACGTGTACGTCATTTTCCAAAAATGGTGTTAACGAGTAGTACTCATCGAGCTATTTAACAGAAAAATGGAAAACATGCATGTTGTAATTTTGCGCATACGTCACTTTCTCAATGCACGGCCATGGAACCATGTGGGCGAACTTCAGGACATTGAAACGAAACCACGGAAAAAATCACTTTACATCTGCTTTATTTGCATTTTCTCTTTCACTTATTACACTTCCAGGGTGTCTACTCATCTGTAAAAACAGATTTCCCTGATTTTTACAGGTTTTTTTCCAGGTGCGTGCCATATATGGATTTTAGCAGCAAAATGGTCAATTCAAAATAGTTAATATTGCGACAAAATAAACATAGATAGAAAAATCCATTGAAATTTACTCTAAAAATCATGCACATAAATGGAACATCATTGTTAGCGTATTTCCACATGGGATATAGCCTGAATGTATACAATATTTGAAGTAAACCGTCTATATCGCATGCAAGTTGTAAGCAATCTTGTTAGCAATATGACTATTTCAGCGAAGAATAGCGTAAATTTACGTATGGCAAGTTTTACGCGCTGTTTACTTTCCATTATTTTTTTCTGTGTAGCCACCAGACTTCACAAAAAATGTTGTAAATTACTCAAGAAATTCCTTCAGGAATTCCTCCGCAAGTTCACCAAGAAATTCCTTCAGTCATTCAATCAAAATTCCCTCAGGAATCACATAGGAAATTCCTCCAGGTATTCCTTTGAAAATTTCTCCATAGATTCCATCGGAAAATCTTCCGGATTTTAAGAATTGCTTCAGAACTTCCTCCAGTTTGCAAATTTCTTTGCTAAAACTTTAGAAAACATCTTAAGGAATTGTTTCGAAAATTCCTTTAGAGATGCATTTGGCGATACATTTACGGTGTTTGTTCAAAAATGTCTTGTGAAAATCCCTCGGAAATACCTTTATAAAATACTTTGCAGATTTATTCAGATATTCTTCTGATTTTTTTTTAGGAATTTCGTTGGAAACTTAGTTAAGAATTCTATCGGAAATCTCTTTGAAATTTATTTCAGCTATTTTTTTAAAGAAACTTAAGGAAACTTCTTAAGGAATTGTTCCGGAAATATAATTTCTTCAGAAAATTCTTCAGAATTTCTTATGAAAACACCTTCAGGAAATGTGTTGATGCAAAAATATGAGATTGCTGGGTCCATGACGTTAGGCATAAGGACGTTAGGCATAATATGTATAATATGTATATGACAAACAGTCTTAATAGAAATAAAAACTTATTACTAGTTTAACAAACGTTTAACCCCATTTACGAAACGTGTAGTTGGCTCGTTGAACTCGAATAAATCTTCGACAGCCGTAAATGCACGAACACATGCCGAGATCGGTTCGGGGGCATCAGTTTCAGTAGCTAACAGTTTAGCAAAAAACAAAGATTGCTGTATTTTTCGTAGGTTTTCCAGCGTGTCTAAACCTAGCAATCGACATCTATCAGGATACGGCGGCAAGTTTTCAGGATCTATCCACGGCAAATATTTTAGCGCTGAACGTGAGAATCTCCTTTGTACTTGCTCGAGTCTTTAGCACCACGTTACCTGATGGGGGTGCCAAACAATAGACACAGTTTCCAAAATTTGAGGACGAGTGCACAGTACAATGATTTCCAGCAGTGTTGATCAGAGAAATCCTTCGCAACCTTAGAAATGAAGCCTAGAAATTATCGCTGAACGGTGCAAATCAAAAGTCATTCTTGAGCCCAGCATAATCCCAAGGTCAGTCACACTTGAGACCCTGTCAAGAATTTTGCCATCAATATGATAGTCGAACAATATTGGAAATACGGTACGGTGAAATGTTATCACTTGGCATTTTTCCACGCTGACAGTCAGTATTCCTACGGCACCAGTCTGCAAATAGAGTTAACGATTTTTTTTTTCCTTGTTGGGTATTTTAATCACTGTGACCATTTGTTAGATCTATTGTGATATATGCCCCATTTGATCTAGCTTTGTCAAGTTAACGCATCATTACTATTTAGAGCAATTGCATTACCTTGACTATACCAGCGTTATCCCAATGCGGTATTATGGTTCTGATGAATCGTACTACCATAGTGGGACTTGTTCTCCAAACTTCTGAGGGTTCTATCAGCCCCTTGTTGACTGTCATCTCTTTCTAAAAAAATGCTGGACAATGGCATAACAGATGTTCCGAGTCTTCTACATGTATGCCGCAGAAACGACATACATCATCTTGAAGTTTTCCTAACAGCTTCAAGTGATATCGGCTCGGGCAATGGCCTGTTATAAGGCTTGTGTATTAGACTGGCCCAGGAAACAAAAAGTTGTCTAATTCCACGGGCCCCCCCCCAGGATTGTGTCTTTGGGTGAGAAAATCAATCTCTGAAAATTTCAGCTCAATCGCTTGTTGCATAAGCTGGCGCATTTGATTTGAAGTTTGTATGGGGATTTCAGCCAAAATGTATAGGAAAATACATCTCCGTCACTCATTCGATCTGGAAATTGGTTCTGATTGCTCGATCGACCTCAGAATTGCAAAAACGGCAGTTGGTATGCTACAGAACAATTTCACAGAACATTGTATGATGATTAAATGAACTTTTATATAGGTTTCGGCTGATGCGATTCGATCAAAAAACCCAAAAATACACAAATTAGCTCCTAATAATTCAGCCGAAAATTATATAAAAGTTCATTTGTCATGCAATGATCAAATCAATGTTCTGAACCAATTCCAGATCGAATAAAGATGCCGTGTTCGACACCATTTTTCTCCCCATAGTAATCTGGGCCAGTCTATTGTGTATGTGTTAAGATCTTTTTTTGAAAGATCTAAAATTTTGCGAGTGATAAAAACGTTTAGTGTGATAAAACGTTTAGACTGCGTCGCAATCAATGTGTTTTTCCAAATGTCGTCTATTTTTGAATGTTCCCAAGATTTGAGTTCAATTCGAAGAACACGCAGATACGTCACAAAATGGTTCGGGACCTATGAGTTGTCGAGATGAACCAAGTCTGGCCAGCATATCAGCTTGTTCATTGCCTTCAATGCCACAATGACCAGGAACCCAATACAGGTTCACTTTGTTACGACTACCCAAGGTTTGGAGTGACTGAACACATTCCCAAACGAGTTTGGATCTACATATTGCTGATTTCAAATCATTCAATGCTGCTTGACTGTCAGACATTATGCAAATATTTCTGCGTAAGCATAATTTAGAGCATTCAAGAATAGCCTGAACTTCAGCTTGGAAAACAGTTGGCCATTTGCCCATGGGAATCGAAATATGTATCCCTGGGCCAGTCACGCCTGCTCCAACTTGATTGTTCAGCTTTGAACCATCGGTGTAGAATACAATTGATCCTGAGCGAAGATTTGGTCCACCGTTTGCCCATGTATTTCGCTCAAGAATAATTACGTCAAAAACAACGACAAAAGTTGCATCTTCTTCTCATCCAGTCATCATTGTTTGTGATAAGTGAGTTGATATTTTATTTTTTTTAGAATACTGAGATGTCCTTTTAGGTCACCTTCGAGGAGCTTTGAATCTTTTTTGATCTTCAAAGCACTCTTCTCTGCTTCTAACTGAATAAATTTATTCGGCGTGTTTCTCATTGCACCAGTTATTGAAAGAGTAGCCAATCTTTGAAGTTTTTCCAACTTTTTCTGAACCAGCCTTTCTTTTGTTTTTGGCCACCATATTAATGCGGCATATGAAATTCGGGGTTTCACAATCGCCGTATAAATCCATTGAATCATTTTTGACTTTAGTCCCCACTTTTTACCGTATGTCGCCTTACTTATCCATAAAGCATTTGTAGTCTTACTCAATGCTTCCTCAAGATGTAAGTTCCAATTCAGCTTACTGTCAAGTCTAACTCCAAGATGCTTGACTGAGTTTGAAAGTTTCAAATCTGCTCCTTTCAATTTTAAAGTAGGAAAAGAATAATTTCTTCTCCTTGAAAACGCCACCAATGTGGCCTTTGAAGGATTTATGTTTAATCCTTCTTTTTCACACCGAAGTGTGATGAAATTTAGGGCAATTTGCATTCGGTTAGAAATAACACAGTCATATTTTCCTCTCACCAATATAACTATATCATCCGCGAAGCCAACTACTTCGAAGCCACGAGCCTCCAGTTGTTTGAGAAGATCATCAACGATTAAAGAACACAATAGTGGTGATAGTACGCCTCCTTGGGGACACCCTTTTACTGCTCTTAAACTAATTGATGAGCTTCCAAGGTTGGCTGATATTTCTCTTTTTGATAACATCTCGCCAATCCAATCAACAATGCATACTTCGAAACCTCGTTTCAACATAGCATTTTTCATTGAACTGTGAGATGTGTTATCGAATGCTCCTTCAATGTCAAGGAACGCTGCAAGTGAGATTTCTTTTATGCTTCAAAAGATCTTTCCAACTTTGTAACTAGCTTGTGAAGCGCTGTTACTGAAGATTTTCCCTCCTGATACGCGAACTGATTTCCGCTTAGAGGAGTTTTCGTTAAATAGGGTGATTTTATATGCTCATCTATTAGTTTTTCCATTATTTTTTTCCATCTTAGTCAGAATGGGTGCTAAGATTTCTTTTCCCTTCTGTAGTATTACAGGAAAAATTCCGTCCCTACCTGGCGCCTTGAAGGGTGCAAATCAATCGCCCATTCTACTTTCTGTTCAGTAAATATTTCACTGGCCAGAGTACTAGCATCGCTCCTAGTGCAATTCATCCCAGTGGCCTTATTCGTTTGCTGAATATCTCGCCTGGCTTCATTTACACTAGTATGCGATACAGATACATTCTGGTCTTCATGTAAATTGATGATAGAACATGGGAAGTGTTTTTGCATCATTACTTCTAATGTTTCATAAGTTGTCTTGGTAAAAGAACCATCATTTTATTGCGAGCTTCCGGTAGCGGGTAGAGCAGAACTACCAAAACGGACAAAAGCAACTAAGACTGGAGGGCTAAAGCACCAACAAAACAGCAAAAACCACAAATCTTCAATTTAATACATATATTTGGGGATTGATCCCACTTTCTTCCTACCTCCTAAGCATCTCTCTCTTCTCCTTTCTCTATATCTTCATTTTCTTACAAACTAACATTTGTCTTCCTTACTCACGGTTGCTTCGGGGCGTCCCCCTACGCTTCACCTGCACGGCAGTCATTTCGCCACCGCGATTCTCGCATGCCGTTCCCGAGGTTCTCACCGACGGTACTCCTCTGCTGGAGACCCCTCTGGCCGTCCAGCACGACCGGGTAGCTCGATGGGGTCCCTCCGAGGCAGTCGATCCTCTCGTCGGGATGACGATGTTTCCGCACGCCACAGTCACCAATCTCGCACCAGTGCACACCCCCCGACAGTTCCGAAGCCGGTCCACACCGATGGCTTGGATCCCCTCGTCGAGGCTAGCACGCCCTTTTTCTCCAGCCGAACCGCATCGATCGCGCACCGACAGCTGACGAATTGGATCCGGCACAAAAACCAATGGCCTTCAATGACTTTGGTCGTTGTTTGCTGTCACTGGAACCGTTTTCGTCCACTCCTCAGAGCGACAATCTGCTGCGAATTTTGCGTGACGTTACTATATCATCCACCCGAACTTAATGGGAAATTTGGTTTACCTTTGATCCGTCGAATCCTGGCTCACTCAACGGACAATGCGGTAGCGATTGATCCGCAAGAATGGAATTCCACTTGCGTTTACCGGATGGTTAAAATGTTCTTCCTACCGAGTGGATGAGACCAATGAATTCTGCCAGTTTCCACGATGCTAGCGCTCCTGTCCTAATGGGATTGAGGTTAATACCACTCCTCCAGAACGCCAATCGTCACTTACCTCGTAGGGAGGTTTGTATTTGTCCGGTCCTGCGTCACAGCCGCTGTTCCGTCCACTTTTGGTCGGTAGTTTCACTTTCTGCGCAACGTGCGTTTAAAAAAACTTTAATTTATGCCGCCTGCGTGATGGCGGTGTGATCGCAGCGGCAGCACAGAAAAGATTCCTTTTCTTCTGCTGTTCGGTTCTGCGGAGTGCGTGTGTTCCCTAAACTGCATTATTGCCGCGTCGCCTTGGAATGCGCTTCTTATTTACAGTGGGGATGTGTTGTGCGTTTGAATCGGCAGTTCATGTTTTGGTAATTGCACGGCGAAGAAACGGTTGCGAATTTTGATGACAATGAGCGGTATAATGACTTTCTTCATAGTGAGTTTTTCTTTTCCTAAAGCGTAATACATGTTGCAATATTTAACAAACCAGACGTAACAATCTTTTTTAATAGTCCCAAGACCATTTGTGTGATCTTTAGCAAGGATTTTCTGCAGTCTGGCAGCAACTGGAGCACTTTCAATATTTTCACAAGTGTGCCTCCAGTTTATCCGTTTAGATCTACGAATTTCTCTATTGTAAGTAGTGAGGGATTCTCTGTATTCATCCCACTGTTGCGTGCGTTTAGCCCTGTTAAAGAGTTTCCGGGTTTTCTTTCGCATCTTTTGAAGATTGGTATTCCACCAAGGAACGTCTCTATTTGAAGAAAGTTCCTTAGCAGTGCAGCTGACTTGAAAAGATTGTAGTATCAAGCAGGAAAGTTGCTTCGAACTTTCTTCAAGTCCATGACAAGAGTTTAAAGAGGTGCTAACGTTTTTCGCCTCTATTATTAAATTTGAGTTATACAATTCCCAGTTAGTTTTCCTTGGATCTCTTTTGGGTTCTATGAGTTGATTTCCAGCCTCATATTCGAATAATATGTGCATGTGATCAGATAGAGATGTTTCATCTGATACATGCCAATTTTTGATTTTTTCCGAAAGTGTATGACTGCATAAGGTTAAATCAAGAACTTCTTGCCTGATGGCATTTGAAAAGGTTGGTTTATTTCCCCTGTTACATATATCTACTTCGTTTTTTGCGATGTAGTCTAACAGGTGCTCACCTCTTTTGTTGATATCCGAACTAGCCCATATTGTGTGATGAGCGTTTGCGTCGCAACCAATAATGAAAGCTTTATTTTGCTTTCTGCAATAAGAAATAAAAGCGGTGACTTCTGGTGGAGTCACATCATCAGCATCTCCCGGAAAGTATGCCGAGGCGACAAATATTTCTGTTTTTCCACGAATTGTCGGTACCTCCATCATTACCGCAAAAATATCTCGTTCAATGAATTCTGTGATTGGAAATTTTTTTGCTTTTTCATTCACCAAAATTGCAGCCCTGGTGGGTAGAGTTTCCATTTCCCGGCCATTTTCGTTGTCCCGGGATTCGGGATAAACTTGTTCGTATATCCCGGGAAATCCCGGGATCCCGGGATTTTTCGATGTTTTCTTAGAAAACTTATTTTTTTATTTGAAAACGATTTCATTCAATGTCAGGGGTAAAGTTCATATTTCAGAAAGGCCAGATAATACAGATTTCAAATTGGAAATCAATTCAATTCTAATTTGAATCGATTCTTTCGAAAAAAAAGTCTCCAAGAACCAAATAAGATTCACGTTTTTCTCGGAAGGTAGAGTACCCTTTTGGAATATATGATTGCCGAGTCCGATAAGAAGGGTTTGCTGGCGGTTGAAGTTGGCTTGACTGTTTGCATTGTTTTGAATATGCATTGGGTTTAGACAGTTGCTGGAATTGCATTCAATACCCTAGTGACGAAAGATGGAAGATGCGCAGTGGAATCGTACTGGGCCCATAACCAATTGGATATATGGGAACCCTCTCACAAAGAAAACACAACACTAGAGTATCCTCCAACCCATGGCAGGCTACTAATTGATACTTTTGCCAAGAGCTGCAGCTCTTCCTAATATTGAACAGATCGCTTCCTAATCTTGATGTTAATCGTTAATTTATCGTTATCGCATATAAAGTTAATTGTGTTCAACGTTATCGCTTGCTGCGATAAAGATGAATCAACTCAACTATTATCGGATTTCAATAATTTAACGTAAGTTTATTCGATAATTTAACGATAATGGGGGTAATAGATTACGCGATTAAAGTTGGTATAAAATTTTGACAGAAGCCGAGAATTGGACAAATTGATTGCAGCCTGTTGCCAAAAGTTGATTTTGATCGAAGCGATACACCAAAAAAATTAGGCAGAGCATCGTGGTCGGACCCTTGTACTTGCGCATGTGCTGGAAAGTTTGTTGTAGGAAAGTCGATTGGAAGGACATGAATTGGGTCAAGAATTGTTTTGGATGCAAGAAGCTCAGGAAGACTGACTCAATGTTGGGCGGCGCGAGGAGATTAGCAAGGCGAATATCAGCTAGTGTACACAACCTCACTGTAGACGGGAGATGGGTAGGAAGCAGGCGCCAAATAGATGTAGCTGATCTTGTACTGTAGATACTTGTAGTTTAATTAATAGAGAGCTGTAGCTGCTGGAAAAAGTATCAGTCAGTATCCCTCCATTGAGTGGTATAGGGGAATCTAATATTTTTTGTGAAGTTGTTCTATTAACTATCTCCGATATTTTCATGTCTGTTCCTCTCTTACTAATTTAATAATAAGATGATATCGGTTGTGCATCACATAGAACCTTGGCTCCGTATACATGCCTGAGCCTACCACATAAACAAACTTGAAAAAAAAACATGTCTGACAGGAGGTATAAAAATATGATATGAGTTTATCACCAAAGTTGGGTTTCGCGTTCAAAAAACAAATAACTTTTGTAAGAAGAAAACTGTTTGTTTTCGAACCGGAAATGAAACAGTATTTGTTGTCCCGGGTATCCCGGGATTTTCGGGATTGAAAAAATAATATCCCGGGAATCGGGAAATCCCGAATTTTCCAAAATCCCGGGATTTTTTGTCCCGGGATGTCCCGGGATGGAAACTGTACTGGTGGGTTTTTGTCCATTTTTGTAAATTATTTTTGAAGTACTCGTAGGAATACCTGAGATTTTACTGTTGATCGTCCATGGCTCCTGAACTAACGCAATATCCAGTTTGCTCTCAGCAAATCTCTTGCTAAGTACAGCTGTTGCTCCCTTTGCGTGGTGCAGATTCACTTGAATGAACTTAATTTTGCCTTTCCGCATTATTTGTTGTTTGGATACATTTTTGCATAACTTTTAGTATGGCCTAAGATATTTGGGTTTTCCCCGTCATTTTAACTCTCCAAAGTCCAGGGATATTTTCGTTCTGATTTTCTATCATTACTTCATCGCCTGTTTCTTTGAATGTTTTGACGTAAACTACGTCTAAGGGGAAGCTCGGATACAGGGTGTAAAATGAAAACTTCAAAATTGGGGACCGTCACGAAATCATGTAAAATTTGTAACATTAATAGGTCAGTTATCTTTCAATGGATTTTAAAGATTTACATATCAATCGATGCGCAAACTCTCCACCAATATGCCGGTAGAATTGAAACTTTTGAGTATCAACGCTAAACTATTGAAAATTTTAGTTCTTTCTTGCATTATGCATCCCCTATGCAGCACACTCAATTCTTGGCCTACTTTTAGGGGTATTAACAACTGTTGAACTGAGGTGTATGAATGGGGTGGCCCAGCTGCTAGACAATGAGGTTCCTACTCCCTCACAGAGGGGGAGACGCTGCGAAAGCTGGGTAGTAGTGTCGGTGGGATAGTTCCTTCTCTTCTATATATCAGGGATTGAACTTATCATTTCATTATCATTTAGTATTCAGTCAACAACTCATTCCAGAGGAGGAATTCCGAAAAGTGTTGTATGGCGGACTTCTAGCGCAATTTCCCCTCTACAACTTTGTCCAAGGGTACATTGCTCTATGTCTAATATTTACAGCGTGAAACGCTAGTATCATTTAACATACTAAATGATAATAAGTGTTATTATCATTTAGTATATTAAGTGATACTAGTTTTTAACGATGTAAATATTAGACATAGATCAATGTACCCTTAGACAAAGTTGTAGAGGGGAAATAGCGCTAGAAGTCCGCCATACAACACTTTTCGGAATTCCTCCTCTGGAATGAGTTATTGGCTGAATACTAAATGATAATGAAATGATAAGTTCAATCCCTGCTATATAGAGCGGAATAATTGGTTCAATTTCAGTGTAGGACTATATTGGTTTTACGTAGTTTACGTCGGTCGGTCGTGTCGTGTATACAACCCCATTTTTTTTTTAAATTACGGCTAGCCCTATACTCAGGTCTTTCACTATCTATTTTGCAAAAAGTCCAAATAATTTGACGGAAAGTTGTTTAATTAACTAACATTTGAATGCACCAATCATTTGTTATTAAAAAATATAATACAGTAATTAAAATAAATAAATAAAAAATAAATTAATCAATAAATAAATAAATGAATAAATAAAAAAATAATAATAATTGCAATAAAATAAAAAATAAATAAATAAATAAATAATAGGACGTTTATAAATATAATAAATAATCTTTAATCTACAAACAGGCGTCAATTCAAAATAAAATTGAAGAAAAATTGGATAATAAAATATGTTATTATGATGTATTTAAAGTTTGTAATTAAAACTGGCAAGAGGTTTTTTTTACCATCATCCCCCGGTCTTTCATTATCCAAGATTTTTTTATGTACAGGTTATCCGACTTCGTCAGTAGATGGGAATAACCAGCGCGGGGGGGGAAACATACATTTTCAGTGCAAAACGTAAACAAACGAGCATAAATTCCATACAAAAATCCAAGATGGCTGAGTCGGGGATATTGACAAGTCGGATAACCTGTATACATAAAAAAAATCTTGTCATTATCGTCGCTTTCTCTGCGGCACTGTTTTGCCGCCAGCAGCGTTGTGAGATTTTTCGTCTCACTGTCTCGCTGTGTTTTATAACTCGCTTGTTAGAGCAGAACAATGAAACAGTCGTTGCTATACCTACCGTCATCACTCCATACGTTTGGATAGATGGGTTCTATTAGCAATAAATGATGATATGATCTGGGAATAGGGAACGTCCATAAATTACGTAACGCTTAGAGGGGGGAGGGGGGGTTGAGTGAAGTGTGACAATCCGTACAAAATTTTCAGAAGCTTCATACAAAAAGTGTGACATAGGGGGGAGGGGGGGTTGAAAAAGTCCAATTTTGGCGTTACGTAATTAATGGATCTTCCCATAGCACTTTAGTTTGATAATTAGATATGCAAACACACTTCACAACTATTCCAATTATTGCTCATATAAATAGATGAGCCAATAATTATCCATCATAGTGCATAACTTGCATGCAAGACGGACTGATTTTCTTTCCAACACTATCACTTGTTTCCTCCCTAATAAGTGCACTTCACCGGGAGTTTTACCTATAATTATTAGGATGAAATTTGCAGTTTTTCACCTGCTTGCACTGTGTACGCGATCATTAGCACTTAATCTACCGATTTGAAAACCCCTCGCGATTTTAATAACTCGTTTTCGGTAGTAATATTCGGTTGATTATTTTGCCAACACAATCACGTCATTAATAATCGGCAAAGTTGCCAAAACGTTAACGATACGTGAAAGTTAACGATACTTGTTGATCCTGGCAATCATCCAACGTTCGTACAATAATGTAAAGCTTCATATCATCAGCGTACACAAGTTTGAAACATTCACCAAGACCCAAAGCAGCATCATTGAAGCAAAGAACGAACAGCAGCGGTCCAAGATTGCTACCTGCTGACCAGATCTGTTTATGAAAGGCGCTGACACATAACCATCGATCTTCACCCGAAGCTGCCGATCCATAAGATAGGATTTCAATCAAGATACCAGTTGCGTAGATATTCCGAGGCGAGATAACTTGTGTAGCAGAATTTCGTGGTCGATTTTATCAAAAGATGCTTTATGTCGTGGGCTGTTTTTGGGGCATTTTATGCTTAACATCCTTTATGCCTCCATTCATAAGTAAATCCTTTATGCCTAACGTACTCAAGCCTAACGTCCTTATACCTGTTCGCGTGACCAACATCTAGTTTGCTTGGACGTAGCACCCAAGGTACCGGTACTATAAGTGTCAAACGGCCAAGTTATAGCCTATTGAGATTACGCCATTTATGATCATAAATATCATAATAAACAACAACCTGATGCCATCCCCATACATTCAATTTTCTTTCTCCGCTTTGACACGATATTTATTACGATAAATAATCTAATCGTAATTTGAATAATCTGGCTTATTGAAGCATATTTTGGTAGAATAATTTCAATGGTTACAGCGCCTCTAGCGTTCTATTACTACTTTACTGTAAAAATACTTTCGGAAAATGCTTCGGATATTTTTTTTAATTCCTTGGGATTTTTTAGGAACTCATTCAGGAGGAGCCACCTGGAGGTCTTTTTTTTTTGATATTTTACTTTTACAAATTCTTTGGAAATACTTCGAGAATACCTTTAGAAACTCCTTTGAAAAATCCATTCGGGAATGCTTCGGCTATTCTTTCAAGAATTCCTTCAGCAAAAATCCTTCACAAATCACTATACACTTTTTTTTGAAAATCTGAAGAGATTCCTTTTCGGGAATTTTTTTTAATAAAAACATACGAAAAATCGTCCGAAAATTCGTTTTGAAATTCCTCCGGGAATTATTTTCGATTTTATCCTAGAAATTCCTCCAGAAACAATTTAGGAAATTGCTAATCATTCTAATGGACACTCTTTTAGTGATTTCTTTGAATAATTCCTTGGAAAACTGATCCTGAAATTCCTTCGGAAGTTCCTCCAGGAATTGCTTTGAAAAATCCCAACTAATTTAGTATTTTTAAATATATTCCTGAAGAATTTCCGAGGGAATACTCAAAAGAATTTACAAAGCAATCCTCTATTAATTCCCCGAATAAATTCCTAGATTTCACCAACGATCCATTAACGTTCACTACATTTTCGATAGATTTGATTGGTATATTTATTCAAATATTCTCAAGCATTTTTTTTTTTTTCATCTTTTGAGAGAATTTCACTCATGATTGAAATTTCCCTGATTATGTTAGCAATTCCCTGATAAATACAGGTATTTTCCAGGTGGGGACAAAATTCCCTGATAATTCCAGGGTTTCCAGGTTTTTCCAGGTAGTAGACACCCTGTTCATTAGACCGTTTGCCGGGTCTAATGATACTTTGAATTTAAAAGCTTGTACTTGCCTTTCGCCAGGCCAACTTCAGACTTATTCCTCCTGCGCTACAGAAACATATCCATGAATCACATTTCAAAAGCGTAAATCGTAATAAAAAATCGAGTTGCTTCAATGTAGGATGAAATCTTACCTTAAAAAAAGTTACTAGTCTCACTAACACATTCGTACTAATAGAATACCATATCCAATCACTCAACTTTTTCAGTTTTTCACAATTTTATCATAATTTGAAGTATTATTTTACTGTTTCACTGATATTGAATTGAAAAACAGTCTCAAATGTTCTGTCCCACTTATCTCAGTCGAGCCCGTGCAGCCAGCGGCTAACAGTCGTCCCGGTCCTGAGTATAAGTTAGGTGAAAGGGCTTTCCGCAAGCGCTCCTCAGGCAAGTAGGTACAATCTGCCGACACCAATGATCTATCGCCAATGAAAATAATCGCTACCTGGATTTGTGTTTTGCTACCAAGTCCACAATCGTAGATCTAGCTCCATCCCCCCTAGTGAAGGGGGTAGCACATCATCCAGCGCTTGTTGTTTCAATTGATTGCAGTATTTTACACCAAACGAATGTCTCACCGGTTTGCTTTACCTATAATTCAAGACAAAATTTTCAAAACGACTTATCTACTTTTGTAAACAAAGATTCAAACGACGATTTGACGAATCTGATAGCTCTCCCACGCAAATCATCACCATCAACAGGTAGCGGAAACCTTCACCTACCTATTGGTGGTGTTGGTTTGCGTGGGAAAGCTATCAGATTCGTCAAATCGTCGTTTCAATTTTTGTTTACAAAAGCAGATAAGTCGTTTTGAAAATTTTGTCTTGAATTGTCTTGTAGCTGATCATCGTCGTATCAGTCAGTTTCTATCTTCTCTCGACTGGGAAGTTATTCTGAACCTCGGAAACATAAAAAATGCGGCACCAGCGTTCTCTAACGTTTATCATACCTTATCGATCGACACATTCCCAAACGATCGAGCTATACAGAGAACGCCCCTCCCCCTTGGCAAACACGTGCACTGACAAAAATGCAATCTTTGAAGCGGCTCTATGCAAATTCACATCACACATCAAACTGTTTCGCTGAGAAACCACTATGTTAAGTACACTAATTAATGATTTGAGTGAATTACTTCTACGTGAAAGTTAAACGATTTACAATGATATGAAAAGGCTAATATCATCTTCCAAACTTAGACGTACATGTTCATGATAGAATTAGAGGCGAAAGTATAGAATTGGTAAGTTCCGTTAGGATACGGGCAAGCCATGAAGAATGTTTTTATAGAAGTCGATTTGAAAGCGAGCGGAGGGCAATATTTGTGATGGCACATATCGCACGACCTTCCTTCTGCCAAACTCCCGTATGAAGGGGGAGGGATGAATATCAGTGTGGAAGCTTATATATCTTCACTGGCAAAAGGAAGGTGGTTTGATTTGCTCATATGCCATCGCGTACGGAAGGATTTTCTATCGACGAGTACTGTCTCCAAATTTCTAATATGACATCAGCATCTAGTCGAAAAGGATTTTTATTGCTCGAGACGGACGCAATGAGAAAACAGAACTGTAGATAATCCACCGACGATCTGTCTGATGATGATTTCATTATTTGCGGGGTTTCTTCAATCATTTGTTCAACTTCTTCATCAGACACGTCGGTAGCAATGTTCGAAACGAACAATGACTGCCGAAATCCATGAGTTGTTTCCAATTTTGTAGAAGTGAGTGGAGGTGTACACCTGTCTGTATAGCTTACATTCGCATTATATACTATTGGAGATGTGTCAGAAATATCAAAACGCTGCACTAGTTGATCCAAGCATATTTTCATACTTTTGATATCTGTCTTCATTGAGTCGGTTTCCTCAGCTTTGAGTCCTACCATGGGTTGCAAGTTTCTAGTTCTTCGTGCTTCCAATGTATCAACACAGCTTTTACACATCCAAAATATATTCCGATTGCGACAGGCATGCCCTTCTGCTACTGTTAGCTCAACACAAACTGCATGAAATTTCACAGCATTAACCCAAAGTCCACTGCACTATACAGCTGGATCGCTAGGATGAATAGGGTCAGTGCATTCATGGCAAACATCTCTAATATCTATCCATAGATAATCGAGCACTATCAGATGATGTTGATGAGGCATACAATGATAAGGTGTGAATCGAAACACACAACCACGACTATGTGTTATAGCTTGACGAGGTATTGTAGAGATTAACAATCGGACGACGGATGCAATATATTCTTGGCGTTTATTTTTCAGCAACGATCATATATCGATGAACATTTGCTTTGAAACTATACAACGACGTTAAAATAACGAGTAAACGTTTCGAAACTAGTTAATATCAAATAAACCACAGATAAACAGTTAGAAATCAATTCACAAATTGGAAAACGTTTTAACCAACAAGCAATTCACACACACACATATATCCGGGAATGTTCCTTGTAGCCTGGTTCTCTCAGGGAATTGAACGATTTTCTTTCGGTCACGGAAGTTAGGGTCTGTTCAAATATTATTATTATTTATTCAGACTAGGGCCGAAGTGGCCTGTGCGGTATATAAGAGTCTTCTCCTTTCGACTCGGTCCATGGCTACACGTCGCCAACCACGCAGTCTACGGAGGGTCCGCAAGTCATCTTCCACCTGATCGATCCACCTTGCCCGCTGCGCACCTCGCCTTCTTGTGCCCGTCGGATCGTTGTCGAGAATCATTTTCACCGGGTTACTGTCCGACATTCTGGCTACGTTCCCGGCCCACCGCAGTCGTCCGATTTTCGCGGTGTGAACGATGGATGGTTCTCCCAACAGCTGATGCAACTCGTGGTTCATTCGCCTCCTCCACGTACCGTCCGCCATCTGCACTCCACCATAGATGGTACGCAGCACTTTCCTTTCGAAAACTCCAAGTGCGCGTTGGTCCTCCACGTTCATCATCCAGGTCTCGTGTCCGTAGAGGACTACCGGTCTAATGAGCGTTTTGTAGATTGTCAGTTTGGTACGGCGGCGAACTCTATTCGATCGGAGCGTCTTGCGGAGTCTAAAGTACGTACGATTTCCAGCCACTATGCGCCTCCGAATTTCTCTGCTGGTGTCATTTTCGGCAGTCACCAGTGAGCCAAAGTACACACATTCTTCTACCACCTCGATTTCATCACCACCGATGCAAACTCGCGGTGGGTGGCTCACATTGTCGTCTCTTGAACCTTTTCCTATCATGTACTTTGTCTTCGACGTGTTGATGACTAGTCCAATCCGCTTAGCTTCCCTCTTCAATCTGATGTAGGCTTCCTCCACGATCTCAAAGTTACGTGCCATAATATCTATGTCGTCGGCGAAGCCAAATAGATGGACGGACTTATTGAAAATTGTACCACTCGTGTTAATCTCTGCTCTTCGTATTACCCCTTCCAAAGCGATGTTGAATAGCAGACACGATAGACCATCACCTTGCCGTAACCCTCGGCGGGTTTCGAAGGGACTCGAGAATGCCCCTGAAACTCGAACTACGCACATCACCCGATCCATCGTCGCTTTGATCAACCGTGTCAGTTTATCCGGAAATCCGTGTTCGTGCATTAGCTACCATAGCTGGTATCATATGCGGCTTTGAAGTCGATAAATAGATGATGTGTGGGCACGTTGTATTCGCGGCATTTCTGCAGTACTTGGCGAATGGCGAACGCCTGGTCCGTGGTGGAGCGTTCGTCCATAAAACCCGCCTGATACTGCCCTATGAACTCCCTTGTAATTGGTGCTTGTCTACGGCATAAAATTTGGAAGAGTACATTGTAGGCGGCGTTCAGCAATGTGATTGCGCGGTAGTTGCTACAATCCAGCTTATCACCCTTTTTGTAGATGGGACACACGACACCTTCCATCTACTCATGCGGCAAAACTTCCTCCTCCCAAATCTTGGTAATGACCCAGTGCAACGCTCTAGCCAGTGCCTCACCACCGTGTTTAAATAGCTCTCCTGGTAGTTGGTCAACCCCAGGGGCTTTGTTGTTCTTCAGCCGGCCAATCTCGTCCTGGATTTCCTGGAGATCCGGAGCCGGTAGAATTATGTCTTGCGCGCGTTCTCCCAAGTCCATCATCATACCGCCATCTTCGTCTGCCATATCGCCATTCAGGAGTTCATCGTAGTGCTGCCGCCACCTTTGGATCACCTCACGCTCGTTCGTAAAAAGGTTCCCGTTGATGTCCTTACACATATCAGGCTGTGGCACGTGGCCTTTACGTGAACGGTTTAACTTCTCATAGAACTTTCGTGTGTTATTAGCGCGGTACAGTTGCTTCGTCTCTTCACGGTCTCGATCTTCCTGCTGGCGCTTTTTCCTCCGGAAAATCGAGTTTTGTCTGTTCCGCGCCTGTTTATATCGTGCCTCGTTCGCCCTCGTGCGGTGTTGCAGCAATCTCGCCCATGCTACATTCTTCTCTTCTACTAACTGCTCACATTCGCCGTCATACCAGTCGTTTCTCTGATCCGGGGGCACCGTGCCAAATGCAGCGGTTGCGGTGCTGCCAATGGCGGATCGAATATCTCTCCAGCCATCTTCAAGAGACGCTGCGCCTAGCTGGCCTTCCGTTGGGAGTGCCACTTCCAGCTGCTGCGCGTATTCTTGGGCTAGTCTACCGTCTTGTAGCCGCCCAATATTAAGCCACGGCGTCCGACTTCGACGCGTGTTGTACACCGTCGAGAGTTTTGAGCGCAGGCATACTGCAACGAGGTAGTGGTCGGATTCAATATTCGCACTGTGGCAAGTGTGGACGTTCGTGATGTCGAAGAAGATTTTACCGTCGATTAGAACGTGGTCGATTTGGTATTCTGTTTCTTGGTTAGGTGATCTCCATGTGGCCTTGTGGATATTTTTGCGGGGAAAGAAGGTGCTTCGGACTACCATTCCGCGGGAGGCTGCGAAGTTCATGCATCGTTGGCCGTTGTCATTCGATACGGTGTGCAGACTATCCTGTCCGATGACCGGTCTATGCATCTCCCCTTCCTACCTGTGCGTTCATGTCACCGATGACGATTTTGACATCCCGCAGTGGGCATCCATCGTATGTCTGCTCCAACTGTGCGTAGAACGCTTCATTCTCGTCGTCGGGTCTCTCTTCGTGTGGGCAGTGCACGTTGATGATGTTATAGTTGAAGAAACGGCCTTTTATCCTCAGCTTGCACATCCTTGCGTTGATTGGCTACCACCCAATCACGCGTTGGCGCATCTTACCCAGCACTATGAAGCTGGTTCCAGCTCGTTGGTGGTGCCACAGCTTTGGTAGAAGGTAGCCGCTCGATGGCCGCTTTTCCACACTTTCTGTCCTGTCCAGCAAATTTCCTGCAGCGCCACGACGTCGAAGTTGCGGGGATGTAATTCATCGTAGATCATCCTGTCGCAACCTGCGAAACCTAGCGACTTGCAGTTCCATGTTCCAAGCTCCCAATTGTGATCTATTATTCGTCGCCTAGGTCTTTGCCGATTATATCGAGTCGGATTATCTCTTATATTGTTCGTAATTATTGGTTTTTCAGGCGGCTTATTGGGCCTGCGCAAAACTCCTGTCTCGTGGGAGGGCCGTCGTGTCAGGGCTGTTTAGCGTCTCACCTAACACCAGGACTTGAGCTTGTGCGCTTTGAGCGGCACACGGTCGCTTTGGTGGGACCTACTTGCGAATACATGCAGCTTTTTATAGGAATTTAACAGGGCCCACTGTCAAACCCCACGACATCCTAGACAAGCCACACAACTCACAGATGACCTGGGGAGGGATCGTCAAGCCCTTGGACATAGTCCCTGCTGCCCTGTTCAAATATTACGTAACGCGAAAAACATTGTTTCTACGAACCCTCCACCCCCTCGTAAAAATATGTAACAATTTTCAAAACTACCTCTATCCCTATGCGTAACGCATAACAAAAGCTGTTTTTTGAAAAAAAATCCTAATTTTGGTAGAATTTGAAGCATGGTACAAAAAATTATTATGTATTGTATAATTTATGCTATTCCAAAAAAAATAAACATTTAAAAAAAATTAAGTTTTTTTTTCTTTATGCAACAAACAATATTTCGAAGGACCCCCACCCCCATAACAAATCGTAACAAAAATGAAACAACCCCCAGCCCCTATTGCGTTACGTAATGTTTGAACAGGCCCCTATCATGCGACATGTCAAACTTCATTATTTAGACAGATAAGCCCAGCAGATGAACTGTTCAGTGTTTTTTTGGACACATTGCCACGTTCGAAAATGTTCCTGGGAACCCGGTAGAACCCAGTAGGGTAAGTCGGTATAATGCGCCCCACCTGGCCAAAACCAAAGGGGGCGTTTTTTTAGAAAACTCTAACTAACTAAGGGTCAAAATCAGTTGGTAATATTTGTAAAACCATCTTACTATGTGAATGTGGCTATTTTTGTATTTCATTATGTAATAAATATTTGCAAAATACATTAAGTTACAGTTTTGACGTAACTTTTAATGTTTGTTTGCTCGACATTCTGGAGTCCGCAAAACTTGCACTGGAACACTCAGTTGGGCAACAAAATAGCTTTCCCCAGTGGTTATAATATAAAATTGCTTCCATATTCAAAAATGTAACGTTTTTCAAAAATATGTTTCACTGGTCAAAACGCCCCAGTGTAGGCAGGACGATATGCCCTTAACAACTGGACACAAGCGCGGCGAGCTTGCAGCAGTTGCTTCCAAATTATATGGAAATTATTGAAATGTAATTCAAACCTGCTTAAATGGACTTATGTTGGTTTTCAATGTCAAGCACATAATGATTTGTAACCTTTTTACAATGGGATTGATAAAATACTAATGAAGGGCTTGAAACGTCTTTGGCTAAGGTGTATTGCCCAGGCACTTTTTGAAATCCATTTTTTCACGACTTTTCAAAAAGACTATATTACGTGTTCTCTGTAATATTTTTATATAACTCTCACGGGCAATGCATTTGCGACTTCCTGGAATACCAAATAACACAAAGTTTGCATAAATTGCGTTGAAAAGTAAAAAGTTATCAAGGAGTTGCCTGGGGGGCATATTATACCGTCTTACCCTATAGTGTAAACATTTACTTTTCTCGAACCCATTTTGCGAAATATAAAATTCCATGATTTGGAAAGACAAACTCAATATGGAATATGCCTGGATGTTGTCAGTGTGTCCAAAATCTCTCAAAAATGCATCTATTGAGATTGTCTTTCAAAATCATGAAGTTTGATATGTCGCAATATGAGTTTCGGAGCTAAACGTAATTTGTCCACTTTCTTGAGGGAGCCGGTACATTAATCAGGGTTTAGAAATCATTCTAAAAACATTTACAGCTCTGGTTCTATATTTGTAACATGTTATGAAGAAAATTATGGCGAAACATTGAATTTTAAACGGTATTGAAACACTAACACTACTCACCCATGTATCTGGATTAGGAATCGCATAAAACAGGAATCCAAAATTATTTCACTCTTATTCCTTAGCACTCCGTCCACTACCAGATCAGCTGCGTGCTCTGGCGAAACAGATTTCACCAGAATCCTATGGAAGTGGAAGAATTTAATTCCATGCGGAACAGATCAAATAATGTGAAAAAATACCCGATTTTGTTGACCATTTTCATAAAATCTTTCCTCGATGCCACCAAACAGGGATAAACACAAGTTGTGAACACATTGTCGCCATTTCCTCCGAAGTAAATCTCATCGCCCAACGATGCCATCATTCCGCTTATTCCGAACTTCGTAGCACCGTACGCAATGGTGCGATAGTTTGGAATTAAACCTTAATTTAAAACAAAAAAGATACAGATCATTAAAAGCTGTTAAAATGTGGATTATTCAGTAGTAACATATTATTTTAAACTTTAGTCGATCGTTATTGGATTTTTAAATTTTGGAGATATGCCCATTAGGCTCTATAGTTTTCACGAAAATTCTCTGAAACTATTAGAAAAACTCTTTTGCATTTCCACGACTAATTTTACTGAATTTTGACGAGAAAATTTTATGAATTTCCACGAGGAAATCGTTCTGATTTTCCATATAAAATTCCTCAGAAGCAAACTTTTTTTTAATGTTTCGGCCAATGGTGCAAAACAATCTTACCAAAAACTGAGCTAATGCCCACAATGTGTCCTTTCTTCCTTTGCAGCATTCCAGGCATAAACTGGCGATTCATCTGAATTATATACATCGTTAAGCTGTAGCTCGTTTAAATTAATTTTATTACAATTTACCCAAAAATGAGAGGCCAAATTTACGTTGATGATTCGTTGAATTTCCTCATCCGTCCCCTGACACATTTGTACAAACGAAAGCAAACCGGCATTATTTACTAAAATGTCGACGGGTCCGAGCGCTGCTTCGACAGCTTTTCTCAGCTGCTGTACGGAGCGCGTGTCAGCCACATCAGCCCGAAAGGCCTCGGCTTCACCTCCCGTCAGTCGTATGTTTTCCACAGTCTTCCCTGCCCCCTTCAAATCGATATCCACCACCGCAATTTTACACCCTTCCCGGGCTAACGCGAAACACAGAGCTTTTCCTAATCCATTGGCACCACCACTCACTAGCGCTACGGAACCGGCGATGGATTTCTTCGGAGCCCAAATGTGTTGTTGGATAAAATCTTTCACAAGATTGGGAATACTTAAAATAAGTTGCACTAAAAAAACACACCAAATTTTCACCCAACTGTATTGGTTTATATCACTCTCATCCGCCGCCACATAATCTCCCTCATGATGTTCGAAATAAGCTACCGATTGCGAAGACATCGCACTCAAAAGGTTTACCACTGCACTTGATCAGAACTGAGCTTCAAATGAAACTCGTTAGCGCGCTCGAAACAACTGCGCAGCACCGCAATATGTGTGATCTTCCAAGTAATTAGCTGGTTCAAGTTCTACAATTGTTGTTAGTTACACAATAACATACACATGAATAAAGGATATAAATGGCACTTGAGACACTATTTCGATCAAGGCAGGTGGCAGTAGGTATCAGAATCTAGCAGTCTCTAGGTCGAGTGCGTGTTGATCAGACAGCAGATCAGCGAAGGTATAATTATCATTCGCTTTTCTCACCACTTATAAGCAACAGTATTTGGTCGGGGTTCTGCCAATCCGCAGCAAGCGCCAATGAAAAATCACCCAATTTTGCGCACAACTTTATGTGTAGGTAGTGGCTTCAATTATTCACAAACCGTATCGAGCACTCCTCAACTCAGTAATCGTGGATATTTTTGTCAAATAAGGGCATAAATGGATATGAAAAATCGTGTTCTATTTACGATCAAAGCATCGCAGCACAGCCAAAAAGCCGCTTGGTGCGGTTTGGCAGAACCATGACCATTTGATACAATGTTGCAAGTTTAACTCAATGAAAGTGTATCTGGGGTGCAGATAATTAATTCCAACTGGACCCCAACTTTTGCTCAATACACAAGTTAAAGTAGTATTGAACTTGTCTGAGCTTCACTGAAAACTTACTTTTGATTTTTCAATGGAATTAATATACGATTCGGTTAGCATTATACAGGCCTTAAATTAGTCACACCACAATAGCTGTTGTTACTCACTGAGAAATAAGTGAATCATTTGCTTGAGAAACTGCATCCATCCATTCTATATCCATTTTCCAAAATTCCGAGAAAACGACAAAAAACTGCTTTTAAACAAACAAGCACCGAACATTTTGATTTCTTCGATACAGATCAATAGTTTTTGGAAAAACTCGACATCTTGGGGCATTTCAAAAACTGCAAGCAGTACTCTTTAATTGGTTTTCAAAGTGCGTGTACAAACCAACGAAAAAAAATCATACATTTCCGAATAATTTTTTTTTCGTATTATTTTTCAGAATACGTATTTTTTGACGAAAATTTAGAATATATAAAAATCTCAAAAATGTAACATATGCAGTTTCTCAAACAAACGGTTCAAGTGGTGCTGCTTGGTTTGTCTTCCCTGAGAATAAAACATGATATGATCACGAGATGGTGAACCTAGTATTCAGAAGGTGGCAGAAGCTGGAAAAATACGATTAATGGCATGTTGAAAGAATGTCGGACAACAGCCCTGCAAAGATGGTGTTCGCTTATGATCCGGTGGGTACAAGCAGAGTGGCAACTCATTTTCAAAATTGAAATTCCCTAATTGTTCCAAGTTTTTTTCAGGGTTTTCATTGAATTTCCAGGATTAGAATAATACGTTGAAGACAAACATGATATTTAGAAGCTATTGCGGTTTTAAGTTATACATGGTATAGATGATTTGATTCATTTAAGAAATTAGATAAATAAATTTGAAAAGTAAATAGGAAATTGATCTTAACAGCAGTGGCTGCCATTATAATTGTAGGTTCATTAGTTATTGTGAATAACCAGTAAAAACGTTGTTATCAATAAAGGCGACTGTCACAATAATCCTGAAACTGTGAATATTTGATACCAATGAATAAGCAATAATTTCTTGCTTCACTTTATTCAGTTTCAAACTTTACAAATTTCTAATTGTATTTTATCGTCTGGAACTTGTTACGTAATATTCTAGAAGAATTTCCCCAGAGAGTTTAAATAAATCATTAAAGTGCTATCTAAAATATTCATCCAGAAATTCTAACGGATTCATGCTTTCATGCTTTCGAGAATTATTCAGGAAAATTATACAAAAAGTATGTCAGGTATTTTAGCAGAAATTCGATTTTAAATTCCTTTGGGAATTCATTCTAAAACTCCGCAGGAATTTCATTTGGGAATGAATGCAGGAATTCTTCAAAAAAAAAAATCATTAGGGAAAACTTTGGTGATTCCATAAGGTATTCCTCTAGAATTGTTTTTTTCAGAAATTTCTTAAGAAATTTCATTTAAAAAAAAAACTACCTTTGAAAATTCCTTTTCTTTAGCCCTCAAAATCTGAACGTACGACTTACGCTTCCATACACAAAAAAAAACATAACTTCCACATTTCTCATCCGATTGTGACAATCAACCCCAATTGAGACCATCCTGAGAGTTTTTGGACAAGTTGAACGTGTCCGGGAATATTCCGGAATCCTGGACTGCCGGTTAAAATGCCGAGTTTCTATCAGTAATACACCCTAGCTTGTGACTTCTCAAACTTCATGATTTTGCAAAACAAGATCAATGGGTTTCTCGACAAGTTAGGCATGCTCCAGATTCTTCCGGAATGGTGCTCCCCGGAGAAAATGGCCGTTTTTGAACAGTTATAAAATCTTGTTTCCGACGTTTCATTTATTTAGTCTACATCTAAACATATAACACTGAATCAACAATTTGACGCCACAATACACGGTTCAAGGCCGCATCTCTCCATCCTCGAATACGCCCCACGCTCGCCAAGTCGTTTTGCACCTGATCTGCCCATCTCACTTGCTGCGTTCCACGCCGTCTCGTACCTGCCGGATCGGAAGCGAACACCATCTTTGCAGGGTTGCTGTCCAGCATTCTTGCAACATACACTGCTCATCGTACCCTTCCGGCTTTAGCTACCTTCTGGATACTGGGTTCGCCATAGAGCTAGACGAGCTCGTGGTTCATTCTTCGTCGCCACACACCGTCTTCTTGCACACCGTCAAAGATGGTCCTAAGCACCCGTCTCTCGAATACTCGTTCTCTTCTAGCATTGTCCATGTTTCATGTCCGTAGAGGACAACCGGTCTTATTGGCGTCTTGTACATAACACATTTGGTGCGGTGGCGAATCTTTTTTGACTGCAGTTTTTCTGGAGCCCGTAGTAGGCCCAACTTCCACAGATGATGCGCCTTCGTATTTCTAGACCAACATTTAAAAAGGGCGTAACAGCCAAAATTTGTTCCTTCTGATTCTTCGTCCACATATATAGCTATATATGTAGACGAAGAATCGAAAGGAATAAATTTTGGCTGTTACGCCCTTTTCAAATGTTGGTCTTGATTTCACGACTAACATTATTGTCAGCCGTTAGCAAGGATCTAAGGTAGACGAATTCATTGACCACCTTGAAGGTATCCCCGTCTTTCGTAACACTGCTTCCCAGGCGGCCCCTTTCGCGTTCGGTTCCGGCCACAAGCATGTACTTTGTTTTTGACGCATTCACCACCAGTCCATCTTTTGTGGAGATCGAAGTATGTCGTGGTGTTGGATAGTGTTTGTTTGTCTTCGCCAAAAGTTTCATCCGCCCAATCCATAATTTGGTAAGATTTTAGTCAAATGCAGGTACGTACTAATTATTTCCAATTCAGTAGTGAAGAGATGCTTAATTTTTACCGCGATTTCTACGTTGGGCATAAATTTGAAATTGGAAGCTTTGCGCCAAATTTCTAAAACAGCATATGGCTCCAGCTTTACTGGCAGACTTTTTCATGCTTCAATTATATTGAAATAATTTATATTTAGATCAGATAACTCAACTTAACAAATCTAAGAAAAGCTGTTCCAAATCCATTTACTGCCACAAAATACAATTTAATTCATCCAGCAGTGGTGAGGTCCTCCTCGTATATTATAAAAGGTATACCCAATCAGCGTAAGTTAGTTTTTTTGGTTCTGTATGCTTGCCGCAATCTTTGTGAAGGCTTGGCATGTGAGAGATTGTAAAATTTTTAAGCTAACAATGTAAGCTTCTTCTTCAATGGATCTACAACTGTAGCTTGACCTGCTTTTCAGCTTAGTACTCTGTTAGCACTTCCACAGTTATTAATTGAAAACTTTTCTTTTCCCGCCATTGCATGAGTGTATATCTTGTATGGCGGGTGCAGTGGATGCACTGTGCCCGGGTGTCAAGAGGGTTTCCAACCCGAAAACGTCCTAGACCGGACAGAGAGTCGTACTCACCATCTCCGGATTGGCATTCCTACGCATTTGCTCGCAAAGCTACTGGAGGAATCTAAGCTTATATAAGTAAATTGCAAAAAAAAAAGCTTGTTACATTGTAACGCATTAGATAATATTTGTACGGATTTCGGTGTATTCCTATACTGCCGTGAATCGCATATCTGTCCCATCTTTGCTGGGTTTCCTATGCATATGGGACAAATATGCGATTCACGGCAGTATAAGTCAACGCTTCTTTGTATTCATATGAAAATACTATTTTTCAACTATTTATTATCGATAATTGATGAAAAGTTTAGCAATAGGTAAACTAACGAATCACGTACATGCATCACTAGCACAGACATCAAAACTCAATCACTTGCGGGTTTGAATCTAATCCTCAGTTTGAACAATATTTCACGCAGAGCGGACGCATCAAAGCGATCGCAGCGGAGAGGACACAGCATTACGGAGGCGCTGGTAAAGTTTTTAACGGAAATCCATTGCATTGGTGGTGGTCCTCGGTGTGTTGCTGCAGATCATTAGGCCTCAACGAACCAGCATTTCATATGAAGAAAGGGTTGACCATAAAAATAGCACTGTGGCGATCCCACACCGACAGTGCCGATGCTGAAAATTTATTACAAATTGTGGTGTCAGTTGGAGAGGAGCATTGGGAACATAAAATTGGTTCATCTCAGGACCAACATTTATTGGAAATAAAGAGTTAATTGCGAAAATTGACTGTTTCGGTGGCATCGAGTATGGCGTGGTAGGTTGGTTTCTGTTAGTGATCCCATCCATTCAAAATTACTGCATCATCTCCCTCCGACGCGCTATCAAATTCGCTATTTACGATTGAGTTTTGCACTTTGAATAACGTGACCAGACGTCCCGCGTTTCGCGGGAAGCTGCATCTTTCAACTTAGTTTTACAAATTTATTACAATTTATACAGCCTTACAAATGTTTTTCCAATTTTTTTTTTGGGCCAAATTATATGCATTTTTGGAGGATCCATTTTCAAACCATTGACGCAATCCAGATAGGCGTCTTGCGTTTCGCAGGATGCTTGCTGGTCACATTAACTTTGAAGAAAGTTTATTTCGGATAGTCGAATCAACCTTCTTTTGTATAAAATCAATGAAAACGCCACCTCAGTGGAAACTATCTTCAGCAACCACCCATCGGTGAACGTCGCTCGGACAGACAGATGCCGAAAGCTAATGTTTTGTAATATGAAGAAACTTCGTCTTGAGTCAAATTTCTGTTGTCGTTCTTCGCAACAATACGCATTTAAGATAAACTACATATCATAACCAAATTCAGAATCGAGAAAATTTTATAGGATTCTTAGAATTCGTCATTCTTCGAACGGTTCGTTGTCTGCGGAATCTCGATCGAAATGGCTCGCGCGCGTCGAAAAGCAGCTTTCTTATATCTATTGAAGTAATTCCATTAGCCCCGCCCTTTCATTAATCGTTATGAGTACACATTATATGTACACCCATATCAGATCACAAAGGGCGCTTAATTTATCAAATACAAGAAAGCTGCGTTCCAGCGCGCGCGAGCCATTTTGATCGGGATTCCACAGAGAGCGGTTCGACATTCGATGCAGCGGAGTGGACACAGCAGCACGAAGGAGTGGGTGGCAATGCTGAAATTTATTTCAACTTTTGGAGGCTTATCGAAAAATCATCAAGTGGCGGTCGTACAGTTGCAACGCAAGGTGTCGCCAAGCGATTGGATGCAGTTAGTTATTGGACAAAAAGCGAATTGGGAAAAGAAAATTGGTTCTTCTCAGGACCAACATTTTATGGAAAGAAAGAGTTAATTGCGAAAATGGACTGTTTCGGTGGTATCGGGTTTGGCGTGGTACCTTGGTTGCTGTTAGTGATTCCATCCATTAAAATTTACTGCATCATCTCCCTCCGACGCGCTATCAAATTCGCTATTAACGATTGAGTTCTGTACTTTGAAGAAAGTTTATTTCGGATAGTCGGATCAACTTTCTTTTGTATAAAATCAATGAAGACGCCACCTCTGTGGAAACTATCTACAGCAACCACCCATCGGTGAACGTCGCTCGGACAGACGGATGCCAAGAGATAATGTTTTGTAATATGAAGAAACTTCGTCTTGAGTCAAATTTCTGTTGTTATTCTTCGCAACAATACGCATCTTAGATAACCAACATCTCATAACCAAATTCAGAATCTTGCGAGAAAATTTTATAAGGTTCTTAAAAATTTTCATTCTCCGAAAGATCCGTTGTCTGCTGCGGAATCCCGATCAAAATGGCTCGCGCGCGTCGAAAAGCAGCTTTCTTATATCTAATGAAGTAATTCCATTAGCCCCGCCCCTTCATTAATCGTTATGAGTGCACATTTTATTTACACCCATATCAGATCACAAAGGGGCGGGGCTAACGGGCTTAATTTATTAAATACAAGAAAGCTGCTATTCGGAGCGCGCGAGCCATTTTGATCGGGATTCCACAAAGAGCGGTTCGACATTCGATGCAGCGGAGCGGACACAGCAGCACGAAGGCGGTCGGCGGTCGGACAATTTCAACGCAAGGTGCCTTCAAGCGTTTGGATGCAGTTAGTTATTGGAAAGACGCATTGGGAAAAGAAAATTGGTTCTTCTCAGGACCAGCATTTTATGGAAAGAAAGAGTTAATTGCGAAAGTGGATTGTTCCAGCGGCATCGGGTTTAGCGTGGTAGCTTGGTTGCTGTTAGTGATTCCACCCATTCAAATTAATTGCATCATCTCCCTCCGCCGCGCTATCAAATTTGCTAGTTACGATTGAGTTTTGCACGTTAAAGAAAGTTCATATCGGATTATCGGATCAACCTTCTTTTGTAAGCATAAATACCTTTTTGGAGGACACCATCCTCAAAAATGGCCGAAATAAAGGAGTAATAAGCAGAATCAGAAGTGGCGTGAAACCAAACACAAATATATTTATATGCAACGTTTGGTCTTCGCCCGCGATGTAAGCGTTCGTGGCAAAGTAAGGATTGTGATGTCCCCGACTGAAAGCCAGTCGAGTGGCTTCAGCGGCCAATGAGTCATGTTAATTCCACGGTTAGAGACTCAAAGTCCATCCAACTGGGAACAACTATTCGACTTCTTGATTCAGTTGGCCTCCGAGCAGTTTACTCAATGTTAATAAAACGACACAAATTATTATAGCAAATACTATCAATTTCGAATAGCTTCGTAGTCCTACGTCACCTTTGCGTACAACCCGATTGGGCTGCACCTTTGAGTTTTTTTTTCAATTTGTTTCTTCTTCTCGAGAACTTTTCTATATGGCATATTTTGGTTACACACGCAGGGTTTTCGACATCTCAAATTTCAATACTGATAATTCATACTCTTTGGAGGACCAACGGCCTAGATAGATGATCCGTAGTAGAAAAAATCATACATTTTGTTACTGTAAGGCATGCCTAAATTATGTTGATTCAGTTTTTCAATAGTTTTGGTTTCCGGCTAGCTAACTTTAAATTCTCATGACAATCTGTTAGAACTAAAACTTTTATGGTACTTACTACTGGTCCTAGTTTCACAAATTTTGATTGCAAAAAAAAGACAATTCTGCAACGTGTAAGGATTTTTTATTCTTTTGTGTGTCTTCCGAAATTTCATATAACCACATAATCTACAAATGTTTCATATATTATATCTATCGCTCAAAATTTCTTTTTCTATGACGTTTTTCTAGCGTAGTATGAACTGTATTCAAAATGTGTAATTTACCATATGTTCTAGCACTGCTAGAACTGGAAATGAGTCAAATACTCTATTCTTTATAAAATAGATAATTATATAATATGCGCGTTTGATCGTATTTTCGTAAGGGCCCAGAATTTTTGCGGAGTCCAGATTATTTTGTTCCGCTTTACGCAGTCGTGTTTCTGTAATGTGCAAAGGATGTTCGTGAAGTCCGGCCCGAGTAGCACACATGTTTCAAATTGATCGCGGCAACATCTATATGACCAGATTCAGTCACAATTAAGTCACAGCAACCGAATTCGCTTCGATTGTGCTGCTAGGGGGATTGCCTTATTCAATTGGTCGTAAAGCAAATTATTTGGTGCGCGTTCGTTTGTGTTTTTGTTATGCTTCGATCAAACTTTGATAATCGGATCTTTGTTCTGCTTTGTGTGGGTGATTAGCAAAAAAAGGAAGGTGTGCGTCCGATCGTGTTTCGTTGGCCACGCAGAACGATCGCACGATCTTCGGAATACTTTGTTCTGCTTTGTGCAGTCGGTAAGTAATTTAATTAGTGCGCGCTCGATTGTGTTTTTACTTAGCCTTGATCAAACTACACGCTACACCTGGTAAACCGTTTACCAAAACGAACCCTGCTACACTTCCTTCCCAATATATCCAACATCCCAGTGATTTCTCCAGGAAGTGCAGATGACTCGTCGGCTTCAATTAAAGCGTGTATCACGTCAACAATTTCCTACCCTCTCCCTAATTGACCTGCATTCGGACACGGCCAGCGCTGATATTGCTCAATTTTGGGTCACCAGTTTTTACACATTGAAGATGATGTTAGTCCAAAACATCATCTGTTGGTTCTCTGTGTAATTACAGCTGATCTGGCAATAACGGAGTAGCAACCGTGGGCGGTCAATCATGCTCATGTTCATACTCATTCACCACCAGTCCAACTTTTGTTGCTTTACGTTTCAGGCGGGTGTACAGTTCTGCCACCTTTGCAAATGTTCGGCCGACAATATCCATGTCATCTGCGAAACAAATAAATTGACTGCATCTGTTAAAAATCGTACCCCGGCTGTTACACCCGGCTCTCCGCATGACACCTTCTAGCGCAATGTTGAACAACAGGCACGAAAGTCCATCACCTTGTCTTAGCCCCCGGCGCGACTCGAACGAACTGGAGTGTTCGCCCGAAATTTTCACACAGTTTTGCATACCATCCACAGTTGCTTTGATCAGTCTGGTAAGCTTCCCAGGGAAGCTGTTCTCGTCCATAATTTCCCATAGCTTTACAAGATCTATACTGCCGTATGCCGCCTTGAAACCAACGAACAGATGTTGCGTTGGGACCTGGTATTCACGGCATTTTTAAAGGATTTGCCGTACAGTAAAGATCTGGTCCGTTGTCGAGCGACCGTCAACGAAGCCGGCTTGATAACTTCCCACGAACTCATTCACTAATGGTGACAGACGTCGGAAGATGATCTGGGATATCACTTTGTTGGCCGCATTACGGATGGTGATCGCTCGAAAGCTCTCACACTCCAGCTTGTCGCCTTTCTTGTAGATGGGTCATATAACCCCTTCCTTCAACTCCTACGATAGCTGTTCAGTTTCCCAGATTCTGACTGTCAGTTTGTGCAGGTAAGTGGCTATCTTCTCCGGGCCCATCTTGATGAGCTGAAGCTCCGATACCATCCTTACCAGCTGCTTTATTGGTCTTTAGCTGTTGAATGGCATCCTTAACTTCCCTCAAGGCTGGTTGGCTTCCATCGTCCGCTGAACTGACGTAATCATCTCCTCCGCTGCCTTGACTTTCACTGCCTGTACTCTCAGCACCATTCAAATGTTCCTCGTAGTGCTGCTTCCACCTTTCGATCACCACACGTTCGTCCGTCAAGTCGCTCTAGGTCGTATCGCGGCGGTCGTCGTTACCGAAAATTGTTAATGACGAATAGTTTTGGGCGCAGTTCAACCATCACCAGATAGTGGTCAGAGTCGATGTTAGCGCCACGTTATGTCCTGACGTCGATAATGTCGGAGAAGTGCCGTCCATCAATCAGAACGTGGTCGATTTGTGATTCTGTCTGCAGTGGTGATCTCCAGGTGTACCGATATGGGAGGCTGTGTTGGAAGTAGGTGCTGCGAATAGCCATATTCTTGGAGACGGCGAAATCAATTAGTCGTAGGCCATTTTCGTTCGTCAGCCGGTGAACGCTGAACTTCTCAATAGTCGGTCTTAACTCCTCCTCTTGGCCAAATTGAGCGTTCAAATCTCCTATGATGGTTTTAACGTCATGGCTTGGGGAGCTGTCGTACTCACGTTCCAGCTGCGCGTAGAATGCGTCCTTATCATCATCAATGCTTCCGGAGTGTGGGCTATGTACGTTGATTATGCTGAAGTTATACATTCTTTCATTGATCGGCCATCACCCGATCACGCGCCTTTGCATATCGCCCATCACTATGAAGCTGTTCCCAGCTCGTGTGTGTTGCCGCAGCTCTGGTTGATGGTATGATTACCTCGAAATTAATTTATTGGCTTTTTTCGGTGATAATTATACTACTCAAAGCGAAAGGGAGTAGATGAAAGCCAGACCCGGTACAGCTACCATATTCAAAAATTGATCACAGTGGGTAAATCGAATTGCATCTATGTACCGATCTTTCTTTCAATCAATCTTTCTTTCTATATTCATGAAGGTTCCATGCTTTTGAATACATAATTTTCTTTCAATCCCAACCTAAGCCGGGTATATGAAGCTAGTCAGATTAGAAAAATATACTCAAGATTACTGAATTTATTTCTTACAAACTGAATTAAAAATCACAAGTACCCAAATAAAATAAAAAAAAAATACCAACGCCAAGTGATAATCCCAAGTAAATCAATTTCTGACGGACTGTTCCCCGAAGGTAAGGAAGTAAATTTCATTTAAAGCTTCGGCTCACATTTCCCCTCACCCTTGCAAACCTTTCGGCTAGCAGGAGGTGTAAAAATTACCGAACAATAAATCTTAAACTTTACACCCCGTGAGGACTCATGGAAAACAACCCAAACGTCAACCCACAGCTTCCTCGTGTACGAAGAAAGCGCTTTCCTTAACTCCAAGGATCGTTCCGGTGCCGTACAGCACCAACGAATCCCGAAGACTTCATTCGATGCTCGAGAGAGATATTTTAAGTATAAAGAAAATAGAATTAAATTATTATTATCTTCGGAACGATTATGTGCATGATTTATTGTGCCTCATAAGATTGTGTCTTAGCGCGCGTTTGCAAGAGCCTACGCGAAAATATAAAACCTCTTCGTCCTAGCTGCGGAATAAGCAGGCAGGACGAAGTCGGGGAAAGCATTTTTGCGAACTGTAATGATTGAGTTCAGCGGGAGAAAAATTCGTTCGTTGGCTTATTAGGAGTTGATTCACGGTGACAAAGGGAATAGTCATTGCTGGTGGAATGGAAGGGGGCTGCGATTCTCACTTCTTCGGAATTGTAATTCCCGGTTCCCATCGTTCATTGGGAGGTAAATCTTGAGCCTGGGAGTTCCTCTGCCGGGACATAAATGGGATGACTGTGCAGAAAAGTGAAAGTGTGAAGATTTTTCATCGGTTGTGGCTTCGAGCTGGGAGGCTCATTGCGAAACGGTGTGTGTGGGTGAGTGTGTTATCGTGGAGGAATTTTTCGGCATGCAGACAATTTTCTTAATCTCCGGGATGGGCTTTGCAAGTGATTTATGCGACCCATTTCATTCTTATGAAGAATGTTTAATGTAAGATTAGAATTTTGAAAAGGGAGCTTGGAAGGATGGTTTAGGATTTGGTATACATATCTTTAGAAATGATTTGTGTGATTTTTATTGGGATGTTAGTTTGAAACGATTTATTCCATAGGCAATTCATCCAATGCTGTTCAATGAATGAATGTTTGAGAGAATTCCTAACCTTTAGTTATTTGCTGAGATGTGGTCAATCAAACTTTTATCAGTTTTGGTCTACATCACACAGCTCATAAGAATAATGATTTAAAGTGAACACAAATCTCTTCATTTAATACAAAAGAATAATGAACTTAAGGTAATTTTTTTTTTTCTATAAACGGTACGGTGTAAATTTATGTTCCCTAGTAGTTGCAGGTGTTTTATCATGTATCAAATTGTAACTACTGCATAGACATTATTCAAGAAGAATTGCATAAACAAATCAAAATAATTCATAATTCAATTTAGTTACATATAAATCATAACAAGACATTACACAAACAGGCATTGAAATTTAGTAACCCCATATCTCAAAACAAATTAGACGACCGTTATATTAGATTTACGCCATATCAACATGGCATTTTTGTTTTCCTTCATAAATATGTTCACCGCGTTATGAGCAAAACAATAAAGATAAATACTTATCTAAACTTTGGAATCATGACTGATCTTCTATTTCACGCCCCAACCTACTCTGTAACGCCGCAGTTATCGTACATCGTTCCGTCCGAGCAGTACATTTTTCCTCTGTGCAATAAGATTTTGATTTAAGATTTTCCCTACCCGCACCAAGACGAATGGCGCGAAACGAGAATCTAATAATTTGAATAGAGACTTTCGTTGCACACGCTGCCTCAGTGACGCTTTTCGCAGTAGCTAGAGGAAGACGAACACACATCACATCCTTCTTTCGTTTCTTGTTTCATTGGCCCGCTGGGAACCGAGACAAGTTACGAGGTGCTATTTTATGAAACGCTGCGAATTGAGAACAATATTTCACATTAGACGATGAATTATGTCCAGCCGCGCCACGCTATCTCCGGGTTAACCTCAATAACATCAAGCCTTGGTACTATTATGAAAAAGGATGGGCCTTGATTTATTAAAATTTGACAATTTTGTTTTGCGTGTAGGTACACTGTTGGAAATGTGTTTGCATTTTCAACTTTGGTGACTGACCACCCTCCAGATGTAATATTAGATGAAGATATTTGATGGGATGATATTTGCGATAAGAAATAAACACAAGACTCTGACTGTTTGCAGAAGCTTTTAGTTAAATTAAGACAACTTTCTTGAATACCCGTCTCTACCACGTGATGGCTTCTACATCTTCAAAGATATCGTTTCAATAATAATTAATAAGCATCAGAAGTACATTGCGTTTGTGTCCCTCAGCGCTTCGCTTCCTCGTCAATCTTTTGATGACCATGTCACTATTTGTTTAGGATAAAGACAAGAAAACCAGTCCAAATATGACTGAATAAAGCAAAGCCAGCGAAACTGACGGGATTGGTAATGCTATTGAGAAAATGCTTTCACCCCATCTCCACCCTTCCCAATTTGATGGACACGTGTATTTTCTTGTCCTGGAAGTCTTTTTTGTTTTCCCATTTGTCCTTTATAACCCCGCAAAGCAGCTATAGCAAAATCACTTTTATCAATCACAAAATCCCTCTCCAATGCGAATTGAAAACTCTCTACTGAAGCAGATATAACACATTTCGCCGGAGTTATCAAAAATGTACCGACCTAAATCGGATTGCCGTTTAGAGAGATTTGTACACATGCCGTACGATGACTAGCTCTTGTTGATGCTCAATTTGATATGAATGATACGCGTCCGATTTGCGTATCGGTTCCGAGAAGAAAAAACATCATCGTTAGCAAATCTAAAACGAAAGGGTGGCATATCATCCAATAAACGATGATAACCCTATTTATGGGAATATCCTGTTTTGCTTCGTTTACCAGATTGTTTCCTCACAATGCGTGTGCGTCGTGAAATGTGATGCTTTGGTAAGTTGGAATAAAACTACGTCATTGAGCATCAATTCGTGAAACTAGCAAGGCATTTAAATAAGATGCTACTTTATTGGTTTATCGAATCGTATGACACAAGATTTTATCTTCATCGCCAGAAAAGGAAAAAAATAACAACAAATCCATCACAAGGCAGACAAAACTAATAATCAAATTAACGCAAACAAATATTAAACAAAGTGTTTTTATGTTGTCATACTCAAGTTTTTTGTGAAGGATCGCAATTGAGAATCCCTCAACCATAAAACGTAATTTGTGAAACCGACAGAGAGTTCGAGAAATGTGTTAACTTTAGACCCACATGTGAAAAAGGCGTAACAGCCAATATTTATTCTTTCTCGTTATGGTTATACATAGACAAAGAATCGAGAGAAAAAATTTTGGCTGTTGCGACCTTTTCAAATGTTTTTTTTTTCCAAGTTCGTTTATTTGGTAGGCTCAGGCGTGTATAACACTTTACGGAGCCATGGTTCTTTGCGATATATACAATCAATATCATTTATTTTTTCAGTTAGTAACCTTTTCAAATGTTGGTCTAGTTACTAGAGGTCTGTTCGGGAAATTTCGGGTACACAATATTGCGTTACAAATTGTTACGGTTTGCCTAGATTCGACCATAACCGAGGTGCCATCTGATGCACTGATATAACTGCGGCTACGAAATTGTCTTCAATCCTGTCCGCTGGAAACGATCCAAGAATCCCAAGTTGTCGCATTAACCGCGAAGTGGTTGAAATAGAAATATCGTTTGCTTGCCAAACTATTGTCAAGCTAACAAACTCCTTGTGTGCACTAAGGCAGGAGCAAATTTTATTATCTCTATCCGATATCGGTGCCCTCAGCAAACGAGCTGCACGCATATGGTTCTAGGAATCCAATTACCATCCATGAAGCATTCAAAGCTGATATTTGTGTTCCTGGAACGCAGAGACGGTCGATTGAAACGACATTCTACGTTGCAAACGAAGGTGGACGCTCGTTACTCGGCAGATCAACGGCAAGCAACATAAGCTTGCTTCATGTAGGAATCGATAACAACAGCTGTGAAAACACGATGGACAAACAAGAGTTCCCCAAAGTGCCAAGGATCAAGAATAAATTCAGTGTCGATTAGAAGGTTTGTCCTGTCAAGAATGCCTACAATAATATATCGGCAGCTTTCAGGGATGGCGCACGAAATCGTCTACTGGATATGGAAAGCCGTGGTATAATAGAACGAGTTACAAAAGCGCCAAACTGGATAAGTGGCATGTCCGCGGTCGCTAAAGGCAAAGATGATTTTCGATTAGTCGTCAATATGAGAGGATCTAATAAAGCGATCAACCGGGAGTACTATCGCCTGCCGCTGTTCGAAGAAATGAAGGTTAAACTTCATGGGGCTCGATACTTCTGGACATAAGTAACGCATATTACCATCTGAAGCTGTGTGAAGAGTCGCGTGACCTAACCACATTCCTAACCGAAATGGGAATGTTTCGTTTCACAAGGTTAATGTTTGGCGTCAACTGTGCGCCAGAAATATTCCAACGCGAAATGGTCCGTATCTTGGCGTGGATAATTTGATTGTATACATTGACGACATCCTGATGTTTGCTGAAACGTTGGAGAAACTTCATACGACAGTAGCGCAGGTGTTACGAATCTTAAGAGCTCACAACCTGACTGTAAACGAGAGAAATGCGAATTTGACCGGATCCATCTTAAGTTCCTGGGACATGAACTTGACAATGATGGCTTTCATATTTAAGCAGCTAAAGTGAAGAGCATCCGATGTTTCAGGGAACCGACTACCATCTCGGAATTGAGAAGCTTTTTGGGGCTCGCCTCTTTCGTCAGCCCAGCCCAGCCCAGCAAAATTTTGCTGATATAACAAGCCCATTGTGGTCTGCAACAACTTCGTGGAACTGGGGGCCCCAGCAGAAAGAAGCGTCCAATTTAGTAAAGGAGCGAATCATCCAATGCACAATAGCACAAGGCTTTTTCTCTGAAAATGACAGGACAATGTTGTACACAGATGCTTCACCTGTAGCTCTAGGAGCTGTTCTGATGAAATAAAACAATAATAAAACCCACAGGATAATTTATTTCCCCTCTAAAGCCCTAACGGCGACAGAGAGAAAATATCCACAGAACCAACGAGAAGCGTTGGCGGATGTTTGGGGCGTTGAACACTTTTCCTATTTTCTGTTGGGTCGACGATTTACACTTTGCACGGATGCTCAAGGAGTTTTATTCATCCTGAACCGTACTCGCGAAGAATTGAAAAGAGCTCTTACTCGGGCGGATGGCTGGGCTCTTCGTCTCAGCCCTTATGACTACGATATCGAGTTCGTTCGAGGCAGAGACAACATAGCCGATTCATCGTCAAGGTTGTACAGTGGAATTGATCAACCATTCGATGAAGATACTAGCCCCTGGGAGATAGCCTGGGAGATCACTTGAGGCTAATGCTGTTGGTTTCCTAACTGATACGGAAATACTGGATACTACTCATACTACTGGTAGAGACGAGAAACTGCAACTCGTTATAACATCTTTGCATACCGGAGAATGGCCGTTGCAATTGCGAAAATTTCAATCAATCAAAGATTATCTGCCTACACGGAACGCAGTTGTTGTAAAAACCGGCTGCGTGGTAGTTCCCGAACAGCTCCGCGAAAAAGCTCTGGAAGTCGCACACGCAGGACACCCATCGGCCTCAAAGATGAAATCTATCCTGCGTCAACGTGTGTGGTGGCCTGGTATGGCAACCGACACTGAAAAGTGGGTAGCTAGCTGTGCCACCTGTGCTGTGAACGGACGACCGGAAAAAAACCACCCCAATGCAGCGTACTTTTGCTTCCAAGGCTGTTTGGGGGACAAATGCGTTGGATTTTAACAGTCCATATGTTCAATTCGGTGGAATCTCTGTTCTCGCGATTGTGAACTATAGATCACGGTACCTGATAGCCAAACCAGTGAAGACAACGAGTTCTGAAAGGGAAGATTTTCCGGCAAATATCAAATCCGATAATGGGCCGCCTTTCAACGGAAACGAATAGGTATAAAAGTTATTGTGCTGAGCGAGGAATTACCACTTTATACTCCACACCGATACTTCCTCAGCAGAATTGTCTCGTGGAGGGGTATATGAAGATCATAAACAAGGGGTCTTCTAACAAGACCAACTTCATCGAAGAGCTTCGCGTAGCTGTAGATGCACAAAATGCGGCTACACATCGAGTGACACAATTTCCACCTGAAGAAGCCATGATTGGCCGCAAAATCAAACGTAGACTCCCACTCCTACGATACGAAGGCAGCGACATTGACGATGAGCTTCTAGAGCAACGCGATCGAACAGCTAAATTACTTTCCAAACAACGTGAAGATGCCCGGCAGAATGCTCGGCCATGTCGGGTTAAGCCCGGTGATCATGTCATCGTAGAACGTACGATTCGAGCAAAGGGGGAAGCGATATCTTCTCCTTTGCGTTTCACGGTTTTCGAAGAACGGAACGGTAATCTGACGTTTACTAACGATGCAGGCCAAACCCTTAAGCGCCATGTACCGTGCGGAACCGAAATCCGTACAGCACCGAAATCCGTCCACCTCATGAGATATCAATGAATTAAAGGGTGTTAAAGGTAATTAATATAGAAATAATTTATCTTATCCGAATCAGATACTTGGCAGTAAGCTTCTAGGGCAAAGAAATTGAAAAAAGGCTTTGAAATTAAAACAACAAAAATAATAAACAAATCGCCACCCACCAAACGCGGAGTTTTTGCCGCCATTTTGTTTTCGGGTAGAGCATAATTGCAACAAAAGTAACTGTGTTTTAATTGCTAATTGCGAATCATTACATAAGATAAGCGGAATACAAATCGAAGGGATCGCTTCTCAAGGTGCTTATCGAGTTCTTTACAGTGGTAGTTTAGTCAATCAGACTGCTTTAATTTAAATATTTAGTTAAATAATAGCTGAACGGATTTTGATCCTTTGATTCAAAACCCGTCCACGGTGGACGAATTTCGAGTCAGGAGTAGTAGATTTTATCCATGATTTTATCATGTTTTTCGTAGTTTTTAATGAGTAAATGTGAAACACTTCAAAACTAGAAGCCTTCATGCTCCTGTATCAGTGACAAACGTTTTATTTACATTCGATTCCTATTTTCTAATGACTTTTTCATATACTAAGGTGCTTAAGTGTAAGGATTTCGATGCCCCACGGTATCTCAGACCAAAAAGGTTCACCCGTGGCGTGATCACAATGACCGGGAAGCACCAGAAAACCATCCAGAGGAAGAGGTCCAACCACGTCCAAATCGCGAGAAGAAGGAAATTACTCGTACACGGAACAGCAGCATTGAAAAAGCCTTATTTTTCTCAATAGGCCTTTTCGTTTTTTGATAACAATAATACGTTAATAATACGTTTTTATTATTTTTCTTTTACGGGGAGGAAGGAAGATGTGAGTATGCGCCCCTTTGTTGAAGTAGCTCAGTTAGACGATAACCGTCACTATTCGAAATGAGCTATTAAGCACATCTGGTAACACGCGATCGCAGCAACCTGTCCACGAGCTTTGACGGATCGTTCTCTTTCAACGGCTAACTATACTCGAGGTAAAACGTGTTTGCACAAGGACCAGATACCACGTGCTGAGTGATTTCTGCTTACAGTCTAGTGCTCACAATCTTCTTTTGTCTCTACCCCCTCCTGGAAAATTTCGTTGTCAAATTTATTTATTTGAAGGGGGGATTTCAAAATTTTACCGAAAAATAATAAAGTTTTGAACAATCTTAAAGAAAACTGATGAGTTTTATGATTTTATAAATTTATTCATTTTTTTTCATAGCAGGCACCATTCGGGAAGTGTTACGAGCAACAACCATCCAGCACCAAGGCATGAAAGCACCATGAAAGGGTCACTCGGTCGACGCGAAGCGCCGCTGCTTCTGCCCGACGTCTGTCATCAAAACCGTGACAGGAGAGATAGGTGCTGACAGCGAAATCGTCAAGAAACATGTGTCTCTTAGGTGTCTCTTTGATAGGCCTCATATACAGAAGAAATCTTAAAATTGATATACTAAAGTTGGACAGTGGATGAAAAATTCAGTACAGGACTAGAAATGTAAGATTAAAATAATTAAAATGAATATGTTGAAATAAAAAATTAATTCAAATTTTAGCTATAAAGCAAACTCAAAAACAGTACGAGTTTTGCCGTAATATGTCCAAAGCCTCTTAAACCGCTGCGCTAAAAAACTTTATAGATTTGTAACAATAAATCTCGCCATACCATGTTTCGATTCGAGTCGAATATTGCTACACTACTAAAAATCCACACATATTTATTGGCAAAAATCCATAGATTTAACTTATGATGTATATCAGCGCACACATAACCATTCTCCACGCGAACTACTAATAAAATATATACCCAAATAAGCTTTATGTGTGGTCTCGAATAAGCAATTATTTAATTTATGTGTGGATCTATATCGATTATATTAGGATGAGAGATGAGCCAGCCTAGGGCTGAAAATCTCTTTAATAAAGATATATAAAAAAATATATATATATAAATTATGGTGGAGCTATTGCAAAAATTTATAACGGCGACACATATATCTTATATAGATAAATATTTTTGGCAGTGTATTACTTCGGAGAAGACGTGTCCAAGTTGGCGCATACCAGTAGACGATAATAAATAATAACCTCAACTTAAGGATACACTCCGATGGGGGCAGTGCCATCGTTCAGCCTCATCAGAACGAGTTACTCTATGCCGGACTTATGCCATTCCCAAATCAGTTCAGGTAACACCAGCGACAATTACAATCGAATCCGTTAAGCAGAATGAAAAACCTTCGTCCAACCGCACGAATCAGGTTGATCAAGAGTCACTGCTGGTCAAATCTTCGGCCAAGCTAACAAACATTTGTCGTTGTGGATCGCAACGCACAACGGGTTTAGACGTAACCAGTGTAGCTGTGTGCGACGAATCATCTGAGGGAGCGGTAGGCGGCGTGAGCACTATTTCACCAGTTCAACACGTTGCAGCGGCAGCAGCTAACTTCTCCTTTTCACCAATCCGTACACCTGAAGACTTAACGAAGCAACTGTACGAACTACAGCAACGGGTCGATAGTCTTCAGCTACAACTGACTGCCAGTTCAACCCGCCCTACTCAACACATCCGGATGGGTCAAGGCCAGTGGCGCATGGATCAGCAAGTACAACAGAACCAAGCACCGGTATGCAGTACAACGACCACTTCCGCTGCACTAATGCGAAACTCTGCTTAGGAATTTTCTCGGTGCTCCAATATTACTACCGCTCCAAATATCAACATTGATGGCTTGAGGCTGTTTGCCTCGTCACCACCCACGCGACCGTTACACACGGTCAATTACACACTACCTAATTCCACCAGATCATGTTTAGCCCCCCAAGTTCTGCCGTTTTTACCGGCGCAAATGAGCACACCTCAAGCTCATTTGACTCCTCGCCGTGCATACTGTGCCATCTTGTTTGTCACCAATAGAGTAAAAGACCCAATAGTTGAGGAACTAAGCACGTTCAATCACTATTTCTTTGCTTACTCCAAGTCGGTACTTTATTTCACTTACCTCAAGTGTACATTCGATAGCTCCTCAATCAGTTTTCAAACGAAGATTGATCCAAACGCAAAAGAATCCACCATTGTTGCCTAAAATGATACCTCCAATTATTGGTGCAGTGTTCCAATAGTTGCGGTATTTTTTAATTCGTGTTCCTATAGTTGCGAATCCTATTGTTTTCATACGGGACACGCAACTATAGGAACACTACCGCAACTATTGGTGCAAAGCAGAGAAGAAAATAAGGTATTTTAATGATACTTTACCGATTTTTATGCAAATCTCAATCTGTTTTCTTTTATTTCGTGTGATGACAGGTTAATTAATTGATAGACTATATGGGTTGCTGCGATTATTAAGTGGATTGTGTAAAAACACCACTACCGCAACTATAGGAACACCCACGACTATCGGAACTTTTACCCTAGTATCACAACAACTCGCTGCCAGACAGGTAATGCACAGAGAGCTCCCTATTTTCTCCGGGTATCCATTCGAGTAGCCGTTGTTCCTGAGCTGCTATTAGCACTCACCGAGACTTAATGCATCCATCGTCGATCCAGTTGATCATCTGTCACCATTGGCGTAACTAATGAAAAATTCTAGGGGGGGCTAACTTTTTATTAAACACGTAAAAAAAGCGTTCCCGAATTAGTGAACCAGCAAAAATACACATTTATGGATTCGGGAACACCAGTCACGATTTCCAGAACGTTCCAGAAAACGTGACTGTATTCCCGAATCCGTGACTGTTGCTCACGAAAAAATACACCGTGAACTCGTTAGTTCACGAATTCATGAACGCTTTTTTTCGCGTGATCTTTTCTATTTTAACTGTAATTTTTTTCTTTTCTCCAGCTTTCAATTCAGTGGCCTGGCAATTCCTACGAGCTTTCAAACGGCGATCTGACCACAACAAACTAACCTTTCTTTTCTTTTAGAATAACTTCTAGGATGATTTAAAAAAACAGTTTTAGATCCCATTACAACTTATTGGTCGTTAATTTTCAATTTGGTTAAAAAAAATGCAACAAATTAACTTATGAGAGCATTTGTTAACACATAGGAACATTTAACACATCTTTTCTCTCAGTAGGTCCTTTTCACGCCTACTGAGACATTTTCACTGGTTTCATTGTTGCAGTGACAATAGGAGTTTAGAGAATTAAAAAGTATGCGGAGTTCTAAAATCCATCAGAAAGAATACAAAGTTCTTTCTTATTCAATTTTTAGTTACCTCTACTTGAAATCTAAGAGTTTTACCGAACCTTTCTCAAGAAGTCTACAGCGATAATTAAAATGCGCTGCAGCTTTTAGGATTGGTATTAGTTATGAAGGTTAAGATCATACGCTCGATTTAGATAACAATTGCTTACAAAACCCTGGAAAAACTTGAAAATCTCAAGGAATTGTCCATTATCCATTAGGTGCTTGTAATACTAATAAATAATATATTTTAATTCACTTGTTGATGAGGTATTTCCTTTGGTATTTCATAAGTTATAACGTGTTTTGAGGGGTCCAGATTTTGTCGTGAGCAAGCCTTATAACAATTGCTCGAAGTTCAAAAACTTGAGCGAATAGATTCAACTTGCTGTAGTGTTTCGAATAGTGGGATTGGATAATGAAGCCAATCCTTTCTCTGCATTTCCCCCGTATATAATCAGTGGACTAGATATGAGCAATATTTATACAAAGTCACAATTTTTCTAGGGGGGGCTAGCCAGATCCTAGGTGGGGCTATAGCCCCCCCTAGCCCCCCTGTAGTTACGCCAATGTCTGTCACCCAAACCTGAACATTTGGAATCGTTAATCGGTTTCGGACTGGCTTGCAAGAATTTCTGTAGTCATCTTCAGGCCGCTGGTCTACATGATCACCTGTCGAATCCTCTACTATGGGGTCGTACACTTATTACGTAACCAATTTTTCTGGGTCTTTCGACCCCCCCTCTTCCCATGTAAGATTTTTTTCATACAAATGAATTTTTATTTAAGTGGAGCGTAAGATATTGACCGACCCCCCCCCCCCCCAAAATGTTTACGTACACGCAGAAAAAACTCTTGTATTTATAACAATATTTGACGTAAAGTCAAACAGAATTTCACATTGTTTTGGCGGTAACAAGAAACTATTATTATTTTCATAATCCAGCTGGTTCAAGTATTGTTGAAATAAAAAGAAATTGTTTTAGAATTCAAATGGGTTTGAACCTTGGCTATAAAAGTAACGCAGTTGAATCGCTTCGGCTAATAAAAATAATATTGTTATTTCAAAAATATGTTTCTTATTGTTTCAAAGATAAACGAAATAGAATACAATAGTGAAATATTATTGTTTTTATAATCGATTTTATTGAAACAATTACGTACTCTAATTAAAATAAAAATATTTTTTTATTGAAATTGGTATTTCTTTCATATTTTTTTTTTTTAAATACGTTTATTAAGGAACAATTTTGTTTATTTCATACTTGCTTTCATACCACGACCGGCATAGTAACAAATTTTATCCCTCAATATCAGCCCCATCTTTTGGTTGTCACTTTGCATGTCCCGTAGAGCTCTCCTGTTTGGCCAGCCTCATTGACCGCCAGCCAGCGATCGCAATAGGTGATGGTCGGATTGTGCCGACCTCTGGCAAAAACAGGTGGCGATGAAAGTACACCTAGAACATAAATGCATGTTTTTTACCTCAGAAAAAGGTTTCCACGGTACAAATAAGAAAAAACAATCTCGCTAAATAAATACGACACAATTTTTTTGGACAAACACTATGAATATGTTTAGCTTCTGATATTTGATTGTTAATGTATTTACTTACCTGTAGTTTGATGGAATAAACCGACAAAAACAGCCGATATTCATGTTTTAAGTTTCTCACAATTTTCTGTTTTTGTTTTTACTTTTGTACTTGATTTTGAATTTCCACTAACATGACGACGAGGGAGTGGTGGATAGTGTTTTTGTTGCATTTGAGCGTTATGTGCGTTATGCTATGTTATTTTCGGTGTGTGTCTAAAGCGAACGAGGGAATGGAAAGATTCTTGCTCATTAAATGCAATAAACATTTGTATTGAGTCAATGTTATTTCTTGTTGTTTTTACAATAATAATGAATATTCTTGTTTATAGAAATAAACATAATTTGAGTTAAAAATAATTGAAGTTTATAGCATAAAAACAATAATATTCAAGATAAATTTAAATGACTTATGTTCTATAAAAGCAACAATCATTTTTATTATTTCAATGGATCTAAATTTCTGTCCGTGTAATATGTGTACGGCCCCTATTACAAAAGTTGGTCGACAAGCTTCCAGCTACCATCGAGCTAAATTGGTCTCAGTTCAACGTTTGGTTGTTACATGGACCAAATTGTGACAGCTGCGAGTGAGGTAACCTTCTCCTTCAAAGCAGTTGGACATCGCAACAATAATCAAGAAAAACAGAAGCCAAAAGAGAGTTGTATGTGAATGCTCACAGTGCAATGTATGCCCAAGCAGATAATCTGTGCAGAGTTGAACGCGAAGTCAACAAGCCGAAACCCTGCATGGGCCGCAGCAAGAAGGGTCATCAGATCAGGGATTGTGAAGTTTTTCGCAATATGGGCTTGCACAATCGCTGGAAATTCGTTGAAGAGTGTTTCTAATGGACGATTCCCCTGCAAAGGTACATTTTGCGGCGAGAATGGATGTGAAGACCGACATCATAAACTACTGCATCCTGGAAAACCTGAATCACAATCAACCGAATCACCAAGGAAAACAATTACCGTAACGTTTCATCGTCTGCTCCACCAAGTTTCGTTATTTCGGATTATACCCGTGACACTTTATGGGAATGGTAAAACTGTACAAACATTTGCCTTTCTCGACGGTAAAACGCTGGTGGAATCAAAGTTGGGGAAAGAACTCGGAGTGACTGGAGACGTACATCCTCTCTGTTTGCAGTGGACAAATGAAATTGAGCGGATGGAAGAAGAATCCTAGATGATCAAGTTGGAGATTTGTGGGCTACAAAGCATCATGTTTTGAAGGAGGTACACACCGTCAAGAACTTGAATCTCCCCGATCAATCATTGGACTACAGTGAGCTTTGCAAACAGTTTTCGCATCTTCGAGGTTTGCCAGTACACAGTTACACAGGCGCTGTTCCAACAATATTCATTGGGTTGGACAATTATTATGTAATGGCACCGCTGATTTTTTTTTTTTTTGCTTTATTAATGTGCTTTTTTAATTCTAGGATTAAGTTCAACACAGCAGCATCGCTGAAAGGTAAAGAAGGGGCTAGAAGTAGTCCAATTGCTGCCAAAACTAGGATAGGTTGGACTATTTACGGAACCAAGCCTGCTAAAATTGAACCGATGGTTCAACCTTTGTATCACATTGGTGCTCGTACACCCGATCTACGACCTTGTCAAGCAGTTTTTGCGATCGAAAGTGTGGGACAATCATCGCCCTTGATCGAAAATGACAATGACCGGCGGGCTAGGAAGATCTTGGAGAACACTACGGTACGGACATCATCAGGACGATTTCAAACCGGTTTGCTATGGAAATATGATCTGGTGGATTTCCAAACAGCAGGCCAATGGCGTAGAAAAGATTACGCTGTCTCGAACGTCGCCTCGCATCGAATCCTGAGTTGTACGACAACGTTAGGCATCAAATTCAAGAGTATCGGGCAAAGGGTTAAGTGCACAAGGGATGTCAACATGAACTAACCAGTTTTGACCCCAAGCAGACCTGGTATCTAGTTCTCAACGTTATTTGAAACCCGAACTACGATTGGTGTGAGATGCAGCTGCCAAAGTGCAGAACCAGTCATTAAACTCGATACTACTTGCGGGTCCTAATCTACTAGTACCTCGCTAAACAGTATTGTGTACCTTTAGACAGTTCGAAGTGGCTATGTGTGCGGATATCTGTAAGATTTTTCATCAGCTAGAGATTCGACCCGAAGATATATCAGGTAAGTTATACCTTTGGCGAGATAAACCATCCGATTCTTTTGAAGTATTCATAATGGATACGTTCCACTTCGTGTTCACCTTCGGCTGCGCAATTCATAAAGAATATGAATGCAGAGGAAGATCCACGAGCAGCTGAAGCAATTATTAAACACCACTACGTTGACGATTTCCTGTATAGTGTGCATACTGAGGAGGAAGCGGTACAGTTGACCGTACGGATGAAGTTGGTTCATTCCAAAGCGGGCTTCAACATCCGAAATTGGTTTTCAAATTCGCCCAGAGCGTTCTGACACGTGTCGGGGAACAGCAGACGAAGGATACGGTGAAATTTTTTGTTGACAAATCATTAGCGTACGAGCGAGTTCTCAGTATGATTTGGCAACCGGAAGCTGATGTTTTTAATTATCAAGGCACGTTTCGGGAGGAAATTTAGTGTTTGTTACTATACGAGGTTATTCCAACAAACCCAGATTAATCCACCTAGCAGTGATGATGCCTTTCTCGTGCATTATAAAATATATTGAAAAAATCACATTAGAAAGGTCAAAAAAGCTCTTTGGGGGAATAGATCACATTTTTTCGATCATTTTTAATATTTTTGCCTTGCCACCATTCAAAAAAAAATTGTTCTTTGAATTTTCAAGGGGGACCTTTGGGGAAAAACAATGTTTTTTCAATAATTCCGAAAAGCAATGATCGGGCCCATTTCCAATAGCAAACAATTCCCCGTCGAATGCAACTTGTTGCGAGTAAATCGGATAATTCTAAGTTCTAAAAAGTGTGCCTACAAAATTTGTACACATACACAAAAAACAGACGTCACCTCAGTTTGTCGAGCTGAGTCGATCGGTATATAACACTATGGGTCTCCGGGCCTTCTATCAAGTTTTTTTTTAGCAATCATATAGCCTTTCGGTACAACTTTGTTGTACGAGAAAGGAAAAAAATGCATATGTTACAAATATGCGATCGTGCGGTAGTACAATGATTAGCGATAGTAAATACAATGATTAGCGCAACGGCGCGTTTTGAAAAATACATATGGATTAAAATTCGATATGTTTCCAACTTTCCTGATTCCCACGTAGTGTTTTTTCAATCATACTACATAGTTGTATGTCATACATTGATTTTGCATCCCTTTGTGTAATAATTGTACAAGTACATTTGTGAAAATGAAACCAACAATTCACATAAATATAAATGAAAAAAAGCCGCATAATATGGAAATAAGGAGGTGTATGAAAACGAACGTTATGTTCAAAGCACCCATATGCCCAAACTACACCATCATTCCACCCAAACCAACCAAACCACCCAAACCAAAAAGCAGTTAGCCTTAATGACACGCCTCTTCTTTCCTTCCAAAGCATGAAACAAAATGGCAGCAAACGTAACGAGCGCACGAGAAAGCATGTACGTAGGTATGCGATTTTTATTTCCAACGACGAAACTTTTACAGCTGTGTTGAGGCGGATGAAGTCATCGGCTTCGGGTCTCTAGCGCGTGTGTGTTCGTCCATTAGTTTTCGTGTTCCACATTTGAAGCTTTGGAAAACTTTGCTTGAGAGGTTAGCATCATCAATAGACGAATCCAAGTAAAAATAAGAAGAAGACACACGACGGTGTTAACTTTGACAGATCCTACAGCACAGCATAGGGAGATCATTTTAAAATGCTTATAATAAATTCTAGACAAAATGTAATTAAAATCTGATTGATGTATGGAACGGAAAAAGTTCCGAATTGTATGATAGATACATTTTTGGAAAATATTAAAAAAATTGAGATAAGCTTCCAGATACGTAATTCAGAACTTTTTCCGTACCGTAGATCAATCAGATTTTAATTACAATTTGTCTAGAATTTATAATAAGCATTTTAAAATCTCCCTATGCTGTGCTGTAGGATCTGTCAAAGTTAACACCGTCGTGTGTCTTCTTCTTATTTTTACTTGGATTCGTCTATAAAGCACGAAAGAAGCAACACAAACATTCATGCTGTCAGTTATATACACGGTGCGAAATTTATTCACCGCATGCAGAAATGCTACACCCTTAATTTGTTTTACTCAATATTGTGCGGTTTACTTGCTAAGTTTTTTTTAAACTTTATTAAGTGTTATTTTAATCTCCAGATTATGTTCAACACCGTACTTGCTAAATGGACACGGTCGGTTAAAGTAGCTGTTCCTTAAATAGTTCGTTAAAGTAGTCGCTAGATTATTCGCTGTTGGTTTGAGCGAGACAGAGTACATGTCAAAAAAAAATTAACCAGCAATCTGCGGTGTATTGTTCGAAATGAACGTTTATCAGCAATGGACTTTCTGCTGTACTATAGATCTCGCATAATTTATCAAAAGGACCTAAGTAACATTTTTTTCATGAATTAATTTGAGTACTGCAATCAACAGAACAACATGAAAGCTATTGCGATTCTTTTCTAAAATTAGCATACTGGCTCACCAGTTACGCGCCGGGTCCCATGCGCCGAGTTGTGCGCCATGCAAAAAGTAAATAAACCAATGTCAAATAGATGTGAGCTTTCGGTAAGCTTTTCCACATTCGCTTGTAAGGTATGTAGCATATTGTCGTCCCTTTACGAAAAGATATTTTTAAGTGAAATTGTTCGAGGTTTAGTAGTTTTTTGCTTTTCTTTCGCCTGTGTTGCGTTCGGGATATTGTTTAAGTGGAGATTAGTAGTGCAAATCTCGCTTAACTTTTCAAAAGGACCTAAGTAACATTTTTTCATGATTTAATTTGAATAGCGCAATCAACAGAAAAACATGAAAGCTTTTGATTGCAGTACTCAAATTAATTCATGAAAAAAATGTTACTTAGGACCTTTTGAAAAATTAAGCGAGAATTATGTTTAATTTGTGATGTAATATTCTACACTTAAATTGAGTAAAGTACCATAATATGACACAATACCTTAGCGGCGCACAACTAAGCGAGGCAGAGGTGAATGAGCAAAATGCTATAATATCTCGAGAATCACAATATTGATTGCAGTATTCAAATTAATTCATGAAAAAAATGTTACTTAGGTCCTTTTGAAAAGTTAAGCGAGAATTCATGAAAAAATTTACTTAGGTCCTTTTGAAAAGTTATGCGGGAAATGTAATAAAATGCGTAAAGCCAAAATAGAACTTTTTGGGAACTTGCAAGTGTTCTGATTGTTTAAGTTGACTTTTTGTAAATTTATTGGTCAATATTTAAGAAGTGCAGTTAAAGGAAAAGTGCATACTTAGTTTATTCAAATTTGATTCAGACTATCTTTTGAAAAGGGTCAAACTTGTTTTTACTGATTTTTTCAAATGGATATAATCGAAAAACGACCCTTCCTACTAAAAAGTGTTGTATGGGTGACTATCGCAAAATCAGTCAAACTTTCTAATAAAACTTTTTAAAAAACTCAAAATTGAACCCAACACTAAAAAAAATCGATTTAAAAAATTAAAAGTCGATTTGCAAAAAACGCCCTTTTCGATTTGGACGAAATTTTGTCTCAAGATAGGTGATTATGTTCCCTACCAACCGTCCATACATCGCAAGCTGGGCACTTTGAAGGGAAAAAATTTCTAACAAAACTTTTCTTGACGGAATTGATTTATTCAATGTCTTTAACGGGTGGATTTAAAATATGAATACATAATACACTCATATTAAGTATTCCTGTACAGTCAGGCAGAGTACAATGTTTTGTTCGTAACTGGTCGCAACTAAAGAAGCTAATAATGGAATATAATATTTTTTTTGAAGATATAAACCCCTTCTTAATATTACTCTTAATTTAAAAACAAACTATATTTAGTGGCTAAATTAGACAATGTATCATAAAAATAGATTTGCTTGGGGTTCTATAACGATGGCTTTCATTGGTTTAATTTCAGATGAAAATACACTGAAAATAATTCCGACAAGAAAAAGTTTTTGTTAGAAAAACTTTTTTTCCTTAAGAGTGCCCAGCTTGCGATGTATGGACGGTTGGTAGGGAACATAATCATCTATCTTGAGACAAAATTTCATTTAAATAAAAAAGGGCGTTTTTTCGCAAATCGACTTTAAAATTTTTAAACTGATTTTTTTCAGTGTAGGGCTCGATTTGGATTGTTTCCGATATTTTCACTAGAAAGCTAGACTGATTTTGCGATGGTCACCCATACAACACTTTTTTGTGGGATGCGTCGTTTTTCTATTATATCCATTTGAAAATATCAGCAAAAAAATTTCAGCTCTTTTCAAAGGATAGTCTAGATTAAATTTGGAAAAACATTTTTGTTTTCATTTCGGATCATCTGGTGATTTTTCATTTCTCATTTTTCATTTCTTACTTCTTACTTTTCACTCCTCACTTCGCACTTCTCATGTCTCACTTTTCACTTCTCACTGCTCACATCGGCCCATAGGGGAAAGAAATGGCAGAAATGACGCTTAACTTTTAAAAAGAACATATGTCACCTTTTATTCATGAATTAATTTGTGTACTGCAATCAAAAGCTATCATATTGGTCTGTTGATCGCAATATTAAAATTCATTCATGAAAATATGTTTCTTAGGTCATTTTGAAAAAATAAACGAGAATTTTCAGTGTATACATGAAATCTTAAAATAGGTACTTTTTAACTCATTAATGGGTTTCTATGTTTCTTTGTGAAGTTTTTTCTTCCGTGTAAGCTGTGTATTCTATGCTGTCAGTGTGCCGGTTTCGAATAAATTGTGTCTTGGGAAAACTTAACCTAGAAAATCGATAGCTTATTTGTTACGAAATAATGATGTCTCATAACTCTTTGAATATTTACTATTTTTTGAGAAGTGCCATCATTATGAAACTCAATAGTGAACAAGAAGAAAACATTCCCCATCGAATGCAACTTGTTGTAGCAAAATCGATTCAGGTTTAGTACTAGAAAAATTGGCTAATGTTTCAATGTGCACACACATACGCACACACACACACACGGACACACACACGGACAGACAGACATTTGCTCAGTTTGTCGAGCTGAATCGAATGGTATATAATACTATGGGTCTACAAGCGCTCTATAAAAAGTACGTTTTGGGAGTGAAATGAAAGCCTTTCTGGTACAACTTTGTTGTACGAGAAAGGCAAAAAGAGAGGTGCTGCGAATTGTAATGAGCATATTTGACCCGTATTTGTCGTCCATGTAAAAGTGTTGATCAAGTTATCAATTTTTCTTGGATGCGCATTTTTTGTTTTTGTTGGAGATAATAATGACAAAGATCCGAAAATTTTTGTCTGCAGCAAAAAAGAAGACAATTTTGTTGCTAAATTTTCATCCAGTTATTTTGCACTATCTCTACAGCAAATTTCGGTTTTATGCTACCATAGTTTGTGCTTTTATGGAAATACTCAAGAATCTAACTATCATTACAAAATGATTCTTGTTATATTGTGTGTGGGTTCTGATAAAGGCTTGTTGCGAGGTACGTTTGTCAATAACAAACTCTGAGTCGCTCGATGCCCGCTTTTCCACACTTTCTGTCTTGTCTGTCTTGTTCTTTGCAGCGACACGAAGTTTCATAGTTCGTCGTAGATTTTCCGTCGCAACTTGCAAAACCATACGACTTGCAGTTCCATGTTCCAACGCTTAGGTCGTTACCGATTGCATCGAGTCGTATTATGCAACGTACACACCAGTCAAGCAGTTTGACGAACATTGACTCCGCCCCCAAGAAAACGCTTCGATTGCTGCTTTGTTTGAACGTGTGTGAAGTTGTTCGAACAACCATTTGACAGTTGGCGGCTCGGTAGGAAAAAAATTAAAACGGTTTGATTTTGGTTTGAGTTGTCGGGGGTGGAGTCAAGGTTCGTAGAACATGTTTGAGCATTTGTAGTGCACTTGCACAAACCCCCATATATTTTTTGAAGGTTTTAGACGGAAGGGGCCCCGGGGCCACGCCCCCCGCTTAATCCGGCCCTGGTTGGTGCTCAAGTTGGCGTTTCGGTCGTTCGTGTGTGACATTGTTGGTCGAATAAATTGATTGTTCGTGCCGCTGTTGGTAAAACTTGAAGAATGTTTGACTAAACGAGAGGTGGAGTCAATGTTGATCAAACTGCTTGACCGTGTGTGCGTTCTATTATATCTTATGTCATTCGTTTTATAGGCGGCTCTTGGACCTGCTATCTCGTCAGAGGGAGGGCCGTTGTGTCAGATGTTTAGAGTCGCACCCAATACTAGGATTAGGGCTAGTGGGCTTTGAGCGGCACACAATCGCTTTAGTTTCGCCAAGCAATTCACCCAAAGCTTAACTAAAATGGAATATCTTTATTACAGAGACTTTTAGCCCGTGGCTGGCTTGTCTATAAAAAATAAAATAAAATGTTTCGTTTAATTATATATGAACAACAGAAAACTAATTCTTATTCATGGCGATTGAAAATTCAGTCTCCATGGAAATAAATCTTCTCCTTATCAAAGCTGATACAAAACTTCTAACAGAAAACTGTTCAAACACGCTCGTTTCAAGGTGTGCACTCCGTTTTCTACGGTAGTAAAACTTTTAATTATCACGACCGGCTCCAACCGGGAACAAAGTTAGAAGTGGCCAAAAAGCGACAAGAATATGGCAAAATCTTAATGAACGCCGAGCAAAAACTAGTTTGGCAAGGAAAACCATCAATTTCATTGCCCCCTGCTCCCGCTGCTACTCACCGTAAAAGTTCAACTAAGGTGGATCGGAAAAACTGCCACACGGAAGTACGACATTTCGGCTGCATCCTCCCATGCCACATTGTCGCGTTTATGCCAATTCGAGATGAGTGCTTGCTGTTGCTCCTGCGCTGGGTCCGAGATAAAATCTCCTTCGGAGGAAAAGTTTAAGTCTTTGCCTCTGCTACCGGGCCAATTAGATGCATTTTCTTTTAAATGTTCCACCTCCAACACCGTTTCCTTGTCGGTTGGTATGTACTGTACAAGCAGCTAACCGCTTCTCAGGCAGCCATAGGGAGAAGGAGGAAAAGCTTTTCGCTATAAATAAATAGTCCGGTCCAAGTGAGATACGTTGTGCAGCATGAAATAGTGCCCTTCCGAGGTGCACATACACATAAAACTGCATAAACGATAAGCGAAATGAATTTTCATTAACGAAACAGCATGCAAGATGGACGCGTTTTTCTTTCTTGCTGGGCTGCAAAATCTCGGTGGAAGTGTCATGATTAATTAAGGAAAGTAGAATTCGGAATGGCTGCTCATTTATGTTTAAACGATGGCTGGTTATGAATAATAATAGTTGATGATTCATGAAAAATGCAATCTAAGCCAACTGGAGTCCCCCGAGGATCTATAAAACGTTTGAGCTGATATTAAAAGCTTTTAAAACAATAGTTCACTATAAAATATCGGTTTTCATTCGTAGAGCGTGTTTGATTTTAATTTTGTATGCATGCTGTATAAAAACAATCTTATGACCAAAGAAAACGAAGATGAAACAATGGAATTCGAAGCAGTGTCTTGATTTGACTCTATGTAACGACTGTGTTCCTGGTTATTTTTCTTGCGCGAAAGTATCTTATTCTTGGTTATAATACATCTATTGCATCTTTAGTTTTAACATGCAGCTCCATATTCACATACATACGTGAAGGGCAGCACTGCTACAATAGCAAAAAAAAAAAGATTATTTTCTCAAGTCCTTTGCAGCTTCACGCTAGGTGATTGCAACCTGGAACGAGGGCTTCCCTAAACTATTCAGAGAAGGGTGCACTCAGTATCACTACGACATTATCGCACACAGTTGGGGAAAACGGAGCGACTAAGTCATCCTTCTTTCCTGCGAGCGCTCGGCGATGAGAATAAGTACGGAAGGAACGAAATTTAATAGAGGTTTAATATTTATTAATTTATTGCACATAAGCATAAAGGATAATTTATTTATTATCTTTTCGTGGCTGGAAGCCTTAACGTTGTTGGCAGCTGAGATGAAAGTTTTTCGCTATTGAAGAAGCTACTCTGAAGCCGATAGAAGAGTAGGTACTTGGCTACAAACGGTTTAATTTGGAATAGTGGTTAAAAGACCGTTTACATTTCCTTGACCTAAAATCTTAAATGTTTTGCACACTTAGTATTTCTATCGGCAAAATCCGAACCGCCGTTTTTCAGAAAATAAAGAACAGAAACTCCGGCAAAAAATTACGTTTGTTACTTGATTTTCAGTAAATTGTTTTCTTAGTTGCAGAAAGCAAACGTCACAGAAATTTCGACAATTTTTTTTTGCTGAAAACTCGGCTGTGCCTAACTTGTTGAATTTTTCAAAATGACTGATATCCCGGTAAAAATAAGCTTGTGGATTTGCCTGATTAAACTGATTTAAAGATTTAACAGATCTAATTAATTTGATTGGTGCTCCGGTTCGGTGATCAATATCACGGTGCTCCGATAGATCGCCATTATAAAATAAAAATGTCTAACATGTAACCGTTTGGTTACAAATTGTGGATTTTTGTTTTGTCATTATGTTGTTGTTTCGGAACCTTCACGTTTCTTGTGCAATAACAGTAGATGCTACCACAGAAACGTTAGGGATTGTACCGCTGTAATTATATGAGGAAGCTACCAAAATCCAACATGGCATCATGATGTGCAAATGTCATGTTGGATGAAACAGAAAGGAAAATAGCGGGAAAATATGGAGGGAATTCCTTTTAAAAGAGGAGCCATTGCCCAAATTCGGCCTCTTTAATATCAGGCGTCCGTGTGCTGAAGAAGTGTTTTTTAAAAAGTGCAGTTGATACAGTGTGTGAGAACCCACCTCCCCCCCCTTCCTAGCAGGAGCTAGATTTTATTATTGGGGAAACCTGTTCAGGTAATTCAACGCTGTGCACTGGAAAACCCGGTTTTAATACCAATCGGTCCTTTAGGACCTCTTTTGTCTCTTCCTCTATTTTTTGTGGTAGATTCTCAGCACGGTTCGGCCCGCGAAGTCATTTGACTTCCGCGCCTAATCCGTCAAGGATTGTAACGTCCTTCACCGGACGATTCCTCGGGCCGTAGGCCCTAATCGTCAAGGAGGAGTTCTCTCGGCCGTCCAAGGTGGCTAAGCCACGGCCGGCCGATCGCGCCTACGAGGAAGACGCCTGCCCACCATCGTCCAGCAACGCCCGCTGGCCCCGTCGGACGAGAATCGTCCGTATCGACGCTCGCCTCGCTATTCCGGCGAGATTCCTGGCCGCACAGTTGGACTGGAGTCGCTGTGCCGGCTATTTCGGCCTCAACATCGAGAGTACCAGCGGTATGTACCGGTACCAACGTTTAAAATAGGTCACACTTAACAAATTAACACAAATTTATTACACAGAACAACACGCACACGCCACAATTAGGAATCAATAAATTATATACAAGAAAAGTGAAAGTTCTGTGTTGTTAGTTTTTGTTTACCGCGAAAAACCCTTGATTACCCAGTAGTTAGCCGACCCTGGGATTGCCGGAGAGTCTCTTGTGTCCTGGTCTGGCCTGGCTATTGCTAGTTGTCGATTAGTAAAAGGGGGAGTTTCAAACAGATCCAAGTAATGGATTCTATTCCTGTGGTAATTCTGACCTCTGTACCATTTTTTAAAATCCCTCGGATAAATCTCGAGACATCTCGATTTGAAGTTTTTGGCTAAGAAATTTCAAAAGAATCTATATACACAACATTATCGTGACTCGCTTTTTTAGAAGAACACCATGGTATCGTGCCAGCGCATTGCCGGCTTTCTAGGTGGCCTTACCACGCCCTATGTCCTCGGAAGGTGGGAAGGGTCGACTTCGCGCCTGCTTCCCTCTGCACGACCTTCTATCAAGAATGATGATGCCGTGTGCACCCCAAATTGACCTCTCTGCGATAGGGCCTATTCGCCAACACATAGAGGGACTTGCCGACGCGGTGCCTACGCCTGCCCCAGCCTTGACGAGGACTCCTTTCCGTCCTCGGGCTCGGAGCCCGCCCGTGCGGCGATACCATGTTGTTCTTTGGGCGACCACTTGTTCGATAAAAAGGATCGAGTTTAACCACAGGGCACCGGTATGACCCATGAAGCCGACTCCGAACCCTTGGACCACCTCTTATTTGCGCCTGAACTAGCCATTCCTCGAGTCCACGCGCCACCTTCTGTGTAGCTCCGTGACGATTTGGACGATAGCCGATAAAACGGCGTTCTAGCCAACCTCATCTATTCTTTATACATCCTCCGGACTAGGTTGTCCGGGGTAGTGTCCAGACCACATGTGGCAAGCATGTGGTCACGCATTATGCGAAAACGCAGGCATACGAACAGCACGTGTTCCGCCGTTTCCTCTAAACCTGCGCACACCGGACACTCGGGCGAGGCCGAGTGTCCGAACCGGTGTAAATACTGTCTGAAGCAACCATGGCCTGTAAGGACCTGGGTCAGGTGAAAATTGATTTCCCCATGGCACCTCTTGACCCACGTACATATCTCCGGTATCAACCTATGTCTCCATCTACCCTTAGTGGAACTGTCCCATGCACGCTGCTATTTGACCATTGAGGCCAACATGACAGTCCTACGGATGCCTCTCGTGCCGATGTCAACAATCATACCGGTGATGACGCAAAGTGCATCGTGTGACACGGTACGGTACGCACTCGCAACTACTAGGCACATGAGCCTATACGTACTTTCTAACTTCGTTCTGTAGCAGTTAATACGCAGGGCCGTGCCGCAAGCTGGCCCCCCATACGTCAGTATGGATAGAGCGACACTAGCCAGAAGCTTGCGCTTGCTGGCATAAACCGCAGAGCTATTGGACATCATCCGGGAAAATGCCACTATAGCTGTGGATGCACGCTTGCAGGCGTAATTAACGTGGCTACCAAAGGTGAGCTTGTCGTCGATCATTACTCCCAAGAGTTTGATGAAGCGTTCAGAGGTGACCGCGCAGTTGCCTGCCCGTATCACCGATTGTTGCTCCGACTTTCGGTTGTTAACAACAACCCCCTCAGTCTTGTGGTGAGCCAGTTCTAACTTCCTGGAACTCATCCACTCCTCCACAATTGCGATCGAGGCTGCAGTCAACTCAAGACTTCAAGACACCGTTGCACATGACGTTCCATAACACCGGACCCAGTATGGAACCTTGCCGAACCCCTGAGGTTATGTCATAGCGTCTACGGTCGACTTACTCTACCGGAAGCCGAACTGGTTACTCGATAGACCATCCGCAACCTCCGTGCGTATCAACAACCTGTTGAGGATGATCTTCTCGAGCACCTTCCCCGCCGTATCAAGCAGACATATTGGTCTATATGCCGATGGTTCCCCGGCGGTTTTCCCGTCTTTGGCATTAGGACCTAGCTCTGCCTTTTCCATGCTTCAGGGAAGACTCCCTCGTGCAGGCATCTCTGCATGACAGATCTGAACATTTCGGGAGCCTCAGCAATGGACGCTTTGATTGCCAGGTTCGAAATACCATCCGGTCCTGGCGCCATACCTACACTAAGGGACTGTGCATTCCTCCCAAGTTCCGCCACCTCCTCGGCCACCCTGGCCCTTGGAAGCTCCACAAAGTGAGGCCAGGGACTTGGGTCATGACGCGGGAAGAGACCCGCGATGATCCTCTCCAGCATCTCTGGAGGCCGCTCTGTAGGGGCCATCGCCCCACGTGTCTTGGCCATTACGACCCTATAGGCGTCACCCCATGGATTCGCGTTGGCACTTTGACACAGACCCTCTAAGCAGGCTTTTTTGCTTGATCTAATCTCAGTTTTCAGAGCGGCTCTAGCAGCCACGAACTCCATCCATCGTTCAACACGCTCCTCTTCTGTGCGTGCTCGCTGTATCCGCCTCCCTGCCCGTATGCAGGCGCGGCGCTGGTTCGCAATTGCTTGAGTCAACCAGTAAGCCGGTGGCCTCCCATTCCTAGGGTGAACTTTCCTAGGCATGGTGGCATCGCATGCACGCGAGAGTACTGTTACTAGCTGCTCGCCGCTCAGAACGAGAGTATTGTTCTCGCGGCGGAGCGCTTCCTTAAACACCTCGTCGTCGAAGTATGATGTCTTCCACATACGAGGACTAGGCCTCGCTCCTTCTTCCGTCCGCTGAATGCTGGTCGTATAGTCGATACTGTAGCGAACCGCCAGGTGGTCGCTGTGAGTGTAGCCATCATCTACCCTCCAGTTCGAACTACTCGTTTGGCCAGGGCTCCAGAACGTAACGTCGATAATCGACTCGGCCCCGTTCCAGCTGAAGGTACTTTTGGTACCGACATTAGCCCTAACATGGCCAGTGATTCCAGCTGGATCTGCCCCCGTATATTCGTGGATCGGCTTCCTCATTCCACGGCCCAAGCGTTGAAGTCCCCCGCTATCACCACTGGCCTACGCCCCATCAAATTAGCTGTCAAGCAATCTAGCATACGACCGAACTGCTCGATCGACCATCGAGGAAGCGCATAGCAGCTGCAGTAGAAGACCCCGTTGACTTTGGCAGTGATGAAGCCCTCATGTGTTGAAGATACCAACTCTTGGACTGGGTACTTCCCCGTTGTCCATATCGGCGCAATTTTATACCCATCCGTGACCCAATTACCGTTCCTGGCGGGTACCCGGTAAGGATCTGCTATGATGGCGATATCCGTCCCCCATTCAGCAACTGTCTGACACAGCATTTGCTGGGCTGCATCACAGTGGTTCAGGTTTAGCTGCGTTACATGCACTGTGATTTAGCAGCACGCTTAAACGCCGGGCACTTCGAACCCCCCATGGGGTGCCCACAGGGCACACCGACCATCCCACCTTGAGGCTCCCTAACTTGACTACCTTGGAGGCGTCCGCTGCAGATAGCCGAACCAATGCTACCTGCGTCCCTGCCGAACCTTTCCGTAGCCGAACGGCTGCGGTGGGCGTCTCCACTTCACACTGTCGCCGCAGTGCCGTGACGAGCTCTTCGACTTTGGTGATCTCGTCCAGGTCTTTAACCCTTAGATTCACCTCCGCCGTGAGGGCCCTCACCTTGACTGTCTAGCCTAGGACTTCCTCCGCCAACTTCTTGTAGGCGGCGCCCTTGCGAGACGCCCCGCTTCAGCTTGAGGATCATCTAGCCTTTCCGGGTGCGTCTTATTCGACGTACGTCGGCGCCGATTTCACCTAGCTTGACGTCACTCCTCATTGCCTTCAAGACGTCCGAGTACTTAGCCTCACCCGTCTTGATGACTAGGGCATCGCCCCTGGAGCGATTGGCGCCTACCCTAGACTTTTTGCTACCCTCATTCGCCTGGGTCTTCTTTTCGGCCTTTGACGTCTTCGGTTTCCTCTTGTTCTTGACCAGGATCCAGGAGGCGTCATCCCCCTCTATTTCCCTGGTCTGGGGCGGCTTTCCTGGGTGGACGGACCTTTCCAGGTCATTCCTCCCCCGGTATTGGAGGTACCTGGCCGGGGCTCAGCAGATTTCATGGGTTTGCACTTGGCCGTCCCGACCGCCTTCTCCAGCTTGGCGTCCAACATCGGCTTTCGAAGTTTCAGCAAGCTCCCCTCGAGGTCCTTGCTGATATTATGCTTCGATGACGTAAAGTCGATGATGGCGTCCAGCTGTTCCGTCGCCACCTCAAAGGCCGAGAGCCCATCGCGGTTGCGGTTCATCGCTCTCACAAGCCGTGGGCGGTCTATAACTTCTACCGGCGTTGCCGGGGAGAAGGTTAAGTGACCCACGCTGGCGCTGCGCACCGAGCTGCCGACTATTGCCTCTAGCCTCCTAGGCGGAGACCTGAACAACCGGTTGCCGCCTACACTACTATAACTAATTGAAGAAGAATTGACTTGGTTCTCCATTTTGATCCCACGAGTTGCTCGGGAAAAGAGGTCCACCACGCCAGAGCCCAGCATGACGCGGTAAGGGACAATTACTGTGGAGGGTGCCCAGGTACCCCACAGGCTCCGTTAAAGGCCTAGCTCATTATTTCACCCCTCTGGCCATGCATCCCCTCGGGACGGGTCGCTTGACGCCTTGGGATTAGGGGTTAGGGACGATGGTCCCTTGGTCACACCTCTTACTCTAGCTAATGTCAGAAGGACAACAGTGCCCAGGCTGCACTACCAGCTAAGTATAAAACCCTTAGCTGGCGGTCGAATGTCATCGGAAGACCCGTGGAAGCGTGAGATTGGAACTTGTGAGGACCAGAACTGCTGCAGACTGCTGCAATGCATTCAAATGAACGCAAATGAATGTGAATTGATGAAAATAACTGAATCTATCTTCCTGAAGTGCAATTTTGACTTCTCTTATGTGCTTTTCTTGTCACTCTTATGCGTTTTCTTGTATTTTTTTAACTTGTCTTTATTTTAGGGCTCAAGTGGGTTTTCTTGTTTTATAACACACGAAAAAGGCACCATCACCGCTAGGTGGAGTATTCTGGGTTTTTTATGTTCTTCGAAAAACTATTCTGGATTTTTAATCTTATTTTCTAAATTATTTGAATAGATGTTTGCAAAGAATAATGACTAGATGCTATTTCTTTAATTCACCGGGTTGTAAGTTTTAATAAAAATAATAACAAAGCAGACATAGCACATTGCTCATCGGAGGTAACAGTTGGTCCAAAGGGGCAAGAATAAGCCTATAAAATTGATTGAGTGTTTCTGAGAACAATACATTTAAATTATGAGAGACCTTTTGGGTTGATTTTGACGTCCTACTTCCAGACCGTCAGTAAAAGCGATAATCCATTATCATCTCCGTTGACGGTGATATCCACCTATGATGGTAAATCGAAAGTTCCATAGAAAATTTGGAATACTTAGAATTTTAGCAAAATTAGCTTGAAGCGCAAAAATATAAAAAAATCTATGATAAAATCTCGTTTTTGTTTCTGTCACTTTCATTCTTTTACTTCAAAGGCCTTAACCCAGCAGTTCACACATAGCAGTTCTGAAGTCGTTGTATTTGAAGAACTGAATAGTAGACTTTATTAGTTTGTTTGAATTCAACACGGAACTCGATTTTTTTTTAGAAAATTGCAGACCACAAAAGCTACGCATTAGGTTTATATCGCCAAAAAGGTATCTCTTTTAAGGAAAACGAATAAAGCCATTCCATAAATAATCTGCCTGCGATAATAAAAGACATTATGATTTTCCGCCACGTACCAGCAGCCGTACAGCGAGCATCATTTGGAGCAGTGCTTAACAGCGGCACTCGCGCTGGCCCTCCACTGATTGAACAATATCAATTTTACGACCACTGTTCGCGCGACAGCCGATCTTTTTTCCCGGTGACGAAACGGCGTAAATATGCAAATTAGGACATTTGGTCCCGTGGGTATGCACATGATTATGACTACAAACTCAACCAGTAAAATAGATCGAACGGAAATCAACTGAGGATGCTGTGACGAGCAAATAGACCACCGAGCCGCATATGTCTTGAATGTTTACTAGGGTGTTTCAAAAAAGAATTGCATTACAGAGAAAATTGTTTCTGGACCCTTAAATGAGGACCCCTTCTTCTATGGCTCTACATTTCAACAAGAACTTCGCTTGCTTTTCAACTTAGTATCCTATTGGCATTTCCTCAGTTATTAATTGAAAGCTTTTTTATACCCTACCGCTTTTAATATCGTACAAATTCAGGTGAGTTTTTAATTAACAGTTCCTCCGGCCTGATTAGAAAATGATACACCTACAAAAATCCTGTAAAAAGTTGATGTTCTTGTAAGTTGATATTGCCAGCATGATGACTTTGTCGACATTGAATCGTTCGAACACCCTAATGCTTCGGTTCCGCAGGGGAAAAACAACGGTTCCACTGATTTCCGTTTCAATTGATTCGGTGGAAATGATACGAGGACAGCATCAGACTTTCACTTGTTTGATGAGGGTGAAAGAAACAAATAAGTACGCGCGAGTGCGTGGCGCTTGAATTGTCAGGCATATCCGTCGAAGTGCGTTGGGTTCTGATTTGATGAGGATGTGATTCGATTCGCGGTAAAAGCTTCCACGAAAACATCGGTAAACGGGAAGGTACGAGCATAATAATAATGGAAATAAAGAACATAATGTCTTTTTTTCTTGGTTGGCAGCGGGAGTAGGTGGAGAGTGATAAAGGGCTCATTTGAATAAACATAATATAAGTCATCATTTGATGAGACAGCGTGTGGCTTTCTTCGATGATTTGTGCATTATCTACGTCTCTTGTCATTCGAAATATTCTGCATGATTTCCTGTTGGAAGAAATAGAAATGATAAAACGTTCTGATTGTACTAGAGGTTTTTCCTTACATTCGTAGTTTGCTCTGAATAATCTGAGCAAATTCAATAGTTGAATGTTTCCGTAAAATACAAATTCATGTACATAATTGTAAACGTTTGAAGATTCTCTTTAGAATTTTTGAATTTAATGAAACACTCTACACTCTCGCAGTTATCGAACGGCATTCCCATTCGCTAACTGAAACGTAAACTTGTTGCAGTTATATGAAGACTAGTGTATTGTTCATACGAAATTCTTGGGAAATGCCATTGGTTGAAAGCAAATACAGCTGAACTGGTAATTTGGCCGAAAAAGTCGTTTTTTCTTACAGGTAGTTTGGCCGAATAGGTCATCAGTCCGAAAATGTCGTTTGGCCGAGATGGTTGTTTAACAGAATGGGCCATTTAGCCGAAAATGTCGTTTGGCCCAAGGGTCATACGACCAAATGCCAATTACTGAAAGGATAAAATCATAATATGGCCAAAAATGTCCACCCGTTTGGTCAAATGACATTTATGCGAAATGTCTAATTGAACGAAGTTTTGTAACCTCCCTACTTTTTAAGTCGATGCAGGCCTTCAAGCCAAACATCTAACCAATTCCTATTAAGCGGAATTGAACGCATATTCGAAACTGTTATCAGATCGAAAATGCTTGGCCCGAAAATGTAGTTTGGCTGACAAAGAGACATTCGGCCGAACTGGTCATTTGGCTGAAAAAATAGTAAGATCGAATAGATCTTTTGACCCAAAATGCCTTTTGGTAGGAAGGGTCATTTGGCACGAAGAACCGAAAATGTCCTTTCTGCAAAACAACCCATCCGATCAAACGGCATTTTCTGCTAAATGACCAATTCGGCCAAACGACTTTTTGTCAAAATGTAAAATTCAGACGACCGACACTTTTTGCAGGAAACGCCATTTGGTCGAAATGGTTGTTTTGCAGAAAGGACATTTTGGGCCAAATGACCATGCTTACCAAATTGCATTTTTGATCAAATGATTTATCTGGTCAAATGACTTTTCCGGCCAAACTGTCAGTCAAAGTGACCTATTAGGTCAAACAAATTTTTCGATCAAATTACCAGTTCACCCGAATGTTCCTTTAGGCCTTGCTTTTGGCTGAATGTCATTTTACTTGACCTGATAGCAGTTTCAGATAAACGTTCAGCTCGGTTCCGCCAAATGGAATTTGGCAAGATGACTTTTGGAGTTAAGGCCAGTATCGACTTAAAACGGAGAGAGGTTACGTAATTTTGCTCAATGGTTATTTGACAAAAAAAGGCCATTTCGCCAAACGAGTGGCCAGTTTTGGCTATGTTTTTTTTTTTGTATAGAAGTCGATTTGAAAGCGAGCGGAGGGCAATATTTGTGATGGCACATATCGCACGACATTCCTTCTGCCAAGCTCCCGTATGAAGGGGGAGGGAAGAATATCAGTGTGGAAGCTGATATATCTCCACTGGCTTTTCGGCCTAATGACTTCTTCGTCAAAACGATCGTTTCGGCCAGACGACCTGTTAGGGCAATCGGCTTTTGCGACCATATTACTATCGGCAGTCTGCGAACTTCGGCCAATGGAATTTCTGAAGAATTTCTTATGGACATTCCAAATAATTCCCTGTAGAAATCCAAAGAAATTCCTTCTAAATTCCGAGAAATTTTCCGTTGAAAACCAAAGATTTTTTTGTTGAAATCTACACTAATGAAAATCCATAAATTTTTATTGGAAAAAATCTCAAGAAATTCACAAATAAAGTTTATGTGTGCGTTAATAACTACCCACTATAGACTAATTCGCATAAAAGTTATTTGTTAACAAACGTTATCTGTGTTTCCACATATATGCTTTTCGAATTCACATAATCATTATGTGTGGAATGCTACAGTCTGAATTTATGTATACCACACATAAATAATAAGATTGGATTTTTGTCAGTGTACATTTTGAAAAATCTTCCGTTGCAACTTCCAAGAGTCAACGTCACAAGCTCCTAGGATTTTCTGTGTAAATTTTGAAAAATAGTCAACAGAAACTCAACTGGAACTTACCGCGGATATTCCGAATAATCTTCTGTAAAAAATTGGCAAATTCTCCCGTGAAAATTCTGAAAAGATTCTCATGTAAAATCCGAAGAATTTTCCGCTGAAATTCCAAACAATTTTCCTTGATAAATCCAAAGAGCTCCTCTTGGTAATTCCAAAGAATTTTCAAAACTTCAAAGTAGTTCCCGTGGAAAACCTGAAGATAATTTCCAAATTTATATTCTGGAAAAAACTTTTAAAAGATTCTGGAGGAGTTGATCAGATTTTTTCGGCGAAATTCAAATTATTTTTTCATGTCTTGAAAATAACCAAAATGACCAATTCAGCCGAGCGACACTTTTGGCCGAATGTCCATTTCGGCCAAATGACCATTTCAGCCAAAGAGTATATTCGGCCAAACGAATTGCTCGACCAAATGAAATTTCCGGCCAAAATACTTTAGGCTATGTAGTCTTCTATCAAAAGGTTTATTCGGTCAAACGTCGTATTCGACCAAACAACTGTCAACCTTGTGGTCAGTTGTTATTCTTCTTTCGTCGATCGTGGACGTCTAGCAGCAGACTGGTTTCGGACTGCGGTAACCGTTATAGGTACCAATCACTTTACATTATTTCATTTTGTCTGCTTGTTGCTTCGCTTTTCTTTGTTGCGGTAGAGTGCGAAATGATAGAGAATACGGTTAAATTTCGTTTCCCTGTTTCTGCTTTCCCGGCCAAACTGGGTTGAAATCGCCAAGTTTGTGCGGCAATTAGATGTGGATGTATCGTCTATGGAAACAGTTTACAAAACAGCAATGGACAGATCACTGTTTGTAAAGTTTGTCACACTGGATGCAATGCAGGATGCATTAGAGAAAAATGTGGAACCAAGAAAATTTTGTTATTCTAGTGGAAAGACAGTTGAAGTGAATATGGTGATAGCAGGCAGTAATGTTCACTACATCCGTGTATTCAACTTACCTCCGGAATTACCGGATAGTGTCCACATGTTTACTGGTGTGTGAGGGGTTTATCTGGATGTTCAGAAGGAAGTTCCATCGTCGCTGAAAATACTTAATTGGACCGGCAGAATCTTCAGGAGCTTCGAAATAAATGTTTCGAGAAGAATAGAAGAATAGAAGCCGGGCAGACCAGGATCATGGCAAGTAGCAAGTAGGAAAGAGCAGAGAGGGACAAAACAGAACATATTCCGGAGTAGTGATCGGATTACAACCTACAGCACCGGAGCAATCGTCAGTTGGAATAATAGAAAATGAGGTAATCGAAGAGGATGCAGTAGTGTTAGACACTGAGTCGACGGCAACAAAACTAACGGAAACTGTGTCCATCCCCGAATCTATGATCGAACGCGAGAAGTTGGCGGAAACAATGAGCTTCAAAAATAAAACTGATCGGATCTGATTTGCAAAGAAAGGAGTAATATGGTACACGGACTGTGTAAGCGCATTGAGGAAGGAGGAAGAAAAGAACAATTAAGATTGGGTAGTGAGCGACGAGATCAAACTACGGTAGGACCCACAGACCGTTCGCCACCGAAGAAAACCTCCCGTATGAAAGCTTCTCACAGCACATCCGAAACAACTCCAGAATAGAATTGAATTGGTCGGGATTCAGCCAAAACGCACCAAGCGCCAACGAAAAATTACCGATTTTTCTGCTCAAACTTTCGTTTAGCAGATTTAATTGATCGTAAATCGTATCGGATATTTCTCAATCCCATAACTGAGGATATCCTACTGCAAATATACGTTTAAAGTGGTATGAAACTATTTCCGTTGTCCTTCTACAAGCAAAATATCACAAGTCAGTCGAAAAGCCGCTTTGTGCGGTTTGGCTGAACCCCGACCAATTGTTCATAAGTTTTTGGCTCCGTAGAGTTTTATACAAAACAACTGAGCCTGTTAAATAAACGCAATGATTAAAAAAACCTTGTTGTCTTCGGCCATATAGCTGCCATCTGCTGAAACACCACTTTTCCGTTCAAAAATTCAATCAGCGGCGTGAAAAATTTTAAACGGCGGCGCGCCGAAGCAAAAATGTCGGCGGCGGCGTATCAAAAACTGTACTATCATCGAATTTGCGAGTGCAAAGCACAACTTCAGGAAGGAACTGAAACAGAAGTTTCGGATGCTCCGCCAGGCGAGAAGGCCGATAATGGTGCCCAAGCCGATGCCTTTTCCTTCCATGTAGGAGCGACTTTGACGCAAGAGACGATTGATTTTGACGACAACCGAGGAAAAAACTGCGCCTAACCTAAAACAACTTAGGCAACAATCCAGCGAAGGCGCTCAGAGCAAAGCTAAAAAACGTGCGACCACAAAAGCCAAACGTCGGACGGAGCAGATCGGGTTGCAAAGGAGCCTGCAGGACATCGACTCGGAAAGGCGACATCTCGGTCAAAAAAGTCGAATGGCACCAACCACCCTTGTAGCACAATCTAGACCGATTTGGTTACAACAACTCAAATATAAGTAAATTCGGTTACATATGGGTCACAGAAACTCATGTGCAACATTTGTGCTGCTCGGGTAGACGCAAGAGGGTGCCAACCGGCTGTTGCCATCAGCATAAGGATCCCTGACAGCTATATAGTTGGTAGAGAAAAGCTGAAGTCGAGCGCATCTCAACCCGCAAAGAAAGCTAAGGACGGAGGTGAGACCTTGTTGGTGAAAACTGAAAAGGATAATAAAGTCCTTAAATCGATGCGGGATGCCGACGTATCCAGATCGGTGAAAGGATCCTGGTTTTGAAACGCGGAGCGTAAGCAAGCGGGACGGACTACAGGAAGCTGGACCAAGAGGCCTTGGGGGAGGCGCCGAGGTGAGGTCATTGGGGGCGGAAGTGACTCTCTAGTGCAAGCAACTGGACGAGGTCACGAACGAGGACGACTTCGTCACTGCCAAGTTACAAATGAAGGTAAGTAGAACATTTCCAAAACGTTTTTATATTTTGAGTTTTTTTTTTCGTCGGCTTATTTCCTCACGAGTGATAACGTCAGGAAGACATCTCGACATAGGCTAGACTTCCATTCCGAGAAAAGGCGTGACCAGAAATTTTTCGTCTTAGAAATTGTCAACGGCATCAGTTGGGATCGAATCCAACATACTGGTGTGAGAGGCGGGACGTTTACCACTCCAACCACCGATTATGTTGCCCAATTCCTATCTCAGTAAAAGTGTCTTTTCGGTTGCTGAGGGTAAAAATTTTGCTGAAAATAAAAAAAAATAAACAAATTTTCTGCTGAAGTTCAGTTTTGAAATTTAGTGAGCAACAGCGGTGCCCTATTTTTGCCAAGCTCAAGAGCTTGAGCTTGAGCTTGAGCTTGATAGACTGCTCGTAGTTGCTACTTTATTATGACCAGATCAGCTGTTCTTGCACAGGGAACCAACAGATGTTTGCTTGGGACTAGCACACATCTTCAATGTACAAGTACTGGTGATCTCATTTGTTAGGTCATACTGGCGCCTGCCACGTCATAATGCAAGTCAATGTAGGGAAGGGGGAGGAAATGATGATGCAATCACTCGCCCACTGCAAGCCGAATATACCTCTGCACTTGCCACGAGTTCATGCGGAATTTGTTGGAATTTTAGGGTTAGAGGTTGCTAATGTGATAGATAGGAGAAAGCAACTGATGGAATTTCTAATTGGATGTAGGAAACGAGCTCTCTAGTTTATTTGCAATTTGCAATTTTGCAGATTACTGTTAGAATACTCAAGTTGAAGGTATAGGAATAGTAATGGAAACGGTTTGGAAGTCCATTTCCAGTTCTAGCGATTGCTAAAACATGAGAAATATAGAGAAAGATACAAAGTAGGAAAATGGAACGGACCTGGGATTGAACCCACGACCTCCTGCGTATGAGGCAGAAACAGTAGCCATATGACTACCAAGCCCGTTTTTATTTTTGCCGAGCTCAAAATAATAAAAACTTAGTGAGTAGCGCTGCTCTGCCGTAATCTGGAAAAGTGACGTATACGCCATTTTCTAAAAAAATTGTGTTAACGAGTAGTACTTATGTATGTTGTAATTTGGCACAAACGTCACTTTTTCAGATTACGGCAGTGCTTCCCTGGTGCTACTTCACCAGGAACCAAAGTGAGAGATCTTTGTTTTATCATCCGTTATTGTCGAATCCGTGAATGAATTTAACAACAATTATAATAGATGAGCATCATTCCAAACGACTCGACGCTAAATGACCAACCTAATTTTCGTTCGTGATAAAAACTCCAATCCTGCAGAGGTTTCCTGCCTCAAATCCCAACGAAATCTCTTCATGTGCTAACCCGCCCAGCGTTGAAAAATAACACAAACAGCTCCTTCTCTGTCGCCCTCGTTACCCTACACTAGCATTAGCAAGGATAAGCCATATTTTACTTCTCCTTACGAATCGACTATTTACTTTTGTGCTCTGGTGATAACACTCCCGTTCGGAGCAAGGAAACACGCACTCTCGGACGGATGCTTTGGTGAACCCACACTCGTACATACAGCAGCCCTCGCATCATATTTCCACACAAGAGTAAATCTCGGCATTTAGTGCAGGGGCCATTTAGCAGCACCGCATCATTAGAATCAATGATAAAATCGTAATCTTCTCTTAATTGCCAATCGTCTTTCGGTGGAGGATTGTTTGATGTTTTCGGACGAGTATCACATATGAATTAACCTCCGTCATAAGATGTTCTTATGACGGCAGTTTTTCCGATGAATTGATCCAAATTAGTAAGGGGTTTCTCGGACTTTCTAACGGGGGAGTAAAGTCATTCTCCAGGCGGACGCGTGATGGTTCTAATGAATTTACGACTGTATTTATCAGACTTAAGTAATTTATGAGCATTAACGAATATGATAAGCTCCTGTACTTTTGGTCCATTAAAACCATCATCAAAATGCTGTGCCATTTGTAATTGTGGTGATTGGGGTTTTGAGAGCAATCAAGTTGCGACAGGAGCAGATGCATCACCAAATATTCATAAACTTTTCAAACCAAAAAAATAATAATATTCTTCTTCATGTATTGATCACCACCAGTCAGTGAGCCCATTTTGTGAAACCACTCTTAGAAAAAAACGTGTAATATTAAGTTCGATTGCATGCACCTAAAGGGAGCGGCGCATATGCCATATATTTAAATCTGATCTTAAAATTACACGGCTGCTAGAGCACAAAAAAAAATACACGTCATGACGTAAAAGTCAACTTTTGAAGCTATTGTACTTTTACATCATGACGTGTAAATTGAATTGAGGTTTTGATGCATGAACTTAATTCTTTCACTCGAAGAACTAACCCACCTACCTGGACCAGAGCATCCAATAATCTTTACGCGCATGGGTGTTTTCTGCCATCGTTATTGCAAAAAACAACGGAAACTCAAAGGGTCTATTCACAAATTACGTAACGCAGAAATCCGAGTTTTTGGACCACCCCCCCCCCTCGTAACAAAAAGTAACATTCCTCGCACCCCCTCCCACCCCCTAATAACGCGTAACTGAGAAAATTTTAAAGCCTTTTTTTTGTTCTCTGCAGCATGTGGGTTTTGGTATTTACTGAACCAATGGCACATGATTAAAACCAAGGATATCAAGAATGCAGCTAGTAAAAACGAAAATAGAATTCAAATTTTAGTTTAGTGGGACTGTTCTGTCAAGAAATACAATATTCGCTTGGTGTTTTTACGCATAATTGTCACACTATGTGCTTGATTTCGGTAATGACTAAAACGATAACGGTAGACAAATTATTTTTAAATTGAACTGATCATGTGGTTGAAGTGGTTGAGCTAAAATGCAATTGCTTAGAATGAAAACTCTCTGATTGCCTCAATTAACTTTGGTTTGGAAAAGCGTCGTTCCCGAGGTCGTTCCATAAAATAATATAATCTGTAGAAATCGTGAATATTCATCGTGAGAAAAAAAAGCCTCGAAATTTAGCAACAATTATTCGAACAAAACTTAGGATTCCCAAAAAAAAAAACAGATTAATTCACCTAGCGTTGGTGATGCCTTTCTCGCATTTAGTGAAGACACCAACCTTATATGAGTTTATATGGTCCAATGTACCATTTTCTTCATAACTTTTAAACGCAATGGCCGATCGTTATCAAATTCAATAGTGATCAACAAGGCTTTGTCTCCTGTCGAATAAAAACTTGTTGCGAGAAATTCGGTTAAGGATTACTATACGAAAAGTTGTCTAATGTTTTTATAACTTTTGTGCACACACATACACACACATACACACATACATACACACGGACAGACAGACATGTGCTCAGTTTGTCGAGCTGAGTCGATTGGTATATAACACTATGGGTCTCAGAGGCTTTTTTCGAGTGAAATGATAGCCTTTCGGTACAACTTCGTTGTACGAGAAAGGCAAAACATACATCAAAATAGCCTGCTCTGAGGAAGAAACTACAAAGACTAGCATGAGACAATTATGGGTAGCATGGTAGTGAAGAGGAAAGGTTGATACGTATTCATCATCTTGATACAAATACATATGTATTAACAATAACTTCAATCAGTAAAACCCAACTTAATTCACCGAGTAGTGATAGTGCCTTTCTCGCATTTAGCCAAGACACCAACCTTATATGGTGCTAATATGGTTCAATGTACCATTTTCTTTATAACTCTTAAACGCAACAGTCGATCGTTATCATATTAAATAGTGATCAACTAGGCTTTGTCCCCAGTCGAATAAAATTTATTGCGTGAAAATCGGTTGAGGATTATTATATTAAAAGTTGTCTAATGTTTTTCTTAGCTTTTGTGCACACACATACACACACACACACATACACACGGACAGACAGACATTTGCGCAGCTCATTGAGCTGAGTCGATTGGTATATAACACTATGGGTATCCAAGGCTTCTATAAAAAGTTCGTATTCGGAGTGAAATGATAGCCTTTCGGTACAACTTTGTTGCACCAGAAAGGCAAAAAACCTTTAAATATCTTTTTTTCGCGTTATGTGTAACATTTTGTAGTTCCCCCCATCCCCCACCTTTTAGTGTAACAAAGTATAACGCAAGTTGGACCTCCCCCCTCCCCCTAGAAGCGTTACGTAATTTGTGAACAGACCCAAAGGCATGAAGAAAATTTGCAGCGTTGTTTTATCAACTACTTTTACACTACGGGAAAACTTTTTTCCACCGTACAGCTGCTTGCTGAATGTTGATGCTACACTGCAATTGCTAGGTGTATGCTTATGCAACCACGAAATAAATAAGCACTGGTAATGTTGTTGGAAAACTTTATGTTTCACTTTCTTACTTTGAATAACTACGCCACAAGTTTATCACGAAACAAACCGTGCCGCAAGTCCTCGTCACTGACTGACGTTCGATACTGAATCAATTGTGTGTATGATGACACACTAGGGCAGTTCAAATTTCAAAAATGTTCGAAAATTCCATCTCCCATATGTCTATTAGCATCATTTTGATAATATAGGAGTCCTGGCAAAATTTCAGGCAATTCGGTGGCCATTTAGGGGTGGCGCGAAGTCAATTTATGTTTATATGGAAATTTGTATGGGAAAAATTTAAAATTTATTCAAGTCTCCCTACAATTGTCAAATTGTGATGAATTCAAAGAAACATCCCCAACCTCCCTTTTTGGAATCTATATAAAAGGGACCCCCTAATAACACATTAGTTATGAGTGGATTGAACGGTTCTATTAACAGTGTGAATATGAGATAAATGGCTAAAATGGTGTAATTAGCCTCAACGTAGCAGTGAAAATATAAATCAAAATTAATGAGTTATCCATTGGTTGATCTCCAATAGACTCCAAAAATGGAGGTTGGGGATGTTTATTTGAATTCATCACGATTTAAGAGTTGTAGGGGGATTTGAATAAATTTTAAGTTTTTTCCATACAAATTTCCATATAAACATAAATTGACTTCGCGCCACTCCTAAATGGCCACCGAATTGCCTGAAATTTTGCCAGTACTCCTATATTATCAAAATGATGCTAATAGACATATGGGAGTTGGAATTTTAGAACATTTTTGAAATTTGAACTGCCCTAATGACACACCTCCAAATTCATGTAAACTTACATCTTAAATATACCAAATCTCATTTATTCTGATACATAATATTTGCTGTTGAGAGTACATCGAGAGATACGCAATTTTGAATCTTATTTGTGTTTGCGTCACTAAATATTCCTGTTTAATGAAGATTCAGTGGCATGTAAATTTCATATTTTTTTCAGTATATTCGAACTTGATGTCCCAAGTAACCAATAAGCCGTATATTTCGCCAAATCGGCCATATAGTGCGATTTTAATGCTTATAAGTTTTTAAATAGCCGTATATTGGCCCTAAATGGCGATGTGGCGTAATATAGTGCTAATGGTTACTTGGGGTGTAGCTAGATAATAATCGTTGAAATGAGTTACGCTTTCTTGAATCTTGACCGTATCTGTCAGTTAAGCCAACAAACAATCAACTAAAAAGACTTCACTCGGTTTGTTACGGTGGTGGTATCTCGAGATGTAACGGTTACAGTTCATAATGATACTTACAATTAAGGTGGATTTGGTGGTAATGGCCCATAACGGCAGCCGTTTATCTTATCAATAACGGTTGGACCCAACTGATAAGGCACGCAAACCAGCCAGCGGGAGGTTTAGTTACGTATTATCGATTTTGTTTCGGTGCGGTTTACAAGTCGACTCTGTGTTCTTGGGGTATGGTTCTGATCCAACTGTGTGATTCCTCGCTTTTATCGAAAACAATCACATCTCCCAGTGGGGAAATGGATTTTCTGTGATGTGAAAGAGCTGTTCGCCACAGATAAAAGTAAGCAAATGTGTATTTTCAAAGTAATCAAAATGAAGCACATAATTATGTAGTGCAAGTGTGTCGTTTGGTTATAAGTTTGAATCAGTGTTGTGAATTAAGAATTTCAATCGATCAACAACTCACGTGTGCCAATCAGATGGATTAGGCAGAGATCCGGTTAAAAAAAATATTTCACGGAAAATCATTTTTCTAAACTGTGAACAAAAGCAAGCGAAGCAGTACCTGAACAAAATAAAAAAAAGATAATCTTTATCTTATCAAAGCCTAAAAGTCGATGCGATGCGCAGTGCCGTTATCAGCGAAAGTTTTTGTGCAAGGTGCGATGCAGACATGTGTGTACTCTGTGACAACATCGGAATCAGTGCGGTGATTCATGAATGTGAAAATTCTTCGAAGTGTGGAACGCAAAACACCTTTTAGTGAAGAAATATTTGAAACTGCAATTCTAGTCTCTGTATTTATATTACTAATTAATTTAATCTAAAAAAAGACCGTGGCGTAGGACCATATCGCTGCTCAATTAGGTTTAAAAATTCCCAGGGATTAGTATTGCCTACTTACGCACGCACACCAATATCGACATTGTACGGCAAAAATCATCAATTGATTGGCGTAGAATTGCTATTGTTTATCCAGAAGGTGGACATTGTTTTTATTCGAAATGCAACAAACATTCTTGACCATTTACGCACTTAACTAATGATCGCAAAAAATTAAATCATCTAAACTGCCCATGATCGCATGTTTGTAACATTTGCTTTTTTGTTGATTGCATAAATTGTCTGTAAATCCCCATTGTAAATACCCATTACACATGTAAACAAGATGGTTTCCTGTAGTTAGAAGAGATTTATTATTATTTGGAATTAGTCGACCCGGCAGACGTTGTCCTGCATAGTAGGCGAATATGCGCGGTTTAAGCTGCCCATGCGAAATACCTGCTGAAGAAATGAAGAAAATCCTTCCAGCCGTTTTCGAGTTATGCGGATACAAACACAGACCATTTCATTTTTATTATATAGCAGATTTGGGTGATACTATGCCTAATCAAGGCTTCACAAGGATAACTAGGTTCGATAGTGGGCTCTGTTAAACTTCTAAAAAAGCTGCATGTATCTGCAAGCAGTGATGGGAAATGTCAAAAAAATGTCATGGTTTTGCTATCACTAATTTTCTAATAACTTTTTTCAAAAGTAATTTACAGTTCGGATTTTTTGATTGACATGAAGTATTCAAAGGGTCCTAGAACTTTCTCGAACAGATCATTGTTCTAAATACTCATGGCTCACAATGAGAGCGACATTTAAAAAATGTCACGGAATGTCATGACATTAATGTCATTTGACACTAATTCGGCTCTCACGTCGCCAATATCATGTTTAAAGAAATTATCCGTTGGAAAAAAATTTCGGGTCCTTTGAGGGCTACATGTTTACATGTAAAACATAATTGTAAATGACTTGTGAAAAAAGATATTAGCAAATTAGTCTTATGACATCGAAATGACATTTCCCGTCACTGTCTGCAAGTAGGCCAATCCAAAACAATCATGTGTCGCTCAAAGCGAACTAGCCCAAATAGCAAGATACGAGGTTGCGCGGGCGACTCAATATAATTGGCATTACCCTAGACGACGAATAAAGGATCAAGATTGGAAGCTTGGAACATGGAATTGCAAATCGCTAGGTTTCGCAGGTTGCGATAGGAAATGTACAGACCGGATAGTCTGCATACCGAATGACAACGATGCCAAAGATGCATTAACTTAGTCCAAAGCACTTTTTTAATACAGTCGCCTCTCCACATCTCGATATTGAAGGGACCATCGAGATAGGGAGAGATCGAGGAATGCAAGGAAAATTGAAATGGGTACTAGATCCAAAAAAGCTCGTTGCCATGAAAGACGGCAATAAAACAAATGTCGTTTCCTGTTGTTCATGTGTTTGTTTTCGTCCAAAGATGGTCTAGTATAGCCTAAAAATTTGAACATATCGACATAAGGAGAATGAATCCTGAACATAATACGATCAGAACACATCGACATATAGAGACACCGAGATAGCGGGGTTATCGAGATGTAGGAAGCGCAAATGTATGTAGATTGATGGGACTGAGGAAACCATCGACATAGGGAGATAAAGCACATCGAGATGTTGAGAGTCGACTGTAATATCCATATTGGTAAATTCTTCTTCAACATCACGAATACTCACACTGGTAGTAAGCTCGTGCAGTTATTGCAGTTATTGATATCCAAGGCCGGAAATGTATTCCGCGGAGTAGACCAAACCTGATTGAATTGATGGTAATCTCCAAGCTGAATTGCGACGTCCAAACCATCCAAATCCTATAGAATTGTCCGAATAAAGTCGACATGATTATTTATATCATTGACATTTGCTCGCCGGTCTGGCGGTACCTACGTAAAGAACTCCGATTCTAGCAGTACCAGTGGGCATTTCAATCCTTATCCATAGTTGTTCGAGGGTGTCACAGACCGGTGTAGGATCTATGCAACAACTTAAACGTGTCGATACGACAATTAGGACGCGATCATTTCAGAGAACTGTATACGAGGAACCAAACAGTTGCGGAGACAAAATGCGGTCACCAATCCATGTCTCTGTAAGGACTATGACATCGTTGAATGCATCCAAGTCAGTTAAGAAGAAGTAATTAATCTTAGTACGTAAGCCTCTAACGTTCTGATGGAATGTTTTAAGTTGACCTGTGGCTGAATCCGTACTATTCTTCTTCTTCGATGGCTCTACATTCCAACTGGAACTTGGCCTGCTTTAAACTTAGTATTCTATAAGCATTTCCTCAGTTATTAATTGAAAGCTTTTCTATGCCCGCAATTGCATGAGTATGTATCTTGTGTGGCAAGTACAATGGATACACTATGCCCAGGGTGTCGAGAATGTTTCCAACCTGAAAACATCCTAGACCGGACCAAGAATCGAACTCGCCATCTCCGGATTAGCAACCCTACGCCTTTGCTCGCCAGGCTACTGGAGACCCCCGCATCCGTACTATTACTGACAGTAAACTGGTGGACATCAAAGTTGACGGCGTCAGAGGTTTTATTGCTGCAATGCGAGGGGGCATCAGGCAGAAAAAATGAAGAACAGCGTGGGTACTTGCCTGCGAAGAGATTTCGTAAGACCCCTTTCCTATCCACGAGATTAGGACCGGGGTGACTCTGAGGACAGGAATCGATGGGGTCATGGAAAAGGCTGCTGACGTTGGATGGCGCGATTGTTTCGGGAGGGTTGGGGTCTTCCTTACGGCTATCACAGGCGCACCCCGGTTGGTGTAAATATCAGGAGAGCTATTTAATCACGGTGGTGAGGCACTGGCTAAAACTGTCGACTAGCACCAATTGCAAGAGAGCTCGTGGGGCAATACTGGGCGCAAAGACGGCAATAAAACAAATGGTGTTTCCTGTTGTTCATGTGTTTGTTTTCGTCCAAAGATGGTCTAGTATAGCCTAAAAATTTGAACATATCGACATAAGGAGAATGAATCCTGAACATAATACGATCAGAACACATCGAGATATAGAGACATCGAGACAGCGGGGTTATCGAGATGTAGAAAGCGCAAATGTATGAAGATTGAAGGGACTGAGGAAACCATCGACATAGGGAGATAAAGAACATCGAGATGTAGAGAGTCGACTGTAATATCCATATTGGTAAATTCTTCTTCAACATCACGAATACTCACACTGGTAGTAAGCTTGTGCAGTTATTGATATTCTGCACAATTATCATCTTGGTTTGCATTTTAGGTAGAACTTAAAAATAAATAACACATACTTATTAAGATACAAAAGCAAAATATCGTGGCTTCACTCGGGAGCTGAATGCCGTAACAAAATATTGGGCGACTACAAGACGGTAGTCAAACAAGACTACACACAAGCTGGAAAGCGGATGTTTTCCCATGAGAAAACTGTTGTACGCAAACGTATCTATTCTGTTCAGCTCTTTAGTGTCGCTCCTGTTCACGTTACTCACATCTAGTTTTCATCGGCATAACGGTCAATTCACCTGTGTTTAAAATGTCAAACCGATGTTGACGATGGAATGAAACATCATAAAATACTGCTTACTGACTACAGCACCACTAACGTCCTAGTACTTAAGATCCACCTGGTAGCATCGCAACCACTGCACTAGTCACGATTGCTGCAAGTTCACACGCCATTTGGCAGTTTTGTGATACCACGATTTGTAGTGTTCCGTAATAATGTACCAACATAAAACAGTTCAGACAGTTCTTCTTCTGCTTAATGGCATTACATTCCCACACTGGGACAAAGCCGCCTCGCAGCTTAGTGTTCATTGAGCACTTCCACAGTTATTAACTGCGAGGTTTCTAAGCCAAGTTAACATTTTTGCATTCGTATATCATGAGACTAACACGATGATACTTTTATACCCAGGGAAGTCGAGACAATTTCCAACCCGAAAATTGCCTGTCCGGCACCGGGAATTGAACCCAGCCACCCTCAGCATGATCTTGCTTTGAAGCCGCGCGTCTTACCGCACGGCTAAGGAGGGCCCTAGTCAGACAGTTATAGTTAGACAAAACGATAGACGCGAAACGACACAAATAATTACCCCCTAAGGAAGACACAATCCCCGCGTCGAAACGTTGGGCAACGAATAAATTCGTTTCTTCAAATAAAGACTGCGTGGCCGTAAACTAAATGAAAATGATATCGAAAATATGTAATACACATAAATCTAATAGGGTAATGCTAACCATACTTAACGTTTCGCGTTTCAAGGTGGAGGAAATTCCGCTGGCGTACATTTCTTGCTGGAGCGTGAATCTCGGTTAGAACATATGGGGCGTCAATTTCTCCATTTAAAATTGTTGCCACAACAAAAAAAGCATGAGCTATGGATCGTCGTCGTCCAAGGGTTTGTAGTCCAAGAAGTTGGCAACGTTCTTCATATGGAGGCAGGTTTGTGGCATCATTCCGCGGGAGGAAGCGGAGAGCGCATCGTACGATTTTTTTAACTAATTCGATCCTAGCAATTCAGTTGGCGTGTTCATACTAGGAAACCACTCTTGACTCCAAAATGGATCGTACCAGCGTGCAATACAGTAATCGCAAGCAGAATGTATCACGAAGTTAGGAAGAAATTTAGAGTATGAATCATTTACAACCAGGCTTCGGAATTCTCACTCATATGAATAAAAACCTGCGATTAATCCATTTAGTGGAGTGTGATTTTTCATGGTCCCCCTGTGAGGAAGTATTCTCACACAACATTTTTATCCGGATAGAATGGCGGGTGATAAATTCGTGAGCGCCGGATCGCCGGATAATTTAATTTTAATCCACAAATTTTCCTTCTCGTCGCCTCATCAAATAAATTTTACAAGCATATTTACAAAAATTTAGAATCGCAACGGGATTCAAACCCAAAACAACTTTAAAATGTTCAGATCGCCCACTAAAACCACGTCACCACATGAATTGATTGAAAGCGAAAGGAAAAACTGCTATATTGAACCTTTTGCTTATCGTGGCGCATTGTCAGATTCAATCAGCTTGGAGAGGCAAAGTAAGCAGCATTTGATTTTCGCGAAACATGGGAAGAAGGATAACAATTTTTCGCACCATCGCTTGTGCCGGAGTTTATCGCACTGTAATTTATCCGGATAAAATACATGGTGGAGTGATCTGTTGTCGCGTGAGTGAGTGAGAAATCCGAACCCTGTTTACAACAATCTCGATTACCTTCGAGCTAGCATAGAGCGAAGTAAGGCCACGATAATTTTGAATGTCTGTCTTGTCACCTTTCTTATGGACGGGGAACATAGCTGATGGTTTCTTACAAGTATGGAATTTACGTTGCCCAAGGAACAGTGTGCGAGTATACAATAGAGAGGGGCGTCATGGTCATTTTTTCAAATCAATGGTTTTTCGAAGCCATTCTGGGTCCTGAACAACTGTGCAGAATTTGGGATCGATTGGTTGCTTCCTCGCTTTCCGCATCGCGTTTGAAGTTTGTATGGAAATTAGTATGGAAGAACGCATTTCTACTACTAGAGGTTTCAGTTCATCGTAAACCAAGTGGCACATTGCGTTAAAGTATAACCCAAAGGATGCCGAAAAACTTTGCTGAAGAAGGCACGTTACTGGAACGTCCACGAAAAAAGTTATAACGCTTCGAAGATTGAGTGTTCAAACCATATGCAAAAAATCGTTTATTCTGCCAGCACTGCCGAACTACGTAGACCAATAATTTAACTGAGTGTTATTTAAAAAAAAATGATCTTATAGGGCTTTAGAGCTAATGGGAGCTATCAGGAATCATTTCACAAAGAAAAAAAATCCGACAAGAAGGAAGATGGGTTTTGCCCTTCGATATCCATAGGTCGACCGGTAGTGCTGGCAGAAACATTTATTTCTTGCATATGGTTTGAACAATCAATTTTCGAAATGTAATAACATTTTTTGTAGACCTTCCAGCTACGTACCTTCTTCGGCAAAGTCTTTCGGCATCTTACAGACTATATGCTAATGTATTAAGACACGTGATTGATGATAAATTGAAGCCGCTAATAGCGTAAATGTAAAAAAAAAAAAACGTTTTCCCAAACTAATCTCCATGTAAATTTAAAACGCGATGCGGCATGCGAGGTCGCAACAAATCGAGCCCATATTTTGCACAGTTGATTGGGGTCTCAAAACGATTCAGAAAAACCTTGATCTTACTTGATCGGACGAAGTTTGCGTTTTTCCATACAACTGCGCCCACTCTAATATACAAGAGCATTTACGCATTTTTTCAATACACAGGCAGGAATGTCGTCAGGACCAACAGAGCAGGACTGTTCCAATTTATCGATTGCTGCTTTGACAAGATGCGTAGAAATTTCAAAGCAACTTAACTCAACCATATTCCTATGAGCATCATGAAGTGCTGCGATTATTTGCGATTCCGCCAGTACCTTGCAGCGTACTGGTGCATTTATCCTTAAGGTGCATTTCCTTTCCTTTTGGAATTAATCCATACTAAGACTGCTTCGGGTTCCTACGGAGGTTGGACTGCGTACGGGTCACGTATCGCTTAAAGAGAAAACGGTTGTACAGACAATAATTGGTCGGGGTTCAACCAAACCGCACCAAGCGGCTTTTCGACTGACTTGTGATATTTTGTTCGTACAAGGACAACGGAAATAGTTTCATATCAATTTAAGCATACATTTGCAGTAGTATTTCCTCAGTTATGTGGTTGAGGGATATTCTATGCGATTTGCAATCAATTAAATCAGCTAAACGAAAGTTTGAGTAGAAAAATCGGTAGTTTTCAATGGCGCTTGGTATGATTTGGCTGAACCCCGACCAATTGCTACTCGCCTAAGTGAATGCCCGCTTCAAGAATGGACAACGAGATCGACAGTAACTACGTAATGATTGTGACCTTGCTTGTTTCAACTGACGTAATCGGGAATTCGACCACGGTGGTTTAGGGGCAGGTCGACGAAGAGGAACGCAGTCACAGATGGCACACCTGCTCATTGAAGTAATCCACTGCGTCATCCACACAAGTTGCCGTCTCAAGAGTTCGCCAGTCAATGGCAGAGATTGTCTCAAACAAAGTAGTGTAATCGACGCGACGCAACGCAATGAAAATCTAGGCTATGTAGATCCGCGACATCTTCGTACACCGTTTGGAGTTTCAGTTGAATGGTGATCTCAAAGGCCGGATGGTTCAGTAGCATTAAAAACATTCACAGATTCACTTTTTATGTTGTTATTGATTAAAACCTAGTTACAATCGGGTTGATGTGCGTAAGGCCATTTAAACTGAATCAGTCTAACAAAATTGAGCTGGGAAGAAGCTCAAAAGAGGACAATATAAGCCACTCACCATGAGATTGTATCGGTGGTGACGAAATCGAGGGGATAGAAGAAACCCTGTAATTGCACAGCGAACTAGGTGGATCGATCAGGTGGAAAACGATTGGTAGACTGCTTGGCTGGCGACGTGCAGCCATGGATCGCGCTAAATGGAGAAGATTTTTATGTACCTCTCTGGCCCTTCTATTTTCATGGATCATCGCATTCCATGGTTATTCGATGGTCCAGTGTTCCTCCGGAAGATCCGGAATATCCGCAAAAGTGGTCAATTCATGAAACACATTAGACGCCGTCTTCTTCTTCTTTTTCTTCTCCAGTGGCTCTACATTCCAAATGAAACTTGACCTGCTTTTCCACTTAGTATTCTACATATTAGCATTTTAGCATTAGCATTTAGCAGTTCGCACAAATTCGTAGGTGGTACAAGCCAAGACTATTGTGTGAGAGTAGTATCACTTTCATCCGTTACCACAGATATTGATTTGGGACTAATCACTATCTCTTAGATGGAAGCAATGCACTCTCCAATTGTCGAGATCTGTCCTGGCCACGTCCTTGCGAATGCTGAGGAAGGGGAAGGATGGTTTGTTGGACACCTCCTTAAGAAAGATGCAGAGAACTCTACGACCTCTCATAGGTGCCACGGGAGGTTTTGGGATTGTGTGGAAGGTTATAACAGTAGGAATCGTTTTGGTAGAACGTGAAACACAGAAAGAACTAAGATAGAAATACAAAGTAGGAAAGAGACGAGCCTGGAATTGAACCCACGACCTCTGACGTTTATAAGGCAGAAGCGATAGCTACTAGACCACCGAGCTCGTCTAGTATTCTACATATTTGCATTTCCTCAGTTATTAGATGAAAGCTTTCTAATGCCCGCTGGTTGATCCTAGACCATTGCAGGAACTGGCGGAACCTTCGGATGAAGTTGGCCTCAACGAGTGATAGCTCAACCTTGGAAGAAAATTATTTCTTTAACTCTGGTCTTGAAAAAGACCTTTGGATTTTGGCTCGTTTGGAGAATGAAAAAAAAAACACGATTTCAAATGATACTCCGCGATGTTTATTGCACAAAAGTGTGGACTGTAATGACAAAAGCTTACTTAGGGCATCTACATTTATAGTTAAATTTGTCTTCTTTCCTTTTCATCTGGATGGTGATTGGCTGCCTCTGGTGTGGGCGCGAACTAATCAGCGCTTTACTATCAGTGACGCCGTGACGACACGATGCTAGTGTCATTGTGGAGGGAAAATTTCACCTCGAACATCGCCGGCCGGCGACGCAGCTGCCATGCACCACACACACACACTTGCACTTAGGATTCATAATTAAAAAAAAAAATCATACATAACGCTCGCTTGCGATATTATTCATTTCTGTTCTTCATTGCTTTCGATTGCTCCCTTCTACTTTGAGCTTAGTGCGTATGTACTCACCGAAAAAAGCCAACGAAAAATTCAAATAAAAAAAAGAAACAAAACGTCGAGTGGTAATCAACCACTCTTTTGTACATTTTTGATTATTTGCGTTTCACCTGATAATATTTCCTTTGTTGAATATTTCTTTATTTTAGTCATAGGCTATTCTATCGGGTTTCGCACCTTCACATTTATTTGTGTTTCACCTTATAATATTTTATTATGATTTTTTTCTCTTTTTCATCATACGCTTTTCTTTCGAGTTTCGCAAGTTCACATTTATTTGTGTTTCACCTCATAATATGTCATCGTTGATTTTTTTCTTGTTATAAGCTGTTCTTTAGAATTTCGCATATTTATATTTATTGATATTTCACCTGATAATATTTCATTCTAGAATTTTTCCTACCTTTAATAACATCCCAAGTAACATTTTTAGTTTTATCATACTCTATTAGCAGTTTTGGAGAGCAAATTTTCAAGACTAGCAATAAAACTAAAATCTACATGACAACCTCTTGATGACCGCTACAAGATTACGTTATGACTAAGTGGACCGCTCTTGAGATCGTCTTCAAAGCAAGTTTTAGGTGATTCATAAGAGTTCCATAAAACCGTTGACAAAAAAGGGAATTTCTTTTCCGTGGAGCTTTTTGTTATTGTTTTGTAGAAAAAGGAAAATCGTAAAAATGGAAGAATGAAATAAAAAACAACATCACCGGCATTGATGAAAAATAATGTTCAAATCAAGACAAAATTTTCAAAACGACTTATCTGCTTTTGTAAACAAAAAATCAAACGACGATTTGACGAATCTGATAGCTCTCCCACGCAAACTAACACCATCAATAGGTAGGTGAAGGCTTCCGCTACCTGTTGATGGTGTCGGTTTGCGTGGGAGAGCTATAAGATTCGTCAAATTGTCGTTTGAATCTTTGTTTACAAAAGCAGATAAGTCGTTTTGAAAATTTTGTCTTGAAATATTGGAAATTGGATGCCCAGAATTCGTTCGCGTGCTTGCAAATTTTTCTGCGCGTTCGAATTTCTGGTGAAAACAGGTAAGAAAATCAGTTTGTTTAAGTGCGCCGTCCTAATACTGTGATTTACGGCCAATTAATTAGTGTAAATAATAAATCGACATGCAGCCTTTTTTCTTATGGCATTCCGATTTGCAAGGAAACATTTCTCGTGCTTCAAATTTTGTAAAATCATCTTGAAATGCAGCGATTATTTAGTAGATTTTGCATTAGATTTTGCAAATTTTGATTAGATTTTGCAAAAGATTTACGCCGATATAATTTTTTTTTCTACCAGCATGGCTGCTACTACACTGTGGGCAATTTTGACGACCAAAATAACATTTTGCATAACTTTCAATTACAATAAGTATTTTGCTGAAAGTTGCTGTTATCCGTTTCTTACGATCAGTTCTTCTTCATGATGGTCTATATTCAACAAGAACCTGGCTTGCTTTTCAATTATCATTTCCACAGTTATGCAAATTTCATATTATTGAAAGCTTTTTTATATCGAATCGTTGTCATTGCACTATTCGTTGTGTATTCGCATTTATACCATTTTTATTAACGGGAGTAAAAGGATATAGCTTGCTTGATTTTTATTATCTGTTTCATTTTTAGAAGTGAAATTTGACCAATAAACAACAAAATCTTAAATATGCGAATAGGGGCCCTCCTTAGCCGTGCGGTAAGACGCGCGGCTACAGAGCAAAACTCCCCAGTGTGGGGAAGTAATGCCAATAAGAAGAAGAAGAAGAAATATGCGAATGCCCAGTTGGGAACATTTATGTGTTTATTGTTTTCTTTGTTTACAATATTTGGGGAACATGGAGCAGAAACATCTGTTTTTAGCCATTCGATTGACCATAGTTCACGAAGTTCAACATAAACATTGTGTTCTTGTACAATACCATTATAAACCTAATTAAAACTACTAAGTTTTATTTAGGTTATGCGTAAGACAAGTCTAAGACCAATATATTCGGCTTTATGACAGTTTTCAAAATTGGTTTTATTAGAGTCCTCAAGATAATCATAAGGCCCCTAATAAGCTCATAAAGCATTTGACATTTGTGGTTTTATTGAACGTTTTATTACGATTTTGAAGATAGCCTCAAGTCTTCTAATAAGGGTAATCTCGCGGTATTGAGCAAAGCAGCGATAAAGCCGTTAAAAAACTTAAATAAATCTATGAAGCCTTGAAATTGTTACTTGGGATAGGTGCCACGGGAGGTTTTGGAATTGTGTGGAAGGTTATAACAGTAGAAATCGTGTTGGTAGAACGGGAAACACAGAAAGAATGATGATAGAAATAGAAATACAAAGTAGGAATGGGACGTGCCTGGAATTGAGATCACGACCTCCAGCTTATAAGGAGAAGCGGTAGCCACTATACTTCTTCAAATAAAATGATGATTTCGTGAAAGTTAAGAATTATCTTCCACCATTTTTTGACTCAACTGGTGGGAAACATGGGCGTGACAATATGGGCTACACAAGATCTTTCGAAACGAAATCCGGCCTGCTGAAACCGGAGATTCGCATCAACCTTCTACTGAATCCGAGAAAGGAAAACTTTGTGTGGAACTTTGAAGTGATGGTGGCCTGGTTGATATTTGGATAATTTGTTTGACGTGCTCTAACTAGTGTTTCAGCTGGTCATCTAGGTCGTGCGTTAAACGACCTGTTGCGTCGTCACTTTCACTTTTGCACCCGCTTAGACGTCGTAAAATATCGTTCCGCATCACTCGCTAAAACTCGTCGAAATGGGCTCCTCACTTTCTTTTCCAGGTTTCATTGGTGATCCAAAATACCAAACCGGTCCGGATACAAAAAAAAACAATATAGTTACAATAAAATATCATAAAAATACAATACATTTTACTGATTAGTATTAAATTCTACTGTTTTTCGTATCATACCAGTTAAATGGCATGGTTGGCCAATAGAATCTAGAGCTGCACATGGAATCAATAAAGAACCAATCGAGTCCATTCTATATGACTCACAAACATAACGTGTAAATCTGATTTGATTTCAGTGTATAACGTCACCGTAAATTTGTGTCAAAAGGTCGAAAGGATAAAAGGCTAAAAGTACGAAAAGGTCGAAAAAAGTAAGAGTCGAAAGAACAAAAGGTCTAAAGGACAAAAGATCGAAGAACAAAAGGTCGAAAGGGCTAAAGGTCAAAAGAACAAAAGGTCGAAAGGACAAAGAGTCGAAAATATAAAAAGTCGAAAAAACAAAAGGTCGAAATGACAAAAAAGTCGAAGGAAAAGAAGTTCGAAAAAATGACTGGGACAAACGTTAAAAAAGAGAAAGCTGAAAAAATAACTGGATGGAAAGATCGAAAGGACATAAGGTCGACAGAACAAATTAAGACAAAATTTTCGTTACAACTTATCTGCTTTTGTAAACAAAGATTAAAACGTCGATTGCATAAATCTGATAGCACTTCGACACAAACCAACGTTGCAACGCCATCATCATGAAAATTAATGAAGAACTAGTTTCAGCAGTTAGAATGTAAGAAAACAACACCTACAAACACTTTGATGAAAATATTGATTTGCCAATATACCTCTGAAGAATACCCTATGTTTGAACAAAGGGAAAATTCCAGAATAAAATGCCATGTGGTGAAATACCAATAAATATAAATATGCGCTTCTCGAAAGAAAATGAGAGGTATATGAGAGGTCGTAGAGTTCTCTGCATCTTTCTTAAGTAGGTGTTCGGCTAACCACCCTTCCCCTTCCCCAGCATTCGCAAGAACGTGGCCAGGACAGTCATCTAAGAGATAGTGATTAGTCCCAAATTAATATTTGTGGTAACAGATGAAAGTGATGCTACTCTCATACAATAGTCTAGGCTTGTGTCATCTACGAATTTGTTCTAATTGCTCAATGCTGATGCTAATGGTAATGCTAAGTATAATAAACTCAAATTTTAAGTTTTCCCGTTTTCAAAGAAAATTAGGACTAAACTCAATTTTGAGTAACCTCATAGTGCAGTCAACCGAATTATTAATAATAACTATAAGCAAGTATCAAAACATTTTATTTTTCATTTGAATTTCATGAATTTGCTTCCTTATGTACATTGGAAATTTTAATCAGAAATTGTAAATCTTAGTAAATAAAACAGTCGAAAAAAAAACAATTTTGTTAGTAAACTGTAATCTTCTGTAGAAACAATAAATATTAATATAATGTTTTTTTTTGTCCTCATTAGAGGACTCTCAACCAGAAACTTGGTCACATTAATATAATAATATTATTTATGGATTGATATATCATGTCATATTTTTTATATGTACCAGAAAAAAACAGTAAGAAGTGGCCGTTAGCAATTGCGGCACAGAATCATCTAAAAACAGTTGAACTGAAACAGTTGAATGTCTTCATATTTTAGCTCACAATGGAAGCCATGTCGATCCAAATGCGAATACTACTCCTCGTATTGCTGTCATTAACACCAAAAGCGTTTTCTGAAGAATTTTGTCCCAATGGATGTCATTGCCACTATGATCATGACTCCGGCGACTTTTATGTGGACTGCTCTGGACTGGGATTAACGGAACTACCGCAATTTCCAGATACGAATGTAATGTACCACAGAGAATATCACTACACATATTTTTAAAATACTGATCGTTTCTTTTCTTTCAGGTCCAAATTCTCGATCTATCAGAGAATATGTTCACCTTCATTCCGTTGGAAGTTTCCCAGTTCTCAAATCTCCGATACCTGGATATGTCATCAAACCTGATCTCTTCCCTCCCACCAAACTCGCTCGATGGATTACACTCGCTCAAGCAGTTGAATTTATCCAAAAACAACATATCCAACTGGGCAAGTCTGTACCCAAACCAGTTTCTACAGAACACTCCATTGTTGGAAGAACTAAGTTTGGCGGAAAACCAATTCACAAGCTTTTCAAGTAACGAAATATCACTGGTGCTCGTGAGCCCATCTGTTAGATATCTTGATCTAAGCAATTGTAAAATCACAAAAGTGTCCGGAACAGAAGTCCTTCGTGGACTCATCAGTCTAGAAACTCTAAAGTTGAATGGAAACCCGATCCATGGTATATCAGACATCACTTCTGATAGCTTAAAAACTCTAGACCTAAGCAATTGTCGACTGAGCACCTTGCAACCAACAGTATTGAATGGACTCTCATCGCTGGCTTATGTGAACTTTGCTAGAAATTATAAACTATCGCTTTCAACCCATGGAAACGTAACATCCGACAGCTTGAGGCGCATAAATCTATCATACTGTAATTTGGATTCGCTTGAACTGGGTGGCTTTCAGAACCTGAAAACTGCGATTCTTCGAGGAAACATGATCCGTCAACTGATGGGGAATAGTTTTGTCGCCAACCCACTACTGGAGAATTTAGACCTCTCATCTAACTCGATCAATTTTGTCCACGGTGACGCATTCCGGCAACTATTGTATTTAAAAACTTTAGATCTATCCTTCAACGCAATTCCTCGAATCGACGGGCGGACGTTCAAGGACAACGAGATGCTTACGCAGATCAACCTGAGCAGAAACTACATTGCACGGCTTCAAAGGATCGTTGCGAGCTCACTGGCCCACCTGAACATGAGCTGGTGCGAGATTCTGTCGATCGATTCCGATGCACTAGGAGCTATGCCGTCGCTAATCGATTTGGATCTGTCGCATAATCTGTTGTACGAAGATCCTTCGAATATTGCTTCGGAAACGCTACAGACTTTGGATCTCAGCATGTGCCGCATAACTTCCGTGAGGAACACTACTTTCTCTAGGCTGCCGGCTTTGATGAGGATCAATCTTGCCGGGAATCGATTCACTACACCATTCCGAGTTGACTTTTTCGAGAACAATCCGTATCTCAGTGAAATCTGGCTGGGAGATAATCCATGGCGATGTGACTGTCGTGACGGTGGTTTCTTCGACTTCTTCCTGTTCTTAACTGAGCCTCCTCGGAGGGTAAGTAGTGTATGATGCAGGAAAGAGAAAATAGTTAAGAAACACTTTGGGTTCAATTTAAAGTACGTTTGCAAAATTCTTCAATTAAATAATTTGGAAATCACAAAGCGTAATTTGGAAATTATTAGATTGACAATGAATTTCCGTTTGTTCCAGGTAAACGACCATAAACAATTACGTTGCACAAGTCCGGAAGACTTCTACGGAGCTACTTGGGAGGCAGCCTGTCGATCTGCTTGGTATCCTCAAGACCTAATGGGCACAACCGAAAGAATATGGACCTATTTTATGTTGGCCATCTTGGCATTCTTTGGATTCTTCTGTTTGTATTCTTCCATCAAGCGTTTCATCGATTCCCGAAGAAAGCTTGCCGCAGAACGTGAGCGTCGAGAAAACATCGAGGAGATGCGTGAAGTGTAAGTTTTTTTTCGGCATTGTGATACACATTGTCATGACATCGTTGTTTGTTTAACAGAGCACGAGAGAATCAATTACGACTTCGCCAGGAAGCACAGTTAAATGCTCCAGATATACGTGAATCACGTCCTCCATGTTATGAGGACGCTCTTTTACTTCCGAAACTCGACGCTGCTTCCTTTGCATCGCTCGATGAGCTGCTTCTCCGTGGAAAACGCAAAAAGAAACGAAGACACCGTCAATCTACTGGCGATGAAGCAACCGACGCTGATGATGAAACCGATCGAATTCAACTCCGTCAAAGCAGCCGCTCCAGAAGCGAAAACGTTCTCTCCGTCAGAGCTGTAGTCTATCAGGAACCAACAGACTCCGTGAACAGGGAAAGCTCCCCGATATACCAGCGTCCGACATCCAATCGACCCGTTGTTGCAAACGTCCACCCCTCACCAACTGAATCTAGAAACTCCAGAGCTCAGCCACAAAACGATACTGAGCTACATTATCACTCGACGGATATCCTACGAATGGACAGACCAACCACACCAAGTCCATCAACAGCACGCTCCATAACGGTGTCAGTTCATCAACCAGCCTCCCCTGGGCCCAGTGCCAATGGCAATCAAATCCAAGATTTTAACAACCGAAGCTACGAAAACAGTCCCTACGCCAAGCGGAAAGTGAAACCTCTTCAGCACATCAATCCCAATGGCAGTATCGAAGAGATAACCGACTTCGAAGGGTACGAATCGAGCCCCTATGCGAAACGTCGAATACAACACATGGCCAGTTTCAAGGGTGACCGGGAGAGACCTCAACTTCCGGAAAGACCGCCACCATCCAACGTTCACAAGTTGCTCCAGAACAGTGACGATGACGATGAAACTGGCGGAATTTCCATCAAAGTTGTCGATGATTACTTCAAGCCGGAGCGTATAACACCCGAGTTGGACGACTATGCCGTTGTAACGGAAGACGACGTCACGAGGAATTTGCTGGAGCGTGAGCAGCAGCCTGGCACAACGGCCACAGCGGATTCCAGTGGTAGCAGCAGTATTGAAATAATTCCAACTAGGAATGAACAGCACAAGTGATGCCCGAATGTATTTGACAAGTTTTGAATGTTAGTGTTTATTTAGAATAAATTTAACTTATGTAGAAAAGCCGAATTGTACGAATTGATTAGGTTGACCACGAGTTTTCATTTTGTGTGTATTTGAATAACTTTCTTTCCTTTTTTATGTGAATTTTGAAATTTGGATCAGTTCTTCACTCGTCGTCAGAGCCGTAGCGTGGGCTCTCAGCGTCATTGGTGAAGTATTTATTTGGCATCCCTTACTTACTAAAAATAATTAAATTAACGACATTTTATTTTCAGAGAACAATTTAATCGTACTTTAAAGAAGAAAGCTTTAAAGGTTTAAAGATGTTGCAATATTCAGTGGTGTACTTGAAACATGGTACCAAAAAAGCTATGTAGATTGCAGAAAATTCTTGGATTTTTGAGATTTTGTAATATTGTTTACTATTAGCAGAATATGTTAAGAATCTCGCAGTGCTAGGCTGAAAGTTCAAAAAATATTTGAAGTTCTTTACCGCCTCTTATAAAAAACATCGCAGAGAGAAAATGGATGATATTTGAGAAGCGTGACAAATTATACAATAATTTGAGATGCTAAAAGAACAGGAAGCGTGATAAGGAGAGGGGGATTAAAATAACCTATTTTTGTAGGATGTACTGAATGAATATTTCTTGCATTATTTCTGTTAGCAGAAAAATATTCATAAAATTCTTAGAAAACTTTCTAAAATATTAAAGATTCTTTTAGCAAATTCAATAAATTTTCTTAGCCATTTTCCCATGCAGTACTATCTTTATTCGGGCTAATGAAAATCTCCCCTGAAATGGTCGAAATCGCTATCAGAGCTATTCGGATCAATCAAATGAAAAAAAAACTCTGGATTGAGCTTGTCGGTTATCTGGAACTACCACTGAACTTGATCTAAAGTGTATTTGTTGGTGGCCGATATCTCTGTCGAACCTATAAGGGCTTAGCTAAATTCTAACTATGTAGTGGTTCTGTAGTTTGGCGACAATTGTGGACATGAGCGTAGGGTTAAAAAAATTCAACTCTGAGGTTGGATCGATGGTTGTTGGAGTTGTCATCGAAAGCAGGGGTTCACGATTGAGATACAATTTTTGAACAAATTTGAATATGATTATCATTTAAGGAAAGTATTACAAATCCGTGATGAGTACTGATAGACATTATTATTATGCATCTCGACTCAATTAATGTCCTACTAAAAATGTTTACATAACGAATGTTTAGTTGCTGAAATCTCTCAATGCAGATGCTTTTATTTAGCGAAACTGTACATAGTATGGGTGTACAATCATTTCTAATATGACCTTTCGTTTTAAGCTTAAGAGTTGAACTTTGCAATCAGGATGCTTTTGAGAAACCGAAATGGAAACAAAGAAATATTTTTTGTATGCTCTAGATCAGGCCCAGGGATGCCAGATGATATTTTAATATGTCTTCACAGTCGTTTAAAAATGTCTTCAAATGTCTTCAATATTAAAATTATGATTATCAGCGAGAAATTTCAAAATCAAATAGGTTTGTAAATTCAATAATCTCCTTGTTTCACTGATGTGGAATAATGTTAATTTTCTAAACATACAATTTCAAGAGAATATTCTTTAAAATTCTTTAATTTTTTTATAACGAGTTTCCCCTGGATTTTGCACTGATTCGGATGTTTTAATTGAATTTTCACGTGGAATTCTTCCAAATTTCTTTTTAAAGAATATCCTTTTGGGATTCCAAACTTACTGTGAAATACTTGAAGAAACACCCAGAGAATTTTCTGAAGGAACTTCTGGTAAAATTTCTAGATCAACTTCCGGATAAATTCCTGATGGAGCTTCTTATAATTTATACTAATATTACTAATATTTTCTAATATTTCTTCTGGATGGAGCTTCTAATTACTTCTGGAAGACTCCTGAAGAAATTTCCCAAGGAATTCCTGTTGGAACATCCAAAGGATTTACTGAAGGAACTTCCGGAGGAATTCTTGGAGGAACTTAAGAAGTCATTTCTATAGAAACTTCAGGATGAATTCCGGAGGTTTTTTCTGGAGGAATACCTGAAGGATATTCCTGATGAATTTCTGAAGGATATTTCTGAGGAATTACTGAAGCAATTTTCGGTGGAAGTCCTGAAGCAACTTATGGAGAAATTCTTGGAGGTAGTTCTGGATGAATTCTAGGAGGAGCTTCTTGAGGTATTGCTGCAGAAATTTCCGAAAGAAATCTTGGAGGAAATTCCAGATAAATTTCATAGTATACTTCTGGAGGCATTCTTGGAGACTCATTCGGCAACTTTCTTAAAGGATCTTCCAGAGGAGGAACTTACGGAGTGATCCCTGAAGGAGCTTCCGCCGAAATCCCGGGAAAACTTTCGGAAAAAATCCTGGAAGAACTACTGGAGGAATTCGTGAAGGAACTACCGAAGGAGTTCTGGAGGATCCAAATGAATTCCTGGATGATTTTTCGGAAAAATCCTTGAAACTTCCGGACCATTGTCTTGAAGGGATTACAGAAAAAATACCAGTACGATTTTTTGAAGAAATTCATAGAGGAATTCGCAGAGAAAATACTGGAATAATGTCCAAAGATATTTCTAGAAGAATAATCAAAAGAATTCAAGGAAGAATTTAACGAAAGCACAGAGAACAGACATGGAGGCCCATACATTTTTTTTTCAAAATGACCAGTACAAAGTTTTACACAACCTCACGATCAAAGATGAACGTCTGTTCTCTGTGACAAAGTGTGTAGCTAGTTTCCTCTGAATTTCTTTTAGGGGATTTTCCCGTAGAAAATTACCATGCAAATTATGAGAAACATCCATTTAACACCAGCACAATTTCAATTTCCTATCGACATTCGTAAAAATTTTCTATGAAAATCATTGGAGACGATTTTCTTGTGGAAATTAAAGCCCTCTGTACACCTCCCGTGAACATGAACATGAACAAGAGGTGAGAAAGAGCGATAATTTCACAGTGAACATCGTCGTGGACAATCGAGTCTAGTTGGAAGTGTTGAATTATTGCCCACGAATGCAGGCAGCAAGTAAGTGTGCAGTAGTAAACGAAGAAAATAAAAATGAAACATATTGTCGCATTATTTGAGTGGGTAATCTACGGAACGATGTTGATCAAGTTGTTTAATTTTAATCATCTTTTCGTTTAAATATTCTGGAATTTGTTATGAAAAGCCAGTAGGTACATATACTTAATGATTTCTGAATGGCAAATTTTCAACTGTGCTACCAAATGTATATATTTTGCACCGTTCAAAGCTGAATTAACAAGTTCCGGTGATCAATTGACCTGAATCCAAATATTATCTTTCGACTGGTTCGCATCAAAGGAGTTCTGGCAAAACTACCCACGAAGGATGTAATTCACATGATTCATTCTGTTCCACACATTAATACAATAATGTTCAATTATGCAATTATAGTTAAGAAAATACGAATTTACGAAAAGAGAAGTAATTTCTTCTAATTTTCTATCTAGTGACTTCTATCCCATTTGAACGATTGATTTTGACATGTAGTAACAAGTTTAATTTGATGAGGAGTTATTTAATTTTTTTTTTGCTTTTGCTAGATATAATTTTTGACTTTCTCTTTTGGCTTACATTTGTTTAATACTTTTCTTCATCTCATTTTTTTTTTAAATTTATTATTCATTTGTTAATTAATGTTTGAATATTTGACCAGTTCGCCCATAAAAAATCCCAATTTTTGCTCAAGTTTTCGTGTATAAAATTCAATTGATCACGTATCGTATATCCGTACCGTATTTATTTTGTGTTTACTATTGAAAGTCTTAATATGTATTCAATAATTTTTGCTGTGCTAAGATTTTGTTGATAGTCATTTTCCAAATTATGTAAATTACTCACATAAACTGTTTCAAATAAACAACTTTATTGAATAAACTCATATAGGCATACCTAATCCCAAACATTCTGAATGATAATTATTATTAATATCTGTACCTCGTGGATGGTCATAACGCAAAGAGCATACAAGCATGTGTGTACCAAAAAAACAAGGGCAGACAGACAGGCAGGATGAAAACGACAGAGAGGCAATCTACACATCTTGTTAGATTCTTCATTCTCTCTGTATTGCTGAGGTGGATATATGGCGTATATGGTGTATATATCTGAGAGGAGAGAAGCTTTCTCTGGTAAATCAGGTAAAAAAAATCCACGGAGCTCGTTCACGTTCGAATGGCAAAAGCATTCTGAAAATCTGTTCACCGTGAACGACAGAGACGATGCACAAGCATATCGGAAGCATATCAAATGATTCAGTAGTAGCAAAGCAGAAAAAGTATGCCAAGCATTTATAACTAATATAGTTAAGACTTTGAATAAACAAAAGAATTAATAAACAAATAAATGACTTCAAATGAATGGGTTGATAAATTAAAAAATGAACAATCGATTAAATTACAAAATTATTGATTTGAAGAACTAATAAATGGATAATTTTTTAGATTAATAAATTCAGAAATGAATGAATTTATAAATTATTGAATAAAAAAATAAATAAATAAATATAATAAAATAATCAAAAATAAAATAGTAAAATGATAAAAAATATTTCATAATAAGTTTATAAAGGTATTTTAATAAATTATTAAATTACCAAATTGATAAATAAACAAATTTATAAATCAATGAAATAATAAATTAATAAATTGATGAATGAAAGAAATTGATTAATTAATCAATTAATAATTAATAAACTACTAAACTGCCGCTGCAAGCATAACTGTCCAATATTTACATGATTTGCTATCTATATGGAAAAGTTATGCTTTTATGAACAGTAAATTAATAAATTAAAAAGAAATTAATAAACTAATCACTTAAAAATCCAATATATCAACAAAAAAAAAATAAATCAATAAATTTATTCTGAAACCTAGTAAATCAGTGACTCAATAAATAAGCGAATGAACAAATTATAATTAATGAACAATAATGACGTTATTATAAAAAATACACAAAAAAAAATTATAATTTTTCCTTCATTGCACACTAGGTAATCCGCTTTCAAAAGAGAAAAAAATAATAACATTCTTTACGGACAACTTACAGAAGAGATTAAGGTCTTATTCAAAAAGGAATTTTCCAAAGAATTTAAGAATCAAGGACGTGGAACACCTATGTATGTAGTTATGAGGCTCGTTTTGCCCCAATATCCCATACATCACGAGTTTACGTATTTTTTGTCATTTTATCTTTAGGACATTGCTCTAAAATTGTGTTTATCTCTTCACTGTGGATCGACAGAAGGGCACTACATATATTTTGCTGGAAAAAGTTAAAAATTTCAGGGATTTTGGTGTTTAATAAGCGTCAAAATGCATTTTATTTTAATTTTCCGGCCGCGTCAATTTGAAATCGTCGTAAAGCAAATTGTCGCCAGCAAACATGGCCATAAGATCTGTCAGATCAACTACGAACAAAATTGTTTGATTTCAATAATCAGATTATTTCCAGAAGTTAAGTACTTTTTTTTTGCATTTTTTATGATTTTGCTTTGCATTAACACAGATTTAAATTAAAGATATTGGCGACGATTTTAAAGGTGCATAAAAAGTGATAGACGCGATTTGTTACCAGCGAAACTGAAAATACTATTAATTTAAATGATATTTGCCAATAATATAATGAAAATAACAAATAATCATATATTTCATTGAATGTATTGACCTATAATTCAACTTTGGGGTTATACAAGTCTAAAAGCTCATTAAATATATATATATATATATTTTTTACAAAATAGGATAACTTTTTTCACGGACGATAGAGGAGAATGAGAGCTTATTCAAAAGAAAATTTTCAAAGAAATTCAGTGAGTGATTTTTCATAGACGCGGGATACTACTGTATGTAGTTATTGAGCTCGTTTTACTCCAATGTCCCATAAATCATTTTTTTTTCATATTTTTCGTCCTTTTATCTTTAAAATATTGTACTAAAATTGTGTTTTCCTTTTCATTGTGGATCCTCAAAAAGCACTATACATATTTTGTTGGCAAAAGTTAAAAAATTGAAGTGTTTTTGGGGTAAAATAATCATCAATGCGTATTTTTGTGAATTTATTTTTAATATAAAATAAGCTTCTGAGCTTGTTGACCTCAAAAACCCCTCGAATCAATTTTTTCAATGCAATATACAATATTATTTTTTATTTTCATAGAATAATTGACAAATTATCATTAAAATAATATTACTCCATTAACTCACAATTATTGAGCTATATAATTGCATAGAGGAATTTGGGCGAAAAGGCATGAAAAAAGAATATTTCCGATCTCATCCTATCTATTGTCACATCGACTCTCAAATAATATGATAACTCTTGTCTAGTTGTGCGATCGGGTATGGTTTGGAAATGTTCGGCATCGGCTCTATCGAGAAAGATTTAAAAATCGTGTTTTATCCAATAAATCACAAAACAAAACATTTGCGAAATGATTTACTTCATTAGTTATTGTTTCACAAACATTTATCAATGTCCGTACAACATTTTTGGACAATAATATCAACAATTATCTGTAAATATTTTTTATTTTTACAGAATACATGAAAAATTCACATGAAATGCACTTTGATGCTTATTTGACCCCTAAATCCCTTAAATTTCTAACTATTACCATATTTAGTACACCTCTATGGATCCACAGTGAAGAGTAGAACACAATTTTAGAGAAATTTCCTAAAGATAAAATATAGAAAAAATATGAAAACTCGTGATATATGGAGCATTGGGGCAAAACGGGTTGGAGAATTAATATAATTTAATAAAAATAAAACACCAATAAAAAAACAAATCTTCCAGTCGTATTTCTTTTGTATATAAATTAACTAGGGGGAATGACGGCTTTGGCAGGTTTTGTTCTATTATTGGTAGGGGTTTTTATGACTGACCAGGCTCAAATTTGGCCTAAGCATTCTTTGCATATCAAAGAATATTGTGGCCAAATTTCATAAAATTTGGTCGACAAAAACCCCCCTGCCAACAATAGAACAAAACCTGCCAAAGCCGTCTTTCCCCCTATTACATCAAATATAAATTATAAAATAAAAAAAATTATGAATAAATACAATGCCTTGTCAGCAAAGGCGGAGTATTCTCGATTATCGTTGCGGTCTAAAAGATTTTTTTCGGGTTTTCGGCAATCTCGACTCACTGGCCATAGCGTATCTTTGAACTTGCAACATAAGACACATATCCATGCAATAGACGGGTACAGAATAGAAACATCAAATAATAACTGTGGAAATGTTAATGGAATATTGAGAAAAGAAGCAGGCCAAGATTCAATGGTAATATATAAGCATATGCGGTATTTCGAAAAATTTCGTTTCAGGTGGTTCGAAACGAAATTCCGCGGAATTTCGCGGAATTTGAGCATGACGAAATCTGATTTCTTGATTTCGTTTCGTTTCGCAAAATTACAAAAATTTCGCTAGAAAAAACTAGCTTCTAACGAAATTTAACGGAATTCCGCGGAATTTCGAAACAAATTTAAACTTAACTTTATATTATCAAAAATTTTGGCTGCGCCGCTTAACAAAATCGTAAAGTTGTTTTCAAAACTTTATGTTATACAATGTTTTCAAAATAACTTCGTTTACAATAAATATTTTGTCGCTTACCAAGGGGTTTCACACGAATTACCTTCTCAACTAACCAACGATTCTTTTCCCGTAGCACTCACGGAGATGCAGAGCATTCCTCGGTTTATAACAATGAGTGTTAAACTATTTTTTATCTCCTAATCCTAAATTGACTATAAGCACGTGACCAGTATCATTATTGGTCATGAATTGGAAAATCCGAAGCAAGTATACAATAAAAATAACTTTTTGGTATCCCAAAAATATTATTTAATTGGTGAGCTGTGCATTTTTGCTGTTTCTCGGCCAATCATGATTAGCAACTACGAAGTGTACAGTTAATTAAGCTAATAAGCTCTTCTTTGACTATTTGCACAATATGTAAGGAACATTCCAGATTTGTGGGCATTTCTAGATCTTCGCATGTAATTTGCAAAAAAACAGAACGGGTTGAAAGATCATCAAAATTCCTAAAAGTTCTTTATTTAAGATTGCTTTCAGCTCATACTGACCATAACAGCTGTTCACATATGCCAACGACACGCAGACAATAGCTCAGTGTGTCGAGCTGATTGTATATAAGACTATGGGTCTGTGAAATTCAATCGGAAATACATATCTTCGTGCATTTTAGAAAGGTGCACAGGATTTTTCTAGTGAGCAAATGTATGCTATATATACATTATATGTAGACGAAGAATAAGAAGGAATGCATTTTGACTGATACGCTCTTTTCAAATGTTGGTCTAGTGAAATCAATTCTCTATCTGCGTATACGCCTGACAGATGTGGATACATAATTGAGTATCCCACTAAATAAAAATAAATCTAAGCATTAATTTTCTAATTTTGAATAAGTCAGTACTTAGTCCACGCTGACAAGACAATATGAAGTATGCTTCAGCATAATTACATAATTCTTAAGTGAACTAAGGTTTTAAACGAAATTTGAATCCGTATATGGAAAATCCCACAATTTCTTTATTCTTAAATAATTACTGATATAAAATTGTTAAGATTCGGGAGCACACGCTCCACGATGAATTCCTTTGAAAGCGGCACAAATGCCAATTGTATATACGGCGAGAATGTGGCGATTTATCACAGATTGCCTTTTCTGTTATTGATACTGGGCATATAGCCATAGCAGCTAGCCCTCAACATTAGGATCTACAAATGTCAGATCCGAAGCAGAAGAAAGAAGAAGTTATTGATACTCTTTTGGTCGCAAAATAGTTATTCGACTTCGAAAAAGTGAAATCAGAATTGCAAATACGTACATAATGCAAAACCAATTTAATAAAAATTCCGCGGAAAACAAATTAAGATTTCGTTTCGTTTCGAAAAATTTCGAATTAAATGAACTTTGATTTCGTATCGTTTCGAAGTCTCGAAAGAAATCTTTATTTCGTTTCGTTTCGATCCGAATCAACATATACATTTGAAATTTCGTTTCGTTTCGTTTTGTTAGGAAAAAGTGTGTTATCGCATACCCTTAGTAATATAGAGCCATTGAAGAGGAAGAAGAAGAAGAAGAAAAAGAATGAATGAATTTTTTTATGAATGAAGTAATCTATCTATGAAAATATAAATTTTTCGATTGAATATACGAATGATTGAAGCATTAAAATAAAAAATATTTAAAAAGAAAAAATAATATTACCAAATAATAAAAAAGAAACACAATTCATTTATGAGAAACTACTGAATTAGTTTCCTTCCGACCGAACGAGTGTTAAAATGAGCGACAGCGACACACAAAGCAGGAACCCACCGAAACCGATTCAATGAGAACAGTAAACACTCTCGGTCGGTGTGAACTCCCAATCCAAATCAATCTATTCTCCTTGTATTTTTGAATTCACCACAGCTCCACGTTCATGTTCACCGTCGCGTTTACACTTGCGATGAGTTCACCGAAGATACGATTTCACGATGATTTCACAGGCATGACCGTGGAATGCTCATAAATCTGATATTATTGATGTTTTTCATGTTTTTATGCATCTCACTACTAAATGCAGCATCTGCCTTTCATTTGAACATGATTCCCTCGCGATTTGAGTATGTATCAAGAAGTTATTATCGAAAAACAGTTTATCCACGTTCACGTTCACGGGAGGTGTAAAATGCGCTTAAAAGGGGGTTTATTGTGGAAGTAGTGGAAATCAAGATGAATTTTCCGTTTAAATTTTGGAGGATTTCTTTTATATCTTTTTTACGGAAATTATTAAAAATAAATTTTGTACTGAATTTCCGATTTCAATTCTCTTGCTCATAATTTTCGACGGAAATTCTCCTTATTTTACACGAAAAATTCTTTGAAATTTCCATAGAAAATTCTTTCAAAAATTCACGGAAAATTCGGAGAGTTTCCCGTCGGATATTTAGAGGAAAGTCACATGGAAATACCGGAAGTATCAAATGAATTCAAAAGGAGTTTAGAAAAAGTTCAGGTTCTAGCTCAACGGTTGAATAGATTAAATCAAGTCATAGAAGAGCTCAATTTATTTTTGCCGTAAATTAGATCGGTCATTGCGTTCCGATGTAATAATCGAAATACCTTTTTACATACACGCCATCGGGATTTTTTTAACCAGCGCTCAACTCAAAGTTAAGTGCGTATGTGGTCTAAAATGCGTTGGATTTATCAGCCAGCTAGTGTGAATGTATTTTTATGTTTGAGATTCTAAGCCCGAGACAAATATTATATTTATTTTATTTTGTATAATTTACATATAGAAGTCGCAGAACTTATAAGTAAGAAATACAATTATATTTTCTCACGCTGGCTTATTGATTGTTTTCAAGTATCTTCAAATAAGTAGATAGGTCTTCAAATATTTGGAAAAGTCTTCAAAATGTCTTCACGAAATAAATGTCTTCACAGAGATTCGAATGTCTTCAAATTGAAGACATGTCTTCAAATCTGGCATCTCTGATCAGGCCTGCCCAACCCTTTCAAGCCACGGACCAATTTTCAGAATCGACACCTACTGGCGGGTCAGAAAATATTCGGTACTTGCATATTTTTACATGGTTTACAAAGTAATCAATTTTCAAACTTGCACTTTTCCAGGATGGATAAAAAACAAAACCCGCTTTTATTGTGTTCAAAAGTTAATGTTTATTTTCGCTTTTACAAAGCAGTTCCTTTGGTTAAAAAAATTGTCGGGTTTTCAGTTTTCAATTAAAAACACATACTGAATTTACATTTTTTTTTTTTTTTTAATTTTTATTATTCGACAGCACATTTTTCTTTCGCGTCCGTTTGCAATATCGTTCGTCACAAAACTTGAATACTTTTTCTCTCACACCGGTTGAGGTGCGCCAGCAGATCATTTACTCCGCTCTCCGCTCAATTGCTCTCTCGGCAGATTTCAACGACTCGTAGCATAGAGAATGTTCCAGAACTAAATGAGAAACATGGAATTGTTGGCTACTCAGCAATACCTGACGCTTATAGATTTCGTAATCTGTTACCGAAATTCGTTTTTATGGCTTTCATTCTTGAAAAGAGCTATTCACACAGATACATATATGCTTCCGAAGACCGGAAATATCTTATGACCAATATGGACTAGTTGCTGCAATACCAAAAAGAAGGCACTTCAGAGGATTAAAATTAATATTTTGAAAATGATTCTGAAGTTGCCTCCGTGTTATAGTACCAATGAACTTCATAGAATTTCTAATATTGAGACATTGCAACAAATCTTCTATATAATAAAAATTAGTTGAGATTTTCTTCCTGACTATTTAACTCGCGTACGGGTTGATCGATTTGCAAGATTTTTTCCCTAATCGATTCGGTTTGGAATCTGCAAAGTTTGTATATATTAAAAGTTGGTGAATTTACCAGGGAAATGTAAAAAATAATAAGAATACAATTTTGGGTCAGCTGTTGAGGAAAACAAAACAAACGCACGGAAATTGATCTAGAGTGCGGTGCAGCAAATAGTACATTGTGACATTTGCAACACCCGGGCAAAGCTGGGTTTCTTTCGCTAGTTTCCAATAAAATAACAAAAATCGTTGCAATCTTCTATTGCAACGATTAGCACCTTGCACCTTTAGTTTAAATTAGGTTAAGTTGAGTTTAAGTCTAGTCTGAGAGATGAATGGGCTAAGAAATGGTGAGTTGACAGCGGAAGGGGCGCCAAACATAGCTCTGGTCCTCACAAGTTCCAATACTCACGCTTCCACGGGTCTTCCGATGACAATTGACCGTCAGCTAAGGGTTGCGTACTTAGCTGGTAGTGTAGCCTGGGCACTGTTGTCCTTCTGACATCAACTAGAGTGAGAGGGTGCGTCATGTGAGGTCTGCCTAGGATGTGGTGGGGTTCGACAGTGGGCTCTGTTGAACTTCTATAAAAAACTGACCGTGTGCCGCTCAAAGCGCACTAGCCAAATTTGACCCGACTGATCGCACATCTGTTCACCAAGGAGGTGCGGCTCCAACAGCGTCTATTCTGACATCCAGCGGCTGAGTATTAAATGCTATTCCCCCTATACCTAAGATGGCAGCCCCATCCCGGTGGATAGGGAACCATGGGCCAACAACCTACTGTTCCCGAAACATCAATTTGTTCGAGAATCCGATAATGAAAGAATATGGACTGATTTTACGGCGACGATTCTTAGCGCGAAACAACGGACACGAATAGGAACATGGAACGTTTTAACCCTAGCCTAGCAGGGAGCGCAGCAGGAAGCTTGAGATCCTGAGACTGAGTGAAGTCCGTTGGTCAAACTTTGTAGAACACAGAACGCCGTCGGGACAAGTTCTGCTATACTCTGGTTTACGAGGTGAACACGCTCCCCGGCATCGCGGAGTTGGCTTCCTATTAAGCGCTCAGGCACACTCTGTGCTTATGAAGTGGGAATCTATAAGTGAAAGGATAATCGTTGCCAGATTTAGAACACGGGTCCGAAACCTTACTATAATCCAATGTTATGCGCCAACCGATGCTGCCGATCTGCAAGACAAAGAGAACTTCTACTGTCAACTCAGTTCCGTCGTAGATAGAATCCCGAAGGGTGATATCAAGATCTGTTTGGGCGACTTCAATGCGAAGATCAGATCCGACAACTCGAACCATGAGCGCATTATGGGACGCCATTATCTCGGAGAAATGAGCGAAAACGGAGAGCTGTTCGCAGAATTTTGTGGTATTAACGACATGGTGATCGAGGGATCGCTCTTCCCTCATCGACCGGTTCACAAGGTCACATGGGTCTCCCGTGACGGCTTTACAGAAAATCAAATCGACCACATCTGCATCAGCCGAAAATGGAAACGGAGCCTTCTTGATGTACGGAATAAACGTAGTGCCGATATCGCGTCTGATCATCACCTCCTCGTCGGCGAAATACGCCTGCGCATTGCGCGAATTCGCCGACTGGAAGATGCCACGGTGAAACGGTCCTTCGTTGATGAACTGGAGATGCGTGCTGCAGATATTTCGGAAGGTGGCAGTGTGGAAGATCAATGGACCGCCATCAAGAATGCCTTCATCGCCACCAGCGAGAACAATCTGGGCGAACTGCGCATTCAAGGAAAACAATGGATCACCGATGATACCTGGAGGAAGATAGAGGAGCGAAGAGAAGCCAAAGTCGCGATAGAGCGATCAAAACCCAGAGGAGTCAAAGTCTTAGCCCGTCAACGATACTCGGCTCTTGAGAAGGAAGTAAAACGCTCATGTCGACGGGACAAGCGAGCGTGGGCGGACTCTCTGGCCGACGAAGGAGAGAGAGCCGCCGCAACCATCCAAAAGCCATCCAAAGCATGAAATCGAATAAAACCCCCGGGGTCGATCGCATATCAGTCGAAATGCTCAAAGCTGACCCCATGACATCCGCTCAACTACTGTATCGTTTATTTCGTAATATTTGGGATACTGCAACTTTCCCGGTCGACTGGATGCAAGGTATCTTAGTGAAGGTGCCCAAAAAGGGTTACCTGACTGTATGCGATAACTGGCGAGGCATTATGTTGCTGTGTACCGTTCTCAAAGTTCTATGCAAAATTATCCTAGCCCGGATTCAGGAGAAGATCGATGCGACTCTCCGGCGGAAGCAGGCCGGATTCCGTTCCGGAAGATCCTGTGTGGACCATATTGTCACGCTCCGCATCATTCTGGAGCAGGTCAACGAATTCCAAGAGTCCCTTTACTTGGTATTCATTGACTACGAAAAAGCTTTCGACCGTCTCAATCACGAGAATATGTGGGGCCCCCTGAGACGCAAGGGGGTTCCTGAGAAAATCATCGGCCTCATCGAAGCACAGTACGAAGCCTTTTCGTGTAGAGTGCTGCACAATGGGGTCCTGTCCGACCCTATCTGGGTCGTAGCTGGTATGAGGCAAGGATTCTGTCACCGTTACTGTTCCTCATCGACGAGATTCTGGTAGATGCGATTGACCGTGAACCAAACCGCGGGCTGTTATGGCAGCCTATAACCGATAACCAGCACCTAAACGACTTCGAATTGGGTGATGACGTTGCACTTCTCGCGCAACAGCGCTCTGATATACAGAGTAAGCTCAGCGACCTTGCCGAGCGTCCCTCTTCGGCAGATTTAGTCATCAACGTCAACAAAACCAAATCGTTGGATGTAAACACGATGACTCCTTCCAGTATCACAGTAGCCGGGCAACCAGTGGAGAATGTTGAAAGCTTCCAATATCTTGGTAGCCAAATGGCGTCAGACAACGGTACCAAGATCGACATAGGATCGGATCAAAAAAGCAAGGGCTGCCTTTGCGAGTTTAAGAAATATCTGGAAAAACAGGCAGATAAGTGAACGGACCAAAATACGAATTTTCAACTCTAACGTGAATACTACGCTAGCGAAGCATGGTGTGTATCAGTGGAGAACACTCAACGGCTGCAGGTGTTCATTAACAGATGCCTGCGGTATATATTTCGGGCCTGGTGGCCTCACAACTGGATCTCAAACAACGAGCTCCATCGTCGTTGTCACCAGAGGCCGATAGCAACAGAAATTCGGGATCGGAAGTGGGGCTGGGTCGGCCACACTCTACGTAGGGGCGGAAACGAAATCTGTAAACAAGCATTAGACTGGAACCCAGCGGGACATCGCAGCAGAGGCGGACCCAGAGGCTCATGGCTGCGAAGTCGACCGAAATCTAACCTGGCAACAGGTTAACCGATTCAATACGGATGGGTCATATATGACCCAAGACGAAAATCAGCTGCCAAAAATCAGTTTCAAGAGATAGGGCCTTGCTTTCTTCAGCAAAAATGTTCAAAATTAACTGCTTCATCCAGGAAAAATATTGCACAGGTCAGGTTACGGCCACTACGACGATATAGAGCATCCAAACTATCCTTGAGTTGTAATTTTTATGTTCCCAGGAATCAACACCATACTCTACCATACTCTTGTTGAATAATTGAAATACTTAATGATAAAATGCTGCGCCTACCCAGCGGTATAACAGATCTTTTTCAATATCAACGATACTCCAAATCGTCCATGAATTCAGATCTTAATATGAACGATCAACATGAAGATCTTCGATGTCTCAACTGTCTCAACGATGTCAAATGGATTAACAAAAATATCTTGAATGTCCCCACTATTTTTATAAGTTGAAATAGCTCCACGGGACTTCAAAACACCATTACAGACACACTACAAAATTCGTTCAATATCTACGAAACTCCAAACTGTCATTGAGTACAGATCCTAATATTCAAAAAGATCAACATGAAAATCTTCGATGTCTCAACTATTTTTATGAGTTGGAAGTTGGAATAGCTCATTTATGGTATCGTAGATATTCTGGGAATGTTATGATTTGTATACACTGCACTGGTGTAATGATGTCCCGTGGGGCTTCACCAACTAACACACAAGCTCGGAAACGTATGAATCACTTTGTTGGTATTGTAGACCTCCAATATCTGAACTCAAGAATGATTTGGAGTAGCGCAGAAAGAATGTTGTGATTTGTGTATACTGGTGTAATGATGTCCCGCGGGGTTGTTCCAACTATCACACAAGCTCAGGACCCTATGAATCACTCTGTTGGTGTTGTAGACCTCCAATATCTGAACTCAAGAATGGTTTGGAGTACCGTAGCTATACTGGGAATGTTGATTTTTTTAAATACTGATGTAGTTGTGTCCCATGGGGTTTCTACAACTAACACACAAGCTCAGGACCCTATCAATCACTCGGTTGGTCTTGAAGACCAAGAGTGATTGATTCAAGGTCTGAACTCAAGAATAGTTTGGAGTACCGTTAATGTTCTGGTAACACTGCGATTTGATAAAAATAGTTTAATTATGTCTCAAGTACCATTTCAAACTTCATATTAGGATTGAGGCCCCGTAAAACGCTTCGTCGTTTATGTAGATCATCAAGTTCTGTACTCAAGAAGGGTTTGGAAGCCCTAAAAGATCTCAAAAAAAATATTTTCCCACATATTTCTACTTTTTTATGGTTTGCATCCGTTCTTCAAGCAGTATGTCCAAAATTTATGTTGAAATACGACAAAAAAAAAATCCGTTTTGAATCGGTTAAAGCGATAGCCGGGCAACGCTCAAGATGGAGATCTTTCAAATCGGCCCTTTGCGCCACCGGAGGTGTATAGGATCCGTAAGTAAAGTAAGTGAGAGATGAATGCATGCATAATCTTATCTTATTTTATATACATAAAAATGAATTTCTGTCTGTCTGAACCTTAAAGACTCCGAAACTACTGAACCGATCGGCTTTAAAATTTGTATGCAGAGGTTTTTGGGGCCGGAGAAAGTTCTCAAGATGATTCGAGATCCCTCCCAACGTTGGAAAAGGGGGCTCCCATACAAATAAAACATCAATTTCTTCATAACTAGAGAATTAATCAGAGAATAAATCAATTTTAGACGAAACGAAGTTCGTCGCGTCTGCTAGTTAGCAAATAAAATTAGTTAAAAAAGAACGATGAAATTCAGCTGGAGAACTACATCAGGGCTGGTAGCGAGTCACTTTTTAGTGACTTGGTCACTATTTTGAGCCAAGTCACTAAAAAGTCACTATTTGCATTCAAAAGTCACTAAAGTCACTATTTTTCGGAAAATGGTCACTAAAGTCACTATTTTCGCACCGCCATTTGTAAAAAAAAAGTTCAAAATAAAAATCATTTGTACCTATCATTATCATCAACCAAATCAAATGTAAATCTGTTAGCAAAATATACAAATTTGAGAAATTACATCAAGTGTATTGTGGAAATCGCCAGGTTACTTACAATTCATGTGAACTGTGATCTTGCTCTCCATGAATAAAGGTTGTTAAAATTAGAAGTGCTGAAGACAAGAGTTGAGAAGTACTGAAACCAGCCTTTTTAATTAAAAAACGATTGTGCGTAAATACCCTAAGGTGACTAAAATAATGAAAATAGCTTTTGCTTTTGGGATACATCCCGTGACAACAACGTCGAGCGAGGTTTTTCTACGCCAGGGAGAATAATTAACGATAATATGGTGTCGATGACGTAAAGTTAATTAAAATCGTTTATGATTGTGAAATCCGTCTTGTGATCCTTCATTATTCAATAATAATCTCGAAAACAAAAATTGAAAAGCAAGATAAGTCAGAATTAATTCTGCATTGAGGAAACTGATCGCAAGAATTTTAATCAAACCCTTTATTGAAGTTTACCACAAGAAATCGTCATAAATTTCGAAGGGCCGTCTAATGGAAAATGTTTTGTGCAATGTGCGGCAGACTGGGTTCGAACCATGGACGTCGGGATCGAGAGGCCTGTATGCAGACCACACAGCGAAGCTTGGGCATACGTTTAGACAACTCCGTATTCAAATCGCAGGATTGTAACGACTATGCGGATTTCGCGGATTTGATGCGGATTTTAAGGCTTCACGCGGATTTAGTTTTGGGTGGAAATTCAATAAATAAGAAGCGTATGGTTTTGTTTTCGATAGCGAAATGTTGTTGAGAAGAGGACTTCACGTTTGAAGTCTTTGCTTACCCAATTATTTGGATATTTTCCATTATTGAATGCATTATACTCTTGAGCACTCGTTTAACAAGCATTATAAGGGTAAGAACTTCATTTGTGGTCATTTTTCATCGTTTCTGAACATTCATTTTTTGTCACGTCAAGTTTGACATAATGCCGAGGTATTTCTTAGTTTCTTATTGATTAACCCCTCTACGACAAACCACACAGCATGATACATACCATCATAGTTCGATTTTTTTGTCAGGAATTAGTTCCCTTTCTTAAGGTATTGAAGGTTTTATATGGTTTTCAAAGCATTCATCTAGAAAGAAGCAGGGTCTATACAAAAATTAAAAACACTAAAATGTTCCTTGATTTATACAGAAATTAGATTTTTCTGATTATTCAGAAAGTGGTTCCTGTTGATTTTTTTTTAACAATACGATGGGATTCAGTTCATGGCATTCAGTCTGCTGAATTTTGCTCTGAAAAATTTGATTTTTTTTTTTCTCTTGGAGGAACTTTTACTGTAATTTCTGTAGCGCAAACTGTGTGAAATTCCGCCTTGAATTTGGGAAATAATTTTCGGGAGGGTTTTTTAGGAATTCACCAAATAATATCTACAGGAATTCTCAAAGCGACCACTGGAATTCATGAATAAATCCGCTTGTAATTCAGGAAGATTTTTTTCAGGGATTCTCGGAAATTTTTTTACCAGAAATAACGTTGCAATTTCCGCGGAAATTCCTGAATGACAGCAGGAATGTCTGTAAAATATTCCGCCTTGAATTTATGATAAAAAAGAATTTCCGGAAGCTTTTGTGCTGACAATCGCCATTAGATTTCTGTTGAAATTTTCGTTTGATCTCCTGGAGATTGATTTCACAAGAATTGAAGTATTTTCCGCACAATTTCTGAAAAAACCTAAAGGTTTTCACAAGGCTTTCCACAGAAATTTAACTTCTGCTGAAATTTGTAAAAAAAAAATCTTCAGAGTTTTCCAAAGCTATTTCTGCATCAAATTCAAGATTTTGGATCACATTTTACGAAACTTGAGCAATTTTGTTAGATTCTGAATTATTTCTCTCTGGATATAAATCCAAATAATTTTCATATGAATAATGAATTCAAATAATTTGTTTACAGATGTTTTGTTCTAAAAACGAATTTATATTATTTTTTTTTCCTAATTTTTACGATAATTAGACAATGATCCACAATTACAACAAAGCTGCAACAATAATTTTCTTTATTAAACTTTGATTATAGAAATATAGACTGCTTCATTCTTGTTTGCTAAGCTTCGGAACGTTGGTGAACAGGACCATCTAGAAGGGATGTGATACTAATGTATATTTTCTTTGTTCTTTTTCAATGTGGTAAAATCGTGTAGAAAATCAGTTTTACTTTACTTTACTGGAAGAGAGAACGTTCAGTAAATTGTGATAACAAAAATTGATATTTTTCCCGCGAATTGGATTCCATGCCGTGCGGTAATGTCGCGTATTTGATTTCAGTCAGCGCGGATTTGGCGCCGATCGAAACTAAGGTATGTAAAATTCATGTTATATCTGAGTCCTGGTATTTTTTTTTTAATAAAATCGGTTCAACGAGATCAGGGGCTCGAATGGCGAATGGACACTGTATGTATTTAAATTTGTTATTATTAAAAATGTTGTTATTAATTATTTAAAATCCCTCTCCCTAGTTACTGTGAAGATGGGCACGGCCAGCAGTAGTAATCCTCATGCTTTTGTAATTTTTGTCTTTTCTAGATTTCTTATAGCATTCTAGATAAGGATTTGAAAAAAATATATATCACTAGTTTTCAATCCACTACGAGTTACACAGAGACAATGCAAATACAATTCAGCTCACTACCTCTGGTTAATACTTCATACAAAAGTCACTATTTGGTCACTTTTTCTGCATCTGAAAGTCACTATTTGGTCACTTTTTTCGTCATCGTTGGTCACTAAGTCACTATTTTGAACGGCATTTATCGCTACCAGCCCTGCTACATTGAAAATTTCGATGGAACCATTTTCAAACTTGCGTTGCGAAACGACCAGGAGATAGACGGAGCGGGTTTGGCGACAATGTTGAAATTGAGGAAGTGTGAGTAGGCAATTACAGCCTAATCAACGTTTAAGCACCGAGCTTGCTTGGTTGAGCTGGATCTTGATGGACTGCCCGTAGTTGCTGCTCCATTATGACCAGAACAGCTGTGCTTGTACAGAGAACCAACAGATGTTTGCTTGAGACTAGCACTCATCTTCAATGTACAAGCACTGGTGATCTAATTTGTTAGGTCATTCTGGCGCCCGCCATGTCAGAAGATGCAAGTCAATGTAGGGAAAGGGAGAAAATTTCACATAAATTTTTAATTGTTAGATTCAAATTGTGCGAATATACCACTGGTATACTTTAACATAAATTGTATTACGCTTAGCAAGCAAAATATACCCAATAATTTGTATTCCATTCAACGAGTAAGCTATATCCAATCACTGATGTGAATTTGTTGAGAGTGTATCATCCTACAAGATTGCACGCAACAATTCATGCGATCTTCAATACAATGCTACCGTTTCAAGAAATTGCTTTGAATGCAGTGATAATTCAAGACAAAATTTTCAAAACGACTTATCTGCTTTTGTAAACAAAGATTCAAACGACGATTTGACGAATCTGATAGGTCTCCCACGCAAACCAACACCATCAATCAGTAGGTGAAGGATTCCGCTACCTGTTGATGGTGTTGGTTTGCGTGGGAGCGCTATCAGATTCGTCAAATCGTCGTTTGAATCTTTGTTTACAAAAGCAGATAAGTCGTTTGAAAATTTTGTCTTGAATTATTTATTTTCAGTAGTAGTAGGGACACTGCAGGTATTTTCGTCTGTTCGTCATAGTCTCGAAAACCAATAAAAGAGACGTTTTTTGTAAAACTCATACTTACCAAATCGTAAGCTCAGGAGAAACGTTCTGCTATAGTGGAGTTCTAGCAAATGTACGTTGCTTTCGTTGATTAGGCCCCTACGACGATGGACGGAAATACCTGCCGTGTCCCTATGTACTATGGACGTTTTTATTTTCCTATTTTAGATGACCCTGCAGACGTTGTCTTGTATAGTAGGTGAGAACACGCATTATAAACTATGCATGTAAAATATCCATACAAATCGTAATTTTTGTATTTTTTTCGATTTTACTCGTAAATTTAGTAGAGAAAAGGTTATAAAAACCCGTCCACGCACATTAAAGACATCAATAATTATTATTTACTGAGGGCTAATAATATTTTTCATTGTTTCAAAAGTCTTATAGATTGAATTAACTATAAATATTGTTTGCCGAACTAACAATCACTTGATTTATTCAACAATATTTAATGTAGATTCAATCATATTTTAACATTTGAAACAACAATAAAGAATCAGGGGAACGGTTTGGCACTTTACCTCATAGCTCCCATTTCTATCCCATCAAAAACAAAGCAATGAAAAGGAATTTGCTACAAGATTGGTGCTGTATTTCTCTGTTTTTCCATGAGATGAATATGTACAGTGAGATGGAAAAAGGAGCAGTTCCCCTAATTAGCCTTCAGCCATCAATATTCTTGTTCGCTGCGTGTCGGAGATTATAACGAACAGATTTTCGGATGGAATAGACAAAATCTATCCAGACATTTTTATGTTATGCAGATAATAATATAGATTCATCTTATTATAGTATTTTTTAAATAGAATTTTGTTTCTGACAAAGTTTTAGAAGAAAATGTTGCTAGCAAGATAACAGGTCATATGAAAAGATGGAAATACGTCATCGTATGATTAAAACATTCTATGCAACTACGTAACTGAACGCGCCATCTGTGAAGCTCTAGACGACCGAAAATTGAATGCAACTAGTAGAAAAATGTGCATCAACCAGCAGTTGCTAGATACTTCAACATTCCATCAACGTTCGGATAAAATGTGGTTCAAATATAAAATTAAGGGTAGTGCTTTGTTGTGTCATCCTTTTGAAAGCAATCAAATCAATTAATTTTAGTGATGTGAGAAGTCTATGTTTAAAATAATGTTTTGCCTTTCTCGTTCAACAAAGTTGTACCAAAAAGCTATCATTTCACTTCGAAAACTAACTTTTAATAGAAGTCTCGGAAGCAAAAGCCTAGAGTCAAACCTCCATGAGTCAATATTGAAGGGACCATCGACAAATGGAAATATCGAGATGTGGAATAGATAATCCTTGATAAGTTGCTTGAAGGGACCATCACAGTAAACCAGATTTTTTTTTTAATATAGGGTAATAGTACCGATAGTCGTGGATGTTCCTATAGGGCACTGCACGGAAACGACTCTTTTTCTTTCGTCCCTAATACATTTTGACGTTTACTGGCCTTGTTGTTTTCTAATTTCTTTGCAGCGAGAAAGAGACAAAGCAGTCCGTGCAGTGCCCTATAGTTGCGGTAGTGTTGTTTTTACACAATCAACGTACCGTGCAAACTCAAACTTCGGACGCTTAAGCACTTTCTGATATACAATCGTCCTGTTTACTCAAATTTCAAATCACACCGTTTAAATCACCATCACAATCACTAAGTATAGTATTCATCTTTGAACTACGTGTTTAATATGTGCAAGATATTGCGAAGAATATCTGAAATTTAAGAAAATGTCCGGCTTCTGTTTGATTCAAACCTCGGACACCGGCGGGTTTGGATTCATATTTCGGACACAAAGATTCAAACTTCGGACACCTGATTACACAGTACCGGGAAGAATATTTGAACACAATTCTCACTGCACAGCTCAGACTGTCTTTTAATCATTTCGGCGGATTGTTTTAATATGTCGTACTAGAATGTAACTATACTAAAACAAGCTAAAACTATTATTCATTCCGATCCAGCTTGACGAAACATTTCGATGAAATATTTCAGAAAATTTCCCATACGAATTGAAGCGTCCGAAGTTTGAGTGAGTCCGAAATTTGATTATCCACGGTACACAGTTGAAAATTCTTAAAATTACACGCTATGGAAATATTTGAACCCACATTTTTGTGTTCGATTGCCTCTGATTTTACATCCAACTTTCTCTTGTACACAACATTGAATACAAGCTCCATAGTAACGACAACCTGTAATTTTAAAAAGTGATGAAAATATGAATCGAATCGAACGGAGCCTTTTTGTTACATCATATATGCTGTAGAGTAGAGTGGGGCAAGAGTGCGCGTGGGGTAAGAGTACGTTTTCGATTATTTGAAGTGATAAAACAAGATAAACTAGCAGCACTGCATCAGTTTGGCAGGTATTCTGACCAACTATTGTCATGTGTAATTGTTAACGATTTGAATAAACAACAAGGGAGATATGAAGTAAGACATTTTTTTAATCATTATGCTAAAAATAATTGTGTTTCCGCAACTAGTATTCCATTACCATATATACGTTCAATCAGGTGAACATTATAACCATTTCGATAACCTATTGTGTAGAGTACTTTATGGTGCAGAACATAAATTGGGTTGGTTTTCCAAGTACGCATATGAATCTTCAAGTTCTGATGTCAAACCCGTATCTTCGGCCGATATAAGACTACTTCCGAAGCGTAAAGATCCACAACAATCAAAAAAGGGATAGAAATCAAAAAATATTAATTAAGTTCTCCTTCTAAGGATAAGCTAAACCCAACAAACATTCACTAGTTGAACTAACATCAGTGTGATGATTTAATTCAGCGCTGTGTTGAATTATGTTTGTACTATTTCTTATCACAACTTCTGTTCAAGCTTTGTTCACACAATTTTGGCGAAGTTATACAACTACAACATCTCATTTTGAAAAACAACTTTATTAACTGATTCGTTAAACCTTTAATAAGCATTTTACTAAGCCTCAATTCAGCTACATGTGAATTCTTCGAAAATAATAACGCATAGAAGGTAACATCAGTAAGATCTCCAATGAACGTATTTTGAAGCAATTGCAACTTTCATATAATCTTTTTAAAATTTTCCTAAATCGAGTCTCGAACTGCTGACATTTGATCATCCGCCGGTACCGTTGTCATCCGCGCCATCCTTGATTTGTTAGATATGGCTCACTCAATGCATAACATAAATAATCTTATTGCTGAATATGAATCATAATTGGACTCTTATTCAATAAGTCGAGCTGTCAAACTACAGTTTGTTAATAACTGTACAAGATTTTTATTTCAACCATTGTTCAGCCAGTCATAACTATCGCACACTAGGAAAAATGCGTAAAAATAATGTCGATAAACGATAAAATAAAATCCGTCCCCAGTGCTATTTACGAATTTATGAAAATAAAATCAATGTATATTCGGCCTTCCTTAGAATCTCTTGATAATCGGTTGCGATATGATTGTCAAATGCTAAGATTATTCCAATTTCGCCGCAATAAAGATCAACATCCATACGATAATATTGGGATTCCACACATCAAAGATTCAATAATTTTCCGATGTTATTCAACGGCGTTATGTCCGGCTTTTAATAAATTTAGTTCCGCATGAATGCATGATTTTTTTTTATTGCTCCAGCAGTTTTGTTCGTTATAATCTCCGACAGTTTAATAAATCACGAAAATAAAAAGCATGTCTTGAAAATAAATCATTTTGTTTAGAAAATTATTTTGAGCTTTTTAGTGAAATGTCTTCACTTGTCATAAGACGAGTTTGTACAATCCCATTGAATTCCACCACTTAATTGTATCTTGACAGATACGTATTTCGACCTCAACAGTAAGGCCGTATTCAGTGTCTCGTACTCGTACGAGACACTGAAGACGGCCTTACTGTTGAGGTCGATATACGTATCTGTCAAGATACAATTAAGTGGTGGATCATTATTTTTCTATAAATCAAATTTTCCAGATCTAGAATCCAGATTTTCTCTCAAACTGAAAAAGCATGTTTTTTTCCACTGTGCGATAGATCAGATAAATGTGAAATCCAATGGTTAAGAAGGACAAAGGTTAAGAAGGATGTCTAATGCCTGCTTATTAACTTACTATTCAAACTCAATTCGACCACCCTTTCAGAGCATCATATCATAGTCGAACAGAGAACTTTAAAAATCATTAGTTCAGTACATTGTTTAACTTCTCCAATGTGCTGAAATGTGATAAAACGAAAACGTAAGTTCAACTTCAAATAAAGGTAGCTAACAAATAAATAGGTTATGTCGAATATTAGTTAGATTAAATGCTGAAATGAAATCTGTTTAGCAAATTATTCAGCATCCATTTTATTCAGCTACAAAGATCACAAATAAACAATAATTCAACCTAGATGCTTATTTGTAGCTTGTCGTTGTTTGTTGGGAAGTCATTTGGTGTTAGAAGCGACTTAGCGAACAAAGCGCTGAATCGAAATCATGAAATTGTATTAGGTATTGTTTTACATCTAAACATAGTCTGAAAACACAATTTCATCTAAATGATTATTTCATTTTATCAAAAGCAACATCCATAAATTACGCAACGCTTAGGTTGGGTGGGGGAAGGGCTGCGAGATGTATGACGATCCATGCATTTTTTTAGAGGATTCATACAAAAATTGTAAGATAGGGGAGGGTGGGTGAAATGGCCAAATTTTGCGTTACGTAATTAGTAGACTTTCTTTAAGGAAAATTCCTTTGTTTACGCTATGCGAAACCTGATATATTTTTACCTCCTAGCTTTTTTGTATTTAAAAAGCACAAGGTTTTTTTTCGTATGAAAGTTCACATTTCTAGGACCCCCTCCCTCTTTCAGAGTTACGTAATCTTTAAACATTCCACAATATACTTTCAGTAAACATCAATTAAATGTTATTAGATCCTTTTTGTGTTAATAAATACTTAAAACACATGATTGGAAAAGTGCGTACTCTTACCCCACCCAATGCGCACTCTTACCCCACCGGTGGGGTAAGAGTGCGTTTTTAGGTGTCTTGCAATAAGGGTTCTGCTAAAACGAATTTAATTATATCCATTATTTTTTCCACTGGGTAACATAAAGGAAGAGTATACGAATCGTCGACATTGATTTGATATGCAGAAGCTTGTTTCATAAGGTCCCCATGTTCGATTGAAAACTAAGTGCGTACTCTTGCCCCACTCTACTCTAACATTTTTATACTGTGTTGCATGCTAATATTATTGAATAGATCCAAAATAGATGGCTAAGAGACAAAACTGCAGCATTCGGAGGATTTCTACACTCAACCGGCGATTGAGTTTAGTGTTCCACAAGAGCCAAAGTTTAGAATGGCGATTTTGCCTCACTTCTCCTAAGAACACATATGTTCAGTATTGATGCAGCTTCGGACCACTTACTTCCGGTAACATCCGGAAGCCGTTACACAGGAGACATGTCCGGCATGAGAGAAGAACATCAAGTAAAGATATAAGTAAAATAGGAATGCATGAACTATTAAAATTACCGTGATCAGTTCACTGGGTACGATGCGTACGAATCCTTTGTGGGCACCAGGGACTATGTCTAAGGGCTTGACGATCCCTTCCCAGACCATTTGCTAGTTTTGGTGCCTGCCTTGGATGTAGTCGGGTTTGACAGTGGGCTCTGTTAAACTTATATAAAAAGCTGCATGTGTCCGCAAGTCGGCAAATGCTGGGTAAAGCGTACCATTGGTACTTCGCGTACCTGAAGGAATAAAATAGACCCCATCTCGCGGTCCTTAGCCTCTTACCCAGCTACTCCTATCCCTACCTCCCCGTGGTACTGGCCGGGATACGAGCAACCTTAGGGAAGATCGGGTAACCAACCCCGGTGGGATCTATGGTCGTATGCTGACAGGGAAGGGGTTTGCTCTCTCCGGAGGTGCAAATCTTATTGAGCGTCTGTTCTCCATGTCAGGATCGGCTCACAACAGCGTCTGTTCTCCATGTTGGGGCGGCTGATCATCGTCCGAGTGCCAGCGAGGGACTCTAAGTGAAACTGTGCACCATGGTCCACCGGAAATAAGGAGGAATGTTCCTCCGGAAATTTAGGGGGTTTGGTGTCAGGCCCTGCAAGCCAGCCTTTAAAAATCATAAGCAACGAACAATCAACAAGAGAGTACGGACCGGAACCATCGGCGAAGACCACTGCGACGAAAAGGGACTAGCGATTGGAAACTCGGTTCGTGGAACTGCAAATCTCTCAACTTCATCGGGAGCACACGCATACTCGCCGATGTGCTCAAGGACCGTGGATTCGGCATCGTAGCGCTGCAGGAGGTTTGTTGGAAGGGATCAATGGTGCGAACGTTTAGAGGTAATCATACCATCTACCAGAGCTGCGGCAACACACACGAGCTGGGAACAGCTTTCATAGTGATGGGCGATATGCAAAGGCGCGTGATCGGGTGGTGGCCGATCAATGAAAGAATGTGCAGGTTGAGGATCAAAGGCCGGTTCTTCAACTTCAGCATAATCAACGTCCATAGCCCACACTCCGGAAGCACTGATGATGATAAGGACGCATTCTACGCGCAGCTGGAACGTGAGTACGATAGCTGCCCAAGCCACGACGTCAAAATCATCATAGGAGATTTGAACGCTCAGGTTGGCCAAGAGGAGGAGTTTAGACCGACTATTGGAAAGTTCAGCGCTCACCGGCTGACGAACGAAAACGGTCTACGACTAATTGATTTCGCCGCCTCCAAGAATATGGCCATTCGCAGCACCTACTTCCAACACAGCCTCCCGTATCGGTACACCTGGAGATCACCACTGCAGACAGAATCACAAATCGACCACGTTCTGATTGATGGACGGCACTTCTCCGACATTATCGACGTCAGGACATATCGTGACGCTAACATCGACTTCGACCACTATCTGGTGATGGTTAAACTGCGCCCAAAACTATCCGTCATCAACAATGTTCGGTACCGACGACCGCCGCGGTACGACCTAGAGCGACTGAAGCAACCTGATGTTGCCACTGCATACGCGCAGCATCTCGAGGCAGCGTTGCCGGAAGAGTGTGAGCTCGATGGGGCCCCTCTTGAGGACTGCTGGAATACAGTCAAAGCAGCCATTAACGACGCAGCGGAGAACAACGTCGGGTATATGGGTCGAAGTCGACGGAACGATTGGTTCGACGAAGAGTGCAGACAGATTCTGGAGGAGAAGGACGCAGCGCGGGCGGTCGCGCTGCAGCAAGGTACCCGGCAGAACGTGGAACGTTATAGACGGAAGCGGAGACAGCAGACCCGCCTTTTTCAGGAGAAGAAACGCCGCCTGGAAGAAGCGGAGTGCGAGGAGATGGAACAGCTGTGCCGTTCTCAAAAAACACGCAAGTTCTATCAGAAGCTCAACGCATCCTGCAAATGCTTCATACCGTGAGCCGAAATTAGCAGGGATAAGGATGAGAGCATATGGGAACGTGTGGTGATCGAAAGTTAGAAGCAGCACTTCGAGGAACATTTGAATGGCGCTGAGAGTACAGGAGAGGAGATGATTACGTCAGTTCAGCGGACGATGGAAGCCAACCAGCCTCCACCGTAAGGGAAGTTAAGGATGCCATCCAACAGCTAAACACCAATAAAACAGCTGGTAAGGATGGTATCGGAGCTGAACTCATCAAGATGGGCCCGGAAAAGCTGGCTACTTGCCTGCACAAACTGATAGTCAGAATCTGGGAAACCGAACAGTTACCGGAGGAGTGGAAGGAAGGGGTTATATGCCCCATCTACAAGAAAGGCGACAAACTGGAGTGTGAGAACTTTCGAGCGATCAACATCCTTAATGCCGCCTACAAAGTGATATCCCAGATCATCTTCCGTCGTCTGTCACCATTAGTGAACGAGTTCGTGGGAAGTTATCAAGCCGGCTTCGTTGACGGCCGCTCGACAACGGACCAGATCTTTACTGTACGGCAAATCCTTCAAAAATGCCGTGAATACCAGGTCCCAACGCACCATCTGTTCGTTGATTTCAAGGCGGCATACGACAGTATAGACCGCGTAGAGCTATGGAAAATTATGGACGAGAACAGCTTCCCTGGGAAGCTTACCAGACTGATCAAAGCAACGGTGGATGGTGTGCAAAACTGTGTGCAGATTTCGGGCGAACACTCCAGTTCGTTCGAATCGCGCCGGGACTAAGACAAGATGATGGACTTTCGTGCCTGTTGTTCAACATTGCGCTAGAAGGTGTCATGCGGAGAGCCGGGTGTAACAGCCGGGGTACGATTTTCAACAGATCCAGTCAATTTATTTGCTTCGCGGATGACATGGACATTGTCGGCCGAACATTTGCAAAGGTGGCAGAACTGTACACCCGCCTGAAACGTGAAGCAACAAAAGTTGGACTGGTGGTGAATGCGTCAAAGACAAAGTACATGCTTGTGGGTGGATCCGAGCGCGACAGGGTCCGCCTGGGAAGCAGTGTTACGATAGACGGGGATACCTTCGAGGTGGTCGAGGAATTCGTCTACCTCGGATCCTTGCTAACGGCTGACAACAACGTTAGTCGTGAAATACGAAGGCGCATCATCTGTGGAAGTCGGGCCTACTACGGGCTCCAGAAGAAACTGCGGTCGAAAAAGATTCGCCACCGCACCAAATGTGTCATGTACAAGACGTTAATAAGACCGGTAGTCCTCTACGGACATGAAACATGGACAATGCTCGAGGAGGACTTGCAAGCACTCGGAGTATTCGAGAGACGGGTGCTTAGGACCATCTTTGGCGGTGTACAAGAAGACGGTGTGTGGCGAAGAAGAATGAACCATGAGCTCGCCCAGCTCTACGGCGAACCCAGTATCCAGAAGGTAGCTAAAGCCGAAAGGGTACGATGGGCAGGGCATGTTGCAAGAATGCCGGACAGCAACCCTGCAAAGATGGTGTTCGCTTCCGATCCGGCAGGTACGAGACGACGTGGAGCGCAGCGAGCGAGATGGGCAGACCAGGTGCAGAACGACTTGGCGAGCGTGGGGCGTATTCGAGGATGGAGAGATGCGGCCTCGAACCGTGTATTGTGGCGTCAAATTGTTGATTCAGTGTTATCTGTTTAGATGTAGACTAAATAAATGAAATGAATGAATGAATGTGTCCGCAAGTAGGCTCCGCCAAAGCGTCAGTGTGCCGCTCAAAGCGCCCAAGCCCAAGTCCTGGTGTTAGGTGGGACGCTAAACAGACCTAACACGCAAGGATGTTATCGATCATTTAGTAATTGGCGTTCGATCATTTAGTAGTTTGTCAATAACTCATTCCACAGGCTGAAATTCAAAATGTGTTGCTTAGTGGACTTCTAGTGTGAAGGTTTTTCTACAACTCAGCCTAATGGTTCGTTGTTAGAATTCAACTAATAACGGAGTTATAGCGCTAGTTGCAGTAACTTAAACTAATTGATTGGAATTTTGTTATCATTTAGTCTAAGTAACTGAAACTATAGCTATAGCTCCGTTACTAATGAAATTCAAACAATGAACCATTAGGCATAGTTCTAGAAAAACCTTCGCATTAGAAGTCCACCATACAACACATTCTGGAATTCAGCTTTTGGAATGAGTTCTTGACAAACTACTTAATGATCGAAGGTAAATTACTAAATGAAGGATAACATCCTTGAGACCGGTCATCGGACCAGATAGTCTGCACACCGTATCGAATGATAACGACCAACGTTGCATAAACTTTGCAGCCTTCCGCGGAATGGTAGTCCGAAGCATCTTCTTTCCCCGCAAAAATATCCACAAGGCCACATGGAGATCACCCAACCAAGAAACGGAAAACCAATTCGACCACGTTCTAATCGAAGGTAAATTCGTCTCCGATATCACGAATGTCCGCACTTACCGCAGTGCGAATATGGAATCCGACCACTACCTCGTTGCAGTATGCATGCGCTCAAAACGGTGTACAACATGCGTCGAAGTCGAAAGCCGCGGCTCAACAATGGGCGGCTACAAATCGGTAAACTAGACCTAGGATATGGGCAGCAGCTGGAAGTGGCACTCCCAACGGAAGAGCAGCTAGGCGCAACGTCTCTTGAAGATGCCTGGAGAGATATTCGATCCGCCATTGGTAGCACCGCAACCGCTACACTTGGCAAAAGCGCCAGCAGGAGGATCGAGTCCGTGAAGAGACGAATCAACTGTACCGCACGAATAACACACGAAAGTTCTATGAGAAGATGAACCGTTCACGTGGAGGCAACGTTCCGCAGCCTGATATGTGTAAGAACATAAACGGGAACCTTCTTACGAACAAGCGTGAAGTAATTCAAAGGTGGCGGCAGCACTACGAAGAACACCTGAATGGCGATGTGGCAGACGAAGATGGCGGTACCCAAGCAGCACGCGCAACATCTTTCAAATAGGTGTTTGTTCCTAATAAATTGCATTGAAGACACTGGCAATACATCGAGTCACACTAAAGCCACTTCCCAGTTTCAGAAAATCACAATGTTTCATTTCTGTTTAAATGGCGTCGCAATATTCTACCCATCTGACTTCTTGGATGGTTTTCAATTCGATGTGTTTCATATCAGAAACAAAACAGATAAGTTGCAGAATAAATAACACTTCGGTTCATTGCTGTTACGACAATGTTTCTGATATGTTGCAAAACACTTTGAGCTCAGCTGAGCAGTATTTTATTTTTGACAGTCCCATGCATGTTCCGTATAAGGTACAATGAAGTTACAAATGACTTTGTTGTTTATGTAGTGCACTTGTAGCGGAATCTCCAAATAGAATTGTTGGTGTGATGGTTATAGTAGAAGGTTGCAAATCTCAAGGTCCATGGTTCGATTCCCGGTTGGTTTTTGTGTTTTTATTTTCATTGTAGCTGCAAGATGTTGCAAATAGGCTCCACCTCTTGCGCTTTTTGTGTCACAAAGGAGTTCCAAATACGACGCGTTGTGCATAAGTCAGACCTTTAGTAAATCACACCACAGTTGTTGTTACTCACTGAGAAACAAGAGGTGTTGCTTGGGTATGGTGATGAACCTGGGAGAACGCGCGCAGGACATACGATTTCCGGCTCTAGATCTCCAGGAAATCCAGGAAGAGATCGGCCGGCTGAAGAACAACAAAGCCCCTGGAGTTAACTAACTACCAGGAGAGCTATTTAAACACGGTGGTGAGGCACTGGCTAAACGCTGTACAGGGTCATCACCGAGATTTGGGAGGAGAAAGCTTTGCCGCAGGAGTGGATGGAAGGTGTCGTGTGTCCCATTTACAAAAACGGCAATAAGCTGGATTGTAGCAACTACCGCGCAATCACATGGCTGAACGCCACCTTCAAGGTACTCTCCCAAATTTAATGCGGCCGACTTACACAAACTGCAAGAGAGTTTATGGGGCAGTACCAGACGGGTTTTATGGGCGAACGCTCCACCAAGGACCAGGTGTTCGCCAATCGCCAAGTATTGCAGAAATGCCGCGAATACAACGTGCCCACGCATCATCTATTCATCGACTTCAAAGCCGCATATGATACAATCGATCGGGACCAGCTATGGCAGCCAGGGATGTCATTCTCCCCGGTGATTTTCGGTGTACGGTGCATGCAGCACCGTGCACCGTGCGGTGTCAAAAAATCACCGGGGAGATCGAGCTGAACACCGCGGTGTCTCGGTGTAGAATACACCGCGGTGAGCCACACCGTACACCGCGGTGCGCCAGTAAGTTCGTAAGTACAGTTGAGTCTCCTATCAAACGTGCTATAAGTCTATGATAAGTTTCCCGGAATTAAAAATTAATATGAAAATATGAAGCTACCCAAATATAATTACATATATTATTGTATAGACCGTAAAAATCGATGTCAGACGCCATTTTGAAATCCAAGATGGCGGACAGAAATTCAAGATGGCGGCAATATGGACCAATTATTTGACCTGAAAGTATGCAATATGGGTGTCTATCGATCGGGTTTGATGAGTAGAACTCGAAAATCGATGGCCTATGCCATTTTGGAATCCAAGATGGCGGACCGAAATTCAATATGGCGACCATATAGATCAATTATTTGACGTGAAACCATGCAATATGGGTGTCTATCGATCGGGTTCGATGAGTAGAGCTCGTAAATCGATGTCCGATGCCATTTTGAAATCCAAGATGGCGGACCGAAATTCAAGATGGCGGCCATATTGACCAATTATTTGATGTGAAACCATGCAATATGGGTGTCTATCGATCGGGTTTGATGAGTAGAACTCGAAAATCAATGTCCGACGCCAATTTGAAATCCAAGATGGCGGACAGAAATTCAAGATGGTGGCCATATGGACCGATTATTTGACGTGAAACCATGCAATATGGGTGTCTATCGATCGGGTTCGATGAGTAGAGCTCGTAAATCGATGTCCGATGCCATTTTGAAATCCAAGATGGCGGACCGAAATTCAAGATAGTGGCCATATGGACCAACTATTTGACGTGAAATCCTGCAATATGGGTGTCTATCGATCGGATTTGATAAGTAGAACTCGAGAATTGAAGTCGGACGCCATTTTGAAATCCAAGATGGCGGACAGAAATTCAAGATGGTGGCCATGTGGGCCAATTATTGGACGAGAAACCATGCAATATGGGGGTCTATCGATAGGGTTTGATGAGTAGAAGTCGAAAATCGATGTCCGATGCCATTTTTAAAATCCGAGATGGTGAACCGAAATTCAAGATGGCGGCCATATGTACCAATTATTTGATGCAAAACCTTGCGATATAGGTGTCTAACGATCGGGCTCGATCAGTAAAACTCGAAAATCGATATCCGACTCAATTTTGAAATCCAATATATTGGCCCGAAAATCTAGATGGCGACAATATTTAACAATCGTTTGACCTGAAACCTTGCATTATGGGTGTCAAAATTGCGTCAAAATTACGTCGGAAATCGATTTTCGAGTTCTACTCATAACTTGGATTTCAAAATGGCAACGGACATCGATTTTCGAGTTCTATTCATCAAACCCATTCGATAGGCCCATCATACCCATGATACGAAGAGGTTCAAGAGAAGACAATGTGAGCCACCCACCACGAGTTTGCATTTTCCGTCATAGCTTTTTTTTCGTTCAATCGTATCTTTAGCTTATTTGAGGACAACTTTCCCAAAGAAAACATATTTTTTAAGCCTCTAACTGTTTCCGAAGATTAAAACAAAACATTGAAAAGTGCTGTCTTAAGGCCGGTTTACACTTCCAACACTTTTTCATGTTTTGTTTTCGATTTTCAAAACAGTTAGAGATTCTTTGAGAAAATTTACCAATGCTAAAGATACAATTGAGCGAATAATAAAATAATCACGGGATAGGTTAATATTTTCAGCGATATGCAAGCATCAATCATTCAAGGATATTCCAGAGAAATTGAGAAAGCTGACCTTAAATAAATCAAAGACTGAAACTAAGACAATGAAACGAGATAAAATTTTGACGGAAAAGGTCTATTGTTGCAAATCATTCTTGAGAGATTTCTACTGATATTACTCTGAGATTTGATTTTAAAATTCCCCCTATCGTGGAACAGATTTTTCAGAAGAATTTCCTCTGGATTGCCTGTGGAATTTTTCTCTGAAAATTCTTGATGAAAGTCTCTTAGAGTTTCTGTGTTTATGTATTTTTAGGCAATTTCCTCAAAAATTCCTTCAAAAAATTTCCAAGAGCCAGTTAGTAAATATTGCGGAAACTCATTGACAATTTATGGCAAATTTATCTAGAATTTCCAAAAATAAATTTTGAAATTCTCCGGGAATTTTTGCAGAACTTAATCCAAGCCCCACTACGAGAATTTTTCCAAGGATTCCTGCGATAGTTTCTTGTTACATTTCTCCGGTCATTCATTAACTTTTTCGTCCCCAACCTTTTTTTGATATTTTGTAACTCATTCAATTTTCCAAAAAATGTTTGAAATTTTCGGACATAAACCAGTCTTAGATATGCCAGTTTTATGGTTCAGGATTTCTCCTTAGCCGTGCGGTAAGACGAGCGGCTACAAAGCAAGACCATGCTGAGGGTGGCTGGGTTCGATTCCCGGTGCCGGTCTAGGCAATTTTCAGATTGGAAATTGTCTCGACTTCCCTGGGCATAAAAAGTATCATCGTGCTAGCCTCATGATATACGAATGCAAAAATGGTAACCTGGCGTAGAAACCTCGCAGTTAATAACTGTGGAAGTGCCTAATGAACGCTGCGAGGCGGCTCTGTCCCAGTGTGGGGATGTAATGCCAATAAGAAGAAGAAGAAGATGGTTTAGGATTCATGAGAAATCTCCTTGAAGTCTGTCGGGTGGCAATCTAGGATTTTATCACCGGACTTGATGGTCATATGGCTTCCGCCTCATACGCAAGACGTCGTGGGTTCAATCCCAGGCCCGATCCATTCCTTCTACATCGCATCTTTCCATATATTTCTCATGTTCTAGCAATTGCTGGAACTGGAAATGTGATTCCATACCGTTTTCATCTTCTAATCATACCAAAAACTTGACCAGCTCAGGCAGGTAGCTGTTAGAATTCAAAATGAGCGAAAAAAAAACACGTAGCTTCATTGAATTGGAGTATACCACCCTCTAATTACTAGCCTCCATTTGAGAGACATGAAGGCCTTTTTCTGGAAAGCTGAGTAGTTTTGTTGCTAGAGGTTTGGAAGACTTCTTTTCAGAGACTTGGGAATCTTTTTTCAAGAGGCTTGGGAGCCCCCTTTCAAGAGCCTTGGGAGCCTCCTTTTAACAGACTTGCAAGCCTTCTTTCAAAAGGCTCGGAAACCCCGGAGGCCACTTTTTAAGAGGCTCAGAAGTCTCCTTTCAAGAGGCTGGTAGACTTTCTTTCAAAACGCTCGGAAGCCTACTTTCAAGAGGTTTATTTTAGGTGGCTTGGGAGTCCCTACAAGAGACTTGGAAGCCTCCTTTAAAGATACTCAGACGCCTTCTTTTAAGAGGCTCGAAAGCCATCTTTTGAGAGACTCGAAAGCCACCTTTTAAAAGGCTCGGAAGTCTTCTTTCAAGAGGCTCGAAAGTCTACTTTCAAGCAGCTCGGAGAGCTCAGGTCCGTTTTGTATATATCTTGAGAGCTACGCTTATTTTTATTTACAGCGAAAAAAATAGGGGGTACCTCAATAAATAAAAAAGTTCGAAGGGGTACCAGTAAAGAAAAAAGTTGAGAACCGCTGACCTAGACGAACTTGTGCCATAGAACCGAAATCCAGATTCCAAATACAAAAAATCTACATGATCTCGTGGCGAGTACAGAGGTGTTCTCGTCTTGCAGAGAAGAGTGATTGCAGCATCAATTCCTCGTGGTGAGGACGTGGCCAGCGCCGTTATCGACCATTTAAAAAATACTAGAGCTCTCGGACTGTGCACATTGAGGTTGGAGAACAAATCCCACGCTTCCATCCATTGGTTCCCTGTGCAATTGAGACTGTTCTGGTCAATCACGGAGTAGAAACTACGAAATGGACGGTCATGCTCATGCTCATTGCTCATGTTATTCGTACCAACATAGTCTTTTCATAATTTCATAATCGTATCGGGGGAGAATTTGCGAAGCATCTGAACGAATTCAGAAGCATGGCGGCCAGTTTTTAGTACACTGGAACCTGGGACACATATTAGAATACCTTCAAATGTATCATAAGCCATATCAGTATTCGTTATATTTTGTGTAAAAAATATTTTTTTCGAATTTGTTACTAACTGCATTCGGATATTATCAAACAAAACATTAACTCATCGTTCGTTCACGACAGTGTTAAATTCTAATATAATTTATTTAAAATACATATACAATAGTATTTCTTCACTATCCTCTCTTTCGTTAAATTACTTAAACTTAACAAACATGTTCATTCGTGACACACATTTTGATTGCAAGCTGAACGTTCCCACGGTTCCATTTCGCACCGGGTGATGGGGTTGTTGAATTCCACATAAGGCAGCATCTTCTGATTATCAATGTCAGATTTGTGAATCCATATTTCGTGTTTACAAATTTGGCTTTATTTTTCTATTCTTTTGAAAAGGTCATACGCAGACAAAATTCTCTTTCAAATGGACTTAGCACACATCTATTCAATGTCGTAAGGAAATTATTTTACGTAACTATGATTTTAGTCTAATAATTTATTGGCATCTTTAGTCGTCACAGTGCAGTAATAGGGAACATAATTCTCAACTGGGGAAGAAAGGGGTCACATAATTCAACAATTTGCACGTTAATATTTACATTCTAAGAGCGACCGACTGAAAACTAAGGTTCACAATGGTGCAAGAAGGAAGGAGAGGATTCTTCAGGAACGTTTCTGAATGCTATGATTTACTTTGTTCTTCTGGTTGTTCTTCCACATGGCTGAATGATTTTGTGTTTTTATGAATGGGTGTGTTTAACTATCACATTTGTTTTTAGTTTTCCTAATAATTTATGCTTTAACGATTCTGTCGAGAAGTCCATGTGTGTTTAGATTGACTCATTATTACTACATGAATAACCCATCATTTTTAAAAGTTAAAACGTTTTGTGCACACTGATGATGACTGATTATTTAAACGATCTATAGCATAAACTTTTCCTTCATCACGATTGCAACCACGAAGAATCTTATTGCAAAATATTTCCTTTTCATGCCGCTTTCCTAAATTTATGTTTCGTTTACTATAATTCCTGAAAATCTCTTCCTAAGCGATTACTGTTTTGAGCGCACATGACAGGTTACTAAACGTTGAACGTAGGAAACTCAATTCTCAACGGATGCTTATCTATACAAATTTCTGACTCGATATACTCTTATCGGTTTGGCAACCTCACCGATAACAAATGTTCAATGTCGATCTAAAAACAAGCTCGGGTCACCGTCTGTGCGGATTAGCAGTGCCTAGACGGACGTCATCGGTCTCATGACGTCCCGGATTCGTTAGGAAGGCCGCAGCAAAATCCGCAGCAAGGTGTACCAAGGTCTGTGACGTCTGTCTGTCTGTCCTTCGCTGTTCAGCGTGGATCAGAACTTCTGGTCGGTTGTCGTTATGTAATCTCCGGCTCTCGATCGACTTCGCGTGACCAAGATAGGAGTTTTTGGTTTCGGAGTTTCGGTTAGTTTGATTTTGACGCGTCCGGTTTCCGGCGAGTACACCGGGCTGTAGCGATCGGACTTTGGTGACGTGGGCACGTAGATGGGACTGTATCGTTTGGATTTGGGCGACTCAATGGGCTCTGGCTGAAGTTGGTTAGGATTGCCATTTGGCGGTAGGAACTCTTCATCGGCTTGAGATGGCACATTGTGATTGGGTTGATGAACTCCGGGTAGGTCACCGTTTCCTACGGGTCCGTTTCCGTTCTGGAGCGGAACCGTATTATTGTTGTTATTCGGAGGCACATTTTCGTACAAGCTTTCTTTGCTCTTGTTTCTGTCAGCAGGAACTGGTTTGAATGATTCCATGGCGGGCTTATCTAAGGAAGTCCTTTCTGGTTTTGCTGGAGGATAATTGTTGGGTTTATCACTGAAAACCTTTTGATAATCAGATTTATCATTTATCAGAGGTGTTTGCTCCGGTATGCTATGGCCATTCTTCTCCACAGGTTTGCCCAACAAATTCTTGTCCATGTCCAGCATTTCGCGTCCTCTGGCGGCTTCAAGGTCTGCTTTACCACGACGGTTTCTGGAACTTGGCTTCCGCTTGCACATAACCACAAGAATCAAGCTAATAAGAATAATTCCAAGAATTGCCAATAGAATATATGTTCCTTGGCTATCAGTATCAGCGCGAGTAGGTGATTCGGAGATGTTTGATTTCTGCTCTTCAGTTGGGCCGTCTGTACCTCCGGAGGTGCCTTTGCTGACATCCGCAAACACATTTACATTAACAGGCATAACCCCTTCCGTAGACTCCGTAGCTGGTGATGAAGTTGAATCGTCATCAAGCCCTTTGCCAAAGATGCCCAATCCATCTGGGGGAGTTATGGGTTTTTCTTCACTGGTACTGTCTTCTAAATCAGTGTCAGTCGGTTTTTCGGAAGAATCTTCAGCTCCAATCGCCCGTAATCCAGTGAGGAAAGCACCAGCTCCACTACCACTGCCATCATCATCTTCGCTTTCCACTGCATTTTGGACCTGGCCAACTCGAACACTGTCGTCACTTTCAGCACCAGATCCCTCAACTGTCGAAGACAAATCAGCTACTTTTCTTGCCTCAGCCTTTTCCTCTTCTCCAATGTCCGATGGTCCACTGCCGGAAGCATCCTCCAACTCCTCGTCATTTTGTATGTCCATCGGAGGATCTTGCGATTTTAGCTTCTCTCCGACAGGGAAGTATTCTTTTTTGAAATCATCATCATCCTCTTCCTCGTCGTCGTTCAAATCTGCTTGATCTCCCAGCATCAAATCGTTTTCATCCTCATAGTCATCCCAATTGTAGCCACCGTCTCTTCTAGCTTCATTGCAAACATCCGATTGCTTCACCTGTAGCCACGGTCTACCCTTGAACTCTTGCGGGGCATTGCATTTGATATGCTGATCAGACCACACGTGCCTGGTTGTCAGCCAGTTTCGAATGTGCAACGTTTCGCAGGTGCAGTTTATCGGATTGTCCGCCAGCTCAATGGATCGCAGCTTCTTTAGTTTCATCAAATACAGCGGCAGGTAAGTGATATCATTGTGCGACAAATTCAGCGATTCCACGTACAGTGGGATCTTCGACAGCTTTCCGGACGTGATTCGATTCTGGCTCAGATTGAGACGCCGTATCCGCTTGCCCAGGTGATTTACCTCAGCCAGTTGGTTGTCGGACAGATCCAACTCGGTGATGTTTCGGATGTTTTCCAAGTGGGCCGGTATCTTTTTCAGCTCTAACCCGGACAGGACCAGCCGCTTGATGGGTAAACTTTTGTCGATACTGCGCAGCCCGGATGCGCTGGAGCAAGCGATGCTGGCGTTGTTGCATTCACAGCCCTTGGGACAGATGTAGGCTGATGTGTTTGTAGCCGCGACGGCATTGAGCAATACGAGTAGGGCCACCAGTGCCAACTGGGGCAGATGGCGGCGGTTGGTAGTCGTTGTCGCCGACGACGACGCCACTCCGGACGACGTCATCATTTAGTTGAGTTGGGCAACGGCAAGGTATTGGAGGCACTGGATCTGGAAAGATATAGGAAATAGGAAATTCAATTAGAACAACTGAAATGTCTACAATATGATATAGGATGATTAACACCAATTGGGTTCAAAATCTGTTAACAGATTTAAAACAGGGGAGAGGTGAGCTTGGCAAGTTTTATTTTATTACTAGTAGACCCGGCAGACGATGTCCTGCATAGTAGGCGAAAATGCGCGTTGTGAACAGCCCTAGCAAGATTCCCATACGGATCTTAATTTTAGTCTTTTACTATTTACTCGACTTTAGCAATGGTTTTTCATGAGGAAATATCATATAAACCCGTCGGAAACGATAACGAACATATGTGCTGAAGGAATGAAGAAAATCCATCCAGCCGTTTTCGAGTTATGCGGATACGAACACAGACCATTTCATTTTTATTATATAGAAGATTGATATGGTGTTCAGAAATCATGCTTTCTGTAACTTTAACAGAATATTGTTTAGCATGCAAATAATCTTCTGACGTTTGTATTAAGAGCACAATTTGTCCAATTATAGAATCATAATTGCTAACAAAGCCATACTTTGAAATGATGTTCTTTTATGCTTTTGGATAGCTTGGGCGAAACCAAAAAGGTCACAACGTCTTGAAACTCTTTGTGGGCAAAAGCACGCATCAGTATTTCAAGCTCGTTCCCAATAATTGCATCTCTGAGTCACGCTGCTGGAGAAGATAACTTTGTAAAAAGTGATAACTCATGAAGAGAAATTGTTACTCCATATTAAAAACACGACATATTTTGCGCATGAGTCCTAACCGTCTAACATCAAAGGGAATTTATTCAATTTCATCACGATAAGCTCACCGTCAGCACCGGTGGCAAATGTATTGAAACATGCTTCACAATTGCTAATCGAATGTCAGTCTGATTTGGTCATTTTCCTCCATCCATCCATTCATCCATCCACGATAATGTGATGTTCACCGGCATAATCATTCAGTCATTTATTGACTGGTAAAACCTTCGTTTGACGAGCCCATGCATGTCGCCACCACCTCATTGTAGATCGTTGCTTACTTTGAAAACAAGATAGCAATAAAATTCGCACCGCAGACGATCTTTTTGAAAATGTGTTTCAAAACCGAGGTTTAGATAAAAGTCTCTGTTTCCCTCATCTTTTTCGCAAGCAAGCATGGCTACAACAAATCGTTCCACTGTGCTTCCCGTATATTCGACCACCTTCGACCAACAACATGCAGCATGACATGTGCATTTGCCGTCGATTCGGGAAATAAGTAGGTAGGCAGCCTCTCACTATTCAACATTTAACTGTGGGAAATTTGCCGAACACGTCGTCTCGTCCGTGCGGTTCGGTGATGAATTGATAAACCGCAAAGCTGTTCCGACTCCGGCTGACAACGCCGTGCCGTAATGAAGAATTCCTGGTGGATAATGGACCTTGTTTGGTAAAAAGCCATAAATTATCTGAATGGCAAACGTACCAGCCGCAGGCATGTTTTACACGAAGCCGCGCAGACTGTGGACACTTTCAACTCGTAAAAAGCTATTTGTGATTTGGTGTGAGCGATTGGGATTTCCTGAAGTCTAGTCAGCGACAACTCAATGAGATTCCGCACGAATCTGACACGGCATCCATCCTCTTACAATCAATGACCACACAAGATGGCGGATTACTGATTACGGATAAACAGGAATCTGTAAACTATTATAAGTGTTTGTCGGTAGTTATAGTGTCCTTCACTAATAATTAGGCACGATTGGACGAATAATTATCTTTGAAGCTGTTCTTTTTTTTCTGTCAATCCCAAATCATTTCAACGGAATTGGAATCATAGTCGAACGAAGTCAGCATCACGCATAGGCTTCTGATATGCCTGGAGGTTTCTTTTCATTGATAACTCGCATTTGTCAGGGTCACCTCTGTTGGATATGAGTCAACCTAGAAGTTTGCTTTTATGCTATGCGAATGTGGAAAGTCATCATTAGGAAACAGTTTTTTCTGGCATTATTATCATTGAATAATAGATATAGGAAATAAGTTCTGTTGTTCTATAATCAGAATCGTGTTAGGATAGCTTATGACAGTTCAAATTCTCGGGGTTCTACGAAACCGCACCAAGCGCCTCTTTGACTAACTTTATGACATTTTGATCGAAAAAGGCAAACAGAAATCAACTCAATTCATGTACGCATATTTATTGTAGGATATCCTCAGTTACTGGATTCATGGATATCCCACGATATATTTGTCCAAAGAGGTTTGTTTCTTAAAACGAAAATATAGATTTTACTCTTTCACTTTTTCCATACATTTTCTTGGGGATCAAATCGGCTATCATTTGAGATTTTTATGGAGTTTGCACAAAAAATAAGGAGAAAAATATGTTGACGGCGACGGTGTTCGTCAGAATTTTGGTCGGCGACGGCGGCGTTTTCGTCGTTACGCCAAAAACAATTTTAGCCGACAGCGTGAATCGGCTTGAACATTTAATTATTATTATTATTAAAAAAATTAGAAAATCTGCACCATTCTGAACACATTAGAAAATTTACTAAGTCTTTCAAAAAAAAATCATGTTTTTAGAATTTTTAAAGGTAATTGTACCTAATTTCTACAGGAAAATTTTCAGAACATCCATGTAAAGTTTCAAAGAATTTCTTTTGAGTATTCTTCAAAATGCGTACAATTTTTTTCTGAATTTCTGCGAAAATAAAAAAAAAATCACGTAACATTAATCGATATTTCAAAGAAATAGCACGAAATAGTTTTAAAGATATTTCTTCGTATATCCGGAGACGAGCCAGCCTCGGGCTGAAAGTCTCCTTAATAAAGAAAGAAAAAAAAATATTTCTTCGAATTCATTCGGGAAAACACTTGCATTGTCCATAAGAAATTCTTCGGAAATTTCACTAAAATTATTGAAATAAACGAAAGGAGGAATGGCCGGAAATCATTCGGCGGAAAGCTATTTGGCCGGATAACACGTTAAGCCTAAAGAAGAGGATATCATTTGGCCAAAATGAACATTTAGGCCATGGTTTAGGCCAAACGGTTACAGTGAAAGTTTGCCAGTTGGTTTTTTTTTTAATTAGTGCGCTTTTTAGTTAAAAGTTCGCTAATTGGGGCGAAACCAAATTAAGAAGTCAAAATGTGATATCAAAATCAAGTTGCGTTTTGTTTTCTTGTTCGGCGGGATCGATGCTTTTTGACCTTTTTTATTTATTTATTTCATCTTTGGTTCAAAACTACACAGACTTAAGTATCTTGATTCTATATTTGAAGGCAAGTTTACTAACATTAAAATCAAACATATCACATACATCGTTAAACAATCTACAACATCTGTCAAGAGGCTTGTTGTAACAGTAAGCAGTGCGGTGTACTGGAATCCAAAGCAATGAATCGACTGCTTTGAGCGTGCTTACAGCGGCACACTAGGAGTTAACTTTCTGAAATCAGTATGGCGAAAGGCATCTAAGGTTCGATTTCTCAAAATTAAGCACCCTAATCGAAAAAATATTTGGTAGGCGTAGTAGCGGACACCATCCTTCATAACCGGTACCAAATAGTTTTTCATTAAAAGTTCCTAATTTTGAGAAAACCGCGTTAGATGTCTTTCGCCATACAAATTTCTGGCGGTTAACTCATGCTGGCTATTTTGCGCATATACTATAGCGCCTGGATGTGGCAGCGGCGAGTAGAAAATCAGCCACTGCCAATAATTCATTGGGGATTGCATTATCAGCGGCTTTCCCGGAGCTCGCTACTGCAGTCAATGTTGTCACGGATCATGTCAAAAATTAAAAGTCGTTTTAAATACGTTAGGCGTTTGGAGAGTGTTTGCAAACCAATGAGTGCACATCTGTGCTCATACGGAAACAGGTTATCGGGATTGCTCCATGGCAGCCGTCGTAATTCGAATCTGACGAAACGTTTCTATGCGTGATGCTGATGCATTAGTCGCATGGTAAAGGGCCCAAATTTGAACTCCGTACTCAAGAATGCTTCGGACGGATGAGAAATAAAGTATTTTCAAAGCATAAACATCATTGAAATGTGCAGAGTTGCGGCCCAGAAAGCCAAACCTAGTGTTGGCTTTAGAGATTGTCTTGGAGATGTGCTCGTTGAACCGAAGCTTACTGTCCAAGGTAAGCCCAAGATTCTTTTTTTGGAGTTAACACTCATTAACGGTAACTGGTCTATCGAATATTCAAATCTGATTGGTGATTGAACACGGGAAGAAGTTATGATTCTGCATTTGGTGGCATTGGCTTACATTCGAATTAATACAGTTGACGTTTCACGACGGTATACCAAGACGGTTTAGTTTCAAAATAATAAGATCATGCGAAACTCCATCAAATGCCTTCTAGAAGTCAATGTGCACAGCATATACTTTGTTTCAGCTTCTCGATGCATCCAATACACTATTGGTGAAGCTGATCAAGTTAGAGAGCGTCGAGCGCTTTCGCATGAATGCTGAAATTCGGATATAACGGATTTAACGGCTGGATAAGGCTTATCATGCAACAGCTTATCGAATACTTTGGCCAAACAGTTTAGGATCGAAATAGGTCGATAATTTTCCACGCTATGTATGTTGCCGGATTTGAAAATTGGTATAATTGATGTGAGCTTCTAGGCATCAGGGAACACGCCATCCGCTAGTGATCGTTTGAATATTACCAGGGCGGGGACAGCCAGCGAGGCTGCACAGTTCTATATGAGCGATGGTGGAATCTGATCTGGACCAGGTCCCTTCGAATCGTCAACTGAATTAAGAGCGTTAAAATAGTGTCGAAACTGAGATATTCAATGCAAATCATAAACAACAAGGAAGGCCTGTCAAAACGTCTCAATTAGCGAACGGTATTCGCTTGTTGGCCGAACTGATAATTAATTATGGCCAAAAAATCCGTTTGCCTTGACAGGACGTTTGGCCGAAATAGTCGTTTAGCCAAACAGGTCATCAGGCCTAAAATGCCGTATGGCTGAAATGGTCGTTTGACAGAAAGGGCCATTTGGTCGAACGGAGCATATGACCGTTTGCTGAACGGATAATATGGTCAAAAAACTCCACCCGTATGGCCAAATGATATTTTCAGCAAACTGGCCTTTCTGCCTTGTGAAGATCGAAGTAGGTTGTTAAGTAAAAAGGATACAAAAAAAACTTCCTTGAATTTTTATGTCTTGAGTGACTGTTTGCCTAGATTTAATAAAAGTGATCCGCAAGCTCGCCGCATCCAAGTGAACTAGCGTGTTCTGAAGAAGCTGCATTGAAAGGAAGCCGATTTCCCGAGTTAGCATTCGCCTGAAGTGAACAATAAGCAAGCCAAAAAGAGTGAATCATTAAGGATAAGCCAGCTGGCTACTGGTGCCAAAGCTTTAGAGAGATTGTTTCAGTTTGTTTGCTATTGTAATTCTTGGCCTAATAAGCGCTGGATTGGATAGGACGTCTTCGTCATTGTCACAAAACATTCAAAATTCAACGGAGAAAGAACTGAATCTGCGGACCTCTTCCAAATTTGGATCGGCGTGGAAAATGGCGTGACAAATTTTAAACGGCGCACAGTGGCGGGCCCTCATACAAATCCCGGACAGAACCTCAGGTTGCGTTCAAAACTTCACCACAGAGTAATTTTGAAACGTTGAATTCATTTTGAGGTTAAAATGGTTATCCGACATACTTTATGTTATCCAAGGGCTTCCACAAGCCCAGGCCCTAGGATCTAGAATAAAGACAACGTCCTCATTGTAACATTGCACCAGTCAATTTCCCGCTTTGGCGCAGCTATGCGCAATTCACCACACTAACCACCGGAAAGTAGACAAACAAATAGATTTTAATACATAATACCCGATCTTTTCGAATCACCTTCCCCTCGGATATGTTACCTTGCCGCGGTGGGTCGGCTTACGCCATTAGCACTGATATGGCAACCAAAGACATATCCTGTCGTGGTGGTATCACATGTTGACTATTTTTGTTTGGTGCCGCGTTACATATCTGGCATTGACGCACTAATTTACGGCATATGCATGTAATCCAACGGACATCGTGTCTTGGAGCCTTGAATGGTAGTGCAGTCAGGCAGAGGCCTTTTTCATCAGTGATAATGATGTGAGTTCTCTTCTTTTCGGCAATACTTTTCTGATGCGTTCCCTGTGACGATGAATCGTAGCCACGCTTACACTTAGTTAGCTAGGCATTTATGGATACACAATGTATTCAAGACATTCGTAGGGGAATGACTACTGGATTCACTGAGTAGAAGTTTTTTTCAAACTAGGAACGTGGTGCCAGTCTTATTTTGTTATGTCTCACTTCGAAGAACCATAATAAAAAATACCACACATTATAATGATGGTATATGAACAATCTTATGACGGCTTCATTCTCGATAATTTTTACTCATAGTAGGGAATAGGCGTAATGAAGCTTTACTTTGCCACCGAAAAGTGAATCCTATAACTGACTCATAGCTGATCATTAGTACATTATAGACATTGACAGTTTAGAAACGATTAAGCTACTTCTTAGGCTGTGAACCATTCCACCGATTCGTTTGGTTTTTGGTTGGAGTTTGACGGTTCGATGGTTGTTTCGCCGTGGTTAAAGATAACCCTGCTCCGGAGCATGGTTAGATTTGACAGTTCGATAGTGTTCGCGAGAAAATTGGCGCCAAATCCATTTCGATCCGAATAACTATCAATCTGCCAAAAATAAAATGGGTCGGTTTGGGAGTAAAATTTTAACCACGATGGGAAAATAACCATCGAAGTGTCAAATTTTGATTAAGAGTTGGACGAGTCGGTGGAATGGTTCACAGCCTTAGAACATAATAATAGTCTTAGACTACCTTGACAAAGGAATAACAGTAAAATAGACTAAATGCACGAACAGTTTCCACTTTTTACAAGACATAACTTACATTGTGTTTGATAGTATTGACACAGAACGAAAACCATGAAGAACCAATAACTTAGGTAAACAAAGTAATTCGAGGAACGCATACTTCATACCTTCTGACCATAAAGACAAAAATGACATCGTACACATCAATCTATATCATAAATATAATAGCCCTGTTTGTCTGTCCGGTGACTAGCCAATCAGACGCAGCATGCAGGGAAATTCTCACAAAAATAAAATATTTGACACTATCACTACTGCTTTACACTACTGTTTTACTATCAGATGCAGAAAACAAAACCAGTGATAACCTTAGACAACAAGACACAGCATTTAATGAAAAAAATCACAGACAACAGACGTTGAATAACACATAAACCGTTTATATAAAAAAACACTTGCCAGGGGCGCTACTGCGTCCACAAATAAACTAGTAATTAAGAATGAGATAATGGGAGAGAATATCTATTAAAGCTGTACATATAGTGTCTTTTGAGCCAGTTCAACAGTGTCTTAATGGACGACATGATCCTTGTACGGCTGGAAAACTGCTTCAAAAGTTATTAGCTTGTCATTTTTATAAATCGCGGATTGAACACTTCCTTATATTTGATAAAAAAAAAACTTCCGGCTCAGTTTTTACGATGAAGCATTGGGCAACATGTTCCATGTGAGTCGGATAAACTGCTTCGGTCGATTTTGAGCGCGTACAATGACAATAGATGTCTAAATACCATACAAATTGGCTAAATAATTTGACTGACAAGAAAATGACAAAAATTATTTTATACTATTACGATGTTAGTTAGCATGAGACCTCTCTGACTATTTATGAACGTAATTCCCTCTGATTCAGTTGCAACAGCGTCTTCTTGGACGACATGTTCCGTGTACGTCTGGCAAACTGCTTCGAAAGGAATTATCCTACGGTATCATCAAAGGCCTGGTGCAGAGGTTTCTACTCTATTCAGTGTCCCGCCAGTAAACCTTATAAAAAAAAAAATAATACCCGATCTTTTCGAATCTTTCCAAAAAAAGTTTAGCCAAATTTCATTTTCACATACATATTTGTTCGGGAGACACTTTACGGAATGAACTTCAACAAGACACCAAAAATTTAATTTACAAGCTACAATCAAAAAAATTTGGAAATAAGAAATACATATATATGTTAAATTAAAAAAATATGGGCTTCACGAAAATCACGAAAAAATGTTTTGAGGTTTTGTCCGGCTTTCCGCCACAGTGCGGCGGCTCGCCGATTCAGAAATGTCTTTGACGGCGACGTACTGCCACTAACCGCAAGTCGAGCACATCTGTATATGGGGGCCCATATACAGATGTGCTCGACTTGCGGTTAGCGGCAGCGTAGGAGTGTTCAGTTCTCAAAACAATCAAAGGAGTTTCGCCAGTGGCGATTGTTGAAATCACCAAATTGTCTGTGCTTTTTTCCAGGTTTTCAGGTTTTTCAGGATCATTTTGGTTTGGTAATCTATATACATAAAAATGAGTTTGCTTTTCCTTTGAGGCATTATAACTCACAAACGGTTGGACAGATTTTCAACATTTTCTCACTGATTGATTCGTCTTGGGAGGGGAATTTGTTGACAGACAAGACTATGGAATCGGACCTGGGGACCCTAAACGTTCGGGGGAACTGGAGGAACATCGCCCAAGACCGACGATTATGGAGCTCTACAATACGCCAGGCATAGGTGTATCGATCCGCATCAGGGGGCAGCAGGGACTGCGTCCAGGGGCTTGACGATCCCTCCCCAGGCTATCTGCGAGTTGTGGCGCCTGCCTAGGATGTGGTTTGACAGTGGGCCCTGTTAAACCTCTATAAAAAGCTGCATGTATCCGCAAGTAGGCTCCGCCAAAGCGACCGTGTGCCGCTCAAAGCGCACAAGCCCAAGTCCTGGTGTTAGGTGGGACGCTAAACAGCCCTGACACGACGGCCCTCCGACAAAACCGGAGGTTTGCGCAGGCCCAATAAGCCGCCTGTAAAACCAAAAATTACGAACAATATAAGAGATAATGCGACTCGAAATAATCGGCAAAGACCAGGCGACGAATTGGACGATTGGAAGCTTGGAACATGGAACTGCAAGTCACTAGGTTTCGCAGTTTGCGACAGGACAATCTACCATGAATTACATCCCGGCAACTTCGACGTAGTGGGGGCAGCAGGGACTATGTCCAAGGGCTTGACGAACCCTCCCCAGGCCATCTGCGAGTTGTGGGGCTTGCCTAGGATGTGGTGGGGTTTGACAGTGGGCCCTGTTAAACCTCTATAAAAAGCTGCATGTATCCGCAAGTAGGCCCCACCAAAGCGACCGTGTGCCGCTCAACACTTCACAAGCCCAAGTCCTGGTGTTAGGTGGGACGCTAAACAGCCCTGACACGACGGCCCTCCGACGAGACAGGAGGTTTGCGCTGGCCCAATAAGCCGCCTAGAAAACCAATCATTACGAACAATATAAGAGATAATGCGACTCGATATAATCGGCAAAGACCTAGGCGACAAATACAGGATCACGATTGGAAGCTTGGAACATGGAATTGCAAGTCGCTAGGTTTCGCAGGTTGCGACAGGATGATCTACGATGAATTACATCCCCGCAACTTCGACGTCGTGGCGCTGCAGGAGATTTGCTGGACAGGACAGAAAGTGTGGAAAATCGGGCATCGAGCGGCTACCTTCTACCAAAGCTGTGGCACCACCAACGGGCTGGGAACCGGCTTCATAGTGCTGGGTAAGATGCGCCAACGCGTGATTGGGTGGCAGCCAATCAACGCAAGGATGTGCAAGCTGAGGATTAAAGGCCGTTTCTTCAACTATAGCATCATCAACGTGCACTGCCCACACGAAGGGAGACCCGACGACGAGAAAGAAGCGTTCTACGCACAGCTGGAGCAGACATACGATGGATGCCCACTGCGGGACGTCAAAATCGTCATCAGTGACATGAACGCACAGGTAGGAAGGAAATGAATAGACCGGTCATCGGACCGGATAGTCTGCACACCGTATCGAATGACAACGGCCAACGATGCATAAACTTCGCAGCCTCCCGCGGAATGGTAGTCCGAAGCACCTTCTTTCCCCGCAAAAATATCCACAAGGCCACATGGAGATCACCTAACCAAGAAACGGAAAACCAAATCGACCACGTTCTAATCGACGGTAAATTCTTCTCCGACATCACGAACGTCCGCACTTACCGCAGTGCGAATATTGAATCCGACCACTACCTCGTTGCAGTATGCCTGCGCTCAAAACTCTCGACGGTGTACAACGCGCGTCGAAGTCGGACGCCGCGGCTTAACATTGGGCGGCTACAAGATGGTAGACTAGCCCAAGAATACGCGCAGCAGCTGGAAGTGGCACTTCCAACGGAAGAGCAGCTAGGCGCAGCGTCTCTTGAAGATGGCTGGAGAGATATTCGATCCGCCATTGGTAGCACCGCAACCGCTGCACTTGGCACGGTGCCCCGGATCAGAGAAACGACTGGTATGACGGCGAATGTGAGCAGTTAGTGGAAGAGAAGAATGCAGCATGGGCGAGATTGCTGCAATACCGCACGAGGGCGAACGAGGCACGATATAAACTGGCACGGAGGAGACAAAACTCGATTTTCCGGAGGAAAAGCGCCAGCAACAAGACCGTGTAGAGACGGAGCAACTGTAACGCGCTAATAACACACGAAAACTCTATGAGGAGTTAAACCGTTCACGTAAGGGCCACGTGCCACAGCCTGATATGTGTAAGGACATAAACGGGAACCTTCTTACGAACGAGCGTGAGGTGATCCAAAGGTGGCGGCAGCACTACGAAGAACACCTGAATGGCGATGTGGCAGTCGAAGATGGCGGTATGGTGATGGACCTGGGAGAACGCGCGCAGGACATAATTCTACCGGCTCCGGATCTCCAGGAAATCCAGGAGGAGATTGGCCGGCTGAAGAACAACAAAGCCCCTGGGGTTGACCAACTACCAGGAGAGCTATTTAAACACGGTGGTGAGGCACTGGCTAGAGCGCTGCACTGGGTCATTACCAAGATTTGGGAGGAGGAAGTTTTGCCGCAGGAGTGGATGGAAGGTGTCGTGTGTCCCATCTACAAAAGGGTGATAAGCTGGATTGTAGCAACTACCGCGCAATCACATTGCTGAACGCCGCCTACAAGGTACTCTCTCAAATTTTATGCCGTCGACTAGCACCAACTGCAAGGGAGTTCGTGGGGCAGTACCAGGCGGGTTTTATGGGCGAACGCTCCACCACGGACCAGGTGTTCGCCATTCGCCAAGTACTGCAGAAATGCCGCGAATACAACGTGCCCACACATCATCTATTCATCGACTTCAAAGCCGCATATGATACAATCGATCGGGACCAGCTATGGCAGCTAATGCACGAACACGGTTTTCCGGATAAACTGACACGGTTGATCAAAGCGACGATTGATCGGGTGGTGTGCGTAGTTCGAGTTTCAGGGGCATTCTCGAGTCCCTTCGAAACCCGCAGAGGGTTACGGCAAGGTGATGGTCTTTCGTGTTTGCTATTCAACATCGCTTTGGAAGGGGTAATACGAAGAGCAGGGATTAACACGAGTGGTACAATTTTCAATAAGTCCGTCCAGCTATTTGGTTTCGCCGACGACATCGATATTATGGCACGTAACTTTGAGAAGATGGAGGAAGCCTACATCAGACTGAAGAGGGAAGCTAAGCGGATCGGACTAGTCATCAACACGTCGAAGACGAAGTACATGATAGGAAGAGGTTCAAGAGAAGACAATGTGAGCCACCCACCGCGAGTTTGCATCGGTGGTGACGAAATCGAGGTGGTAGAAGAATTTGTGTACTTGGGCTCACTGGTGACTGCCGAAAATGACACCAGCAGAGAAATTCGGAGACGCATAGTGGCTGGAAATCGTACGTACTTTGGACTCCGCAAGACGCTCCGATCGAATAGAGTTCGCCGCCGTACCAAACTGACAATCTACAAAACGCTAATTAGACCGGTAGTCCTCTACGGACACGAGACCTGGACGATGCTCGTGGAGGACCAACGCGCACTTGGAGTTTTCGAAAGGAAAGTGCTGCGTACCATCTATGGTGGGGTGCAGATGGCGGACGGTACGTGGAGGAGGCGAATGAACCACGAATTGCATCAGCTGTTGGGAGAACCATCCATCGTTCACACCGCGAAAATCGGACGACTGCGATGGGCCGGGCACGTAGCCAGAATGTCGGACAGTAACCCGGTGAAAATGGTTCTCGACAACGATCCGACGGGCACAAGAAGGCGAGGTGCGCAGCGGGCAAGGTGGATCGATCAGGTGGAAGATGACTTGCGGACCCTCCGTAGACTGCGTGGTTGGCGACGTGTAGCCATGGACCGAGCCGAATGGAGAAGACTTTTATATACCGCACAGGCCACTTCGGCCTTAGTCTGATTAAATAATAATAATAACTTAGACGTAGTGGCGCTGCAGGAGATTTGCTGGACAGGTAAGAAAGTGTGGAAAAGCGGGCATCGAGCAGCTACCTTCTACCAAAGCTGTTGGCACCACCAACGAGCTGGGAACCGGCTTCATAGTGCTGGGTAAGATGCGCCATCGTGTGATTGGGTGGCAGCCAATCAACGCAAGGATGTACAAGCTGAGGATAAAAGGCCGTTTCTTCAACTATAGCATCATCAACGTGCACTGCCCACACGAAGGGAGACCCGACGACAAGAAAGAAGCGTTCTACGCACAGCTGGAGCAGACATACGATGGATGCCCACTGCGGGACGTCAAAATCGTCATCGGTGACATGAATGCAAAGGTAGGAAGGGAGGAAATGAATAGTCTGCACACCGTATCGAATGACAACGGCCAACGATGCATAAACTTCACAGCCTCCCGCGGAATTGTAGTACGAAGCACTTTCTTTCCCCGCAAAAATATCCACATAAAGATCACCTAACCAAAAAACGGAAAACCAAATCGACCACGTTCTAATCGACGGTAAATTCTTCTCCGACATCACGAACGTCCGCACTTACCGCAGTGCGAATATTGAATCCGACCACTACCTCGTTGCAGTATGCCTGCGCTCAAAACTCGGACCCGCGGCTTAATATCGGGCGGCTACGAGACGGTAGACTAGCCCAAGAATACGCGCAGCAGCTGGAAGTGGCACTCCCAACGGAAGAGCAGCTAGGCGCAGCGTCTCTTGAAGATGGCTGGAGAGATATTCGATCCGCCATTGGTAGCACCGCAACCGCTGCACTTGGCACGGTGCCCCGGATCAGAGAAACGATTGGTATGACGGCGAATTTGAGCAGTTAGAGGAAGAGAAGAATGCAGCATAGGCGAGATTGCTGCAACACCGCACGAGGGCGAACGAGGCACGATATAAACAGGTGTGAAACAGACAAAACTCGATTCCGGAGGAAAAAGCGCCAGCAGGAAGATCGAGACCGTGAAGAGACGGAGCAACTGTTTTTATTATCAGACTAAGGCCGAAGTGGCCTGTGCTGCACATAAAAGTCTTCTCCATTCAGCTCGGTCCAAGGCTGCACTTCGCCAACCACGCAGTCTGCGGAGGGTCCGCAAATCGTCTTCCACCTGATCGATCCACCTTGCCCGCTGTGCACCTCGCCTTCTTGTTCCCGTCGGATCGTTGTCGAGAACCATTTTCACCGCATTACTGTCCGACATTCTGGCTACGTGCCCGGCCCACCGCAGTCGTACGATTTTCGCGGTGTGAACGATGGATGGTTCTCCCAACAGCTGATGCAACTCGTGGTTCATTCGCCTACTCCACGTACCGTCCGCCATCTGCACCCCACCATAGATGGTACGCAACACTTTCCTTTCGAAAAATCCCAGTGCGCGTTGGTCCTCCACGAGCATCGTCCAGGTCTCGTGTCCGTAGAGAACTACCGGTCTATTAAGCGTTTTGTAGATAGTCAGTTTGGTACGGCGGCGAACTCTATTCGAGCGGAGCGTCTTACTCGTATGATTTCCAGCCACTATGCGCTTCCGAATTTCTCTGCTGGTATCGTTATCGGCGGTCACCAGTGAGCCCAAGTACACGAATTCTTCAACCACCTCGATTTCGTCATCACCGATAGAAACTCGTGGTGGTTGGCTTACATTGACCTCTCTTGAGCCTCTTCCTATCATGTACTTCGTCTTCGACGTGTTGATGACTAGTCCAATCCGTTTAGCTTCGCTTTTCAGTCTGATGTAGGCTTCCTCCATCCTCTCAAAGTTACGTGCCATGATAAAAACTGGACGGACTTCGTGAAAATCGTACCAGTCATGTCAATCCTTGCCTTTCGTATTACTCCCTCCAAAGCGATGTTGAATAGCAGACACGAAAGACCATCACCTTGCCGTAACCCTCTACGCGTTTCGAAGGGGCTCGAGAATGCCCCTGAAACTCGAACTACGCACATCACCCGATCCATCGTCGCCTTGATTAACCGTATCAGTTTATCCGGAAATCCGTTTTCGTGCATTAGCTGCCATAGCTGGTCCCGATCGATTGTATCATATGCGGCTTTGAAGTCGATAAATAGATGATGTGTGGGCACGTTGTATTCGCGGCATTTCTGCAATACTTGGCGAATGGCGTTCGCCCATAAAACCTACTTGGTATTGCTTCACGAACTACCTTGCAATTGGTGCTAGTCGACGGCATGCGTGAGGTGATCCAAAAGTGGTGGCAGCATTACGAAGAACACCTGAATGACGATGTGGCAGACGAAGATGGCGGTATGGTGATGGACCTGGGAGAACGGCGGCAGGACATAATTTTACCGGCTTCTGATCTCCAGGAAATCCAGGAGGAGATTGGCCGGCTGAAGAACAACAAAGCCCCTGGGGTTGACCAACAATCAGGAGAGCTATTTAAACACGGTGGTGAGGCACTGGCTAAAGCGCCGCAATGGGTCATTACCAAGATTTGGGAGGATGAAGTTTTGACACAGGAGTGGATGGAAGGTGTCATGTGTCCCATCTTCAAAAAGGGCGATAAGCTGGATTGTAGCAACTACCGCGCAATCACATTGCTGAATGCCGCCTACAAGGTACGCTCCCAAATTTTATGCCGTTGACTAGCACCAATTGCAAGGGAGTTCGTGGGGCAGTACCAGGCAGGTTTTATGGGCGAATGCTCCACCACAGATCAGGTGTTCGCCATTCGCCAAGTACTGCAGAAATGTCGCGAATACAACGTGCCCACACATCATTTATTCATTGACTTCAAAGCCGCATATGATACAATCGAGGCAAGGTGATGGTCTTTCGTGTCTGCTATTCAACATCGCTTTGGAAGGGGTAATACGAAGAGCAGGGATTGACACGAGTGGAACAATTTCCAATAAGTCCGTCCGTTTGGCTTCGCCGACGACATAGAAATTATGGCACGTAACTTTAAGAAGATGGAGGAAGCCTACATCAGACTGAAGAGGGAAACTAAGCGGATCCGATTAGTCATTAATACGTCGAAGACGAAGTACATGATAGGAAGAGGTTCAAGAGAAGACAATGTGAGCCACCCACCGCGAGTTTGCATCGGTGGTGATAAAATCGAGGTGGTAGAAAAATTTGTGTACTTGGGCTCACTGGTGACTGCCGAAAATGATACCAGCAGAGAAATTCGGAGACGCATAGTGGCTGGAAATCGTACGTACTTTGGACTCCGCGAGACGCTCCGATCGAATAGAGTTCGCCGCCGTACCAAACAGACAATCTACAAAATGCTCATTAGACCGGTAGTCCTCTACGGAAACGACCTGGACGATGCTCGTGGAGGACCAACGCGCACTGGGAGTTTTCGAAAGGAAAGTGCTGCGTACCATCTATGGTGGGGTGCAGATGGCGGACGGTGCGTGGAGGAGGCGAACAAATCACGAGTTTCATGAACTTCTGGGAGAACCATCCACCGTTCTCACTGCGAAAATCGTACGACTGCGGTGGGCCGGGCACATAGCCAGAATGTCGGACAGTAACCCGGTGAAAATGGTTCTCGACAACGATCCGACGGGCACAAGAATGCGAGATGCGCAGCGGGCAAGGTGGATCGATCAGGTGGAAGATGACTTGCGGACCCTCCGTATACTGCGTGGTTGGCGACGTGTAGCCATGGACCGAATGGAGAAGACTCTTATACACCGCACAGGCCACTTCGGCCTTAGTCCGAATAAGTAATAATAATAGGTGTATCGATCCTGTAGCCAACCAGGTATCCAGGTAGGTATCATGTTGAATCAACCACGTGAGTATAATGCTTAAAAAAAAATATTATGCATCATTATTGACCATTCTTGTAGACTAATATCAAGCACACATTGAAAGGGTCATGATTCATGAATAGCATTCGTTTGACCATGACATCAACCACCTCGCAGATTCGTTCCACTAAATTGATTTGCAACGACTTAACAAATCCATTCATCGCTATCGTTTGAATTTATCATCTCGGGAGCGCGCGCGACGGCGACAATGCCCAAAGTCCATTCATCCAGTTAAACCTCTGCTCAATCGCTAAGCCCACGTGTTTGTGGTTACATACGTCTCGCGCTCGTCAATTGCTTTTTCCGCTAATATATCAACTCTTCTGGCGGCGCCGGGCATGCCACGCCGCAACCACAGTGAGTGCAACGCCACATCGTTCTCGTGCATCTGTCCGGCGCAAAGATATCGCACTGATTAGCGCATTACAAAACCATCAGATCTATTTTTTCGATTCCAAGCTTATCTTTGGTACAAGTGTTTTGACCATTTATCCTAGGTAGGCAAATATTTAAGCAGGGATTATCTCCCGCAGCAGCCAAACGTCACGTTTTTGGTTCCAAACCGAACGCACGCTTGTTCATTACCAAGTGCATCATCTGCCCCAATAGTCATCCGTAGTCCATTCAATTGCTGCCACCACAATGAATCAGTTGGGGAAGGACGTGGGCACTGCCTGGATGCTTTAGTTTTCTAACACGAGACTTGGATAATGATCGGTCTCGGAACAAAAAAGAACTATTACGATGGTTCGACTGGCGGAGGCTGTGTGTCTCGAATGCATTTCTCGAATGTAAGTTTTATTGGTCCGACAGCGTCGAGCAACTCTGACGGTGACGGGAAATTGAAACATTTGCCAACGCTCGAATGTCTCCAGGCAATAGGCTCTGGAGATGAGAATTGATGCCATTCGGTCTGATTGATGATGGTAGAACAGTGGATGTTTATTTATTTGAGTTTCAATTTGTTCGCTATTTGTAGTAGCGTTTATCGTTGTTTTGATTACAGCAGAAGTGAATAATCGTTTTGTATGATGATAATCACAATTGGAGGAAGGAGGAGATATCCAACACGAGACTGTACAAGAGCACACAAATACACTGGATTCTGTTTTTACATGATTTACATTTTCTCAATTTACTACTCATCCTAAATGTTTAACGCATATTAATAATCATGTGAATTTTTGATTTATTCTGAATTTTTTGAAACATGTTGCGAAGATTTTGGAGGTAAATTGAAGTCACACGATAAAAAATACGAGCGACAAAAAATCGTGTACTTCAAAAAAGTTTTGAGGTTAGAATTCGTTTCTTTAAAATTACAATTATGTGGTGGTACAAAATGGGAGAACACTAACTAGTATTATGGTTTGTGTAATTTGAAACAATTTCTTACATAGGATTCACCAGAATTTCATCGTTGAATTTCCATGAATCCTATTCACGAACTAGCAGTATATCATGGTCCATCATGGTGATTGATTAGAAACTGGTTTAAAATCTCGTGAATAATGTCAATTTTATATTATACAGAAATATGTTTTACACGTTGATGAAAAATGCACAATAAAAATTGGACATGGTGTTACATTCCGTTGCGCTGCATTGTTTAATGCATACCGAATTCAAGCGAATGAATGTGCTAAAAATGGATTTCGACCGATGGTGGTCGTCCGTTAATAGCACTTTGAATGATGTACTTTGCTCAGCCCTGATGCGCAACCCCGTGTGGTTCATTCGGGTATAAGCACAATCCGAAAGTAAAAGTGAACTGCAAACTTTGCCCATCGCAATGCACATTTGAGTGGAATATCCGTCGCCATCAGATCAATGTGCTGATTGAATTCATAAGATGTTGTGGGCAACAATGGTATTTTGGTTTAGGAAACAGAAAAAAAGACCAGTGTCAAATACACTTCAGATCAGTTCATGTGTTTGTTTCATTTTGCATATGAACATACTTTTCTTCATATAATATTTTTCTTGTGATAAATCAAGTTACCGACCTTTGTTGTTTCATATACGCCATGTTTTGGTTTTGCAGTATCTTCCCTAATCGAAGAGTATTATTTCACCTTTCGAAGTTGTTGCTTTCGACGAAATGCGCAACCGTTTTTTAAAGAAGAACATCCTATCACAGATAAACAGACGTCTCACTTAGAACAAAATGCAATCAAAATCATTGTCACGAAAACATTATCGCCCAATGCTAAATACCCTGTGTGCGGCAACCAGATGGCGGTAGTGTGCAAACGTCAAACACAAACAAAACCGATGGAAGCGCCATCGGTGGCCGATCGACGTCTGTTTCTCTGTGATCCTACCTTGTACGTCCGTCAATTTCACAAGATGTCTAGGATAATATTCTCTTCAGTAGATATCTTTTCCCTAAAGATCAAATGCTGAGATGCTTTGCGATGTCTGCAGTTCATCCGACCGGACGCGCCCATCTTATGACCACTCTCCCGTATGAACCGTTAGTTGAATGCAAAAATAAGTCTGAGATAAAAGCAAATCCGTCAAATTCTTCGACCGGCTGGCGCGCTGGTGATCGGTTTGACGAGCGAAGGCGTCAACAAATACACGCACGAATTCGTTTTCAGGAAACAACTCAAGGTCGCGGGGAGATCAGTCAGTCGGTGTGCAGCAAGTCGGCAACCACACGGCGATGCAAGTTCGGTTTGGATGATGGAGGTATATATTCTCCCACCTACAGATTTGTGGCCAACCCGTGAAAAGCGTGTAAGTGAAATTATGTGGGAATGGGGGGCATTTGGCGGAAAAGTGGCGAAGAGACGCTACGTATTTAACCACACGCCATTCATAACGTGGACGTTTCAAGTTCAAAGTAGAAAGGTAGCCGAACTGTGAGCAGAGTTGGCGACGGGGCAGACAATGTATGTAGCGCGGTGATGGATGAATAGATTTTGCCAACTGGTGGGTGTTGTGACGATTGTTTGTAGATTTGACATCATCCTGGTGAGAAGGTAAACATTTAGAGTCGGATAATTTCATTTGCATCCAAGAGTGCGAATTGTGACATTTTGTCTGATCTTTGGAGAGAAGATCAATGGACAAATGTGTTCAAGATTTTGAAGAATAAAATAAAATTGAATTGGTAAACAAAAATCATCTAATTTTTTTTTGAGGATTTCCTATATATAGTATTATAATATTCTTTAACAAATCCGAGGAATTTTCCATTTTTCCATTTATTATTTATTTATTAATATCCTCCCATTCCGCGGAATGTTGTTACGTGAAAAAAAAGCTGGTGTACTAGTTTTTCGAAATACATTTCACCAAATGCACCTTTTATCAGAAAGACATTTCACGGAATGTACTTTTTTACCGAAAGTCATTCCGCGGAATACCATTTGGCAGAACAGTTTAACCCTTTCAGGACGGGTGGGCCATATATGCTTAGCGTTTTAGATTGGCTGTGTAAAATCACAGAAGAGAAATAGGTCACCAGTTTCTTCAGGAAATATAGCAGGGGTCAAGTTTGATTTTACTCTGAAGACCCGGATATCCGAAACATTGGGAACATTTCGCTTCTGAGAGCATGCAAATAAACATGGCAATCATAAATTTGTTTGAATCTTAAATCACCTTGTTTGATAGTTCTGAATACTCAAATAAGTTGAGCCATCCTGAGCGTTATACCTGTGATCAATACTACACATATATAATAGCCCTGTTTGTCTATCCGGTGACTAACCAACCAGACGCAGCACGCGGGTTAATTCTCACAAAAAATAAAATATTTAACACTTCAATTCTTTTTTACTAGATGCAGAAAACAAAACCAGTGACAACCTTAGACAAGCAGACACAGCATTTGATGAAAAAAATCGCAGACAACAGACGTTGAAAATTTTGATGTTTTTTAATGCATGAATTAATAACCTGTTTATATTAAAAAAACTTGTCACGGGCGCTACTGCATCCACAAATAAACTAGTTTTCAATAATACGAGATGCTTTAGGACAATAGAGGTAATAAACTATAGAGGAAGATTGTCGCTGTCGTCACTGGCGAAACATCTTTTGCTGGCGAGGATAGGGCACTAAATGTCAATGAAGGAAAAATCAGTACGTTTTGACAGATAGGTACCCAACATGTTTGGGGACGATAACAAAGGGAACATCAGCGACAATCGTCCTCTATAGTTTATTACCTCTATTTTTAGGACACTCCTCACGGAATCCAATTTTCAAAGTACTCGCGATTTCAAGGGCACACCATTCGATATGGAAGCAACGCACAACTGTCATTTTATTGTTTCAGCTTTGCTGCGAAATAATAAAAATGTCAGTTGTGCGTTACTTCCGAATCGAGTGGTATGTTCTTGAAAACGCGAGTACTTTGAAATTCGGATTCCGTGAGGAGTGCCCTTAAGGTACTACAAAACGTTCTCGAGTTCATCCCACTGTACCTATCAGATCAATCGATGCTTTTGCAATGCCCTCATCGTCGATATACACCCAATCAGAGCGGTAATGAATAAAGCTTCCAATGAATGATTAAATTTGTTATGATTAAATCATTCTACTCTATGATTGAAGATTATGAATAATGATTTATTCGTTTTTGACAACGATTAATGATTATGATTAACGATTAAATCATTTTTGACAATGATTAACGATAAGAACCAAAACCATCGTCTGTTAATTGTTTGCAGCAACTCAATTCCATTCGGTATAAAAAATTAATATGGGACAGCAAGATTATGACTTTGCTTGTTACACCATAAAAACGTATCGATTGTTTGTTGGCATTCAGCTCGGAGCATTTACATCCATAGCAAGCAAGAGTCGCAACTTTTCATGATCCTATGAATGGACAAATGCGTAATTATTTTGCTTTGGAGTATATAGGATTTATACTGCATAGAGTAAAAAGCTGAACTCTGAATATGATGAACGGACAAATCTTATTCTACGAGAACAACAGATGGTGGAGTCTGCTACGATACTGGATCATTATGTAAGGTTGACAACTCTGATTTTCCAGACAGCTACTCGATAGCGATTCATTGTCTAGAGCAACTAGAACGTAGGTTTTAACAAGGGGGAAGGGTCATTTGACCGAAACCCATTCGGCCATAAGCCATTTGGCCGAATGGCACTAGGCCGAAAGGGTCGTTTAGCCGAAAGGGTCATTTGGCCGAACGGGTCATTAGACCGAAAGGACCATTTGGCTGAAGGGGTCATTAGGCCGAAAGGGTCATTTGGCCGAATAGGTCATTTGGCCGATTAGATCATTTGGCCGAAAAGGTCATTTAAAAGGGATAAATGAGGAGTGAGAAGGAAGACGTCTCACTTCTCACTCTTTATTTTTCTCTTCTTACTTTTTACAGTGAGAAGAGAAAAATGAAGAGTGAGAAGTGAGATGTCTTACTTCTTACTCCTCATTTATCACTACTCACTTCGCGCTCCTCGTTTTTTACAGTGAGAAGTGAGAAATGACAAACGGCCTTTCCGGTCAAATTACCTTTTCGGCCAAACTACCCTTTCGGCCAAACGACCCTTTCGGCCAAATTACTCTTTCGGCCAAACGACCCTTTCGGCCTAATAATTCAAGACTTCTAGCAATGGCACCACTACCTGAGTTCCACCTTTCTCTATTCATTCGAGCATTCACGATTGTCGGGCTTGACTACTTCGGGCCCGTTGTAGTGACAGTCGGCAGAAGCATTGCTAAAATATGGATTACCCTCTTCACTTGCCTTGAGTAGTACACATTAAAGTGGTACATTCTCCTAACAGTAAGTCTCCAAGGTGTAACTAAATTATACAAATTTGTATGATTTAGTAGAAACAATACAAATATTTAGCGATTTTCACCACCTTGTTGTGGTTTTTGGAGTGGGTGAAGGTTTTAGAACCCTATTGCTCGGTGCGGTGCTACCAAGGTGGGCGATATGACAGAAACAGATCAGATAATGGTAGCGATAACCGTGGTGTGACAGAACGTCAGCGGAAAGAAAAGCGGATATGCCTTTCCAAGGTCCACCCGGAAAGTGAGGCAGAATGAAAAGGAGCGAACCTCGGGGTTGGGAACAGAGAAAACGTGTGAGGACTTGGATCTCAACCGCCGAACGAGAAGGATCGAAAGTTTTAAAAGTAATCTTGATCGGAATTTCGAGTGATCGCTATAATTAGGCACGTCGACAAGTGGCTAGCCGTAGGGAGTGATTCCCGCAAGAAGGCCAAAAGTGGATTTTTGTGAGATTTCGTGATCCGGGACCCTTGGACCCAACGCAACCACGCCGTGTTCTTGTTCGACACGAGCTTCTGTAAAACCCTGCTAGTGAGTAAATTAAAGTGTTCTAAAACTAACCTCCAACTAACCCCATTTCTCCGAAAATTCAGGCCGGTCTCTTTTCCGAAATACATCGACTTTTAGCTCGGGGAATTATCGAAGAGTCTAACTCCGATTAGTCGCTAAATATAGTTCCCATACAGAAAAGCTCGGGGACATACGATTATGCCTTGACGCACGCAAACTCAATGAGTGGACGATTCGTGACGCTTATCCCCTACCTCATCCTGGGCGCATTCTTGGATTGATTTGACAGAAGCTTTTCTGCAGATTCCTTTGGCCTGTGGCTCTCGAAAATATTGTGCATCTAGTGTCCAGGGTAAGGGGATGTTCCAGTTCACCCGGCTCCCATTCGGTCTCATCAACAGTCCAGCAACGCGGTTGATGAATCGAGTGTTGGGGCAGAGTGTGCTGGAACCAAACGTCTTCGTGTAGTTGGATGATATTGTTACAGTCACGGAGACGTTTGAAGAACACATTCGTCTGCTCAATGAGGTTGCGAGGCGTCTAAAGGAGGCCAATTTATCGATTAAATTAGAAAAATCCCATTTCTGTGTTGCCGAAATCCCATTCTTGGGGTACATTTTGTCTTCACGCGGATTGCAAGCCAATCCGGAGAAGATCAAACCTATCGTGGAATATGAGCGACCCACAACCGTCACGAAGCTTCGCCGTTTTCTCGACATGACGAATTGTTATCGGCGTTTTATTGCCGATTATAGTCGCATTACCACTCCCCTTTCGGAACTTCTAAAGTCAAATACGAAGAATTTGAAATGGACTCAAGCTATAAAGCAAAAGCTCATTACCACCCCCATTCTTGCAAGCGAAAACTTTGATCACGAGTTTATTATACACACAGATGCGAGCGACCAGGCTGTCGCTACCGTTTTGACTCAGAAGATAGATGGTCGCGAGCAAGTGGTGGAATACTTTTTCAAAAAGCTGACCACCCCTGAACGTAACTACCATGATCGATAGAAAGAAGATTGGACATGAAACAGGTGAAGTTTTGAAACTAGTATGAAGAATTTGATCAGAGTAGCCAGGATTAAGACAACGAGTTAGAGAACACATCGAGTCACAGAACGTTGAGACAGTTACAGGTTCGTTTCATAGGACTCGTCAAATTCGGGCATCACCACAGTTCAGTAAATTCCCAAAAACTAGCTAAAAATAAGCAACTAGTAAGTAATCTATTGAGAGGAAAAATAAGTGCACAATACAAACAAACCGCTTTTAATGCAAAAATGCATTTTGAATGACATCAATGCTTAATTCAAGTTTATTCAATGTACATTTTAATGTTGACCGTTTGTTTTACGAAACATTAAAAAAAAATTCGTATCAATCATCTTAACACTCTAAGAGCAATTCCTGCGCCCAGAATGCCTGGAATTCCCCGTAGGATCTAATTGCTTTAGATAATTTGCACTTCTCTCACTTAGGCACAATTGTTTACTCGCACCACCCGCTTTATTCGCAATACCATGCTCGGAGGAATCATTGCGGCGCGCAACTCTATTAGAGAGTTTTGATTTATTTAAATTATTTTAGCTCGCGGCACAATGGTCGCAAACGTAACAAACTGTCGCCGCATGTACCTAAGTGCATTTCGCCCTGAGCTGTTGTGCAAACACATCGTCTAGCCAAGTATGGTATCACTATTTCGCTTGATGTTAGTAATTAGTGAGAACTTTTTATGAACATCGGGTAGTATCCCTATTTCCACACTCGACCTTTATTATTCAACCGTTTACTGACCATCATGTGGTTTAAATTCTTATATGTCATAAGTACCCTACAGAAACAAATCATTTTTAGAAAACCAAGTCGTTAGATTGGAATGCGGCTAAGTAACGAAGGCCGAGAGCGAGAATGGGGCTGTATCCAAATAGCTCTCCCCCTCTTATGTTTGAATCTGTGTGTTGTCTCCATTAGTGAAATTAAATACACACTGTAAGTAGACAAACACCTACAACAGATGCAAGTCATTAGAAAAAAGTGATTTTGTTTTCTTACTTTCATTTTCCTGAAATGGCTTTCGTACATTCATGTACTTAGAGATGCCATAGCCTCGTAATCAGAAAAAAAACCTACATTGAGGTTTCACCATGTTTCTAGGAACACCTTCATCACAATCCCACTCAGCAAACCCCATTCCACAGAAGAATGAATCAACCTATCTGCCAGGCTGACATCGTAATGAAACCGTCATGTGGCGGTGTTCCCGTTTCATCAACTCGCTGCATTCAATAAACCACCTACATCTACTCCCCGGAAGAACTTGCTTGGGTAAGTCCCAAGCTGGCAAGATTTCAGCATTGGTTGTAATCAATTAACACAAAACAGCTAGCGGTTGACCGACACCGTCCGTCGCACTGTAGATTATGTCGCTGAAATCTGGTCATTATTTTTTGCTTTTAAATTCATATTGGAAAAATATTAAAAATTTCTCGCAATCGAAATATTGAAATTCCAATAAATTATTTTCTTTGATATTTTAAACAGTTTCCTCGTGAACAATGAAAGTAAAATGCAACATCCAATAAAGTTTGAATTTTCAGAAAAATTTCTTAGTCTCGGAAGGCAATTCTCTATGCTTAACATACTAAAACAAAGGAAAGCTTCAAATTAATCAATCGTAAATGCACTTTTGAAAAATTACTAAAACAGAAACATAGTTTGCCACATTTAATTTCTAGACCATTGTGCGTTGGAGAAATGGACTTGTTCCGAGATTTACGCGTCCCTCCCATTTTCACTCATTCCAGCTCGCACGGGGCAACGAGGATCGGGGATTAAGATATTACTGCTCGTATGACCCTGCAGCGCCAGCACCGAGCCTGAGTTATAACCCAGCGCAATGAGAGAAAATAATTTACAACTTATGCTGAAGACTGTGTGTTTTAGAAAGTTGCCTTGACTTGCGCCGTAAAATCGTCCAAATAGGTGAAAAGATGTTTTTGCTGCACCGGCCACCAGCTGCTTTATTGCTGCTTACCTAGTTTGAGTAAGAAATTGGCCTCATCTATCGACTTTTTATTGCCTTATATACTGCCAATCTGTTTACCTGTAACGAGAGAAAAAAATAGTGCAAAAAATTAGGTTCCCGTCCATTATAAACTTGTCCGGTGCAATAGGATGCTGATGGGTGGTAAAATGTGGTATTAAGGCTGGGCTAATTAAATCACATTGATTGCTTCTAATAGCATTCTCTTGGTATGTTCGGTGCAGCTAATGGTAAATTATGTTGAATTTAAATACGCTGGCGCTGCTGAACATGGTCTGATTTTCTTAAAAGCCCACCGGACATAAGACCGACACGGTGCAACAAATTTACCAAGCCGCGAATGACGATGCTGGCCCTAAAGATCCCTAAAGTAAGGAAGAAATCGAGTAGGAAATGGCATCAGACGGTCATATGGGCGCAGGAGGAGGTGGTACCGGTTTACAGCGCGCGTGTATATCAAATCGATAAGTCATACAGTCTGTCGGTCGCCGCGCCGGGCAACCCACGCGCAGGTGCTTTGAACTTGAAGTAGGAGCACGTGAAACCGAGATAAGTGTCTCGAAGTACCCATAGCCGAAGGGTTGTTTGATACATTCGATCCGATTCGGTTGAGGCGGCCAAACGATTCCGTATGGATAGGGAAATGACCGCCATTGAGATGAAAAATGGATTACTTTATAGTCGCCTTATTATAATCGGACACACTTCGGTTAATAAAAGCGTACGTACCTACAGGTTCATTTGCTTTGTTCATATAGCCGTTTTCTTGTTTTCTGTTTCGCTCGCTGTTCTTTATTATTGTTCAACAATATGGCTATTTGACTGACCTACCATAGTCTGCCGATTTACTTCAGTGGAGCCAATTAATCGAAAGGATCTCGTAACAACAACCCCCTTCGCATTACAATTTTCAAGAAAGTGTTTAACATGAAGTTGACAGTGTTTGGCATGAAGGTTTGATTGTAACATTGATGAATTTTAATTTTTCTCTGTACATTATTAAACTGATCCAAGATTATTTATCAGATCGCTCACTGCAGGTAAACTATCAGAATTCTAAATCTGATAGATTACCTGTAAGAGCTGGTGTTCCCCAAGGCAGCATACTGGGACCCATATTGTATAACATTTTTACTTCTGACTTACCTGATTTACCACCAGGGTGTCAAAAATCTTTGTTTGCAGATGACACGGGCCTTTCAGCCAAAGGGCGAAGCCTTCGTGTCATTTGTAGTAGATTGCAAAAAAGTTTGGATATTTTCTCCACTTACTTGCAAAAATTGAAAATTTCCCCGAATGCTTCCAAAACTCAGTTTCCAATTTTCCCACACAAGCCGAGAGTTTCTTATTTAAAACCTTCTAGCAGACATATTGTCATTATTAATAGGGTTCCAATTAATTGATCTAAATATTTAGCTAAATATTTAGGAGTTATGCTAAAAGAAAAATCAACTTTAAAAAAACACATTGAAGGCATTCAAGCCAGATGTAACAAATATATTAAGTGTCTATATCTACTTATAAACAGAAAATCAAAACTTTGTCTTAAGAACAAACTTTTGATTTACAAAAAATTTTTTAGACCTGCCATGTTGTATGCTGTGCCAATATGGACTAGTTGCTGCAATACCAGAAAGAAGGCACTCCAGAGGATTCAAAATAAAATTTTGAAAATGATTCTGAAGTTGCCTCCGTGGTATCGTACCAATGAACTTCATAGAATTTCTAATATTGAGACATTGCAACAAATGTCCAACAAAATAATTTCAAATTTTAGACAAAAATCGTTGCAATCTTCTATTGCAACGATTAACTCCTTGTACCCTTAGTATAAAATAGGTTAAGTTTAGTTTAAGTTGAAAAGATTGTAATTCCTACATGGTTCAATTAAACCAGAGGAAAAATTCTAACTGCCAGAGGCAATTGAAATGTATTAATAATAACTTAAACTGTAACATAGCAAATAAGGATGATAGTGTTAAGGAAACACGGAACACCTAGTCTAAGAGATGAATGCATGTATTAGATAATTAGCAAATAAAATTAGTTAAAAAAAGAAAGTGATCAATGGCGTACATATAGAACCTAGATTTAACAGACCTACAAACTGCGCCATTCAAAAAGACTCGAGAGCGTAACTCAAACTCAAACTATGCACATCGCCTGACACGCTATTTATATTTTTTTTAATAATTCATAATAAAATTTAATATCGTGTCAGAATGAAGGAAAAAAATTGAATGTATGTGGATTTGCATCGAAATACTTCTTATCATGATATTTATTAAAATAAATGGCATGATCTGAAAAAGTTAAACTTTTTTTTAGGAAATGTGTCTTTGTAAAATAGAGGTAATAAACTGTAGAGGAAAATTGATGTCGTCACTGGCGAAATATCTTTTGCTGGCGAGGATAGGGCGCTAAATAATACGCTTTGACAGTTGTGATCCTAATATGTTTGGGGAAGATAACAAAGGGAACCGCAGCGACAATCTTCCTCTATGATTTATTACTTTATTTATTTGTAAAGACATGTAAGTATAGTATGTTGTTAAGTAAGAGTAAGAGTTAATCAATTCTAGCTTAGCTTTTCAAAAGGACCTAAGTAACATTTTTTTCATGAATTAATTTGAGTACTGCAATCAAAAGCTTTCATGTTGTTCTGTTGATTGCGCTATTCAAATTAATTCATGAAAACATGTAACTTAGTTCTTTTTGAAAAGTTAAGCGAGAACTGCATGGAATTCAGACGAAATTCGTTTCAACAAACAAGTTCAGAGCACTTTTTAGCGCTTAGAAAACGGATTGCCTGGTCGACATTGAAAAATGAGGATATACTAATGAAAGTTTTAGAATTAACAAATCAATAAATTCATTCATGCTCTAACGAATTTACGAATTACCGAATTAACTACGTAACAATTGAACGAAATAACAAATTCTCACAAACACGAGATACGAGTTCTCAGATTTATTACGAAATCGAAAATTCACAAGTTCACTATTTCACTAATAAATCAAGTTTATAATTAACCAAATTGATTTTTTTTTTCAACAAATGTATTAACTTTTATAAATGTGTTTCATCATTTCTTCCAAACAACTGTAGTGGGGGGCTTCTTCTTTTGAACACTTAAGTTTGTCAAATTATTGGGAAATACTATTTACAAACTAATTATCACTACGGTATATTTTTAAATGTTTTTTGTGTGCCATTTTGCATACCCGTTGGGAACCGGGTATACCTCGTTAGGCATAAAGACGTTAGGCATAACGGACGTTAGACATAATGTACGTTAGGCATAATGAACGTTAGGCATAAAATGACCCAAAGAACAGCCTATGACATAAAGAAGGCAGAATTATGCCAAACGTCCATTATGCCTAACGTCTATTATGCCTAAGGTACTTATGCCTAACGTCGCGGACCCTTGGGAACTACCCTTGCAAGATACCGAAAGAAATCTTCATTTTGGTTTCTCCCGATCTTTCCAATTTTAATTCCGATCTTTACCCAAAAAAATAGTATACGAGAAAGGCAAAAAAAATATTCAAAAGAACCGTCGGAGATTATAACGAGCTAAGCATGAAAAAAATCTATTCAGACATTTTAAAGTTATGCGGATACGACCACAAACCATTTTAAAGAAAAGAAGATTTCCACTGCTTGTTAAAACGTGTAAAACATAGTTTTTTTATACCTCAAATTATGCCCGTTAAAAACAATTCCTCATAAACAGAAATGACAGTAAGCCAATAAGTTCATTAAAAAAGTTTTTAATTAATCGTTTTCAGCATAAATTGTAATGATTTTACCGTCGAAAGTTGAATTTTGTGACAAAAAGTTAGTGGTGTTGGAATTTTTATCACGATCACGTTACATAATTATGTTGTTCACTTTTTGTTGGACTTTAAAATGGTGAATCTGAATGGGTTGGGCCGAAATCCATTTGGCCAAGTGGCACATTAGGCTGAAAGTCATCTAGCCTAATTACATTTGACCAAATTGAACGTTGAGCCGAAATCGGTTTGGCTGAAAATATCGTTTGACCCAGATGAACATACGATCGATAATGTCGTTCAGTCAAACTAGTCATTCGGCCGAACGTACCGTTTGGTCGAAATTTGGTTGGAAAAGTTATTAATTGAATGCTCTTATATGCTCGCCATTGCATTGGTATGGGTCTGGGTCATTTAGAATAAAGTCATTTGGCATAACACCATTAGGCATAAGGTCGCATGGCATGAAGCCCATTTGGTATAACGGCCATTTGGCATAATTTAGAATTGTGAAAGAAAAAGGGTTATTCGATGTGTTTTCCACATGGATAAAGTAGATCGAGGAATGTTCTGCTATATTTGAGTGATGGTAGACATTTTTCGGAAAAACGGCCGGACAAGACCTAAGAACTACTTCCGATGAAGGTATCGCATCATTGACTTATTCCAGGCAAATGGTTACTTCCAAAAAAGGAATATCAATTCCCGTTGCTTGATGTCGAACAAACACCTACTTTTGAAGAAGGGATCAAATCCAACATTGCCTTAACACGGGTCAACGTCTATTTTAAAATGAATCAAATTCATCACTGCCTTATTTTAACATTCAAAGGACGAATCACATTCACCATTGCCTTATTCTGGGCAAACTTCCACCTCCAAAGAAAGAAACTAAATTCACCTTTACCCCGTTTCGAACAAACGCTCACTTTTAAAGATGGAATCACATTGACCATTGCTTTAATCTGCGAAAGCGCTTGTTTTTAAAGAAGGCATAACATCGACAATTGCTTTAATCTGGGCAAGCGCTTCCCTAAAAAAGGAGTTTACATCCGTCATGGCCCTTAACAGGACAAGCGCTTACTTTTAAAGTAGGGATCACATCCATCATTGCCTTTATCTGGACAAACGCTATCTTCAAAAGGGTTCAAACCGAGCAAGCGCTAAAAAATAGTTTATATCCACCATTGCCTTAAAACGGACAAGCATCTACTTTTAAAGTAGGGAACCCAAGCAACCAAAAATTCGGATAAGAGGGAACGTTTTGGCTTAATCAGCTCGCATTTTAAGTAATTGTTTGTATGGTGGGAGCGCAAAAGTGAACTTTGAAGTTCCGTTGAGGAGATTTGGAACTCAATGTGAACCAAAAGTGAACCAATTGGTTCGGTTAGGAACAACTTTAAGTAAAATCTGAACTTTTGGTTGCTTGGGAAGTCATCCACCATTGCCTTAATCTGGGCAAGCGGCTTCTAAAAAAAGGTTCCCATCCACCATTGCCTTCCACCGTTCAAGTGCCTATTTTTAAAGAAGGGATTACATCCACCACCCAAGCAGCACAAGTTGAGCTAATTTTGTTGCAGAAACCATACTGTGACAGAACCCGGTCATATATAAGTTACTGTGATCGATGTGCAATATGTTTGTTGCTGGGGCATTACCTTAATCCTGGCAAGCGCCACCTTTAAAAAAAGGTTCACATCCACCATTGCCTTAATCTGCGTAAGCGCTTACTTTTAAAGAAGGTATAATATTTACAATTGCTTTAATCTGGGCAAGCACCTTCTTAAAAAAAGGGTTCACATCCACCATTGCCTTCAACCGGTCAAGTGCCTACTTTTAAAGAAGGGATCACATCCACCATTGCCTTAATCTGGGCAAGCGCCTTCTTGAAGAAGGAAGAAGGATCCCTAGCCTGTCTGACTTGTGCTGCTCGGGAAGAAGAGGAGAGGAAGAAAAAGAAGGAAAAAAGGAAGATGAAAACGGAAGTAGAAATATAACTAAGGGAGAGGAAAAGGCAAGAAGTAAGAAGAAAGAGGGAAGAAGGACGAAGGAAGAAGGAAGAGCGAAGAAGAAAGACGAAAGAAAGAAGTTGAGAAAAGAAAAAAGGTAGAAGGGAGAAGAAAAAGGGAAGAAGAAAGTATAAGAAAGAAAAGGGGAAAAGAAGTAGGAAAAAATAAGAAGAAGGAAGAAGGGAAAAATATGAAGAAAGAAGAAGGAAGAAGAAAGAATATGTAAAAAGAAAGAAGGAAGAAGGTAGAAAGAAAATGAAAAACGAGAAGAAGGAAGGACGAAAAAGAGAGAAGAACGAAGAAGAAAGAAAGAAGAAGTAAAAAGTAAGAAGGAAGAGAGAAAAGGGAAGAAGAAAGAAGAGAGAAGAAAGAAGGAAAAGAGGAACAAGGAAAAAGAAGAAGAAAGAGGAAAGAAGGAAGAATCAAGAAATTAGAAGGAAGAAAATATAACTTTAAGGAGGAATTTTTCATACACACTTAGAATTTCTGTGTAAATTTACGTTTATTTTGATGCACATATTTGGAGCATCGAAATACATCTAAAATTAAGTTAGCTATTAAATTTACATCACTTTGAAGTTCAATTAGGATCGTTGAATTTCACACGTTCAATATGACACACACGTGTAAAATTAAATGAATGTAAAAATCAATAGACGACGACCTTTGATTCCTTTTTCCCAAATTCAATCAAACTTTGAATAAAATAAAAATTTTCATCACTCATTTTTTTTATATTCCGCACAATACAAATCATAAATATAAAAACTTATATTGACTATATCTATCCGTTCAATATGGTATGGAGTGATCCGGTAAATTGTTGCATATTCATAAATGTCTGATTGGTAGACATTCGCGGAGCTTTCCTAAGCTGAAATTGTGAGCCGCACAAGGTCAAACAAATTGGCTGCAAAATAAGCAACGGATGACTTTTGAGACATGTAATAATATTCACCAAAATTTATCTTACCATCCCCTTAGTTGCTCCGCTGTTTAGATTAAACTTGTTTACTTATAAACGGTTTCGGCACACAGTACAGGTACTACTTTACTTCTTCTTCTTCTTCTTATTGGCATTACATCCCCACACTGGGACAGAGCCGCCTCTACTACTTTACTTATCTCACAATATATTATTGACGACGAGTTGACGAGATGACGAGTTCTGCCTCCATGTTGTTTTAATGTTTTAAAGTACATGGGTTGAAATTTACACGATCGTGTAAAAATAAAGTTTTCTTGATGGAAAAATAAATGCATTTTGATGTATATTTACATCGATTGAAAAATGAGCAACGAGCCGTGTAATTTTATATCTTTTTCAATGCTCTAATGCTCTATGCTCTATGCTTTCAATGCTTCAATGCTCTAATATATGAAATTTCAATCAAATAACAAATTCAAGTGCTGTGTTATTACAGCTTGCTCTGTTCACATGTCGTTGAAATTAAATCATTTTTTCCTGTGTAGGTCACTTTTTGCTTCTTCCTTCTCATTCGACCTAATGGCCATTCGGCCTAATAACCTGATACCGGTTTGATCCCTTTTTTAAAAATCAGATAATGTTTTTAAAAGTAGAGTCTGCCTTTTTTTATCAATGATGAAGCTTCAATAACAAAACACAATTACCCTGTTGACCAATTGGTTTTATCATTTTCCAATTGTAAATAAAAACTGCAAATCAAATTCATTAGAAAACAAAAGGAAGAAGTAAGAATTATTATTAATCACTTCACACTTTTCACATTCACTATTGATCGGCCGACATTCACGGTCACTTTCTACCAAACGATCATTTCAGCCAAACGGCATTTTTGGCCAAATGTCATTTTCTGCTGTCCGACTTTTTTAGCCGAATTACCGCTTTTGACCAAAAGACATTTTCCGCCTAATTTTCCTTTTCTTCCGAATGACCGAATGAACGCCATTTTGGTCAAACAATTTTTGGCCAAATGACATTTTCAACCGAGAGGGATTTTCGGCCAAAGGATCTATTTGATCGGTTTACTTTTTCGACCATTTCGGCCAAACGACATTTTCGGTCAACCGATATTCTAGGACAAATGATTAGTTCGGCTGAATACCCGACTAGAAGGTCATATCAAAATTATATCATCCTATGTTATTATGTTATACTAAATTTTTATAACAAAATGTGTTAGAAACATGGTGCAGGATGTTGTTAAAATATCTAAATTTCTATCAAAAACTGTACGACTGGAAACAAAAAACTATCAATTTTTGTTACAATTTTATCATAAAAATAACATATTTTGTTAGAAATTTATAACAGAATCAGATACAAAATATATTGTTTCTGTGCAGTTGGAATTTTTACAGGTCGTGATATAGGGCTACAGATTGCGATCAACAATCATAATTTTTTGTTTTTGTCTGAACAATAATATTTTTAGAGAACATGAAATTACCAACATTACAAATAAGGCATCCTTCTCAAATTATATCAGCGTTGTGATATCTATGGCTGGGAGTCTTTGCTACATCTATTTTAATTGCCTACTGTTGGGCAATTCGGTGTTAAACATTTTTCAAATCATATTATGATATAAACCTGTTACAACATTTGAAAGATGATGGCTACTGAGAATTAAATTGTATCAAAATAAGTCATAAATATCACAATATGTTAAAATTGTGTTAAATTTTTGTTATGCTCTTCTAGTCGGGTAACATTCATGGCCACAGAAAAGTTTTTTCAGAAGCGAAACAAGCAGCTTCTCCCTACCTTGTCCGAGTGGGACTACTATAGCCGACTCCTAATATCTAATTAAACAACACATAAAAGTTACGTGGATTGAAGGGACTGAGAAAACCATCGACATAGGAAAATACATCGAGATATGGAGCATCGACTGCGGTATCAAATCATCTCAACTTTCGTCGACAACAATACAAACCGTCGCGGTATTGGGTAGTTTGATACTCTCGCACTCGTCAGGAGCTACGTTTTGTGCAAAAAATCAGGTTCAGTCGAGCAGGAGTGACACGCAAAACAATCAGGGAATACATAGACAACCTGAAGGTTTCGCTCGACGAAGTTCCTGCTACCAACATATTTAACTAGGAGAAGATGAATCTGTTAGATTATTCAGGGAAGAAGTTTGCCATATTAGGCGTGGCTTGCAATACTTTGAAATAGTGAGGAACTACAGCAAGTCGGTCACACCCATGATGTCCGTGAGAACGGAGATCTTTTGTCAACTTACGCGGAGTTTATGTCAAAGCATCTTGGACTCTTGGACGCTCAATGGGAACGTGAAATGTGGAAGGAAGCTGAAAATTTTGCCACCAAATGGTCGAGTTGTGAAAAATAATTGTTTCAAGTTTTTTCAATGACAAAATTCACAAATGTGCTCGAAACATGTATGTTTATGACAGTGAAAATCGTTTTTTGAACATTTTTACCAGAATGAGTCTACTGACATTCGGACTCCCCTACAAAGTCTTGGATCTAGTAGATCTGCCACGTGGCTACATCAAACGATATAACAACAAGTTGATTGGCTCAACATAATCGTACAAAACGTTGTGATAGCTTAAGCCAAACAACATCCGAGGATGTTCCAAGAAGGATTACTCATTAACTAACGCATTAGCTCACATCAAGTTGGGAGGAATCATCTTAGAAAATACGATGATATGCATATTTTATATCCATAGTGACGTCGATTGAGTGACAGTGCTTTTTTTCTATCCTATTACAGTCCACGTGCCGAAATAAAGCGAAAACTCATTGACGTCGTAGTGTGGAAGCATAGTGAACCGTCACAAACCATAACGGCAAATGTATCTACCGAGTTTACGGACAAATGTGATGATGTGCCTCCGCATTGAAATGGGACACCGTTTGAATCGACTTCAAAAAAATATGCTTTGTTTTAGAACAAGGGGAAAGGTGGCGAACTTAACATCATGCTTATGCCATCAACTATTTATTCATTTTGTAGCTTCTTTGAGTATGCTATCAAAGTTGCAAATGTAGTTAAAATATTGAAAATGAGAATACATCAACACTTGAAGCTTTAATAAGAAATTACATTATTGTGCGTAAAATTGAAATATAGGGCCAACTATAACATTAAAGCCTTTTGTTATTTTCAGCAGCACTTCTCCTATATACAAGAGCATAAGACAATTCGCAGTCGCATATGAAGCATTAGCTCGATTTCACGGTCCATTGAGCAACATTATGATGACTTTTTTTTATTCTTTCATGAATGTGCTATAAATAGATGAGACAAAAACACGAGAATTTGCTAGACGGTATGACATTTTTGACAAATAGAATGATTTTTTAATGCGTTCAAGGTTGTCGTTGAGCAAATATCAAGTAGTTTGGCAATAATTCCCCACTGAGTGAAGTAATTTACATGTGGACAAATTGTTGCCGAGTTACGGTGTGTGATATCCGAGACAAGACTTCGTATTTCGACTACGAGACACTGATGATGTCAAATCTACTCATGATCCACTTAAACTATTTGTCAACTCCTAAGCGAAGTAATGTTTCCATTTATCTATTGTTTGGCGTAATACGTTAACACATTTTGAGCTGAATCACACCTGAATGGTGTCAAGACTTCACCAAGTAAGGCCTTACGTCCCACATTCAGCAGTGTCAATGATCGCAAGCCACAACGGAAATATGATAAATGAAACTATCAAAACAAATTATCATAAAATTACTTTCGTACGATTCGTTATGATTCGGTTCCTCTAGCGGCAGGCTCACAACCGTAACTATAATAGTAATCAACGAATCATTTTCTTACAACCGACGACTACTGCCATCGTGAGACGGAGGAAAATCGAACAAAAAGAATGCAGTTTCATTCAAGACTCAAGAGCGCAGCTCGGTGCTGGCTTGAAGATTTCATTCGAAGTTCTTCTGCTTTCAGTTTCTGCTTTCGAGGTCCAACTGTGACATTGGAGGCAGCCAGCATGGTGTGAAGAATGACGCGCATATACTCATTCCGTAATTGTCGTATATTCTGTGGATGACGTGATGACGAGGTACGTGGCGGAGATGCATTATGATTGTGGTTATTTGCGCACGCCGCTGGCTGTGAAGTGTTGGCTATTAGCTGTTTTTTGTTGATTTGATGCTTTTGATTTCGAATAAAACTTAGCAGAACACCAAAAAACTGGTTCAATTGCTCGGTTCATTATAATCATTTAGATATGAGGCATAGGCAGTTGGGTAAATAGAATTACATTGGAAACATACACCCAAAAACAAAACTGACAATTATTGTATAAAATCTTGGCATATACAATTCTGTAAGCTTTTTATACAGATATTGTATTAAAATCTTCCGAAATTGTATATGCCAAATTATTATACAATTTCTGTAAGGTTCTTATGCAGAACTGTATTAAAATCTGCCACTGGCTGGTTGGGTATACAAATATTGGAAATTTCTACTTAATATTCCTCTATCAAACGGTGCGCTATCTTGGAAAAGACAGCAGATTTAAATTGCAATATGTGTCCCTAGCTGGCGTGGCTAACAAAGAGCATACACATTCCATAAGTTCAGCACAACGTGGAGTCAATGATAAAATGTGTTGGAGACTATGATCTGTCTTTCGCATATTCCAATCATTTATCAATTATTTTACGTACAAAATATTTTTGCTATTTCTCGAGGGTTATTTTTTTAATTTGATTTCCAATAATGATTTTAAAAAATCACACTATGCACACTATATTCAACGTTCTGTTCGACTTCAGTCTCAGACCAGCCCCAGTTCAGTCCAGTCCTATTCCAGCCCCAGTCCAGTCCCAGTTCAGTCCTAGTCCAGTCCCAGTCTAGTCCCAGTCTAGTCCCAGTCCAGTTCCAGTCCCAGTCCAGTCCCAATCCAGATCCTGTCCAGTCCCAGTCTAGTCCCAGCGCAGTCCCAGTCCAGACCCAGTATAGTCCCAGTCCAGACCCAGTCCAGACTCAGTCCAGACCCAGTCCAGACCCAGTCCAAACCCAGTCCAGTCCCAGTCTAGTCCCAGTACAGTACCAGTCCAGTCCCAATCCAGAATCAGTCCCGTCCAGTCCCAGTCCAGTCCCAGTCCCAGTCCAGTCCCAGTCCCAGTCCAGTCCCAATACAGTCTGAATACAGTCCCAGTCCAGTTCCAGTCCAGTCCCAGTCCAGACCCAGTTCAGTCCTAGTCCAGTCCCAGTCTAGTCCCAGTACAGTCCCAGTCTAGTCCCAGTCCAGTCACCCCTAGCAGCACACAAATCACGTATAGGTTCCTGCAACTCATATGTGACCGGATTTAGTCACAATCAAGTTACTGCAACCACTTTTGTCTGACTTGTGCTGCTCAGGACAGTCCAGTCCCAGCTCAGTCCTAGTCCAGTCCCTGTCCAGTTCCAGTCCGATCCCAGTCCAATCCCAATCCAGTTCCAGTCCCAGTCCAGTCCCAATCCAGTATCAGTCCCGTCCAGTCGCAGTCCCAGTCCAGTCCAGTCCCGTCTAGTCCCAGTACAGTCCCAGTCCCAGTCCAGTTCCAGTCCCAGTTCAGTCCCTGTCCAGTCTCACTCTCAGTCTACTCCCAGTCCAGTTCCAATACAGTCTCAATACAGTCCCAGTCCAGCCCCAGTACAGTCCCAGTTTAGTCCCAGTCCAGTTCCAGTCCCAGTCCAGTCCCAGTTCAGTCCTAGTCCAGTCCCAGTCTAGTCCCAGTCTAGTCCCAGCATAGTCCCTGTCCATCCCCAGTCAAGTCCCAGTACAGTCCCAGTTTAGTCCCAGTCCTGTCCCAGTCCCAGTCCAGTCCCAATACAGTTCCAGTCCAGTCTTAGTCCAGTCCCAGTCCAGTTCTAGTTCAGACCCAGTCCAGCCCCAGTCTAGTCACAGTCCAGACACAGTTCAGTCACAATCCAGTCCCAGTCCAGACCCAGTCCAGTCCCAGTCCAGTACCAGTTAAGCCCCAGTCCAAACCCAGTCCAGTCCCAGTCTAGTCCCAGTCTAGTCCCAGTACAGTACCAGGTGGTACCAGTCCAGTCCCGATCCAGTATCAGTCCCGTCCAGTCGCAGTCCCAGTCCAGTCCCAGTCCCGTCCAGTCCCAGTCCCGTCCAGTCCCAATCCCGGCCAGTCCCAGTCCAGTTCCAGTCCCAGTCCAGTCCCAGTCCCAGTCCAGTTCCAGTCCCAATACAGTCTGAATACAGTCCCAGTCCAGCCCCAGTCCAGTCCTTGTCCAGTCCCAGTCCAGTCCCAATGCAGTCCCAGTTTAGTCCCAGTACAGTTCCAGTCCAGTCCCAGTCTAGTCCTAGTCCAGTCCCAGTCCAGACCCAGTTCAGTCCCTGTCCAGTCCCACTCTCAGTCCAGTCCCAATACAGTCTGAATACAGTCCCAGTCCAGCCCCAGTCCAGTCCTAGTCCATTCCCAGTCCAGTCCCAATACAGTCCCAGTTTAGTCCCAGTCCAGTTCCAGTCCTAGTCCCAGACCAGTCCCATTCCAGTCCCAGTCCAATTCCAGTCCAATCCCAGTCCAATTCCAGTCCAATTCCAGTCCCAGTCCAGTCCCTGCCCGAGCAACACAAGTGTGTGTGTGTGTGTGTACAAACTAACCCCCACTGTCTGGCAGTGATGTTATGGAAGAAAGCTGTCTGTTTAAACAGTCAGATTGATTCCGGGAGTTAAAAAGTGGTAGCTCTATTGCAGCTCCAGTGAACCATTTCAGACTGCCTGGTATTTCATGTCCACTCCGAGGTCACTATCACTAACAGTAAGCCCCGCCTGGTTATGCTACCGTTTATCAAATGGATAAGGGTACCATAATCAAACTTCCGGATTCAAAATGTATATAATATATTTAGAATTCAGCGCGCATTTAGTTTAATTCATTATTACATATATTTTTAAATAGTTGTTGTACCTTAGCATTTATATGTTTCTTGCTTTTATTTAATCTAATTTAATTTAATCCTCGTTACACCCAGTCCACTTGTCCTATTAGCAATTACTATGAACCAAGTTAACGATAAAATGATCTAAAAGAGTGTAAATAACTTAAAAAGGTTGGGATATATAAAATTATACGATCTCACAATTTATCCGAAATATAAAGCAGTGAATATAATGAAGGTGTATCCTCGAAATCGTCATTGAAGCTCTGCAAAACATCACAATTGTCGCACGATTTGAAAAAAGAAAAAAAAAACACCAGAGCTTCGTCGAAATAGAAAAACATTGGAGTCACAATGTTACGAAACATAAATTGATACAAATAATTTAATATAAAGTTTTCCCTTTTTGATTAAACCAGGCTATCAATTGATAAACTTGGTTAGGTAATTTGATGTAAGATGGCATAAAAATAATCCAACCCTCTATCCGTAGAAACTTTAACGGTTGAATAACCGTGTACGATTCTCATTTACCTTTCCACCGCTGATTTATTTTTCAAATATAACGATAAATATTGATATTATAGCAAATTAGTGGTGTTTGGAATAACAGCAGCAAAACAAAAGTTTTTGTTTTATTGGACTGAATAATCGAGTGATGCGAATATTTTTTCTGGAATTTTTATGCGTCGTAATTCTACAATGCAAGAATCTCGACGTGCTGATGATAGAAATTGCTATGCCAATAAATGAAGGATTGACCTGTTACATTAATATTAAAATTACTGATTTTTTGTTAATTGTTGTTATACTTAGTGAGCACCAATCATCAAAGGAAGACCATACAAATATATACCAGTTGAGCTCCACCCTGTGTTTTAATGTAACTTTCTATTATTCCCATCCTTCAATTTGGCGAATGTCTTAGACTGCCAAGAATATAGGTATTTTCCCCTACATACAATAGTTTGACACCTCCAAAATACACAAATGTTTGCTGTTGTAAAGGTTATGCGAAATAGCTTAGAAGAAGTAGGCTATTTCGTTAGATCGTCTTCTTCTATGACAGCGATTCCCAGCATCTCAAGCGTCTCCCTCCCAAAAGATCTCTCTACAAAACAAAAACAAGCTTCCATCCTTAGCTAGCACTTGTACGAAAGCTAAGAAAAAATAACATCCTTGGCTGGCATCCTAACTAAAATTCACACCGATTCCAAAACCTTTCCTCACGACACGATCAAAGCAAAAAAAAAAAAGAGTCGGCCGGCAGATTGCAATAAAATTCTGCCTTATCCAACCGCACGCAGTGACTCTGAGTCCCAATACACCAGATCGATAGATACATTTCAAAGCTCTAGCCCAAGATACTGCGAGACAAACAATGAGACTGAGAATCACTACTCTATGATGCAATTTAAAGTTTCCTCACAAGTATCCATACATCATTGAAAACCGAGGAACAGAAGCAAACATATAATTTAATTTAAAAAACGAGAAAAAATATACTCAACAAAATCCTTTATCGTATCTTCAGAATCGTCGACTTCAACACGAAGAATCAGCTCCATTCGAATAATTTGAAAGGTTCTTGAGCACGTAATCACCACGTCCGCCTTATAAGTTTCATAGCATCAGGAAGCTATAGGCAAGTAGGATCAGACCGCAGAATCAGATGTACACAAAAGAATCCAAAAATCCAGAAAAAATTGGGCCTGAAATTAAAGAAAAATATGACAGCAGAGAAACAAAACCATCTAACCCGGTCAAGGCCTCCTTCGGTCTCCAGTCCCTGCCCGAGCAACACAAGTCTGACAAAAATGGTTACAGCAACTTGGTTGTGACTAAATCTGGTCACATAAGAGTTGCAGTAACCTATGTGGGACATGTGTGCTACTAGGGTGTCCATCTCCAGTCAAGTCCCAGTTCAGTCCCAGTATAGTCCCAGTCCAGTTAAAGCACAGTCCCAGTCCAGTCTTAGTCCAGTCCCAGTTCAGTTCTAGTTCGGACCCAGTCCAGCCCCATTCCAGTCACAGTCCAGACACAGTTCAGTCCCAGTCCAGTCCCAGTCCAGACCCAGTCCAGACCCAGTCCAGTCCCAGTCCAGACCCAGTCCAAACCCAGTCCAGTCCCAGTCTAGCCCCAGTCTAGTCCCAGTACAGTACCAGTCCAGTCCCAATCCAGTATCAGTCCCGTCCAGTCCCAGTCCCAGTTCCAGCCCCAGTTCAGTCCCTGTCCTGTCCCACTCTCAGTCCAGTCCCAGTCCAGCCCCAGTCCAGTCCTAGTCCAGTCCCAGTCCAGCCCCAGCATACTCGAAAAGGACTTTCCAAGCACTCGGAGTATTCGAGAGACGGGTGCTTAGGACCATCTTTGACGGTGTGCAAGAAGACGGTGTGTGGTGGCGAAGAATGAACCACGAGCTCGCACAGCTCTACGGCGAAGCCAGTATCCAGAAGGTAGCTAAAGCCTAAAGTCTAAAGATGGTATTCGCCTCCGATCCGTACGAGACGGCGTGGAGCACAGCTAGCAAGGTGGGCAGACCAGGTGCAAAACGACTTAGCGAGCGTGGGGCGCATTCGAGGATGGAGACATACGGCCTCGAACCGTGTATTGTGGCGTCAAATTGTTGATTCAGTGTTATCTGTTTAGATGTAAACTAAATAAATGAAATGAACACCGCTTGACTGTTGTATGACAGTGACAGTGCAGAAGAAAAAAAAACTTCTCTTACAGCAATCAGGATTTGAGGTAATATTTTTCTGTATTACTTTTCCTTCCGATGGTGCGTTCTTCACTACTGCAGCAAATGTGACAGAAGTGATAAATCTAATGATAATATAATAATAACATAGTACCGTTACAAATATTTAATAAAAATCATGTCCTATTGGTCTCCGAAAGGTCGAAGGGGTGGGGAATAATAAAAATTAAATATTGAAATGATTAAAATGAACATCCTCAATATTTTCCGGGAATTTAATTGTTTCACTTTTGGTTTTTATGGTTTATGCTAACGTAAAAACAACACGACACTAATAAAACGCAACGCGAGACAAGAAATTACACTTTTTTACACTCGTCAACTAAGATTTTAATACCTTTTAAGTTGACCGGTTTCGGGCGCGATGTTGCCCATCATCAGGACTATGTCCATCTGACTACTTTTCGTATGTTGCTCGTACACGTTCGGTTGCTATTGTTGTTAGGGAATGTTCTTTTCGGCCAGCCCTAAAAGGTTGGATACGATGGGTGGCTCGTCTTCATTCATCAGCAGTGGTTCTTTGAAATTTGTGATGAACATCGACTCCCATGCGTTGAGCTGGGAGTTTTCTTACTGCTCTCAACAGTTTTGAATCCTCCCAGTTTATGTTGTGACCACAGTTTACTGCATGTGCGGCCACGCTCGATTCGTGTATTTTCAGTGTTTCCACAGCACTTTTGTGTTCCCTTAAACGAACTTTAATTTTGCGGCGGGTCTGACCGATATAGACTGCAGAACAGTCATCACAGGAGATTCGGTAAACTCCTGACTGCTCTTCTGATGGAACCCTATCCTTCAGGTTACACAGTAAATCACGTAAAGTGTTTTCGCTTTTGTGTACTACGTGTAGTCCCTGTCGTCGAAGTGCGGTCTTAATTGGGTTGGTTATTCTGGGATAAAACGGTAGACTTATTCTTCTATTTTTCTCTGCTGCTGGTTCCAGTGTTGTGATTTCCTGGCGGTGCCTTTTTCGTTTGTGTTTTCGGAGAATTGTTTCCACAAACTTCCTGTCGCACAAATTCCAAGGAACCGCTGATGAATGAAGACGAGCCACCCATCGTATCCAACCTTTTCGGACTGACCGAAAAGAACATTCCCTAACAACAATTGCAACCGAACGTGTACGAGCAACGTACGAAAATTAGTCAGTTGGACATAGTCCTGATGATGGGCAACATCGCGCCCGAAACCGGTCGACTTAAAAGGTAATTTAAAAAAAAAAATCATAGTTGACGAGTGTAAAAACGATAAGTGTTATGTCTTGTCTCGCGTCGCGTTTTATTAGTAATTTAATTGTTGCCTCCTCAAATTATTATTTTCAAGCCAAAAAATCCGAGAGGCATATATTTTCTTTAAACATTTGTATCAGCCTAACTTACTCTAATAAATGAAACTATAAATGATCAAATTATTTACTATTCTACATACTCTATCCTTCACCACAGTTCATTAAAACCTAATAAAACGAGCAGAGCTTGCGTTTTCGCAATTTCCTCCGATCAAGAACTGAACTCTTACTTTCAAACATTCCTCGGCTGTACTCAACTTATTGCATTCATCCGGTAACCAACTGACACCCATTTCGATGCCAGTCAGTCTGTCAGTAGTCGATCACACCATTCTCGGCCATCAGTAGTTCCCCTTCTCCCAATCATCATGTTAGTGGTTCTAGCTCTAGCCACAGCCTAACCTTAAGTAAGCTTACACCAAGCGATAGAAGCGAAGTTGAAAAAGTGCACTTGGCATAATTGCCGTAGCTGGTCAATCACGCGCCGCATGCCCCTCGTCGGAAAGCCCACGAGGTCACCACTGCGCCGCACTACTGGATGGCTGACTACAAGAAATGCTTCGCACACCTTCCGACCGGCGCGGCGACGGCGCAATGCAAGAACTCTTCGCTACAGCCAAGCCATACCTCGTTACTCTTACAGCTCAGAGTAACATCGTATGATCGGACCACCATGGCCAACCACCTCTATTCATCGCCGTCGTCACCTTGAAGGTTGCATCGCCATGGTCCGGTTGCTGCCGCTCGTTGAAGCGCACTGACTGTACGTAGAGGTCTACCACGGCAATCATAAGTTTGTCTCATGCAATACCGGGCGTTATTAACACCAAACATAATCATGCACAGCACACCAGCAGACCCCCGAGGGGATCTTTTCCACAGCCGGTTTTGCGAAATGCCATAATTGTTCTGTGTGCAACATGATTCTGATGGTGGTTACAGCATTTTTTTTAGTTCATTAAAATTTCTACAAAACCATTAACCATCATGCTCATGTCATAGCGATCAAGTGTGATTGACAAATTGAAACATGCTCTCTTCTCAGCATACTTCCCAACTACCGATGATGAAAGGTTAATTGAATCCACCGATAAAGGGTATATACGATGGATGGAGGGCTAACGTCTTTCTGGATTTCTTGATCGATCGCTATATAGGAAGGTGGCTGTTCATTAGTAAGTCTGGCCACGCTTGTCGGTCAATCAGAAGCCGTGCCCCTTTTATGCCGGGTCTGTTTACCTTATTATGCAAATTGTTTAATTATGCTGCAGCAAAACAAGCGCGTTAATCGCCAACAGCTAAGAAGTTGCCTCGTTCGATTTTTTTGTTCGCTGTTGTGATAGGTAAGGACGGCAGATATGATTACTTGATTGGAGATAATTTTATTGACATTCGGATTAATCAACTCAACTGTTCGTCGTTTATTTGAAGTAATCAATAAAAATAGACAATGAATGTAATTTGATTCCTGATCGGTTCCCGCTTATATTCAAATGTGAAGACTCCATCGTTTCCGGTGCAATTTGATAAGTTCGAGGAAATAATGGATCATACTCGCATAATGGAAGTTTGCAATGTTTGACTTCCTGAAACATATCGATTTTCGTCATCGTATCGCTTATCTTATCATAACCCCTCATGACAAAAACACACACATACGCTACATGAAACTCTGAAAAAGCAACTGAGTCTAGTTTAGTCAAGAGTCCACCAGCGTTGCTGGTTGTATTACTATTTGTATCGTGTTTGTCAACGCTTTTAAATTTGCTTCGGGAATGTTCAAGTTTTGAGTAATATTTTGTTATCTCAGTTACTGGAAAACAAGTTCTGATAAGACTTTAGTGAACTTGAAAATGCTTCATTGAACACCATGCGTTGTCAGTTTTCAGCTAAATGTCAGGTGACCTCACTTATGGGCATGCTTGTTCATAATTAAATTAATGATTGGTTCAGATGATTAATTCGTGGATCATCAAGTCTAGGAGACGAGTATCATACCCTTCTTTTTTCCGCCCAAGTTCACGAAATATGATCTTAAGTGTAATAAGCCGGCAGAACCCGTGTAATGCATTTTAAAACGCTACATGGCCGGGATTGATGTGAACAATGAGCTCGACACCCGTATGCATGCAATTACGATTGCTTCTACTTGGATGGCAGTCAGAAACCATGACAGCTAATTACGGCTATTAGCAATTTAGATGATTGGAATTGTATCTTCAGGTACGGAGATCAGGTTACGAAATCTAAGTGATACGTTGGTATGCGTTTTCTGTAAATGACTAGGGTAAATTGCTCTATAGCAGGCCCGTTTCCATTAGTGAACTATGAGATGCTGTTTACCGATAATAGATATAGTCACACTATAAGAGCTCGAATTAACTTTTTCTTTGAAATTCCATTTGGAGAGATTAACTTAGGTATATGCATTTGGAGCCTAATAGAATGCAAAACTAGCCGATTGTACAATTTTAACAATACTCTGGAGGATCTGTATGGGGAAGAAGGAAATTTTGAAATTTAGCGATCACCGACTTTTCAAGCATAGCATACCTAAATAAAACTATGAGAGCTGGATAGCGGATAAAGGAGAACGGAAATTTTGCTTAGAGCATTACTGCTCCATGATTTAACTTCATTTAACTTGTTCAACTTCATTCTAGTGATCCTCGAATAAGAAGATTTGAGGTGAAAACTGTTTACTTCCCATTTTTGTGGTGTTTTTAGAATAGAGTTTGCATTTAGTAGCCATTTAGTAACAATCTGTTTGTGACGGAAATATGAGCGGACCATTAAAAATAAAATGCATTCCTTGAATCTTAGTGATTGAAACATTCTAAATTGAATTTTTCTTGAGTGCACCATCAATCATTCTTTTATAGATTATAAACCTATACTTGAGAGTTTACAGTGCTGATATACCAATAATCAGATTTACTATTGAGTGTCGCCAATAAATGTCTTCACGGGTATTTTGGCCTAAACGCTAGAGAGGCAAACTAACTGTTTATACATGAGTTTATAGTGCAGCTCATAATTATTATGGTTAGTGACAAAGGCTATTAGCTAAACTTTGCTAATCGAATCAAAAATTTCCACGTGCCGTCTATACCGCAATCGATTCATATTTACCGATGCAATTGGAGAAATAGTGTCACTCTTTCCGTTCGACCACCGGCGGAATCGAATTTCATTTCATTCGTACGTATAGCTAAGTGAAACCTCGAAAGAGTTCACTGTCGGCTATTTTTGAATCCCCGTCGCGCTGCTGCGACGAATCGCACAACCATTCAGCTGAGCTGCAATCACCAACCGACCAGTCAGTCAGTGGCTACATACACAAGCAGCAGTCCGCCAGTCAGTCGAATGTTCGATGTCGTCGTCGCCGGTGAGGTTGCTAAGAGTGTACACCGCACCACCATCATTTGACGCTGCATTTGATATTCAGTCCCCAGTAGCAGCAAATCATTGCCCGGCACCACGAATGATCGCTTCAATTTGGTCGTTATCGTTAGCACACCGTTGGGATTAGAGATGCCGTAGGGGCTCGGCGAACTTTCCTACGTTTCGTGACATTGAAATGTTTCCGCTTTGTGCGTGCCAAAATCTTCATGTCGCTTTCTTTTGTGGCCTAGTCTTGCTAAATTTTTGGTTGGCTTAAGCGGTTTTGCCGTGCGTATTGAATTTTTAAGGGAGAAAAAAGGAAAACTCAATTGAGTGTATCGTTGGTGATGGACACTGGGGCAGCCTTTCCAAAAACGTTCAACAACTTGGAGATGCAATAAAGATTCAACAAAGTTGCTCATTAACCCCGTTAGGATGTAAATAGTTAGCGTTTAGGCTTATGGTGCCAAGATCAAGATGACGAATAGAAATACTATTCAACTAAATCATGCTCAAATCTCACTCACCGAAGCCTCATGCACGAGCTGACTCGCTTGCGATTCTGCATGGAGAGCATGAGTTGCATGAGTTTTTCACGCAGAATCGCATCGTTTCGCTCATTTGCCGAAAAATGATTTCGCTCCAAAAAGTGTCAATACCCAATCGAAGCGTATTTTGTGTTTACGTATGGATTTGTTATACATTGTTTTAAGCAAAGAAAGTTTTTCGGAAGAATTTAACGAAGAAGACACGTAAAAATCACGCAATGATGCAAATCGCGAGTCGAATCATGGACGATTCTCTGGGCCATGAGTCGGGTGAGGTTTATCTCGTGCTTGATTTGATTCGTGGGTGAGATTTGAGAATTTGAGTTTTTACCAACACTGTTAGTAATGACCATTGTTAATAATAAAAATTAAATATTTAAATATAAAAATATTCAAAATCGTAATCTTTAGTTTTGCGATACTAAAGTATGTACAAGAAAATATCAAAATTGTGTTAAGTTTCTTGGATCGAAGACGCCATCACATGAAGTTGACTATCGACACTTTTGAGTAATTTTATTCAAAAACGATCGTTGCAGGAAATCTGTTGATACCTCCGGATCGCCAACACGCACTCATCCATGAGCCCTGCTCATTTGCGGAACAAGAGGAAAATGGGATTTTTGAGTTCCAGAAACACGTGTACCGTCCCGACTATGGGACTATGATTTTCAATCAAACGCCTTATGGAAATTCGCCACAAGGAATCGGTATGAATTTCAATATGTTGCCTTATGAATGATGATCCAAGGGATTCATTTAAAAAAAAGTGCGGCAGACTGGATTGGAACCATGGACGTCGCGGTCGGGAAGCCGGTATGTAGACCACACGCCGATCGACGCCTAAATACTCGGGAAGGTAACTGCATATAAGAAGCACTGTTGGTGAAATAATTAAGTTATTAAGTAATTAGTTGATAAGTCGCCAGTTATGAATTTCGATAGTCCAGTTCGCTGAGTGTACGTTTATTCCCTCGGTACCCAAGATTGACGTTTTTGAATACTTTGACTTCCATCGACTTTGCTGTGAGGTTGGCAATGGCAACGTGTTAAAGCTTGGAACGAAACAGATGTGATTGTTTTAATTGATGGTAAAATAAGTAGTATGCATACAATTTATGAAAATCATTTTATCAAAATCGGATTATTTTTCGCAAGGTTATGCTGTTGAAAGTTGAATTTCGACAAAATTTTACCTATCTCAACCTTTTTTTCTAATCCCTGTATAAGGCAAATGGGGCTAATCCCCACCACAATATCCAAAAAAAGCTTAATTTTCAAGCAAAATCCCGGTTGTAAAATAACTGTATCAACGGTACACGGGGATGCCCACATCAACCTAGATCTGGTAGGTAGAATCCGAGCCCATTGCGAGATGGAATCCCCTGAACCAACCCCTTAATTGGTCCCTTATCCTTTTTGCTGAAAAATCCACCGCTCAGTTACTCTACCATGTGTTTGACTCTAGACACTTGTACCAGGCCGTGAAGATAATTTAAAAACAACCTTCGCTATTTTAGTAGGAACAATAAAACAGATTAACTTAGTTTGAATGTTTTTGCTCTTCTTGTATATTAGTAATACGAAGAGGCATAGGACCACTCGAAAACCAAACTTTTGATCCAGTGTTATACACTATTGATTCAGCTCCACGAATTGAGATGATGTCTGTATGTGAGTGTTATCCGACTTGCTTGAAGACTGTATTCCACGCGAATTGTGGCCTATTTTTTTTCTACTGGAAATAGACCTAATCAGTCATTGCGTTGTAAACTTATTGGTAAAACATTGATTTTTACCAAAAATCCCCCTTTGGATTTTTTTATTTCTACACTCGCAATGTAATGTAATAATAGAAAAAAATCTCTTGGAAATTACTGCAAAGCATTGTAATCAACAAAAATTGATTTGAATTGATGGAAATAGTGTAATATATCTTCCTCAGTTTTTAATTTTGACCTCTCTAATGTGTTCTTCTCACTAACGCTAGGGTAATTAGTCCTTTTGTGTTTAATATACTTAACGCCGCAAAAGCCGCTACATTTTACAACATTCTTCATATTTGGCTGCATTCTGTTGTATTATCTTTATCTCTCAAAAATTGACATCGATACACACTTAGAAATTTTGACCGACTTCGGTTGTATTTTTTTACCGCACTAGATCGGTTTACCAATAAGGAACCGAACAACCGTTCAAAATCAAAACTAGTAACATATGTGTACCGAGTTTCGGTACAACTAGAAGTAATTTGACAGTTTGGTATGCCAGATGAACCGAAAACTCCGGTTAACCGAATGTATGTACGAGTTCGGTTCACTAAAACCGAGAAAACTCGGTTTAAAGCCGTTTTGACAATTATCGAAACCGATTAGTCGGTTGACACATCAGCGAAGCAGTGTCGAAGGAACCCTCAGCCATTTTTAAAAGTGCGTGCCAAGGTAATTGTCTCTATCAGTTTTCTATTGTTTATTCTAAAAAAACGAAAATTTAAAGAGTATTGAGAGCGGAAAATGCACGTGTTATAGATATTTTTTTGTGAGTAATTAATATTCTAATTATATCATTATTTTTGTAGGAAACCTGAACAATGCTCCATGATAAACAATATTCTACTCGTTCACTGCCCGCACAATAAGCGGAATAACGGAAATGAGCACGACAGGCGAAACATTTTTATTTTCTTTGGATTAACTATTTTTGCCTTTCTCGTACAACAAAGTTGTACCGAAAGGCTATCATTTCACTCCAAAATCGAACTTTTTACAGAAGTCTCGGAGACCCATGATGTTATATACCAATCGACTCAGCTCGTCGAACTGAACAAATGTCTGTCTGTCCGTGTGTATGTGTGTGTGTGTGCACACGAAAACCGAAAAACATTAGCCACTTTTTCATATAGTAATTCTTAACCGATCTTCTCGCAACAAATTGCATTCGACAGAGGACAAAGTCTTGTTGATCACTATTGAATTTGATAACGATCGAACATTGCGTTTAGAAGTTATTAGGAAAATGGAATCGAACTATATAAGCGCCATATAAGGTTGGTGTCTTGGCTAAATGCGAGAAAGGCAGTATCACCACTCGGTGAATTAAATTGAGTTTTTATTATTGAAATCTCAACAGCATAATTGATGAAAATGTTGAACGTGTAAAATTGGAGGTAATTCCGTGAATTTCTTAAAGTAATTTAAATTTTAATGTACGATTTTCCTGAATAAATAAAATATAGTGATGATTGACTGAAATGAGTCTATTTTATTCTAATTATGAACTTCTGCATAATGATTTTGCATTATTTGTGCGTAATACTGGAGAACCAAATTCCGTTATTGTTACCGAACAGTCGGTTTGTTTTGACATCATTCGGTAACATATTAAAACAACCGAACTTTGTTTATCTATGTAGATTATGTTTCATGAACCGAGTTTTTTCGGTAGTTTTGACAGAAAGGGATTGCTGAAAAGTTTAACGACTGCTCGGTTGTTAACTGTTGAACCAAACAGACAACCGAGCGTTCAGCAGATAAAAACTCGGATAAAATTGAACCGAGTTCGGTCAATTTTTTAGGTGTGTATATTGTGAGTTAAAGGAGAACAGAGCCTGGAATGTCACAGTTGACAAAATAGAGGAAATAAGCAAGAAAACGGTGCAAACAGCGATCAGGAAGGTCAGTCTAGCGTCATCTGTTCAACTCGAAACGTTTATTTACTCGGTACCCGGTAAGTTTAGTAACTATGCTATGATCTGGCTGTGCTAAAATTCGCAAACTTTTATCACAACTGCTGCAATGAACTGCGAAATATTCATCAAGGAGCGTGAACAAAAAACGTTTAAGGTCAATTGGCCGAATGCCGGTTGGCCGAATGTCATTTAGTCGAAAAGGGTTATTTGGTCGAACGCCATGTGGCCGAATAGTTGAAATGCGTTTCCTTATTAAGTGTGTGAAGTGAGAAGTAAGTACTGAGTAGTGAGAGGTAAGAAGTGTTTGTAAGGGAAAGCAAGAAGTGAGAAGTGACAAATGATAAAAGAGTAGTGTGAGGTTATTGGTAAGAAGTGAGATGTGATAGGTGAGAAGTGATAATTGAAATAGGGAGTAGCAAGCAAAGCGAAGCGAAATCATCAAGGAAGAAACAAGAAGAAAGGGAAGGGAAAAGGGAAGAAGAAAGAAGGAAGAGGAAAGAAGGAAGAAGGAAGAGGGAACAAGGTAGATAGAACAAGAAAGAAGGAAGAAGGAAAAAAAGAATGAAAACGGAATAAGGAAAAGGAAGAAAGAAGAAAGAAGAAGGAACAATAAATAAGGAAGAAGGAAGAAATAAGAAGGAAAAAGTAGGAAGGAAAAAGGAAGATGGAAGAAGGAAGAATGAAAAAGGGAAGAAGGAACAAGGAAGAAGGAATAAAGAAGAAGGGAGAAAAAAGAAGGAAGATGGGAAAAGAATAAAAGGAGAACGAATAAATAAGAAAGTAGAAGGAAGAATAAATATGGAAGAAAGAATAAGGAAGAAACGATAAGGAAGATAAAAGAAAGAAGGAAGAAGATTGAAGATGGAAGAAGGAAGAAAGAAGAAAAAAGAAACAAAAAAAACAGAAATAATGAAGTTTCTCCCTAAGTATAAAATAAGGAGAAGGAAGAAGCAAGAAGGATAAAGGAAGGACGAAGAAGGATGAGAAAAAAAGGAAGAAATAAGAAGGAAGATCTTTCCTCCATCTTCCTTATTTCTTCCTTCTTATAGAAAGAAGGAAAAAGGAAGAAGGAAGGAGGAATAAAAACTAAGAAGTAGGAAGAAGGAAGAAAGAAGAAAAACGAAGGAAGAAGTTCTCTGTTCTCAGTTCGGGGCTCTCCATAAACCACGTAGACTCTTGAGGGGGAGGGAGGGGTTTCGAAACAGTCTATGTTAGTTTACGAAAGATAAGTAGTATAAGTATAAGTAGATTTTTTTTTCTTTTTTTAGAAACCATTTATACACCAGTAATGTGCAAAGTTCGTGGGCCCTCCTTAGCCGTGCGGTAAGACGCGCGGCTACAAAGCAAGGCCATGCTGAGGGTGGCTGGGTTCGATTCCCGGTGCCGGTCTAGGCAATTTTCGGATTGGAAATTGTCTCGACTTCCTGGGCATAAAAGTATCATCGTGTTAACCTCATGATATACGAATGCAAAATGGTAACCTGGCATAGAAACCTCGCAGCTTATAACTGTGGAAGTGCTTAATGAACTCTAAGCGGCGAGGCAGCTCTGGCCACCCAGTGTGGTGATGTAATTCCAATAAGAAGAAGAAAATTGTGCAAAGTTCACTATTGTTTGATTTTTTAGGATTTTCCCAGATTTTTTTGCACGACTTTATCGAAATAATCTCTTGAATTTCTCTAGAAAAATCTAATGAATTTCACTGATGTAATAGTATGAATTATGGCTTAAAACTTGATTTCCCCAGGAATTTCTTCTGTGTTGAACAGAAAAATTCTCCGAAGTATTCTATAAAAACTTTCGAAAAAATTTCAAAATTTCCACTTGGATTTTATTGCAGATTCTACTAGAATATCTTTTGATTTTCGCCGGGAACTTCTTTAGAAACTACAAGTGATTCTTTAGAATTTTCACGAAAATTATGTCGCAACGGGGAATTCCTCAAAATTTACGCGAGAAACCCTTCACTGGAGTTTTTCTGGGAAGTCCCCAGGAATTTTTGCTCAATTTCGGAAATTCTTCGCAATTTTCGCAAGAAATTCTTTGGATAGATAAGCGAAATTCTTCGAAATTTCCATGGGAAATCTTCGTATATTCCACGGCAATTACTTCGGAAGTACTAATGCTAGTTCTTCGGAATAATCGAAGGAAAATCTTTGGAATTTCCATTAAAAATTATTTGGAATGGAAAATTATTCGGAATATTAACGGGAACAGTTTTGGAATTTAGATGGAAATTCTTGGGATTTCAACGGATGGTTATTCAATGGGGTATTGCATGGAATTTTCAAGAAAAGCATCGGAATTTTCACGGAGAGTTCTTTGAAATATTATCGGGAAGCTTTGAAGATTATCAATCGGGATATTCAACGAAAATGTCTACGAACAACTTATTGGAATGTAGACTTGGCATTCTCTGAATTTCAACTCAAAATTTTCGAAATTTTGAAAAATATTCGCTTTTCTACAAATTTGAACCGGAGTGGAGAATTATAGGTCAGATGCGTGACAGATTTTTAGCAGTGGCGCGCCGATACAAAAGTGTGCAGGAGGAGTCGAATTCAACAGAAATTAAATTAATAGAGATTTGGTTTCAAGGGCATGTTCACAGAGGATTAAATTTGATTTCGATTTTGATTGTCCAATCACATATGATATTTTGTAAAATTTTAAAAGTCTACGTAGAGTTCAAGGGGATGGGGGAGGGGTTACGGAATAGTCTACGATAGTCTACTATGGGGGGAGGGTTTTGAAAATGTGAAATTTCGGTCTACGTGGTTTGTGGACAGCACCTTAGCAGTTCACTTTTTTCTTCTTAGTTTTTACTTCTCACTTCCTACTTCTCATTACTCACTTCTCATTCTTCACTACTCGTAGTCTGAGGTCAAATTTTTTAACTATTTGGAAAAACGACTTGTTCGGCCAAATGGCCTGATACCAAAAATAATCTGTACCCATAATTAAAACCCACAATCAAGCCAAAAATTTCAAAACGACTTATCTGCTTTTGTAAACAAAGATTCAAACGACGATTTGACGAATATGATAGCTCTCCCACGTAAATCAACTACACCAATAGGTAAGTGAAGGTTTCCGCTACCTCTTAATGTTGTTGGTTTGTATGGGAGAGCAATCAGATTCGTCAAATCGTCGTTTGAATCTTTGTTTACAAAAGCAGATAAGTCGTTTTGAAAATTTTGTATTCAAATCTAATGTTGCTTCCAGCCAGATCTTGCGTATTGTCATTATGCAAAATAATCGGTAGAATGGTATAATGATAAACGATTTGATCCCGTTTATAAAAGAAATCCGCGCGGTGGATAGAGAAAGTAGCGTAATAAAAGTTACATAAAGTATCACAAATTATCAATCAAAAGCAGTTGGAAATTGCCAATAAAGAAATCAGGTTAAGACCGATTAGGGAAGATCCATTGATTACGTAACGCAACCATTGACCATTTTCAAATATTGTCAATCGGGTGCACTGATATGTTATTTCGAATGCAGTCTATGTCCAGTCATGCCCTCGGCGATTACCAGAATAAAGGTCATTGGCTCTGGCATTGTTCATTGTGATGATCACATGATCATTAATCTGACGTTGGTCCTGCGTTGCCCATTAGCTTTTACCAGTTTTCATCCTTAAGACCGTCTTTCTAATAAATTCCACACAGGAACCTATATTTTCCTCCTGTTTTTGTCGATAAAAAAGGCACGGATCTTCTCGAATATATCTAAATCTGAAAGAGGGAGATGTTAAGTTCGGTACAAACAGCGTCCCCCATTGGTGATCGTCGAGCTATACGAAGGTATAATAATGCCAAACCCGCCGATAGATGAACGCCTAAACCAAGAACTGTATGGTGGATTTGTACATTTACTTCTTTCCTGACTGTAAAGACCTGAACCCTCCTTATTGCACAAAACTGCGGCTAATTATACAATATTGGACATTGATGAAGGTACATCTTAAAAAACAAATCAGTTAGAACGATTCTTCATAAATCGAAATAAGAGCCTATTCGGCTGTTTATAATAATATATTCAGATTGAATTTCTTTCGGCGATAGCAGTCTTAATAAGTAGCAAATACTTTGTTGCTCATACATCCGACGTTTCGGTTAATTTATTCAACCTTCTTCAAGGGGTTCTAAAATAAACATAAAAGTATTTGAAAGTGAACAATTTTTTTCCCGATTTACAAAGATTTTCCCACTTTTGCCCTACTATCTCTTACTCACAGGAGTATGTATTTTTGTTGGTGTGTGTAGTGCCCTACATTTAGTTGTCGTGGTTTTATAATGGCGTCCGCTTTTACTATACGTGAAATATCGTGAAAAATTTGGGTTTAACCGTATTTTATAATATGTTTTTCTAGTGTACTCACTTCATGCGTAGCGATTTTTGCGTACGACACTGCATCTAGTTTTTATAGCTATTGCACAAAGCTCTCTATACTTGGTTAAATTTAAATTTGTACGCTTAATCGCGACACCTCGACTTTCGATTATGAAACTGATGACTGTTCAAATGTGTGTGAGTGACAGTCTAGTCATATTGTTAGTGTTTGTACTATCCGTGTTTTCAATAATTTCCCGTGTGTTTACAATATTTATGTTTGTTTTCTGAATATTTCCTATTTTGTGTAGTATACCTGCATATATTGCATTCAAACCTTCTGTATCTGTTCTATGGTTGATGCAATTTTCATTATTAACAATATGACACATTTCTAGATATGGTAATGTATGTGTTTTGTTTGTTTTGTCTAATATTTTCGTTTTTTCCAGGATAGAGAGCTTTTTGAAATAGCAATAAAAACTAAATACACCCGGTTCTTTTTTTACACGGGTGCGTTTTAGTTGATTACGACCTTTAGCGTTGATGGAACTATGAGTTAACTTTATGAAAAAAATAACAAAAAATCAAAGAAAATTCAGGTAGTATTTAAAAAGCTGTGAAAAATCTGGGTAACCGGGAAATTAAAGACTACCAACCGTGTAAAAAAAATATTGGGTGTACAGTGTCGTTCGCAAAAATCGCTACGTATGAAGTGAGTACACTAGAAAAACGTATTATAAAATACGGTTAAACCAAAATTTAAACAACGAATAACGATATTTCACGTATAGTAAAAGCGGACACCATTATAAAACCACGGCAAATAAATGTAGGGCACTACACACACCAACAAAAATACATACTCCTGTGAGTAAGGGATAGTAGGGCAAAGTGGGAAAATCTTTGTAAATCGGAAAAAATGTTCGCTTTCAAATACTTTTATGTTTATTTTAGAACCCCTTGAAGAAGGTTGAATAAATTAACTGAAACGTCGGATGTAGGAGCAACAAAGTATTTGCTACTTATTAAGACTGCTATCGCCGAAAGAAATTCAATCTTCATAGCAAAACTTCAGTCGTCAATTCCCAGATAATTAATATATTCATTTACACACATTTTACCAACTCGAACACTTTCTCGGACAATTAAAATTGATGAGGGTGACTAATTAGAACAAATCTAAATTCAAGGTCTCGTCATGCAATCAAGTTCAACACTTCCTCAACCTGACTGAGCTCATCGATTACTATCATTTAAGCCCAAACGATGGTTACTAAATAGACCGCATGATGAGTTTCTGCGAAATTGAAAAAAAAATATCAACATGCATTAACCTTGACTGACAAACAGAGTAATGTCACTTAATCAATTCTGCTTCGCGACTAGCAAATACACGTTACGGACCTAATGCGGATTCATACGTTGTAGAAGATTCATTATCAGTTATTGTGGATCCGCTGTGTTCTTTTCTTTGTAGTATTTGACTCATTGGTTGTCAGCTAGATTTTCCCATATGAAGGCTATCAGGGATTATTAATTGTTAATGTTTATTCTATTCTATAAGTAGCTCGGTTCGATTTAAATAGTATATGAAACAATTAAAACTTTTTAAAGTTGTTCTTTTTAGTGGATCGTCTTCGCGTTTCTACCTCAACTGCGCGGTTCAATGTATCGTATTTGACTCGACAAAAGCAAAACAGTATCTAAAGCAGAGCTGCTTACCGAACGATCGTTGTCGGATAAAGTGACCATATTTTTATTGGGTCAATGCTGAAAACGTATCAAATCGTTTCAAAAACATTTTTTCTTCTGTCGACCTACAAAACTCAGTACAATGCTAACTACTCCATTCCATAGAATCAAATATCCTAAAATCTTTGGATTTCCAAATATTTCAGGAATGAGACTTGCTCTGCAATCTATACCTGGTGGCCTGGATAACCTTAGATTGTAGAAAAATTAGTTTCTTCAATCTTTGAATGTTTTAGACACTTTTCTGTTTCAAAAGACGTTCAGATATTTGCAAGTTTAAAGATTCTCTAGATTTTTCACATTTTCTGAACTCTAATTTTATCCATTTTATTTATTACATTATTATTGACATAACCCACACTTTCAGAATATCTTTAGATATTTTGCTTACTTAGATCATACAAATCGTTTATATTCCCACATTCCTTAGACCCCCTAGATTTTGCAGTAGACCCTTTAGACTTCCCAAGTTCTTTTTGTTCTGATTATTCGGATCTGTAACAGATTTTCTAGACATCGCATTTCCTTCGGATTCCAACGATACTTAAGACTTTATAGATTCATCATGAAATGCGAGAAACTTTCCAGGACGCCTGGCAATGTGGGACAAGAATGCTGAATGCTGGAACTGCCCTACATTATCCGGGACAACCTATATTTATATAATATATTTAGTTCACCTTGATTTTTTTTCAAAAAGTTTGCTGATTACCCTTTTAAAGGTAAAAGAAAGTAAATTAACGATAACGATCGAACATTGCGTTTAGAAGTTATTAGGAAAATGGAATCGAACTATATAAGCGCCATATAAGGTTGGTGTCTTGGCTAAATGCGAGAAAGGCAGTATCACCACTCGGTGAATTAAATTGAGTTTTTATTATTGAAATCTCAACAGCATAATTGATGAAAATGTTGAACGTGTAAAATTGGAGGTAATTCCGTGAATTTCTTAAAGTAATTTAAATTTTAATGTACGATTTTCCTGAATAAATAAAATATAGTGATGATTGACTGAAATGAGTCTATTTTATTCTAATTATGAACTTCTGCATAATGATTTTGCATTATTTGTGCGTAATACTGGAGAACCAAATTCCGTTATTGTTACCGAACGGTCGGTTTGTTTGACATCATTCGGTAACATATTAAAACAACCGAACTTCGTTTATCTATGTAGATTATGTTTCATGAACCGAGTTTTTTCGGTAGTTTTGACAGAAAGGGATTGCTGAAAAGTTTAACGACTGCTCGGTTGTTAACTGTTGAACCGAACAGACAACCGAGCGTTCAGCAGATAAAAACTCGGTTAAAATTGAACCGAGTTCGGTCAATTTTTTTAGGTGTGTATATTGTGAGTTAAAGGAGAACAGAGCCTGGAATGTCACAGTTGACAAAATAGAGGAAATAAGCAAGAAAACGGTGCAAACAGCGATCAGGAAGGTCAGTCTAGCGTCATCTGTTCAACTCGAAACGTTTATTTACTCGGTACCCGGTAAGTTTAGTAACTATGCTATGATCTGGCTGTGCTAAAATTCGCAAACTTTTATCACAACTGCTGCAATGAACTGCGAAATATTCATCAAGGAGCGTGAACAAAAAACGTTTAAGGTCAATTGGCCGAATGCCGGTTGGCCGAATGTCATTTAGTCGAAAAGGGTTATTTGGTCGAACGCCATGTGGCCGAATAGTTGAAATGCGTTTCCTTATTAGGTGTGTGAAGTGAGAAGTAAGTACTGAGTAGTGAGAGGTAAGAAGTGTTTGTAAGGGAAAGCAAGAAGTGAGAAGTGACAAATGATAAAAGAGTAGTGTGAGGTTATTGGTAAGAAGTGAGATGTGATAGGTGAGAAGTGATAATTGAAATAGGGAGAAAAGCAAAACGAAGCGAAATCATCAAGGAAGAAACAAGAAGAAAGGGAAGGGAAAAGGGAAGAAGAAAGAAGGAAGAGGAAAGAAGGAAGAAGGAAGAGGGAACAAGGTAGATAGAACAAGAAAGAAGGAAGAAGGAAAAAAAGAATGAAAACGGAATAAGGAAAAGGAAGAAAGAAGAAAGAAGCAGGAACAATAAATAAGGAAGAAGGAAGAAATAAGAAGGAAAAAGTAGGAAGGAAAAAGGAAGATGGAAGAAGGAAGAATGAAAAAGGGAAGAAGGAACAAGGAAGAAGGAATAAAGAAGAAGGGAGAAAAAAGAAGGAAGATGGGAAAAGAATAAAAGGAGAAGGAATAAATAAGAAAGTAGAAGGAAGAATAAATATGGAAGAAAGAATAAGGAAGAAACGATAAGGAAGATAAAAGAAAGAAGGAAGAAGATTGAAGATGGAAGAAGGAGGAAAGAAGAAAAAAGAAACAAAAAAAACAGAAATAATGAAGTTTCTCCCTAAGTATAAAATAAGGAGAAGGAAGAAGCAAGAAGGATAAAGGAAGGACGAAGAAGGATGAGAAAAAAAGGAAGAAATAAGAAGGAAGATCTTTCCTCCATCTTCCTTATTTCTTCCTTCTTATAGAAAGAAGGAAAAAGGAAGAAGGAAGGAGGAATAAAAACTAAGAAGTAGGAAGAAGGAAGAAAGAAGAAAAACGAAGCAAGAAGTTCTCTGTTCTCAGTTCGGGGCTCTCCATAAACCACGTAGACTCTTGAGGGGGAGGGAGGGGTTTCGAAACAGTCTATGTTAGTTTACGAAAGATAAGTAGTATAAGTATAAGTAGATTTTTTTTTTTTTAGAAACCATTTATACACCAGTAATGTGCAAAGTTCGTGGGCCCTCCTTAGCCGTGCGGTAAGACGCGCGGCTACAAAGCAAGGCCATGCTGAGGGTGGCTGGGTTCGATTCCCGGTGCCGGTCTAGGCAATTTTCGGATTGGAAATTGTCTCGACTTCCCTGGGCATAAAAGTATCATCGTGTTAACCTCATGATATACGAATGCAAAAATGGTAACCTGGCATAGAAACCTCGCAGCTTATAACTGTGGAAGTGCTTAATGAACACTAAGCGGCGAGGCAGCTCTGTCCCAGTGTGGGGATGTAATGCCAATAAGAAGAAGAAAATTGTGCAAAGTTCACTATTGTTTGATTTTTTTAGGGTTTCCCCAGATTCTTTTGCAAGACTTTATCGAAATAATCTCTTGGATTTCTCTAGAAAAATCTAATGAATTTCACTGATGTAATAGTCTGAACTATGGCTTAAAACTATATGGATTTCCCCAGGAAATTCTTCTGTGTTGAGGAGGAAAATTCTCCGAAGTATTCTATAAAAACTTTCGAAAAAATTTCAAAATTACCACTTGGATTTTATTGTAGATTCTACTAGAATATCTTTTGATTTTCGCCGGGAACTTCTTTAGAAACTACAAACGATTATTTTGAATTTTCACGAAAAATTATGTCGCAACGGGGAATTCCTCAAAATTTACGCGAGAAACCCTTCACTGGAGTTTTTCTGGGAAGTCCCCAGGAATTTTTTCTCAATTTCGGAAATTCTTCGCAATTTTCGCAAGAAATTCTTTGGATAGATAAGCGAAATTCTTCGAAATTTCCATGGGAAATCTTCGTATATTCCACGGCAATTACTTCGGAAGTACTAATGCTAGTTCTTCGGAATAATCGAAGGAAAATCTTTGGAATTTCTAAAGAAACCATTAAAAATTATTTGGAATGGAAAATTATTCGGAATATTAACGGGAACAGTTTTGGAATTTAGTAGGAAATTCTTGGGATTTCAACGGATGGTTATTCAATGGGGTATTGCATGGAATTTTCAAGAAAAGCATCGGAATTTTCACGGAGAGTTCTTTGAAACATTATCGGGAAGCTTTGAAGATTATCAATCGGGATCTTCTACGAAAATGTCTACGAACAACTTATTGGAATGTAGACTTGGCATTCTCTGAATTTCAACTCAAAATTTTCGAAATTTTGAAAAATATTCGCTTTTCTACAAATTTGAACCGGAGTGGAGAATTATAGGTCAGATGCGTGACAGATTTTTAGCAGTGGCGCGCCGATACAAAAGTGTGCAGGAGGAGTCGAATTCAACAGAATTTAAATTAATAGAGATTTGGTTTCAAGGGCATGTTCACAGAGGATCCAATTTGACTTAGATTTTGATTGTCCAATCACATATGATATTTTGTAAAATTTGAAAAGTCTACGTTGACTTCAAGGGGGTGGGGGAGGGGTTACGGAATAGTCTACGATAGTCTACTAGGGGGGAGGGGGGGTTTGAAAATGTGAAATTTCTGTCTACGTGGTTTGTGGACAGCCCCTTCGCAGTTCACTTTTTTCTTCTTAGTTTTTACTTCTCACTTCCTACTTCTCATTACTCACTTCTCATTCTTCACTACTCGTAATCTGAGGTCAAATTTCTTAACTATTTGGAAAAACGACTTGTTCGGCCAAATGGCCTGATACCAAAAATAATCTGTACCCATAATTAAAACCCACAATCAAGCCAAAAATTTCAAAACGACTTATCTGCTTTTGTAAACAAAGATTCAAACGACGATTTGACGAATATGATAGCTCTCCCACGTAAATCAACTACACCAATAGGTAAGTGAAGGTTTCCGCTACCTCTTAATGTTGTTGGTTTGTATGGGAGAGCAATCAGATTCGTCAAATCGTCGTTTGAATCTTTGTTTACAAAAGCAGATAAGTCGTTTTGAAAATTTTGTATTCAAATCTAATGTTGCTTCCAGCCAGATCTTGCGTATTGTCATTATGCAAAATAATCGGTAGAATGGTATAATGATAAACGATTTGATCCCGTTTATAAAAGAAATCCGCGCGGTGGATAGAGAAAGTAGCGTAATAAAAGTTACATAAAGTATCACAAATTATCAATCAAAGCAGTTGGAAATTGCCAATAAAGAAATCAGGTTAAGACCGATTAGGGAAGATCCATTGATTACGTAACGCAACCATTGACCATTTTCAAATATTGTCAATCGGGTGCACTGATATGTTATTTCGAATGCAGTCTATGTCCAGTCATGCCCTCGGCGATTACCAGAATAAAGGTCATTGGCTCTGGCATTGTTCATTGTGATGATCACATGATCATTAATCTGACGTTGGTCCTGCGTTGCCCATTAGCTTTTACCAGTTTTCATCCTTAAGACCGTCTTTCTAATAAATTCCACACAGGAACCTATATTTTCCTCCTGTTTTTGTCGATAAAAAAGGCACGGATCTTCTCGAATATATCTAAATCTGAAAGAGGGAGATGTTAAGTTCGGTACAAACAGCGTCCCCCATTGGTGATCGTCGAGCTATACGAAGGTATAATAATGCCAAACCCGCCGATAGATGAACGCCTAAACCAAGAACTGTATGGTGGATTTGTACATTTACTTCTTTCCTGACTGTAAAGACCTGAACCCTCCTTATTGCACAAAACTGCGGCTAATTATACAATATTGGACATTGATGAAGGTACATCTTAAAAACAAATCAGTTAGAACGATTCTTCATAAATCGAAATAAGAGCCTATTCGGCTGTTTATAATAATATATTCAGATTGAATTTCTTTCGGCGATAGCAGTCTTAATAAGTAGCAAATACTTTGTTGCTCATACATCCGACGTTTCGGTTAATTTATTCAACCTTCTTCAAGGGGTTCTAAAATAAACATAAAAGTATTTGAAAGTGAACAATTTTTTCCGATTTACAAAAATTTTCCCACTTTTGCCCTACTATCCCTTACTCACAGGAGTATGTATTTTTGTTTGTGTGTGTAGTGCCCTACATTTAGTTGTCGTGATTTTATAATGGCGTCCGCTTTTACTATACGTGAAATATCGTTATTCGTTGTTAAAATTTTGGTTTAACCGTATTTTATAATATGTTTTTCTAGTGTACTCACTTCATGCGTAGCGATTTTTGCGTACGACACTGTATTTAGTTTTTATAGCTATTTCAAAAAGCTCTCTATCCTTGGTTAAAGTTTAATTTGTACGCTTAATCGCGACACCTCGACTTTCGATTATGAAACTGATGACTGTTCAAATGTGTGTGAGTGACAGTCTAGTCATATTGTTAGTGTTTGTACTATCCGTGTTTTCAATAATTTCCCGTGTGTTTACAATATTTATGTTTGTTTTCTGAATATTTCCTATTTTGTGTAGTATACCTGCATATATTGCATTCAAACCTTCTGTATCTGTTCTATGGTTGATGCAATTTTCATTATTAACAATATGACACATTTCTAGATATGGTAATGTATGTGTTTTGTTTATTTTGTCTGATATTTTCGTTTTTTCCAGGATAGAGAGCTTTTGAAATAGCAATAAAAACTAAATACACCCGGTTCTTTTTTACACGGGTGCGTTTTAGTTGATTACGACCTTTAGCGTTGATGGAACTATGAGTTAACTTTATGAAAAAATTACAAAAATCAAAGAAAATTCAGGTATTATTTAAAGAGCTGTGAAAAATCTGGGTAATTGGGAAATTGAAGACTACCAACCGTGTAAAAAAAATATTGGGTGTACAGTGTCGTTCGCAAAAATCGCTACGTATGAAGTGAGTACACTAGAAAAACGTATTATAAAATACGGTTAAACCAAAATTTAAACAACGAATAACGATATTTCACGTATAGTAAAAGCGGACACCATTATAAAACCACGGCAAATAAATGTAGGGCACTACACACACCAACAAAAATACATACTCCTGTGAGTAAGGGATAGTAGGGCAAAAGTGGGAAAATCTTTGTAAATCGGAAAAAAATGTTCACTTTCAAATACTTTTATGTTTATTTTAGAACCCCTTGAAGAAGGTTGAATAAATTAACCGAAACGTCGGATGTAGGAGCAACAAAGTATTTGCTACTTATTAAGACTGCTATCGCCGAAAGAAATTCAATCTTCATAGCAAAACTTCAGTCGTCAATTCCCAGATAATTAATATATTCATTTACACACATTTTACCAACTCGAACACTTTCTCGGACAATTAAAATTGATGAGGGTGACTAATTGGAACAAATCTAAATTCAAGGTCTCGTCATGCAATCAAGTTCAACACTTCCTCAACCTGACTGAGCTCATCGATTACTATCATTCAAGCCCAAACGATGGTTACTAAATAGACCGCATGACGAGTTTCTGCGAAATTGAAAAAAAATATCAACATGCATTAACCTTGACTGACAAACAGAGTAATGTCACTTAATCAATTCTGCTTCGCGACTAGCAAATACACGTTACGGACCTAATGCGGATTCATACGTTGTAGAAGATTCATTATCAGTTATTGTGGGACCGATGTGTTCTTTTCTTTGTAGTATTTGACTCATTGGTTGTCAGCTAGATTTTCCCATATGAAGGCTATCAGGGATTATTAATTGTTAATGTTTATTCTATTCTATAAGTAGCTCGGTTCGATTTAAATAGTATATGAAACAATTAAAACTTTTTTTAAAGTTGTTCTTTTTTTAGTGGATCGTCTTCGCGTTTCTACCTCAACTGCGAGGTTCAGTGTATCGTATTTGACTAGACAAAAGCAAAACAGTATCTAAAGCTGAGCGATCGTTTTCGGATAAAGTGACCATATTTTTATTGGGCCAATGCTTTATATATTTTGAAAACGTATCAAATCGTTTCAAAAACATTTTTTCTCCTATCGACCTACAAAACTCAGTGCAATGCTAACTACTCAATTCCATAGAAACAAATTTCATAAAATCTTTGAATTTCCAAATATTTCAGGAATGAGACTTGTTCTGCAATCTATACCTTGTGGATTGGATAACCTTAAGTTGTAGAAAAATTAGTTTCTTCAATCTTTGAATGTTTTAGACACTTTTCTGTTTCAAAAGACGTTCAGATATTTGCAAGTTTAAAGATTCTCTAGATTTTTCACATTTTCTGAACTCTAATTTTATCCATTTTATTAATTATATTATTATTGACATAACCCACACTTCCAGAATATCTTTAGATATTTTGCTTACGTAGATCAAATCGTTTATATTCTCACCTTTTTTAGACCCCTAGATTTTGCAGTAAACCCTTTAGACTTTCCAAGTTCTTTTTGTTCTGATTATTCGGATCTGTAACATATTTTCTAGACATCGCATTTTTTTCGGATTCCAAAGATACTTAAGACTTTATAAATTAATCATGAAATGCGGGAAACTTTCCAGGACGCCTGGCAATGTGGGACAAGAATGCTGAATGCTGGAACTGCCCTACATTATCCGGGACAACCTATATTTATATAATATATTTAGTTCACCTTGATTTTTTTTCAATAAGTTTGCTGATTACCCTTTTAAAGGTAAAAGAAAGTAAATTTCTATTAATTCATGCCACAAGTTTTTCTTTTCAGTTTTCTACACTCAGGGTCGAACTTTTCCGAAAGGAGGCCACAGGGCCGATAGTTTTCGGGTGCCCCTAAATGTACGAAAAAGGTTGATTTTGGTACATAAGGTTTTGTAGGGGGTCAAGGCCATGTCATGGCCATGCACTCCTCACAATCAGACCCTGGCTATACTAAACGCTTTACCCGGGAACTGCCCTTGGCATTTCGAGCTGCAGTTTAATTGACCATTGATGCGGGTTGCACTTCATATTTGTTTGACCCATTTTGTCACCATTCTCGCAATAAACGCGATCGTTGATCCGTTTCAACAGTCCGTCTTCATTATGATTTTCTGCTTCTACAGTCGACATCTTTCATGTGACAAGTTCATCGCCGCGAGTCGCGACTGAGAACAGCAACTCAGATCCAATTCAGTTGAATTCAATTAAATCTCAAGTTCACCTGCAACAAAGTCTGCGTTCTTTCGCAAGAAGAGCCCGCAGTCAGCTAATCAATTCAATGACTTATCTCTACATTTGAACAGTCGGAACCAAGATGAATACACTAGTAGGTGCTCCAATCTGACAAGTTTATGGGAGAGAAGAAGGCGGGGGTGAAAAATTCATTTTCAGTGCAAAACGACAACAAACCGGCTGGCTCTCCCATACTAAAATCCAAGATGGCTGAATCATGAATTTGGCAGATTGGAACACCTAGTGGTGTATTCATCTTGGTCGGAACGATCTGTGCGGAAAGCAAATGAGAAGAGTGCACATGTTTGAAATCTGTTCTATCGAGACAACAACGGAGCGGCATAAGAACTCTGTGCGCATCTACTTTGTAAGCTGTGATTACGTGCCATGCAGGATGAACGATATCTGATCAAGAAGAGGTCAACAATCATGTCACAGTTTACTTAAAGCTTGTGCAGTGTATAAACTACTATCCAAACACTTTGGCAATAGAACCTTCTCGAGCTACTTACCTGTGAACATGAAACTCGCACACGTCGGACATCGCCGTGAGGAAGTCGCATGATTACGCAGCAGAAAAAAAATATAAAACCCCAACGTAGTATGTTGCTGTGACGTAGATTCATTAGTTCCTGCTTGTAAGAAGCGAAGGGGGTTCCCAAATGAAGGCGTTGAAAGTTGATCGTAAAGTCAAGGTTTCTGGTGTCAGTTCATGTTCGCCGATTAAGTGAACGAATGGAGGTGAACAGATTGCTCACCTTCCGGATTGATGCAGCGTTCGTGTGGTAATTATTTATCGTTGAAGTAACTCCGTCGTGTTGTAATATCAAATATTTGAAGGAATCTCTGATGAATCGATGGAAAAATTAACCAAAAAGTGATATTAAAAGGTAAAATTTTTATAGTAGCTTTTCCGAGAAACGAGGTAATGTATTATTTTGCATACTTTGTATTATTTTTTTGCCACTGTATAGATTTTTTTTAAATAAGCAATGATAAGCATTCCTTTAGCTGTTTGTCCAGTTTAATTCTTTATTTTATAATACTATCTGTAGTTATTCAGCTAGGTCCAATCACTTTCAATGTTTTATCATAAAGTGACCAAATTACTTTGAACCAATCCTGGACACCTTATCCTTATCTTATTCTGCAGATCAACGAATGTGAAGATAATAAGTCCCACATTTGTTGTTAGACCCTCAAAGTTATTCAAATGCACATGATTTTTGTATTATCCAAAGTTTAACAAATCAACTAAACTTTTGTTGATCTTTCAGAATGCCTAAAGTTCTGTTTACGGAAATTGTCCAGATTCTCAAAATTATTCAAACCATTATTCATGTTGCCTCTTTTCTCCTGAATATTCGGATCCATTACACATTTTCTAGACATTTCATTTCCGTAGATTACCCAGACTTAACAGATTGATCATGGAATGCAGGATGTTTTCCGGGACACCTGGCAATGTGGGACAAGTATCCGGGATGTCTGGTCACATTACACTTTTTTAGAAAACACTAAATATAGCTAATATATATTAGACAAAATATATTTAGCAAAAATATCCTTTGACAACAAAAACGTCCTCCAGCAGATCTCCTGCCAAACAAGTGCTACATGCCCAGCCCACTTTAATCTGTCTTATTTATTAGACTGCCGAAATGTAATTTTGGACGTCTGGAACGCCTCGTGACTCATGCGTCTGCGCAATTTCTACCAAATATCGAGTGCAGTATTTTCCGCGAAAACATTCACGGAGTGTAATAGCATGTTAATTTCAACTGCCATGATTCATGGCCGCATAGAGCGTAGGACTTTAGGAACTTTAGCTGGCTATAGTTCCTGATTTTCAGTTAGATGTAACATTTTTGAAAAAGAAACAGCTTGTTCCAATAGTTTGTTGCGCTTTGATCAAATAAAAATCTGTGAAAATTTGGAGGAATCCTTTTCATTGTTTATGTTGTCTATAAAAGCGAGAGAGAAATAAATTTAAATATCGCGTAACCTCTTTCAATAAAAACGAAAGTCTCAGTACTTCTCACCGCATTATCACATATCACGACTCACGAGTGTTCCATGATATCAACTTCAAAACGAATCCCGTTCAATTTTATCTAGCCTTTCGCCTTCATCTAACACTATTCAGATCATCGAAATGCTTTTTCGAGAGCTATATTGAATAGTATATTGAAAAGAGCATTTGCCTGATTCACTCAATCCAACGTCGCGAAAAAATTCAATGTCTCACAAAATATTCTAAGCCCCGATTTCAGAAAGTCATGTACTAGCATTATCGTACAGTTCATTCCGATTTACTGAATAGTATGCTGCCTCAACATCCGCAAACAGAGCAAGATGTTTTCCCATAATTGATCAAAGATTTATCGCAATGTAACCATCGAAAAAGTAAACGTTGATCGACCTACTTCAATCCAATTTGGTATTTGCCGACAGAATAACTGTGACAATAGGCGCATTCTGCTAAAAGGAGTACCATATTGATGACATCCTTGAAAATTGATGACATTTTACAGGGAGGAGTGAGATGTCTCACTTCTCACTGTGGATAGTGAGTAGTGAGGCGTCTCACTTCTCACCTTGCAATACTCGCTTTTCACAGTGAGAAGTGAGAAGTGAGACGTCTCACTTCTCACTCTTAATTTATCATTTCTCATTGTAAAAGTGAGAAGCGCGAAGTGAGTAGTGGGACGTCTCACTTCTCACTTCGCACCATACACTTTTCACAGTAAGAAGTGAAAATCGAGGAGTGAGAAGTGAGATGTCTCACTTTTCACACACCATTTCTCAATTTTCAAATGACCTATTCGGCCAAATGTCCTGCTCGGCCAAATGACATTTTCGGTCAAATGTCCTATTCGGCTAAATGTCCTATTCGACTAAATGTCCTATTCGGCTAAATGTCCTATTCGGCTAATTGTCATATTCGTATAATCCTAAGCCTTTTTCAAGGAGGCTTCTGAATCTCTTGAAAGAAGGCCTCCACACCTCTTGATAAGAGGCTTCTGAGCATCTTGTAGAGAGACTTTCGATCCTCTAGAAGGCGGCTTTGGAGCCACTTAAAATGTAAAAAAAGGCTTTTTAAGCATCTTGAAAGGACGCTTCTGGACCTCTTGAACGTAGAATTCCGAGCCTCTTGAAAAGAGGCTTCCGAGCCTCTTGAAAGGAGGCTTCCGAGCCTCTTGAAAGGAGGCTTCCGAGCCTCTTGAAAGGAGGCTTCCGAGCCTCTTGAAAGGAGGCTTCCGAGCCTCTTGAAAGGAGGCTTCCGAGCCTCTTGAAAGGAGGCTTCTGAGCCTCTTGAAAGGAGGCTTCTGAGCCTCTTGAAAGGAGGCTTCTGAGCCTCTTGAAAGGAGGCTTCTGAGCCTCTTGAAAGGAGGCCTGAGCCTCTTGAAAGGAGGCTTCTGAGCCTCTTGAAAGGAGGCTTCTGAGCCTCTTGAAAGGAGGCTTCTGAGCCTCTTGAAAGGAGGCTCTGAGCCTCTTGAAAGGAGGCTCTGAGCCTCTTGAAAGGAGGCTCTGAGCCTCTTGAAAGGAGGCTCTGAGCTCTCTTGAAAGGAGGCTTCTGAGCCTCTTGAAAGGAGGCTTCTGAGCCTCTTGAAAGGAGGCTTGAGCCTCTTGAAAGGAGGCTCTGAGCCTCTTGAAAGGAGGCTCTGAGCCTCTTGAAAGGAGGCTTCTGAGCCTCTTGAAAGGAGGCTTCTGAGCCTCTTGAAAGGAGGCTTCTGAGCCTCTTGAAAGGAGGCCTGAGCCTCTTGAAAGGAGGCTTCTGAGTCTCTTGAAAGGAGGCTTCTAAGTCTCTTGAAAGGAGGCTTCTGAGCCTCTTGGAAGGAGGCTTCTGAGCCTCTTAAAAGGAGGCTTCTGAACCTCTTGAAAGGAGGCTTCTGAGTCTCTTGAAAGGAGGCTTCTGAGCCTCTTGAAAGGAGGCTTTTGAGCCTCTTGGAAGGAAGCTTCTGAGTCTCTTGAAAATAGGCTTCTGAACCTCTTGAAAGGAGGCTTCTGAGTCTCTTGAAAGGAGGCTTCTGAGCCTCTTGAAAGGAGGCTTCCGAGTCTCTTGATAGGAGGCTTCTGAGCCTCTTGAAAGGAGGCTTCTGAGTCTCTTGATAGGAGACTTCTGAGCCTCTTGGGAGGAGGCTTCTGAGCCTCTAGAAAGGAGGCTTCTGAGCCTCTTGGAAGGAGGCTGCTGAGCCCTTAGAAAGGATGCTTCTGAGCCTCTTGAAAGGAGGCCTCCTGAGCCTCTTGAAAGAAGGCTTCCTGAGCCTCTTGAAAGGAGGCTTCCGAGCCTCTTGAAAAGAGGCTTCCGAGCCTCTTGAAAGGAGGCTTCCGAGCCTCTTGAAAGGAGGCTTCCGAGCCTCTTAAAAGGAGGCTTTCGAGGCCTCTTGAAAGGACGCTTTCGAGCCTCTTGAAAGGAGGCTTTCGAGCCTCTTGAAAGGACGCTTTCGAGCCTCTTGAAAGGAGGCTTCCGAGTTTTTTTAAGAAGGCTTCCGACCTTTTTAAAACGAGGTCTCCGGGCCTCTTGAAAAGAGACATCCAGGCCTCATGAGACGAGGCTTTCGAACCTTTTGAAAGAAGGCCTTCGAGCTTCTTGGAAGGCAGCTTCCGAGAAGTGTAGATGGATGCTTTTAGTCCTCTTGCAACGAAGCAACCGAGCTTTCTTCAAAAACCTTCATGCCTCTTAAACGGAGGCTTCCGAACCTTTAGATTTCTGTTCAAAAGCATATTCCTAACATATTATTCAACCTTTTGTTTAGAACAGGTAGATTGCTTTGAAGATTTTCCAAACTTGTTCACATGACGTTTTGTCTGTTTGGTTTCTTGTTCTGCAGCCCTTCATACGCTGTGCTGATTGAGGAGGGCAGGATTCAAATGTACTGTTCGCCATGCATATTATACACAAGAAAAAATTTTGAAATAAAAAATACAGAATTATCAAAACTTTAAAAAAAAGTTTCAATTGGAAATTAATCCGTCCGCCATTACGCATTTTTGTCCGAGGTATCCCCTAGGGCCTAGCGAAGGTACCCTCAGGGGTACATGTACCCCAGGTTGAGAATCGTTGGGCTAAATGTCCTAATCGCCAAATGACCTCTTCGGTCAAATGTCCTACTCGGCCAAATATACTGTTCGGTCAAATGACCTATTCAGCTATATGACCTACTGGAAGCTGTGCAGAGGCTATCATTTCTTATGACTAGGAGAAAGAACGATTCCCTTTGAACTTAGGCCTTACGTAAAGGAATAATAATTATTATCAATGGGCTGTCAAATTCCTCTGTCGCGTCGTGTAGCATCGCGTCCACTCGGGCTCAGTTTTGGTAAAAACTCAAATTTTGAAACCCAGACAGGTATCAAATCCAGCGCGAATCAAATCCTATCGGACTTATGGCTCATAGAATCGTTCATGATTTGACTCGCGGCTTGCATCATTCAACATTGTATGATTTTTACGTATTATTTTTTGTTGAATACATCGAAATGCAATGCCTCGCACTAATGCATTAGAAAGACACCAGCATAGCTCGGTGAATTGAACAGTTCTTTTTGAGCATATTTCAAATTATTCAGAATCAGTTTATGCTACGTTGATTTTTAATAAAAAATCTGATTTATAAATCAGATAGAATATCGAAATGTGTTCCAGGTTGGATTTTCAGCGAGATGTTCTCGTTTGCAACTACAGTCAAAGAATATAACAATTTTTGTATAAAATCTTGGCATATACAACGCCACATGGTTTTTATACAAAACATGTAAGCTTTTTATACTACTGAATAAAAAAAATACAAATTGTCAGATTTTAATACAATGATTGTATTAAAAAAATCGAATTTGTGTTTGTCAAAATTGTAAAGGTACTGATTTTGCAAGGTTTTAATGCAGAGCTGTATTAAAATCTGCCATCCGGTGGTTGGGTGTACTGTCTAATGGGTTCGAGACAAAAGTTCGAAAGACAAAAGGTCAAAAGAACAAAAAGTCGAAAGACAAATGGTCGAAAGATAAAAGATCCAAGATACAAAATTTCGAATAGGACAAAAGGTCGAAAGGGACAAAAAGTCGAAAGGACAACACGTCGAACGGGACAAAGGGTCAATAGAGACAAAAGTTCGAAAGACAAAAGGTCAAAAGGACAAAAAGTCGAAAGACAAATGGTCGAAAGATAAAAGGTCCAAGATACAAAATGTCTAAAAGGACAAAAGGTTGAAAGGGACAAAAGGTCGAAACCAACAAGAAACTGAAACGGAGAGAATCAATCTCGCACAATACAAATTTCATTCATTTCTTATATCAACAATTTTGTTTATCTCTAACAGAACTATCTAGATGTTCATAATAATATTTCATAGTAATTACTCATTCTATGAACATTGCTCATCCTTATAAATTAAATACATTTCACAAATTCCTTTGGAATACACTCAACTTGTTGTAGAATAACAATATTGATCGACCTTATGTACCTTTTGACCTTTTGTATCTTTTGACCTTTTGTCCCTTTTGACCTTTTGTCCTTCGACCTTCTGCCCCATTCGACGTTTTTTCTTCTCAATCTTATGTCCTATCGCCCTTTTGTCATTTCAACCTTTTGCCTTTCGACCTTTTGTCCTTTGAACCTTTTGTCTTTCGACCTTTTGTCATAGACTCATAAATTTAAATAATTTTTTAGAAGTAATTTTAACAAGCACTCGAACTCCGTTTATATGTAAACTAAATAAATGAATGAATCGAACTCCGTAAATATTGGAACACTGAACTGTTTATAAAAATACAACCAATTCCAAAAACCTGGTTTTTAATAAGCTATTGGCAAATAAGTCAATCTCTGGCTAATTGATTGACACCATCCCTGCATTTCGACAATTACTGAAATCCAAAGCTTTCCTGATTTGTGAACTCACAAAAAAGAATGAAATTCAGAGTGATTGTTCTCCAATTAAAATTCAATCGTAAATCTACCATCCAAATAGTTTGAATTCATAATTCTTCTTCGATTTTCCGGAAAGCAAAAAATTGTCCAGTAAAAATTGAATATCATGAAAAATTCTTACAAAAAAATATAGTGAAAACCAATACACCTTTCCAAAACATTTCTCTTTTCTCCTATAAAGACAAATTCTGCCCTGGCTAAGACGCATTTAAAAATTGGACAAATTCCTCTAAAATAGAAATCTGTTCAGTAAACTTTAAATTCGAGTATGACATCATCGAAAATGCAAAATAATGTAGTATAAGTTAATCAGTTGTGTCAACATAGATAAAAGTGCTATTTACATTGCTGATTATATCATTGTTATAGAATGTGAGTTGTTGGTCATAAACCACTACAGCCATACTGGCCAAGCTCGTGAAATGTCAAACGGAAGAATAACAGGTAAAATCGAATAATAAATTTAAAAGTTCGAACCACTCACCTTTCTTAATCCAGAACAAGACAAGCGTAAGGCAATGGCCTCCAAATGTGCGTCTTCTTTTATAGTAAGTTGTCGGATTCTGTTGTCCTAACTGTACACGTCGTCGATTGACAGGATGCTCCCGGACACGTTGATTTCGGACAAAACAGTTCCAACCGTCAGTCGCTTCGCCTTCTAGCACCTTAACACCACCACTCAATCATATCAGTTACTGATAATTTCCAAATCAGTCAAAGCGGAGCGCTACAACAAACTCTCGTTATCAAGATCGAAAATCCATCGACACCACGGCAGCACATAGAGACGCACACATATTTTCAGCCTCGTGAAATCATCCTCAACCCGTGTGACGACGATCTTCCACCGATGAAGACATAATTCAAGTTGGTACCTTTTCTTAGCGATTTTATTCACTTGATCACCGGTTTCTGTTAACAGCTTTTATTGCTTTTCCTGTATTTCCTTTCTTTCGGGGATGCACTCACGTTCACATTTCCTCTCGTACGGTGGTGTTATATAATGATTTTCTTCATTGCTTATAAGACGATGGGAGTTCTCCGTTTCTTTTATTTCTGGTTGATTAATAAACTTAAATTTTCTCCCTAATAGCCACTAATCAATTTTAAATTTCTGAAAAAAGACATATTTAGTTAAAAAAAAAAACAAAACGAGCACATCGTTTTCACTGGAGTCACCTTCCACACAGTACCACACCTTTGCCTCAACTGGAGCCGAGAAGGTTGCTCGAGCACTTGGACCACACTCCGAAAATAAAATCCCACTTGCTGATAAGAGAATACACACTGTCTATGCCGCGCTCGTCTCCACTTCACCGCCACAGCTCGTGGCAAAACCGTTCCGGCGACCAAAAATACGCCACTATCCCTCGACTAAGGCATTTGCACGTTGCAGGCCAAAGGTGTGATAAACCAACACAGGAAATAAACCCTTTCTCGATTCTCCGTAGGAAGAACCCCTTTTCGGAACACGTGCCCCCGTCACATCTGGATATGTCCAACTCACTGTCACTGTCGGGAGCAGCCTCGTAAATTAAACGTTGTTGGGTAGCTTCAATCGAAACGAATTGCAGTTATCACAAAAATATAGGCTAGTCAACGGGTCCTTCTTGAACGGTTGTTTTTTTTTTCTCAATGATACGTCCGCGAGTGGTTTCGTAGGGGTCCGAGCGCATCGAGAGCTAAAACTAAGAACCGCTTCACGACGCGTCGCGCCACCAACCGCCGAAATGCTACTGAGTTGCGCTCTTCGAGTTGTTGAACGACCAACATTGACGGTGCCAGTCGCAGTCGGTAGTCGTAGAACTGTAGGTTTATTGCCATTCATCCATTCATGCTCGGTCGCGCAGGGTAAAGCCAAAGTTTCTCCGAACAGGCGGCAGTCAGCGGGTTTACCGAGCCGGACCGCTATGGGCCGCACGCTGAAATGTGGAGAAAAAGAAAGAAAAAAAAAGTTTTATTGGAAAATAATATTATGACACGTGTAAATATTAGGATTGTTTATATGTTTATATCTTACATAAGATATACTCTTGTTTTTTTTTTCAGTATTGAAAATAGCCCAAAAACACTAAATCGTCTTGACCCACATCCCCCAAAATTTTATTCGAATTATCTGAAAATTTGACAGAAGGCTTATTTTAGCATAAGAATCGTGATTCTGGGCTGACAAGTCGCATTTTTGATATTTTTCTAAAACATTAGTGGGTCTAATATATTTAAAAATCAATCACTAACATTCCCTTCCTCTCCCAACTGACTGTAAGGACTTGGCCGGCGCCGTTATTGATCAACAATATAGAGCTGCTGGAACGTGCACTTCGAGAATAGTTGGTAAATCCCAACCACTATTCACTTGGATCGAAGTGCAATTCGCACCAGCTCTGACCAATCACGGAGTAGCAACCATTGATATGTACAGTCAGTCTAAGGTGAGGTAAGGTAAGCTTCACTTGTCATAAGACGAGTTTGTACAATCCCATTGAATTCCACCACTTAATTGTATCTTGACAGATACGTATTTCGACCTCAACAGTAAGGCCGTCTTCAGTGTCTCATACTTGACTCGAAGTCGAGTAATGGGTGTCAAACGTCATGGTTTTACACAACAATAAAAATATGATTGGTTTAGGGAAGAATGGTATGAAATACATCCAGGGGGAAAAAGGCCCAACGTAACCGTTCACACAATATTTTGGAGTGAATATTTCCATTAAAATTTGACTTTACCTACTTAGTATTGAGGTACAAAAACGAAAAATCTGCCCTCTTTGTTCTTTAATCAATCTTCTAAATTTCCATGATAAATTCTTCAGAAATGACAAATAAAGTTCTCCTAAATTTGAAAAGAAACTTTTGTGGAAAACCAAAATGTTCAGAAGAACTTTCCTTGAGAATTGTGAAGAATTTAGTAGAGAAGAATTTTGTAATTATATCTTTGGTGAAGGTGAGGAGACTTGATCCCCGGGGAAACTTGATCACCCCTTGTTTTATCGAGAACTAAAGTAGTTTTGTTCTAACGTATTTTTTAGTATAGATCCTCTAGACATATTACATTTATGTGATGAGATATTTTTTGGATTAACAACCTTGTTTATTATGTAGGGCGGTTTGTATGTTTTGAACTTCCTAAAGATTTTTTTATTGGTTACGCAAAATTTGAACAACTTTTCATAACAATTACCAAATGCTTTTGTTTTTTCACAGAAGAAAGACATAAATATGCTTAATGATCTGTACTGATGAAAATGTTAACATTCCATCAAAGTTTTAGGGTATTTGGATTTTAAGTTATTGCCATAATTTGGGGACACTTGATCCCTTATAAGTTACCAATACAAAAATTTGGCGAAAAAATTCAAAAAAAATATAAATCTGTTCTCAGGCTTCTAATTTTTTGTAGATTTGACAGATTTGATAAAGGGTAGGCAGGAAAAAATATTTATTGTGTAGATATCATAGAAAGGGGATCAAGTCTGGGATCAACCCAAATTTTGAAATTTCATGTGCTGTCGAATTCAATAACAAAAATCGTTCATGTATACGCACAGCAATTCGAAAATTCCGGGTATTTTGAAGGAAAAATATTTAAAAAATCTTAGGGCACCTTTATAATTTTATCAAAGCAAGTTCTTGGAGAGGGACCAATTTCCCCCGAATATTATAAAAGTCGATTTTTGACAGCACTAACAAAAATCGATTATGTATCAATACCAACAATAATTTAAGGACTGTCATACATCGGTAAAGTTGAATACTATATTTCTTAGAGAGTCTGTGTGGAGATCGCGCATGTTTATTTGTTTTTGGCTGTGATACATCGGAAATCAGAAAAGGGGATCAAGTCTCCCCAGTCTTCTCTATATCATTGATATCCCATAGTTATTAGCTGGTTATGGAACAACTTCTCGCAAGGGCAGCTGTTTATAATTGGTAATACGTCCGTGTACTTAATTGAATAGTGTGGGTTCAAGTCCCACCGGCAGCCGAATCTTTTTTTTCGCAATATCGCATAAAAACGCCTTAAAATGGCAAACTTAACTATGTGAATCAAAATTAAACAACTTTTCCAAAAAAATCAATTTTAAATAAATTCCATTGGTATTCTAGAGATGAGACAGCCGAGGGCTACAAGTCTCTCTAATGATGATTTATAATAAAAAAATCCATTGGACATTCCCAAAAAAAATCTAGAAAATTGGGAACATATTTTGATGCGAATTCGCGAAGAATTTTTTTAGTAAATAAGAGAAGCATTTCCCAAATGTTTATACGAGGAAATTCATAAAAAGATTTTCGTGAATATTAAAAATTCTCTAATCAAATTTTGAAAATATGATCGCCGCCACAACTGACGATTTTCGGACCGGCGCAATTCAATTGTTGATGGCAACATTCCCTCCGAAATTCAGTGTATACAATTTTATTAGACTATTTATCCTCATTGGTGCATTTTAGGCTATTCTACCCTATATAGACTAAGGCCGGAGTGCCCTGTGCGGCATATAAGAGTCTTCTCCATTCGGCTCGGTCCATGGCTACACGTCGCCAACCACGCAGTCTACGGAGGGTCCGCAAGTCATCTTCCACCTGATCGATCCACCTTGCCCGCTGCGCGCCTTGCCTTCTTGTGCCCGTCGGATCGTTGTCGAGAACCATTTTCACCGGGTTACTGTCCGACATTCTGGCTACGTGCCCGGCCCACCGCAGTCGTCCGATTTTCGCGGTGTGAACGATGGATGGTTCTCCCAGCAGCTGATGCAACTCGTGGTTCATTCGCCTCCTCCACGTACAGTCCGCCATCTGCATCCCACCATAGATGGTACGCAGCACTTTCCTTTCGAAAACTCCAAGTGCGCGTTGGTCCTCCACGAGCATCGTCCAGGTTTCGTGTCCGTAGAAGACTACCGGTCTAATGAGCGTTTTGTAGATTTCCAGTTTGGTACGGCGGCGAACTTGTATTTGATCGGAGCGTCTTGCGGAGTCCAAAGTACGTACGATTTCCAGCCACTATGCTTCTCCGAATTTGGGAGAGTACCTTGTAGGCGGCATTCAGCCATGTGATTTCGCGGAAGTTGCTACAATCCAGCTTATCGCCCTTTTTGTAGATGGGACACACGACACCTTCCATCCACTCCTGCGGCAAAACTTCCTCCTCCCAAATCTTGGTAATGACCCAGTGCAGTGACCCAGTGACCCAGTGGGCCCTCCTTAGCCGTGCGGTAAGACGTGCGGCTACAAAGCAAGACCATGCTGAGGGTGGCTGGGTTCGATTCCCGGTGCCGGTCTAGGCAATTTTCGGATTGGAAATTGTCTCGACTTCCCTGGGCATAAAAGTATCATCGTGTTAGCCTCATGATATACGAATGCAAAAATGGTAACCTGGCTTAGAAACCTCGCGGTTAATAACTGTGGAAGTGCTTAATGAACACTAAGCTGCGAGGCGGCTCTGTCCCATTGTGGGGATGTAATGCCAAGAAGAAGAAGAAGAAGAAGACCCAGTGCAGCGCTCTAGCCAGTGCCTCACCACCTTGTTTAAATAGCTCTCCTGGTAGTTGGTCAACCCCAGGGGCTTTGTTGTTCTTCAGCCGGCCAATCTCCTCCTGGATTTCTTGGAGATCCGGAGCCGGTAGAATTATGTCCTGCGCGCGTTCTCCAAGGTCCATCATTATACCGCCATCTTCGTCTGCCACATCGCCATTCAGGTGCTCTTCGTAGTGCTGCCGCCACCTTTGGATCACCTCACGCTCGTTTGTAAGAAGGTTCCCATTTATGTCCTTACACATATCGGGCTGTGGCACGTTTAACTTCTCATAAAACTTTCGTGCGTTATTAGCGCGGTACAGTTGCTCCGTCACTTCACTGTCTCGATCTTCCTGCTGGCGCTTTTTCCTCCGAAAATTCGTTCGCCCTCGTGCGGTGTTGCAGCAATCTCGCCAGTGCTGCATTCTTCTCTTCTACTAATTGCTCACATTCGCCGTCATACCAGTCGTTTCTCTGATCGGGGCACCGTGCCAAGTGCAGCGGTTACGGTGCTACCAATGTCGAATCGAATATCTCTCCAGCCATCTTCAAGAGACGCTGTGCCTAGCTGCTCTTCCGTTGAGAGTACCACTTCCAGCTGCTGCGCGTATTCTTAGGCTAGTCTACCTTCTTGTAGCTGCCCAATGTTAAGACACGGCATCCGACTTCGACGCGTGTTGTACACCGTCGAGAGTTTTGAGCGTAGGCATACTGCAACGAGGTAGTGGTCGGATTCAATATTCGCACTGCGGTAATTGCGTATGTTCGTGATGTCGGAGAAGAATTTACCGTCGATTAGAACGTGGTCAATTTGGTTTTCCGTTTCTTGGTTAGGTGATCTCCATGTAGCCTTGTGGATATTTTTGCGGGGAAAGAAGGTGCTTCGGACTACCATCCCGTGGGAGGCTGCGAAGTTTATGCATCGTTGGCCGTTGTCATTCGATACAGTGTGCAGACTATCCGGTCCGATGACCGGTCTATACATTTCCTCCCTTCCTACCTGTGCGTTCATGTCACCGATGACGATTTTGACGTCCCGCAATGAGCATCCATCGTATATCTGCTCCAGCTGTGCGTAGAACGCTTCTTTCTCGTCGTCGGATCTCCCTTCGTGTGGGCTAGGCAGTGCACGTTGATGATGCTATAGTTGAAGAAACGGCCTTTTATCCTCAGCTTGCACATCCTTGCGTTGATTGGCTGCCACCCAATCACGCGCTGGCGCATCTTTCCCAGCACTATGAAGCCGGTTCTCAGCTCATTGGTGGTGCCACAGCTTTGGTAGAAGGTAGCCGCTCGATGCCCGCTTTTCCACACTTTCTGTCCTGTCCAGCAAATCTCCTGCAGCGCCACGACGTCGAAGTTGCGGGGATGTAATTTAATATTTGCATTAATGGCCTTTAAAAAACGTGATGATTGATACTCATATTGGTATAATTAAAAAATGATTCACCATAGCCACTATGGTCATAAAAGGTTTCACAGATTTTAGTGCCGTCCAACTGCAAATCACTGTTTTTGGATGTTTCTGCATACATTTTTCCATATAAACTTCCAACAAGTTTAGCACTGCCCAAACGTTGACCGATTTGGCTGAAATTTTGTCCAGAGCATCAGGGCATCAAATTGAAAAGAATAAGAGGGCGGCCCATCAAAAAATTGAACAAAGCTTTTCCCATACTAATTTGATCCACCCTAGTGAAGTCATTCGTCCGTTCCTCGAAAATATTCATCGATTAGTGCGCAATCTATTTCAGGCTTTACCGGATTTTCGTTAACTCCATCTGAATAAAGCTTACAGCGATAGGCGATTTTATTCAGAAGATCTTTATTATAACAATGACATGGTTTGTGATTCGCTGGATGTGGATATGGTTCAGGTCTTTAAATGGTTGAACGTGGTAGAATTTAACAGGTAATGTGCAATATCATGTGTACTGATAAAACAACACTAAAAAACGAAGGACCCTTAAAATATCTACAACATATTCTAAAAATGTTTTGTATAAATTTTGAAGAAGTAAGAGCCATACCATACCAATAAAGGATCATATCAACATGGATCTCATCATTTGTAGGAGATTTTGTTTTATTAGCTGTGGGTCATGCCACATTCAGCATTGTGTTCTTAACCTTATCAGTTAATGAAAAGATAGCTGGTCTTTACTTGCGCTCGTGTACACTACACTAACACACAAACGATTCGGATGGGGGGAAGGGTGGTTATTAATTTATGTTTTGCTCTTTTTCGTTTCAGAGAGCGAGCAAATGCGCTTAAACGTAGGATAATTACCCATGGCAAGGTTAATACCTTCGCCCCATCCGAGGATAATCATCAGCCAGGATAACGGAGAGACATGAATTTCTTAGCAAAGTCACTCCCAACGTATTTTCACAAATTTTAAATCATTTGCTTATAATAATACTCCTAAGCTATATTCCCTCATGCTTTATCGTTTTGGATCTCCAATTGGATGGCCATCAAATCCCAAATGGCAATCCATAAGCAATTGGGGTGAGAAAGTTAAAGTACGTACATGGCAGCTATTAGTATGAAATCTAAGAAATACTAATTGGCTAAGGAGAGCCCCTTATCAATGATTGCCCTTTTTTTTGCAGTGAAACTGAGGCTGGCATTTGGATCGAAGTTTCACCTTGGTGTGCGAACTTAGATGTATTGAAATAGGATATAGCGCTTTCAAATGTGCTGTTCAACATAGCCGAAGGTGCGATTAGAAGATTCGGCTGGCAGAAGAACATTATCATCATCATGCGGACACATAAGCTCTTAGGCTGTGTTGATGATACCGATATCATTGGAATTGCAGGGTAGTGGAAGTTTTTGTCCCAATGAAGAGGAAGGACGGCATGGATAGGCTACATCATTCATTCTATCAAGACTGAGCAGTAAGGGCATGCGATAATACACTTTGTCTTGGCGAAACGATACGAAACGAAATTTAAAATGTCTATGTTGATTCGAAACGAAGCGAAACAAAATATAGATTTATTTTCGATACCACGGAACGATACGAAATCAATGTCTATTTAATTCGATTTTTTTCGAAACAAAACGAAATTTTAATTTTTTTTCCGCGGAATTTTTGTTAAATTGCCTACGAACGCAATTTAAGTAAAATTTTTGGAAGTCAAATAAGGCCGTTACTAATATTTAATTTAAATTATGTCCTACTGGTCTCCGAAAGGTCCAGGGTTGGAGGAGCGGGGGATAACAAAAAATAAATAAAATGAAAAAAAAATAAAAAAAAACTCCTCGGATTTGTTAAAGAATGTTTTGAAAATCCTCAAAATTACCGGATTTTTTTTTGTTCCCGCCTCAAAATATTATTTTTGGGCAAAAAAATCCAAAAGTAGGGGGGGAGAGACATAATTGTTTTTAAATTTGTATTGTCCTAACTGTTATGCAAGAAATAGAGTTTTAGTAACAGAAGAATCAGGTTATAGAAGCTGTTTGAAAATAAATTCATCGTGAGGCGTATGCCCCCGAAGCACACGATGAGCACATAACGGATATAATTCTGTTAAAACCCTTATTTCACCTTAAAATAAATTGATTATGCTAAAGTATCCTAAAGATGAGCAAAATGAATTCGCAATACAATCAGCACGAGCTATCCAAGGCTCGACAGCTAATCCGAGAATCGACCGATCCACTTCAGAGGTGTCTAACCATCAGAAATTTATATATCTCCCGCTTATGATCATAAGGGCGTAACTGCGTTAATCGATTTCTCTTCGTCGATTATTTCTTTTTAACATTACAGCGAATTTAGACAGTTTGCCATAGAATTTAAAGTTAGAGGTGGTAAAGAATGGTTGCATCTTGCTTCAGAAGCAACAATCATGGTTGTAGCTTTGAATCTTTTTGCGTTATAAACAAAAAAAAATCCATGAAGATAAATCGATCAATGCAGTTACGCTATTATGAAACTTTGCGCGGGATATGATTTGTCACGATTTGTCGTGTTTTAAAGCCCTCTTCTCCGTGATGTACTATAATGTAAGTCGACTTCTTCAATTAAGGCTCAAGAGTTTAAGTTTTACTACCGGCGTTGTGTCGTCTGTCTCTTTTCATCCTTCGAAAAATTGTTATTGCAGTAGTGCAACACTGAGAAATGCCACAAACACTCATTAAAAAAATACGGATTTGTGTAGTGGTTTGATGCCAATCTTTGTTCCCCCTTAAGTGCAAGAAACAGCTGCTATGAACAGTATGAGCTGAACCTGATGAGTAATCATGAGACTTTACTTTCAGCTATGAGGTGAACCGGTCAAGGGCCGAAAACCTCATTAATAAAGACAATAAAAAAAAAATACTTTCAGCAATTCTACTAATCTTTCAATCCGTTCTGGACTTTGGTAAATGCCATACAAAGATCTAGAAATACACACGACTCTGCAATGTTACAACATATTTATATATTTATTTATATTTCAAAGACTCAAACAATATTTCAACAAATGTCAAAACTTCTTAAGGACTGTAAGTATATTTATTTGGTTCGCTGAATATTGACTGTTATATCACAGATAAGTGGAGGTGAAGGCATTTAGTTCGAAAGAGGCGCCCAGAAAAGAGTTCGTCAGGGGCGCTAGGAATCCACGACTTTGCATGCTAGACAAAGTTATCAGAATAACTAAATCTTATTACTAACATTTACACTCTAAGCCTGGCGTACTAATAGTTGCGTTAAATCCGACGCATTTTCGTTAAAAATAGGATAACCTCAAAAAATTAAGTAAAAGATGCTTTTCGTTTTCTGTTAAAACATTTCCAACAAAACACTGAAGACGTTTTCTAGAAGAAAATTAAATACGTATTTATCGACTCGGAATGGGGTTCGTAAATAGTAGGCGTCGATATGTAGGGAACAAAATTTAAAAACAGATTTTGAATAAATTAACCAATTCGGCTGGGATACGACAGATATGAGTTCATATTAGTTTAGAAATTCCGCGGAATTCCGTTAAATTTCGCTAGTTTTTCATGGCGAAATTTATGCAAATTAACGAAATCAAGAAATCAGATTTCGCCATGCTCAAATTCCGCGGAATTTTGTTTCAAATCACCTGAAACGAAATTTTTCGAAATACCGCATATGCTTACTGAGCAGATGGTTACGAGTACAGATAGCCGTATGCGTGGTGATATTGATGGTAATGGTAGTGTTTGGCGAAGATGTGTTCAAAATCGTTGAAGAATTTGTTATTCTTCATTTGGAAAGACGAATTGCTGTTGCAAGTAGGGCCTATAACTTTCGTAAGTTCCAGCAACATGCAGACGGAAACAAAACTTACTTAAGAGACTCAATTCTGGCTGAAAATCGTCTATAAACGTGGTACGGCTTTTGCCATTTTCTGCGCCAGTAGATTGCATGGCCCACAGTGCGGTCGAAGGGTCTCGCGAGCACGTTGTGCTGTTGGTTGTTCATTTTGAACACTGTTCGTTCGCAGACTGCTGTTTGGTAGAGAGGTATAGGTTGCCACTACTGCTCCATTGCGGGTAGCGTAGTCGTGGTGATCATCGCGGTCGTCATCGTTCGATCGCCGTCATGGTTTCAGGTTATTTGCCCATGCAAACGTCGATGCCGCCCGGCTTGATACCTTTTAGTATAGCACACCACTATCAGCGCGAAAAAAAGGTGAGTCGATAAGTACTTGCTGGGTATGTTTTTTTTTCACGATGATAAGGGTCTTTTTTTCCCCAATGTACGAAGAGGGGACGTTATGCGACAGGGTGAATACTAAGCTTGCGTTCGATCAAATGTAATCAATGCAAATAAAGAGAAGCATTTAATTTCAGACAGCATGACATAGAGGTAATCGATTCCGTAAGATTTCCAAAAAATATCTTTCCTTCAAAAAATGGTGTTTTTGAAATTTGGAATTTGTCAATTGAATTTTTTTTTATTTTCCTCCAATATGTACAACTCTTGTTCATAACAGATACATATTTCGTTTCCCACTTGAAAACTTTTTCAGTATTTTGATATCAACAGTAGTAGTTTGTTATCGTAGTTGATAAGCAAACGCTAACAAGTTTACAAGTAGGAAACGAAATAGGTATCTTTTGATAAATCTAAATGTTATAGGGGCCCTCCTTAGCCGTGCGGTAAGACGCGCGGCTACAAAGCAAGACCATGCTGAGGGTGGCTGGGTTCGATTCCCGGTGCCGGTCTAGGCAATTTTCGGATTGGAAATTTTCGACTTCCCTGAGCATAAAAGTATCATCGTGTTAGCCTCATGATATACGAATGCAAAAATGGTAACTTGGCTTAGAAACCCCGCAGTTTCCCCGAAAATTATTAAATATTAGTGAAATTTATTATTTTCTGATGTACATAACATACATTATATTGACAAAAAAATCAAATCACATCGAAATGATGTGTCTTTGATTTCCGTTATAAATCATTGTCAGGACTCAAGAGAGTGCAAAATTATCCAAATGATTGCTTGACATTTAAGCTAATATTGATTGTAAACAAATACAACTCATCTTTCAATTGAGTTCTTCCACCGAAGTTCCACTGAAAGTAATAACTAGCTATTTCAAAACGTATCTACCGTTTGGTACTATTTTATGCTATCGTCATCACCGAGGCATACATTCTCAATTTGTGGGGTAACAGATAGGGTCCGAAACGTATTACCAAATCTTAGATTGATACACCTAGCGGGTAGAAAGCATTCCACGTAATAAAGTTATAATATATATTTTGAAGACCTTGAAATATATAGTTTGATTTCTATGTAGGAAACGTTAAATGCAAAGCTTAAATAGGTTTAAATACACTGCATACAGCCTCTCATGATCATCCTAATTTTGTTTTTGGATTCATTTAGCCTTTCCGCACATCTTGGTGTACGATAAAGGTAGAGAAGATACGTTTTGGGTAAATCCACGCTTCTTTTTTTGCAATCATTCGTTGGTTGAGCGATCAACAGTTACTGTTCTTCATTCACTTGCGACAACGGTGTCCGTCCGGGTTGATGGTTTTGTTTGTAGTTGTCTTTCTTTCCTATTTCCTCAACTGAGCGCCTGAGCACTATCGCCATATACCTACTTATACGGCGTTGCTTGTCTAATTGCTATTGCTACGATTGCTTCTCAGCCCATCCCTCGATGTGCCGCACATTAGCGGCAGAGTGTTTGCAATTTGTTTGGCAATTCTGGGTAGCTATGCCAGCGCGAAGTGACGGCAAGGCACGTTCTAATGGGAGAAGTTCTAATTGTGTTTTGTTTTAAAGTATCTGGTCGTTGGTAATGTAACGACGACGTCGATTGACCGGAGTAGGAAAAGCGCCAGCTCGGTAATCATCGAGGCCACTTTGGGGAAGATGTTCCAAAACGCACCCGGGCTAGCGGTGAAGTTTTTTTGGCTACTCACAATAGTGGTAGAAAAAAACATCATATAGTGGAATATGTATTTGAAATTCTTATGAATTTGAATGGAAAAATTGGTGATGTGTTCTCCACGTGCGTATCCTATTTCCTTAGAATGAAATTTTTCATGGGCGTGATATCATAATTTCAATAACACCACTGCTATTTTCTCTATCCAAACATAGTTTAAGACATGCATAATTTCGTACCATAAAGAATCGTTCTTATACCTAATAATCATGACATTTCCCAAAACCGAGCATATTATCCCCATCTCCTCTATCTTACAAACAGCGCACGAGCGGCAGTAAAAAAAGTGTTGCTTTAATGATCGGTCATTTGAGCGCCGGAACTCGATCATCGCGCAATGAATCTTCGCCGGCTAGAGCAAAGCAACGTGAACGGAGCAGGTATTAGTCGCTTCGAATGCAGAATTAGTCAATTATAGTCGAGCATTTTGCATCAAACTTTGCATACAGGAGCTACAATGGAGCTACTGTTGCCGTCAGCAGTGGCCTATGAGTGAGGATTTTGTTGAATGTGAAATTAAAAGCGGAAAAAGTAGAAATCGGCGACATTGATGCGCTGATGATGATGATGCTGCTGGGGTTGTTGATTGAAGTGGCAGTACACAAATCGTCATGGTCACGGCACGGCGGCGGCACTCCGCAGGTCATACTCACAAATCATAAACAAGCAGAGACATTGCCGCGGCGGGAGATTTCATTGCCAATGTCCAGCGCAGCACGGAGGAGTGTGCACACTGACCGTGACCTTAGCAAAATTGTTACTACTCGTTGAGAGGAAAAATGGACGGGAATGAAGTGGCCAATTGTTTCCAGTTGGCTGTACCGAAATGGCTGAGTATCAGCCGTGGCAGATCAACGACACAGATGAACGATCTTTATGGCTTTCGGCTCCTTGAGCGACAAATAAGCTATAAACATGCGATTTTGGGGCAAATGTATTTCATTGAGAAAGAAAAACAATCGAGTAGAGGAGGGAGAGCTCGATGAGATTTGTTTCACATAATGACATAAGACATACCAATTAAAAATAAAGTCGTTAATGTAAGAAAAATAACGGCTTGGACAGGTTATAATAGAATATTGCATTGGTAAGATGAGTTTTGATGATAGCATTTACGCAACTCAGTCACAAGTCAGTTTGTTGTTTGGAATATGTTAAAGCGAAAACTGCCAGGTCAGCAAACTAAATTCATATTTTGGAAAATGATGTAGCCAAAACCACCAATACTTTATATGTATAGGGTACATAAGGATATGCGTTTGATCTGCATAAAACTTGAATTTCTTTAGTGACCTTTTACAGACAAGTGTGCGTACAAATCTTTCGAGGTTTTCAAGCTAAAGGTGCTGGACTGCTGGACATAGTATACGGTGCAAGGCTAAATGAATAAAATAGAGCAGAAGATTCGTTCATTAAGCTACACCTTTATTAAAAATTGTTGATATTCCCAAACGAAATAATACACTTAAAATAATCAACGTACATTTCAACGAGTTGTAACTTGTTAGAAATAAGTTATTTTTTGCTATTCTATGTAATTGTTTATGTCTTCATAATAACATCCATAATTCATTTTTCATATACTGGACAATTTTTTTAACTTGCACTTTGAAATGCGTAAATAAATTCATAAATTCCTTCCTATAGCAAGGTTGCCGTGCATATCGCCGCCGCCATAATAATTCAATTGGCGTTGGCGCTTTCTTTATCATGTGTTTATTGCAAAACGAACTCGCAAACAATTTTAAAGGTAAATGTTTGCTTCCAGCTCGAATGTTCCAGTTCTGTAGGAAAAATGATACCAAGTCTACAGATGGTAGTACAGTGATAATGACTACCAAGTTATGAGGTGAACCGGTCTAGGGCCGAAAACCTTATTAATAAAGACAATAAAAAAACTACCAAGTCACCGACTAATCCTTTAAATGATTTCTCATATGTAAATTTTCACTATGCGATAAAGAAAAAAATTTAGATTTTGAATAGCTTCATCCACCATAGCCATTCATTGAGTATGTTTGTTTGTTACCCCTATAAGAATTTCGTCCCTCCCGAAATTCCATACATCATTGCGCAGACAGTTTCATAAGATACTGTTTTTTCCGATACATACATTCTCAATTTGTTGGGTAACGACAGGGTCAAATACTGTTGGTCAAGAAACATATCATTCGAGATATCACACTTTGAACAACATAGTTTTTGTTCTTCTCGGGCACCAAGTTGTTCCGCAAGGCTATATGATCACCCCAAAATATATTTTTATTGGATTTTTCAAGATTTATTTAGGCTCAATTACTTTTGATTAGAAGTCCGTTTAACACTACGTTTTTATGAGTTAGTGAGTATACGTCACTGTCACACTGTTTCGAGAAACAAACCCCAAATATGATATTTTAATACTCCGCTGTGCAATAAGTGAAGTATAATAAATATATATGCACTAGTCAAAGGTCATCATCACCGCTAGGTGGATTATTCATGTTTTTTTTCCGGTAAAATTTTACAATTCAGAACAAACATGACCGAAATGTGGCGAAGCAAACCATACTGTTGTTGCCACAACTTATCCTCTGACTGATAAGAAAGACAAGACCAAGTACAGATAATAACCCCATTGGTGGTTGGAGTTGCTTCTTCTTGAACAAATTCGTACTACGTCAAGACAGAACTGATAACGGTGAAAAATTGAAAAGAGTACTGTGTTGTTTGCCACTGCTCGAGGCACAACGAATATTCTAATATAATTTTGCAATCTTGTAACCACGATTTCTACATAATAAAATAACCAGCTGACGGCTAGATAACAGTTACGTGAACAATCTAGATATATCTCGATATATCTATTCACAAAAGTTTGTTTTAGACCATAACCGTACAAAACTGGTTTTTAAGTAACAGTGAGTATGAATCAAGCGGGCTTGGTAGTCATATGGCTACTGCTTCTGCCTCATACGCAGGAGGTCGTGGGTTAAATCCCAGGTCCGTTCCATTCTCCTACTTTGTATCTTTCTCTTTATTCCTCATGTTCTAGCAATCGCTAGAACTGGAAATGGACTTCCATACCGTTTCCATTACTATTCCTATACCTCCAACTTGAGTATTCTATCAGTAATCTGCTAGAATTGGAAATGAACTATAGAGCTCGTTTCCTACATCCAATTAGAAATTCCATCAGTTACTTTCTCCTATCTATCACATTGGCAGCTCGTTAACCAAGACGGACCTCTGCCTCTCGAACTTAACGCAAAAATTCCAACAAATTCCGCATGAGCTCGTGGCAAGTGCAGAGGTATATTCGGCTTGCAGTGGGCGAGTGATTGCATCATCATTTCCTCCCCCTTCCCTACATTGACTTGCAATCTGATGTGGCAGGCGCCAGTATGACCTATCAAATGAGATCACCAGTACTTGTACATTGAAGATGTGTGCTAGTCCCAAGCAAACATCTGTTGGTTCCCTGTGCAAGAACAGCTGATCTGGTCATAATGGAGTAGCAACTACGAGCAGTCAATCAAGCTCAAGCTCAAGCTCAACAGTGAGTATGAATCTCACTGTTTTTTTTTCGATACCGCTACGATGAACGGCATATGAAATTGAACGATGAAAAATACAACTCATCAGTTAAACAAAAAGTTAAACAAAAACCCAGATTAATCCACCTAGCGGTGATGGTGCCTTTCTCGTTCGTTCAAAAGGTTTGGAAAAATCTAAAATAACACCAATATGTGAATTGGTCTTATTTTTCATATTTGTTTATATGCATAAAAAAAATTCTCGCCAAACGCAATTTGTTGTAAACAAATCGGATGAGCATAAGAGCAAAAAATGGCATTTTATTTTGTAGTTTTAAAATTAGTATTTTCGCCATAACTTTTGACCCAATTGTACGAACCGGCCAAGTTTCTATAGGAAACAATGAGACAGGATTCTGCGTCGAATGCTACTTGTTGCGAGCAAATTGATTGAGGATAAGTGCTCGAAAAATGAGTGACATTTCTTACGCGATTTTTTCGTATATAAGTGCCCGAAAAATGAGTGACATTTCTTACGCGATTTTTTCGTATGAATTTGTATTTTGGTCATAACTTTCGATCACATAGTCCGATCTGGTCAATTTAAAATGGAAAACAATGGGACAGAATTCTGCGTCGAATGCAACTTGTTGTGAGCAAATCGGTTGAGGATAAGTGTCCGAAAAATGAGTGACATTTTCTACGCGATTTTTTTGTATGAATTTGTATTTTGGCCATAACCATCGATCCCATAGTCCGATCTGACCAATTTCAAATAGGAAACAATGGGACAAGATTCTGCGTCGAATGCAACTTGTTGCGAGCAAATCGGTTGAGAATAAGTGCCCGAAAAATGAGTGACATTTTTTACGCGATTTTTTCGTATGATTTTGTATTTTGGCCATAACTTTTGATCCCATAGTTCGATCTGGCCAATTTCAAATAGGAAACAATGGGACAGGATTCTGCGTCGAATACAACTTGTTGCGAGCAAATCGGTTGAGGATAAGTGCCCGAAAAATGAGTGACATATTTTACGCGATTTTTTCGTATGAATTTGTATTTTGGCCATAACTTTCGATCCCATAGTCCGATCTGGCCAATTTCAAATAGGAAACAATGGGACAAGATTCTGCGTCGAATGCAACTTGTTGCGAGCAAATCGGTTGAGGATAAGTGCCCGAAAAATTAGTGACATTTTTTGAGTAGTTTTGCGCACACACACACACACACACACACACACACACACACACACACACACACACACACACACACACACACACACACACACACACACACACACACACACACACACACACACACACACACAGACATCACCTCGATTCGTCGAGCTGAGTCGATTGGTATATAACACTATGGGTCTCCGAGCCTTCTATCAAAAGTTTGGTTTTGGAGTGATCATATAGCCTTTACGTATACTTAGTATACGAGAAAGGCAAAAATATTATCGTATCAAACGGCTCTACTAGTTGAGCATAAGGATAGAAAATCGTATATTCGACCAGACAACCTTTCAATTTCATTCAAATTGCTATCAAAATTGACATGAATCTCTTTTCGCAAACATACGAGAAAATATGTTTATTTCTTAGAATTAAAAATATGACTAATTTTATTCATCCTTCTTCATCACAGCTGCATCACAGTTGATCATGGACTGTTTCAACAGTTTCACTTAAGCGCCGTGTAGACTCTTCTTAGCATAACAAAAATATTTTCAGCTGCCCGCCTATGATGAAATACTCTTCCAAGGGCAAAATTATTAGTAAAATATAAATCATGTGAAATATTTTATATGGGATATCAACACTTTCACTCAAAAAGCTGCTGGCAGCATCTGGCAGTTCGTGACAGCGGCTGACTGGCAGCAGATGACATTACATTTTTTCCTCTTTGCAAGTCCCGTCCCAGGTTTTCACCTACCTATTGGCAATTAAAAGTGAGGTAAGGTTTCGAAAATTTTTAAAACTGGAATCAAAATTTACGCTCTCTTATCAGTTCAATTGTAAGAATCAAAGCAGGGTTTTCGTTATCATTTTCTTCCATTTTAAGCACCATTTCTTCCATTTCCGATAGCACTCCCACGCAAACCGACACTACCAACAGGCATATGCGTAACTAGAGTCTCGGTCTAGGGGGGGCCATGGCCCCAGCGGGTGGACTGTATTTTTCTAAGGCGATTTAAAGCACTGCGCGCATGGGTTGCAATAGAAATTTGTTGACTAAGTTCATTCGTCTTAGAACTAACATTACAAAATTCGCGAAAAATAGGGTATCTGTTCCCATATTAATAACAGCCCGTATATTAATCTCAACCGTCGATAAACCAAATAAAAAATCAATTTGATAACAATTTCTCACATCGTATGTACACAATAATGAATAGACCACCTTCTGCAATGTTTGGAATATTATTTAAAATTCCTTTTGAGTAATGTTTTAGTTCACAAGACTCAAATTATTAAAAACAAAATTATAAAACACATTTGTTTTCATTTTCATACCTCTGAACTGTTGATTTGATGCACTGCTCGATTGCTACTACCAGATTCATCTCATTTCACGTCGTTGTTTTCCACTTAATTTAAAGCTAAAACAAATGAATCCTTTCAAAATACACTTCACAACACATAGAGCACATCACAATTTCACTATAAATATAATCATATTTGAAAAATTAACGCGATTTCCTATAGTTTGATATAGGTTTATTTTGAACAACGTCTAAATTATTCTTGTCCGTATTCCAAACTATTTACATGGCTTGCAGCATCGGCAAGGGTTGCCGACCTAGATTTTTATTTCAATAATTCTTGAATGAACTTTTACTGTGAAATTCAACTCTTATGTTTGTAAAACAAGGTATATCGAAGAGATAAGCTATGACAAACATAAAATTTAACTGATAAGTTGGAAAACTACAACGAAAACTGGAATTTTGTAATTATATTTCAACTCAAATACAAAACATTGAGAAATTCGGCATCACTGCAATCATATCGTTACGTATACACACAAGTAATAGTGTGCGTATTTTATGTTGGAAACAGTATTATTGATATACACAAGCATAGGATTAACTGTTTTTGAATGTTATTGAAATAGGTGCATGGCAGTGATGATGTTTTTTAGCTAAATACTTCTATAATGTGATAACAATTTCATTTTTGAAGTTACCAAATTGTTATCAATTAAAAATGACGTGAGCCGAGCATAATCATTCTCATGTTTCTTGATTATTGGGAAAGAAATAAATGCAATCTGATTTCCAATGACGCTGTGATTGCTTCAAAACGCTGTGTCTGTGTCAACTTGTCTTCTCCATATAATGTAAATAAGTGTGTAATCTAAGATTGAAGAATCCTTTTTGCATTATCTATAAATGAAATTCGATATGAGTGTATTTCTGAAAATTTTCAAGCATTTCCATGTTTATTTAATGTATAAAGTTTTCGAATTCAGCTTGAAATTTTTAGATACTCTTTAGATGTGGAATAAATTCCATGAAATTTCGTCATAATCAATATAAGTATTCATGCATTTCCAAAATGTGTGGGAATCCTGAGAATAACATTCGATTTTTTTCTAAATACTTAAGTACCGATGAACAATAATTTGAAATCCTAAAGTGTTTTTTATGATGATGACTCAAATCAAATTCCAGAATAACATGGGTTTTTTGTTGTTGCTCACGTTAGAAAGCAACTTTACTGTGGTTTTCTGAATAGATGAGAGATTTCTCTGCAAAAATCAAAGTGACTCGAGAAGCAACCAAATCGATCTGAGTTGTGCTGCAAGAGAAATGTTTTCTTATACGAACTGGTTTCTAAAACAGGGGGGTTTTTTTTATCCAAAAAATGTAACATTATAATAACACCAGTCAGGCATAAAAAAGTTCTCTGATGACCCTTATAAAATCACCAATGAAACAAGATTTGTGGATCTTGTGAGGATTTATATTTTTTGCCTTTCTCGTATACTAAGTATACGTAAAGGCTATATGATCACTCCAAGGCCAAACTTTTGATAGAAGGCTCGGAGACCCATAGTGTTATATATCAATCGACTCAGCTCGACGAATTGAGGTGATGTCTGTATGTGTGTATGTATGTATGTGTGTGTGTATGTGTGTATGTATGTGTACAAAATTTTGTAGACACACTTTTTGGAACTTAGCATTGGCCGAATTTCTCGCAACAAGTTCCATTCGACTGAGAATCCTGTCCCATTGTTTGCTATTGAAAATTGGCCAGATTGGACTATGGGATCAGAAGTTATGGCCAAAATATTATTTTCTATGCGCAAAACACGCTAAAAAACACTCACTCATATTTTTAAGTATTATTTTTGCACGAGAAAGGCACCAACACCGCTAGGTGGATTAATCAGTGTTTTTTAATGCAATCTCCGTTGTGAGTGCGAATGTTGCCTATGTTTTGTCCTAATACTTTCACCAATTTCGACTTTTCTGTCTTTGTAACAAAGATTCCTTAGTTTAAACTTTTATATCTTTCTGTGGCTTTCTGTAGCGAGAACAAAAAGCTTCAAAGAAACTGCTTTGGGGCATACCTTGCGATTACCTCAAAGATTTTCGAAAAAATGATAGTTCGAAGTTTCATTGGCCGGATTTGTGTACATGTGCTCATTTTGATGTAGTTCTAAAACGCTTCAGTCGTTTTAAAGCGGATGGTAGTCTCATGCTTATATCTTTAAACAATTATGTTTTTGAACTTGGTACAATCTGTAACCGTTCGGTTCCAAATGTATTTTGCTGGCTCTACCGCAAATCCAAATTCATGTCCCACCCTAATGAAATAAACTGACAGCATCATGACTCTCATTCTTTCCTTTCGTGACAACACTCATTTGCAGTGGTGTGAATGCTCTGTCAAAACAATAGCATGTCAGAATGATGTCAAGCGCGACACATAGAGTACGCCAGTGAGGCGCACGGATGTACATGTGAGGTAAGGAGGAAAATGTTCAATGTAAAATCAATTTATATTATGATTTTTGCATTCCGTTCTTACAAATTAAAATCTTATAAATACTCGGCCATGGCTAAGAAAGCTTTTTTCGTGATTAGCGAAATGTATTAAAAAGTATTTAATTTGATTGTTAAAAGTGTTAACTGATTAATTTATGTGTTGTTTCTTTTTGTAGAAGTACGGTTTGTGTTCCTTAAAAACTATTAGTACGGGCAGTAGTACGTAAACGTTATATTTGAGAAGAATTAAAAGAAATAGTACGGTTGGTGTCATTTGTAAACAGTTACAATTGTGAAAACTTAAAAATACCTTCTTCTAGTAGATTTTGCCCATAATGTGCCTGATCTAAATGTATAGAGATCTATAAGAATAGTTGCTGTGAAAAGAGAAAGGTAAAATATTATTGATTATCGATATTGTGCAATGTGGTGTAGAAGATGGCGTCACAGTAGGGTGCTAATCCATGTGGTTAGGTCCATCAAGGGCCTTTCTCTTTATTTCTTTTCTTCGGCACAAGTTCCGGCTAGCCGCTGGACCGACAAAACCTCGCTAGATGCGCACGTCTATCCGCAAAGTCATGGATGAGCAGAAAAGGAAGACATTCGAGAACCCCCCCCCCCCTTTGGGCAGCATACGTCGGAGAACGGTGAGTCAGCCATCTTGGAAGGCCTTTCCATGCGGGAAGCCGCCTGTCTCCGTGTCGAGTCGGGAAGCATCGATAACTGCCCCGAACTTCCGACGAAAGTATCACCAAGCCACTACGAACCACCCACCGACATCAGAATACGCCACCGGAATCAACAGCAACCCCATCTGTCAACTGCCACCTACAAGCCAAAACCACTACGGATCCGGATCCCAACCAACAATATACGCAAGTACCCTATGTGACGTCAGACGGTAGGAGAAGAGGTGTCCAAAATGGACAATTTGTTAATAAATAGTTTGTAATTGGAACTTAGTGGTGCCGTCTACTTTTATTAGAGCGCAGCCCTGAATTATTTAGTTTGCACTTCTTATTGTTTTTCGTTGTCCGTGTTCAAAAGGGAACATTCAAGCCTCGTCTTCCTCTGGTGAATATAAAATTGCTTTCTTACGGCTTTTGAGCACCCTTGTTGTAAGGCTTTATTTGTATGTCCGTCGTTCTCGTGCAAACTCCTCAAGCAAGTGTTGTTTTATCATTGTGTTCCCCGTGCCAATGAGCCTCACCAAGGAACTGAATGAGATTGGAAAGATGCTGCTCAAACGACCCTGTGATTCCTTATCCCATCCGGTGAGCCGGCAGGTTTCAAATCAGAAGAACTTCCTGATGTATACAAATAAGGTGAAAGTTTAAGTGTGACAAGCGATGAAAATCCAAAAAGACATTTTTAATTATTAATGTTGATATTGGACCCATAGAGAAAATACTTACGAATAACATCTTGTCTCTAGGGTAAAATGCCCAATAGTGGATCCAATTTTCAACATAATAATTCTGCTTGATATCTAATAACAAGTTCTGCATCTCCTCTTCACGATACATACATAAAACACTCAAATACACGACGTTATTCATTGAAATTAACATTTTAAAGTCTGACTGAATTCGCCCTATAGTAGACCCCCTGGGGGTCCATAATAGGAAATTGCTTCCCTATAGTCGACACTTCATTTGATTTTCATGTTTCGTTTCGGGACGTTCTTCTTTCCTATTGTGGACCCCCCAAAATATTCCTATAATGGACACTCTTGTGTTTATTTTTAATAAAATTGTAAAAAAATCATCTTATTTTACTTTCCATAGCATTTCCAATGCATGTAATCAAATCATAGGACTGTAAGGTAGGTTCTCCTGATGGAATTTCATAGCAAAATATTTACATTGTGCTGTAATAATGCAAAAACGGCTGGAGGGTTCACTATTGGTTGGGGGTCCACTATTGGACACTTTACCCTATCTAAAAGCAAGTTTCAAACAAACGGAAATTACACTATACCATGGATGGAAGACTTATTTATAAAATAGTAATTTGAAATGAGCATCATTTGCGTAATGTCCCAAAATTGCAACTTTCTGAGAAGCCCTCCAAATGTACACATTTTGGATACTCCCAATTTAATCGAATTTTTAGGTTTCGTTGGTCAAATGATCTAATGCATAGTCTTATCTTTCCATTGTCATGCATAATTATCATTGTCATGTATAAGATTATATCATTTTGAATTACTAACATGAAGTAGGCACAAGTAGGTCTGGAGGGGGCAGCCCCCCTGCCCCTCCCCTTTATTTACGTCAATGCCAACAGGTACCTAAAGCCTTCACCTCACCTCCGTGTCGATGGTGTTGGTTTGCGTGGAAGTGCTATCGGATTCGTCAAATCAACGTTTTAATCTTTGTTTACAAAATCAAATAAGTCGTTTTGAAAATTTGGTGTAAATTTACAACAAATGTATGTTCACATGAATGAACCTTTCCATAATGCAACGTACACACCAGTCAAGCAGTTTGACGAACATTGACTCCACCCCCAAGAAAACGCTTCGGTTGCTGCTTTGTTTGAACGTGTGTGAAGTTGTTCGAACAACCATTTGACAGTTGGCGGCTCGGTTGGAAAAAATTAAAACGGTTTGATTTTGGTTTGAGTTGTCGGGGATGGAGTCAAGGTTCGCCGCACATGTTTGAGCGTTTGTAGTGAAGTTGCACAAACCCCCATATATTTTTTGATGGTTGGTGCTCAAGTTGTCGCTTCGGTCGTTCGTGTGTGATATTGTTGGTCGAATAAATTGATTGTTCTTGCCGCTGCAGCGCGCTGTTGGTAAAGCTTGATGGATGTTTGAATAGACGAGAGGTGGAGTCAATGTTGGTCGAACTGCTTGACCGTGTGTACGTTCTATAAGTAAATATAAATGACGACGTTCAACAATCGATCATCATCGTCATTAATCATACGTGTTGTTTTATTTGTTTTATTCTCTTAGACACCTGTCAAATAGTCAATGACTTTTTTCTTCAATGAACTTTGTTTATATCGTTGAGAGTTTTCCCGCTACGTATGAAATGGTGATAAAGGTGCGTGCCGTAGTAGTTCTGTTCCGGAGGTTACCTGTGAAAAATGAGTTGCTGCAAAAATTTGTACGATCTAAATTTGGTAAAGAACTTGTATTGGTGGCTGATACCAACCCACGCTGGAATAGTATTTTATCCATGCTTAAACGATTTTATGAGTAAAAGGGGCCCGTTAAAAAAAACTATGATCGATTTGAAGCTTCATCTAAATTCAACTTAAGTGATGATAATTTTTTGGCGGTAGGTGAACCTCTCGTGGGTGGGCCCTCGAACCTGTTCAAGCTGCTGTGGAACTACTACTAGAGCAATTATCAAATCAAGCTACTGAAATCTCCGTCAATTTATTCAATGCTCTCAAAGAATATATCCAAGAGAGACGATTTTTTTGCTTCTTGAATAATCCTGCCGTAAAGTAATCACAAACGATTTTGATATTTCCTTCAAGACATACAGAGCTACATTGATTAAGCAAGCGAACGAGATCTTGAAGCGCCTAATCATTCTTGATGCGATCGTTGAAGCTTAGACAACAACCACACCTGACGATCCGTACGAAGAGGATGCCTCTATAGATGATTGTTCTGCCTTATCGGCTAAAGAACAACTCGTGAAGAGACTTCAGCAGATCAAAACACTTGCGTTGCCTGTAGCAACTACGTTGACGCCAGGACTCTTGCAAGCAATCTGTAAATAATTCTCCTATAGTATTTTACCGGTATTGACTCCCCCAAATATCGAATACCGGTATTTGTCAAAAATGCCCAATACCGACCACCCTAAAGAACCTTACAGAAACTGTATAAAATTTTCGCATAAACAGTTTCGGGAAATTTTAATACAACCATTGTAATGAAGTCTTACAACTTTGTTATATTTTATCACAGTATCTGCACCTAAAACAAAAAGTTGTGACATTATTTGCATTAAGCGTTTTGTATCAAATCTCGCATGCAAATCGCTCAGAGAATGTTATATTTGTTACTTCAGCTCATTGCATTAAATCGGTTTATTTGGTTTCGATCAAAACATCTAAACGACTCTCGTTGGTTCCTCCAGCAGCAAATATATGCATCGTGTACAGCAGTATAGCTTCGACTCACACAATCTTCCCGACTCCGTCGGACAAACTCACAGATGAAAGTAGTTCCAATTCCACTAACGTCATCCTTTGCTATCTCTATTACCCTTTTACTTGTGATTATATGATAATTATCACATTCACATAATACAGAACGAGGATTACGATAGTCTTCTATCACTACTTCTCTTATCTTGAGGGTTGAGGTTCAATTCTCGTCTTCGACCATTTTTTTTGTAGGCACATAAGGTTGCCGAAGTTTACAAAGAGTCGTTCCTCGACGAGCGTTTGAAAATAGATTTTTTGTAGACACAAACACAAACCTCGTTATTTTTTCTCGTGACCAGAGATCTAATGCAATGGCTTGCTATATTGACTTAATGCAATCTGTGCATGGGCCTCAGCCTAATGCAATCTGTGCATGGAATTCATAAAAGATTGTCATAAAATAATGCATTCTCTGGTGTGTATAAATAGCTTTCATTTCATGTATTGAAACCTTGCAGAATTGTACATATATGCCAAAATGTTATACAATAGTAATAGTTGTAAGATTTGTTTTTGTGTACATCGTTGTGTTGTCTTTTATTTAGATCCACAAGAGTACTAGAGAGTATTTTGTCTTCCAATACCTCAGCTACTAAGAATCATTTGAAACTACAAATTTCTCCTGTGTCCTTCCTCAGTACTATAAAAGTGAACCAAGTAGCCAAGTTACAAGTTGTTTTTAACTAAGACTTATATAAACTATCAGGCTTTGTAGACTTCTAGAGTCTAGTATTGATCCATATTGTTCTTAACAACAGATTTCCTTCGGACTTCAACCGATTCTTTACAGCCACGCCACAATTATTGAAGTTATGGTTTATCACAGTTTCCAGTTTAGTTTTGTATCACTTCCAAATTCGGTTTTCTAATAATTCAGAGTAAAGTCAGTTGTGAATTTAGTTAGCAACAAATTGAGCAATGGCATCGCATGCAGTTTGAGACAGGTAAGGTTTTGAAATGTTTCTTTCGCGAGAACAGTTTAGGAATCGATGCAGGTATACTATAGTTTGTAGCAGCAGATTCCAGCTAGAGGACCTCTTCGAATTGAGCTCTAGCTTCGACATGGGTTGCTCCTAAAGAATATAAAAAAACACTCACCTTTCAGTTACCTCACCATAAACACAGAGCTTTATACAATTCTTCCCCACTATTTGACAACTTAGCAGCAGGATCAGCTATGTTCCAGACTATCCATCCTCGGTTTGCACCCCATGCTCTTCATGTTGTTCTGTACCTGGTCAGCCCATCGCACCCTTTAAGTTTTAGCTACCATTTGGAAACAGAGTTCGCCGTAAAGTTGGGCGAGCACGTGGTTCATCCTTCGTCGCAGACACACCGTTCTCTTACACACAACCGAAGATGTTTCTAAGCATACGTCTCTCGAATATCCCAAGTGCTGGCAAGTCCTCCTCGTATTCCCATTCCCTTCTTCTTCTTCTTCTTCTTGGCATTAAATCCCCACATCGGGACAGAGCCGCCTCGCAGCTTAGTTTCTATTAAGCACTTCCACAGTTATGAACTGCGAGGTTTCTAAGCCAGGTTATCATTTTTGCATTCGTATATCATGAGGCTAGCACGATGATACTCTTATGCCCAGGGAAGTCGAGACAATTTCCAATCCGAAAATTGCCTAGACCGGCACCGGGAATCGAACCCAGCCACCCTCAGCATGGTCTTGCTTTGTAGCCGCGCGTCTTACCGCACGGCTAAGGAGGGCCCCTACTCCTATTCCCGTCTTCCTGTATTCCTATTCCCTTCCCAATGCCGGAGAACCATTCCCTCTTTATTTCCGTTGGTTCATGGTGCACAGTTTTTCTTAGAGTCCCTCGCTAGCACTCGGATGATGATCAACTGCTCCTAGCATAGAGTACAGACGCTGTTATGAGCCACTCGTAACTTGGAGAAAAGACGATCTTTCAGGTTTGCATCTCCGTAGATCAGCAATCCCGCTCACTCCTTCCCTGTCAGCATTCGACCATAGTTCTCACCGGGGTTGGTCACCCGATGGTCCCTAAGATTGATTGTACCCGGTCGGCTCCGCGGGGAGTTAGGGACAGGAAATGCTGCATAAGAAGCTAATGGCCGTTAAATGGAGTCTATTTTTTACCTTCATATAGTCGAAGCATCAATGGTTCTCCGAAATCTCCTAAAAATAATTTACTTGGAAATAACATTCCCCTGGAAATGATTTTTTTCCTTAAATTACATACCCAAGAGAACTACTTTTTATTAATTTTATTTTTTTTTAATTTTATAATCTGGAATATATCAATAACTAGTCGACCCGGCAGACGTTGTCCTGCATAGTAGGCGAAAATACGCGTTGAGAAAGCCCCATGCGACATTCCCATACAAATCTTTATTTTAGTTTTTCACGATTTACTCAACCTAACTCGTGATTTTAGCATAAGGAAATATCATATAAACCCGTCGGAAACTATAACGAACATATCTGCTGAAGGAATGAAGAAAATCCATTCAGCCGTTTTCGAGTTATGCGGATACGAACACAGACCATTTCATTTTTATATATAAGATTTAGTGGAGTCAATGCTTTCAAAAGGGAAGTCTGTCCTCTTTTAATCCAGTGATGAAGTGTCAATAACAAAAAACACAATTACTCTGTTGACTATCGATTGTTAAACAACAAACAACTTTTGCGTACTCCTGCTGATGGGAAAAATTGGTAGATTGGTTTTTGTGAATTTGCTCACATTGTGACGAATGTTCGAAGAGCATTTGGTAAACTCGAAACGTAATGCTCAAATCTCAATCTCGAAGCCTCAAGCGCGAGCTAACTCCGCAACGTTTCGCTCATTCGCCGAAAAATTATTTTGTTCTAAAAAGCGTTAAAATCCAATCGAAGCTTTTTTTTTTTGTTTAGGTACATATGGATTTATTTTCCATTGTTTTAAGTAAAGAAAGTTAATGCGATAAAATCAACGAAGAAGAACTTGTAGCAATCATGTAATGATGCAAATCGCGAGTCAAATCATGATCGATTCTCTGGGCCATAAGTCGGGTGTGTTTTGACTCGCGCTTGATTTGAATCGTGGATAAGATTTGAGAATTTGAGTTTATCTCAACACTATGGTTTTCAGTGATGTTGTCTTCCCTTGAGGCTGTTCGAAAAATTGCCATAGTTGTCTGACCTCCTTTCCCGTATGAATTGTGTTCGTGAATCTGCTGTCGTCAGCGATACCCTTGAACAGTTGTGGGTTCGTGTCAATATGACCGGTTTCATTATCAGCATTGGGGTTGTGTACTTGCCACCTGATCGTATGAACAATCTTGATGATATTCAACGCCATCTAGATTCTATCGAAACGGTTACTTCTACTCTCAGAGCTAGCGACAAGGTCTTGCTTCTCGGTGACTACAATCAATCTGCTATTCGGTGGTGTTCGGGTGAAAATTCCTACCCATCAGTAGACTTGATACGCTCTCGTCTATCAGAATCCAGTTGCGTATTGTTGGACGGATTCAACTTTCATGGATTGACCCAGATCAATCCCATTGTTAACTCAAATGGTCGTGTACTTGATCTGGTACTGGTTAATGATGCAGTGTTGCCAAGTTGCACAATACACCCTGCTGTTGAGCCGCTGACACCTGTAGATGTCAACCATCCTCCGCTTACCTTGGAGGTGTCGTACGTGCCGCCCATTACCTTTGAGTCTGGACATGATTCGAGCAGTTATAACTTCCGAAAAGCAGATTACTCTGCACTGAATGAAATGCTACTTGCAGTTGATTGGGATTGCATCAATTCTTTCGATAACGTCGACGATGCCGTGGACTTTTTCACCGACAGTATCGTTCGTGCATTTGCTATTCATGTTCCGATTGTAGGACCTGCACGGAAGCCTGCGTGGTCCAACCACAGATTACGAATACTTAAACGTCGCCGTTCTTCTGCACTTCGTAGATACTGCAATTATCGTTCCACGTACAACAAGCAGCAGTTCAATAGTGCCAGCAGTGTATACAGAAGTTATAATCAGTTTTTGTATTCCCGATACATCAGCCGCACACAACGAAATCTGCGTCTAAATCCCAAGCAATTCTGGAAATTTGTTAGGTCCAAACGGAACGAAGATGGTCTTCCTACGTCAATGCAACTGAATGGTGTCTCTGCTGACACTCCCGCTGACAAATGCGAGCTCTTTGCTACACAGTTCAAGACCTCCTTCAACGATTTCGCAGCTCCGCTCTCTCATGCCGTTGAGGCTTCTCGCGACGCTCCTCGTGATGTACTGGATTTAGACATCTTTCCCATCAGTGATGAAAATGTGTGCCGGGCGATTCGGAAACTGAAATTTTCTTTCCGTGCTGGGCCGGACGGGATACCCGCTGCTTTGCTGCGCCGGTGTTCATGTGCTTTTATCAAACCGTTAGCAAAAATCTTCAATCTCTCGCTTCGAACCAGAAAGTTTCCCATGCGCTGGAAATCGTCATACCTTTTCCCAGTACACAAGAAAGGGAACAAATGCGATGTGAGCAACTATCGTGGAATAACCACTCTCTCCGCTTGTTCGAAAGTTTTCGAAATCATAGTGAACGACACGCTCTTCGCTTGCTGCAAGCAGTACATCTCAACGGACCAGCATGGATTTTTCCCTAAGAGATCGGTCGCGACCAACTTGACAGAATTCACAACAACTTGCATTGAGGCTCTTGATAACGGGCGGCAAGTGGATGCTGTATATATAGATCTCAAAGCTGCTTTTGACCGTGTTGATCATGGTATTCTACTTAGTAAACTGGAGAAGTTGGGCGTTTCCTCTGCGTGCGTGGATTGGTTTAGATCCTACCTGACGGATAGAAAATTGCGTGTGAAAGTCGGATCATCTTTTTCGGATCCTTTCGTTACTCCATCTGGGGTACCACAAGGGAGGAATCTGGGACCATTATTGTTTTCAATGTTTGTCAACGATGTGACACTGGTGCTACCACCTGGAGTGAGGCTACTCTATGCTGACGATGCAAAGATATACATTGTCGTCAATAGTCTTGAGGACTGCATTAAACTACAAATGCTTTTAACCCGTTTAGAGGGGTGGTGCGAGCGAAACCATTTGTCACTTAGTATCCATAAATGTCAGACAATAACGTTCAGCAGAAAACGAAAACCTATTATTTACAATTACATGCTGGCTGGGACAGCTCTTGAGCGAGTGCAACAAATCAGGGATCTTGGAGTTATACTTGACGACGCACTAACCTTCCGTTTCCACTACGATTACGTGATTTCTAAGGCAAACCGACAACTTGGCTTCATAATGAAAAATCGCCAAAGCGATTTCGTGACCCATACTGCCTGCGATCGCTCTATTGTGCGCTTGTACGATCAACACTGGAGTTTGCTGTCACTGTGTGGTACCCTTATCAAGCCACCTGGATCTCGAGAATCGAATCTGTGCAGCAAAAGTTCGTGCGCTTTGCTTTGCGCAATCTTCCTTGGCGTGATGGCCAACATTTCACTCCATATGAAAACCGCTGTCGGCTGCTTGGGCTGGATACTTTAAATGTTCGACGCCGTGTGGCACAGGCCATGTTCGTAGGGAAAATCCTCAATGGTGCTTTTGACTCTCCAGCAATACTTAGTAAGATGAATTTTACGCTCCTATGCGTCCGCTGAGGAGAAGGGACTTCATTCAGCTTGGTGCTCGAAACAGTCGATATGGTCAGCATGATCCAGTTCGATATATGTCATCCAATTTCAACGCAGTGTTCCACCTCTTTGATTTTAATCTATCGCCAGCAAATCTACAGCGAGTTTTCACAACACACTTTCGAGACACCGTTTGACACAAACGTAGTTTGTTAAGTTCTGTTTTACTGTAGTGATTAATTCTTGTGTATTATGATTATGTATTATGTGTATGCTTGTTAGATTCAGTGATAAGTTTTACCCTTGTAGTCATTGAGACATCAGATGTCAGATGACAATTACTACTAAATAAATAAATAAATAAATAAATTGTATCCACTTCTAAATGTTCTTCACATTGCTACAATGAGGCTACTTGAGCTGCTTTTGACAATGCCACGGTCTCAGTCATCTCCTTCCGAAGCAGCTTCTATCCTGTTACTATCCTATCCTGTTACTATTCCTATACATAGGAAACCTCGCAGTAATAACTTTATGGCTGCTAACAATACATGTCAACATGGAGATGAACTTTATCGTTTGATGAAATTGAAGAAATATCACCCAAGACTAATGTGACACATTATGACAAAGCAAGCATCCACATATTTCTATCTACACAAATTGCAGATTGCCATTATGATTGTAATGGTAAATTAATCCGCTGCATGAAGGCTCAAAACAAAGACTTCTATTTGTCCCTCATAATTCTGTTTCTGTAATGCAGCACAAACTCACACGTAGGGGAAGAGGCCCCAAAACGCCCCCCCGATGCAAAACGCCTTTTGTGGTTTCCTTCATATTTACTGTCATTAATATGTCCGTAACAAAACTAGATCTAAAATTATGTAGGATAGGCGAAGAAAGTTTCAAAATAGTGCATGGGAAGGTCGGAAAAACCGAAAATTTCCACATTTTGAAGAAACATCTAACATTTTGGCGAGGCAAAACGCCCTAGTGGCAATAACCTACAAAGTACTTGCGTCTCCACGGACTATCCATACTAGAATGCTGATTCGCCGACGCGTGGTACTTTGTTCCCTAGGAGCCGCCAGCAGAAAGGCGTTTTGCCTCATGAGTTTTCCGGCAACAAAATACCACCACTTTTTTGAAATGTGAATATTATCAATATGATTAAGATTTTTGACAATTTTTGAATGGCATCAACTAGCTATCTTGTATAACTGATGCATAATGTAAAAATACCCATGAATAGCGTTACAAATAAGACAATAGAGCAGTGTTTGCTTAGCTAGGGCATATTGCCCCCCCTTCCCCTAAACAATTAGCCTCAAACATTTGACTTGCAATGAAAAATGGCAATGCATACGGAAATCTACTTGAGCTGTCGAAATAAGACCTTACGGCGCGAATTCGCTAAACCTCTTCTGATGTGGAAACCATATCCAATCTATCGTACGATGCGATGGTGACGTCAAAAATGTATTGGTTTGCTGAATATCTTGAGCTGGTCGGTTACGCTGACCTAGTCATGGCTTGAGTAGAAATTGGGCTCGGTGCTTGCGCACTATTGCGCATATCCAGCGTTGTCACCCATCATCGAAGTAGAACAAACAGCCAGCGTTCTACCACGGACGGTAGGTACGCAGCATATCGAACGCTTATGGCGAGTAGACAATACAATGGAGCTTATTATTGGGTGTTTTATTTATTCTCATTCGATGACGGAGCAAACAGGCGACTCGGCATACCGGCTAGTTAATGAAGCGTGCCAATTTGATTAGCTGATGTGACCACACGAAAAAATGATATTGAGGTACCGCTGCTGAGAAAATCTCGGTTCCGGTAGATGAGTAATCCTAATGACGCAGTTTTGCTTGGAATAATCAAAGTCTTGTGCAGCTAATTTGCTAGACTTTGTCGCATTTTATATAGGGAGATAAGATGTTGTCCACTCGGTGCGGCAGAAATAGGTTTATACTAGATAAAGCACGATAAAGATTAGCTCATGTCTAGCAATCAACTCTAATTACACAATAATTTGCGAGATTCAATTCTAATTCCGAACACTGGAATTAATTATAAGGTGACTGTGCCAGTTTCGGTCATACCATTATTATTTATTTATTCAGACTAAGGCCGAAGTGGCCTGTGCGGTATATAAGAGTCTTCTCCATTCGACTCGGTCCATGGCTACACGTCGCCAACCACGCAGTCTACGAAGGGTCCGCAAGTCATCTTCCACCTGATCGATCCACCTTGCCCGCTGCGCACCTCGCCTTCTTGTGCCCGTCGGATCGTTGTCGAGAACCATTTTCACCGGATTACTGTTCGACATTCTGGCTACGTGCCCGGCCCATCGCAGTCGTCCGATTTTCGCGGTGTGAACGATGGATGGTTCTCCCAACAGCTGATGCAATTCGTGGCTCATTCGCCTCCTCCACGTACCGTCCGCCATCTGCACCCCACCATAGATGGTACGCAGCACTTTCCTTTCGAAAACTCCAAGTGCGCGTTGGTCCTCCACGAGCATCGTCCAGGTCTCGTGTCCGTAGAGGACTACCGGTCTAATTAGCGTTTTGTAGATTGTCAGTTTGGTACGGCGGCGAACTCTATTCGTTCGGAGCGTCTTGCGGAGTCCAAAGTACGTACGATTTCCAGCCACTATGCGTCTCCGAATTTCTCTGCTGGTGTCATTTTCGGCAGTCACCAGTGAGCCCAAGTACACAAATTCTTCTACCACCTCGATTTTGTCACCACCGATGCAAACCGGTCATACCAGATGGACTCAAATGAGCGATTTTTGAAGATATAATCTTATTGAAATGGATTCTTGATGGTTTTGTTGGCATCAATGGAATCATAAACCTAAAAGCTAAGGACGCGTCAAATTATTGAACATTTTATGAATCTACAAATTTTCTGGTCCTGAAAAGAAAATAAATTCAATTCATTTCAACATTATATTGAATGTGAGGTGTCTTTCAGTGCGAACAAACTAACTAAAATGCTTAGTTATAATCGAACAATAAATTTATTATTGTAAAAAGGATAGTTCCACATACAGATCATTACAAAGGTAGCCGTTGCTGCCTGAACCGCATCTAAAATTCACTGCCATTACACGTAATGAATGATCAGTACATCTTCTTGATTTCTTCTTCCACAACGAAACCCCAAGGTAATTCAAGTTATTTGCCATACGAATTGCCACATAAGGACACACCCCACCGTTGGTTGGTATGCAATTCGTTTAATTCTTTGATGCCCAGTATTCGCCAGGAGTATTTACACGGTTGATGACGGTGAGTTTCGATCCTCGGCACTGTCATCCACTCGCCGGCATCGGTGATAAACCGCCACCAGCAATGTCGGGCGAACCAGTGCCATTCCGTTCGGTTGCGATGGACGAACTGACAGTCCTCGAAAGGTGTTAATTATGGAAGTAATAATAATCGGGTTCACTGCAAATCGAGCCACACCGAACGAAGAGGGAAGTTCCTCGTGCGCTTACAATTAGCAATGAGATGTCATTCGAAGGAAACCTTTTGTGTCCATTTTTATCCACGGACCACAGCACGGAGGACCGGTCAGAACCGCGACTGCAATTTATTTTGTATTCGCAATCGAGAGAAATGTCCAAACAAGGTTGCACAGTTTAAACGTTTACGTTCATGTATTATTGCTTTTATAGTGAAGACCAAACCAGAGATTTTTTCCCAGTTGTAACTATACTTTTTTTTCAAGGATCGAATGAATGCTGTTTGTAGTAATTTGAATACGCATAATACTGCGCTGCGAAAGAGTTTCGCTTTTGTTCACCGTGGAGGACCGAAATCCATCTACCTCATGAGATATTAATCAATTGAAGGAGGTTTAACGAAATTAATTCATAAAACCCAGATTAATCCACCTAGCGTTGGTGGTGCCTTTCTTGCATTTAGTTAAGACACCAACCTTATGTGGGGTTTTTATGATTCGATGTACCATTTTCTTCATAACTTTAAAACGCAATGACCGATCGTTATCAATTTCAATAGTGATCAGCAAGGCTTTGTCCCCTGTCGAATAAAACCGAGAAATTCGATTAAGGATTACTATACAAAAAGTTGTCTAATGTTTTATTTATTTATTTATTGTACACCGTCTTCAACTTATAAATTGCACAGACTGATTGTTTGACTTAATCTTATTTTTAAAAACTAATTTGCTAACATTAAAGTCGAAAAAGCAACACACTTCGTTGAATAGTCTGCAGCATAAGTCCAATGGATTATTTTGACCGTAATGTGTCCGGTGGCCACGGATCCATAACAGTTGACGATTCCTGAGTTGACGAGACGGTGCATGAAATCGAACATTCTCGAGGATGTAACGGCAGTCAATGTTGCACGTTATGACGTCGAAAATAAACATCCTCTGAAGCATCACTCGACGGTCTGCCAATGGTTGCAAGTCAATCAAAGCACAACGATTTCGGTATGGAGGCAGGTTTGATGGATCGTTCCATGGTAAGCGGCGCAAGGCGTAGTTGATGAAGCGTTTTTGTATTCTCTCGATGCGTTATATGTGAACAGAATGATACGGTGCCCAGATTTACACTCCATACTCTAGTATGCTCCGAATTAATGCACAATATAATGATTTGAGAGCAAGGACATCATCGAACTGCGCTGTATTCCGCTGTAAGAATCCAAGCATAGCATTGGCCTTAGTGATGGTAAGATGGTTTAATGTTCCGTAAAACGAAGCTTACTGTCGAGAACGATTCCAAGGTCTTTGATCGATGTAACCCTCTGAAACGCTGTGTGATTTAGACAATAGTCATAGGTTATAGAAGAGATCGGCAACGAGTGAATGTTATGGCTTTGCATTTAGTCGGGTTCATCTGCATACCATTGATTTTGCACCAGTTTGCAACATTTGCAATATCAGTATGTAAAGCACAACAGTCTACGAGCGATTTTATGACACGGTATATTTTCAAATCGTCCGCATAAAGCTGTTTTCCGGAGCTCATGTTGCTACAAAGATCATTGACGGAAAGAATAAAGATGAGCGGACTTAGAATACTGCTCTGCGATACTCCAGAGGGAATTTCATAGGCATCAGACTTGGCGCCCACGAGATGAGCCGGCCTAGGGCCGAAATCTCGTTAATAAAGACAAAAAAAAAGGCTTGGCGCCATGTACTTTGAAGAAAGCCTTGCGAGAGGATAAGTACGATTTTAACCACCGAATGATCCAAGTAGGTAAGCCAAGTCGGTCAATTCTATCGCTAGTGCATGTGGCGATAGAACGCGGTAAGTCGTCGATTGAGGCATAATTCATAACATGATTCCAGTCCAGGGCAGCAATCCGTGCATTGACGATTTGATAATCACACCTGTTGAAGTCGTAGTCAACGGTAGATATTGGCACTGATTTTTCATCGCGAGAACGGACGCCAACGGTTAAAACTAATGGCTGGTGATGAGGGTCAATTTTTAAAAGAGCAGATGGCGATTCGAAGAGATCTATGATGCTTGCCTATCAAGCTCCTGCTCAGATGACGCGTTGATAGGTAAGTATCCGTTAATTTTATCATCGAAATGCCAGACTAGATTCGGCAGATTGTAATCTCCGAGGCAAACAATGACGTCGCAGGAATCGGCACGATTCAGTATCTGGTTAATTGAATCCGCGTGTTTCGTGTAGATATCAGGACAGCTGTTTGGGCGAATGTAGATGCAGCTAACGTGAAGGGAAAACTGAGGCAGAATACTGCGAACAGTGGCTTATTCTAGGCAATCACAATCGACGAGGTTCACCGAAATACACTGCATTTCCGATTTGACAGCAATTAGTACGCCGCCGCCTCTACGGAGATTACTAGTGGAAGCGTTACGATCGCAACGGTAAATAACATACACAGATAGAAAAAGTTGTTGAAATTTACACGAAAGTAATGCACATAAAGGGAATGCCAAAATGAGCGTAAATTTAAACGATTTTATCGCCTGAATGTATGCAATTTCCATTGCATTATGTCACTTTTTATATGATGTGTGCTATAGAAACTGACATAATGCTATAGAAATTGCATACATTTAGGGTGTACTGGTTGGAAAATATCCATGTACGCCCAATATAGTTTAATTTTCCACGTCTTTATTTTTTACGCGCTTCTTAGTTTTCATTATTTTTTTTCTGTGTAGTTACTGGCAAGTCAGAGAAAGCGATGTCACAGTGAAGCCATGTTTTTGTCAGAAGAACAATATCAAGATCGCAATCGAGTAACGACAGGAGCAGAGTATTCGTTTTTGTTCTCAGATCACGAACGTTCTGATTGTACACTTTCAGTGGAAAAGAATCGGGTTGATTCGGTTCTGGTGAGGGGGGCACTGCAATCGAGGTTGAAGTATCTGAGGCAATCACAGGGTATGGAAGGACTGGAATCGAATTTGTGATGGCTGTTATTGCTGGATCTGTGCTAATGTTGATGCTGGGTGTTGATGAACTTCTAAACCGTTCGATGTACCGGGGTCGGTTCTCTGGCCCGGCTTCCAAAAATGTCGAACACTGGAGCTAGTTTCTACAAACTCCCGAAATTCGATTTCAGAAGGCTAAAATGATGGGTCCAGCGATTTTGATTTCCATTCTTGACTAACACCAACCTTGAAGGAGACGAACGATAATGTCGATAGTGGCCGCCCTTTTGGTTTTCTTTTAGGGCTCATTCACAAATTACATAACGCAACAAGGGGTGGGTGGGTACTAGGGTGTCCCAAAATTGGACCAAGTCTGGGATTTTGGGGGCTCAACCTTCAAATGAAAGCTTAAGGTGTAACAAAAGAAAAATTGTTCTACGACAACTCTGGGAAATGACGTTTAGGGGTGGCCCCGACGCGTTTTATGAAAAAAGATGCATTTTTTTTTATAGGTAACATCGAAAATACCGGTATATCGGAAAGAAATTCTATGAAACCCATCCATTTTATATTTTTTACAATCAACTCAGGGTCTATACTTTATGGTAAAACTTTGATACCGCATGTTTTAGCTCTATATATTTTTCACTGATGCTTTAAATGCCCAAAAATGATTAATTTTTCTTAATATTCTTTTATTAATGCATCCAAAACGGGTATCCATCATAATGCTTTCGAAACTAGATATACATAGATATACAAAGATGGGGAATTTTATAACGAATATTTTGCTAAAAATAGCAACCTTCTATCTCTATCCGTTTAAAAGTTATTCACGATTTACTGCAGCTTGGAAAAAGACTTTTTGAAATTTCGGATCATAATACCTGGATCATGTTTAAGTAAAGAAACGCCTACTTTTCCATACCAACCAAATGAGTGTTTTAATAACCAATATAGAATTCATATGAGTTGCATAAAATTGATTTTAATACTTATTTGAGTGTTATAATGGAAACCCAACGATGGACCAGCAGTAACATGACTGACTACAAATTGTTCAGTTAGTCTGGGTGAGTACTCAAATAGATTGATGAATATGGTTTCAAAACTACCCATAGGTAGGTTCAGCTATCGTTTCATGGTTTGGTGAGCTGTGCAATGTTTCACGATAACATGGAAATTTATTGTTTTCTGACCAACTTGATTTTTTAACCAGCACGATCATGTGAAGTTAATCCGGCTGGATCATTTTGGCCCTGATTTATCGATGCAATCAATTTATCATTGTATTCAGTATTGATAGGCAAAATAGTTAGTAATTAGTGTAGATTGTTCTTATTTCCAGAGATTCCGTAGATGGTAGATGCCAAATATTTCAATATGCATTATAAAATAATAATGATAATAGTAATTTGTGTAACTAGCTGCAAAAGGTGATTTAAACAGCATGGTTGTACGTTTATCCAACGAGGCTTGCCGAATGAGATAAATACTACGAGTGCTGATAAAATCGAGTTTTGCAATTAGTTGCACACACTATTTTTGCAATGGCGTAAAATGAGCTTCAATATGGCGTAAAATATGACAAATCGATATCAAAATGATCTAGTTGGATTTGCTTCACATGATCGTTCTTGCAAAAAATCAAGATGGTCACAAAACAACTAATTTCCATGTTATCGAGAAACATTGCACAGCTCAACAAACCATGACACGAAAATTGAACCTACCTATGGGTAGTTTTGAAACCATATTCATCAATCTATTTGAGCACTCACCCAGACTAACTGAACAATTTGTAGTCAGTCATGTTACTGCTGGTCCATCGTTGGGTTTCCATTATAACACTCAAATAAGTATTAAAATCAATTTTATGCAACTCATATGAATACTATATTGGTTATTAAAGCGCTCATTTGGTTGGTATGGAAAAGTAGGCGTTTTTTTACTTAAACATGATCCAGGTACATATTATGATCCGAAATTTCAAAAGTCTTTTCCAAGCTGCAGTAAATTGTGAATAACTTTCACACGGATAGAGATAGCAGGTTGCTCTTTTTAGCAAAATATTCGATAGAAAATTCCCCATCTTTCTATGTTTCTATGTTTCGAAAGCATCATGATGGATACCCGTTTTGGATGCATTAATAAAAATATTAGGAAAAATTCATCATTTTGGGCATTTAAAGCATCAGTGAAAATATATAGACCTAAAACATGCGGTATCAAAGTTTTACCATAAAGTATAGACCCTAAGTTAAATGTAAAAATATAAAATGGATGGGTTTCATCGAATTTCTTTCCGATATACCGGTATTTTCGATGTTACCTATAAAAATGCACTTTTTTCATAAAACGCGTCGGGGCCACCCCTAAACGTCATTTCCCTGAGTTGTCGTAGAACAATTTTTCTTTTGTTTTACCCTACGCTTTCATTTGAAGGTTGAGCCCCCAAAATCCCAGACTTTGTCAAATTTTGGGACACCCTAGCGGGTACACAATATTGCGTTGCACAATGTTACAGTTTGTCCAGGGAGTGGGTGGGTTTGTTCAGTTCTGTTACGGGTAACGTTTATGATAATTAAATAATATGAAACACGAAATTACTTAATTAATTCAAAGTTGAAAGCATTATTATGTACTATGCAGAGTATGGTATAGAGATCACTAAAAATATCAATTTATCATTTTTGTGAAATTTTGGTTAGACGTTATGCGTCACAGATGGGGGTGGGTGGGTATAAATGAAATGTTACAAACAAGTCACAGAGGGGTGGGTGGGGGTTCAAATTTGCGTTTTTCTGTGTTATGTAATTTGTGAATGAGCCCTTAGCTTTTATGCACACACATACACAGACAGACATTTGATCAGCTCTTCAAGCTGATTCGATTGGTGTATAACACTATGGGTCTCAGAGGCTTCTATAAAAAGTTCGTTTTCGGAGTGAAATGATAGCCTTTCAGTACAACTTCGTTGTACGAGAAAGGCAAACAAATGATCTTATCCTGTTCAAATACTTGAAAGTAAGCTTTTAGGCCAATGAAACGAAAAGTAGGTTTTAAAATTGAAACAACATGAATGAAAAACAAATCACCACCCACCAAATGTGGAGTTTCTGGCGCCATTTGTTTTCGTATAGAACATAATTGCACCAAAAGTAACTATGTTTTAATTGCAACTTGCGAATCATAAAGCAGCGCCGTAGCGTACAGCGAAACACAAATTGAAGGCTTCGCTTCTCGAGGTGCACATTGATCTATTTACATTGAGTCAATTAGTCTGTTTTAATTTAAATCTTTAGTTACGAAATAATTGTACGGATTTTGATCCTTTGATTCGAAATTCCAGGACGTCACTCTCAAACTCCTGATCGCAAAATTATGACATATGATATGTCGCAAGTCAAATTTGGAATTTTCGCAAAAGTTGTCCATCTGAACCGAACTCCGACCAGCGCCGTAGCGTACGGTTGGTCCCGCCAAGGGCGCCAGCCTTCAGGGGCGTAAAAATGAATGTCAGCTCTAAGAAATTTTTATTTCTTCAATTCCACATCAATGTTTTATATGGAGTTGCGACCAACTCTGGAAACAACGTGGAACTCACGAATTGAGCAGGTTCAAAAAAGGTTCTTACGGATAGTCTTCAAACATCTACCGTGGCGTGATCACGCAAACCTTCCAGCGTATACCGACAGATGTCAACTACTTGGCCTTTAAACTCTTGATCGAGGCGTAAGGTCATTTAGTTACATTTATGGTCAAATTGCTCAACGCTGACGCCAGTTGCGTCTTTTGTCGCAGCTTAACTTCAGGGCTTCAGGCAGAATGCTAAGACTATGTTGCAATCGAGCTTTCATCGCACTCTTTATGGATTCGCTTATAGAATTGAATATTATGTAATCATTAAGACTATTTTTGTCAGATGAATGAAATTACAAATAAATAAAGAGAGATAGGGCTGAAGGAGCCAGTTGAAATAGATTTTCGGAGAGTATTTAAGAACGAACTTTTCGGAATCTAATTTTGCTTCACCTCGCGTTTTCAAGGGCGCACTATCAATACTAAAGCAACGATCAGTTGCCATCTTTTTATTCTACGCTTTACCCTTTTACTTCAAATGGTGTTTCGGCCATCAACTAAACCACATCAGAGTTGTATTTTTTGACTCAATTATGTGCATAAGGATCTCCAAACAACACCAACAGACCCAATCCCAGAGTTGGATTGTACGTGATCCACCAACCAACCAATCCATTTGTTCCAACAAGGTCTAATTTCGATTCTAGATTTGGTTTTAATTGACCCAATTAAGCACATTTTGTAGCGTCATACCACTGATTTTTTTTTAATCCGTCTAGGTCCGATTCCGGACATTTATTTCACTTAAGATTTACATTTCATTCAAAGACTTACTTCAGAATTGAATTTTCTTGATCCGAATAGGTACTATGGCGATTTCGGCTTTTAACCAACCCTTTTCAAAGTAGGATTTTTTTATGATAGCGATTTTGACAATCAACTCACTCAACCCAGAGTGGGATTTTATTAATCCAATCAGGTTTACTACTGATTCCAAATCATGGACTGTATCATTATCCACTTATCCATATTATTAAAACTTATCCACTGACGGGGCCCTCCTGAGCCGTGCGGTAAGACGCGCGGCTACAAAGCAAGACCATGCTGAAGGTGGCTGGGTTCGATTCCTGGTGCCAGTCTAGGCAATTTTCGGATTGGAAATTGTCTCGACTTCCCTGGGCATAAAAGTATCATCGTGTTAGCCTCATGATATACGAATGCAAAAATGGTAACTTGGCTTAGAAACCTCGCAGTTAATAACTGTGGAAGTGCTTAGTGAACACTAAGCTGCGAGGCGGCAATATCCCAGTGGGGGAGGAAATGCCAATGAAGAAGATGAAGAATCATTATCCACTATAGAGGAAGATTTTTTTCGATGGTGAAGCCGTACATCGGCCGATCCACTCCAGAATTGAATTTTATTGACTCAACAAGTGTTAACTTCCTCTCTTCCACTAGGCTAGCTAGAGCTTGAGGGTCTTACTCGCAGGGTCGGCTCTTTCAGCTTATCAAGGGTTCAACAACAAAAGTCACTATTTTTGATTGAGCTTAATAATGAATTTATTAATATTACTCACAAGGGGGGTATGTGTGTGTGTGGGTTTCGGTACGTTGGCCGGCCGGCGTGAACTGCTGATGTCGGGGGTAGTGATAGTTCGTCGTACAGCGGGTGAACGGGACATTAGTCGATGTCTTTCGGTGGGCTAAGCTTCTCGCTAGACAGGTTATCCAGAGCTACCAAAGCAAACGGGAGACTCTAGGTCGGACTGCCCTTTCCTATGACTTCTGTGCGACCAGATAAGGTCCGAACGTTCCGTATTCGGTGAAGGACGATTCTTCGAGGCATCCACCAGACCTAGCTTGAGCGATTCGGTTTCCGTGGCAATCGCTGGGTCAGTTGGGGTGTTGGGTTCAACTACCAGGCTCTTAAACTGAGCACTTTTGGGTCCTGATTGCACACGTGGAGATCGGATTGAGGTTAGTTTTAGGTACAGGCTATGGGATTTGGGGCTTGTCTCTCCAGATACTCGAGAAACCTGATTATAGCATACCTGATTCGTTAAAAAACAGTAAGTACCACGAATTAACGATCACTTTGGCACTCTTAGGGACCTAATAGGTCAAATTAGACTTTCCAATACGAATCTCGTCTTTAACGTCTGTACTCTTCGGTGTTCTCGGTAGGAAAGAGATCAAATCCTCTCTAGTCTCCGTTTACCTATAGCCTATCCATTCTTGCCCTGTAGCTTTTACCATCCCTTTTTGGCGATAATTGCTCAACTCGCGACAACTTTTCGGCTGATACCCATGCAGCAGTTTTATGTGTGTTTTGTGTTCGAAAGTGTTTTACAAATTTTGTTTTTATTTTATTTTAGCTCTTCGTTTTTGAATATTTTATTATCTTTTATTTACTCGTGTGCATGCTAATATTTTAATTCTTAGGCATTAGATTACATACATATATATTTAACATTGTTATACATAATAATTAAGTTTCATAATATAGTTAATGTTACTTTTTAATCGGCAGTCTACTTAGAGACATTTTGTGTGAACGGTAACACAAGGTATTTCAAGTATCTTTTCATTCTCTATCATAGATTATAGAACGTTACAAAAACCATAACCATAGCCAATATTCTTTTATTGCATTGCGTAAAACATAGTGGTTCTGAACTCTCCTCTAAACCTTCTTATTTGGCTTAGATTCAAATAGTTCTTTAACCCTTTTGTTACCGACAAAAAAACACCCTTACGTTACCGACAGGGTACCCGGGTACCCACGGATTTAAAATGATCATAACATTGTCAGGTTTTCACCGATTTTGACGATTTTGGTTGCTACGGATGCAGGAACTTACCTGCTATTCGATACATGTTACATAGAACCGATTCGGATTACCTGGTTACCGGAATTCCGGATTAACTGGGCCAAGTCCCAAAGTATGTATAAATTAAAGATATATATTCAACCAAATGAAGATTTCTTGCGTCATGACTAATAAACTTCGGTGGAAATTAAAAGAATATAACTTAACTATGTTACAGGACCATCTTATGATTGAATCCCGGAACGGTTAATCCGGAAACAGGTTCCCGTCGGGCCTAAAGTGGCCACAAACTCATTCTGATGAAACACTGGCAATATGGGTATCAAAATTCATGAAATTGTTTCGGAAGCATGATCTGATAAGTTATTGGACCATAGGATGGTTTGACAATGGATGGGTATCAAAATTCATGAAATTGTCTCGGAAGCATGATCTTTTGGGTTATTAGGCCATAAGATGGTCATTCTCAAACAGGTTTCCGTGGGGCCCCTCATTTAGAAGAAACTCTTGCTATCTTCTTTTTCCGTTATTTCTTATCAAAAAGACTTGAAAATTCTTGACAGGTACTCAGAAATGATTTATAATGAACCACAGGCGCTGTAAGTATCATTGGTGTTTGCTGAATAATTTACAAAAATAAAAAGAAAGACTAAAATTTTCAAAAATTTTTATGGTGACAAAATGGGTCAAAAACGTGACAAAAGCGGGACGTGATAAAATCGGGTCGAAAATGTGATAAAGTCGGAGGAAGATAAAATCGGGTCAACACTGTGTAACTTTTCACTTCTCTCTTCTCATTTCTTTCATTTCACTTTTCACTTTTCTCTTTCCACTTCTCACTGCTCACTTCTCACTATTCACTCCTCACTTGTCATTCGACCCAATAACCATTCGGCCTAACGGCCATTCAGCCTGATGACCCAACATCAGTCCCATATTCTTGGAAAAACATGTTTCCGAAAATATTCCAAGAATTTTGATTCCAGGGTGTCTTCTAAATGAGTTTGTGGCCACTAAAGGCCTTTCGGGAACTTGTTCTAGGATGACTGTTCCGGTTGATATCCATCCTATGGTTTCAACTTTATTGATAACATATTTCCGAAACAATTCTAAGAGTTTTGATACCCATATTATCAGGGTTTATTCAAAATGAGTTTTTGGCTACTACGGGCCCTCCGGGAACCTGTTCCAGAATGACCGTTCCGGTTCATATTCATCCTATGGTCTCAACTACATGAATAACATGTTTCAGGAACAATTCCAAGAATTTTGATTCTCATATTACCAGGGTTTATTCTAAATGAGTGTTTGAACCCTACGGACCCTCCGGGAACCTATTCCAGGATGACCGTTCCAGCTGATATCCATCCTATGGTCTCAACTACATAGAAAATATGTTTCCGGAACAATTCCAAGAATTTTGATACCCATATTGCTAGGGTTTATTCTAAATGAGTTTTGGCCACTATGAGCCCTCCGGGAACCTGTTCCAGGATGACCGTTCCGGTTCAAATCCATCCTATGGTCTCAACTACATGGAAAACATGTTTCAGGGACAATTCCAAGAATTTTGATACTCATACTGCCAGGGTTTATTCTGAATGAGTGTTTGGCCCCTACGGACCCTCCGGGAACGTGTTCCATAATGGCCGTTCCGGTTCATATCCATCTCATGGTGTCAACTATATGAATAACATGTTTCCGAAACAATTCCAAGAATGTTGATACCCATATTGCCAGGGATCCTTCAGAATGAATTTGCGGCCACTATAGGGCCCACGGGCACCTATTCCGGGATGTCCGTTCCGAGTCCATATGATCACATGGTCCTAATACGTTGGGAAGTCATAATCCTCGAGTTTTCTGCGAAACTGGTAACTCAGGTTACAAAAAATCATCATTTGGATTCTATAAGATCAACTTCTCCATTTTTGAGACATGGTCTAGCAAATCCGGAACTCCGGTAACCAGGTAATCCGGATCGGTCCTATGTGACATGGTTCGGATAGAGGATGAATTTCTTAATCCATAGCAAACGGAATCGTCCAAATCGGTTGAAAACTAACGAAGTTATGGTCATACCAAAACGTGGGTACCCGGGTACCCTGTCGGTACGTTACGGGGTAAAAATATTCAGAAGCCCCTCCCTAAGCCCCCCTTACTGGATTATCATTTTCATACCACCCAAACCTTAATTTTGCCGAGTTTGAAGATGTCACGGAGTTTCAATTTCCTGCGATGTTTAGAACCCTAAAAAAATGTCACTTGAAAACGAAAAAGGTACCCGGGTACCCTGTCGGTAACAAAAGGGTTAAATATGATATTAGCGCATGATATTTTATTCCCTCTTTGTAAAAGAAGGGCGCCCAATAAAGGTTCCGCCAAGAGCGCTGGTCACTTTCGATCACCTGATCACAAAATAATTACATATGATATGTCGCAAGCCAGGATTTTCCTTTTCAATTTGGCCATTACGGGATATACTCCCTCATAGCCGGTTTTGGAAGGGCGAATAATGGCCAGACTGGTTAGAAAAGGTGCCATTACGACATAACATTGCTGATATCGACGCTGATAAGACCGGTAGTCCTCTACGGACATGAAACATGGACAATGCTCGAGGAGGACTTGCAAGCACTCGGAGTATTCGCGAGACGGGTGCTTAGGACCATCTTTGGTGGCGTGAAAAAAGACGGCGTGCAAAAAGCTCTACGGCGAACCCAGTATCCAGAAGGTAGCTAAAGCCGGAAGGGTGTGATGGGCAGAACATTTTGCTAGAATGCTGGACAGCAACCCTGCAAAGATGGTGTTCGCTTCCGTTCCGGCAGGTACGAGACGGCGTGGAGCACAGCTAGCAAGGTGGGTATCAACGACAAACGTTCCATTTGCGTTCGATTCCCATTTTCTAGGGCTTTTTCATATACTGGGGTGCTCAAGTGTACGGATTTTGATTACTGTACCGTGCGGGACCGAAATCCGTACAGCACCGAAATCCGTCCACCTCATAAGATATCAATAAATTAAAGAGGGTTAAAGGTAATTAATGTAGGAATAATTAATCTTATCCTGTTCAGATACTTGACAGTAAGCTTTTAGGGCATAGAATTAGAAAGAAGGCTTTGAAATTAAAACAACAAAAATCAAAAACAAATCTCCACCCACCAAACGCGGAGTTTGTGCCGCCATTTTGTTTTCGGGTAGAGCATAATTGCACCAAAAGTAACTGTGTTTAAATTGCTAATGGCAAATCATTACATAAGATAAGCGGAACACAAATCGAAGGGATCACTTCTCAAGGTGCCTATCGAACTATTCACAGTAGTAGTTTAGTCAATCAGACTATTTCAAATTAAATATTGAGTTAAGAAATAGCTGTACGGATTTTTATCCTTTGTTTCGAAATCCGTCCACGGTGGACGGATTTCGAGTCAGGAGTAGTTGATTTAATTCATTATTTTATCATGTTTTTCGTAGTTTTTAATGAGTAAATGTGAAACACTTCTAAAGTAGAAGCCTTCATGCGCCTGTGTCAATGACAAACGTTTTATTTACATTAGATTCCTATTTTCTAATGACTTTTTCATATATTAAGGTGCTTAAGTGTACGGATTTCGATGCCCCACGGTAGAAACTCTCGTTGTTCATTTGGGGTAAGAAACTAGGCCTCGAACGAAAAGGCAAATTTAGCCCTCATACTGAGATTAAATTAATAGTCCACCTGACAACACCTGACCTGCCGTAATCTGGCAAAGTGACGTATATGCCATTTTCCAAAAATGGTGGTAACGAGTAGTACCATGGTACTCTTTAACAGAAAAGTGGAAAACATATACACACCCGTTTCAAATCACTCAGAGACTGAGTGAAATTGTATTGCCGTCTCATTTTTTCTCACGGAAATCTCACACATTTTTCGTAAAAAGTGGAACAACTCAAAATTTGAGGTTCTGGGTGCCCCGGGAAAGTGAAATCGACGCAAGGAAAATGACTTTGCTAATCAAACTCTATAGGAAAGGAAGTGACAATTCAATTGTGACTGCCTTGATATTTTTCTTGTTGGTTGCTATGGTGAGGTGGTCGCCAGGGCTGCCAAATTAAATTGTTGAGAAATCTTCCTAATTTTGTGTAGTAAAACTTGATATTTTCTCTTTCTTTTATGCATTATTTATGATTCTTTTATCAAAGGGCTGGTGCAGATAAGATTTTTCTGAAGAAAACGTGACATTAGGATCTAAAAAATGACAATAGAATGATTTATTATGCTCACAATCAACCTGTCCTAAATTAATTTTGTACCAATAAACTTTAATATGAATATTTGCGTTTGTTGCAAAATATCAATTTTAAAACCAGCAACACGGCCAAACTAACAACGAACTGCCCTATGGAAAACGCGCCACCGCCGATCGAAGTAATCGGTTGTTATTTTCACCCAATCAGCAACTGGTACGATTGTAAGGGGCAATGCACGGGCTGCTTTGTCTCTTTTTCGTTGCAAAGAAATGTCAAAATTTAAGAAGAACGAAAGAGAAAGAGATATTTCCGTGCAGTACCTTAGGGAATCCATACACAATTGACATGTTGTACAACTGTGACTCCGCCTCCTCCAGGAAATTTGGTTCGGTCTGAATAAAGTTGGACCGTCTGTGGGCATATTGTTCGACTGTTGGATATTACAACTTACCCACAGACAGTCCGACTTTACTCCAACCGAACCAAATTTCCTGGGAGCGGAGTTGAAGTTATACAACACCGACATGTTGACAACTTACTTCGCCCCCAATAAATTTGGTTCGGTCGGGGTAAAGTCGGACCATCTGTGGGCAAGTTGAACTGTCCAACAGTCGTACAACTTGCCCACAAACGCTCCGACTTTACTCCGACTGAACCAAACTTATTGGGGTGGAGACAAAGTTGTCAACATGTCGGAGCGTGTAAGAGCTGAGCACAATAGATACGTTTGCGTACATTTTGACAATTTCCCTTTGGGAAAACTGTCAAAACGTTCGCAAACGAATCTATTCTGCTCAGCTCTTAACAGAAAATCGGTACGATTTTTAATGACTAGGGCAAAAGATCCAATAGTGGAGGAGCTAAGCACCTTCCAATGTTATTTGATCGATTGCACCAAATTTATACTTCATTTTGCTTACCTTAGGGCTGTATCCGAAAGCTCTTTAATTTTTCCTTGCACGAAGAGTCTTCAAGTTGCAACAGAATCCAGTTTTGTTTCTTAAAAACGTTCCTCCAATAGTTGGTGCTTTGTTCCAATAGTTGTGGTATTTTGTAATTCATGTTCCTATAGTTGCGAATCTCATTGGTTTCATACGGTATTCGCAACTATTGGAACACTACCGCAACTATTGGTGCAAACTTGGGTGCAAAGGTAAAACAAAAATAAGGTTTTTAGTAATACTTCCCCGATATTGAGGGATTTTGGAAGGCGTTTTCTTTTCTTTCATGTAGTGACTTATCAACTGATTGACTGACAATGCGGGTTGCTGTGTTAAATTCGTATTTTCTCTAAAAACTATAGTACCGCAACTATAAGAACACCCACAACTATCGGATCGTTTACCCTACGTGATCAAACTTCAGACATGTGGACAGGGTTTTCGATCAGCAGAAAATTGAAAACCCGAAAAAGAAGCACAGAAGACCTACGCCCAGACTTCAGAATCTACAAAAAGGCCTTCTTAAAAAACCAGCCGAAGAGAAAAATCGCTCACTGTACACGATTTTTCAGTTCTATGGCCACTCTGCGAATCACCTCGGACCTGACCCCGATTCTTCCTTTTGCTGCATCAAACAACTGAAACTCGCTAGCTCACAGGAAAAGTAATCTGCAGGATCGCTGGCTATTTCAATCTCCTTAATATTCAAGCTGAGGATGATTCAGTTCTTCGCAGGAGTAAAAACAGATCTGTTCGTAGAAGGTATTAATGCTCGCACATGAGGCCTACATGATTGAGATTTTGATGAGAGATATGCTCACTCGTGAAAGTTCCGTTTTGGAATGGTCTTACATGTCGAAAAGGAAGAATGACGAACAATCACTTGTGGTGGAGCCAATGAGCTTATACTGAAATCTAAGCATATGCGGTATTTCGAAAAATTTCGTTTCAGGTGGTTCGAAACGAAATTCCGCGGAATTTCGCGGAATTTGAGCATGGCGAAATCTGATTTCTTGATTTCGTTTCGTTTCGTAAAATTACAAAAATTTCGCTAGAAAAAACTAGCTTCAAACGAAATTTAACGGAATTCCGCGGAATTTCGAAACAAATTTAAACTTAAACCATACTTTATATTATCGAAAATTTTGGCTGCGCCGCTGAACAAAATCGTAAAGTTGTTTTCAAAACTTTATGTTATACAATTTTTTCTATTAATTCTTACTACATAACCCCATTCTTAGTCGACAAATATGCATGTAGTTTTCTTCTATAAAACGTCTTCAGTTTATGATTAAAATTTAAATTTTGTTATATTTTTTTTACTATTTGCACAATATGAATGCGGAATTGATCGTGTTGCTGCTGGTCATGGGACGGCAGCTAGTCCGGAAGAACGTGAAGTGATACAAATCTACCTCGCTTAGCAGAAATTCGTTTAACTAGTGTGCAATCGAACAAGTGTGTTGATGCTGATCACGTCAGCTAGTGTGGGAGAATGCGAAGTGATAAAACTTATGTCTGCATCGAAGAGCACAAAATTATTTAGTGCGGAATCGATCGTATTGTAGAAGATTATTGAACGAAGCACATTGGTCTTGCATTGGATTGATTCGAAACACAGTTTTCGTCTTCTTGTTTTCAAAAGAACTTCGTTCACAATAAACATTTTGTCACTTACCAAGGGGTTTCACGTGAATTACCTTCTCAACTAACCAACGATTCCTTTCCCATAGCGCTCACGGAGATGCAGAGAATTCCTCGATCTCTTATAACAATGAGTGTAAAACTAATTTTCCTCTCCTAAACCTAAATTGACTATAAGCACGTGACTAGCATCGTTATTGGTCATGAATTGGAAACTCCGAATCAAGTATACAATAAGAATAACTTTTTTGTATCGCAAGAATATTATTTAATTGGTGAGCTGTGCATATTTGCTGTTTCTCGGCCAATCATGATTAGTAACTACGATGTGTACTGCTAATCAAGCTGATAAGCTTTTCTTTGACTTTTTTCACAATATGTAAGGAACACTGCAGATTTGTGGGCATCGCTAGATCTTCGCATTTGCAAAATAAAAATCTGGTTGAAAGATCATTAAAATTGCTGAAAGTTCTTTACTTATGATTGCTTTCAGCTTATACTGACCATAACAGCTGTTCTCATATGCCAAGGACACACAGAAAATAGCTCAGTTTGTCGAGCTGATTGTATATAAGACTATGGGTCTGTGAAATTCAATCTGAACTACATATCTTTGTGCATTTTAGAAAGGTGCACAGGATTCTTCTAGTGAGCAAATGTATGCTATATATGTAGACGAAGAATAAGAAGGAATACATTTTGGCTGATACGCCCTTTTCAAATGTTGGTCTAGTAATATCAGTTCTCTATCTACTGTTACCGAATATAGTAACAATGGACGAACCATCGGCATACTTGCATAACATGTATATACATAGGAAACAATATCGAGGCGTTACAGCTAGTTAAAGTGTACCCACTGTCCTATCCCCTCTCACTATTTCGGCCCTTGGAGCAAAATTGAAAGAAAGACGGCATTACCGCTATACCGAAGCCGAACGTCGAAGGAGGGGTGCAGAGAAAGAGAAAATCGGGGGAGCCAAGCGAAAGATCGTGGACTAGTCGAGGAGTCGTATTTTGACTGTGATTGGGTACAGACCTCTCGACTGACCGGAGAAAAGCTGTAAAAGAAGATCCTTATGAAGCGTTGATTTAGCGAGGACTTAGTGTGCTGGTGAAGGGAGCCTAGAACGTCCGAATATTGAAGAGTGTGCACGGTGATCGGCTGCTACCCGTCCGGAGGATTGTTTCCGATAGAAAAGCACGTAGTGCGTCGTGAGTCCCGCGGAGCCGGAAAAAAACCTCAACTATTTCTCAAGCTGCCTCCACGTGCTAAACGCTACCGTCTCGCCGGCTATCTATCCCACCGAGCTGGGAACAAACCTCGAAGAATCACCAATCGTCGCAGTTTTCAACGTCGCGGCTCATTCCGCGGAACCGAGACAGAGCTTCGACAAACCGCCCACGTGTCCAACATTTCAGCCTCGTCGGCTTCCGGCCCCTTGAGGCTGTGAAAGTGCATTAGGAAGAATCTCAAGCCACCGTCTACGTGTCCAACGCTCCAGATCACTGGCGGCATCCCCGTGGAGCCAAGAGAGCTTCTACATACCGCCCACGTGTACAACATTTCAGCCTCGTCGGCTGCCTGCCCCTTGAGGCCGTGAAAGTGTATCAAAGAGAATTTCAAGACCCCGTCTACGTGTCCAACGCTGCAGATCACTGGCGGCAACTCCGCGAAGCCGAGAAAAATCTTCGACAAGTCGCCTATGTGTTCAACGCTGCAGATCGCTGGCTGCGTTCCCCAAGAGGACTGGAAAAAAAAATCTCGAACAAACCCTCAAGCTTCCGCCCACGACGTGTCCAATAGATTTGTTCACCATTTTCAAAAGTATTCTTTGAATCTGGAATACTTTTGAAAATGGTGAACAGGTCTAGTGTCCAATGCTACGACCGTGTCGGCTGCCTACCTCGCGGTGCCGGAAATATGACACAACGAATCATCGAGCCCTCCCCTCCCACGTGTCCAAGACTACAGCCTCGTCGACAACCTATCCAGAGGACCTGGAGAAGCATAGTCGCTTCAAACTACCAACCACTGTCAGCCCGGTCAGCAATCCACTAGCGGAGCCGGGGAAGAGCTCCTTCAAACCCCGTTGCAGGTACCGTTGAGTACCCAGGTATGTCAAAACGCCTGAGCATGACAATGTCGACCAACTTTGTGAGGCCGCAACCCTTCCTTTCCTCCCACTAATTCAAAACCCAGGAATATCAAATGAAAAATAAAATATAATTAAAAATGTATCTTTAAATCTTTAGTGTTTCAAATACTATCCCTATGTGCATGAAATTGCGTCGAATTCTTGTTGTTTTGTCCACTTCTCTTCACTATTCCGTCGTGTATCCCTTGAGCAAGTAAAGGTAAGCCTGAGAACCCCAACGCGTTGCAACGGTGAGCTAGCTTGGGATGTATGGACGTCCACTGCATAGACGGCGGACGTCACTGGCAGTTACACTACCCAAGCAGCACAAGTCAGGCAAAATTGGTTGCAGCAACTTGTTTGTGACTAAATCTGGTCACATACGAGTTGCAGTAACCTAAGTGGAACAAGTGTGCTGCTAGGGTACGGATACGCCTGGCAGATGTGGATACATAATAGAGTATCTAAATAAGAAAATAAATCTAAGCATTCATTTTCTAATTTTGACTAAGTCAATACTGTAAAACCACGCTGACAAGACAATATGAAGTATGCTTCAGCATAATTACATAATTCTTAAGTGAACTAAGGTTTTAAGCGAAATTTGAATCCGTATATGGAAAATCCCACAATTTCTTTATGTTCATATTAAGTATATAAAACTGATATGAAATTGAACTGATATAAAATTGATCAGATACGGGAACACACGCTCCACGATGAATTCCTTTGAAAGCGGCACAAATGCTGTGGTATTGCCTTATCGCCAATGGTATATGCGGCGAGAATGTGGCGATTTATCACAGATTGCCTCTTCTGTTATTATAACTCTTTTGGTTGCAAAACAGTTATTCGACTTCGAAAGTTATTCAGAATTACGTACATAATGTAAAACCAATTTAATAAAAATTCCGCGAAAAAAAAATTAAATTTCGTTTCGTTTCGAAAAATTTCGAATTAAATGAACCTTGATTTCGTATCGTTTCGAAGTCTCGAAAGAAATCTATATTTCGTTTCGTTTCGATCCGAATTAACACAGACATTTTAAATTTCGTTTCGTTTCGTTTCGTTTCGTTAAGAAAAAGAGTGTTATCGCATACCCTTACTGAAATCGGACGGTTACACAACCGTGGCCATCGCTCACTACCCCTGTTCTTCCAACAGCAGGAAGTCTCTTCATCAGAAGGCCCTTACAAAGCCCCTTCTCATATCATAGCGACTGGTTCCAATTTTAATCCTACTTGCGACTCACCTTCGTCACGTCACCTTCAAACGTCGAGGCCGAATTCTTCTTCGATTCTTCGACTATCCATTTGATGGAAATAGTATCGCCGGTGCACTCAGACTGACATACACGAACAATCAAGATTATTAAGTTAGTAAGAGCATCCGGAGACGAGCCAGCCTCGGGCTGAAAGTCTCCTTAATAAAGACAATAAAAAAAAGAAAAAGTTAGTAAGAGAGGGATAGAAGCCAACGTACTCGTGGGGACTCGAGGTTAGCTTACAAATTACAATGTTTAAGGATGGACGGGGATTAGGATTCGGAAATCAGGGAATCATCATAATCAAGGAATTTCAACTACTCATCCGGTAATTTGGCGAAATCCTGGCTTTCCCTGTTCGCTGTTTCCGTCTTCCGTCAACCGGAGCACCCATTTTGATTTAAGTGGCCCAATATTTTCGTACAGTACCATCTCAATCGAAGTGCAACGGCAGATCTTCCGGCCAAGTCGATACCTGCGGAGTTATGGCTTGGAGCGAAATGTCTAAAGTCTGAGTCTGAAGACGATGCAAATTTTTAATTTCCCTGAGTTTATTTGAATAAAATTGGATACGAAAAGCTTTGAAGTGGTCATGATGTCATAAGCACCGAGCGGCCATCGGCTTTAGGATCTAACTCGCTATAAGGTATAGTTGATCGTGACGTAAAGTACGACGAAGTTTGCTTCCGTATGAACTTGACGGTGAGGCAACAAACCTTCGTCTTCGAACTTCGCGATCCCTCCCTTGTACCAACAAAAGCAGTAGACTTGTCGCTCGTCTCTTCTTGAAGTCGGTCGTATTGCTTCATCACTATACCCAAAAGCTGTTGCTTCACCACGTCTAGCGTCAGATCATCTTCACCGATGGGCAGGGCAGTTACCAATGAGCTGTACGATACTGGAAGCGTCCTGAATTCAGGAATGAACAATGTGGCCAGCATGTCAGGCAACACAGATGGGGTAGTGAGAATGTCCCTGCCAACACAAAGTCGCATATGCTAGCGAATAAGTGTACAAGGTGGAGGCGATATAAGCGCATTCTTTCATTTAACTGCATGCAAATTGTACGTATATGGCCTCCACATTATACACTTACTCGCTATGATGTACGATCTTGTGTTTGCTGGGGTGGACCTGCAGCGAGGGATTAAAATACTCAGAAAATTTACTAACGTAGTAAGTGTAATGCCCCTTAAAACATGCAGTCAGATATCGTTTATCTATATACATAAAAATGAATTTCTGTCTGTTTGAACCTTATAGACTCGGAAACAACTGAACCGATCGGCGTGAAAATTTGTATGCAGAGGTTTTTGGGGCCGGGGAAGGTTCTTCAGATGGTTCGAGGCCCATCCCTTCTTTGGAAATGGGCTCTAATACAAATGAAACAGAACTTTCGACATAACTCGATAACTAATCAGAGTATAAATCGCTTTCAGGCGAAACGAAGTTCGTCGGGTCTGCTGGTACCAAATAAACGAAAGTTTTATCTCGACTATAATTCAGCTTCATCGTACGTCACAGAAACCTGTACAACAATCCGCTAGCCACATCCCCAGCAACAAGGTGACATTTGCCAATGAATTCAATTTATTCTTCTGCATCTCACGTGTTGCTCTGCGCCGACTGCCCTCGAAATAAGCAAAAACATTTTTTTGTTCGACTGAACCACCTCGACGACAGCTGTCTTCTCACTACTGACTGGTTCAAGATGCATAACGAAAACACAGGGGGAAATGCCATCTTTCATACGCCTCACTATGGGACAATTGACTGAAGGAGAAGGCGTAGGGGTGGATTTCGTTTTCAGCCACTTCTCTCCACAATAAGGAGCTTCATCGGTGATCGAGAATAATCTTGAAACAACACAAGGCATTCTTTTTTTCATTCTTGTGCCATTTTGCACGGTCGGTCAGGACAGAACGAATGTGACAAAGTCATTGACGGTGCAATTTATTTGTCTTTGCTTGCCTGAGCTACGCGGCTGTTTCCTATCCGACACTGCGCAAGAGATTGGGATTTGCACTTATTGGACGATTTATTTGTCAACGTAGCTCTCGTTTGCATAGCAATTCATGCAAGCAAAAAAGTGACTAGCGATGTAGGAATAATTCTTATACCGTTGATGGCATGCATGATTGGCGATGTGATTTGTGTGATTGTAGGAGAGATCGCAGTCATACGAATTTTAAACAATGTAGTTCAATGTTCTGAGGGTATTGATTTTCGCAAATACCAATTGATACGTACACCAAACCAACTGATGGCAGATTGTTATACAGTTCTGCATAAAAACCTTACAGGAACTAACAAATTTTGGAATATTTAATTACAACCATTTTATTGAAATCTCCCACTTTTGTATTATTTTAGTAAAGTATATGTACAAAAAGTTTACCGATCTTGTGTTAAATCCTTTCAAAATTGTATATGTCCAGGTTTTATGCAATAACTATAAGATTTGTTTTTTGGGTATAAATAATGCAAATTAACCCTTCAAATAAACAAACTATCCAATTTATCTTTTCTCGATGATAACTTGTCTAATCTATTGAAACCGGAACTAGACAGTACGGCTGCTGCGGGTGGACCACCTCCAAGGCAAAATTCTCAGAATTCATCATAACTAACCAAGACATGCTGTGAACAACTTTTTTTCTCCTTCCGAGAAAACAAAACCTCCCCAGCTGATAGTGTGATATGCGGTGCGCGCGCACATAGCTCAGAACAATCCCGCAACAAACATAGTGAAGTCAAACAAGACAAAAAGTGAACAAAACTCTTAGAGAGAGAGACCGAGAGGTTTCCGCAGTGATTATTATTAATGCACTACTATATGAGCCTGGCAGCACCATCGCCGCTTGTCTGCATATGCATCATGTTGGCAAAGCTGTCGGAAGAATGCACTCCGGTTTTGCCACATATGTCGAGGACGGCTTCTGGATCTGGACTGCAATGCAACCAGCCCAGAAGGATTGCGGTAGAGAAAAGCGAAAACCTTAAATATGTATACGGCTATCTGTTGCATCCGCCAGGCGAATGACACATGTTGCACGTCCCATAAAGTCTTGGCGGACGTTGGTTGTTGGGTCGAAAGAGTAGGTATGTGTAGAAGCGTATGATGGGAAGCAGTATAAAATTATCAACGCATTTTTCCACAGACCTACTCCGTTGCGTCCAGCGTAGGGTGATATTTGTCGAACTGATTGTGTTGACTATCTTTGCTTAGGTCGTAAATCTGAAGAAATACGGTGGCTCAAGGGCAGCACTTCGAAACTATGAGCATTCCAGGCAGCATGTTTGATTTTATGACCGTAACGAAAGTGACTAGAAGCAATCACTGAAACGTGAGATTTGATTCTTTCCTTTTTAATACGATAATAACAGAATGAAAATATCGTTATATTAATCGCCATGAATGTTTTATAGCTACAACAAAAATATTTATATCATTACTATTGTTAGTGATGAGTTACTACTACCGTCATATTATTATTAGCAGTCATTATTACTGTTTCTATCTATAAAGCCTTCTATCAGGAACTTTGATGAGCCTACCCTGAATTGAGAATCCTTCTCTACTGAACTATATCCTGTGATTCGCTTTCACAGTTGCCCTAAACGATTTTGTCAGGCTCTCGTGAATTGCAAAATCCATCGCGCATGCGGCCACAAGTTTCATGACTGTATAAAGCCACTGGGACTTGGGAGAATCAACGAGTTTCATTTTTGTTCGCCGACTACGGTTTCAAGGTCCTCAATAAGCCCTATTTGCAGTTGCAATACGCCTTATCACACCATAATTCGGCGTTTGGTTACTTTCTTTTTGTCTGACATTTTTTGACACTCCACATCGACCCATCCAAAGCTACCGTTGTCTTACATCTATTATTTATTATTATTATTATTTATTCAGACTAAGGCCGAAGTGGCCTGTGCGGTATATAAGAGTCTTCTCCATTCGGCTCGGTCCATGGCTTCACGTCGCCAACCACGCAGTCTACGGAGGGTCCGCAAGTCATCTTCCACCTGATGGATCCACCTTGCCAGCTGCGCACCTCGCCTTCTTGTACCCATTGGATCGTTGTCGAGAACCATTTTCACTGGGTTACTGTCCGACATTCTGGCTTCGTGCCCGGCCCACCGCAGTCGTCCGATTTTCGCGGTGTGAACTATGGATGGTCTCATGCAACTCGTGGTTCATTCGCCTCCTCCACCGTCCGCCATCTGCACCCCACCATAGATGGTACGCAGTACTTTCCTTTCAAAAACTCCAAGTGCGCATTGGTCCTCCACGAGCATCGTCCAGGTCTCGTGTCCGTAGAGGACTACCGGTCTAATGAGCGTTTTGTAGATTGTCAGTTTGGTACGGCGGCGAACTCTATTCGATCGGAGGGTCTTGCGGAGTCCAAAGTACGTACGATTTCCAGCCACTATGCGTCTCCGAATTTCTCTGCTGGTGTCATTTTCGGCAGTCACCAGTGAGCCCAAGTACACAAATTCTTCTACCACCTCGATTTCGTCACCACCGATACAAACTCGCGGTGGGTGGCTCACATTGTCTTCTCTTGAACCTCTTCCTATCATGTACTTTGTCTTCGACGTGTTGATGACTAGTCCGATCCGCTTGGCTTCCCTCTTCAGTCTGATGTAGGCTTCCTCCATCTTCTCAAAGTTACGTGCCATGATATCTATGTCGTCGGCGAAGCCAAATAGCTGGACGGACTTATTGAAAATTGTACCACTCGCGTTAATCCCTGCTCTTCGTATTACCCCTTCCAAAGCGATGTTGAATAGCAGACACGAAAGACCATCACCTTGCCGTAACCCTCTGCGGGTTTCGAAGGGACTCGAGAATGCCCCTGAAACTCGAACTACGCACATCACCCGATCCATCGTCGCTTTGATCAACCGTGTCAGTTTATCCGGAAAACCGTGTTCGTGCATTAGCTGCCATAGCTGGTCCCGATCGATTGTATCGTATGCGGCTTTGAAGTCGATGAATAGATGATGTGTGGGCACGTTGTATTCGCGGCATTTCTGCAGTACTTGGCGAATGGCGAACACCTGGTCCGTGGTGGAGCGTTCGCCCATAAAACCTGCCTGGTACTGCCCCACGAACTCCCTTGCAGTTGGTGCTAGTCGACGGCATAAAATTTGGGAGAGTACCTTGTAGGCGGCGTATAGCAATGTGATTGCGCGGTAGTTGCTACAATCCAGCTTATCGCCCTTTTTGTAGATGGGACACACGACACCTTCCATCCACTCCTGTGGCAAAACTTCCTCCTCCCAAATCTTGGTAATGACCCAGTGCAGCGCTCTAGCCAGTGCCTCACCACCGTGTTTAAATAGCTCTCCTGGTAGTTGGTCAACCCCAGGGGCTTTGTTGTTCTTCAGCCGGCCAATCTCCTCCTGGATTTCCTGGAGATTCGGAGCCGGTAAAATTATGTCCTGCGCGCGTTCTCCCAGGTCCATCACCATACCGCCATCTTCGTCTGCCACATCGCCATTCAGGTGTTCTTCGTAGTGCTGCCGCCACCTTTGGATCACCTCACGCTCGTTCGTAAGAAGGTTCCCGTTTATGTCCTTACACATATCAGGCTGTGGCACGTGGCCCTTACGTGAACAGTTTAACTTCTCATAGAACGTTCGTGCGTTATTAGCGTGGTACAGTTGCTCCGTCTCTTTACGGTCTCGATCTTCCTGCTGGCGCTTTTCCTTCCTTTTGTCTGTTCCGCGCCTGTTTGTATCGTGCCTCGTTCGCCCTCGTGCGGTGTTGCAGCAATCTCGCCCATGCTGCATTCTTCTCTTCTACTAACTGCTCACATTCGCCGTCATACTAGTCATTTCTCTGATCCGGAGGCACCGTGCCAAGTGCAGCGGTTGCGGTGCTACCAATAGCGGATCGAATATCTCTCCAGCCATCTTCAAGAGACGCTGCGCCTAGCTGCTCTACCGTTGGGAGTGCCACTTCCAGCTGCTGCGCGTATTCTTGGGCTGGTCTACCGTCTTGTAGCTGCCCAATGTTATGCCGCGGCGTCCGACTTCGACGCGTGTTGTACACCGTCGAGTGTTTTGAGCGCAGGCACACTGCAACGAGGTAGTTGTCGGATTCAATATTCGCACTGCGGTAAGTGCGGACGTTCATGATGTCGGAGAAGAATTTACCGTCGATTAGAACGTGGTCGAATTGGTTTTCCGTTTCTTGGTTCGGTGATATCCATGTGGCATTGTGGATATTTTGCGGGGAAAGAAGGTGTTTCGGACTACCATTCCACGCGAGGCTGCGAAGTGTATGCATCGTTGGCCGTTATCATTCGATACGGTGTGCAGACTATCCGGTTCGATGACCGGTCTATACATTTCCTCCCTTCCTACCTGTGGGTTCATGTTGCCGATGACGATTTTGACGTCCCGCAGTGGGCATCCATCGCATGTCTGCTCCAGCTGTGCGTAGAACGCTTCTTTCTCATCGTCGGATCTCCTTTCGTGTGGGCTTCGTGTAATCCTCAGCTTGCACATCCTTGCGTTGATTGACTGCCACCCAATCACACGATGGCGCATCTTACCCAGCACTATGAAGCCGGTTCCCAGCTCGTTGGTGGTGCCACAGCTTTGGTAGAAGGTAGCCGCTCGATGCCCGCTTTTCCACACTTTCTGTCCTGTACAGCAGATTTCCTGCAACGCTACGACGTCGAAGTTGCGGGGATGTAATTCATCGTAGATCATTCTGTCGCAACCTGCAAAACCTAGCGACTTGCAGGACTTGGGCTTGTGCGCTTTGGGCGGCTCACGGTCGCTGGTGGAGCCTACTTGCGGATACATGCAGCTTTTTATAGGAATTTAACAGGACCCACTGTCAAACCCCACCACATCCTAGGCAAGCCCCACAACTCACAGATGGCCTGGGGAGGGATCGCAAGCCCTTGGACATAGTACCTGCTGCCCACATTACTTCTATTCTAGTGATATTGTATTCACCGACACATGGATCGATAATGTCTACAGTCTACGTTGATTGAAATCCATTCGTCTAGCTTCTGGCTGTCACATATGAATGTACGCAAGCCAATAATATCCGAGAAAAGCCACCCATCTACCAGTAAGTACATGGTCTATCTGGTTGCAATTCTTGCCGTTTTGTCTTCAGGTAAACTTTTGAATATTCTTTCGTGTGTTACTGATGACCATCCCTCTGCTAGGAACGAAATGTGCTAGCTGTTATGATAGCTGAGAGAAGGCGATGTTCATACGCCTTAGCAAGACATTCGTAAAACGCGACGTCATGTCGGATTCGTCGTTCATCGGTGCAAAGATTTTGATAAGGCTGTAATTGAGGATTTTTCCACGGATCTTCAACACACGGTTCCGGTTACCCACAACTATGAAACCGACTTCATGCTCTACTTTTTTGACGCCGTCATAGATGACATATTTGAATGAAGCGTTGACCTTGAGGTCCGCTATGATTTCATACCATCGGATTTCTTGAATTGCGACCACGTGCGCTACCACCTTCTTCCAGAGACTCACTAGACCAGATTCTGGCAATTCAGGTAGGGATAGACGAGGTGAAATGGACAGGCGGAGTAAAGTGGGTAGTTGCTTGTTTGCCACCAGAATTTTTGCCAAATAACTATTGATTTGTCATGATATTTTGCATGCCATCATTTGATTCAAGTATTTTACCCTTTTGAGCCACCCTAATGCACAAAACAACCTGTCAATCTTCAAAATATAAACAAAATTGTAAATCAATCTTTCAAAAGCCGGTTTGATGTAATTCTATCGGTGTGATACTTGAGTAATTCAAAAGTGAATTTAGGTATTTTCCAACAAAAACTCTTAAGCTATTTTTTAGGGTAAAGTGGTCACATCCTTGAGGAGTAAAGAAAACAGTGCTATAAATCGAATTAACTAGATCATCGGTTTTATTCTAGATGCCGCGTGTTTACAAACGCAAAACGCAATGGCAAAGCTGGACAGAGGATCAGCTGGAAGCTGCCAGGAATGCAGTTGCCTCTGGCATGTCGGTCAATGCTGCTTCTACACAATTCCAGATTTCACGGAGTATACTTGTAAGAAGACTCTCCTCTTTTAAGAAACAAAAACGAATGGGATCCAAGGATCTAGTCATCACATCCCAAGTAGCAAAATTAATTGTATGATGCACTTGAAGCACACTTCTAGACTTGTGCCTTAAAACCACATTTAAAACCAATTGTCCTACAAGCTTGCTCCAAGACAGCCATAAAACCACTATAAGACGAAAGAGGCCCACTCTTAAGATGGTGTTCAAGACCATTTTTCAAGGTTCACTTAAAACTTGTTAGTTTTATCAAAGTGAGCTTATGATGGCTTGAAAGATCAGCATAAAACCCTGTTAGAATTACTAAGGAATTTGACAGCATGTGTTTTCGTTATCTAGATGCGCTGATGTTTATACTTGTTTATATTGATTTTTTTCTGAACCAAATCGAACAGTATCTCATAATGATGAACATTATTATGGATACGTTGAAAAATTTAAACTTAATTGGATTGTGATCGTGTAATTTCACATGCCACAACCACTTTGTCGATGGTTTTCCGAATAAATGTAACAAATATTGAATGCGCCTTATTTATATTGCCAGATAAAGTATTATTTTGAAAAACTATTTTTATTTAAAAAATTATACATGCCCAAAACATAAATTTTGCTCTACTTTTTATTTCTCAGATGTAACAATATTTGTGTTATGCCCCAATCTATTAAATGACTCATGCATGTAAAATGAAAACAAATAGCAAGGTTTTCAGCGTTCATATAGAAATGGCTTCCATCAAGAAATTTGACGCAGACGATAATCCGCCATGATTTCAATAGTTTTATCGAAAACATAATCTCATAAGGTTGGATTAAAACCACTTTATCTCATACAAAACCTGTTAGGTTTATGCAGGAGCATGATAAATTGAACTAGATTTATCGCAATCTTGACGAAGCTTAGTTTGTCTTGAATAAAACTAACTAGTACTGGTCAAAACTAAGAAGTTTTATTGAAGAGCGTTATAAGTTTGGTGCTTTCATTATAACATGTTGTTTACATATCCATTGAAAACAAGTCGTTCATTTGGAAAGAGTTCGCCGTTAAATATTTACTAAACTGAATATCTGCACAAAATGCTGAATTTAATTAAAACTCAATAGGGTTACTGCTAATCGGGTTCATAATATCTATCTATCAATATCAATAACAATCGATAACAAATAATTGGAGCGCAAAATGTTTTGATTTCCATATTTGTGATGTTTTCAGTAGTGGGCTCATATGATTGCAATAAAAAAACGCCACATATTGAGATCATCCATTTTGCGAATATTGTCATATGCAATCCAACTGAAAAAGAAATTCATATAACTTATTTGTTTACCTGTTAGTTAAACATCTATAGGGTTATTTTTAGTCAAAAAGTAAATAGTTAATACTTCTTTATTAAAAATAAACCAGCTTCGAAATACGAGTAGAGTTGATAGTTCGATAATGATTTTTGGTCGCGATTTTGTAACAATATGTTAAAGATTTCAAAAATCTATCGTATAAATACTCAATTTGCCAGTATGCGTAGCTCAACCGTCCGTTGAAAACTGGAGAAATTCGCCTGTGTATTGTACCCAGTTGGTTACGATTACGAATGCCCAAAAAATCGAGAAAATGTATTTTGAGGAAAATTGATCGGTCGTATGATAAATGGGAGGATATGAAATCTGCCTGGTATTGGAAGATCAAGACAGCTGGTGGTAAATTTGATCCGATAGAAAGAAAACTGCAGCTGATGATCCGATAGAAGAAAAACAGATGCTTGCGCAAATGGGACGTATGACGTATATGAGACGTATATGGGATATGGGACGTATATGGGATATGGGACGTATATGGGATGAATTTACATTATTTTTGCCTTTGATCCACTTGTTTTTAATTTATACACTTGTTTGCGTCCAATTTGACATTATGCTTTGTTTGTTTTGATATATTCTTCAACAAGAGCACTTTCTCCCAATCAAAACCACATAGTTTTAAGGAAGTTTTATAAGGACATTTTCAAGATCGTTCTTTCTTAATGAAGAGTGTACCATAAAACTTTCTCAAAACTATTTGGTTTCAATTGGGATAGAGTGCTCTTGCTGCATAATTTATCAAAATAAACAGCTTAAGATGGACCTGGAGCATATCATAAAACTATTATAAGAGAATTTAGCTTTCAGGTAACTTGGACTAGATGAAAACTATGATAAAATTCTACAGTTTATGCGATGCCTTCATAAAACTGTAATAAAACTTGAATAAATCCAAAAAGAATTCAAAATGTTACTTGGGATTGGAACAAGAGTTGCAAATTTTGCAACACTTTTTTGATATGAGCAACACCTCGTTGTTCTGGACTAACTGCGAAGAACATCCAAGATCTATCTTTTGAACTAGCTGAAAAAAACATCTTGTCCATCCATTTTACCTGGAGAAAAAAATTACTGGTCGTGACTAGCTGACGAAACCCCAAAGTATCATTCTGAAAGCCAGAAGCTACGTCAACCGCACGCGCCAGAGGCTTTAATCGACATTCTGTCAACGCTTTTTTCGATATTCTGAAGAACACAGCCAACAGACATCACTTTCCGGCTTCCCATATCTTCAATGCAGATGAGACGGGGGCTTCAACGGTAATATTGTTGGGGTCTCCAGTAGCCTTGCGAGCAAAGGCCTATCCGGAGACGGCGAGTTCGATTCTCGGTCTGGTCTAGGATGTTTTCAGGTTGGAAACTTTCTCAGGACACCCTGGGCATAGTGAATCCATTGTACTTGCCACACAAGATATATACTCATGCAATGGCGGGCATAGAAAAGCTTTCAATTAATAACTCAGAAAATGCTAATAGAATAGTTAAAAAGCAGGCCAAGTTTCAGTTGGAATGTAGGGCCATTATAGAAGAAGGAGATTGTTGGAAATACCATTCGACTAATTTTGAACTGTTTTGGATTTAGGTTTCATGAATTTTCATTGTTCAATAAAACATAATTGCAGGTTCCACCAAAGAAGCAAAAAGTTGCTGCTCGAAAAGGGAAACGACAGGTCGGATCAATCACTTCTGCGGAAAGAGGCGAAACTACGACAGTCACTATGTGTATGTCAGTTACCTCCGTTCGTCATATTCCCAAGAGTACGTATGCACGAGACCTTGAAAAAGGGAGCCCCGATCGGAACTAAGTTTTCTTGTAACCCGTCTGGATACATGAACGGCGATACTTTCAACGAATGGTTTGATCATTTTTTGGAGAATGTTAAACCAACAGAACGAGATCCCGTTCTTCTTATCCTTGATGGCCATAGCTCACACACAAAAAAATTGACTTTTACTGATAAAGCGATGGCGTCAAACCCCTTAATAACTCAAATGTTTTGAGCAAAATCCCTGTCAACCTGCCATCCGAAGGCTCTGAAACATATCCGAAATCCACATTTAAGTATCTCCTTCTCAGATTGTACCACTCCCAAATACGGAGACTGATCGAGGTCGTATACGCAAGTGTGAATTTGGAAAGGCTGTTGATATCACTAATGACAACTACCGGCAAGAATTGGCTGTTACTGAAGCAGCCAAGCAGATAAAAACAACCAAGCTAGTCGGAAGTGTTGGGTTAGGGACATAAGGTCTAAATACTAAAGGTCGAAGGGTCAAATGGTCGAAAAGGACAAAACGTCGAACGGGACAGAAGGTCAAAAGAAACAAAAGATCAATAAGATCAAAAAGGCGAAAGGGACAAAAAGTCGAAATAGACAAGAAACAAATAGTGGTACAAATAGTGAAAAATAAAAGAGCAATTTTTGCCAACTGTCTAGGACAACTCTGTCTCGCGCAATCTTTTTTATATCTAACAGAACTATCCAGATATTCATAATATTGTCTCATAGTAATTACTCCTTTTTCGAAAATTGCTCATTCTTCCACTTTGATTAATAGATGAGTGTGTTATTTCTGTTTGTAGTTAAATGCATTTCACAATTTGGAATTCACCCAACTTGTCATCAACTTGTTCTTGATCGACCTTTTGTCCCTTTCAACCTTTTGCCCTTTTCGACCTTCTGGCTCTTTCGACTCTCTGTGTCTTTCGGCGTTTTGTTCTTTCGACCTTCTGTCCCTTTCGATGTTTTGTCTTTTCGACCTTTTCTCTTTCCACCTTTTCTCTTTCGACCTTTTGTCATAGATTTGGAAGAGTTCAACAAGACAACGCAACAAAACACAAACGGTTGGAAGTAGCTCAGAAGACATTTTCTGTGGACTGTGAGTTGTTAAAATGTTGGATAAAATGTTTGGAATGTAAGTTATGGTTCCATACCCAGAGTTCTGACATAAACAATGATCATTTGTGCCGATCGTGTATATAATATATTGAATGATAGGGTAAATCACTACTTGGGTTTATGAACCCGATTACCGGCTCACTGCACAGAAAACTAATTATTTATACTGTTTGGAAGCCAAAGGTTTGGAAGCCATATGATTGAAAATTTTAACAAAGTCACCCGATTATTTCGCACAATACTCAATATTTTTCAACCATCTACTTCACTTCTAATTGATCCAATTAAAGAAAATAAAAATGTTGATTTAAAACTTTCACTCTTCGTTACAACACCACTGAGCCGGAGTGGTTCTTTCCACTTTTACAAAACGGTATCATCAAGTAAACACCTACCTAAAAATCTTAACAGTGCTCGATACAGCTTGAAGCTGTTAATCACCACACAATAATCCTATACTCACGCACTTTAATTCTTTCTATTTGTTCGTATCACTAGAACTTATACAGGGATTGAACTTATCATTTCATTATCATTTAGTATTCAGCCAATAAATCATTCCAGAAGCGGAATTCTAAAAAGTGTTGTATGGTGGACTTCTAGCGCTATTTCCCCTGTACAACTTTGTTTAAGGGTACATTGCTCTATGTCTGATATTTACAGCGTGAAACGCTAAAATCATTTAATATACTAAATGATAATAAGTGTTATTATCATTTAGTATATTAAGAGATACTAGCGTTTCATGCTGTAAATATGGGACATAGAGCAATGTACCCTTAGACAAAGTTGTAGAGGGGAAATAGCGCTAGAAGTCCACCATACAACACTTTTCAGAATTCCGCTTCTGGAATGAGTTATTGGCTGAATACTAAATGATAATGAAATGATAAGTTCAATCCCTGAACTTATATAAACATATTAGAATACATTTAAAAATGTATCCTAAAACCGAACAAAAAATCACCTCGGCCCAAGAACTCCTAGCCGCAACGTGATGCCAAAAGGCCAGGAACCTTTTTTTAGTATGAAAATAATCCATCATCGTCAATAGAAAAGCTGTCTAATACGTTGACGCTTTCATGTTATTTATAATTATCTTGATTTCAAAAAGTGAAAACAATATTGTTTTTAAGTACTTAGAAGGAATTTGGATGAATGAATATATCTTCTCAACCAAATAAAAATTATTATGAATAATACCATCTGGCATCACGTTGTCGTGGAACGTGTATATTTTTGTTTACGTCGCATTTTCTACCGTCCCAAGAGAGAATGAGAGATTAAGCTGTTGATAGATTGCGTGGAAATCGCTAATGCCGGGAATTGAACTGAAGTGTGCCGGAAAAGCAATCGCTGTGACAGAAATACGTGCTACACCTCTTTAATTAAATCAAATGAAAGCTTTTTCAAACGATGTTAAGATTTGGCGTCTGTTAATCGGAGTCCGTGTATTTGCCAAGGTACTAACCGCGGTAGCCGAATGAACTATGATGAAGCTCTCCAATCAAAGGGAAGCGATAGTGAACCATCGATCCAAATCGAACCGAAAGGGGTTCATGGAGTGTGGAGGAAGGTTGGCCCTTGACTGGAAGGGATAATCAACCCGGGAAGCACGACAATCCGTCGATGCAGCAGCTCTCTAGAACAAATAGGAGTACTTCCGTCCAGCCGCCACCCACTTTGCACGACCTCATCAAGCTATGTGCCATTCTGCAGCTCAGAGATTCTTCTCTTCGCCGTCATCCCCTCGAATACACTGTGCCACCAAAGTACTCTTTAATGGGTAAAAAAGTACCCATTATGAAGTTAAATAGTTCAACTCATTAAAAGAGTAAACGTCGTTTACTCATTAATGAGTAAACCGTTTGTACGTCAAATTAACGAGTGATTTTTACCCACTATTGTGCAACAGTTTTCCTGGACAATGTGTAAAATTTACCCCTTATTATTTTCAGAAACAGCTACAATAAATAAATATTCAAACCATCAATCGCATAGTAAAAGAAATGATTTATGTGGAATATAATCGTAATGTTTATTAAAAGTTTAATCGGCATAATAATATACTCACTCATCTTTCCCAGCTGTAAATGATCACGAGAAGGCGGTTCCTTTTCCATCTGTAGATCCGAGAGTCCACCCACAGGATCCTCCATTATTCTCAGCCGAATCAAACCAGCATAACTCCAATAGAGGTGGATATTCGTCCTGACAGGCGATACTGTTTTTCGACCGGTGCCCCAATATCTGTAGAGGCGGAATCCCATCCTGTCCGGTGATGATTTTTTTTGTTCCCCGACGACCATCATTTAGCAAATTGACAAATTGAAACGCCGTTAGCTGCAAAACCCAATGATTTAATTGATTTAATAACGTAAAAAAATAAATTGAGCAAAAATAAAACTTACATTCAATCCACACGAAATCTCGTCAGCTCGTTCAGCTTCTCCGCTTTTCCTCTCGATTGGTTGTCACAAAAATACTCAAGTAGATTTTCACCCATTAATGGGTAAAATCTTTTAAGTTCCAAATGAGGTAAAAGTACACATTATCAAAAATTTCAAAGTACCCATAATTTTGACAGCTTCATATATCATGAAAAAATGGTTCTTTTCAACTCTTTAATGGATATTGTCGAGTTTACAGTGTGTAGGTCGTCATCACGCCATCGTCATCGCGCCTGGAATCTACGCTTCGCCGCCATCGTGCCAGCTTCAAGGATCAAGAAAACCAAGAAAAATCCTGCGCAGGTTTGTTCAGTTTTAGATAGGGTTTTTGGTTTTAGATTCGCTCATTTTACAGAAAGCCTCAAGCCCGAACGCTGTTCTAATGAATTTTTAAAATGGTTTAGATGTAAACTAAATAAATGAAATGAAAACTCCATACGACAGAAACTTTCATTTGGCCGAACAGGTTATTTCGTCGAAAACGTTATTTGATCGTTTGACAGGAGAAGTCATATGGCAGAAAATGTCATTTGACCGAACGGGTCATACGATTTTATATGTCGTCTACGGAAAAAATAATATGAACAAGAACAAAAATCGAAAAAACATTTCGTTTTACAGACGAATATGTTATTTGGTCGAAAAAACCATTTCGCCAATTAGATCCAGACCAGATAAACACAAACATATTGCAAATCAAATTATGCAAAAATTACAAAGAGTACAGTCGATTTTATAAGTGTTGTGTATGTAATATGTACTGGTTATTTTGACGTATGTTATTACATCGCCGTGGTGTGGTGCTATAGTGTGCTGAAGATGATGATAAAGGATTTTACATTTTACTTTTGACCAAATCTCGCTTAACTTTTCAAAAGGTTTTTTTGAAAAGTTAAGCGAGAAATCACTTTTTATTTCTCATTTTTTTTTCATTTGTTTGCTTATAACTTCTCCATCCTTTGTTTTCACTACCTACTTCTCATTTCTCGCTTCTCAGTAGTCATTTTTCACAAAAAAGAGAAGTGATTAGTGAGATATCTTACTTTTCATTTCTCATTTCTCACTACTCTCTTTCTTCAAACCTCTTACTGTGAATAGTGAGGAACGTGAAGTGAGAAATGGTACGTCTTGTTTACACTTCATTTCGTTGTAACCAGATAAAAGTGGGTATACAACACTTAAATCTATGATAATCATCTGCTTTCTATGATTGTTGCACCATTTGTTTTGTAATCTGTTTGTTTTTCATGACACAATTGATTTTTCCGGCCTTACAATACATTCAGCTTCATTTTAAATGACATATTCTGTCAAACGACCTATTTGTTCTACTTTTTGCTCCTGACGAAATGGCCTGCTCAGCGTCATTATCGGCAGAGTTATCTATACGACCGGAAGTTATTTCCGGTCAAATAACAGTTTTGACGATTGATTTGTTTCGCCACACCTTTCATTCGGCCAAACTACTTTATTCGGCTGATCAAAATATTCAGCCAACAAGTTTTAGGCCAAATAACCGTTTGGCCAAACGTTCAATTCGGCCATATGAAAATCTACTATGTACATGACTTTCAGTCTAACATGTTATGTTCTTCAGCATTATTGCTTTTGCCTAAACAACCCTCTAGTTACATCGTTGGATTTATTGTAGTTTTGATGCATACTTGTAGAGTAGATCGATGTCTCGAAGAGCGCTATAAAACCATGAACATGAACAGATAGAGAAATGAGAGAAACTTATCGTGCTTTCTAAGTTATAATTTTTTTGTTTCAATTTTTTTTCCAATCTCCCTTCAATATATTTAATAGCTAGCAGCTCTAGCAGCTCGTTTCAAATATTTGTGGCGAAACCTAAATTGAGCGATGTCTACCATTAAATTTTGATCATACCCTATGGATCCGGCAGCTCTATGATCAGGCCAATTACCTACTGGTTCGCAAACAGAAATGATGAATGTGTGTACAATTTGGTCTTCTCGTACTGTGTCACTCGATAGAGAACAGTGACTATCAAAATGAGCATTTTCCGGTTTCATTACGATTAAGAGTAATTTGAAAATCTTCGTTATAACGTTTAAGTTAATTCGATGCGGTATTGCTGTGATCGTAAATAATATATCTCGCTCCTTCTAAGGAACTGATAGGGGTCCAAATAAACGAATGTTGAAGATTTTGGTAGAAATAATATTAACTCTTCCAAGAGAGTTCCAATATATTTACAACGCCGAAAAGCTATAAATTTGTCACGTTCGGTTTTATATGGACATTTGTGGAGCATGTTCCAAACAGATTAGGCGAGGCGATAAATCTTACTTAATGGTCTCGCGTTGGAGTAATTCCTTTGCGTATTCTACCGCATGTAGAATTTTAACTCACCATCCCAAGCAATTAATTAAGCATCAAGCAGTTCGCTTGAACACAAAAAAAACTACTTGTTGAATTTTCATCGTTAATGCACTGCACAAAAATAGAAGCAGTGGCAGTTTTTTTTTCCTTTCGTTTAATTGTGCCCGCTACGTAATGACCGATATCGATTTCCCGTCGGAACAGGCCTCCACAAACCGCAACAGCAAAGCAAACCAAGGCCGTTGACCGTTCCCCAAGCTGCTTATCGTATCGTACCGAACCAAAACAAACCAACCAAATGTAAAATGTTTACATTTATGCAGAACTGCTGCCAGGCCACTTCAGTCGTAATAATAAGTATCAGTGGCCTCAGCAGTTTGTATTTTCGGTAGTAGAATTAACACTCGCATCGCTCGCCTCACACACAAAAAAACTCGGTCGGTCCACTCAAGAGCTTGCGCATTGCAATCCAAAGCAAAGCATTTGTAATCGGCTCAACGACTTTCACTTTGACCCAGAATCAGAACGGAACGAAACGGTGAAAAAATCGTCACGTGATCTGGATTGCTAATTTTTGTTTGGCTTCATGGAAGTCAGCGCCTGCTGGCGACTAGTTTTGGACAAAACTGACCATTTTTATGCTGAAGTTCTTATAGCCGTGACTAGGAGAAAACTATGGAAGCTATGCTATGGAAAAGCTAAACATTCATCAGTTTATTTGATTTTTTTGTTTCGATTTTTTGAAACATGTCACTTTGAAACATGTCTTTTGTGGAAAATTGAGGTCATAATATCATAATAAAGACATGAAGGATAGTGTTACAACACAATTCTGTGTAATGATTGTTTGAAAGAATTGGAATACTAAAATTTTAGGATCCTAAAGTTTTTGAGACACTGAAGTAAAGTGCAATACGTATTTCGACTTGAGCAGTACATGCCCGTCTTTAAATTCTCGTAGGTACTGTACTCTGCTCAAATGGCAAAATTAGATGGCATAGTAGGTACTTAAGAAGAAAAACGGTCAACAAAATGGTCAAACATAATTGATGTCTAATTGTTTAAAAAAATACGGTTTGTTGTTGCTGGATGGTGTTGTTTACGGTTAATGACTAAGGAATTGCATACCACCTTTTTCGAAATCGTAATTCGAGCTTAGTCGGTTAAGCTATTTGTGTTTCACCTTAACTACCATAAATCATCATAAATGATCCAACGGTGGTCCAATCAATACGCATTCCTGTCAATTATCAAATTCCCAAATTTATACATTTATTATTCATTACAACAGCGCAGCAGAATTCAAGAAAATATCGATAACAACCTAACGATTATTCAAATCACACCCGAGATAGTCGGGCATTCTAGCGACGCACTTCAAGTCATAGCGATGCATTTCCCTATCGAATCAAAACCGAATCTGACTGCATTCCGTGCATATGCACGACTATGTGGCCGGCCCCTTTTCATGAGACGTTGATTGTGCTCTCAGCGAGTATAAAAATTTGTCATCTAACGAGTCCCCGAACAGTCGCACTTCTGTTCGACTTCAACAAAGCCGCCTTCTTATCGATGCATTTGTGGTGGCGCAGCTTGACACAATGTTTATCAGCTTTCCCAGCCTCCTTCAGTATCAGCCGTTCCTCCAACATCAAGTCTCAACGCGAAATATTTCGGTGCCACCGGGGGCTATTAATGGTCCGAAAATTACTTTTTCTGATTGGATTATGGCTTTTAATGCGTCTTTGAGATCAGATTTTACCGCTTCGTTTTGTGCTTTCTTTGATTTAAAACTTAACGAGCGTTCTCTCACCATAATCCCCTCCATCAGTAAGAACGTGTGTGATTTAGGGTTGTCCGATGTTGCACTAGAGAAGGAAAATAGGTCACCGATATTCGATTGAGCAATTTTTAATTATGATTATGAGAGCCACCCTTCAGTACATGCGTGCTTCCACGCCACTTGACTATGCCGACGAGTGCATCATTCACATCATTCCAATATCGTTCTGCGAGAAGACTTCGAATGTGGGAACAGTTCTCACTACCCAAGGTCCAAGAATTGTTGTACAAATTCAATTAATAGAAGAATCTAATTCTACTTCATTACTATTTATACCGGATAATTATGAGAAACTGGAGACCCATTCAGCTCGCGGTGTCTGCGGTCTGGAGATATTGGAATGTTGATTACACGCGCAGAACGTTATGTCGAGTTATGCAGCGACAATTGGCTGCGGTTTACTTACCGGCAATAGTATCGCTCAGAGCCCCAGCCAGCAGTTGATCCGAGCCTACCCTTGATTAAACGTTTTAATTGAACATGCCTCTCGGCAGTAGGCCTCCGATTCAGTTGATTTCCGAAAGCGCTCAACCGAACTGTTGCAACATTATGATAGCCAACAAAATTGTTGCGCTCGCCCACCCTTTTAGCTTGCGATAATATCAAACAAACGGGTAGGTTATATCGCACCAATATTTGAGCTCTTGAATGCATTTGTTCGAAAAACAGACCCAGTGTTTGTTTTGTCGAATTCCTATCCAAACGCGTCAAATGTTCGATGAAGCTGTCACCCAGTTCCAACAAACAAATCAACATCAACAACGTGTAGTCGCAGTTATTTCAATATACTCGAAGGAATGATGGTACGTAGGGGCCTCTCGACGGGTGTCAAGTACCGACTTCTGGTGAACCACTTCGCTCATTACAAAGGCGAAGTGCTTTCGTCTTCTTGATGGGGTGACGCCTTGGGCAACAGGCGAATCGAAAATCGTTTCAATTGCTGACGGAATTCACATGCGTGTGTTGTAGAGCATGGCTTCCCAAACTGTGGGTCCCGACCCCCAGGGGGGTCGCGAGCAGATTGTTGGTGGGTCGCGCAGAACAAATATTAATTGCAGCTCGAATGCCGAACCTTTTGATCATTTTTTTTTCAGGAACATTATTTCAAGTTCAAACCGCATTTGATTTTAAAGAACCATCACCACGCTATTTTATTTAAACATTTATGCCTAAAAGCTGTCCCCTTAATGAAGTAAAATAAAAATGCTAACATTTTGACAAACAAAACCATGTTCGTCATTTTTTGCATTTGTACATGTAAGGTTACGTGAATATTTTTTATGTGGAAGAAGCCGAAACAGATGACATTCTGATACAATTTATGCTTAATACTACTTGGTAAAACGCATTTTTTCATAGGTGGGTCGCGAGACATATAGAATTTTGCTAGGTGGGTCGCATACCCAAAGGTTTGGGAATCTTTGTTGTAGAGGGCTAACGTTTGTATATGCGGATACAGTCATTGTTGAACAAATTTCGATATCGCATGGTTCTATATCAACAAAATCAACATCGAGTTCTTGGTGCCATCATTTCCTGAGAAATGTTTTTTTGTTCGTATAAAATTTTGAAAAGAACATTCCTATTGAGGTGCACTGGGTATCATATTATTGCTGAGGACATAAATATAATCCTTTGTTTGCATATGAATAACATCCATTGTTTGATTAACTGATACATTTTTTGAAATGATGTCCCCACACTTCAATGGATGTTTTTTGGCAAAGCACACCAAAGGGTAACAATAAATAAATTTCAAAGAAATGTTATGAATTACTATACCATTATTTAACGAATTCAATGATTTCTTATGATTTTATTCATCTAAATATTATTTTTTTTATTTCCATTTTCTAGAAAGAGCTCTGAAGCTTATTTTTCAATAATAGTTTAGCGGCGTAATATTGAATCTGTATTTGAAAGATTAGCAAAAATAACAACCCTATCTTGGAATTGATTCACTGATCTTGTCCGCAATTTTTGTTTAATGATAAAAGAGGCGTATAATTACGAGGGTTCTTTTGAGTGCTGCAATAAATAAATGATATACATTCGAGATATCAAGAGAAATTAATGAATCGAGAGCTTGGCTGTGCTAATTGAGTGTGTAGTTCTCCAAATTATTCGAAAACATTAGTTACGCATTCGTTTATTAATAAAGGCTGCAATATTTTCGATCATTAAATAATTAGGGTTTGATTATTTAGTAGTTTGACAATAACTCATTCCAGAGGCTGAATTTAAAAATATGTCGTATGGAGGACTTCTAGGGTGAAGATATTTCTACTACCTTACATAACATTTAAAGCTCTAGTTGCAATAACTTTCACTGAATGATAATAATTTTTCAATAATTTAAGTTACTGTAACTAGTGCTAAAATTCAGTTGTTAGCAGAGTTGTAGAAAACCATCGCAATAAAAGTCCACAACACATTTTGAAACTCAGCTTCTTCTTTGAAACTCAGCTTGACATCTCGAGTATCTACTTACTGGGATATCTAACGCAAAGATCTGTAACTTATCATCTATGTATACATTTACGATATGTAAAATACTGTGAAAGCCTTTTTTCGCAAGCTATCATGATAAAGACCTGATTCGGAGGGCTATACCCCATGATTAATTCGTTTGAAAAAGCTCCAAACGTGGGGGGCACTAGTGCTGATGATGCTTTTCAAATTGTTTTACACAACTGTGCGAAAAAAATATGATCCCCAACACAAAATGAGCGAGAACAATGCGTTTTATCATCACTTCTCAGTGGGGGCTGCCTATCCTTTTTTTTCTAAATCTTTATTTGAGAGGCTTTTAGCCCTAGGCTGGCTCAACTTAAATCTATCCGGAATTGTTTTTTCGCACTTATATTTTTTTTTCATTATCAGACTAAGGCCGGAGTGGCCTGTGCTGCACATAAAAGTCTTCTCCATTCAGCTCGGTCCATGGCTGCACTTCGCCAACCACGCAGTCTGCGGAGGGTCCGCAAGTCGTCCTCCACCTGATCGATCCACCTTGCCCGCTGTGCACCTCGCCTTCTTGTTCCCGTCGGATCGTTGTCGAGAACCATTTTCACCGGATTACTGTCCGACATTCTGGCTACGTGCCCGAACCACCGTAGTCTTTAGATTTTCGCGGTGTGAACGATGGATGGTTCTCCCAACAGCTGATGCAATTCGTGGTTCATTCGCCTCCTCCACGTACCGTCCGCCATCTGCACCTCACCATAGATGGTACGCAATACTTTCCTTTCAAAAACTCCCAGTGCGCGTTGGTCTTCCACGAGCATCGTCCAGGTCTCGTGTCCGTAGAGAACTACCGGTCTTATAAGCGTTTTGTAGATAGCCAGTTTGGTACGGCGGCGAACTCTATTCGATCGGAGCGTCTTACGGAGTCCAAAGTACGTACGATTTCCAGCCACTATGCGCCTCCGAATTTCTCTGCTGGTATCGTTATCGGCGGTCACCAGTGAGCCCAAGTACACGAATTCTTCAACCACCTCGATTTCGTCACCACCGATAGAAACTCGTGGTGGGTGGCTTACATTGACCTCTCTTGAGCCGCTTCATATCATGTACTTCGTCTTCGACGTGTTGATGACTAGTCCAATCCGTTTAGCTTCGTTTTTCAGTCTGATGTAGCTAATATATATGTGGAAGTTTTAAGAGACTGTCAATAGCGTGTGAAGGAAGACAGCACAATCTCCCGTCATGTGAAATGGCCAAGAAGGGAATTTGCTGACAGATAAAACCTAAGTGGCTGCCAGGTGGAAACAACACTTCTAGACTTTGTTGAATAGTGAAAGTGACGGTGCATCAGTGAACAGAATAAATATTAGCAACGATGGACGGCGGCTCCACAGTGCCTACACTAGATGAGATTAGAAAAGTCATTAAAGAGCTAAAAAACAAGAAGGCTCCGAGGGAGGATCAGCTCCCGACTGAACTTCTTAAACATGGCAGTGAGCAGCTTTTTGAAGTTCTACACCATATTATGTCAAAAACATGGAAAAACGAGGAATTGCCTGCTAGCTGGTTGGACGGCCACGTTTGTCCACTCGAAAGGACACAGACTGGAGTGCGCCAATTATCGAGGAATAATCTTTCTCAAGCCGGCGTTCAAAGTTATGTCCCGTATTCTGTTACGGATTGAGACCACTTGAAGAGTCCTCCTTCGCGAATACCAAGCAGGTTTTCACGAAGGGTGATCAACAACTACGAGCTTACCCCATATATATATATATATATATATATATATATATATATATATATATATATATTATATAATCTTCTATATAATAAAAATGAAATGGTCTGTGTTCGTATCCGCATAACTCCGAAACGGCTGGATAGATTATCTTCATTCCTTCAGCAGAAACGTTTGTTATTGTTTCCGACGGGTTTATATGATATTTCCTTATTCGAAAATTACGAGTAAAGTTGAGAAAATCATGAAAAACTAGAACTTAGATTCGTATGAAAATTTCGCATGGGAGGTTTACTGAACCCTTTTTTTCGCCTACTATGCAGGACAACGTCTGCCAGGTCGACTAGTCCTTGATAGATTCCGGCAGATCAACTTGTCGACACATCATCTGTTTAAAAAGATTTCAAAGCAGCGTACGATTCAGTGAAACGAAATGTATTATGGCAAATTATACTAGAATATGGTTTTCCGGGAAATCAAGCCCTAGACTTATAGCCAAGTTAGGCAAATGAATAAAAACAAGACTTTAGATCTCATCTTCTAGCCTTCTTCCCCTAGCATACTAATGCATTCTCACAAAAAAAAATAAACAGTCCTTGAGTTCTTGAGTTTAATTTTCTCTTGAGTCAACATAGACTTTTACGAGGTCTCGATCGGAGTTAGTAGAGCCTTAGTGGACATGGATCCAAAACAAGACTTTTCAATTGTTTGCTTATAAATTCATTTATGTGTTCACAATTATTTTGAATTACTTTCTATTGTCATATCCAGATTTTCTATCAATTCTGTATAAGCACCTACCAAAACCTGTAAAAGAACTGGGCACATGCGAAATTGTTAGATTCTTATACAAATATTGTATGAGACCTTACAATTTTGCAGGATAATCCAACAATCACCGGTTGGATGTATCAATTTAGGTACTTGTTATGAATTCAAGATGCAGTAAACCAACTTATACTAGCTTACTTTTGGATTTCTTTTCATGATTTCATCAGTTTCGTTGCGGTTTTGCGTCATACCTGCAAGAAGATAAGATATAAAACCAATTAGAATCCATTTAAAATCCACGGCAATAACAACAACAATAACTAATATGTAGGGACAAGGGGCAACTAACTCTAAACTTTCGACAGTATCCAAAAATACTAACAAATACTAGCGAAAAACTACGTCGTACCTACGGTAAATTGATCGAAGAGCCCTGGTTGTGAAAACATAGAACTGAACGCCACCCAGTATATACAGTCCACCCAGTTTTAGGCAACACATGATTTCAGTCTTCTTTAGATTCTTAAAAAATCACTGAACAACTATTTCTATTACTATTACTTTTTGAGCAACTTTTATGGCCCACGTTTTGAAATACTATCATGGTTTGATGGTATTAGAAACATAAAATGCGGTTTGAAAGTTTTCTAGAATCTGTAGAAGGTAGAAAACAGGTGTTTCCTATACGAGGGAGCACTGTGTTTCATCAACTAACTGACAAATGCCATAACAACCGAACTAGCAACCGTTTCATTGTTTGACGAAAATCGTGGATACTAGAAATATCACGAAGTACTATTGCGAGACGATGAGTGATATTATCGCAAAGTTTAGAGTTACTTGCCCCTTGTGTAGGGATGTGTTTCTCATGTGTTACATCAAGCTATTCTTATTCCTTCTCCGTTATTGCTCATGCTTTATTACATTAGTACTACGGCTACCATCGGAGCTCACCCAATTTGGGAACTCAACAATTGAAACAAGTTACACCCAATATTTTTTTACATGGTTGGTATTCTTTAATTTCCCGATTAACCTAATTTTTCACAGCTTTTTAAATACTACCTGAATTTTCTTTGATTTTTTGTGATTTTTTTCAAGGGGTTAACTCATAGTTTCATCAACGCTAAAGGTCGTAATAAACTGAAACCCACCCGTGTAAAAAAAGAACCGGGTGTACTCACATATGACTAAATTTAGTAGAATATGAGTAACTGAAAAAAATTTACACAGTGTGTTCTGCTCAGTACTGGTAGTTTTCGTGACTGTCATGTGAAAGCGAAAACAGTTGCATTTTCTTTTTCAAGAGACCAAATGATAATGTAGGCGTCTCTCGGTCACCTGTCACATTAAAAGCAGTCATGATGGAAATGTTGCTTTGTTTTGAAATCTAAATTTGTAAATAATTTAAATAGATCTGTGCAAATAACGATGACTAGTCGATAAAATGATTGTATTGTTTTTGATTTTCGTGTTAGAAGTAACATTATTGAAGAAGAAACAGCTTGTTCACAATAGTTTGATGCGCTTTCATGAAATAAATATCCGTGAAAATATGGCAGAGCTCCTTTCATTGTTTATGTTTTCTATGAAAGTGGGAGAGGATAAAATGTAAATATCACGTGACCTCTCTCAATGAAAATGACAATCTCAGTACTGGTTCTGCTCGGAACATTTTTGAACAAAAGTTTTTTTTACTTTTACTATAAATTAAGTTAGTTTAGTTTAATAAAACTTCTTGAGCATAACTTTACATATATGTGTTTTTTTTTAAATTTACAGTTAGGTCATCTTCATTGTCATATACTTGACTTAACCTTAGTAAGATGTTGGGGTCAATATGACCCAAAACGAAACATCAAAGTAGAATAACTTTTTACCTAATAATCCGATCGTTCTGAAATTTCTTGACTTTTAATATTTTGTGGAAATGAAGCATCTGACATGAAAAAAGTATTTTAAGGTGCAACAGGAACGACCCCACAAAAAAAGTTACGAATAAGATGTTAGGGTCATATTGACCCAGAAATGTAAATGGTTATAAAACAGTCAAATTATAACCGAATTACAAAGTTTATATACCGTTCGATAGATAAACTCATCAATTTTGTGGCTATGTGGTGATATGCTGGTTCTGGATACAATGGCCACCGGGAAACGACTTCCACGGGGACCTTGTCGGTCATATAAGGGGAGCATAAAAATCGCTCCATATATGCCATTCGATCGCTAATTCTTCATATATTCTCTTAAAACGGTAATGTACGGTCCATGAAAGGGCTTCCGACGAAAGTGGCCACTCCTGGTGTATGCAAGGTGCCCCCGGGGAACCCGCAGGAGGGGACATTTCCGTTTTAGCACCAAAATTTGCCGTGCGGCGGCTCTTTTGTCATGATTTTCCACCAAACAGCTGGTTATGCGCTAGAAATCGATAAGTGACCACATTTGCCACTCCTGGTACATGCAAGGTGCCCCCGGGGAATCCGCAGGAGGGGACATTGCCGTTTTAGCACCAAAATATACCGTGCGGCGGCTCTGTCGTCATGATTTTCCACAAAATAGATGATAATGCGCTTGAAATCGATAAAAGACCACATTGGCCACTCCTGGTACATGCAGGGTGCCCCCGGGGAACCCGCAGGAGGGAACATTCCCGTTTTACCACCAAAATATGCCGTGTGGCGGCTCTCTCGTCATGATTTTCCACAAAACAGATGATAATGATGTCGCCACTGCATACGCGCAGCATCTCGAGGCAGCGTTGCCGGAAGAGGGTGAGCTCGATGGGGCCCCTTTTGATGACTGCTGGAGTACAGTCAAAGCAGCCATTAACGACGCAGCGGAGAACAACGTCGGGTATATGGGTCGAAGTCGACGGAACGATTGGTTCGACGAAGTGTGCAGACAGATTCTGGAGGAGAAGGACGCAGCGCGGGTGGTCGCGCTGCAACAAGCTACCCGGCAGAACGTGGAACGTTATAGACGGAAGCGGAGACAGCAGACCCGCCTTTTTCAGGAGAAGAAACGCCGCCTGGAAGAAGCGGAGTGCGAGGAGATGGAACAGCTGTGCCGTTCTCAAGATACACGCAAGTTCTATCAGAAGCTCAACGCATCCCGCAAAGGCTTCGTGCCGCGAGCCGAAATGTGTCGGGATAAGGATGGGAGCATCTTGACGGACGAACGTGTGGTGATTGAAAGGTGGAAGCAGCACTACGAGGAACATCTGAATGGCGCTGAGAGTACAGGCAGTGAAAGTCAAGGCAGCGGAGGAGATGACTACGTCAGTTCAGCGGATGATGGAAGCCAACCAGCCCCCACCTTGAGGGAAGTTAAGGATGCCATTCAACAGCTAAAGACCAATAAAGCAGCTGGTAAGGATGGTATCGGAGCTGAGCTCATCAAGATGGGCCCGGAGAAGCTGGCCACTTGCCTGCACAAACTGATAGTCAGAATCTGGGAAACCGAACAGCTACCGGAGGAGTGGAAGGAAGGGGTTATATGCCCCATCTACAAGAAAGGCGACAAACTGGAGTGTGAGAACTTTCGAGCAATCACCATCCTTAATGCCGCCTACAAAGTGATATCCCAGATCATCTTCCGTCGTCTGTCACCATTAGTGAACGAGTTCGTGGGAAGTTATCAAGCCGGCTTCGTTGACGGCCGCTCGACAACGGACCAGATCTTTACTGTACGGCAAATCCTTCAAAAATGCCGTGAATACCAGGTCCCAACGCACCATCTGTTCGTAGATTTCAAGGCGGCATACGACAGTATAGACCGCGTAGAGCTATGGAAAATTATGGACGAGAACAGCTTCCCTGGGAAGCTTACCAGACTGATCAAAGCAACGGTGGATGGTGTGCAAAACTGTGTGAAGATTTCGGGCGAACAATCCAGTTCGTTCGAATCGCGCCGGGGACTAAGACAAGGTGATGGACTTTCGTGCCTGTTGTTCAACATTGTGCTAGAAGGTGTCATGCGGAGAGCCGGGTGTAACAGCCGGGGTACGATTTTCAACAGATCCAGTCAATTTATTTGCTTCGCGGATGACATGGACATTGTCGGCCGAACATTTGCAAAGGTGGCAAAACTGTACACCCGCCTGAAACGTGAAGCAACAAAAGTTGGACTGGTGGTGAATGCGTCAAAGACAAAGTACATGCTTGTGGGCGGAACCGAGCGCGACAGGGCCCGCCTGGGAAGCAGTGTTACGATAGACGGGGATACCTTCGAGGTGGTCGAGGAATTCGTCTACCTCGGATCCTTGCTAACGGCTGACAACAACGTTAGTCGTGAAATACGAAGGCGCATCATCTGTGGAAGTCGGGCCTACTACGGGCTCCAAAAGAAACTGCGGTCGAAAAAGATTCGCCACCGCACCAAATGTGTCATGTACAAGACGCTTATAAGACCGGTTGTCCTCTACGGACATGAAACATGGACAATGCTCGAGGAGGACTTGCAAGCACTCGGAGTATTCGAGAGACGGGTGCTTAGGACCATCTTTGGCGGTGTGCAAGAAGACGGTGTGTGGCGGCGAAGAATGAACCATGAGCTCGCCCAACTCTACGGCGAACCCAGTATCCAGAAGGTAGCTAAAGCCGGAAGGGTACGATGGGCAGGACATGTTGCAATAATGCCGGACAGCAACCCTGCAAAGATGGTGTTCGCTTCCGATCCGGCAGGTACGAGACGGCGTGGAGCGCAGCGAGCGAGATGGGCAGACCAGGTGCAGAACGACTTGGCGAGCGTGGGGCGTATCCGAGGATGAAGAGATGCGGCCTCGAACCGTGCATTGTGGCGTCAAATTTTTGATTCAGTGTTATCTGTTTAGATGTTAACAAAATAAATGAAATGAAATGAGATGATTATGTGCTAGAAATCGATAAAAGACCACATTGGCCACTCCTGGTACATGCAAGGTGCCCCCGGGGAATCCGCAGGAGGGGACATTTCCATTTTAACACCAAAATATACCGTGCAGCGGCTCTGTCGTCATGATTTTCCACAAAATAGATGATTATGCGCTTGAAATCGATAAATGACCACATTGGCCACTCCTGGTAAATGCAAGGTGCCCCCGGGGAATCCGCAGGAGGGGACATTTCCATTTCAGCTCCAAAATATGCCGTGCGGCGGCTCTTTTGTCATGATTTTCCACCAAACAGATGGTTATGCGCTTGAAATCGATAAGTGACCACATTGGCCACTCCTGGTACATGCAAGGTGCCCCTGGGGAACCCATATGAGAGGACATTTCCGTTTTAGCACGAAAAAATGCCGTGCGGCGTCTCTTTCGTCATGGTTTTCCACAAAATAGATGATAATGCGCTTGAATTCGATAAGTGACCACATTGGCAACGCCTGGAACCTATGAGGTGCCCCCAGGGAACCCGTAGAAGGGGACATTTCCATGTTTACACCAATATAATCCGTGCGGCGGCTTTTTTGGTGTTTTCCCATCAAACAGATGGTCATTACAGCGTCGTAGCCTGCGTGGAATAGTAAAAATGACAGTTGTGCGTGGCTTCCGTTTTGAATAGGGTTCCCCTGAAAACGCGAGTGCACTTAGTTTTGGATTACGGGAGGCTTGTCCTTAAATATTTTTTTATTCATTATTGAAAACTAGGCTGCCTCCCCTCTAAGTCCTTAGGTATTTTACAATGTTATGAAAACTCATATGTGAATATGTACGTTATGTGGAAGATATTAATTTGGAAAATGTATTGGAGGTAACCACTTTCCCTTCGATGGTATATTTTAACGCTCATAGCTGCGCACACTTGACCCAGTAGTACTCATACTTGTCCCAGCAGTACTTTTTCTCAATAAAGCAATTTTAACAAAAATCTATGAATTTCATCCAGAAATCAATTATTGATACTAGTATATTTTTTTCTCTATCGACACAAGCAACAGTTTTTAAAATAGTGAATCTTTGAACTGATGAGATCGTAAAAACAATTTACATCAAAACTGTTGAAAATTCAAATTATAATGCAAACGACTTCTCTCTCATGTCAGATTTGCAATATCAAGTGATATAGCTCGTAGTCTGGATGGTGCATTAAGCCCATAACTTGTATGGCTTCCTATCCATCGCAAGCTGGGTTCGATTCCCAGTGCCGGGCTAGGCCATTTTCAGATTGGAAATTGTCTCGACCTCCCTGGGCATAGAAGTATCATCGTGTTAGCCTCATGATATACGAATGCAAAAATGGTAACTTGGCTTAAAAACCTCGCAGTTAATAACTGTGGATGTGCTTAATGAACACTAAGCTGCGAGGCGGCTCTGTCCTGCAGTGTGGGGATGTAATACCAATAAGAAGAAGATTTACTAATCTCAACAAAAATGCAACGAAAAACTCCCACCTTTTTATTTTGGGTTTGCTGCGTTGCCAACGAGTCTAGAATAAAAATATGAGATTAGTGATCTGGAGATAATAAGTGTGGTGCTCTCAAAACTGCGAGTTTCAACAATATCGGCCATTATAGTGTATCTTTGTGTAGTTCATATATTCCATGAAATGATGTATGTACTACCTTCATACCACACCCTCCTATAATTGGTTACCTATTGGTTATATTTCGTTCTGCAACCCGCAAGCGCCCATAAGACACACTCTCGCAAAATATCTTCGAGCAAGCTACCCGTTGATTGAGAAGAATTATATAATCAAAAATCGCATGGATTCATGCACAATTTTCTCCGCACACAACCAACTCAACACAGTCCGAGGACTTGACTCGAAAAAGCATTTTTGCAACTGCACTTCTTCCTCAGTTCGCTCCCGATATGGCTTGTTTTCGAACAAAATCGATTTTCTGCTTGACGCATTCTGTGCAGAAGCGGGGATGCTTCGAGCACAGAATCATTACGTGAGCGGCAAAATTATCATCACCTCACCATCCGTGATCGTGATGAATCTGTCTGAGCTGAAATGGAATCAAATCGATTGCCGCATCATTAGCACCCTGAGTCAGCTACGGCCACGGCGAAGTTGTGGGCGTTATACAAATATTGAGCTCAGGCTGGGGCTGCGCTGTGGTTCATTGTCAAGGTTACCACACCACCGAATCGTGCGGCGCGATCTCAGACTTCTTTGCGGATTGTGATCATTAGTTATCCGGCTGCGCATCAGATCACTGTGGGCCATGGACCAATAACTTTCGAAAAATTGTTTGTAGGAAAGAGATTGCAATTATATTGTAATTGATATAACCATGAATCATAATAGTATTAAGTGATGATTTTTTTTAAATATTGTTGATTTTCTTCTTGATTTCTATCAAGTGATCAGCTGCTGGTTGATTTAGATTTGTACGGTAAAAAATAGTAAATTAAGAGTTGATCTGAAAACCATACGTTATCATTCTTCGAAAGCCTTCGCCCATAAGCATTCAATATTCTTCAAGAAGTTTACTCATTTAATCTAAATCAAAGATATTTAAGTAATAATAATATATAATATTTGTCTGAATGCTTGTCGATTTGAAATTAGGACACACAAATTTTACACAACTGTAAATTAAGCGAATATCAATAAATTAGTTTGTGTCAGAACGATTTTGAACCCCTGCTCCTGCACGATGCTTATTTTACTAAATCATCTGTTCAGCCCATAGCCGCCAATAGGACAGCAAAGGATAGGGATGAAAGTTGATCGACCACTTCGCAGGTCGAAGATCAGGTTTTGTTCGTCTACTTTTCTACAATTTTCGGTTTCAAGTTTTTCTTCTTGTTTTTATTTCGAGAGTGGTACTTATGAATCATACTCACAACATTTTGTTGACTATCAACAACAAAAACACTGGACCACTTGAGAGGGTTCGAAAGGGTGCCATCGCTTGGACCACCGAGCGATGGGTCAGTTATCTGAGCACCGGCTTTGCGGCAGCCGACAGTCAACGCGAAGATGTTGATCAAATTGATGATGGTGTTCATCATCATTACCATGGTTTGGGGGTGTTGGTACGAACGATGCTCTGGTAAATATTCAGCCACATATCGTGGAAGCTTTTTCGGCTAGCGGTTGAGTTTTTTACACTTTGCCACACTTCGTAAACATACCGACGTCGGGAGATATCGTACGATCACGCGTGAGTGGAGGCACGTAGGTTTATACAGTTGCACATTCAATATAGGGGGAATGACGGCTTTGGCAGGTTTTGTTCTATTATTGGCAGGGGGTTTTTTATGACTGACTAGGCTCAAATTTGGCCTAAACATTCTTTGCATATCAAAGAATATTGTGGCCAAATTTCATAAAATTCGGTCGACAAAACCCCCCTGCCAATAATAGAACAAAACCTGCCAAAGCCGTATTTCCCCCTATCTTAATGGTAAACAGTTATACTAAAGTTATCTTTCGAGCAATTCCAATCATTATTAGAAAAATTGCATTAACATAGAAACGTTTTATTAAATATATAAAGATATTCCAAGTATTCAAGCTTAGTTGAAATAAATTTTGTCATTATAGACTTAAAGTAGAATGATGCAATCTATGATCTGAATAAATTGAAATCCCTTTCGTATCGTAAATTACGTAACGATATTTTAAAACGTAGTTTCTGTCTTTAAAGCGGTACGCTTTAAACCAAACAAAAATAGTCACTCACCAAAATATGGCTACGAGTGAAATTAGGTAGACCTGAAATAAACCCTTCTAATTAGAACCTTATCTAACCCTTTTTAAAAAACTTGCTTCTTCTATGAAGGAGTATCAATATCTATTTCACAGATACGTCCTCCAACTTCTATAGTTGTTTTGAACAATTTTTAATATTATAGTGACCTGAGGACTATAGTCCTCTGATGTCTTTTTTTTTAACTCAAATGCCTTTCGGTTATTGAATCTTGATTGTCGTACTGTCTTGGTATTATTTAAGATTTAAATTATTTTCAGTTTTTCTTAGTTCTTCGATTCCATTTTGATGGAACAAGAAAATGGTTCGAAAGATCCTATTCTTGCTAACAAATCAGCTTTTTCATGACTTTCAATTTCATATGGCTTGCTTCGACGCGCTGTTGAAGGAGAAGTAAGTGCATATAAGTGAGGGTTCAAGATTAAACATTTCGCGGTCTTTACTACGGACAACTCCTTACCATCTACGCGAAAAGTTTTCCGGGGCACTTGCACTCAAACTTCGATAACTACGTCAAGCAAAACCTGTAGGCAACTCTCCGTCGGCGCACAGATGGGTACAAATCCATCCTCTATCAATCACTATCGTGCTGTGGAGGCTTGTCTGAATCACTCATCAGTGGATTATTTAGCCCACGACAAGGCAATCCTAAGTACCCTGGATGATATGGGCATCAGCAATTTAGAAGAAGAGCTGCAGGAAGTAGGCGTCAAGTTGAGCCATTTTTTAAGATCGACTCAATATGAACAAATACAGGGGTTAGACAAAAAGGTTAAGATAGGCAAAATTTTGTCAAAGTTCAAATCAGCATAACTTTGCGTAGAGTGAACCGATTTTGGTGGAACCGGGACCATCGGACGCGGAAACTCTTCTAGTGTACTGTTCCTAAGCAAAACCTGAGATTGTCCCTTGGCCACCGGAGATGTTTCGGGTTTGTTGAGGGTATGTGAAAAATGCATTTTTCTTCTGCTTGTCATTTTATATGACGTTCACTGCCGTCATGTTTCTTGCTTCCCCCAGAAAATAGAACTAATATGCTGACCAATGCTGGCTGCAGATCGAAGATCCGTTGGGTATACGCAGAGATATGGTCATTTTCGTGCGGCCAAACGGTGCGGAATTGGCCATATATCCTAAACAAATGTCACTTTCGCAGAACACCCGGAACCTGTTACAAATTGGCCAGAGAGTCTTACAGTCCTCAAAATGTATCTTCAATAATGATCCTATATTCATCGTCTTGGGAAAACATGAATTTTGACACCCATATATGCATGGTTCCAGATGGTGCCGAAACCGGCCCCTCCTGGAAGGCCCTTGGAACCTGCTCTAAGGGTGGCAGTGGACACTATCATTCTGGAAATGTTTCTGTAATCATCGTCTCGCAAGGCCATGAAGTTAGGTACTCATATTCGCATTATTCCGATCTGTTATCATTTCATAATGTTCCCGGGACCGTTTTTACGGAAATGGCCATATCTCTGCGTAGTTTTGATGGATTCTCAATCTACAGCCACCATTGGTCGGCATATTAGTTCTAGTTTTTGGAGAAAGCATAAAACACGATGAAAGTAAACGTCACATAAAATGACAAGCAGTGGAAAAAATGCATTTTGAATATACCCTTGAAAAATCCGGAACATCTCTGGTGGTCAAGGACCAACCTCAGGTTTTTCAAAGGAGCAGTATACTAGAAGAGTGTCCGCTTCTGATGGTCCTAGTTTTATCAAATTAATCGGATTATTCTACGCAAAGTTATGCTGATTTGAATTTCGACATAATTTTTCGTATCTCAACCTTTTTGTCTAACCCCTGTAGATCCGCAACCAGCTGTACTTGACTCATTTTCTAAAGTATCAACTACGATAATGTAGAGCATTTAGTATCCAAACCAGAGCTTAAAATATTCATCTTCATGAAGCAACTTCGGTCCGAATTTCGACAAACATCGCATGATTATTCAAAACATAGAATGACATAGTCAGACGACTGCTCCACAAACTCATTCATTCGACTGTCACTGAGTGTGCTTACTATGTGCATAAAAAACATAATTAGCATTGTTTATATTGTTTCGTTCTCGGTGAAAGTGCCTCGCTGATGAAAATCGGATGCAGTTCTATGTGATTAATTACTTTAATCATTAAAAACGTGTTCAAAATTCAGATAATTTGTCAATATGTATAATGTGCACAAATATTTAATGACTAATATTCAACCGAATATTGACAGTTCAGAGCCGGCAATGAATGTGTCAGGAAGTGAACTGACAAGTGAAGAAAGGAGGGCTTCACCAAAAAGTTTCGATTATTTTACACTCTGATCCAAACCCATGCACCGCAAAGGTACGCAGTGGGCCAACTGCCTGAGCTGCAACAGAAACCATGGGGTCCTCCACCTGGGTGGCTTGAGGACCCTCGACAAAATTTATGAATTGTGACCAAGAAAACTCGATGAAAAGCCGGTCCTGTCCGAAGCCAGCTGAATTTATTCAGTTGCGCAAGCAAGCATCGTGGAATTGCCCAAATAAAAAACTAAAGAACAACGGCGCCTCCACCTCCTGGTGGATTGCCTCAGGCCAACAACTAACGTCTCCAAGATGCAGAAGTTGCTAGTGCAAATTAAGCAATTAATCATTCGCTATAACAGTTGCCCTCAAGATCCTTACACGATGTTTATGATGGAAACGCAACTCTTACCAAACGAGCACTTCATTCCATCATTCTACTCGTTTGGATCATCGACCAAACCGTAGGTGGAGCAGCCAGTAAGAACACTCTCGGACTTCCGATAATCCAATATCAAAGTTGTCTGCGTCGAGCTAGCATTTCCTGGCTACCCCATCGTATATATCCCAATTCGTTACATCAAATGGTTGACCCGCCGGAAACAGAAATTTGTCGTTGCTGTGAAATGCCTAGCCTTCGATCTGGGGTGATTCCCGGAACAACAGGAATGACAGCTGAAGACTTCCAAGCCGGGTAGCATGTTACCCATGATCCCAAAGCACCAAAAGTTTTATCATAAACCGATTCGAGTCAGCGGGGACATCGTGCAAACAACTGTTCTGTCTATCCTCCGAATACATTTCGGTACTGTTTATTTTCTTGAAGGTTATCTGCGAGAATCATACCAGCAATGCGTTTATTATCCTGCGCACTGATCAACGCCACTCAGAAGTCCATCCATTAGCAATTGCGGAAGAAATTGACGACGTGCTTTTAATCATTGATGTCGCCGACGAGAAACAATTGAATATATGATCCATTCAATAATATGATGATTATTATGTTGATGTTGTTTGCGAATATTTTGAATATATGTGTAATTATATGACATTCAACACGATTAATATGTATCATGAAATATCTTTTTAGCAAAAATATACAATTTTCACATGGCCCGGCGTATTCATATACCTGGAACAAGATGCACATTTCAGAACAACCTTTCAAATAGATCCATTTTAAATGTTTTCGAATGGTTTTTTAATGAGAAATTTAAAGTGCACCCCAATCGGGTTGCCCGCCAGAGTGACGTAAGACTACGCAGCTGTTATGTTATGGATGTTATTAGTAGTAGCAAAATGCGTTGTTTAGAGGTTGGCAATGAATGATCGAATACTGAGTATGTCAATTGTTTGCATCACTGAACAAACGACTGAAACCTCAAGTGAAAATTTCTCACAAGATTACAATTTTTGGATTTGTTGATGTTAGTAATTGAAAATAATTAACTTTAACTAACACAATAACAGTTGAAAGATGTTCTTATTTTGATAAATTCACTTTTTTAATTTTTATCTTTTGCGCGTTTACAGAGTTTGTTGTTGCAATCCAATAAACTAGGTCTGATATTTTTCTAACAATGAGCCTTTTCGAACATTAACAGCAACAAAATATTTGAATCTAGCAAAAAACAAACAACTTTCTGCCGCTGAATGGTTACTGGCGCTAACGCAGCGAATCAGTGGCGTAGCCAGAAAATTGGTCTGGGGGGGTTTTCTGAACATTTTTTTTTGGAAAAAAAAAGTTTCTTGGGGGGGGGGGTTATGTCCAAAACCACCCCCGTGGCTACGCCACTGCAGCAAATACATTTTCATTGCCGACGGCCATCACCGCTACCGACGCTATCGACGCTAAAAAAAACTGCTATAAAGAACTACCTACGCGACGACATCATTTCTATAAAATTTTCTGTCACTATACATTTTTTTTCTCAAATTATCTTTCTTTCGATAAAATTGGTGGAACCGATCTACACTTTCTTAAACTATCTGTGTTATGTTGACTGATACACCGTAAATACAAAATGTGATAGTTTATAATTCATACGAGACATATTTGAGCTATATTTGTATGAGTAGGTGTAAGAAAAATCCATGAAAATGTCATTTGAAATCTTTTAAAAAGTTTAAATATTTTGTTAAAGAAAGAAATAATTGAAAAATTGCTTTGTAATAGAGCTATTAGAATAGTTGATTGTTTTTTTTTCCGTATGTGTGACAGCTGTGCTCCCAAAGAACATGTTGTTCCTGTTCAACGCTTGGAGAGAAATCAGCAGAGATTAAATTTGCTCGGAACTGTCATTTTCAATTTGAATATCAAACATTTATTTTCCCAGCAGCTGTTCTAGATTCATTTTTTATACCAGTCAACTGTTCAAAACTCATAACTGGTATAACGCTCATTTCTTTTTCCTGGAGATTTGAACCACGAATGAATCAAGAGATTCAAATATTTTTCAATTGTTTTGGTGTATGAATGCATCATTTTATCTACGGAATAATCTATCTTGTTATTACAGCGCCTTTCTTGGCAGCAACATAATTATTTTATTTTATTAAAAATTTTAAAAACATGAATGGAACACTGCTGGAGAAACTAGCGAGTTTGTTCTATTTTGCTCCAAATTCAAACTAGGATTGTGATCAAAAATTTGGAATGAAACAGAATCACTACTGATTTCACTCTTATATAATCAATCGACAAAGAGGATATTGATTTACAGTGGCTGTACACTGATCGTTGTAATATAGAAACCATTATTAAGCCTTTTGATGAATTTGTTACGTACTTTGTTCATAATATTGGCAATCTCATAACTCAATATTTCCATTTGTAGAGAACAGTCGTCCTTTATCTATATAATAAAAATGAAATGGTCTGTGTTCGTATCCGCATAACTCGAAAACGACTGGATGGATTTTCTTCATTCCTTCAGCAAATACGTTAGTTATCGTTTCCGACGGGTTTATATGAAACTTCCTCATGCGAAAGTTCCGAGTAAGGTTGTGCAAATCGTGAAAAACTAAAATCAGGATTCATATGGAAATTTCACATACGCATTTTCGCCTACTATGCAGGACAACGTCTGCCGGGTCGACTAGTAAGGAATAAAAAAAAAAAAAATCATTGAAAGAAAACGAAATTCTGTTGATATGCGATGTTTTAGAAAATGATTTATTTTTTATTCAAAACGCCGCACAGGAATATCATTGGAATCAATCTCAAGCAACAATTCACTCATCTGAAATTTACTACGAGAAAGACAATGAACTCGCAAATGTTAGCTTTATTATCATATCAAAAGTAATGAGTCACGATACAGTAGCAGTTCAGTTGTTCATCTCAAGAATGATAGATTTTATGGAACGAACGACAAAACGAGACAAACGACACATTTTGCTAAAGTTTGTTTTTTGTCTGATGGGGCAGCAGCACTATATAAAAATAAGAAAAACTTTGCTAGTTTGTGTCGATTCCAGTCAAACCATGGATTAAGAGCAGAATGGCATTTTTTTTCCAACGTCCCGTGGAAAAGGTCCATGTGATGCTATTGGTGGCACTCTCAAGTGAATGGCGAAGATAGCAAGTATTGCTAGAGATTATGCGAATACCATAACAACACTACGAGAGCTATATATCTGAGCCGTTAAATAAACACATTACAATATCACGAAGATAAATTTCTATTACATATCCATTGAGCAGTACACCAAAATGTCGGAGGAGTTATATAATAACGCCAAAACAATATCTGGCACTCAGATATTCCACAGTTTTGTGCCTGTTCCAGTTGAAAAGTTAGAGGTAAAAAGATATTCTATTTCAGATGATCTAACAAATATTCTCACCTTGATTTCAGAAAATTAAAAATAGCACATATGAAAATAGCTTTAAGATAAAGATTATATTCATGTGACGTTAAAATAAATAATTGAATAAATTTAAGTGAAAAAAATAAAAAAAATAAAAAATAAAAATAAAATAAGTGAAATTTGATACATATTAAGACTATACATTTTATTTCCCTCCCTGATTTTGTCAAACAACTTGTAAAATAGTTAATTAATATAATATTTGTACAAAGATATAAACCCTTTTCATATTGGGTTCTCGATTCATAAAAATACATTAGGCTGTTAAATCAAACAAAACGCCATAATAAATAGAGCTTCATTGGATTCTGCGATGATTAGAATTTTTACTGTTAGAATTTTGGAAAAAAGGACACTGGAAAGAACTTCTATTCGGCCAAGAAAAAGTTTCATTGAAATGCCAGTTGCTAATGCCAATATAATAAGAATTGGCGCGAAATCCGTCAATGTCATCTTCAATTTTCGATCTACTGTTTTACAAATGAATACGAATGTGCTTAACAATATGTACTGCATTACAAATTATTGTTTGCTCACATGAAATATATCACTGCCCATATCTGTGGGATAGCTTCTCTGAAATTCTATATATTATCATATATATTATATATCATATACAGGGGTTAGACAAAAAGGTAGAGATAGGCAAAATTTTGTCGAAGTTCAAATCAGCATAACTTTGCGTAGAATGATCCGATTTTGATGAAACTGGGACCTTCGGACGCGGAAACTCTTCTAGTATATTGTCCCCATGCAAAACCTCAGATTGGCCCTTGGCCGCCGGAGATTTCTTCTGCTTGTCGTTTTATCTGACGTTTACTGCCATGTTTTATACTCTCTCTGGAAACAAGAACTTATATGCTGACCAATGCTTTGTTAGGTATACGCAAAGATATAGCCATTTTCGTAAAATCGGTACAGGATTGGCCATGCACCCTGAACAAATGTCACTTTCGCAGAACACCCGGAACCTTTTACAAATTGGCCAGAGAGTCTTACAGTCAGCATAATGTATCTTTAATAAAGATCCTATATTCATCGTCTTGGGAAAACATGAATTTTGACACCCATATATGCATAGTTCCATACAGTGCCAAAACCGGCCCCTCCTGGAAGGCCCTTGGAACCTGCTATAAGGGTGGCAGTAAACACTATCATTCTGGAAATGTTTCTTTAATAATCGTCTCGCAAAGCCATGAAGATAGATATGGCCATATCTCTGTGTAGTTTTGATGAATTATCGATCTACAGCCACCATTGTCCGGCATATTAGTTCTAGTTTTTGGAAAAAGCATAAAACATGATGAAAGTTAACGTCGCATAATATGACAAGCATGGAAAAAATGTATCTTGAACATACCTTAGGTTTTGCAGGGGGGCAGTATACTAGAAAAGCGCCCGGTTCTAATGGTACTAATTTCTTCGAAATCGGATTATTGTACGCAAAGTTATGATGATTTGAATTTAGATGGACATAATTTTGCCTATCTCAACCTTCTTGTCTAACCCCTATATATATATATATATATATATATATATATATATATATATATATATATATATATATATATATATATATATATATGAATCATGATTATTGTCCAAAATATGACTAAAGTTGATCATTTCTACATATTCATAAAGATTCTAATTGATGTTATTATTGTTGATTTAAGCCTTCTGAAATAAGCATATCAGTTGAAAGTTAGAAAATTGTAAAAAAAATTTAAAAAATGGGGATCTGAAGTAGCCGAAATGGTCGTTTTGCATTTGGCCGGGAAAAAGTGTCATTTGGCTGAACTGGTCATTTTTCCGAAAAAGTCCGGACAAACAGAAAAAAAACCCTGATTAATCCACCTAGCGGTAATAGTGCCTTTCTCGTGCATTATAAAAATAGTATTTTGGCCATTACTCTTGAGCCCATAGTCCGATCTGGCCAATTTTCAATAGGAAACAATAGTAGAGTATCCTGCGTCGAATGCAACTTGTTGTGAGAATTGGTTAAGGACATGTGCCTGAAAAATGAGTGACATTTTTTACTCAATTTTTCTGTAAAAAAGGTGGTATTTTGGCCATAACTTCTGAGCCCATAGTCCGATCTGACCAATTTTCAATAGGAAACAATGGCAGAGTGTCCTGCGTCGAATGCAACTTATTGCGAGTAAATCGGTTAAGGATAAGTGCCTTAAAATGAGTGACATTTTTGGGTGGGTGCACAGACACACACACACATACACACACACACACACACACACACACACACACACACACACACACACACACACACACACACACACACACACACACACACACACACACACACACACACACACACACACACACACACACACACACACACACACACACACACACACACACACACACATACACACAGACATCACCTCAATTCGTCGAGCTGAATCGATCGGTATATAACACTATGGGTCTCCGGAGCTTCTATAAAAAGTTTGTTTTTGGAGCGATTATATAGCCTTTACGTATACTTAGTATACGAGAAAGGCAAAAAGTATTTTGGCCATAACTTTCGATCCCATAGTCCGGTCTGGCCAATTTTCAATAGGAAACAATGAGAAACTTTTCTGCGTCGAATGCAACTTGCTGCGAGTAAATCGGTTGAGGATAAGTGCCCGAAAAATGAGTGACACTTTTCTACGTGATTATTCAGTAAAAAAAGTATTTTGGCCATAACTTCCGATCCCATAGTCCGATCTGACCAATTTTCAATAGGAAACAATGGGACATCATTCTGCGTCGAATGCAACTTGTTGCGAGTAAATCTGTTAAGGATAAGTGCCCGAAAATGAGTGACACTTTTTCACGCGATTATTCCGTAAAAAAAGTATTTTGGCCTTAACTTCCGATCCCATAGTCCGATCTGGCCAATTTTCAATAGGAAACAATGGGACAGGATTCTGCGTCGAATACAACTTGTTGCGAGCAAATCGGTTAAGGATAAATGCCTGAAAAATGAGTGACATTTTTAATCAATTTTCTACAAAAGAGGGGTATTTTGGCCGTAACTTCCGATCCCATGGTCCGATCTGACCAATTTTCAATAGGAAACAATGGTAGAGTATCCTGCGTCGAATGCAAATGAGTGTGTGACTGAGTGACAAATGAGTGAAAATGAGTGACACTTTTTGCGCAATTATTCGGTAAAAAAGTATTTTGGCCATAGCTTCCGAGCCCATAGTCCGATCTGACCAATTGGCAATATGAAACAATGAGACATTTTTCTGCGTCGAATGCAACTTGTTGTGAGCAAATCGGTTAAGTATAAATTCCCGAAAAATAAATGACACTTTTTCACGCGATTATTCCGTAAAAAAAAGTATTTTGGCCATAACTTTCGATCCCATAGTCCGGTCTGGCCAATTTTCAATAGGAAACAATGAGAAACTTTTCTGCGTCGAATGCAACTTGTTGCGAGTAAATCGGTTGAGGATAAGTGCCCGAAAAATGAGTGACACTTTTCTACGTGATTATTTAGTAAAAAGTATTTTGGCCATAACTTTCGATCCCATAGTCCGGTCTGGCCAATTTTCAATAGGAAACAATGGGACATTATTCTGCGTCGAATGCAACTTGTTGCGAGTAAATCTGTTAAGGATAAGTGCCCGAAAAATGAGTGACACTTTTTCACGCGATTATTCCGTAAAAAAAAGTATTTTGGCCTTAACTTCCGATCCCATAGTCCGATCTGGCCAATTTTCAATAGGAAATAATGGGACAGGATTCTGCGTCGAATACAACTTGTTGCGAGCAAATCGGTTAAGGATAAATGCCTGAAAAATGAGTGACATTTTTTAATCAATTTTTCTATAAAAGAGGGGTATTTTGGCCATAACTTCCGAGCCCATAGTCCGATCTGACCAATTTTCAATAGGAAACAATGGTAGAGTATCCTGCGTCGAATGCAACTTGTTGCGAGTAAATCGGTTAAGGATAAGTACCTGAAAAATGAGTGACACTTTTTTTTGGGTGGGTGCGCACAGACACACACACATACACACACACACACACACACACATACACACAGACATCATCTCAATTCGTCGAGCTGAGTCGATCGGTATATAACACTATGGGTCTCCGGGCCTTCTATAAAAAGTTTGTTTTTGGAGCGATCATATAGCCTTTACGTATACTTAGTATACGAGAAAGGCAAAAAGGACATTTTCAAGCCACATGACTCTTTCCGCCAAAAGATCCTTTCTACAACGCCAAAAGACCCTTTCTACAACGGCATTCTCGGCCAAATAATCTATTCAGTCAAACGATATATTCGGCCAAACGACTACTTCGACCAAACGGTATTTTCAGCTAAATGACATGTAGGGGCCAACAACTTTTTCGGCTAAAGTACCGGTTTCGCCAAATGTCATTTTCGGCCAAACCATTTTCGACTGAATAATCGTTTCGGACAAAAATTCAATTCGGTCAAACGGAATTCAGCTGGATGACTTTCGGCTTAACGTGCTATTCGGTCGAGTGGCATTGGAACAAATGGCTTTCTGCCAAATGACTTTCAACCAAACGACGGAAAGGGACGGTGACCACAAATCCGAAAGGTGTTTGGCCGAAACATATCGGGCTCAAAATGTTCGGCCTGACAATCACTTTTGTATACAATGGAGCTCAGTAGACCAAAAAATGCTGACAGTTTTCGAAACATTTTCACGATTAAAATGTTCAACCGTGTTCTTCTCCCATGATCTTTGTTCGCTTGAAAAATTTACAATGCGCCTCGCAGTACTTCCTGTTTCGACGGCATGTTAAGCAATGCTGGAGTGAATGTGTGTGCGACAATTCTAAGTTATATTTTCTGTGAAAGCATTATTATTCTGATTGTATTTTGTCTGATTGTATATAAAGTATTGAAGCAATTCGATTTTTTTTCGAATTTTTTATTTCTGCTGTTTTATACTTTATACTTCATAATTAGACCAAAAATGGCTTCTTGCACGAAAAATAGGATATTAAGTATTAGGAAAAACTTGAGAAATTTCGTAGAATTGAGGTAACATGTCAATGTATGGGCGTGATTTTTTTCCCCTGTGGCTTCGATTGCAAAGGTTGAACCGACCGGACGACGAAACTTGTCTACTGTTACTTAACTTATCAAGGTTGCTCTCTATTTTTCCGATAACTTGTGTTGTTTGATGAAAACATTTTCATCGTTCTGCGGACAATTTCCAAAATGGCCACCAAAACCGCTGCGAAGGATAAATCCAAAAATATTATCCGCGATCTGCGGATCCGTAAACTCTGCCTAAATATTTGCGTCGGTGAATCCGGTGACCGGCTGACCCGTGCTGCCAAGGTGTTGGCACAGCTGACTGGCCAGACCCCAGTCTAGTCGAAGGCTCGTTATACTGTGCGGTCCTTTGGTATCCGTCGTAATGAAAAGATCGCCGTTCACTGCACGGTTCGCGGTGCAAAGGCTGAGGAAATTTTGGAGCGTGGTTTGAAGGTCCGTGAATACGAGTTGCGACGTGATAACTTCTCCCAAACCGGCAATTTCGAATTCGGTATTCAGGAACACATCGATCTGGGTATCAAGTACGATCCCTCGATCGGTAATTACGGTCTGGACTTCTATGTTGTGCTGGGACGCCCAGGATACAACGTTGCTCAGAGACGGCGTAAGACCGGCAAGATCGGTTTCATTCATCGCCTGACTAAGGAGGACGCCATGAAGTGGTTCCAGCAGAAGTACGACGGTATCATCCTGAACAGCAAGGCGAAGTAAAATGCGTTCCAAAACCAAGTTTTTACTGTCTTTGTAATAAGCTAGAAGTAACACAAAACAAAATATGAAACCTGCTCTCTATTTCCATCAGCTGACTAAGTGACATAACAAAGATTTTTCTAATACTCGACAAAACTATTTAGTTGTTCAGTCATATCAAACATACCCTCAACCGGGGATTGTTAATTTTTCTAACAATTCTGCGTAAGAGCCTACCAAAACCTGGTCTCATACAATATTTGTATAAGAATGTAGCATTTTTGCATAATATGTCCAGTTTTTCTAATAACTCTGTATAAGAGCCTACCAAAACCTGTATAAGAACTGGACATATTATGCAAAAATGCTACATTCTAAGACAAATATGTTATAAGACCTTACAATTTTGCAATTTTCTTGAAATATGTGTTTGTGAGCTTATATTTTTTGTATAAGAATCTAACAATTTCGCATATAAAGGCTGTCCACGTTAAATTTCGGACACCCATCTTCAAAGGCCATTTTTAAAAATGTTCACGAACCACTGAGAAGATCAATTTACACACAGCTGAACCTCGCCGCTTTATGTGATACTTTCAGCATGTTTTCATTCTCGTACAAATTGATGAAATGGCTAAAAATTATTTGGACATCATCTCAGTGTCCGAAATTTAACGTGGACAGGCTTTATGCCCTTTCCTTATGCAGGAGTTAGTAGGTTATCATACAGAATTGTTAGAAAATCTAACAGTCGCTGGCTGGTTGGGTGTACTAACCGCATAGCATTAACACTGGAAATATTAGAGTACATGTTCTTCGCAAATAACTTGCACTTAGTTAAATATAATGTAAATGCTACTGCGAAATATTTTAACTTGAAAAATAGTTTGTAAAACTTTCAGCGATTTTATGTAAAAATAAAAATATTTTTTAATTGTTTACTTAGCTCAAATATGCTATCATAGCCCGTACAACTTAAAAGGCAAAAATTGAATGCAAAATTTTCGGTGCTACGTCCTAGGCTGCTACTACCTGGAATTGCTAAATTAGACTGAGGTTACCCAATACCGATTTTCAGCTGCAAAATGACAACATCATCACCGTTTTTGCACCTTTGAACATCGTTGCCGCTCGAAAAATAACAATAAAAAACTGTTACCTTGATATTCGATGTGCGCGAGTCGACAAATTTACGTCAGCCATTGGGACCGAACGGTTCGGTACAAGTTCCTTAGTCACATTTCTGGGAAACCTCTCTACATAGTATAAATCGTCTGCTTTCTGTTTCGCTTGCCTCCTACGGCAATGTGTGATGAAGTTTTTTTGCCCTATCTCGTTGCCAGTTCTGGGTTTGTCCATCGGCAAGATTTCATCACACTATAAGGTGGGCATAGTCACATCAGTGCCAAGCTCATGTGGCGTGGCTTAAGATGGCATTGAACCGAATTGAAGAATAATCCTGCATGGGGTGTTGCGGTCGATGATGATTTACTCATCGTGTTGCATTTGTTCATTAATATTTTTGCCAAAAAATTTACAACGAAATACACCGTTTGGCAAAATGGTTTTCTTGTATGTCAGCAGATATCTTCAATTTGGTACATCATAGAATTTAAACATTTTAGTTCAACGGGGCCCTCCTTAGCCGTGCGCTAAAACGCGCGGCTACAAAGCAAGACCATGCTGATGGTGGCTGGGTTCGATTCCCGGTGCCGGTCTAGGCAATTTTCGGATTGGAAATTGTCTCGACTTCCCTGGGCATAAAAGTATCATCGTGCTAGCCTCATGACATACGAATGCAGAAATAGTAACCTGGCTTAGAAACCTCGCAGTTAATAACTGTGGAAGTGCTTAACGAATACTAAGCCGCGAGGCGGCTCTGTCCCAGTGTGGGGATGTAATGCCAATAAGAAGAAGAAGAAGAATTCAACTTAACAGGATCAGGTTTTATCGTTGTTTCACAGACATCTTTGGGCATATCACTGCTAGATTTGTGTTTTCTTAACCTAATTTCAGTAGTTTTGCTAAAAAATCGATACAAAAGACGATGTACAGTATGGCCTAATAACAAGGTATTTATTGATGTTGTCAACAGGTAAGATTGACCAAATCGAAACCTAGCTCTGCGTGCATTTGAACTATGCGTTCTGGTCATTCCTCTTGCTGCCTTAGCACGATTGCAACAGACTTTTATGAATAATGAACCCTATCCGAAAGAAAAACAGAATTTGATGCTTTTCTTAAAACGTACATTAACCCTCACTTTTGAAGTCACGTTCAAATAAACATGGGACATCGATTTTAGATTTAAGCTTGAGGAACGGATGATAAAAAAAAATACTTTACTAGTCGACCGTTCTGTTTTACAATTTGATTGGGTTCATAATTGAGAGACTGTTACAGACGACACCGGCACTGCTATGGTTAGCTTATATTCATCCTATCGGACGCAAACAAATGATAAGCAAATTATTCTAGCTTGTTTGACTGTACGCACTGTGGTTGCTATCGAGATTGGCCAACAGACAACAAATATGCACAAATGAATAGTCTTCTTGGGAGTGGAAATAGATTATCAGTGTACGTGGCTTGAAGTTTCTCTAAATAAAGGTGAATAACGATGATGGTCCCCTTCTTACAGTCAGTATAGCATTCTACAAGAAAAATAAATTAACTGTCATCGCGGCACTGGAAACGAACATTAGATTAGTAGAGTTTGAAGTAGCCAGTTGTTTTGTTGCCAAATCAAAGCTGATCAGATTCTTAAACTTGAAATTTTAAGAAAATTATTCTGTATCTGTAATCAAAAAACACTAAACTCGTCTCATGGCAGGTGAAAATTTTAACTCTTTAGCTCGATATCCTTCTTTACTCGATTGTTCCCTCAATATCGAGTTAATGAGAACTCATCGCAACGCGTTATTCCAATACAAACAAACTTTATGTTTTCACAGCGTTTGGGTTAAAATGATTTAAAACCCGCTCATTCATAAATCGCAAAATCCCACCAATCAGCATTCTACTGACAGCCCGAGAGGTAAAATATTTTCCCGGATTATATTTCGTTCCCGGTAGCGAGACGACAATCTCCTATGATCTACCATATGAGCGCCCATTGTCGGTTGCGGCTTAAAAGTGAGCATACACACCGTCAGCATCCAGAGGATAGTTATCGACAGTCGCGGCGTCGCGTCGGGTTGACGACGGGTTTTAAATGCTTCAGTAACCTAATTCCTCCGCTGAAGACGATTCCCCACGCTCAGATGGGTTGAGGTCGCCGAAAAGCTGTAGCTTCCAGAGGGATTTGAATATCATTTTTTTTCGGATCCGTACTCCAGTAGGGCGGGAATCTATTTCGGTGCATACCGAGCGGGCGTGTTGATCGTCTTCAACCTGTGACTAGTTTCCAATCTTATCTGCTGGCGCGGGATTATTCCGAGCCGAGATTTACTTACGAAGCATGAAATCGAACTTAGGAAGTGAGTCATAAAACGTACGATGTCAAGCGAGTCAGTAGATGAAAGGCGGTCTTCCAAATAGTTATCGCCTGGTCGATGGGTTCGATTCTTTTTCCGAGGTGGAAATTTGGTTCCAAACGGTGAAAACAAACAAGCGTGATGAGTCGTTACCGCGCCTTGTTTGGTACACACCATTTAGCTTGTTTGGAAATCGTGTGAAAGACAATATGATCAAATACAGTATAAATCTTCAATGATTTCGGCTCGCTACTCGACTGTTGGGAAGCGTTTGGGAGTGAGGAACTATACTTTTTATGATGGCTATAAATTTTGAAGAGAGCTGCTATGGAAGGAGTGCTTTGAACTAAAAGAAATGTCCAACACGTCTAGATTAATATTCAAGGAGAGAAACATGGTGTTGGGATATGCAAGCTAGAATTTTATTAACACTGTTTTAGGTGTTGCAGTCACAATCTTCAGTGTTGGAGTTTGCTCATTCATTAAGGCAGCTTTAATTTGAAATCAAGTAATCAGCAATTATCACACCACTCACTCACCTAACCGTCAATGATTTACACACTAATCACGCTGATCGTGCTCAGTATCAACCACAACGCTACCACCAGAACCTGAAGTGCAATTAGTGCAATTAGGGAAAAGGACGGCTTTGGCAGGTTTTATTCTATTATTGTCAGGGGGTTTTTCGACTTAATTTTATAAAATTTGGCCACAATATTCTTTGATATGCAAAGAATGTTTAGGCCAAATTTGAGAATGATCAGTCATAAAAAAACCCCTGACAATAATAGGCCAAAACCTGCCAAAGCCGTCATTCCCCTACTTAATCATCTATTTCCGATACTCGGCCAAAGTTACTCTGTATGATTTTTATTCCATAACCCGCATCTACACCATAATAAACACCTTAATAAAGATTAAAAAAAAAGCATCTACACCATCTATATACATAGAAATGAATTTCTGTGTATCTGAACCTTATAGACTCCGAAACTACTTAACCGATCGGCGTGAGAATTTGTATGCAGAAGTTTTTGGGGCCGGGGAAGGTTCGAGACCTCTTCCTCCTTGGGAAAGGGGGGCTCCCATACAAATGGAACAGAAATTTATGCACAACTGGAGAAGTCAAGTCAGTCAACAGTCAACTCAATACCGTCGTAGAAAGAATTCCGAAGGGTGATATCAAGATCTGTTTCGGCGACTACAATGCGAAGATCGGATCCGACAACTCGAACCATGAGTGCATTATGGAACGCCATGGTCTCGGAGAAATGAGCGAAAACGGAGAGCTGTTCGCAGAATTTTGTGGTAATAGCAACATGGCGATCGGGGATCGCTCTTCCCTCATCGACCGGTTCAAAAGATCACGTGGGTCTCCCATGACGGCTTTACAGAAAATCAAATCGACCACATCTGCATCAGCCGAAAATGGAGACGGAGCCTTCTTGATGTACGGAATAAACGCAGTGCCGACTGCCGATATCGCGTCTGATCATCACCTCCTCATCGGCGAAATACGCCTGCGCATTGCGCGGATTCGTCGGCAGAAGGAGAGAGTTGGACGACGATTCAACACACGCTGACTGGAAGATGTCACGGTAAAACGGTCCTTCGTTGAAGAACTGGAGACGTGTGCTGCAGATATTTCGGAAGGTGGCAGCGTGGAAGACCAATGGACCGCCATCAAGAATGCCTTCATCGCCACCAGCGAGAACAATCTGGGCGAACTACGCACCCAGAGAAAACAATTGATCACCGATGAGACCTGGAGGAAGATAGAGGAGCGAAGAGAGCCAAAGCCGCGATAGACCGAGCGATCGAAGACCAGAGGAGCCAAAATCTTAGCCCGTCAACGATACGCGGCTTGAGAAGGAAGTAAAACGCTCATGTCGACGGGACAAGCGAGCGTGGGCAGACTCTCTGGCCGACGAAGGAGAGAGAGCCGCCGCAACCGGGGACATCCGCCTCCTCTACGATATCTCACGACGCTTAAGCGGGGCGAAGATGAATGCAACGATGCCTGTGAAAGACGCGAATGATCAGTTATTGACCGACCCAACTGACCAGCTGAAACGCTGGTTCGAGCACTTCGAACTACTTTTTCAAGTGCCAGCCAGGCCATCACCACCTCGGCATGATCTGCCTAGGATCCGACGTATAACACGCGTCAATACCGAAGCTCCATCACTGCTAGAGATTACAACAGCCATCCAAAGCATGAAATCGAATAAAGCCTCAGGGGTCGACCGCATATCAGCCGAGATGCTCAAAGCTGACCCCATGACATTCGCTCAACTACTGCATCGTTTATTTCGTAATATCTGGCACACCGCAACTTTCCCGGTCGACTGGATGCAAGGTATCTTAGTGAAGGTGCCCAAAAAGGGTGACCTGACTGTATGCGATAACGGGCGAGGCATTATGTTGCTGTGAACCGTTCTCAAAGTTCTGTGCAAAATTATCCTAGCCCGGATTCAGTAGAAGATCGATGCGACTCTCCGGCGGCAGCAAGCCGGATTCCGTGCCGGAAGATCCTGTGTGGATCATATTGTCACGCTCCGCATCATTCTGGAGCAGGTCAACGAATTCCAAGAGTCCCTTTACTTGGTATTCATTGACTACGAAAAAGCTTTCGACCGTCTCAATTACGAGAATATGTGGGGCGCCCTGAGGCGCAAGGGAGTTACTAAGAAAATCATCGGCCTCATCGAAGCACGAGGCCTTTCATGTAGAGTGCTGCACAATGGGGTCCTGTCCGACCCTATCCGGGTCGTAGCTGGTGTGAGGCAAGGATGTATTCTATCACCGTTACTGTTCCTCATCGTAATCGATGAGATTCTGGTAGATGCGATTGACCGTGAACCAAACCGCGGGCTGTTATGGCAGCCTATAACCATGGAGCACCTAAACGACTTCGAATTGGCGGATGACGTTGCACTCCTCGCGCAACGGAGCTCTGATATGCAGAGTAAGCTCAACGAGAATGTTGAAAGCTTCCAATATCTTGGTAGCCAAATGGCGTCAGACGGCGGTACCAAGATCAACAAAGGCGCACGGATCAAGAAAGCAAGGGCTGCCTTTGCGAGTTTAAGAAATATCAGGAAAAACAGGCAGATAAGTGAACGCACCAAAATACGAATTTTCAACTCTAACGTGAAATCTGTGCTGTTATACGCTAGCGAAACATGGTGTGTGTTTGTGGAGAACACTCAACGGCTGCAGGTGTTCGGAGTATGAGTCATGTTCGGAATTTGAGTCAAATTGTTATGTGATTTAAAAGCATGTTCTAGAGTTTTGTACTGAATAGCTTAGTACGTAGATCATCTTCTCTACTTTCACGGAACATGAACACAGAGCCCGGTGCAGCGCACATGTGTTATTTTTATATGAGCAGTTAAGGTGGTTGTATGAAAAAGAAGATGTAAATAAAATACAAGAAAGAGAACGAATGAATGATCAACATTTGAACCTTATTCCCGTACGAATGGTTTTGGAGGTCGAACCATCTCCACTGTGGATAGGCATGCCCACAACCAATTCGCGAATCACGGGTCAAGTGGTTGTTTGTTTTTCTTCTTCATTGCCATACTCGAAGCGGAAGCGAAATAAATCAATTCCTTTCCCGGTTGCTTTTTTTTTCTTTGCCGCGCTTCTAACTGGTCCTTCTCTCCGCCGTCAGTCGACGCAGGACCAATGATCATAATAATAATGAACACTTGAAATTACTCTGCCCGGGAAGATCGACGATGAATGACGATGAAGAGAAACAGCACGGGGCTGCATGGATAAACCAGAAAAAAATAACGCGGATAATTAACTACACACGAAATTCCGAAAAAAGAAATAGCGACCGATCGCCCGAAGACAATATTTTTGCGAGCCGGCACAACCTAGTCAAAGGGTATCACATGTGCAAAAAAGTTAATTTTCCATGCTATTCAGATATTGCTAGGGTCAATGTATCTACCACATAAATATAATGATTTTTTGGATTCAAATAATACATATATATAAAATTCAGATAACAGCAACAAAAAGTACTCAAAGTGTTATTGGAACAATTTTCAAAACAATCAATGTTAATTACATCCACCCTAGTTGTCGATGTTTCAAATCTTTGTCACGCTGTAGGTGAATCTGCCTTGGGCCAGATATATTTGGCGGCAGTCGGGTTCCTTTTAAGACAGACGAAATTGATTATATCTTATAACAGTTGAAAAAAAAAACAAACGAATGCTAATGGTGAAATATTTTACCTGAACTGAATAGTGGCCGGCAAAGCATGCCTAGATACCGGTCAACGTACGCGTCGTCGTGATACAAAATTATAGGGAAGCAGTTTTCGATTCTTCTACTGGAAATCATACCTATCCAGTATTTAGAGCACTGAAAAGTTGCTTCAAAAACTGCGACCACTTGCGTGTGTTTTATTCTTCTGACGGTGATTGTTTTTTTGGAAACATTCATTATATTTTACATAATTCAATTCTAGTTCTATTAAGAACTAGCGAGTACCAGATTTTCTTAAAATGCTATTTGAAAACTCGATCGATGCTTAACTAATTATGGTTTCAATTACGATCATTCATAAATGTCACAGGTAAGATTCTTTTTTCGATATACATTCCAACGCTTCAAGAATGTCGATTAATGTGGTGTTAATTAAGTAAGAATTATTTATTCCAAGCATATTTTGCATAGCTCTGAATTTCAAACACGAGCGAACTGAACAACCAAAATAAACACCTCATTAATAAAACACAGTGTCATATGTAGGTATGTGGCAAAGCAATCACTTGGAATAAGCCAGCTGTTTGTCATCATGTATCCTATTAGCATTGAAAGTGATTGCACTTTGTTCACGAAGATTGTTTTATCTGATGAAGAACAACGTTTGACAAACATTTTACCAAATTATTTTGAATATTTAAAACCCTGATTAATCCGTCTAACGGTAAGGTTGCCTTTCTCGTGCATTATGAAAACAGTATACTTGGCCATAACTTTCGAGCCCATAGTCCGATCCGGCACATTTTCGACAGGAAATAATGAGACAGTATTTCGCATTGGGCCATTGAATCATGGAGCGGTGAGCACAACAGCAAGAGAAGTGACAGGCACTGCTCAGAGAGGCGACCTAGAACGGGTTGGTTCGATGAGAAGTGTCAGAGATTGACAGACGAGAAAAAACGATGCTACTGAGTCGGATGTTGGTATCAGAGATGCCAGATTTGAAGACATGTCTTCAATTTGAAGACATTTGAATCTCCGTGAAGACATATATTTAGTGAAGACATTTTGAAGACTTTTCAAAATATTTGAAGACTTGTATACTTATTTGAAGATACTTGAAGACAATCAATAAGCCAGCGAATAGAAAATACAATTCACTTATAAATTCTGCTACCTCTATATGTAAATTTAATAAGTTATAATAGTCTTTGTCTCGGGCTTAGAATCTCAAATATAAAAATACATTCACATTAGCCGAGTGATAACTGTAACGCATTTTAGACCTCATGGCGGCGGCGTCGTTTTTGGCGTGTCTGTGAAAAGGTATTTCGATCATTACATCGGAACGCAATGACCGCTCTAATATACGGCAAACATAAGCAGAATTCTTCTATGACTAGATTTAATGTATTCAACCGTTGAGCTAGAACCAGATTTTTTTTTTCTAAATTCCTTCTGAATTCATCTGATCTTTTTGGCGTTTCCATTCCATCATTCCACATTCCTCTAAATATCCGTTGGGAAACTCTTTGAATTTCCCGTGGATTTTTAAAAGAATTTTCAGTGAAAATTTAATAGAATTTTTTGTGTAAAATAAGAAGAATTTCCGATGAGCTCCCACAAAAAAATTCTTTTTTATTTCCTCAAGAATTTTGTCTCAATATGGAAATTACATAGAAAATTCTACCGAATGTCGACAAGAAATTGAAATTGTTTTGGTGTTAAAAAGATATTTCTCAGAATTTCCATGGTAAATTACTACAGAAAAATGTTCTTAAAACAAATCCCGAGGAAACTTGATACACGCTTTCGTAAAATTCTTCCTTGAATTCCTTTGGTAATTCTTCTATAAATATCTTTGGTCATTCTTCCATTATTTTCTCTGAGAAAAATCGTTCTGGTATTCTTTCTGAATTTTTTCCTAAATTTCCTCCACGAATTTGTCCGGAAGTTTCAGGGATTTCTCCAAAAAATTCTCCAGGAATTCCTTTGGAATTTCCTCTAAGAGCTCCTCCGTAAGATCGTCCAAGATATCATTCGGAAGATCCTCCAGAATTCCTCCGGTAGTTCCTTCATGAACTCCTCCAGCAGTTTTTTTTAGGAATTCCTCCGGAAGTTCTTCCAGAAATTCTTTCGAAAGTTCCCCCAGGAATTCCCGCGGAAGCTTCTTTAGGGATCTCTCCGGAAGTTTCTCCAGGAATTATTCTGGAAGATTCTCCAAGAATGTTTCCGAAAGATTCTCCAAGAATGCCTCTGGAAGTATACTATGGAATTTCTCTGGTATTTCCTCCAGAATTTCTTTCGGAAATTTCTGCAGAAATATCTCAAAAAGATCCTCTAAGAATTCATTCAGAGGTTTGTTTAGAAATTTCTAAACAAGAAGGAATTCCTGTAGGAACTTCAGGGTAAATTCCAGAGGAATTTTCTGGTGAAATTCCTGAAGGATTTTCTTGATGAATTTCTGAAGGATATTCTTAGGAATTGCTAAATGAATTTCCGGTGGAATTCCTGAACACCGGGAAATTCTTCAGTAATTCCTAAGGAATATCCTTCAGAAATTCATCAGGAGAATCCTTCAGGAATTTCTCCAGCAAATCCTTCCGAAATTTATTCTGAAGTTCCTACATTCCTGAAAATCCTCCAGCAATTCCTCCGGAAGTTCCTTCAAGAAATCCTTTGGATGTTCCAACAGGAAATCTTCGGGAAATTTCGTCAGGAGTTTTAGAAGTAATTAGAAGCTCCATCCAGAAGAAATTAGTATAAGTAATAAGAAGCTCCATCAAGGATTTATCCGGAAGTTGCTCCAGAAATTTATCCGGAAGTTCCTACAAAAAATCTCATGGTAAACTTTGAATCCGTACAGGACATTCTTAAAAAAATAATTTGGAAGAGTTCCACGTAGAAGTTCAGTAAAAATAGCCAGTGGAATTTCAACCAGACTAAATAAAAAATCCAGCGAAACTCGTTATACACTATCTCGTGAAAATTTTAAATTAAATATAAATATTCAAAAAATATTTAAACTATATTTAAAAAATATTCTCTAAAATTCTTACAATTTAAGTATTAAAAAAATAAACATCATTCCACATCAATATTGTAGGCGTAGCACCAACTTAGAATTCGGAAGTCGGGACTTCCGAACCGAATTTTCTACCGAAGTTTTATCTGTCAAACTAATTGATGCGTTGTTTAGCGCATCTTTAGGCGAATCCAGCGCACTACTTCCGAAGTTGGAAAAGTTGCCTGTTGTTGCCTGTATCTGGAGAAAAATTCAACTTCGGTACAAAAAGCGTTCTAACTTTGTTCCGGATAGACAATAAAATAAGGACTTGATTGAATTTACAGACCTATTGGATTTTGAAATTTCTCGCTGATATTCATAATATTAATATTGAAGACATTTGAAGACATTTTTAAACGACTGTGAATACATTTGAAAATATCATCTGGCATCCCTGGTTGGTATCGGGTACGCGGATGCATAGAGATCGGTATATAGAAGCAAGAGCATCCGAAAATCGAACCTATGGTGAATCAGTTAACAGAATAAACATTAGCGACGATGGACAAGCTGTGGAGCCGCCTACACTAGACGAGGTTAGAAAAACCAATAAAAGGGTTGAAAAACAATAAAGCTGCGGGGAAGGACCAGCTCCCGGCTGAACTTCTCAAACATGGCAGTGAGCAGCTTTATGAAGTCCTGCACCATATTATGTTTAGATACCAAAAGTGATATTGATAATGCTCTCGTGGCTTTGACAAATTTAATTGTCGAAGCCAGAGGCATTGCAATTCCTAAATTAAATTCAACTCCATTATTATTGACGGCACGGCAAATGCTGGGTAAAGCGTACCATTGGTACTTCGCGTACCTGAAGGAATGAAATAGACCCCATCTCGCGGTCCTTAGCCTCTTACCCAGCAACTCCTATCCCTACCTGCCCGCGGTGCTGGCCGGGATACGAGCAACCTTAGGGAACCGGTGGGAACTATGGTCGTATGCTGACAGGGAAGGGGGGGTTTGCTCCTCTCCGGAGGTGTAAATTTTATTGAGCGTCTGTTCTCCATGTCAGGATCGGCTCACAACAGCGTCTGTTCTCCATGTTAGGGAGCGGCTGATCATCGTCCGAGTGCCAGCGAGGGACTCTAAGTGAAACTGTGCACATGGTCCACCGGAAATAAGGAGGAATGGTCCTCCGGAAATTTAGGGGGTTTGGTGTCAGACCCTGCAAGCCAGCCAAAAAAAAAACTCACGCGACGAACAATCAACAAGAGAGTACGGACCGGAACCATCGGCGAAGACCACTGCGACGAAAAGGGACTAGCGATTGGAAACTCGGTTCGTGGAACTGCAAATCTCTCAACTTCATCGGGAGCACACGCATACTCGCCGATGTGCTCAAGGACCGTGGATTCGGCATTGTAGCGCTGCAGGAGGTTTGTTGGAAGGGATCAATGGTGCGAACGTTTAGAGGTAATCATACCATCTACCAGAGCTGAGGCAACACACATGAGCTGGGAACAGCTTTCATAGTGATGGGCGATATGCAAAGGCGCGTGATCGGGTGGTGGCCGATCAATGAAAGAATGTGCAAGTTGAGGATCAAAGGCCGGTTCTCCCGCCTTTTTCAGGAGAAGAAACGCCGCCTGGAAGAAGCGGAGTGCGAGGAGATGGAACAGCTGTGCCGTTCTCAAGATACACGCAAGTTCTATCAGAAGCTCAACGCATCCGGCAAAGGCTTCGTGCCGCGAGCCAAAATGTGCCGGGATAAGGATGGGAGCATCTTGACGGACGAACGTGTGGTGATCGAAAGGTGGAAGCAGCACTACGAGGAACATCTGAATGGCGCTGAGAGTACAAGCAGTGAAAATCAAGGCAGCGTAGGAGATGACTACGTCAGTTCAGCGGACGATGGAAGCCAACCTGCCCCCACCTTGAGGGAAGTTAAGGATGCCATCCAACAGCTAAATACCAATAAAGCAGCTGGTAAGGATGGTATCGGAGCTGAGCTCATCAAGATGGGCCCGGAAAAGCTGGCCACTTGCCTGCACAAACTGATAGTCAGAATCTGGGAAACCGAACAGTTACCGGAGGAGTGGAAGGAAGGGGTTATATGCCCCATCTACAAGAAAGGCGACAAACTGGAGTGTGAGAATTTTCGAGCGATCACCATCCTTAATGCCGCCTACAAAGTGATATCCCAGATCATCTTCCGTCGTCTGTCACCATTAGTGAACGAGTTCGTGGGAAGTTATCAAGCCGGCTTCGTTGACGGCCGCTCGACAACGGACCAGATCTTTACTGTACGGCAAATCCTTCAAAAATGCCGTGAATACCAGGTCCCAACGCACCATCTGTTCGTTGATTTCAAGGCGGCATACGACAGTATAGACCGCTTAGAACTATGGAAAATTATGGAAGAGAACAGCTTCGAGGAACGCTTACCAGACTGATCAAAGCAACGGTGGATGGTGTGCAAAACTGTGTGAAGATTTCGGGCGAACACTCCAGTTCGTTCGAATCGCGCCGGGGACTAAGACAAGGTGATGGACTTTCGTGCCTGTTATTCAACATTGCGCTAGAAGCTGTCATGCGGAGAGCCGGGTGTAACAGCCGGGGTACGATTTTCAACAGATCCAGTCAATTTATTTGCTTCGCGGATGACATGGACATTGTCGGCCGAACATTTGCAAAGGTGGCAGCACTGTACACCCGCCTGAAACGTGAAGCAACAAAAGTTGGACTGGTGGTGAATGCATCAAAGCAGTGGCGTAGCCAGAAAATGGTTTGGGGGGGGGTTTCAGAACATTTTTTTTTGGAAAAAAAAGTTTCTTCTAAAAAATTTGTCTCTGGGGGGGTTGATGATGATGATGATGATACTACCATCTATTGTAGCAAGGCACCTGCCGATAGCACTGGCCATATCTGACAAACGATTTGATCATGATTATGCTATTGTTTGTATTTCATCAGACTCCTGTGTGAAGGGCCAAAAATGGGTGGGGTGGTTCCATAAGCAAAGACGCTTATGCGAATCCACGGGATGAATAGAGAATCTCCTTCAAGAAGAAAGTTCATACATGCAATATTATAATCTAGCCTTCGTTTCCCAGATTGACCCAATAGATGGGGAGAAGAGCCCGCCCTTTATCCACGAGATGTTAACAACAGGAAGTTGGCGATTCCACTCTTCCTATCCAAATCGCTTCAATCGGGTGCCCTGATGGTTCTTTTTTTATATAATCATATGCGTTTAATATAATTTATCAATATATATAATGGAATTTTCTCACCAAATTCCTGTCCGAGAAAACTGCAGCTCCCTCGTTTGACTTGACTGGGCGAGATCCTTTCTTGAATTTGTCTCTGGGGGGGGGGGGGGGGGTTGTGCCCAAAACCACCCCCGTGGCTACGCCACTGCATCAAAGACCAAGTACATGCTTGTGGGCGGAACCGAGCGCGACAGGGCCCGCCTGGGAAGCAGTGTTACGATAGACGGGGATACCTTCGAGGTGGTCGAGGAATTCGTCTACCTCGGATCCTTGCTAACGGCTGACAACAACGTTAGTCGTGAAATAAGAAAGCGCATCATCTATGGAAGTCGGGTCTACTACGGGCTCCAGAAGAAACTGCGGTCGAAAAAGATTCGCCACCGCACCAAATGTGTCATGTACAAGACGCTTGTAAGACCGGTTGTCCTCTACGGACATGAAACATGGACAATGCTCGAGGAGGACTTGCAAGCACTCGGAGTATTCGAGAGACGGGTGCTTAGGACCATCTTTGGCGGTGTGCAAGAGGAAGGTGTTTGGCGGCGAAGAATGAACCATGAGCTCGCCCAACTCTACGGCAAACCCAGTATCCAGGAGGTGGCTAAAGCCGGAAGGGTACGATGGGCAGGACATGTTGCAAGAATGCCGGACAGCAACCCTGCAAAGATGGTGTTCGCTTCCAATCCGGCAGGTACGAGACGGCGTGGAGCGCAGCGAGCGAGATGGGCAGACCAGGTGCAAAACGACTTGGCGAGCGTGGGGCGTATCCGAGGATGGAGATATGCGGCCTCGAACCGTGTATTGTGGCATCAAATTGTTGATTCAGTGTTATCTGTTTAGATGTAAACTAAATAAATGAATGAATTATTGACGGCGATCTTCAGCTACCATTCTTAAAAATGTGAGGCGAAAGCAATACCAAAGAACTCGCGTTCCCACGTTGAAAGTTATTTGACGAGATTTGCAAAATGAAATTGAAAATCCAACTTAATTCTCCGAGTGGTGATACTGCCTTTCTCGCATTTAGCCAAGACGCCAACCTTATATGGTGAAATGAACCATTTTCTTAATAACTTTTGAACGCAACAGCCGATCGCCACAAAATTCAATAGTGATCTACAAGGCTTTACCACCTTTCGAATTCAACGTGTTCAACGAAGCATCAAGGCCCAAGTGTGAAATTCGTCTATTTCGGAAGAGGAATATACATGAAGCGAAAGTTGGTCGCTGAAGAAACGCTATAGTGATCAAATTTTTATCGATTTTAATATGAAAACCCAGAATAATCCACCTAGCGGTGATGCCTTTCTCGTGTATTATACAACAAGAAAACACATAATAGTAACAAGAAAAGCACATGAGAGAGGTCAAAATGGCACTTTAGGGTGGCAGATCCAGTTATATTCATCAATATATATTTATTTGCGTTCATTTGAATACATTACTGCCTTTAAAAAAAATCCGCAAAATATGAAACGCCTGTTAAAATTAGGAAGCTGTCCCGTTTTCTATCTCTCTAAACATATGTTCATCTTTTCGCGAAACAAAGAAATGCAACACTAATGTTGTCGCATACTTTTGCTAACATGTGTGTTCACTGCTGGAAAAACTTGAATTAGGATCAAATTAATCCTGTCCATTATTTTGTATGGAATGAAAATAGTAGCCACGAGATGAAGTCCAGAAGCAGTAACCATACCTCATTGAGGTTTTATACTTACTTATGGTAGATGAGACTGGGGAGACTTGATACCCTCTTTCTCATTTTTGCCAAAAATGAATAAACTTACGCGATTTTCGCAGAGACTCTCTAAGAAATATATAATTTAACTTTACTGATGTGTGACAGTCTGTTAATTGGTTGTTGTTATTGATACACAATCGAGTTTTTGGAGAGCTACCAAAAATCGAATTTAAGAATATTTCGAGGGTAGTCGATCCCTCCCCAAGAACATGCTTTGATAAAAGTAGATCTTTTAAATATTTTTTCTCCAAAGTACGCAGATTTTCCGATTTGTTGTGCTTATTCATGGACGATTCTCGATATGGAATTTGTAAATGCATGTAATATTAGAATTTGGGGAGACTTGATCATCTCTCAATGATATCTACCCAATAAATATTTTTTTCGAGCCAACCCTCCATCAACCAAATGAGGAATCAAGTGTCCCCATATTGACGCAACAACATGAATTCCAAGTATCCTAAAACTGTGACGAAATGATGAGATTTTGGCCAGTACTAATCTGTTAGCATATTTATGGCTTTGTGCTGTAAAAAAACTTAAAGCATTTGATCATTGTTAGGAAAAGCTGTTCAAATTCGGCGTGGCCACTAAAAAATGTTTCGGAGGGTCGAAACAATCAAACCGTCCTGCAGAATAAATACGGTTGTCAATCCAAAATATAACTCACCCCATAAAGATCATTTCTCTAGAGGATCTATACTGAAAATACGGTAGAACAAAACTACCTTGGTTCTCCGTAAAATTGGGGGGATCTAGTTTCCCAAGGGATCAAGTCTCCCCACCTTCCCTTACATACAGTGAACTCTCCCTTACTCGATGTGAATCCTGGCTACTATGAATACCAATGTGATAGGAAAGTACCATGTATTGCGTGTAATTCTTCTTGGTTGTAGGAAACGTATTTTTCGTTCATTTCTAATTCCAGCAGTTACAGCTATACCATCAATTTTCAACTGACTCACCTGTGTCCCGTGTAGATTTTTCTTAACGCAATGAAATCGTATCCGATTCGCGAATTTGTTAACTTAGTTCCATAATTAAATTTCAGATCAGTACTGAAACCAACTTCTATTCATAACACTCATGCATTTTTCATCGTTCACTGATTTACTCGTCAATTGAAAGAATCATTAGTTGGTCACTAAATCTCTCGTGGCGCGTGCATCGCATTTGCATTGGTTAATGATTTCCCCAGCTAAGTGAAAACAACAGATATTGTTAAAGTTTGTAAAACGATGAAGCTGAAGAGTGAATGTCCAATGTGTTATGTATGTTTGCCCGTGGAAAAAGTCTTCGTAAAACAAAGGTGATTCAAAATAATTTGAATACTTTCACACAAAAAGCGGATGAATGCATCTGATAGTTGGTGATGGATATTGTTTAGGTACACAGGAAGTTACTTTTTTTCCTCTGTTCTAATCCCTGAAAATACCACAAAAGTTCAACTCAATGGACGCAGTGGTTCTACGCCCCATTAAAAAAAATCCCTGAACAACTTAGTAAAAGACGGCAACTTTCAAAATCCTACAGATCCCAAGATGTCAAACCAAACTGATCTCTCATATACAGTAGCGTCGCCTTGCCGAAGATTCCTAAACTAAATGGTTTCTCATCTTATAGATTTCTAATCCCCAAACAGATTTGTAGAAGACGGCAACTTTCTAAATTCAACAAATTACGAGATATCGAACAAAACTAATATCTCATATACACTAGCGCTGCCTTGCGGATGAATTCTAAACTGAACAGTTTCTCAGTACTGTAATGGTTTCTAATCCCTGGACTAAAGCCAACAGATCGATCGAAACTGGTAGTTGTATATACACTAGCGCCGCCCAGTGGAATACTTCCAAATCAATTATTTTCTTGACTCACAAGGCTGCATGGGATCTTGGATGAATTAGGCATTCGTTTTACTTCGCCAGAATTTTTAGAAATGTTAGAGGAGCATCGTGCCGTTTATTGAGAAAATTAACTCTTTTTATCGGAATAATAAGATTCATTGCACTTAAAAAATGTCTTTGTATGAAAGTATATTTCCCCTTTATTATTCTCCCAAAAAAATCGTTGATGTCGTTTTATTTGGTTTCAATATAAAGGATTTTCGGGCTGTTGTACTTTTACAACATGCGAGTTCTCGTGTTATGAAAGTTGAAGCGAGTTGCGGGAGGTTAAAGTGATTTATGGTTGTTGGGATATCACTAGGTACAAGGGTCTAGGCCTAGTAATTCGACACGGGGTGTGGTAAGTAATAGGGAAATTAATACTGACTGCTGACAAGTTCGCTGGCTTGCAAATTTGTATAGCGCAAATGGCGGCTTCGGCAGATTTTGTATTGTTATTGTTAGGGGGTTTTTGTTGACCAAATTTAATGAAATTTGGCCACAATATTCTTTGATATGCAATAAATGTTTAGGCCAAATTTGGCATAATTAGTTAACCCCCCTGACAATAATAGAACAAAACTGCCGAAGCCGTCATTTCTCCTACGTCATTTTATTATTTTTGAATACATTTGTTCTATGATAAGTTTATTGCACTTTTCAAACACTTTGATCGTTTGTTTAAACAGTGTTTTCCTGCAAGTATTTAGAAGATAATTTGTTAATGATAATTGCATAAAAAAGCATTTTATTTAACCCCTATGAGTTGATATAATATGATCGATCCTTCAGACTGAAACTCATGTGTAGTGTTAATAATTTTTTGTACACTTTGTAGTCCGGAAAAAGCTTCTAATATAAATGTTTGACATGTAATGTTTAAAATCTCATAATACAATATCCGCCATAGAACGGAGACACATTCCGAACGTGTTCCAAATTAATCATTCCTACACAATACATTTTCCCCGGTTACGTCAAACATATTTCAATGTTCGTTCTTAGCAGCAAATGCGTGTTTCTAGTTCCTTCTCCAAAACCTGCCATACCACAAGCATCATAAATCAGTTCTTTAACCCCCCTTATGTAGTCAGTTTGTTCGTGAGCATTTAGCATAGTTGACAACCAAAGCACGTGTATCCGCTTGAGATAGATAACTTTCATAGGTGAAAACCTGCATTCGACAGGGAACGATGGTGTGGCTCCTCCCGAAAATGCGCTAGAAGCTAATTTTTCAAATGTCTTTTTTGTGTTTTTAAAAATAAATACCTAGAAGCCAAAACAAACCATAAACGTTCAACGTCTCCGTATAATTAAATATTCACCTTTCACTGATGGGTTCGGCTACACGAGACACATTTTTACGGTACGAAGTTCACCACGGGCGGCGTGGCGTGCTGATTTTTCTTTCACTCTGGATTTCCCGTTTTGACATTCCGTGTCTACTCTTATTTCACCCGGCAAGACCATCGTAACATATCTACAAAGCCGTTCAACAGTTCCACTTTTCAATTTAACTACTGAAGCGTAACCCCAAACTCAACGGAAAAATCGCGAATCGTTCGCTTTTCTTTAACGAAACGGCTCTCAATCACATAAACGTGAAAATTAATTGAAACAACCTTGGCTTGAATTTGTTCATCGTACCAGAAGATCGCCAATTCATCACTAGTGGATAAAAAAAACACTTCACATTAAACTCGGTTTTACACACTATCATGTATCCCAATAAAATCAGAAAATCAAAAACCCAAAATTCACACTCACATTGCTCTGTTTCTTTTGGTCAGTGAACACGTTACGAGCAGTACATTCCGCAACAGACACGTAGATTCGCAATGTAATGACGGCGAAGGAAAAAAACAGAAAACGAATATTATAAAAACACAATCCCTTGCCAACAGGCCAATTCGAAGCAATAATTTTTCACGTTATATGCTTTCAAGTTCACTTTTGTTTTCTTCGTAAGTGCGCACCACATCGAATCAAAATCCCACACCATCCGCGAACTAATGCGGAATGAGCTCTTCTCTCCTACGGGGCAACATCAACCAAACAGGAATTACATTCAGAGGGTCCGGTAACGATCTCGAAAACCCCAGCACTTCGGTAGAATACTGATCACCGCTAGCATTAGTGCTTCTCTCTGCTCTTAGATGTGGAGCATATTCTCGCTCATACATTCTTTCCTCATGAACATGTTCGAATGGACGAACTGCGCTCGCCAGCTTCCAACGTGTCGCATGTCACCATTTGAAAGATAAAACAGTCATTATAATGTTGTTTGTTTTCTCCGTATTCTTCTCGCGGGGCAACTGTTTGTTGGCACAGCTTTCCTAATTTCCTCATTAACACTTAGTTGTTATTGCACCATAAATAAACATGATAACAAAAAAGTTCACTTTACTTCGGTCTTGCATCGAAACCGCGGAGATGCAGTTTGCCACCGGCGACGATGCCACTCAAGTAACCCAAACTCAATAGGTACCGACCGAGAGCAAAAGAGAGAAACAGTCTCTCTGTTTACTTGTACTCTGTGAACGTGCCCCGAAGGTAGTTTGTCGTCAGCAGCACCGGCACACGTGCGATGGAGTTTCGTCAGACTCCGTGTTCATTTTCATGCTCACCATCTCTCGTCGCCGCTCTAGATAAACGTAAACCGGTGTTCATCAACTTGCAGTCAATGCAGTCAGTCAATTATGTACCGGCAAACGTAGAAAGCTTTCCTCATAGGATGGCCCGCACAAAGAAAATTCAACTTATCCCCGTGAATGTTTTGAGTTGACTGACTGGATGACCGGTGGATGTTGCTTTGCTCCTCAACTTGGCGCTGCCAAAGAATAGAACAGGATATTTTATTCTGGGTAAATATACCTGAATTGCAATGTACATCAAATATTATGAGATATTTATTTCTAGAAACTTTTTTCAAATAGACCTATTTGTATTTGACCTAGAAATTTGAAATGGCCAATACTCTCTCTATTTAACATATTTTGTTCAACTGACGTTACCACCAGATATATTAGAATCTATTCTTTCTGATAAGCACATAAGGTTGACAAATATTGTTTGAATGAAGCGCGCAATCGCCATTCCAAAAACCGAGGTCAAAATCAATTACGCATATTTCAAGTAGAAATCTCTAGATTTAGTTTATACATTACTCTGAGTACTGCTTTATATTCCACCAAAGTTAAAAATGAAAGATGAATGAAAAATGAATTAGAATTTTATCCACTTTTCCACTTCGTTACATATTAGTGGAATCGTTTGTGCATTGTCGTCTTTTCTGGATGAAGAACAATCACTGGAGCAAAGCGAACTGCAGCAGCCGACAACGAACAATCACCAATCTTATTCAAACATAATATCTTCCCAGTCGTACGCAGATCGTTAGTATGCATTGTTTCGGAAAAAGTTGAAAAGCTGCATCATCACCGTATCAAATCGAAACAGGTTGGGCACATTCCATGTTCTTTGGATGATATTTGACGATTGTGTCGTCTTCAACATTGAAGTCTAAAAACATGCAGAAGACGAATGAGATGCATACTGCTGGAATGCAAGTCACGCTCTGTTGGTTCAACTGCGAGAGTTAGAAATGGAAATATCATTCTCAAGCATGCCGATGGTTTAAAAGTAATGTTCTAAATGTAGTATGGTTGGTTGCATTTATTATAATGGAGCTCAAAAAGGCAAGCTTAACAATTTTTAATTCTAATTTGCTTACGAAGACGACAGGGATTTTTCTATTGTATAATTCTTTTTATCTTAGTATTCGATCCGATTTCTTAGGAAAACGCATATAGCGTATAGATTTTTCTTTTTCACTTACATTTTATTAACTATGTCTGAGACTTTATGTATTAGACGGTAATCACTTCCTTCGGTGGAATTTGATCCCATGACTTCAGTACGCTAGACAGGTGCTTCCCTACTAAGGACCTCCATCGACCTCCGCAGCTTTGCGGGTGCTGATGATACCTATGATACATCAGGCACATAGCCAAACTCTCGCAATCTATTTTTGAAGCCAACACTTTCACACGTATTGTATTGAACAATGCAAAACGAGTAATTTTTTGTTGTTGTTTTTAACGTCTTACCCCCAGGGAGTTGAATCACAATCCAAAATTAGGAAACGCTACGAAATCCTGTAACATTTTGAACTTTATCTACCGATGGATTTTGGAGATTTATATATTAATCGACTCGGAAACTCTCCAGTTCATGCATTCCCAACACGGACATCAGAATGAAGTAAGCTATGGGCCTTTAGGCTCACCGCTTCACATTCACTTGTCGCCCGTGTTTCGCTCACGCACGTTATTTCTGTTCAAGAATCCTCGGTAAGCGAACACGGCGAGCAGACACAATGATGGCGTCGGTAGCGGTCCCACCCAACATCGATCAAGGTGGTTCCTGCATCTGTGGCGTTTCAGCGGCAAACTATCGAGTGGTTTTTGTCAGCGTTAGCAGCACTCAAGGAAAAGACTCTCGCATCGTTTTGGCACTGGTGATGTTGCAGACGTTGATTGTAAATGCGCAAAATCACAAAAGCGTGTGAGAAGAAGGTGCTGCAAAAATTTGTTCGCATGGATGGTGTCAGTTGCAGTAAACTGAAATTTTCTCTCGAGATTCTGATTTAGGTCTTGTTACTGTTAGGTGTTGGAAAGATGCATTATTTTTCTTTTCCAGAACCACAATTTTATTTGAGCAGAGACAAACTTTCTTTCGCTTGGCGACAGCAGAAAGTAGCCTTGGGCAGCAAAATCACAAGCGCGCATCGAAAGAGACGCTGCAACAAATTATTCGCTTTGAAAGGCTTATGCTGGTGCCTCGTAAGATTCTGATTTTAGATTTGTTTCTGTTAATGATTGGAAATGTGCATTATTGTAAATAAATCGTTTTTTTATTTTAAGAACCCCAATTTTATACAAAAGAAAGGTTGAACCGAGACGAGCTTTTTTCAAAGTGCATAACACAATCGCTTGGCGATGGCCGAAATTTGCCGTCGGTACCAGAAATACGAGCGCATGTAGGATAAAAACGCTGCAATTCCGATTCGATTTCCGCCTCTTCATTGCATTGCGTTGGGATCTTAAGTGATTGGAACTTCGCGTTATAATTCTTTCCAAGACAACCATTCTATTAAAATCCAAGAACAAATTTATTCAAAGTACAAAACAAAATCGCTTGACAACGGCAGAAAGATCAATCGCAATAACTGCCTTGCGTTGTCCAACATCTACATTGCCCTTGCGGTCTTATTTTGTACACAATCCTACTGATTTTACCGAATCTTACACTGTCAATCGTTCTCGTCCTAAATCAACTTGTTGTTCTAGTTGGTTCAAAATTTCAGCTTCTAAATGTGTCAAATATGTATTAGTCCATTATTGTGGCAAATGGTTTAGAAATCTAATAAATCTATTCAGTTTTCCAGATGCTCACTACATTGATCAAAATGCTCGGAAAGGTGAGTGCAGTTGACCTCCTCAAATCAGAGACTAGCCCATAGGCAAGCTGGCGGCCATTACCATTCACGGAAAAATGGATTCCTTCATGGTGATTAATTTAGCATATCATGAACCCCGAGAGATAAATATGGAGATTTAATTGTTCTACGTTTTTAAGGTACAGGCAGGGCCGGATTTAGGAAGGGGGCGGTGGCCCCGGGCCCTCAAAAATCTTATGTACCAAAACCAACATTTTTTGCACATTTTGGGGCCCCCACAAGCTGTCGGCCCTGGTGCCCCCTTACGGCTAAATCCGGCCCTGGGTACAGGTAATTTCCGTGAATTTTGGTAAAGATAAACTTCCCGGAGGGTATAAGAAGATCATATTCCCTTAAGGCTAGGAATAAACTTCATTGTTTAACATGCTCTCTCCCACCCAGTGCACAACTTCCCGAAGTATATCGTGTATTGTATTGTAGGGCTGTTGTCGACTACGAAGCTTCCGGGCTTAAACTTGATCTCAAAGATTTGGGCGTTGGCAAAGTGCATATAGGATGAAGAAAAGATCTGGTGTTGTGAGGGTTCAACCCCCCCCCCCCTTCTTGTTCCGTTCGTCGATTAGACCACGAGGCTGGAATTAATCAATTTCTGATTTTTAAGGTGTCCTATCCACCCCTCTATCCCTTTTTTTCAGTAGGGTGGAAATCTGCATCCAGATACCGTTTGCGGTTACCGGCGAAAGGGGCTGGCTACGGAACCCGCTAAAACCACCCTGTTCACGTCCTACGCACGCCCACGTTACTAGCCACACACTAGCTTCAACCTCTTAACTAGCTACCCACTAGTTTCACTCCCTCTTGAGTAGCTACCCACTAGTCGGTGCTTGCCAATTGCAATGCAGGCAATCTGAATGGTAGCGGCCGAGACCGCGTTCCACATTTCCACCTCTTGACACATCCTCTGGATAAGATTATCCGGGGTAGTGTCCCTCCCGCAAACGACTAACATTTCGCTCCGCTCCAAGACGAAACGAGGACATACGAATAGTAGGTGCTTGGCCGTCTTGTCCACCCCTGGGCAGACGATATTAACACCAGGAGGGAACTTGAGTCTTAAAACACCGTCATACATAGAGTTCCACAGCACCGGGCCCAGGATAGACCCCTGAGGGACACCTGCGGTGATAGAGACACTGCTCTGACCAACATCGGTCTCGTATAATAGTACGCGATTTTGGAAATAGCTTTCCAAAATGTTGTACAGTACACTGGCCCAGCTTAGTATGGGGAGAAAAAAATGTTGTCGAATTCCATGGGGCACCGCCCAGGATTGTGTCTTTGGGTGAGAAAATCAAGCTCTCAAAATTTCAGCTCAATCGCTTGTTGCATAAGCTGGCGCAATTAATTTGAAGTTTGTATGGGGATTTATGTCAAAATATATAGGAAAATACACCTCCGTCAAACATTCGATCTGGAAAATGGTTCTGATTGCTCGATTGAGCTCAGAATTGCAAAAAGGGCAGTTGGTATGCTACATATTACGGCAGTATGGGTGTAGCCCTCGTCGACTCTCCAGTTCAGTCCTCTGGCCAAGCCAGAGCTACAGAACGTTACGTTAATGAACGACTCGACCCCATTCCGGAATGTGCTGACTGAGCCGTCATTGACTAACACTACCTCCCGCTTTGCTAGAGCTTTTAGCAAAGCTTGACCCTTGAAGTCACCCACGAGGACAACTGGTTTCCGACCTACAAGGTCGGACGATAGCTTGTCGGCCATATGGGTGAATTGCTCTATTGGGAACCGTGGTGGGGCATAGCAGCTACAATAGAACACCCCGTTGATCTTAGCTATGGCAACATCTTCGGTAGGTGTGTGTACGACCTCTTGAACCGGAAACCGGCCCGTTGTACAAATCGCCGCCATCTTCGACCCGTCCGCGACCCAGTTGCCGTTGTTGGCAGGGACACGGTACGGATCCGCAAGAATGGCGACGTCGGTCTCCGACTCGAAAACCGACTGCCACAGCAGCTGCTGAGCAGTTGCACAATGGTTAAGATTCAGCTGTGCTACCCGCACTGCGTCTTCTTATTGCCACTATTAGGACAAGTAGGTCCGCTCATAACATGGTTACGGGCTTGCTTCCTACCAGCGCCGATATGGCACCTAGATGCTATATCATAGGCCTGAGCAAAATGTCCTTCCTCACCGCAGCGGCGACAAAGGTTGCTACGGTCCGGCCTCTTACACTCCCATGATTTGTGACCGGACTCGACCGGACAGTGGTGTATTCATCTTGCCTAAAACACTTTTCGACTAAAGGTGATTGGAACACGCTTCTTCTTCTTCTTATTGGCATTACATCCCCACACTGGGACAGAGCCGCCTCACAGCTTAGTGTTCATTAAGCACTTCCACAGTTATTAAATGCGAGGTTTCTAAGCCAAGTTACCATTCGTGCATTCGTATATCATGAGGCTAACACGATGATATTTCTATGCCCATGGAAGTCGAGACAATTTCCAATCCGAAGATTGTCTAGACCGGCACCGGGAATCGAACCCAGCCACCCTCAGCATGGTCTTGCTCTGTAGCCGCACGGCTAAGGAGAGCCTTACATTTATTTATTTATTTATTTATCATCAGACTAAGGCCGGAGTGGCCTGTGCTGCACATAAAAGACTTCTCCATTCAGCTCGGTCCATGGCTGCACTTCGCCAACCACGCAGTCTGCGGAGGGTCCGCAAGTCGTCCTCCACCTGATCGATCCACCTTGCCCGCTGTGCACCTCGCCTTCTTGTTCCCGTTCCAGTCCGACATTCTGGCTACGTGCCCGGCCCACCGCAGTCTTCCGATTTTCGCGGTGTGAACGATGGATGGTTCTCCCAACAGCTGATGCAACTCGTGGTTCATTCGCCTCCTCCACGTACCGTCCGCCATCTGCACCACACCATAGATGGTACGCAACACTTTCCTTTCAAAAACTCCCAGTGCGCGTTGGTCCTCCACGAGCATCGTCCAGGTCTCGTGTCCGTAGAGAACTACCGGTCTTTTAAGCGTTTTGTAGATAGTCAGTTTGGTACGGCGGCGAACTCTATTCGATCGGAGCGTCTTGCGGAGTCCAAAGTACGTACGATTTCCAGCCACTATGCGTCTTCGAATTTCTCTGCTGGTATCGTTATCGGCGGTCACCAGTGAGCCCAAGTACACGAATTCTTCAACCACCTCGATTTCGTCACCACCGATAGAAACTCGTGGTGGGTGGCTCACATTGACCTCTCTTGAGCCTCTTCCTATCATGTACTTCGTCTTCGACGTGTTGATGACCAGTCCAATCCGTTTAGCTTCGCTTTTCAGTCTGATGTAGGCTTCCTCCATCCTCTCAAAGTTACGTGCCATGATATCAATGTCGTCGGTGAAACCAAATAACTGGACGGACTTCGTGAAAATCGTACCACTCGTGTCAATCCCTGCCCTTCGTATTGCTCCCTCCAAAGCGATGTTGAATAGCAGCCACGAAAGACCATCACCTTGCCGTAACCCTCTACGCGTTTCGAAGGGACTCGAGAATGCCCCTGAAACTCGAACTACGCACATCACCCGATCCATCGTCGCCTTGATCAACCGTATCAGTTTATCCGGAAATCCGTTTTCGTGCATTAGCTGCCATAGCTGGTCCCGATCGATTGTATCATATGCAGCTTTGAAGTCGATAAATAGATGATGTGTGGGCACGTTGTATTTGCGGCATTTCTGCAGACCTGACGTATGGCGAACACCTGGTCTGTGGTAGAGCGTTCACCCATAAATCCCGCCTGGTACTGCCCCACGAGCTCTCTTGCAATTGGTGTTAGTCGACGGCATAAAATTTGGGAGAGTACCTTGTAAGCGGCGTTCAGCAATGTGATTGCGCGGTAGTTGCTACAATCCAGCTTATCGCCCTTTTTGTAGATGGGACACACGACACCTTCCATCCACTCCTGCGGCAGAACCTCATCCTCCCAAACCTTGATAATCACCCAGTGCAGCGCTCTAGCCAGTGCCTCACCACCGTGTTTCAACAGCTCTCCTGGTAGTTGGTCAACTCCAGGGGCTTTGTTGTTTTCAAGCCGGCCGATCTCCTTCTGGATTTCCTGGAGATTCGGAGCTGGAAGTCGCATGACCTGCGCGCGTGCTCCTAGGTTCATTATCATACCGCCACCGTTGTCTGCCATATCGCCATTCAGGTGCTCTTCGTAGTGCTGCCGCCACCTTTGGATCACCTCACGCTCGTTCGTAAGAAGGTTCCCTTTTATGTCCTTACACCTATCGGGCTGTGGCACGTGGCCCTTACGTGAACGGTTCAACTTCTCATAGAACTTTCGTGTGTTATTAGCGCGGTATAGTTCCTCCGTCTCTTCACGGTCTCGATCTTCCTGCTGGCGCTTTTTCCTCCGGAAAATCGAGTTTTGTCTGTTCCGCGCCCGTTTGTATCGTGCCTCGTTCGCCCTCGTGCGGTGTTGCAGCAATCTCGCTTATGCTGCATTCTTCACCTCAACTAACTGCTCACATTCGCCGTCATACCAGTCGTTTCTCTGATCCGGAGCCACCGTGCCTAGTGCAGCGGTTGCGGTAATTCCAATGGCGGATCGAATATCTCTCCAGCCATCTTCAAGAGATGCTTCGCCTAGCTGCTCTTCCGTTGGGAGTGCCACTTCCAGCTGCTGCGCGTAGTCTTGGGCTAGTCTACCGTCTTGTAGCCGCCCAATGTTAAGCCGCGGCGGACGACTCCGACGCGTGTAGATCACCGTCGAGAGTTATGAGCGCAGACATACTGCGACGAGGTAGTGGTCAGATTCAATATTCGCACTGCGGTAAGTGCGTACATTCGGGATGTCGGAGAAGAATTTACCGTCGATTAGAACGTGGTCGATTTGGTTTTCCGTTTCTTGATTAGGTGATTTCCATGTGGCCTTGTGGATATTCTTGCGGGGGAAGAAAGTGCTTCGGACTACCATTCCGCGGGAGGCTGCAAAGTTTATGCATCGTTGGCCGTTGTCGTTCGATACGGTATGCAGACTATCCGGTCAGATTACCGGTCTATACATTTCCTCCCTTCCTACCTGAGCGTTCATGTCACCGATGACGATTTTGACGTCCCGCAGTGGGCATCCATCGTATGCCTGCTCCAGCTGCGCATAGAACGCTTCTTTCTCGTCGTCGGATCTCCCTTCGTGTGGGCAGTGCACGTTGATGATGCTATAGTTGAAGAAACGGCCTTTTATCTTCAGCTTGCACATCCTTGCGTTAATTGGCTGCCACACAATTACGCGTTGGCGCATCTTTCCCAGCACTATGAAGCCGGTTACCAGCTCGTTGGTGGTGCCACAGCTTTGGTAGAAGGTAGCCGCTCGATGCCCGCTTTTCCACACTTTCTGTCCTGTCCAGCAGATTTCCTGCAGCGCTACGACATCGAAGTTGCGGGGATGTAATTCATCGTAGATTATCCTGTCGCAACCTGCGAAGCCTAGCGACTTGCAGTTCCATGTTCCAAGCTTCCAATCGTGATCCTTTATTCGTCGCCTAGGTCGTTGTCGATTGTATCGGGTCGTATTATCTTCTAAGTCGTTCGTAATAGTTGTTTTTAAAGGCGGCTTATTGGGCCTGCGCAAACCTCCTGTCTCGTCGGAGGGCCGTCGTGTCAGGGCTGTTTAGCGTCCCACCTAACACCAGGACTTGGGCTTGTGCGCTTTGAGCGGCACACGGTCGCTTTGGCGGAGCCTACTTGCGGACACATGCAGCTTTTTATAGAGGTTTAACAGGGCCCACTGTCAAACCCCACCACATCCTAGGCAGGCGCCAAAACTCGCAGATGGCCTGAGGAGGGATCGTCAAGCCCTTGGACATAGTCCCTGCTGCTCCCGAGGAGAGCCTTACATGGAACATGCTTACTGGGCATATTGACTATCCAACTTTCAGTTTACCGACCGCAAGGACATTTTTGGCGTCCGTGACTGGTAACTTGAACCAAGCTACCTGCGTACCAAAACCACCCCCCCAATCCCCCGCCCCTCCCTTCCCCTTCTAAGTCACACAGAAGTCCGCTCAACTTCTGTCCCGCACTGTACAGATCCTCTGCCTCGGTGACTTCGTCCAGCTGCTTACACTGGAGAGTCACCCAGGGCATCCTGGGCCAGCCTTTTGTAGGCTGTTGCACTCGCTTGTGCTCCACGCTTCAGCACCAGGATCAGTTTACCTGCTCTAGTGCGTCTGACGCATCGCACGTCCTCACCCAGTGCCGAAAGACTTTCGGTACATCGCATGGACTTCAGGACTTCGGCGTACTTGTCTTTGTCGGTTTTAATCAACAAGGCCTCGTCTAGGTTCTTTCTCGGACTTGGCCGTACCACTGCCCGTAGCGAACAACCGCCGTCTGGCGTTACTAGGCTCACCCCCGGACTGCTGCCTGGCGCGTTTGGGACACACCGCTGTCCGGCTCTCGTATGACGCTCGAGGCGACCTCAATCACCTCTTGCGTCCCCTCCGTACCGCTTGGGAAGGAGAAGGCTTCGGTCTGCGAGCCTACCTCAACCTTCTCACTTCCCACCTCCCTCTTAATGAGCGTGTCTTGTTCTCGCTTTGCAGCTTGAACAGACTGTCGAAGTATCAGCAGTTTCTGTTTCAGATCCTTGCTGATATTATTTCGAACGCTCGTAAACTCGATGATGTCATCAAGCTGCTCGACGACTAACCGGATCCCGGGTAGTTGCCCGCCAAGCGTGTCGATAGCCAGGGCACCACTCTGGCTATCTTCCCTCACCGCTGGAGGAGTACTAACGCCGCGCCGTGCTCGTTAGTGACTACCCCCTCACTATTCTCCTCCATAATGGGAGGAGATCTCACTAGACCCCTTATTGCGAAGGGCTCTCCCGTTGTGTTAGAAGCGCTCCTACCGCCGACTCTTGGAGAATTAAACATATCTTATGGGTCCCCCTTGCAGTTACTATCGAATCTTACCGAAGCAGTCGCCTTTTGATCTCATGCGTGGGTTGATACGTGTTCAAAGCCAGACCGGCGTTAGTCAGGTAGTATGATCTGAACCTACTGCTACCTAGTCACCGACTAGGTGGCTGGATTGGACAGCGTGCCGGTTTCATCGAACGGAAGGCAGCCTGTCCATTAGCCTACCCGCCGAGTCGGTGTCACGTGGCTTTACTAAGGGAGTGGAATGGCTCGACTGTCAGCCCTCGCTTACACAATATAACAATATCCAGAACACACAACCATATACACGCCTGTCAGTACCGTAATTGAGACCTTACTGACGTCAGCCTCAATGCGCTACCGCGCTCCCTCGTTTGTAGCTCATTTAGCCGCCTGGTCACGTCAACTAGTGTTGACCTGCCATCGTTTCCAGTGGCTATCGCTGTGATTTAACTGCTGGGCTTTCTGCCACACCAGGGTTCGCTGTAAAACTAATAATAGTACCTGTGGCCTGTGGGAACTTCTCGGGCGACCACCCGATTGCAGACAATATATCGCCTATATAGGTGTAGTGACCTTCCCAAGTATTGCAAAATAGTATAACAACGACTAGTATAGTATTGGGAATAGATCATGTCCAAATCCTAAAATTAAGTCCGGCTAACATCTACAACTTCGTCTACGCCAATGACATCCTATTTAGGGACGTTCCGATACTTCCGATATATCGGAATATCGATATTTTTGTTTCTATATTCGAAATTTTTTTTATCGATATTTTGCTTTCAATATATCGGTCATATCGATATGTTTGCTTTCGATATCGATATATTGAATCAGAACAAAGTAACAGAAAAATAACAATTGCATTATATTTTGTGAAAGAAAGTACTTCAAAATGGAGCTGAAATGTCGTATTTTTATTGGTTAGGATGATTTTTCTCGATAGCGCGGATGGTGTGAGGTGTGCGCTGCCATCACAAACAGTTTTGACAACTCGACACTTTACATTGATGCGCCGTTATGTAACATTTGTCATGCCGATGGTCCTTGAATCCTCACGCGAGTTCAATTATATACTTGACGTGTTCCTATGATAAATTAGATTACCTTAAAAAATTAGGAGGAGATTTGTTGGAATGAGAGTTAAGAAGAATTTGAGAACATGAAAATTTTCATCCGAAATTCAAAAGAATAGGATAGAGAACCATTTGGGCAGCATCCCCTATTCCCGTCAGCAACGTTCATTACTCGAGCGCATTACAATCGAATTGCTTGTTTTTCTAGTACATGGTTAGTTTCTGTCGGGGCCCTCCTTGACCATGCGGTAAGACGCGCGGCTACAAAGCAAGACCATGCTGAGGATGGCTGGGTTCGATTCCCGGTTCCGGTCTAGACACTTTTCGATTTGGAAATTGTCTCTACTTCCATGGGCATAAAAGTATCATTATGTTAGCCTCATGATATACGAATACAAAAATGGTAACTTGGCATAGAAACCTCGCATTTAATAACTGTGGAAGTGCTTAATGAACACTAAGCTGCGAGGCGGCTCTGTCCCAGTGTGGGGATGTAATGCCAATAAAAAAAAGAAAAAGAAGTAGTTTCTGTCGATATCTAGTGATGTACAAAAAATCAAGCCGTTTGGTTGGAACGCGGAGTCAAATATCGATATTTTTAAGTATCGGAACGTCCCTAATCCTATTAGTGAAACAGGGGATATCCCCGGCCGAACCGGAATTAGAATACAATCTGCAGTCAGTGATTTACTCCCGCGGACGGACGGCCGTGTAAAAAAAATCCGTGTAAAAACAGAATCGGGTATACTGTCTAACATTAGTAATCACCTCTGTATAGGCAGGCATCAGCGGTAAGGGCCTAGTATTAAACTAGAAGACTATGTACTGTTGTACTTTTTACAACGGCGCGAGTCCCCGAAGGTTAAAAAAATGTGTTTAAATCTAAGATTCATTTTCAAGTTTCCAGTCTGTGCGGTTTTTTATATTTTCGAAGATACAAATAAAAAATTGCTTTATATTTATTCCAAAAAACGAAGTTTTGATAGGAGGATTTTAGGTTATGCCTAACTGTATGTGTATGTGTGTATGTATGTACACACAAAAATTAACTCACCTGTTATATAAATTTACTTGCAACAGGTAATTGCATTCAACGGGGAATTCTGTTCCATTGTTTCCTATTGAAAATTGGCCAGGTCGGAGAAAATATGACTCAAAAAGGTATGGCCAAAATATTTAAGGTTTACTGGGGGAAGTGGAAAAATCGACTCGAAAAATTGGAATTGTACATACTTTACAGTTTTTACACACCATAACATTGTGCAAGATTAGATTTGATTTTGAATTCTACAGAAAATATGTTCGCGTTGAACTATATCACATCTATGACCATTTGTTCAGCAAAGCATCTAAATTGCTGTTGCAAAATGTAAAGAAATTCTAATGTCCCTCTATTAGTCCCTCTTACTGTATTGAGATTATATAATTGTTGGGATGGTGTAAAATGAAAGAGCAGAAGTTTTTGCACAAAGTGTAGGACAACACTGATGGCCATAGTGGCCAACAATTTAATCAATCGCAATGTGGGTATACAATAGAGTGGGGCGCAGTTGTATGGAAAAACGCAAACTTCGTCCGATCAAGTGAGATCAAGGTTTTTCTGAATCGTTTTGGGACCCTAATCAACTGTGCAACATATGGGCTCGATTGGTTGCAATCTCGCATGCCGCATCGCGTTTAAAATTTACATGGAGATTAGTATGGGAAAACATACTTTTTTACATTTTTGCTCTTAGCGGTTTCAATTTATCATCAATCACGTGACTCAATACGTTAGAATATAGTCTGGAAGATGCCGAAAGACTTTGCCGAAGAATGTACGTAGCTGGAAGGTCTACCAAAAATGTTATTACGTTTTGAAAATTGATTGTTTAAACCATATGCAAGAAATCAATGTTTCTGCCAGCACTTCCGGACAACCTATGGTTATCGAAGGGCAAACCCATCTTCCTTCTTATCGGATTATCGGATAGCTCTATAGCCCTATAAGATCAATTAGGGTTAAGGCAGGTATTTTCGTCTTTTCGTCATAGTCTCTAAAACCAATAAAGAAGACACTTTTTTGACAAACTCATTCGTATCAAATCTTAAGCTCATAAGATACGTTCTGCTATAGTGGAGCTCTAGCGAATGGATGTTGCTTTCGATTTTAGCCCCTATGACGATGGACGGAAATACCTGCCGTGTCCCTATTTTGAATTAACAGTCAGTTAAATTATTGATCTACGTAGTACGGCAGTGCTGGCAGAATAAACGATTTTTTGCATATGGTTTGAACACTCAATGTTCGAAGCGTTATAACTTTTTTCGTGGACGTTCCAGCAACGTGCCTTCTTCAGCAAAGTTTTTCGGCATCCTTTGGGTTATACTTTAACGCAATGTGTCACTTGGGTTACGATGAACTGAAACCTCTAGTAGTAGAAATGCAAAAATATACATTCTTCCATACTAATTTCTAAACAAACTTCAAACACGATGCGGAAAGCGAGAAAGCAACCAATCGGGCCCAAATTCGGCACAGTTGTTCAGGACCTAGAATGGCTTCGAAAAACCATTGATTTGAAAAAATGACCATGACGCCCCACTCTAGTATACAACTTCATGATTTTCAAAAAACTTTTTAAATAACATACTCTCCTCACTCAGCCCGATGTCGGAGGTCCCTGAAAATACGAAATAGCTGTTAAAACTAGATCTACTCCATATCCAGCTTTCCACGCTCGCCATAATGGCGGCTGCCATAAAATAATTTGACAGTATCTGCTTCCGACGCCGAACCGCCTTCGACGCTGCGTGGTATCTAAGCAACTAATTCGTTTTGTTTATTTACTGAAAACTCAGGAAAAGTGTTTGTCATACTATCAGCCTCGATTTAATTAAAATATATTGATTTTCTATTTCCAGGACACCTTCCAACATTTAGTCAGGAGCAGGCTTGTAAAATGTCATATGCATGTCATTTGACTATTTTGTTCATAACTTTTTTCAGAAGCCAAATTTATTCCATAACTTTAGATGTACTCATAACGCTTGAGTAGGGCTATATTTTTGTCCAAGGGTACTTTGCTCTAAATATAACATATGAGACTGGAGAGTGAAAACTCTCCAAAATGTCACGTGTCATTTGACATAATGTCATTTGAATGACATTTTGCCTCCCACGCCTCAGATTACATATTTACAGCAATGTCCTGTTAGAAAAAGTTGTAGGCACATTTAAGCGCTATAAGTTCGTCACACCTCAGGAATGATGGCTATCTTCAGAAAAAAGTTCTGGGAAAATTATACAAACGGATGCAAATGACATTTTACAACACTGGTCAGGAGTGGATACATTTAACGATTTTTACAATTACTGAATGCATTTATATGGATGACCGCAGGCTCATCTGACCAGTAATGTGGATTTTGGATGCTTTCACCGATGGACCCTAACACATCCCACATCCAACCTTTCAACCACGTCCAACCAACATAGAAGAGCTTTCTGGTTCTTAGGGTTTATGCAATGCCAGTCTGCTTAAGAATTTCAGCTAAAAAAGCTAAAGCTTCACATTTTGAGCTCATATAGAAATATTAGAATCATATTACTGTTCATGAATATTGATAGCTATTCATTGAAGATCTAAAAATTAATTCCTTGAATGATGTTATTATTTCCTTGAATGATTAATATTTATTTAAAAACTAGTCGACCCGGCAGACGTTGTCCTGCGTAGTAGGCGAAAATGCCCATGCGAAATTTCCATACGAATCCTAATTTTAGTTTTTCACGATTTGCACAACCTTAAGTGTAATTTTTGCATGAGGAAATGTCATATAAACCCGTCGGAAACTATAACGAATGTTTCTGCTGAAGAAATGAAAAAAATCCAACCAGCCGTTTCCGAGTTATGCGGATACGAACACAGACCATTTCATTTTTATATATAAGAAGAAGAAGATGTAACCATCGCGCAAACTTATTTTTGTGTTTGATGTACATAATAATATCAATTTAATAATAGCCAGCTTCTTTTAGCTTTCTTTCAAATTCCCTACTTTTAATTTTTACAAATATCAACGAGAAATTCTTAGACATTCCAAACCGAAACTAGTTCCGAATGGTTATGGATTTCTCGTGGAAATACGGAAGAATTTGGCATAGAAATAAGGAAGAATTTCCCGTTATTCCAAATTGTTACGATAAATTCAACTGAATGTCCAAAGAAAAATGTTCCGAATTTCCACGGGAACCCCATTACTATTCAAAAGAACTTCTCATGAAAATTCGGAAAAAATCCTTGGAAATTAGAAGAAAAAAATAACGGTCAGTTTGAAAAACGACTACACGCAGTGAAACAGCATAATAAACCCCAGAGCTCCCTGATGTTCGTCCCCCATCAATGAAGATGGATGCTAACAATATTGCTGTCTAAACTGTAGGCTGAGGTAGCTCAAAGTTTCTCCCATCCTGCTCCTTCTTTTTTGTCAACAAAATGGAACCAAGCGGGAGGGGAAAAAGTTCAAACTACTTCAAGCTGCTCCTTAGTCAGGACTCACATGCTAATACTTTCGTAAGCCTTGGTCATTACTGACAAACGGATTGAGAATGCAGCAAAGTTGGACATTGGAAGCCCAGACATCAAAGTGCATTGCCGAAAACATTTTAAATCCACATTATTTCTGGTCAGGTAAGACAGTCATCCATATAAATGCATTCATTAGTTGGTAAAACTCGTTAAAGACTCCGCTCCTGAATAGCTGTTGGAAAATGTCCTGGAAATGTAAAAATATTAGAAGTTTTATAAAATCAAAGCTAATAATTTGCAAACACTTTTCCGATTTTTTCAGTAAATAAACAAAATGAATAGTTGCTAAGATACCTTGCAGCGTCGAAAGCAATTCGACGTCGGAAGCAGTTACTGTCAAATTATTTTATGGCAGTCGCCATTATGGCGAGCGTGGAAAGCTGGATAAAATGTTGATGTGGAGATGAAGAAATAAAAGTTTCTTATAAACCAAACATCATCACCGCTAGGTAATAAATAGACTCAGACATGTGTTACCTTAAACTAATAATAAAAGCCACATAGGGTAAGACGGTATAATGCGCCCCACCTGGCCAAAACGCCCCACTTTGATTTCTAGAAAACTATAACTAACTAAGGGTCAAAATCAGTTGGTACCTATAAATATTTGTAAAACCATAATCCTATGTGAATATGGGAGTATTTTTGTATTACGTAATAAAAATAATAGAAAAATACAAAAAGTTACAGTTTTGATGTAACTTTCAATGTTTGTTTGCTCAACATTCTGGAGCGACGCTTGCATACTGTCCGCAAAACTTGCACAGGAACACTCAGTTGGGCAACCAAATAACTTTTCTCAGTGGTTAATATGATATAAAATTGCTTCCATCTTCAAAAATGTAACGTTTTTCAAAAATATGTTTCACTGGTCAAAACGCCCCAGTGTAGGCAGGACGATATGCCCTTACCAACTGGACACAAGCGCGGCGAGCTTGCAGCAGTTGCTACCAAATTATATGGAAAGTTTTGAAATGTAATTCCAACCTGCTTAAATGGACTTATGTTGGTTTTTTAATGTGAAGCACATAAGGATTTGTAACCTTTTTATTATGGGATTGATAAAATACTAATGAAGGGCTATGAAACGTCTTTGGTTAAGGTGGGGCGTATTGCCCAGGCACTTTATGAAATCCTTTTTTTCACGACTTTTCAAAAAAGCTTTATTACGTGTTATCTGTAATATTTATATATGACTACTCACGGGCAATACATTTGCGACTTCCTGGACTACCAAATAACACAAAGTTTGCATAAATTGCGTTGAAAAGTAAAAAGTTATCAAGGAGTTGCCTTAGGGGGGGCATATTATACCGTCTTACCCTACCACCATCTTGGTCAGCGCCAGTAACAATTAACGGAAACACTTTTTCGTAGATCTAATTACCTACACACTTAAATCATTTCACAGATTTCGGTGAATTTTGCTTCAATTCACCGAAATCTCAACAGCAGATTTGTTCGGTAATTTTTTCACCGATTTTCTGCGGTATTTTCCTTTGTCCAACTGTCAAAATCACCAAAAAATCTGTAATTTTTTTACCGAACAGTTCTGCTGTTGAGATTTCGGTGAAATTTCACAGAAATCTGTGATTTATTTTAAGTGTGTATATCACTAAAAAATCAACGAACCAAATTTGGCTTCCCAATACATGCACCAATCAGATCGATTATCCAAACAATAACCGGCGTCAGTCCAAACTCAGCTCGATCGGTTGCTCAAGTTCTAGCGCTATGTCCAGTATAATTGCTATCACTCCTATAAACACTCTTGTGGAATACTAATTTATCAACTTTTTACTTCCAGCCCAAACGACATTGACTTTTTTGGTGCTTTACGTGCATCTCTATCTTTTGGGAGGGGGACCTTTTTTTCTATTCAAGTATTGTCACATAATGCTGTCTGTGGTTATTCTACTTGTTGCGTGCGTATTACATACATAAGGTATTAAGGTATTATGTGAACTGAAGGAAGTATATACTAAAAAGAAAAAAAAAGAAATAAAAAATAATTCATATAAGGTTACTGTTCCGGTTCTTGTTTCTTTATTTTATAGGTTTCCTAATTTTTCTACCAAAAACAAAGGAATGAAAAGCAAATTGGTTTGCCTCTTTATTGTTCTTTATTAAGCAATGAGCACGCATGATAGTGAAAAGAACTTTATCAATTGCTTTATTATTTTCCTTCGAAATTAGTTGAAATTGTTGCCCATAGATGGGGAATGGAACATTTCCCCCATTCAGGAGAAGTTTTTTTTCCTAGAAAAGTATCATTTGATTCGTGAGGTCCCGCTATTCTCTGGGGGATAATCCCTAATTCCAATGACAGCCGTTCTATGTAGGTAACCTTGGCAAGTTCGAATGCATTGCATTGTTTCAGTTGACTAATTGCATTTTGCCAAGCGAAGGTTACCCATATTTGAGAAATAAAACAGAATAATCCATTTAACAGCGACGATGCTTTCCTTGTGCTTTGAAAATACACTGCTGTGGAAACAGTTTCAAGTCGTCAGCACTGACCGTCAAGCACCAATCGGAATAACTCACAACAGTGCAATGTACCGCCAACGGGGGTGTCATTGGGCCAAAATGTGGTAAGCTCCAAGTAAATGTTACAAAACTCTAGTAGTTAACATTGGAATTAAGTTTTAATTAGTTTGGTACCAGCTTGAATAATAAATTTACCGCTGTGTGGGGAAAAAATAATGAATTATGGAAATTCTTCAAAGTTATATGTTGTTCAAAATTGGCCCATTCTCACCCCGCACAGGGGGTGACATTGGGCCAAATGAAATAGTTCAGCGGTGACGATGAAACGATCCAATCGTTCATTCAAAATAATTGCCTAGGGGAAGTGGGGGTAACACGCCCATAGGGGTTAAAACGCGCCACCCCTGAATAAGGTTAAATATCCCCATTGTGATTATTTTCAATAGTCTATACGATGAATCAATGCAAAATATTGCCATTGGATACATATATTTCATGATTTTTCTCTAGTTACACATGAAAAACTCGAAAAAATGATTTTTGCGTGTTTTGATGCAATTCTAGCTCGGCGAAATTTAGTCTTTCTATCGCTGTTATTCATTGGTAAATTGAAAATTGAGCCATGAGCCATGCTGCTTACTCGTGTTCTTTATGTTCCACACGAAATCGTCGTCAAAATTGGTCTTAAAACGATTTGATGGGCCTTCAAACTTCTGAGGTCGGTGTGGGGCAGTACGCCCATGCTCATTTCGTATGACCGAAACAGCTTAAACATTCGGTTAATTGCCTTAATGTAGGCAATTAAAATGAAAATCAGTACGATAAACACATGCGCGTTTTAACCCATCCACTGGCGCATCTCACCCCGCATGGTTTCAAAATCAATATTTTTCGGGTGCTTTTTAAAAATCAAATTTCTGTGCAATAAAATGTACAATTAGATATCTGTCATCGGTAGTCAGTCGCAGATATGCTGTTCTTTAGTATGCGCTGATGAAAACTGGCTGAAATGGTGGTTTTCATTGATAAAAATGGCATTTTCCTTAACGTGGGCGTCCTACCCCCAGTTCCCCTACATTACGGCTCTTGCCAACTATGTGAGGCAAATCAACTGAAGGCTTGGCCCAATCTCACCCCTTTTTTGCGTGCATTGCTCGTTGCTACGAAAAACTATAGAACCGTTATTTAAATTCTATAGAACCGTTATTTAAATATTATTAAAATTCGATAAAACAAAAACAGATTATCGTAACATGATAACCAGGTATCCATCGATCTAAAAACTAGTTATGTAATAGATTTGTGGGGCAGTACTGACACTATTTTAATACGGTTTCATTCGCTCAATAGTTTTACATTCAAATTCCAAGCATTATCGTACGAGCACAATTAATTCTTGGAATTTGTTTTGTGATTTCCTAGACGTGAATTTTAATATAATTTCGAACCGTTTGAAGTTTTCATCAAAATTCGTAACGGTTTTTGAGTTATTAGTAGGGGTGGTGGAAATTCGCGATTTCGCGGTAGCCGCGAAATCCGCGAAATTTAGACATTTTCGCTAAAAACCGCGAAATTAACCTTTTTTGTCAATTTTATTCCATGCTATTGCCTAAGTCGATTTCTTGACTCGTCAAACAACGTATTTTTTGACGTCTTGAAATTTTTTTTTAAGTGCAAAGTCCGAAATCGGTCGAATGTTGAGCCAACCGGGTTTGAAGTTTTTACGTATGGTCCGATTACTGGATTCGCAGCCAGCGAAGTTTTTGTATGTTGATGACCTGTACGATGGAATTTCAGAATGTGTCAGCAACAAGTCTATGATACAGGATGAGCTATCGGCCTACAAACATGCCATTACGGAAATACAGGAAAATTCCGATCCACTCACGTTTTGGAGACCGCTTTCCTCAGCTCTTCAAAATAGCGGTGAAATATCTGTCTATTCCTGGAAACTCGGTAGATGCTGAACGTAGTGTCAGACAGTACAATTTAATCAACACCTCCCAGCGCCAAAAGTTGACGGAAAAAATTTGGTCAACCAAGTGCTTTTGACCAGTAATGCAAAGAAATAATAAAAAAATAATTTGAAATTGATAAACGCAACAATTTAAATAAATATGGAATCTATAATGTCTTTTTTATTTTCTGTACCGAAATATAATTTACCGCGAAATTGCCGCGAATTATCAGATTTTCTGAATTGGCTGCCCGCGAAATTTTGAAAATTTTGAAGCGAATTTTCACCACCCCTAGTTATTAGGAGTTGAAACATTTTTCGTTTTTGGCCCAATCTTACCCCCTAGGCCCAATGTCACCCCGGACGACGGTACCATCGATTTGTTTCTTACATTCCTCGTTCTTTGTTGCCAGATTTATGAACAAAGCCGTGATTGGAGTTGCTAATTCAGTAAAGCACTTTTCCAGGAACAGTGGAAGATATCCGTCCGTAACTGACCTTATAATCTTATAATCAAGCTCTTCATTGGCTAACAACACGTCATCTAGAGAGAATTGTACCACGGGAAGATTCATGTTTTACTAGGTATAGGAAATATGGGCTAAGCAATCTTGACGAAGAACTGAAGACACCTATCTGAATATACTTTTGAAAAACAAAGATAAGAGGTGGACAGCTTCTTCATTTGAACAAGTTTGCTTGTTATAGTGCGGCTCCTTCATCACTGCCACCTAGAAAATACTTAAGAAAAAGTAGAAACATGGAAATTTTACATCAAATTGAATTTCCACTAAAACGTTATAACATTTTTTTCAGTTTGTTTGTTTTGTAAGGTTAGAAATTCTACAATCTTATGATTTAACTGCTTGAAAATGAAATATGAAAATCGAGATATTACATTTTTTTTGAGTGCATTCAAAATTTTAATCTTTTAAACCAAGAATATTTTATAGAATAACAAAATATAATTCAATTCCTATGCCGCACTGTGTAATCTACTTTTTCTCTAGGTGACAGCTGGCGGTCTTCATTAAGCATATGCGGTATTTCAAAAAATTTCGTTTTAGGGCATTCGAAACGAAATTCCGCGGAATTTCGCGGAATTTGAGTATGGCGAAATCTGATTTTCTGATTTCGTTTCGTACCGTTAAATTTCAAAAATTTCGATTGAAAAATCAAACTTTCAACGAAATTTAACGGAATTTCTCGGAATTTCGAAATTAATTTTTAATAATTTCATTTTCCGTAACATAAAAAAATTCGGCTGCGCCGCTGAATAAAGCCATTCAAACTCTACACGGGTAAAAATCCGTTGCCGGATTCATGACCAAAAATTTATGAAAACATAAAACTTGCCACTTCATGATATCATGACTATAGTTCATGATATCATGACCTAAACGACAGTTGTCATGACCAATATATCCGTTTTTCATGAATTAAAGTTCATGGCCTCCAGAAGCGTTATCGCAAAACTATTCAGATTTTCATAAATGAAACCATGACGCTCATTCGTGGAATCATGACACGGAGTCATGAAACCATGGCTCTGAGTCATGAAACCATGACTATGAGTCATGAAAACAAGATAGAAATATCCGAAACTTTTCTAAGCGTTACGCACAACTGTTAGCACATTTTTTTTTCATTTCAGTCTAGGCGTCTGTTTTAGTCGGAGCTGTCTTTCCGTAAGATCGGAAAAAATTGTTTTGCGTAAAAAAGTGTATTGATTTAATTATAACTAATATATATAGTGATTATATATAGTGATTTATAGTGTTGTACCAGGTAAGTGCACTTGTTTTTGTATTTACTTACTGTAAGCGAAAAAACTACCAGCCAAGTTTTGAACAGGAAAAGTTTTGAACTAAAAAAAATAAAAATGGCGGGTGTGAATTACGAACCTTATCATGTGGCTATTGCAAAATATTGCATGCTAGCTTTTTGAAGATTACGAAATCATTTGCAAAAAAAAACAATAATTTAACACCCAAAAAAGCATAACAGTCTACAATAGACGAATCCAAGTAAAAATAAGAAGAAGACACACGACGGTGTTAACTTTCACAGATCCTATAGCACAGCATAGGAAGATAATTTTAAAATGCTTATAATTAATTCTAGACTAATTGTAATTAAAATCTGATAAATGTACGATACGGAAAAAGTTCTGAGTTACATATTTAGAAGCTTATCTAATTTTTTTGAATATTTTCCAAAAATGTATCTATCATACAGTTCGGAACTTTTTCCGTACCATACATCAATCAGATATTAATTACATTTTGTCTAGAATTTATTATAAGCATTTTAAAATGATCTTCCTATGCTGTGCTGTAGGATCTGTCAAAGTTAACACCGTCGTGTGTCTTCTTCTTAGTTTTACTTGGATTCGTCTATTGACCTGATAATTAGTAACTTTTATATAAAAATTTAAACACATTGCTACATTCTTCGCATACTGCAACTTGTTGCAAGAAAACAAGTATAGGTATACATAGTAAACTGTAATTATGTTTCGCTTCTGTTTGGAACTATCTATCGCATGGTTTCCCAAACTGTGGATCGCGGCCCCCAGAGGGGTCGAGGACTAATCATTGGTGCGTCGCGAAAGACAAATCTTGATTCATATTTAGGTCCCTATTTTGACTTAAAAACCTACCTATACCAGATTTTAGATTTTTGAATCTTAGTAATGAATGAACGACTGAACAACAAATTTTACCTTTTTTTAGCCTTCTTTTGTTATCTGAAACAGGTAAAAATATGAATGCTGAACTGAGGTGTCTACTCAGAAAAAGAATAACAAATAGCTGACATTTTCGCAAATACAGTAAAGTCCATTACAATACAATCCAAATCCAACCCAATTCCAATACAAATTCAATTTAACCCTTAACCTTTCCGTCCCCAACGTCTGTTTTTAAGGGCTTTCAAAAATCTAAACTGCTGTTAAAATCGCATTTCTTGACCGATTCTTTCGCAGCAAGTTGCATTCCATCCGGATGGATCCCAAGTTTTGATTTATACTAGTTTCGAGGCTATCCACAGTACGGTTCCAGAATTATTCCAGATTCCGTTGGGGTCAGTTGTCCCCGGAATAAGTGGCCATTTACAATTTTAAGTCAAAACAGGTCGTGCGACACCTCAAACTTCATGTTTTCACAGAGCAATGATTAAAATCATATTTTTGGGGTTACTGGCCCAATCGGACTCAATCTGGCCACATCGGTTACAATCCGGGGACCTACGGAATGGCCATTTTCTAAATTGATTCAAAATAGGTCGTGCGACACCTCAAACTTCATGATTTTACAAAGCAATGATGGGAATGATATTTTTAGGGTTCCTGGCCCACTCGGATCCATTCCGGCCACAATCCGGAGGACCTACGAAATGGCCATTTTCTAAATTTATTCAAAATAGGTCGTGCGACACCTCAAACTTCATGATTTCACAAAGCAATTATGGGAATCAAATTTTTAGGGTTCCTGGCCCACTCGGACTAAATCTGGCCACATCGGTCACAATCCGGGGACCTACGGAATGGCCATTGTCTAACTTGATTCAGAATAGGTCGTGCGACACCTCAAACTTCATGATTTTACAAAGCAATGATGGGAATAATATTTTTAGGGTTCCTGGCCCACTCGGATCCATTCCGGCCACAATCCGGAGGACCTACGGAATGGCCATTTTCTAAATTTATTCAAAATAGGTCGTGCGACACCTCAAACTTCATGATTTTACAAAGCAATGATGAGAATGATATTTTTAGGGTTGCTGGCCCACTCGGATCCATTCCGGCCACAATCCGGAGGTCCTATGGACGGCCTTTTTCTAAATTGATTCAAAATAGGTCGTGTGACACCTCAAACTTCATGATTTTACAAAGCAATGATGGGAATGATATTTTTAGGGTTCCTGGCCCACTCGGATTCAATTCGGCCACAACGGTCACAAGCCGGAGGACCTACGGAACGGCTATTTTCTAAATTGATTAAAAATAGGTCGTGCGACACCTCAAACTTCATTATTTTACAAAGCTATGATGAGAATAATATTTTTAGGGTTCCTGGCCCACTCGGATCCATTCCGGCCACAATCCGCAGGACCTACGGAATGGCCATTTTCTAAATTAATTCAAAATAGGTCGTGCGACACCTCAAACTTCATGATTTTACAAAGCAATGATGAGAATGATATTTTTAGGGTTGCTGGCCCACTCGGATCCATTCCGGCCACAATCCGGAGGTCCTATGGACGGCCTTTTTCTAAATTGATTCAAAATAGGTCGTGTGACACCTCAAACTTCATGATTTTACAAAGCAATGATGGGAATGATATTTTTATTTTTGATCCTGACCCACTCGGACTCAATCCGGCCACATCGGTCACATTCCAGGGACCCAGGAGTTCCAACGAAAAAAATTATACAGAAATTATACCGTAAATGAAATCAATAATGGAATTTTCGGAGGAATTCCTAGATTAATTCCCAAAGAAATCCTGAAAGAATTCCGGTGGAAACTTCAAGATTTCTACTGGGAGATCCTTCAGGAGTTTTTCCGAAAATTCCTTCTTGAGTTCCTCCGGGAGTTCCACGTGCAGTTCCTCAAAGAGTTCCTGCAGGATTTTCTCCGAGAATTATTCCGGTAGTTCTATCGGCAGATCCCACGGGGATCCCAAAGTTCTTCCAATAGTTTCTCTGGGAGTTCCTCTAGGAATTCTTCTAAGAGTTCCTCCTGAAATTCCTCCGGGAGTTCTTACGGGGTCCTTCCGGCAGTTCCTAAGGGAATTCCTCCGGGAGGTCCACCGGCAGTTTCTATGAGCATTCCTTCGAAAGTTTCTACGGCAGTTCCTCCGAGTGTTTCTCTAAAAAGGAACTCCTGGAGTAATTTCTGGAGGAGCTCCTGGAGGAATTTCTGGAGAAATTTCCAGAGGAATTTTCGGAGGAACTTCCGGTGGAACTTCTGGAGGAATTTCTTAAAGAACTACAGCAAGAATTTCAAGAGTAACTCTCGTAAGAACTCCTGTATGAACTTCCGTAAGAGTTCCAGAAGAAACTCCTGGAAGAATTCTCAAAGGATTCCCGGAGGAACTCCAGGAGAAATTCTCCGAGGAACTTCTGGAGGATTTTGTAGATAAATTCCCACCATAAGCCTGAATGAATTCCCGGAGGAGCTACTGATGGAAGTCCCGGAGGAATTTTCAGAGGAACAGCCGTTGGAATACACGAAGTATAATTCAAGTGGAACTTCCGAAATTCCATTTCCCGTGAAATTCCTGCCATAGTGCCATATATCCTCCAGGAATTCCCTGTGAAGTTGTTGAAGGGATTTCCGGAGAAACTCCTGGAGGACCTCCCGGAGGAACTCTCACAAGCTCTTCCGGAAGAATTCTCACAAGGAAGTCCTGAACTAATTCTCTCATGAAGGAATTTCTGGATAAATATCTGAAGGAACTCCCGGAAAAATGCCAGGAGGAATTAATGCAGAAATTCCCAGATGAAATGCTGAAGAAATTACCGGATGAATTCCCGGAGGTTAGTTCTGAAGAAATTCCTGGAAGAATTCTTGGAAGATATCTTGGAGGAACTCTCAAATTAATATCCGAATGAAATTCTGGAGTAAATTTCTAGTGAAGTCCGGAAAGCATTCTAGGACAATTTCGCGGAAAAATTCCGGGAGTAATTCCTGGAGAAGTACCTGAAGCAATTCCAGGGAAAATACCGGAAAGAATTTCCGAGGAAATACATGGACAAATTCCTGGAGAAATTTCTAAAGAAATTTTTAAATGAATTCTTGAAGAATATTCTGAAATAATAGCGGAAAGAATTCCAGAATGAAATCCTAGAGGATTTCGCTATTAAATTTATGGAGGTTTTCCCGGAAAAAACTTCTGAAAGTTATCCTGGGGGAATTAACGGAAGAATTCCTGGAGGAATGCCCGGAGAAGTTCCTGGAAGAATTTCCGAAGGAATTTCTTATAAATTTACAAGTGAAATTATGGATCGAAATCGGAGGATTTCCGTTATAAATTTCTAAAGAAACTTCTAGTGGAATTTTGGAAGGAAATTCCGTTTGTATTCTTGAAGGAACTTTCGAATGTATTCCTGAAGGAAATGCCGGAGATTTATTTGGAAGAATAGCCAAAGAAATATCTAGAAGGAAAAATTTGAGAAGAAAAGAAATCTTCAAGGAATTTCCTCATGAATTTCCTAAAAAACAAATTTAGTGAGGGGTTTATAGGTAAGGAGAAATTACAACTACATGAGAAAAATTTTCGAACGGTTTTCAGAGGAATTTGTGGATAACTTTCCGGAGGAATTTAGAAGTTCTTAGGGGAGCTTCTAGAAGAATTTCAAGGAGAATTCTTGAGCCCGAAGTTTTTCGAGTTGTTTTGCCGCAACCTACCCCCTCTGGCTACGCCCTTGTATCATTACCATCATTTCTTTGTAAAATCATGAAGTTTGAGGTGTTACACGACCTATTTTGAATAAATTTAGAAAATGGCCGTTCCGTAGGTCCCCGGATTGTGACCGATGTGGCCGGATTGAATCAGAATGGGCCAGGAACCTTAAAAATATCATTCCCATCATTGCTTTGTAAAATCATGAAGTTTGATGTGTCGCACGACCTATTTTGAATAAATTTAGAAAATGGCTGTTCCGTAGGTCCTCCGAATTGTGGCCGGAGTTGATACGAGTGGGCCAGGAACCCTAAACATATCATTCTCATCATTGCTTTGTAAAATCATGAAGTTTGAGGTGTCGCACGACCTATTTTGAATTAATTTAGAAAATGGCCATTCCGTTCGTTCCCGGATTGTGACCGATGTATCCGGATTGAATCCGAGTGGGCCAGGAACCCTAAAAATATCATTCCCATCATTGCTTTGTAAAATCATGAAGTTTGAGGTGTCGCACGACCTATTTTGAATCAATTTAGAAAATGGCCATTCTGTAGGTCCCCGGATTGTGTTGTGACCGATGTGGCCAGAATGAGTCCGAGTGGGCCAGGAACCCTAAAAATATCATTCCCATCATTGCTTTGTGAAATCATGAAGTTTGAGGTGTCGCACGACCTATTTTGAATCAATTTAGAAAATGGCCATTCTGTAGGTCCCCGGATTGTGACCGATGTGGCCAGATTGAGTCCGAGTGGGCCAGGAATCCCAAAAATATGATTCCCATCATTGCTTTGTGAAATCATGAAGTTTGAGGTGTCCCACGACCTATTTTGGCTCAATTTAGAAAATGGCCATTCTGTAGGTCCCCGGATTGTGTTGTGACCGATGTGGCCGGAATGGATCCGAGTGGGCCAGGAACCCTAAAAATATCATTCCCATCATTGCTTTGTAAAATCATGAAGTTTGAGGTGTCGCACGACCTATTTTGAATCAATTTAGAAAATGGCCATTCTGTAGGTCCCCGGATTGTGACCGATGTGGCCAGATTGAGTCCGAGTGGGCCAGGAATCCCAAAAATATGATTCCCATCATTGCTTTGTGAAATCATGAAGTTTGAGGTGTCGCACGACCTGTTTTGACTTAAAGTTGTAAATGGCCACTTATTCCGGGGACAACTGACCCCAACGGAATCTGGAATAATTCTGGAACCGTACTGTGGATAACCTCGAACCTAGTATAAATCGAAACTTGGGATCCATCCGGATGGAATGCAACTTGTTGCGAAAGAATCGGTCAAGAAATGCGATTTTTACAGCAGTTTAGATTTTTGAAAGCCCTCAAAAACAGACGTTGGGGACGGAAAGGTTAAATGCGCAATGTTGTTTTAAAACAACAAACCGAAAATACGTAGTAGTAGAGTAAAATATGTTTTCAACATTCGAATACCGCAATAATAAAATCATAATGAGTTTGAAAGTCATTAATATCTAAATAATTGAAAAGAAAAGCCCATTTCGATTGGTGCCTACTTCTGCTCCCACAGTGGTCCAGAACAGTGGCGTAGCCAGGGGGGTGGTTTTGGGCATAAACCCCCCCCCCAAAGACAACATTTTTAGAAGAATTTGTTTTTTTCAAAAAAAATATGTTCAGAAAACCCCCCCCAGACCAATTTTCTGGCTACGCCACTGCTTCAGAAAAAAACGTATTCCACAATTGAATGTAGTACCACAGACAAACAAACAATTAGTGTATAAGCAGCTGAGTGCAAGGTATCTAAATGGAAGAAGATTAATCTCGATAATGTCAATCATACATAGCTGACAATTTTTCTCGCGATAGTGATGGAAATAGGGTTCTGTAAACGAGTGACGATAATTTTTCGAGTTCTTCATAGAAAAGAAGAAATACGTAAGTTTGTCTGTGATGATAGCGAATATCCACGAATTACGTTGTGCTTTGAAGGAGCGGGTTTGGTCATGCGTGTCGATAATATAAAAATTTATGACCTCACCAAAAATGGGCCAGGAGAAAGGGGTCAATTTTTTGTGACATAATAACGGTTTTCTATCCTGCTCAATAGAAGTATGGAACCATACAACTAAATGCTTTGTATTCCAAAAACTGTTCTCCTAACTTATTTAGGGGTCTTCCACAAAGTACGTCACGCCTCTAGAGGGAGGGGGTTCTGAGAAGCGTGACGATCCATACAAAAATTTTGAGAGTTTGTTATAAAAAGCATGACGAAGGGGGGAGGGGTTGAAAATAGATAATTTTTCCGTGACGTACTTTATGGATCTTCATTCATTTTCTGTGGGACTATTTAGATTCAAACGAGTTAGGTAAACTATTAGCATTCTGGGACCTTGCTAAAAATCCCAAAATTATAAAAAGCAATGTTATGATAACTATTATTACATTTTTTTTTATATATGAGTTTTTTTTAAGAATTGAAAGGCTGGCGAATTTTATTCTCAAACTAGAGGCGACACCCTGGACACAATAATGACATATACCAGGCTCATGAACTCTGATTCTATTTTCATGACCTAAGTTCATGGCTACAGTGTGCAAGCTTCATGATATCATGACCTAATTTGTCACTTTTCGGAAAAACAGTCAGAACCATAAATGACAGATTCTGATTTCATGGCCTAAGTTCATGATTCCAGTGTACAAGCATCGTGATATCATGACCTAAATTGCCACTTTTCTGCAAAACAGTTGGGATCATAAATGACAGATTCCAGATTCATGAATTATGATTCTGATTTCATGACCTAAGTTCATGATTCCAGTGTACACGCATCGTGATATCATGACCTAAATTTCCACTTTTCTGCAAAACAGTAGGGATCATAAATGACAGATTCCAAATTCATGAATTATGATTCTGTATCCATGACTTCAGCTCATGGTTCCGGAGTGCATGCTTCATGATATCATGACTCAACTTGCCATTATTCGTCGTAAATATCGAAAACGTAACGCCAAGGTAACGTTACGTCAAAATGAGTCATGAATTCATGACCTTTTTTTATGGTGTATTTTCATAACATAAAAAAACACATTTTTCCAGATATCATGACTCATTTTGTCACTTTGGGGCTCCGGTTTTTTACCCGTGTACTCAAAATTCTATACATATAAATTCTTTCACTAAATCTCACTACGTAATGCAACTTTGTATCTTCAATAGAAACGCATTTAGTTTTCCACAAATTTCTGCGTTGTTTTGTTAAAAGTGTTCAAGTAAACGTAAGCATATCTGTTAAATTAAAAATATTGTTCAGTAAAGTAAAAATAATTTGTAGATCTCATCGTTTTGATATGCTATATTTTTATTTAAGTTAACTGATTTGTGTATTTAATATATAATGTATTATGAGGGGATTGTTCGAATTGTGCTCTTCTAGTTGTGGAAACTCTTCGATAAGCGAAATAATCCTCACTGGTCTACTAAGTATTGTCCATTTTCCGTTGTCCTTTGAAAGTATTCAGTTTGAACAACCATTGTTTTCCTGATTTAGTAAATTGTTAGATCTTTGCAGATTTAAGAATGCTCCAGATTTGGGGCATTCTTTGATATCTCATTTCTTTCGGATTCTGGAACTCATTCGTATCTTTCCGACTGAGATCATTGTCATGACCTAACCCAAGCAACCAAAACTTCGGATAAGAGGGGCTGTTTTAGCTCGCATAGGGGCTGTTTAGTTTTAGCTCGCATTTTAGGTATTTTTTTTTTGTATGGTGGGAGCGCAAAAGTGAACTTTGAAGTTCCGTTAAGGTGCTTGGAACTCGATGTGAACCAAAAGTGAACCAGTTGGTTCGGTTAGAAACAAATTTAAGTAAAATCTGAACTTTTGGTTGCTTGGGAAACTTCTACCTTCAGATATTTTTGACTAGCAGACCCGACGAACTTCGTTTCGCCTAAAATTGATTTATTCTCTGATTAGTATGCAGGAATTTCAGATTCATTTGTATGGGAGCCCCCCTTTCCAAATCGGGGAGGGTTCTCGAACCATCTTAAGAACCTTCCCCGGCCCCAAAAACCTCTGCATTCAAATTTTCACGCCGTTCGGTTCAGTTTTTTCCGAGTCTATAAGGTTCAGACGGACAGAATTTCATTTTTATGTATTAGATTCCGAATATCATGGAAATTTATATTTTTTTCACGACTTCTAGATACTACAGATCCAGATTATTCAAATGCTTCAGAATCGTACCGGTTTTCCGTTACAACCGCGCTTGCTCAGTGCGTTTTTCCTACACACTTAAAAATAACCATGTAAAGTTATGTCATTAAACATGCACATAAAAGAAGTGACCCTTTAATCATAAATTTGTGTCATGTCTTAAAATTACATGATGACAAGAAACCAAAAAATACACGTCGTGACGTAAAGGTGATTAATGATTATACAATCAAGCCATGTGGTGAATTTCAAATTCACCACACGGTTTTCTACCCCTATTATCAAAAGTTCAAACCTAGCGTAAAAACTTTCGTTCAATGCTGAAATTAAAGTCGATTGTTAAGCATGAGTAAGCAAACGATTTACGGATGTTTGATCCCCATGGGCATTGTGGTTCTTTCAATTCGTCCCGACTAGAAGAGTATAACTAAAACTTAACACAATTTTAACATATTGTGATCTTTATAACTTATTTTGATACAATTTTGATCTTAGTAGTCATTATCTTTCCAATGTTGTAACAGGATTTTAACATAATAAGATTTAAAAAATGCTCAATACCGAATTGCCCAACAGTAGGCAATTAAATTAGATGAAGCAAAGTTGTCTAATTTGTAATGTTCTTAGCTTCATTTTCTTGAAAAATATTCTTGTTCAGAAAAAAACTAATAATTCTGAATGTTGATCACAATCTGGAGACCTATCACGACTTGTAACTGCACAGTAAACAATATATTTTGCATCTGATTCTGTTATAAATTTCTAACAAAATATGTTATTTTTATGATAAAATTGTAACAAAATTTGATAGTTTTTTGTTTCGAGTAGTGTAATTTTTGATAGAAATTTAGATATTTTAACAACATCCTGCACCATATTTCTAACAAATTTTGTTTCAAAAATTTTGTGTAACATAATAACATATGATGATATAATTTTGATATGACCTTCTAGTCGGGGTGCTCTGGAAAAATCACTAGAAAAAGCACGTGGTTTCCAAGATGGCCGATTTGTGGCTTTGTTGTATAACCACCTTAAGTGAGCAGCAAACGAGAAGCCCATTTTCACGTCACGACGTGTAATTTTGTTTTCATTTATTATGCCACGGAAGATGATTCACAGATAGAAAAATCCACATAAATTTACACTAAAAATCATGCACATAAATGGAACGACATTATTAGCGTAATTCCATACGGGATATAGCCTAAATGTATACAATATTCGACGTGAATCGTCAATATTGCATACAAGTTGTGAGCAATCTTGTAAGCAAGAGGACCATTTCAGCGTAGAATAGCGTAAATTTTTGCATGTCAAGTTTTACGCGCTGTTTATTTTTAATTATTTTTTCCTGTGTTCCTTAAAGTGATGAAAAGCAGCAGATTATTATTTTCTTTTTCAATTTTTGCACTGAACCTACGTTTTAGTTTTGTCGATTTATGGATTCATACGTCGTTAATCATCGCTGGCAAAATAGGCAAAATCTGTTCATATTTTGAAAACAAAATCACTACTGCTTCATGGATTGGCCTCATGCGCCGATTCCGATATCCGATTATATTTGTATGCACCGCGCTCTGATCGAATAAGCAAACTAATGATTGCCGTGATGTGAGCTCTCAGTACATCTTGATACCGTTTCTGGTACGGCCTCTTGCCCTCGAGGAACCGTCGACACGTTCTAGAAGAGGAACCGTCCTAAACCCCAGACTACTGGTCTATAGCCAACGGTAGTCAACGGGGTGGGCACGCAAGGCCTCTTTTAGTCCTCGAGTCCCAGCGTCGATGGGGGTAATTGGGGAGGTTTTCGGACTTGGTTACCTAATAAATTCGGGGGTTAGTTTTAGAATTTATATTCACTTACGAAATGGATCTGTAGTTGAACAGTCGGTCGATCCTGCCGGGCGGCAGAGGGAGAAGGATGACGTGGGGCGGCGCAATGCGACAGACCGGTGGAAGCGGGTCACTGCGACAGTAACGACGATGAATAGGTGGCAGGCAGGTTACGGCAGTAACACTCAATCGCGTCTTGTAGGGAGGGGTAATCTTTCACCGATGAAGGGCGTCGCGTGGAAGGTGTTCACACAGAATGGCGATAAGCTGGTCAAACAAAATGGTTTCCGGCACCCGGCGTCCCTCCACGAGTCGTTGGTTTGGGCTTGCTAAAACCGCTCAAAACGGGAACAAAAGAGTGTCCGCTCGAAACGGGAATGCAAAACTGGTTGACGGGATTCAATGGCGGCTTACGGAAGGTCACCTCTCTAAACGAGTCGCTGGTTCGTGCTTGCGAAGCGAAGCGAAGAAAGGTTTCCATCTAGCAGTCACGATTTTCGTTTTTCTTCCAAGGCTCTTCACCATAAAAAACTCACAACGTAAAAAAAAAATACTCGCTTAATATTAATATATATATAATATATCTTAATTAATGAATACATATAAATAATTAATATCCTTAATATATCCAACAGACCTTAGTAAAAATTGGAAAAAGTCGAGTTTTGTATTGCAATCAACCGCTTTCATACTGCTTAGATCTGTTGTAAAGACCATTTTTAAAAGTTTTACAGATTCAATAAATCTTCATGAATTTGGTCGAAAACTTACCTGGAGACTTTATTCAAGATGTTAATTGAAATGGAGGGGAGGCACTTTGAATCTGTAATACTTTTCAAAATGGTGAACAGATCAAATCAATATGAAATCTGTTGATTGCAGTTAAAATTCGGCTTTTTAATTTTCACTGAGGTCTGTTGAAAATTTTATGTGATGAATATTTTCACGTTGTTTATCCCTCACCATCATACTTTTGAAAATGGTGAATAGATCCAAAATGATCTGTTACTTACCTATGTACTTTTGTAAAATTAAGCTAGATTCCCCCTATGGTATTTGGGTGACAATTATGTAGATTGAAATCAGTAGTGATTCAGTTTCAATTCAAATTTTCGATCACTATTCTAGTTTGAATCTGGAGCAAAATAGAACGAACTCGCTGGTTTCCCCAGCAGTGTACAATACATGTTTTTAAAATTTTCAATTAAATGATATAATTATGTTGCTGCCAAGAAAAGCACCGTATTTGCAAAGTGGATTAATCCGTATTTAAAATGACGCATTCATGTACCAAAAATATTTGAAACTCGTGATTCCTTCGTAGTTCAAATCTGCAGAAAATAGATCTGAGTGTTATGTATGTTTTAAGTTTTTGACAGTTGACTTAAATAAAAAATGAATCCAGAACAGCTGCTGGGCAAATAAATGATTCAGATTCATATTCAATATGAGCATTGCTCTTAGGCCGTTATGCCGTTTGCTTTTAGGCCGTTACATTTATTAAAAATTATGTTCTTTTGATGCCAGAAAGGTCAAAATAATAATAATGAATAATGAAGGTAATAAAAGATAAATATTAAAATGAAAGAAAAAATTTAAAACCTTCTCGGATTTGTTAAAGAATGTTTAGAAAATCCTTATAATTTTACGAAATTCTTTTTTGTTGTCGCATCAAAATTTTATTTTATAACAAAAAAAATCTTCATTTTTTTATATTTCTATCGACCTTATTTGACTCTTAAAATATTAAACAAAACTATTTTCCCCGTAGATTTTTTTATTCGTTTTTTTTTTGCATTATGTATATAATACGAATTAATGCTTGACGACTGTGGGTATGTAACGGAACGAGTAGTTTTCCGGCTGTAGCAGTCTTGTAACGCAGCAAAAACAAGTTTACTTCTGCATCCGACGGTTTCGGTAATATATATAATTGGTATGTATATAATTGTAAAAAAACTATTTACAAAAAATTCCGCGGAAAAAAAATTAAATTTCGTTTCGTAAAATTTCGAATCAAATGGACCCGAATTTCATTTCGTTTCGAAGTCTCGGAAGTAAATTTGAATTTCGTATCGTTTCGTTTCGATTCAACAGTAGCATTTCTAATTTCGTTTCGTTTCGTTTCGTCAGGAAAAATAGTGTTATCGCATACCCTTAGTCTTCATATCGATCGGGACCAGCTATGGCAGCTAATGCACGAATATGGATTTCCGGTTAAACTGATTCGTTTGACCAAGGCGATGATGGATCTGGTCCTTTAAAACGGGCAGAAGGTTACGGCAAGGGTATGCATCTTTCATGGCTTCCATTCAATATCGCTTTGAAAGAAGCAATACGAAGGACAGTAATTGACACAAGTGGAGCGTTCTTCACGAAGCTTTAGGTATTTGGTTTCACCGACGACATATATATTAAAGCACGTAACTTTGGAAGATGGATAAGCCCATATCAGACTGAAAAGGGAAGCAAAGCGGATTGGACTAGTTAGTCATCAATACGTCGATGACGATGTACATGACAGGAAGAGGCTCAGGAGGGGCAAGGTTAGCTATTCACCATCGGCGGGAACGAAATTGAGGTGTTTGAAGAATTCTTGTACTTGAGCTTACAGGTGACCGCCGAAAACAATACCAGCAGAGAAAATCAAAGACGCGTCGTGGCAGAAAATCGTTTGTACGGTTGGCTTGGTGACCTATAGCCACTACAGAGGTCGCACTGGCCTTACTCTGATAAAATAATAAATAATAAATATAAGTACAAAAAAAAAAACATTCAAACGAACGGCATCACTGATTAAGAGGTTCGCGTGTCTGCAAGTTAGTAATAAGAAATAAGTTTCGGTCCATGCGTTGATCTGTTCAGTTTGTGACAGCAACACGAACGGTCGTGTTTTTCGCTACCGCATTTAGTTCTTTTTCTTCTTCTATTATAAGAATATAAGGCTTTCCCTGCCTAAGAAATTACGGGGAATTGTTTCCCAGTAGTTCTAAGGATGTTCCCTGTGCCCCTTCAGATATTATGTTGAATTCTTCTTCCAATAATTAAAAAAAAATTGGTGCAGACTGACATTTTTCTTGAATTCTGTACAAATTCTTTCTCAGGAATTCTAAACTACAGCCAACCTTCTCACTTCAACCCAAGTATTCCTAATATACTACAAGAATTGTGGTATATTCCTGCTTTAGAATTGTTGGAGAATATCTCCTTCAGAAACTCGGGGAATTTCATCCTACAAGAATTCCTGTGAAACTCTTATCCAAGAATTTTAGGGGGTTTTACTCTCCCAGATTTTTAATTCACTCAAAGAATTCGCATTTCTCATCACCCACCGACGAAAAGTTTGAACGATAATTTTGTACCGCTCCGATCCGAGCAGCCGCCGCCGCCGAGAGCAACCGCGGCGTGGCGCCGGCTAAACCGCCGCCGCCGTTAGAAAATTGCGTTCACGCCGTCGCCGGCTCAAAGTAGATCGGCGCACCGGTCTAGCACCAAGTCGAGTACAGTCTTTAAAAATGTTGTCAAAACTTTTGTGGCGTTTGTGATGAAGAATTGATCAATTAAACTAAACTGATTTTTGTCGTTCTCGTATATTGAGACTACAGAATCACGGCTAATAATTCAGCTAATGCTAATGCTGAGTACTTCCAAGTGAGTTTGGTCACCCTCAGGTGGCCAACCTGGAGCCGGTTCCGTCTGGAACCCAATGAGGACATTTACGGATTTGATCATATTGGTGCCGTTCGACGACTTGAAATTCGTGATTTATCATTAATAAGGGAATGGAACTCATTCCGAGCACTTCAAAGTAGGTATGGTCACTTTCAGGTGGCCAACCTGGGGCTGGTTCCGGTAGAGACCCCTTTTAGGACATTTTAGGAAAGTTATGCCACGTATTTCCAAGTGTGGTTGTTCTTCATTACCTGGAGCCTTGAATCGTTCCAGTTGATTACCCAATGAGGACATTTAAAAAATCGAACTTGTGGATGATATACCTATGCGCCGATTGAAATGGCGGCGGCGTGATAGACCATTTTCAGTCAGCGGCGGTGATGTGGCGGCGTCACGCCATTGGCGATAGGTGGCGGCGCAGTGGCGTGGGTCAGCGTGAACCAATATCATGAATTAGATATTTTCTGATTTTTTCTCAGAATTTCTTATCTCTCAGGAATTCGTCCGGAAGGTTCTCAAGAAGTTCCTTCAGGAATTCTTCCGGAAGTTCCTCCAGGAATTCCTCCGGAAGTTCCTCCAGGAATTCCTCCGGAAGTTCCTCCAGGAATTCCTCCGGAAGTTCCTCCGGAAGTTCCTCCAGGAATTCCTCCGGAAGTTCCTCCAGGAATTCCTCCGGAAGTTCCTCCAGGAATTCCTCCGGAAGTTCCTCCAGGAATTCCTCCGGAAGTTCCTCCAGGAATTCCTCCGGAAGTTCCTCCAGGAATTCCTCCGGAAGTTCCTCCAGGAATTCCTCCGGAAGTTCCTCCAGGAATTCCTCCGGAAGTTCCTCCAGGAATTCCTCGGAAGTTCCTCCAGGAATTCCTCCGGAAGTTCCTCCAGGAATTCCTCCGAAGTTCCTCCAGGAATTCCTCCGGAAGTTCCTCCAGAAATTCCTCCAAGAATTCCTCCGGAAGTTCCTCCAGGAATTCCTCCGAAACTCATCCAGAAATTCCTCCTGAAGTTCCTCCAGGAATTCCTCGGAAGTTCCTCCAGGAATTCCTCGGAAGTTCCTCCAGAAATTCCTTCGGAAGTTTCTCCAGGAATTCCTCCCGAAGTTCCTCCAGGGATTCCTCCGGAAGATCCCCCAGAAATTCCTCCGGAAGTTTCTCCAGGAATTCCTCTGGAAGTTCCTCCAGGAATTCCTCCGGAAGTTCCTCCAGGAATTCCTCCGGAAGTTCCTCCAGGAATTCCTCCAGAAGTTCCTCCAGGAATTCCTCCGGAAGTTCCTCCAGGAATTCCTCCGGAAGTTCCTCCAGGAATTCCTCAGGAAGTTCCTTCAGGAATTCCTCCGGAAGTTCCTTCAGGAATTCCTCCGGAAGTTCCTTCAGGAATTCCTCCGGAAGTTCCTCCAGGAATTCCTCCGGAAGTTCCTCCAGGGATTCCTCCGGAAGTTCCTCCAGGAATTCCTCCGGAAGTTCCTCCAGGAATTCCTCCGGAAGTTCCTCCAGGAATTCCTCCGGAAGTTCCTCCAGGAATTCCTCCGGAAGTTCCTCCAGGAATTCCTCCGGAAGTTCCTCCAGGAATTCCTCCGGAAGTTCCTCGAGGAATTCCTCCGGAAGTTCCTCCAGGAATTCCTGCGGAAGTTCCTCCAGGAATTCCTCCAGAAGTTCCTCCAGGAATTCCTCCGGAAGTTCCTCCAGGAATTCCTCCGGAAGTTCCTCCAGGAATTCCTCCGGAAGTTCCTCCAGGAATTCCTCCGGAAGTTCCTCCAGGAATTCCTCCGGAAGTTCCTCCAGGAATTCCTCCGGAAGTTCCTCCAGGAATTCCTCCGGAAGTTCCTCCAGGAATTCCTCCGGAAGTTCCTCCAGGAATTCCTCCGGAAGTTCCTCCAGGAATTCCTCCGGAAGTTCCTCCAGGAATTCCTCCGGAAGTTCCTCCAGGAATTCCTCCGGAAGTTCCTCCAGGAATTCCTCCGGAAGTTCCTCCAGGAATTCCTCCGGAAGTTCCTCCAGGAATTCCTCCGGAAGTTCCTCCAGGAATTCCTCCGGAAGTTCCTCCAGAAATTCCTCCGGAAGTTTCTCCAGGAATTCCTCCGGAAGTTCCTCCAGGAATTCCTCCGGAAGTTCCTCCAGGAATTCCTCCGGAAGTTCCTCCAGGAATTCCTCCGGAAGTTCCTCCAGGAATTCCTCCGGAAGTTCCTCCAGGAATTCCTCCGGAAGTTCCTCCAGGAATTCCTCCGGAAGTTCCTCCAGGAATTCCTCCGGAAGTTCCTCCAGGAATTCCTCCGGAAGTTCCTCCAGGAATTCCTCCGGAAGTTCCTCCAGGAATCCCTCCCTTGCTCCAGGAATTCCTCCGGAAGTTCCTCCAGGAATTCCTCCGGAAGTTCCTCCAGGAATTCCTCCGGAAGTTCCTCCAGGAATTCCTCCGGAAGTTCCTCCAGGAATTCCTGCGGAAGTTCCTCCAGGAATTCCTCCAGAAGTTCCTCCAGGAATTCCTCCGGAAGCTCCTCCAGGAATTCCTCCGGAAGTTCCTCCAGGAATTTCTCCGGAAGTTCCTCCAGGAATTCCTCCGGAAGTTCCTCCAGGAGTTCCTCCAGGAATTCTTCCGGAAGTTCCTCCAGGAATTCTTCCGGAAGTTCCTCTGCAAGTTCTTTCAGGAGATCTTCCGGATGTTCTTCTAGGAGTTCTTTCTGAAGTTCCTCCAACAGCTCCTCCGGAAGTTCTTCCGAAAGTTCCTCCGGAAATGCCTCCAACGATTTCCTTCAAAAATTCCTGGAGTTAACGCTTCATCAATGCCACCTAGAATTTTTCCTGGAATTGTTTCTTAAATTGTTCCAGGAATTTCTCAGGAAGTACCTCCAAGATTTGCTCAGAATTTTTTTCAGGTGTTCCTCCGAAAAATCTTCCAAGAAATGTCTCTTAAATCCAGAAATTCTTTTAGCACTTACTCTCGATTTTTTTCCGTGAACTCCTGCACTTCGAGACCTTTACACAAGTTACCTTGAGAGCTCTCCAGAAATTTCTTGTGAATTTCTTTTAAAACTCATGTGACATTCCTCAAAAGCCACCTTAAGCCTGCCTTCCGTAAATGTTCTCATTGGGCTTCCACCAGGACCAGCTCCAGTTCGGCCACCTGAGGGCAACCAAACTCTCTTGGAAGTACTGAGCATAATTTGTAAAAATCCCAAATTTTGAGCCGTCGAACGGCACCAATATAATCATTTGCGTAAATGTCCTCTTTGGGCTCCCACCGGAACCGGCTCCAGGTTGGCCACCTGAAAGTGATCAAACACACTTAAAAGTATACGAAATGAGCTCCTTTTGCTTTTATAAGTGAATTCAAGACATTTGGTCATTCAAACTAGTCCAATATATCTATTTTGGAGGTGTCCACTTTAGGTCCGTACCGGAACCGATATCAAGCAGCCATGTACCCGAAACCAACTGCTGGGTTCTAGAAATCTCAAATATACCATATGGTTTTTCACAGATTTTCCATGAACAAAATCATTTTTTTGTGAGTTTTTTGGAAAAATTACATTCTGGGTACTAAATGTACCCCACGGGGTTTTGGCCTCAATCCGGAACCATTACGAAAATTCACGTCCACAAACCCTCTCCTGAAAATACATTAAATTTTTGATCCAACCATGTCTGTTTTGTTAAAATCGATTGATCATTGACGAAATGAGAGCAAATTGAGAAATAAATTTTAGTCGTTTTCGTCTACTGGTAATCGTAAGTCAAAACTTTTTTGGCGTATGCGATGAAGAATTGTTTAATTCAACTAAACTCTACGCCTTCAAGCTCCGAAAAAAAGTTTTCTCTGATTTTTTATTGTTCTCGTTTATTGAGTATATACGTAAAGGCTACAGAAGCACTCTAAAACCAAACTTTTGTTAGAAGGCTCGGAGACTCATAGTCGTATATACTAATCGACTTAGTTCGACAAACTAAAGTGATGTATGTATGTATGTGTGTGTATGTGTACACAATTTTCTAGACACACTTTTTGGAACTTTTATTCGCTACAAGGAATCGATTTCTTCGCTACAAGTTCCATTAAACGAGGATCCTGGCCCCATTGTTTGCTATTAAAAATTTGCTGGGCTCTGAGGTTAAGGCGAAAATATTATTTCTTATTAGCAAAACAAGCTAAAAATACTCCACCATATTGTTTGATACATCTAATGCCCGAGAAAGGCACCAACACCGCTGGGTGATATAATCAGGATTTTTAAAATATTTTTGATGCGTAATTATCAACTCGCTGATTCCAAGCGGTGAGAAGTGAGAGGTGAGGGCTGAAAACTTCTAAAATAAAGACAAAAAACTCACTGATGAATCCAAATTTAACCATGCGATGGTTTTAATTCGGGGGACCTAGTTTAGAAATGCACCTTCATAAATATGATAAACTAGTTTATTTTTGGACGCAGTAGCGCCCGTGGCAAGTGTTTTTTTTTTACTATAAACGGTTCATTATTTCACGCATTAAAAAAATCAAACTTTTCAACGTCTGTTGTCTGTGATTTTTTTCATCAAATGCTGCGTCTTGTTGTCTAAGGTTGTCACTGGTTTTGTTTTCTGCATCTGATAGTAAAAAAGAATTGAAGTGTCAAATATTTAATTTTTTGTGAGAATTTCCCCGGGTGCTGCGTCTGGTTGGCTAGTCACCGGACAGACAAACACGGCTATAGTATTTTATTATATGTTATTATTTATTATATTTAATATAGCTTTCAGCATTCTTGTTTGCAAGATATCAAACAAGCTTTCGTGCAGCTTCAGCGAAAAAGTTGATTTCGTGTAAGTTGAATGATTCTGAAAGCTTTCGATGAAACATGTTTTCAATGTAGCTATGAAACGGTATTATGAGAACTTGCATCCAATGTTGTACGGGAGAGCGGAGAATATAAATGGATTGATTATTCTTGCGTGCCATTCAGCTTTGCCTAACACCATTGAAAGAATTAACATAACATTGTGAATTGTGATGCAAAACGCATCTGAGAGTAGTAGCACATTATCCCCAAGGAAATCAATTTTCGGATAGATAATACTCTTAACAAGAACAGGAATTTAAAACCCAAAACCAGTTCAGTTTATTTGAATCTCATTACAATATACATACTTTGCGATTCACCTTAGTACACGTGACTAGAACCTAAACCTAATGATTAATGCTAGGGTACGGAAATAATCTCTGGGCAGCATTGTGTGATTTCTGTACTAAAATTTTCTCAAATCTTCAGTTTTTCCAAATAAGCATCCTTTTTCGATGTACAATCGAGTTTGTTTGAAGACGAACCGATGAGATAGTAAAATTGCACGTTGTTCTCTTTGATATGCCAAATTTTCTAAACAATTAACGTTTGCTCGTCGAATGTCTAACAGCGGGTTAAGCTAGCAATCAGGTTTGGGAAAGGTACACATTCAGAACTAAACAGCTGTAATTAATCCTAGCACGATTGTTGCACATCACATTGTCTTGAACATTGATAAGCAGATTTCCTCACTATTTCCTCTAAGGGGTGGCTATTATTTACACACTAAGATTGTGGGTTTTCCTCTTTGGTAGTGACAAAAGCTTCCATTCCAAAAACAAACGAAAAGGCTATATTGCGATCTCACGTGTTCCTGCAGTTTGTTTGCATGTTACATTGTATATATAGCATTTAGTATTTCGCATTTGAGAGTTGCCTCCCTTTTAGACTATTTACAGTATACATTTTCATTATATGGCTTTAGTAGGGTGCTGCCACCATTCCGTTTTTTACTATGGGAGAGAAAATAATACATTCTTCCATCGTATCACACAAATAAACACTACTACAATATATCATCTTCTTCTAAGGACAGTTCGCATTAGACTATATAGAGTTACAGCTTTTCAAAAATTTCGCTACCAAAAATCAATAGTTGGACTTACAAAAATCGCTGCACTACAACTGTAAATACCTGACTGACACGATGTGTGATCTTGCTTTGTATGTGATCCACGTTTTTTTTTTCTACACCTCATTTCCGTTCGGCTGGTTGCGCTAAAATGTTTTGGTTTTTGAAAACTGAAACACATTTTCCTACTGTTTGCTTTTTGGATTTGTATTTGTACGCACGTCTAAGCACAAACAACAAAGTTTATCTTTCCATCGTCGACTGTGATACTCCCGGTTTTGCGTGTCACCTTACTTGGAGTTTGTTTGCTGTTTATATTCATTAAAAGTTATTTCATCTCTGTAAAGCACTTGAAATGTATGACAATAACAGGGTCAACGAAGCATTCGAATGGAAACATAAAACGTGTGAATTTTGCTCAAAAAACTGTGAAGTTCATCCCTGTATTGTTGCATACAAAATATTATCGTTATCAATTGTTCTCGTTAGCCTCCTATTCACGAATGCGACGGGTCGGGTATTGAGTTTCGAAGGTTAAACGAATGGGTTCAAATACCGATCAATACATTTGTGTTAAGGTTTTGAATCTAGTTAAAACTACAGTTTCGCCCAAGAAGAGTGCATCAAATACTAAGCGGTAAGCAACATGTAAGTAGGGTTGTCTTGTGTTCGTTAAGGTTTGCGCTGTTTTATTGATTACTGGTCTTGCTTGAACCACTTATGCGATTACTTATTGAAAAATAGTTTCAACGTGATATGATCGTATTATTGTTCTTGTTTCGCTTTCAGTAGTTTTGAATAGATTGGGTTACTAATGTTCAACTTTGTTAGTAATCGTAAAACGTAAAGAAATCAATAGTTGGTAGATGAGGAAGGCCGATAAAAGAATTGACGCACTTATAATGAATTGTTCACAATTTGATTAGTGGAGAATTGTTGTTTCGTTCGGAATAATGATTACGTTCTGATTCATTCGGTTTCTAAAACATGAACTTTCGTATTATTCATATAAATTTGATGATTGTTAAAATCATTGCGTGGTGAGCTGTTCAATCAATTTTTATATTAATATAAACTTCATGGGTTTCGACTGGATTTGTTGCTAATAGTCAGTTTCCGTTTCCGTGGTTTATCTTTCATCTGTCCGTGCCGCGTCGCGCGCCTTTAGTGTTTCGCGATGAGGCGAGAAAACACTTTCCGAATTGACTATGCTTTCCAGTGAAGCCGTCTTTCGAGAAGGTGCATGGCTTTTGTCGCACAGTTCTAGGACTGCAGAAAGCCGATGTAGTGAGATTTCAGTGCCACCGCGGTGAACAATGTGCGTTCATCAAGGTGAAAGAGCTGACGCTCGCACAAAAATCGTGGACGAACACGACGAAAAGCATGGACTATTGTGGAATTTCTTAGTGCGTTCGAGGAAGGGATTTCGTTGCGGGAATTAACTTAGGGTGATGGTTTCGAGTTCGGTGGCACCCCTCTCGATATATGGTCGGCTCGTATGCAGATTCAGCGAAACATTAACTCGTGGGTCACGATCGATGAACAGCAATCATCATCCACTACAAGGACTAGGTTGCCTCTTGCAAACACTGCAAAGAGCAGGCTCATACTGGCATATCTTGTGTGCAGAACAAGAAACTGCTGGTTCAAAAGAGCTACGACAACCGCCGAAGAAGACGAACGGTGCGAAACATCCGATCGTCAAACCGGTCAAACTACGCTCCGTCACTTCAGCACCAGCTTCGCTGGAGGCCTTTTCCTAGCTACCGAAGCAGCTGAGTCAGACCGAACCGTTTGGCTCAAACAACCAACCAGCAGGCCAGCTAGCTGCGCGCACCACACGAACCCAGCCAGCCCGTTGTTGCAAGCTCCACAAGAGCGCAGCTTATCGTCCTCGTCGGTCGATGCGGAAGAACCCACAGAGCACCGAAGTGGCCTTGGTGGGTGTTTTTAGAAAACCTATTAGCGCAATTCGATCGCAAAGCTGAACAGCCGGCAACAAGACGGATGACTCGCCAACATCTACGAGGAGTAGCAGAAGCCGAGGTCGCCTGCCCGACCAGAAGCAACGATACGACGACAGTAACGATGAGCGGGACGATAGCTAATATCCATAAATGGCTCTCACATCCTAAAACCTTCTAAAACCGTCCTAAAACCACGAAATTTTATCACCAGCCAATGTCTTGTTATCGTGCGTCTGCAGGAAGTCGAAAACAAACAGCTTTCTTGCCTGGCTTTGTCGTTTTCGCGAATGTGAACTACGCGAGGAGAGGAACAGCTGTTGCGGTGAAAGAGCACATCCAGGTCACTCACGTTGAGAAGAGTCTGGACAGCCGACTCAGAATACACGACACGACCATCTGCAATGTCTACGCTCCCTCCGGTACTGCGCACCAGATAAGGCTTTTTCAATTGCACGCTGGCGTACTATCTCCGTCACCACACTAGAAACGTCATCCTCACTGGCGATTTCAATGCGTGCTGCGTGCCTGCGATTCGTCTAGCCCGAATACTAGTCCATCCCTTAAAACCTCCGTACAGCTGCTGCAGCTGCTGCAGTAGGATATGCTGTGCCCACGCGATGTCGGCTTCACGTTCATCAATCGAAACGCGTGGTCTCGACTCGACCGTATTCACCGGGGACTACGCGACAAACTGCAGTCGGCCTTCACATTCGTCTGCTGCTTCACAGACCATAAAACGCTTACAGTCAGAATATGTCTCCTTCCACTGGGACATGACCCGGGCCGGGTTTCTGGGCCCTTCGCATCTCCTTACCGATGAAAATGTTGCCGAGTTCCAGTATAAGTGGCAACACTGGACTCGACAACGCAGAAGCTATGGGACATTTCTGGATTGGTGGCTGGCCTAAAATCAAGTCGTTTTGTAAGTGGAAATCTCTATCTGTTTTTGACTAATTTCACGATGCGCACCAGCATATCTATGCGCAATTACGGCAAACGAACGACGGCTAGTACCAGCAGTCACAATTGATAACCACCATCAATCGGCTGAAAGGAGAAATGTTGGCACTGCAGCGTAATTTCTCGCACATGTTTATGCGCACTGGGATTGAATCCAAAAGAGAATGAACAAGTCTCTCACTTATCACCTCTGTTTACATACATATACGATATGTAGCATACCTCGAGAGACTTTTTTCGCATGCTGTCATGATAGAGAACTGACTCGGGAGGCTATACTGCCGTGAATCGCATATTTGCTCCATATGAACAGGAAACCCAGCAAAGATGGGACAGATATGCAATTCACGGCAGTATACCCCAGGATAAATTTCTTTTAGAAAGCTCCAAATGTGAGGAGCACTGGCTCTGATGATGCATTTCAACTTGTTCTACACAGCTGTGCAGTAACTCACACGAAATGAGCGAAAACAAAGCGAGAATCGCCATTTTTCTGGGCTGCCTATCCGATTCTGTTTATTCGCACTTGTATACAAGTTTGATAAATTTATTTTTCATGGCTTGTTATGATTCGGAACAGTTTTTGCCTCTCTTTTATCGTTGTTCGTTATCTATTGAGAGCGATTTCTGCAAACCCTGTATGCATATCAACGAGACGCATCTGGCCGACGAACCAATGTCGATCTTTCAACTGAATGAAGCACTCACCGGCAATCTCACCAATGCCTTCGTGGGTATTATCGTGCTGGTTAAGAAAAAGGGAGGTAATAACACGGCCCGAGCATACCGGCGACCCATATCGCTGCTCAACAGCGATTACAAATTGCTTTCCGTATCCTCAAAAACCAACTAGAGCACGTCATGCAATCAGCCCGGTGGCATCCCTATCTCACACAATAGGTTTGTTTTGCAGCCAACATTGCGCAATCATATCCCACTGACAGTTCTGTATCCTAATGAAAATCAAATGTGATGTTTGTAAACAAAACACACACTATCATGAATGTTATACTGAGATGTTGGCCACAAAAACATGGCTTCGTGCCACCCACCTGCATGCAATCCCATCGTGTGCTGCACGACGGACAGAAATGTTCGACTCGGACTCAGAACGCAATATTTTTCAAGCAACTCTCGAGTCTCAAAGACCGGATTGGCAGCATCCGCCACCACCGCACTATGGGGAATCAGGTGGCCGAAAATAAAAAAATCGACTTTCTCTTTCGTAATTCAAGTTGACCTACTAAATGCTAATGCTTTGGAGCATTAAACCCCAGCATATCAGCACTATAAGCCATATGGTTATCAAGATATAGGCATTAGAGCCAGACACTTTTTAGTTCTTGAAAAATCAATGCATTATTCAACTGTCAATATCTTCGGCTACAGTAGCTCTTTTCCAACTCTTTAAAAAGTTTCTGAAAGCTTGTTTCATGGACTTGCGAAGTTATGGGAAAATAGGTAGTGAAACATCCGAAAATGACACGAAGAAATTTTTTTTTTTTTTTCATTCGAAAAGTTCCATACAAAAAAAGTTTCTCAAAGTTTCGCTTAGCGACTACCCCTACGGCTATCTTTGGACCTCCCAGAAGGCATTAAAACAAATTCCAGCTGCTTATGGCTGCAAATCTGCGATTCCGATCACTTTTTCGAAAAAAAAGTCATTAATTTTGAAACATTAAATGTAATTATTCTCATAATACACGGCAGACTGTGATGGGCTGGATACAAATCCCATGCGTATGACACAAGAGCATCAAGAACAGTTAAAATAGAGATAGTAGATAACACGAAAAGTGTCGTAGGCTTCGTGGTAGGCTGTGTACACGACAGCTTATGCAGCTATATGATACTCCATTTGGCGTAGGCTCACCAAGAGGAGGCAACTCATTATCTATCAAGTATCAAGCAAATAAATATGAAAAAAAAAAACAAAATACTCTTGAGGGTTACGAAAATACTCTAGGCTTCATTTGAAATTATTTCATAAAAAGTAAAATTTTGATATTAATTAAAATCCAATATGTGAATACAAGAAGCAAAAATGTCTGTACCTAAGGACATCTTTCGATAATTATTGGTATGTACCTAGGTGAAATAAATAAACAGTACATTTATGAATGTCTATCTGAGTGCATAGTGAGCTGTGATTGCGAAGGTAAATCGTGTGAAGTGTTTGTACTTATTATTTGGCGAATCATGAATTATAGGCAACTCATTGAAGTATTTAGAGCTCACGAGGGACGTCAGGTAGATCGCGTTGAAAAAGCTTTGGAATATATCTGCCAAAGCTTCGCAGTGGATAAACAAAAAAAGAGTTAACTCCATACAAAATTGAAAAATCTGCATTTGAAATTTGAAAAAAAATGGCAGGCCGCATCCCGGTCCAAAACTTACTTTGACTCATATAATGAGGAATGGCTTGACACAGAATTTGAATTAGAAGAATTTTATCATGCTGAGCCAGAGCCAGTGGCTTCAACATCTCGTGGAAGACCATCAAAAAATTTTGAGGATTTAAGTGAGCGTACGAAGCGCGGAAGAATTAATGACGAGCTAATGAATCCAAGAGAGGATACCATAGAAAAAGCGCTACTGGGAGCAAGAAGAACTGCCTACAACAGAAGTGATACGAGTATGGTGAAAGTGATAGGCCATATTAAAAAAAACCGAGATCACGCTTCCAGCATGTACACTACTCTAAGTGATTCTCATGGAATGATGTCCGATGAAGAAACTTTTGAATATTTGCTCGATTATGATATGAGTAAATATGTGTACGAACAAACACATAAAAAATCCTGCAAGATTTCCTACTTACAAAGTGATACAAAAATGAAAGCGATATGTTCTCCTCCGCTGGATTCCATCGAAAAACGGCAACAAAAATACAGGTAATGAAAGATAGATCATCTCCTTGAAATGGAATAATATATGTATTCATATTTTTCTTTTAGGTTAGAATACAATCGCTAATGCAACATACTGTAGAACGAATAGTGAAATCATTGAAACACGAAATCAATCAATATATGGATGAAAATAACCAGGACTTCGTCGAAATGGTCCTTTTAAGTAGTTGGGGTATGGACGGATCTACGGGATACTCGCAATACCATCAATCATTCCCAGGTACGAATCAACAAGATGATTCAGATGTATTTTCAGTGACAACGACTCCAATACATTTATATTTACTAAGTAATCGTAAACATTTTCTGGTACAACTTGACCCCACAAAGTATTCGTTATTGTAGACCAATTATGCTAGAGTTTGTGAAGGAATCGAAGGAAGTTGTGATCGATTGCAAAAATACCATAGAGAGAGAACTAAGTGAATTAGTTCCAGTTAAGATCGATTTGGAGCAGGAGAAATATGTTTTGGTTGACTTCGATTTTGTCATGAGCATGGTGGATGGTAAAGTTCTAAATTACATAACTGGTACGTCATCTATGCAAAATTGCCCAATTTGTAAAGCCACTCCAAATGTAATGACAAGCCTAGAGGTATTATTTTTTTAAAAGAAATACTTGTACATTTTTAAAAACTGTTTTGTTTTTCAAATATTCTAGGAGTTTGAAAAAGGATATATACCAGAGATAGGGACACTTATTTATGGAATATCTCCATTACATGCATGGATGCGATTTTTCGAGTGCCTTCTTCACATATCTTACCGAATGGATTTTAAAAAGTGGCAGGTATCAAAGATATTAAAGGAAGCGTACTTGAAGAGAAAACAACTTATACAGAAAAGGCTTTATGATAGCTTTGGTGTGAGAGTCGACCAGCCAAGGCAAGGTGGAGCAGGATCAAGTACAACTGGAAACATTTGTCGACGAGCGTTTTCGAATCCAAATCTGTTAAGTGAAGCATTAAATGTCAACGAAGAGCTAATTCACCGGCTCTGGAACATTCTGATTGCGATAAACTGCCAAGAGCCAATCAATCCTGAAAAGCTAGACAGTTATTGTAAAGCAACCTACCGGTTATATTTGCAGCTGTATGATTGGTATAAAATTCCTGCTACGGTGCATAAAGTCCTTGCCCATGCTGGGGATATAATTATTCATTCACCAGCACCACTTGGAATGTTGGCTGAAGAAGCAGCTGAGTGTCAACACAAGCACTTAAAAAAAAGTCGGACTCATCATGCCAGGAAAGCCTCAAGAGAAGAAAATTTACATGACGTTTTCATTCGTGCTATGAACTCGTCGGATCCTTTGATAAGCTCCCTCAACTTAGGTAAGCGACTTCAAAATAAATCTAATCTGGAATATCCAGAAGATGTTCAAAGTTTTTAGTGACTGAAACTTCTTGCAATACAACAGATTCGAGTACAGAAAAATATACCATAGCAGATATTTTAATCGATCTTGAAGAAATAAATGATGATTTTGTTGAGGATGTTCATGTACATAATGAATAAATAAATGTTGTTGCAGTATACTTATATATCTTGAAGCTTTTATTGCATGGAGTTCGTATAGCTTTAATAGAGCTTTTATATTGTATTCCCTTTACTTGTTTTACGGGTTAAGAGCCTGAACCAATCTGAAAAATCCTACAAAGACAACCTGTTACGTATGTAGATGCAATGGCCTGTATTTGACGGAGTCCTTGTGCAACTTAGAACATCTGTACAACTCAATTCACATAAAAACAGTATACAATTTTCTACTTTGAACTCTACAGGTCTGCGCTGCAATAAAATACACATCTATAGACTGCTGTGTACATGAGACATTCGTAGATAAAAGGGATATATTCCATAGAGATCAAAGGTCTGTATTCCAGGGAGTTTGGAGACCTTAGAAGTAATAACGACCTGCAAAACAAGTATTTCACATCTTTTAGACATTAATCTACGATATAAGTGTGAAATATTGCAGAAATGAAATGAAAATATTTTCGGCCACCTACTTGTATGGAGCCGCCCCATAGTGCACCGTGGCACCGGTAGGCTCAACAGTTTCGATCTGAAGAACGCCTTCGATCTGGTTCGTCATTCGTTCTTGTTCGGCACCATGCGGTCGCTCTGGTTCAACGAGGAACTCACAGGTGGGTGGCACGACGCCATGTTTTTGTGGCCAACATCTCAGTATAACATTCATGATAGTGTGTGTTTTGTTTACAAACATCACATTTGATTTTCATTAGGATACAGAACTGTCAGTGGGATATGATTGCGCAATGTTGGCTGCAAAACAAACCTATTGTGTGAGATAGGGATGCCACCGGGCTGGGAACTCATCGCTCTTCTCGCGCGCATAGCCAGTCGGTCCACATCCAGGCTGCTTGTCAACGGGCACCTCTCTCGATCGTTCGAGATCGCTCGGTCGGTGCGGCAAGGGGGCCCGTTGTCAATGCATCTCTTTGTACTGTATCTCCATCCACTGTTATACTATCGTCAGACATATGATTTCCACACAATAATTTTCATATCACGCTGTACGCGTACAGTGGCAAGATGACATACATCTTTTTTCACCGTTGAATCTATTTGACAGTTTGTTTTGAAACTGGTTCAACCACTTTCCAAAACGATATTCTTCATCGAAATGTATAGAAATCATAAACTGGTACTGTAACGTCATATGAAAACGTCATAGTTTTCTAATTCTTCGTATAGGTATTTTAGCAGAAATATGCGAGTTCTTGCAAATATTCCGCAGGGCAATTATTTCTGCGGACGTTAACCACTCTATTCTATGGTTTGGGGTGATTTTAGTGCAAACGGCACTGATCGTTTAATTAATTTGGACATTTTGTAGGATAAAGCCAGCATCGTTCAATTGAGTCATAGATCCAATTTTGAATTTATCCAAAACAACGGTACAAAACATTCTTCCTATCTAAAAAAAATAGTTGCTGACTAATGGCAAATCAAACATCCCACATCCTTCCCAATCCCCAGACCTCATTCCAATTAAAACCCATGGGATCCTTGCACAAAATGTTCGAAATCCCACGATACAGAACTCAAACCATAAAATATCATGCAAAAGTGACGGTAGATCTTCCCGGAAACAACCCAAGAATTGGAAAAATCAATAGGAAGACATCTTCAGAGCATAATTGTAGCAAATAATGGGCTTACGAATAATATTTTGCCAATGTTGTGAAAAATATCATCCGGAATTGCAGAAAAACGATTTTTAATCAGTCATCTTGCAAATGTTTGTTTTTATTTCAAATGTCAAACGGCGTATTTGACATTTCAAACAACAAATTATGTTCTGTTTCGTACAATACAATGGTCGAAGGGCAGGGTACGGAAATCATCGTGCTATCGTGATACCAGCGTGATTCTGGGTGACAGACATATGGTTTTATGCTGTACAGTGATATTGGTATCATATATGTGTCACAAGTATTATGCAGACTAGAGCAAGCGTGTGAGGATGATTTGTTTGTGGCATATGCGGACGACATCAGCGTCACATCAGCACGGATAGGAATGATCCGTGAAATATTTAACCGTTTCTGTGCAGCAGCCGGTGCAAAACTAAATTTAAATAACGTAGATGTGCATCGGCGCGGCGACGCTGCGTTACCGTTTTTTCCCAAAGCACACCTGCGTCGTTTTACCGCCGCGTGTACTCTGCGTCGAAAAGACGCTACGTGGGCATCGAGCATTAATGTTCGGGATGAACGCAAAGCTGACATCGTTTGTGACCATCACCTAATTGGCGAGATCCGACGAAAAGACGCGACACATCAACTAATCAACTGAAACGTTGTTTCGAGCACTTCCAGTTACTTCTTTAAGTTTTGACGACCGACCAAACATCAATATCTCGGCATATGCTGTTAAGAGAGCGTCATATTACCCGCGTGAACTCCGAAGTCACATCACAATATCTAAGAAATCGTGCTTTTCGACCAACTGGATGCAGAGCGTCTTAGTAAAGGTCCAAAGAAAAGTGGAACTGACAATGTGCGACAACTGGCTGGTTACTGAGCATTCTTCTCAAAGTCTTGTGAATAGTTATCCTAATTACAGGAGAAGATAGACACTACTCTTTGTTGGTAGGATTCCAACCCGGAAAATCATATGCGGACCATATTGTCACGCTCCGTATCAACGTATAGTAGGGCAACAAATTATAGAAGACCCTATTTTTGGTATTCACCAACAACGAGAAAACTTCCGATCGCCTGCACAACGAAAATCTTTGGGGCGATGCAAGGGAGTTCCGGATGACATCGTAGCGCAATACGCATGCGGAGTGCTGCATAATGGAACTTTGTGTGATCTCATCTTCTTCTTCTTCTTCTTCTTCTTATTGACATTGCGTCCCCACACTGGGACAGAGCCGCCTCGCAGCTTAGTGTTCATTAAGCACTTCCACAGTTATTAACTGCGAGGTTTCTAAGCCAGGTTACAATTTTTGCATTCGTATATAATGAGGCTAAACACGATGATCCTTTTATGCCCAGGGAAGTCGAGACAATTTCCAATCCGAAAATTGCCTAAACCGGCACCGGGAATCGAACCCAGCCACCCTCACCATGGTCTTGCTTTGTAGCCGCACGTCTTACCGCACGGCTAAGGAGGGCCCCAGGGTGTGATCTCATCATGGGAGTCAATTAAGTGAGACAAGGATGTGTTCTGTCACCGGAACTTTTCCTCGAGGCAAAGTAAGCTGAACGACCAGGCCGAATGCTCCTCCACGGTGGTTCTCACCATAAACGTCAACATGACCAAATCGTTGGATGTCAACACGAGCAAACCCTCCAACTTCACGGTTGCCGGGCAAGCAGTAGAGAAGGTCGAAAAATTTTAATAGCTTGGCAGTGTAAGTCGGAACCAAGATTGACATAGAAGCACGGATCGAAAATATATGGAGATTCAATCAGTTTATTCATTTCACAAAATTTAGAATATTCAACTCTAGCCTAAAATCGATGTTGTCATACCCCAGTTACACGTGACTTGGTGTATATCAGCAGAAATCACGCAGAAACTGCATGCATTGGTTCTCGTATGCTGGGCTCCATCGACGATGCCATCAGAAACCGATGTCAACAGAAATACGAGAGCGTAAATAAAGGTGGGTCGGACACACATAACGAAAGAGCGGAGACGAAATCTGCAAGCATACGCCAGGGTCCAGATCGAAGCAAAAGCGAGTAGCCGTCCAGGATGGAGATCTTATACGTTAGCCTTATATTTCCCCAAAGGATGCTCAGAACACATAAGTGAGTCAGTAATGTCGGAAAAAAACAAAAAAAAAGCACCAGTGAAGTGGTATCCTTAATGCTTTCGAATTTCTAAGTGCAACCAGAACAGTACCATACAAAGGGTGTGACTGCTTTGGTTTCCTTTTCCGGAGAATTATCAACAACTGCTTAAGAAAAATGCTTCTCGCAAAACATTTTTCAAATGTTTACAATACTGAGTGCAATAGTCAATGATGTCGATGATGATGCCTCCAATTTACTCGAAAATCTGTGTGACATTGGTATTCTACTCATGACTGAAGAAAACGATGCTGCGAAACTGATAAATTGCGTCCGATTGATGTTTCGATAGTTTGAGTGGCATTCATTAAGACTTTTGTCAGATGAATTATGAACAAAATAAATTATCAAATAAAATCAACGGTACTACGACTCTATAATACCCGTGACAGTGTGTTACCAAAAACTGTCAGCCACTGGCGGAGCTAAGCTGGGGCACGATGGGACATGCGACCCACCACATAGGATATTTTCCCCGAAATTTTATTATACACGCCAAAATTGCCCTAAAAAACTGATTTTCCAAAAATTCTAAGGGCTATTTCAGGAAGAATTTTTGAATACATCTTGGAATTTCTTTGGACCGGGATCCGTACAGCACCGAATTCCCTCCATTTGTGAGATACCACTAAATTATAGAGGGTTTAAGGGAATACATTTATAAATCATTTATCTTATCCTTATCTTATACTTGACGGTTAGCTTTCTGGCCGTTGAAATGGAAAATATGCTCTGAAATTAAAATATCACAATTGAAAAACAAATCGCCACCCAGAAAACGCAAAGTTTCAGGCGCCATTTTGTATCGCGTCGGATATAATTGTACCGAAAGTGACTACTTTGAATTGCAAATTGCAATTAATAGAGTAAGATCAGCAGAATAAACATCAAAGGGATTACTTCTCTAGATGCGTCAAACAGTCTGCTTCAAATTAAATATTTAGTTAGAAAATATCTGCACGGATTATGATCCTATGATTCGAAATCCGTCCACGTAAATTTACTCATCATTTCATCATATTTTTCGTTGTTTTCAATGCAATACATTGGATCACATAAAAAATAGAGGCCCTCGGGCACCTGTACCAATAATGAACGATCCATTTGAATTCGATTCGTATTTTCTAGAGCCTTTTTAATAAAAACAAGTGCTTAGGTGTACGGATTTCGATGCACCACGGTATTTCTTCGAAAATTCTATTGGAAATTAATTCGTAAATTCCTCTGAGAATTCCTTAAAAATAATTCTAGCAATTCCTTTGAAAATTTCTTTGCAAAATTTTTCCGAAATCTCTAAGGTTTTGCTTTGCGAAATTGTATGAAAATTCATTCTGAAATTTATCATTCTGAAATTCTTTCTACTCCAGGAATTCCCTCCAGGAATAATTTAGAAAATCAGGCCATCAAATCCTTTTGTCATTCCTCCAGGGATTCCTTCGGAAAATCCTCTGAAGAGGCGTTTGTGAATTCATTCCGATATTCCTATTTTAGTAAAACCATACAAAATTCCTTTCAAAATTGCTGCACAAATCATTCCGGAAATTTTGTTGGAAGATTTTTTCTTGAAAAGAATGAAATAGAAAATCCTAAAGGAATTTTCGGAAGAGTTTCTAACGGAAATGTCAATGGAATTTCCAGATGAAATCTCCGACGGAACTCTTGAAGTAATTTCTGAATGATACCTAAGAGAATGTCTGAATAAATTTCTGATTTCCAAAGAATTTCTAACGGAATGTTCGAAAGCCATAATGAGTTTTTAAATAAATGTCCAAAGGAATTTTTAATTAATTTTCTTAAGAATTCCTGGGTGAAATTATGACGATATTCCTATTTTTCGAAGAATTTCGAAGAAATTTTAGGAATTTCTTCCTAGAGTTTCGAAAGGGATTTCTTAAGGAAATACTGCAAGAATTTGTTTGAGAAAATCTTGGAAAAAATGCTGTTGAAAATCATTAAAAAAAATTGAAGAAATTTCGCAAGGTATTTTCGAAAATAATTTGAACTTTCCCAGGATGAAGAAATTTCTGAAGGATTTCTCCTGAATCCATTTTCGTAGGATCCTTTAAAAAATCCGTAGGTATTCCTGATTCAATTCCCGAAGGATTTTCAATAGGTATTTCAAAGAGTTTTCCTAAGGAATTCTTAAGGAAATTTCCAAAGGAATTTCTAAAACAAATTTCCAAATTAAATTTTGTAGGAGTTTCCGACATTCTTAAATTTCTACAATAATTTCTTTGGACAGCCCCCAAAAAAAAATTTCAGAATATTTTGGGATTTCTTCTGAAATTGTTCCGAAAATTGCATCGGAGATAAATCCAGAAATGTATGTGGATATTCCTCATAATATTACTTCGAAAATTCAAAGAAGGAGTTATATGAAAATTTCAAAAGATCCTTATTTCAATATTTTTTACAGTACCTACAACACCTACGGAAATTGTTTTAGGAATTTCTTCGGAATAAATTTTAAAACTCTTGCAATTACTTTCTCAAGAAATCCCTTTGGAAACTCTGGGAAGTTATTTTTCAAATTCCTTCGAAATTTCCATCAGGATTTCTTTCGAGGATTCTTTTAGGTATTCCTTCAGTTATTCCTTCGGGTGAATTAAGCAATTTTTCCAAAAATTCCTCTACAAAGACCTACGTAGTTTACATTTGAAATTCGATCAGGAAATCCTTTGAAATTTCCATTAGAAAGTACTCCGAAAATTCTTCTCGGATTTCCTATTTCATTCTTCATTTCCAAAGATTAACCTGAATAGATTTGGGACAAGAATTTCTAAACGAATTTCTTAAGGAATTTTTGAAAGAATTCCCTAAAGAATTATTGAAAGGATCCTCGTAAGAATTATTAAAAGGATCCTCGTAAGAATTCCCTATGGAATTTTCAAACAAATTCGTAATGGAAATTTCATATATTTTTTTAGATTTCTACAAGAATTTCTTTCGGGAATTCTCCGGCAAGTCCTTCGAAATTCGTACAGCAGTAAAAAAAACCCTGTTTTGAATCTGGAATTAAGACTTGCCAAAAAACCAAAAATATTGGGATGACAGTCGCTCCAACATCATGCTTCTTCGGATATTCTCGAGAATTCTTTAGGAATGTACTTCAGGAGTTGCTTTGAAAATTCCTTCAGTAATCATTCAGGTGAGGAAGAAATTTCCGAAGGAACTCCTGAACGAAGTTTCCGGAATTCTTGAGTTCTCTGTGAAATCCTCCAAGAATTTCCTCCAGATAGATCCAGAAATTTGTTCAGAAATACATCAAGATATTCCTTTAAAATTTCTTTGAAAAAACCTTAAAAAATCTTGGAAAATTCCTTCGGAAATTCCTTAACGAATTGTTTTTAGAATTTCTTCGAAAATTCTTCATAAATTCCATCGGAAATTGCTTTGAAAATTTGGTCGGAACCCCTGCGAAAAAAAGTTTCGGAAATGGCTACGGATATTGCTGCAGGAAAATCTTTCGAAATTCCCTTAGGGGAATCCCTTAGAGAATTTCTTTATGATTTCTTTTAAAAATGGCTTTGAGAATATCTGCGAAAATTGGTTTAGGAATTGCTTCGAACTATTTTTTAGAAATTGCTTCAGTGATTATTTCAGGAATTTATTAAGTGAATTCTTACAGTATTCCCACTATTATTATTATTGGAGCTCTTACGAAATTTCTTCACAACTTCATCCACGAATGCCTTGAGACCTTCGGATATTCCTTTAAGATTTTTTTCTGGAGTCACTTCTGAAATTTATTCAGAATTTTTTTAGGATCATTCGGTTTTTTTTATTCAGAGTTCTTTCATTAATTTCATCTGAACCCAACTTTGAAAATTCCTTTAGAAACTCTTCCTTTTCTAATAATACTAAGTCTTTTAGTATTTCCTATTGCATACTTTGATAAATTATCAGAAAAACTCTTCCAACAAAATTTCCGGTATATTATCTGCAGGAATTTCGGAAGAAATTTCATATGGCTTTACTAAAAGAATTTCCGCAGGATTTCCTGGAGGAAGTTTCTAAGGTATTTCTGAAGACATTTTCAAAGGAATTTAAGAGGAATTCTCAAAGGAATTTTCAAAGAAATTTTTAAAAGAATCTTTGAAGAAATTTCTAAACGAATTCGTAAAGGAATTTCCGACGAAATTTTCAAAATTTTCCTCAAATTGCTTCTTTGAATTTTCAAAAGAATGTCTTGGGGAATATCTAAAAGAATTGCTGGATTTATCTCTGAAGTAATTTCCAGAGGATTTTATGGAAAAATCCCTAGACTAAATTCCGAAAAAAATACTTGGAGGAATGTCTTGGATAAATTTAATGTCGGAAAATGCCTTCAGGAGTTCCGTTGTCACTTTTTTAGCAATTCGTTCGTTTTTGCTGGAAATTCCGGAAGAATTACTGGAGAAATTTCCGAGAGAATGAAATTTCCGATGGTATCCGAAGGAATACCTGAAATAATTTTTAAATTCTATGTTTTTGGAAATACATTCCAAAGAATTTCTAGAGACCTTTTAACATTTTTTAAATTGATTTATCGCATAACTGATTACGCCCTCTATTGTAGTTCTTACTACTGACAATAACGCCAAAAATGCTGGTGTCCCACCATTACTAAAGCTCTTAGGCCGCCAGTGCTGTAAGCAGAGGCGGCGCAGCAACGCGCCTCTTTAAAGGCCCTCGCACGTTGGACACGCTAGCGTATGTTTTGATAGTTTTCCCATAGAAAAGCAACTCGTAACAAAGGCCGTTCTAGGGTCAGACCTCAGAGCAATATAAAAATTATTCTTAAATAAGTACTTGAAAATAGAGCTTGTTATCGCTTATAAATCCCACACATCGTATGATAGAATAACTAAAGTCACGCAATGATTTTGACAATCCATCAAATTCTCACCTCACACTTTCCATTATCCATTATCACCTGACATTCCAATGACTTTTTCACGAGTTCTACTCAGGTTTTCGGTTCATTCCATAAGCTATCGCCCTTTCAACATTAATATTACAATTTCTCAGTACCTAGTTCTTACATTTAAATTGTTAGCCTAGTTTTTCATTCTTATATAAAAAATTCATTTAGTCTAAATCGGTGTGTATGTATCCGCTTAGTTTATCTGTCGGTATTAACGCTCTCTTTCCATGTTACTCTCACACTCGAATCCCTAAACATCCACAACCGTTGTCATCCGAACTCCAGTGCTATAGAAATCACCTCGTCTGCATTCGTTCGCCAACTTCGACGTTCGCCACTTGCTCCCACCTACACACCGTCGCACACCTTCAGGATCCTTCCTTTCTCCCCCTGTCTACTCGCTGATGGACGTTTTCAATTGATATTACTCCTAGTAGTGATAGCAGTAGCCGTTGTTGCTCTAGTCGTAATATTAGTAGTAATAGTAGTAGCATCGGTAGCAGTTCTAGCGATATCCCCAATCGGCAGCAGCGGCAACGACGGCTGCTGGCTGCTGGTTGTGACACTCGCCGCCTAAATCTACCTTCATGGGGCGCCCGGTTCCACGTTGTGTGCCGTGCCCAGTATCGTCGAGTCAAAGTTGAGCCTCAACTCGCCGGCCAGTATCAGCTCCGAGATGCAGCCCACAATACCGGACGAGTATCGCTGGCGGGTGTAGAATGCTGCCGCCGGTAGGCCACCTGGAAAAAAGTCATAATGCTCCATTTAGTGATGTGTCGATTACGATGGAATTGAAATCTGAAGAAAGAAAGGGGAAGAAGTTTGTAATATTTGCGATAATTCGAGACATTGACGATGAGAATCGATAATTGGGCATTATTTTACATTCGCGCAAAAAAACTGTTAAAATATATTGAATTGAATATACAGGGCTCGCACCTGTATGCCCTCCAAAAATTCAAATTCCTAAGCCTCGGCAACTTTTGTTATCATTATTATACGATATTTTTATATGATGTTTCCGATTGGCTTCGATTTGCTCTCGGCTTGTTTTCGAAACTGTCTGTATTTCATTACTCGACATAATCAAATATGGAACACAAAATCTCCAAAATGCATCAGATAGAAACTCATCATGCATATGTGCGACGCAAATCCGGATTTCCATTTTATATGACCCTCTACATCCGATCCGATCGTCAACAGACGTGTAATGGTTCCACTTAGAATACGTTGTCATCGGGTAACCACTTGACAAAATCAGCAGTCAGTAGGTAGTAGGTGTTCAGCACATCAAATGGACGAAACAGCTGCTGCTCACCAAATGATGAAACAAAAACAGAACGGAAAAATAATTCGGAAAATTCGTCCCTCCCGGATTGGGCTCCGGAATTGGATCAACATTTCGAAATAGGATTATATTTTCCTCGGTTTGCGTGTGTGTTCGTGGCTGGATCGGTTTTGTGCCGAGGGTGTTTCCGTTCACGTTCACATGTGTGACAGGTGAATAAGAATGCATCGGTATTAATTAATAATTTAATTCGGTTTGGGCAAATCCATTTTATAGCTTTTTGATTAGGTTCGTTTGTGAAGGATTTGAACGGAGCAGGTGTATTTGTGGGCGAGTATTCAAACAAATTGATTGGATTGGAATTACTAATCGGTGGTAACGAACGGGACCAGTGCAATTGCATATAATGAGTGGTTGCAATTGACATATTTTGATGGGGTATATAAGTTGGCTCTTTATTAATCAGCTGGATTATTTTCGAATATTTTGAATGGGGGTTGTAATTTGATGCTCCGTGTTGTGTACAACTTGTCAAACAGGTGTCATTTTTGCCTTACTACAAGATGATATGACGCGTCATATGAGTTATGTTTACGCTGCCCACGATACCTTTGGCAGAGGAAAAAATAAAGAAGACAACATTATATCGTGGGTTGATTAGTTCTTTTTCCAATTTTAGTCATGATTTTTATCATAACATTATTGGATAATGAATTAATTGTTTCCTCTGCCAAAGGTGTCGTGAGCAGCATAAACGTAATTCATATGACGCGGTATCTTATGCGGAATCTGAAGGTGTTACGTTTATGCAGGAAGCATAAACCAGACATTTTACATAGTATATTATCCAACGGAACTTTCGGAATTTGAAAACAACGCAAATAAGTTTCAAACAGAAGAGAATCTCAGCCATTTCCATGAGCCAGACACATTTGTCTATTCAAGTGAAATAATTTTTGCCATAAATTCGGAAACATAATCAACCCCCCATTCATGGTGAAGCTTTCCGCACACCATGCAAGCCTGTGGTTAAGGCAAGAATTTCTAATTTTATCGAAAATGTACGGTTCTGCATTGGTCGACGGACGTTGCTCGCCAAAGTGAACCGCAAGGATCCTTCGCATTCATTTGTGCAAATTTACTCAGCTCGTTCGTCGGCCATGAACTCGAGTGGGGGAATAATTGTTTAAAATGCCTCGTAATAATAATGTTATGATGAATACATATATATTATCAATAGTGTTTCGCACAAGAAATGCTGAAAAAACCTAAAAGAATGAAATTTAATATTTTGGGTTTCTCTGGTAAGACGGGATAATGTGCCCCCAGTCCAAAACGCCTCTGTACAGGGAATCAATTTTTCTGGAATGCGCGTGCGAAACAAGCGACAAAAGCGAACCAATGACAAAGCTTTGTTTTTGTCGGAGATAATAAGACCGTTACAAATATTTAATTTAAATTATGTCCGACTGGACTCCGAAAGGTCAAGGGGGGGATAATAAAAAATAAATATTAAAATGAAAAAAAAATCAATAAAACTTCTCGGATTTGTTAAACAATGTTTTGAAAATCCACAAAATCATCCAAAATTTTTGTTGTTGCCCCCTAAAAATATAATTTTTGGGCGAAAAAATCCGAAGGGGGGATACATAAATGTTTTTAAATATTTGTATCGGCCTAATGACAAATTGTCAGCAACAAAAAAGAAGACAATCTTGATGCATACTTTTCAACCCGTTATTTTGCATTATTTTTAGAGAAAATTTCGGTTTTTTGCTGTCATAGTTTCTGCTTTTATGGAAATATTCGAGAATCGAACAATGATTATAAAATTAGCATCGTATGCTCGGAAATATAAGAGCATGCAAGGCAAATGATTCTTGTCATATTGTTTTCGTGTTCGGATAAAGGTTTGTCGCTAGGTGCGTTTGTCAGTAACAAGCTCTGTTGATGGCAAAGAGTATATTGTTAGGTTGAGAGTATATTGTATATGGCTACACATACATATGGTTGCTGCTCCGTGATTGACCAGAATCTGTTAAATTGCATAAAGAATCAACTTAATGATGGGAAGTTAGGAAAAGGGAAAGAATGTTAGTAGGTGGTTTTGCCATTTGAATACCGTGATTACCTCTGCGTCTCCACAAAAACTGCAGGAAGAATTATTAGTTAGTCGTCAGATCTAAATTTAGTCTGATAAGTGATGCGACTGTGCCAGTTTTTTATACACAATGATTTTAACGAACTTTTATTCGGCTGCACAAAGCAGAACGAACTAACTACCTGCGCACCGAGCAGGGACACAATCAAACGCGCTCCACCTGTTCTTTCTTTCGACCGCAAAGCACAGTATCTAAGAATTGCGCATGAACGCGATCAAACGCGCATTCCACATCATGCATGCCCGGTGGTATGTGCAAACGGGGATTTGCCGTTTGGCCGAATGCCATGTGGCCGAAAGTTGTGTGCCAATAGGCCGAAAGTCATTTGGCCGAAAGGGTCAATCGGCCGAATAAGACATTTGTCCGAATATGTCATTTGGCTGAAAGAGTCGTTTGGTTGAAAGGGTCATTTGTCCGAAATGGTTAATTGGCCGAATAAGACATTTGGCCGAATAGATCATTTGAAAAGTGAGAAATTAAGAGAGACGTCTCAGTTCTATTTCCTCTTTTCTCACTTCTCACCGTAAAAAGTAAGAAGTTTGAAGTAAGTAGTGAGTCGTCTCACTATGCACTACTCACTTTTCACAGTGAGAAGCAAGAAATAAGGAGTGAGAAGTGAGACATTTCACTTCTCACTTCTCGCTGTAAAAAGTCAGAAGTACGAAGTGAGTAGTGAGAGGTCTCTCTACCCACTTCGCACTACTCACTTCTCACTGTTAAAAATGAGGAGCGCGAAGTGAGTAGTGAGACGTCTCACCACTCACTTCACGCCCTCATTTTCTACAGTGATTAGTGAGAAGTGAGACGTCTCACTTCTCATTTCTCAATTCTTACTGTGAAAAGTGAGTAGTGCGAAAAGGGGAAGTGAAACGTTTCACTACTCACTTCGTGCTTCTTACTTTTTACTGTAAAAAATGAGGAGCGGAAAGTGAGTAGTGAGACGTCTTACTTCTCACTCCTCATTTCTCACTTTTCACTGCAAAAAGTGAGTAGTACGAAGTGGGTAGTGAGACGTCTGATTACTCACTTCACGATTGAAATGAGGAATGAGAATTGAGTCGTCTTTCTTCTAACTCCAAATTCCTTACTTTTCAAATGACCTATTCGGCCAAATGATCCTTTCGCCAAATTGCCCCTTTCGGCCAAACAGCCCTGACCTTCACGGCCAAACGACCCTTTCGGCCAAATGACCCTTTCGGTCAAATGACGCTTTCTGCCAAATGACCCTTTCGGCCAAATGACCCGTTCGGTAAATTGTGGAGGATTGAATTTTGGATGACCAAAATGACGCGCAGCTCTAACACGTGATCCTCCAAATACTAATCAATCACATTCGCTATCCTTCGATTAGAAAAAAATTACGACATGCATGATCCGTGCAAACCTGCACTGGGACACTCAGTTGGGCTATACAATAACTCTCCTCAGTAGTTAATCTGCATACATAAAAATAAATGTCTATCAGCTTGACATTTATAGACTAGGAAACTACTGGAGATGCGCATGCAGCCGCCCGGTAGGCAGGGATACTGGCGTTTGGCGGTCCAAGAACGAGCGCCCTGGAATATGACTTTACATTCTGTTTTGCTCCTCGTATTTTACGCGTCAACTTGTTGTTGCCAATGCAGGAAATGCTTCAGCAGCATTTTAGACAATGTTTATCGATTTTAAGATGGTGATTAAAAGTATGTACATGGGCCCTACTTAGCCGAGCGGTAAGACGCGCGGCTACAAAGCAAGACCATGCTGAGGGTGGCTGGGTTCGATTCCCGGTGCCGGTCTAGGCAATTTTCGGATTGGAAATTGTCTCGACTTCCATGGGCATAAAAGTATCATCGTGTTAGCCTCATGATATACGAATGCAAAAATGGTAACTTGGCTTAGAAACCTCGCAGTTAATAACTGTGGAAGTGCTTAATGAACACTAAGCAGCGAGGTGGCTCTGTCCCAGTGTGGGGATGTAATGCCAATAAGAAGAAGAAGAAGAAGAAGAGGAAGAGGAAGAACATGCACTTGTTTGATAAGCGACGAATTGAATTTGCAGAACTATATGTTTCCCATCTATCAAGCGTTTATGCTAAAATTTGATTTTGAGCCCTTGACTCATGATCAATATCTCAAGAGTGGCAAGTAAGCGATATGTATCGTGCATCGAAAAGAACTCGACAAGGTTAAATCAATCATTTCGACGAAAATTTTAAAATTGTTTTCACTTATCGAAATGCTTAACGGTTTATAAGCTATAAAGAATCTATTAATTGCTTCATTTCTGTTTCATACGAAGCAATAATTCACATTTGTCGTAACTTTAAATGAACGATCGCTCACTTCGAATGATTGTTTGTTTATCTCTCGCTTGTGAAGGCTTCTGCTACCTGTTGATGGTATTGGTTTGTGTGGGAGTGCTATCAGATTCGTCAAATTGACGTGCGATTCTTTGTTTGCAAATGCAGATAAGTCGTTTTGAAAATTTGGTATTGGGTTGATCAAAAAAATAATAATACAGAAATCCGGGGGAGCTTTGATCGCCGGGGTATCATTAACAAGTTTAACCATTTTCAAGAATTATTTTTTATTATGAAATAGTTTATTCTCTTAATACAATTACTTATTGTAACTTAGGTATCTTATTCTTGATTAAATTTGCTGCTGAATAATATAATTTTGACTGTAATTCCATTTATTTTTCGCAAAAATTAAAAATTAAGATCAACATTATTTTTTAAATCACAGCAAGCTGCCCAAAAAGCATTCAAATAAAATATAATGATAATGACAAACAATGTCGTACCTATATACAATCTTATTTTCTTGGTATTATTTTTACCTTTTCAAGTATACATAAAGGCTATAGGATCACTCAAATACCGAACTTTTGATAGAAGGTTCGGAGATCCATAGTGTTATATATCAATCAACCCAGCTCGACGAATTGAGGTGATGTCTGTATGTGTGTTTGTGTACAACAAATGTGTATAAATATTTGGTACGTCATTTGTTCTAAAGAGATTCAGTCCGGAAAGACTTACATAACATAATATTTTTCAGTACGAGATTGTTTTCAAGTGTGTTTATTTTAGAAAAAAAGTGTTTATCTTCTTTTGTATATTTGATCTGATTTGCTACCAATAAATTTTCACTTTTAAGACCATTTTCAAAAATGATCATATTGATCATATGGACAACAGCGAAGAATAAAAGAAAACGCTATTATTGATTTGAGGGGTTTCTAAAAAAACCACGCAGTAATATTTATTCACAGGTTTTGAGGTCCCCAAATGAGGTTTATGACTATTGTGTGCCTCATCCCCTCCTTTATGATCATTTCTTATGACAAAACAAATCTCGCTTAACTTTTCAAAAGGACCTAAGTAACATTTTTTTCATAAATTAATTTGAATAGCGCAATCAACAGAATAATATGAAACCTTTTTCTATTTATTTGCTTGATCACCTTCATCTGACCTAAGTCTTAATGAAGTAAAAACTAAACCAAATTAAATTACAAAAATATTCGGTACAAACATAAATCATGGAATCAGTCAAAATACATCGTCATTAAAAACAAACAAACAGTTAAGCCAATAATGTTGTCAGAAGGATCATTATACATATAACACAAAACATTCATGATCAGTATACGGTAACCTAGCCTAGGTAACGAAGTCGAATTGCTGGAACCTTTCGTTGAACCTGGATACCATAAACCTAATGGGGTCATGTTGTCCATATCGGGTGTTGCGAGCGTCCGTCAGCAGGAAGTTTCGCCGTCTCAAGGATCTCTCCGGGACATAAATATTCATCTCAGAGAGAATAGCTGGAGCATCGAGCTCACCTCTCAGCACTTTACCGATAAAAGCGGCTTGCATTACAGATTTCCTGCTTTCCAGCGATGCTAGGCCAATTAAGTTGCATCGATGTTCATATGGAGGAAGACGCACAGGATCACGCCAGGGACGGTTCCGGAGTGCCAGTCGAACAAATTTTCTCTGAACAGCCTCAATACGGTCAATCCAATTCTTGTTGTATGGACACCACACCAGTACGGCAGATTCCAAAATGGCACGAACTAAAGCACAGTAGAGTGATTTGAGGCAGAGAGGATCACGAAAATCATTGGATATCTTGAAGATAAAACCAAGCTGCTTGTGCGCCCTCGAAATCACATCTTCATAGTGAGACCGAACTGTCAGCTCCTTATCCATTATTACACCGAGATCTTTAACTTCAGTTTTACGCTGAAGTACTTCGTCAGACAGAGAGTAGTTGAATATAATCGGGCGCCGCAATCTACAGAAAGTAATGGTGTTGCACTTTCCCACGCAGAGTTCCAAACCATTCCGTTTGCTCCAGCTCTCAAAAGATTCCAAGGTAGCCTGTAACTCCAGACAATCATCTCTGCTTGTAACGACCATATACATTTTTACATCATCCGCGTAAAACACTCGCATACCGCGAGGTAATACAAACGCTGCATCGTTGATGAATAACGAAAAAAGCAATGGTCCTAAATTACTCCCCTGTGGCACTCCTGAAGCGATATGGAAGGAATCTGAATACTCCGAACCAATTCGCACTTTCATACACCGGTCTGATAGGTAAGATTTAAACCAGCTCACAAGTCCAGTCGACATTCCGAGTTTTCCAAGTTTGTGAAGGAGAATGCAGTGATTCACGCGATCAAACGCTGACTTAAAGTCTGTATATACCACGTCAACTTGTTTGCCTGCATCCATTGAGCGGATGCACAAAGACGAGAACTCGACAAGGTTAGTAGTCACTGACCGTTTTGGAAAGAACCCATGTTGAGCAGTAGAGATGTAAGCCTTGCAGGTACCGAAGAGAGCTTTGTTCATGATTATTTCGAAAACTTTCGAGCAGGCGCTTAACGATGTTATGCCCCTATAATTCGCAATGTCACGATCAATTAAACGGTTAAAGCTAGTATATTTGTTGCTAGCCAACACAAAACAACACTTGGAGTGCGGAGTACGATTATGTCTGTACTTCCGGAGGGCAGACTGCTTACATTTTTTCAGCTTACGGAAATATCTGTTTGTCCATGGAGGCTTCAGCGGCGGTCGCTTGAGTGGTACATGGAGCTCAATCACACGCTGAATTTCGCGGTTGAATATGCCGATAATATCATCCAGATCCCGATCGGAATCTAGGAAGCGCCAATCAATTGATAATAGGACGGATGCTAGAAGATCATAATCGGCACGTAGAAAATCAAACTGAACCCTAGCAAGAGATTGTTCAAATTGCAGCGGTAAATCCATTACTATACCGACCTCAATTGGTGAATGAGCGATACCGGCAACAACCAGAAGTTCCACTGCTTCAGAAACGCAGCAGACTGGTAACGTCCTGTCATTCACCAGGGCCAAATCGAGAGTCCTATTGTTAGTATTCTGTATGGGGTTCACTTGTGTCAAACCATTGAAACAAAATCCATCGTAAAGTGCGTTCCCAGATCGTGTCATCCTTGATTTACTTACATCAATCTTAAATCCACCATTCTCAGAACGTGTCCAATGCATTTCAGAGTGGTTGTAGTCCCCCAGAAGAAGAGCAAAATCGTTTTGGTTTAGTCCAGATATAATGGATTCGACGGAGTCAACATGGTCTAAGATCATATTGAGGTCATCTCTCCGGTCAGGTGGTAGATAGAGAACTCCAACACTAACGGAACAGTCTGTCAGCTTTATTTTCATCCACAGTTGTTCCAGGCAGTGGTTGATTGAAGTACTCAAATTAATTCATGAAAAAAATGTTACTTAGGTCCTTTTGAAAAGATAAGCGAGAAATTATTTTGTGTTCAATACAGTAATAAAAACCCAGATTAATCCACCTAGCGTTGGTGGTGCCTTTCTCGCATTTAGTTAAGACACCAACCTTATATGGCGCTTCTATAGTTCGATGTACCATTTTCTTCATAACTTTTAAACGCAATGAAGGATCGTTATAAAATTCAATAGTGATCAACAAGGCTTTGTCCCCTGTCGAATGAAACTTGTTGCGAGAAAATCGGTTAAGGATTACTATACGAAAAGTTGTCTAATGTTTTTTATAGCTTTTGTGCACACACATACACACACACATACACACGGACAGACAGACATGTGCTCAGCTCGTCGAGCTGAGACGATTGGTATATAATACTATGGGTCTCAGAGGCTTCTATAAAAAGTTCGTTTTCGGAGTGAAATGATTGCCTTTCGGTACAACTTAGTTGTACGAGAAAGGCAAAACCGTCAAACCTATTTTTTTTGTTTTCAAACAAGCTATCAAAACATTCAGAACGTTGTAAATTGCGACAACGTTTATCTCAAATTTGTTACCACAAATGGCAATACACAATGTTGCAAGAAATATTTTTTAGATAGTATGACTAAGGGCCGATGCCCACGTAGCGTTTTTTCAACGCTGCGTGCACGTGGCGTTGAAAAAACGCTGGTGTGCATCGGTGCGGCGACGCTGCGTTACCGCTTTTTCCCGATGCACACATGCGTCCTTTTAACGCCGTGTGCACGCAGCGTTGAAAATACGCTACGTGGGCATCGAGCCTAAGTGAGGAAATCATGCACACGACAAAGAACTTGCTCATTAGGTACAAACATTACACAGGGCGACATGAGAGACCATGCGTTTCCACCGTAAGCACACGTTCATTGTACAAATGGTCGGCAAACAACGAAGTGTGACCAAAACTATAGTTTTCAAGCATTTATTTCAAGATTATCACAACATGGATGCCATATCCAGTGAAATCATTTTTATAAGTTGTAATTTATCTAATTTAAGAGCAGGAAAAACAAATTCCTGTGCATGAAAAAGTTGAAGTAGACAGTCTTCGTAACCATGTTTTGATAATTTTGCCCGTTCTTTTGTATGGAGCCCGACCATTATGACCAAGTGTTTGTCCCCCAAATACGTTCCAAAATAGCTACCCATTATAGAACGAATATAATGGGCCAGCAGGATGTTCGGAGTCCACCAGCGCACGTGGTCTAATCGCACGATTGTCGCACAAGCATTCGCAGTAGTTCGAGACAAAAAAAAAACAACCTTTTCAGCCTGATTTGATTTGTAAGCCAGTCCACAACGACGCGACGGCTCTGTCTGGCGTCGCCATCATTATTTTCTTTGTGTCAAATTTCTACGAAATCCACATTCTTCAGACCAGCTGAATGAAACGGACGTTGATGATGATGATGACGATAATATTACCCGGCTTCGTAGATCCCTCCCTTCACTGTAAAGCTGCAATTCGCGTTGCCCACATCGCCAGACGGGAGGAATGCAAGGCAAATATTTGATCCAGTTTCCAATCTCGCTCATAAAGCTGTTATTTATGCCGCGGAGCGCATGGTCGAGCAATATGTTGTTCGGTTTTAAAGCGATTTTTCGCAGCGACTCGTTTTTTTTTCATCAGAACAGAACCACATTTGCTATTATGTTGGGTTTACGGGGGGCTTAGAACCGAAGACATAACCATCCAATCGGCGTTGGCAGCTACTCAACTGAGAGGGTGTTGGTTCTTTGGCACCACGCTCTGTTCACTTTGGAAGCTTGCTCTTCCATTCGGGCCCTCTTTATGAAGGGTTTTGAATTGGACCAAATGCTTTTCAGTCTCTATTTTTTGCTTTGAATTACTCAATTTGTTATTTGTTAATGATAGCTAAGACCGGTTATTTGTCACGTTGCGGTAGGAAAATCGAATCGAGCAAATGTCTGTCTGCCCGTAAATATGAGTGCGTGTGCACATAAGTCAGGAAAACATTGGCCAACTTTTCACGAGAATCACGATCAATATGCGCCCCTGAGCAAACCTTCAAAAAGAACAATGATTACAATTGAAAGTGTGTACTTCCTATGTGTTTCCCAATAACGAAACTTATCATAAATAACACGAAATTTGGAGGGAATCAAAGCCTAGTAGAACAAGCTGCTGTTGTTTTATTACGGAAATAATGTATTGAATGAATCAAAAACGTTCGTGTCTTGTTTGATTCTAAGAGATGTTTTTCTTCTGTAGTTTCTGTTGAGAAAACCTTTTCTCGTTTTTTTAAATCATTCAAACAACTTTGAATATTATGTAGAAAATTTTGCGTTCCGAGAATTCTAAGAATTCCTATAAAAGTCGCAAAAAATGTTTCTAGAGCTCAATCAAGGATATTTACCAAAACATGCACTACGTATCTTCAGAGACCAAAGATTTTTCGATGATTTTTTCCTGATAGGAAATTTTCCAATCTTCTTGACAAGAATATTCTACTCAGAATACTCGCTGCAGACAATGTTCCGATTTTTTTTCTCTTCCATACCAACGGCGACAGAATCACAATCGCTAAGCGATAGAATTAAGGGTATGCGATAACACAATTTTTCCTGACGAAACGAAACGAAACGAAATTAGAAATGCAACTGTTGGATCGGAACGAAACGAAACGAAATTCAAATTTTCTTCCGAAACTTCGAAACGAAACGAAATCCGGGTCCATTTGATTCGAAATTTTACGAAACGAAACGAAATTTAATTTTTTTTCCGCGAAATTTTTATTAAATAGTTTTTTTAGCATTATATAAATAATGCAAACAAACGAATAAAAAAATCCGTGGAGAAAATAATTTTGTTTAATATTTTTAGAGTCAAGGTCGTAGATTTTTTTTCTTTAAAATAAAATTTTGATGCGACAACATTAAAAAATTCGGAAAATTATTAGGATTTCCAAAACATTCTTCAACAAATCCGAGAAGGGTTTTGATTTTTTTTTTCATTTTAATATTTATCTTTTATTAACCCCTCCCCCTTGACCTTTCCGGAATCAGTAGAACATAATTTTTATTAAATGTAACGGCCTTAGAGTAAAATTAGCAGTGATTCAAATCGTTCGGGGCTGTCAGTTGAAATATGAATCTGAAACATTAATTTTCCCAGCAGCTGTTTTAAATTCATTTTTTATATGAGTCAACTGTCAAAAAAATAAAACTGGTATAACGCTTAGTTCTATTTTCTGCACATTTGAACCGCGAATGAATCACGACATTCAAATATTTTTCAATTGTTTTGGTGTATGAATGCGTCATTTTATCCACGTATCAATCCACTTTCCAATACCGGGATTTTTTGGGCCGCAACATAATTATTTCATTAAATTGTAAATTTCAAAAACATGAATAAAACACTGCTGGGGAAACAAGCGAGTCTGTTCTATTTTGCTCCAGATTCAAACTAGAATAGTGGTCGAACATTTGAAATGAAACTGAATCCTGTTCACCATTTTAGTATGGTGAAAGTATGAAAAGTATTACAGATTCCAAGTGCCACCCCTTCATTTCAATTAACATCTCAAATAAAGTCTCCAGGTAAATTTTCGACCAAATTCATGACGATTTATTGAATCTGTTAAATTTTCCAAAATGGTCAGTTGATTGCAATACAAAACTCGACTTTTTCAAATTTTTTTTACTAAGGTCTGTTGGAAATCTTAATTTTTTAATTTAAAGTAATTTTTTTACGTTGGGAGTTTTTTATTATGAGGGGCATTTTTCATCCATCACTTTTTTATGGAGTAAGCCTTGGCAGATAAACGAAAATCATGACTGCTAGATGAAAACCTTTTTTTGCTTCATGACTTTTTCACAAATTCTTTGGTGCGTGCACAAATTCTTGGTTCACGCTATCTGCATACAGGCATAAAGCCTGTCCACGTTAAATTTCGGACACCCATCATCAAACGCGATTTTTAAACATTTTTACCAACCACTGAGACGAACTATTTACATGACAGCTCAATCTCTTCGCTTAACCGCTGCTTTCAGCATGTTTTAGCTTTCGTCCAAATTGATGAAATGGCCACAAATGAATTGAACATTATCTAACTGTCCGAAATTTAACGTGGACAGGCTTTAAGCTTGCATTGCATTGGCTAAACGCCCCAGATTATGTGGAACAGTTTACTTGTCTCGCATTTCCTGGTGCCCTGGAAAAGTTCCGAATTCCAGCAGCTCAGCAAAATAAAGAGCAAATTTCCGTAAATAATACGGTTATTGGCTGATTTTAGCAATAAAATGAAAGCTAGGACATGATATAACAATTCAATTGAGACTACCTTGTTACTATTCAGTCGGTAGCTCTGAAGAGGTGATCGCCAGTGTAACTTAATTAATTTGACACAGAATCTTCCAAATACAGGTAGGACTTGATTATACGGAGTATCGATTTTATTTTCACTCCGGCTAATCGAATCACCATTAAAAAATTTAATCTGCAATTTAAAAATCTATGTTTTATTTTACTTGCAGTGGTGTAGTCAAAAATTACTTTAAAAAACCCTGAATAATCCACCTGCGGCATCGGTGACTTTCTGGTGTATTATGAAAAAATAGTATTTTTGCCATAACTTTTGAGTCCATAGTCCGATCCAGCCAACTTTCAATATGAAATGATAAGACAGGATTTCCATTTGAATGCAACTTGTTGATTGAGAATAAGTACAAAAAAATGGCTGGACTCTTTACGCGTTTTTTGCACAAAAAATAATATTTTGGCCATTACTCATTTTATGCCATCAACTCGAACGCAGACCTTTACGATTATTGCTAAATATTAATTGTTAAAAGCAGCAGCACGTCCAAACTAACAACAAACTGCCCTACGGAAAACGCACCGCACCGGCACGATTGTGACAGAAAATCGGTACGATTTTGAAACAATTGAATCTGAAGGATCTAGAAAATGTGTGACAATTATAGATTTCCATAATGTACGGAATCAAAAATATCTGAAGGTAGAAGTTTAGGTTATGACAATGATCTCAATCGGAAAGTTATGAATCAGTTCCAGAATCCGGAATAGATAAAATATCAGAGAATGTCTCAAATCTGGTAAATCTGCAAATATCCAACTAAATCAAATAAATAAATAACTAAATCAGGAAAACTTCTGAAACGTCACCATCTCCATTTAATTGCTTTCAAACAATGATTGTTTAAACTGAATACTTTCAAAAGGTAATGGAAAACGGACAATACGCAGTAGTCCAGTGAGGATTATTTCGCTTATCGAAGAGTTTTTACAACTAGCAGAGCACAAATCGAACAAACGCCTCATAATACATTACATATTTCATACATATATAGATCTACAAATTATTTTATTCCACTGAACAATATTATTTAAATTAACAAATTGAAAGCTAAATGCGTTTCTGTTGAAGATACAGAATTGTATTACGTAGTAAGATTTAGCGAAAGAATTTATATGTATAAAATATTGAGTAGAATTTGAATGGCTTAATTCAGCGGCGCAGCCGAATTTTTTTTTATTTTATGGAAATTGGAATTATTAAAAATTAATTTCGAAATTCCGCGAAATTCCGTTTAATTTCGTTAAAAGAACAATTTTTCAGTCGAAATTTTTGAAATTTAACGATACGAAACGAAATCAGAAAAACAGATTTCGCCATATTCAAATTCCGCGGAATTCCGCGGAATTTCGTTTCGAATGCCCTAAAACGAAATTTTTCGAAATACCGCATATGCTTAGATAGAATCGCGTCACGATTGACGCGTCGCGTCACGATTGACGCGTCGCGTGTGTTTGAGGGGAACCTTAAAGTTGTAAGTCATCTACGACCTCTAAAACAAACCAACCAAATAAGTTATGAAGTTCCTCCGCTGGATGACGTGGATTGTACAAATGACTCTTTACTGTCTCGACTTGCTCAAGGAAACCGACGACCAAGCGAGGAAGCATCGTTTTCCCAAATGCTGGAAAATCGTCGGAAATATTTGGGTTTTATTTCCCCCATCCCCGTACCTAATATGGTCAACTAGAATAAAACATTTTTCAAACCGGTTGGTGCTGTTTTATTGGTGCCATAAATTTCTTCCACTTGTGCCAGTTTTCACTGTCATCGTCGTCGGTTGAGTTGAGAGTTAGCTCTTTGAGCTATTGTCGGTCGAGCGACAAGAAGGGTGGGACGAGTTATGGCTTGGTGAAATATATTTAATTTTCTATTCGAAAACGGATCGACGGACGAGTGTAATATCTGCAAAAAGATCTACGACGGCACTTTATGTTCATCGTCATCACAATCATCATATTCATCCGAACGAACAAGCTGTACATGCGACGTGTGGACCACCCAGCAAAACCGAGAAAGTACAGCAGGATGTGTTGCGAATAAATAAATAAATCAGATTTTTTACAAATTGAGAAAACAAATGTATACGTGCATTGCTAGAATGGTAGAAAATAAAAGTTTTGATTTGACAAAACAAAAGCTTCGTACAAAAAAAATAAGAGATAAATGGGTTCCAATTATGCTGAATCATGATATATAGCTTGGCGTTATAGATGCTATTATACCTATAACAGGTGCTGAAATTGGCACTAGTGTAATATTGGTTGTGAAACCATTTTTTTATTTCAAGTATTTGTAAACAAATAAAAGCAGTATTAGTTACAACCACAAGCACATATTCTACGCTCATAGTCACCGCATATACCTATAGAAACTAGCGGGGAGAATTCTTTGCATTCGTCTGTGGAAATGTAAATTTTCGCCCATCAGGCAGTCTGATGCAAACTGCAAGTGAGTATCCGCAACAATGTGTATGAATCTGTCCACAAATCGTGAAATATGCTTACAGCTGCCACCGTACCACACGGCTCAGCAGATAATAAGTGGCTAGTAGCTACGCAGCTTGTTCAGACATGAATAATTGTCATCATTACGGATAAGCATCCATCACAATGAGCACCCAGTCAGTGTTCACCGACTGTCACCGGCAAAAAGTTAGCTTTGTGGATAATCCAGTTGCGAGCAAACTGTTTCCGCATCATTCCGGTGTTTTCCCAGTTATTTTACCATTTATCAAAATGCTCTGGACAGTCCCTATGATGGTTTATATCAACAAAAAAGTCATGTTTGCCGATGGGCATTTCGGAATTCCATTTCTCATAAATATACATGAGTAACGAGTAAAATATGTATAAAGCGTAATGACAGGTATTCCTGGCAAATGCCATAGATGGCATTATTATTTAACCTAATTCCATACTGTAATCCTTTGTGCTTCCTCGAGTATCTATAATGTAGCATACTGAAACTGAACGTGAAAGGGAAGTCAATTTGTTGGTGGATTAACGATACGCCTAACCATCATGACTAAGGGTATGCGATAACACATTTTTTCCTGACGAAACGAAACGAAATTTGAAATGCTATTGTTCGTTCGGAAGGAAACGAAACGAAATTCAGATTTACTTCCGATACTTCGAAACGAAACGAAATTGAGCTCCATTTGATTCGAAATTTTTCGAAACGAAACGAAATTAAAAAAAAAATTCCGCGGAATTTTTATTGAATAGTTTTTTTTGCATTATATACATTAGACTGGCCCAGGATACAAAAAGTCGTCGGATTCTACGGGGCACCCCCAGGATTTTGCCTTTGGGTAAGAAAATAATTCTCTGAAAATTTCAACCTGATCGGTTATTGCATAAGCTGGCGCAATTGATTTGAAGTTAATATGGGGGATTCAGCCGAAATATATGGGAAAATATACCTCTGTTACTATTTCGTACATGAAATTGGATGGAAAAGCCCGATTGAGCCCAGATTTGCAGGAAATGAAGTTAACATGCCAATGAACAATTCCACATAAAATTCTACTATGATTAAATAAACTTCAAATTAGTTTTTGGCTGATTTATTTGGAGTTTGGTTAAGCACTTTGAAATTCATTAATTGCCTTGAAAACAAGCGCATGTAATCGAAGGTAGCTGCGATATGTGTTGTGGCGCGCATGCAGTTACTTATGTTTCAGTGCGCGCGAAATCACGCATCGCAGGCACCTTTGATTGCATGCGTATGTTTTCATGGCAATTAATGAATTTCAAAGTGCTCAACCCAACTCCAAATAAATCAGCCAAAAACTGATTTAAAGTTTATGTAGTAATAGTAGAATTTCATGTCGAATTGTTCATGGGCATGTTAACTTCATTTCCTGCAAATTTGGGCTCAATCGGGCTCTTCCAATCAATTTCCTGTACGAAATAGTAACAAAGGTGAATTTTCCCATATATTTCGGCTGAAACCCCCATATTAACTTCAAATCAATTGCACCAGCTTATGCAATAACCGATCAGGCTGAAATTTTCAGGGAATGATTTTCTTACCTAAAGGCCAAATCCTGGAGGGTGCCCCGTATAATCCGACGACTTTTTTTCTCCCCATACCAGGCTGGGCCACTCTAATATACATAATGCAAAAAACTAATAAAAAGAATACGAATAAAAGAAAATTAATTTTGTTTAATATTGTTAAAGAAAAATATTGTTACCCAAATTCCATAGGTAGAATCTAGCTGAATTTTAAAAAAGGACATAAGTAGGGTAAGTGTACAGGTTTTGGCCACCTTAATGCCTAATTTGGCCAACCCCGAAAAATGCATATTTTCCAAAAAAATATCGATCTGTTTGCACAAGAAGCGTAAGGGATACATCTCCTGTTACAGCCACTAAAACCCTCGGAAATTGCTTTATTTTCAGAGTTATGCGAGAAATTGGCCAAATTAGGAACATGGCCAAAACTGGTACAATTACCCTTACAGATCAGTTTTGTACATGTTTACCATTTTCAAAAGTATGCCTCTATACCATAAACAACGTAAAAATATTCATCGCTTAATATTTCCAACAGGCATCAGTAAAAATAAATTAAAGCTGATTTTTTAACTGCAATCAACAGATTTCATATTTATTGGATCTGTTCATCATTTTGAAAAGTATTACAGATTCAAAGTGCCACCCTTGCATTTTAATCGACATCTTGAATAGAGTCTCCAGGCAAATTTCCAACCAAATTCATGTAGATTTATTGAATCTATGAGACTTTCCAAACAGCTGTTGGTTGCAGTAGTACACACTTAATTTCTTTTACCGGGATGTCAGCAAAATGGTCAACTTTTACCGAGATTCGCACAGCCGTGCCCCAGCAAACATGTTTTTTGCCGAGATTTTTGTCAAAATTGCTGGAAATCAGCAAATAATTTGCCGAAAATCAGCTAACAAACATCATTTTTGCGGGATATCAGTTTTTTTGTTTTGCTGGCGAACGTCTATGCGAATTTTGACCTAGCTGCAGAACTAAAAACTAAGTGTGTAAACTCGACTTTTTCTAAATTTTTACTGAGGTCTGATGGACATATTAGGCGAGCATTTTTTTGGTTATGGTGAGGGGCATTTTTCATCCATAATTTTTTCTCGGCCTTTGAAGATAAACGAAAATCGTGACTGCTAGATGAAAACCTTTTTCGTTTAATCACTTCACGTCTCACTCACTTTTTGTGAGAACGATTAGAAAAATTCTATGGTGCGCTGATGAGAGTCGAACCTTAACAATAATAGCTGTGAGATGCTCTTACTCTAGCTCTCTCTTACTGCATGTAGGCATTAGGTTACAAACCTCCCGGATTATGCGGGTCAGTACCGGGTTCAGCCTTCTTGCCTCACATTGCCTGGCGCCCCGGAAAACTGTTACTATTCAGTCGGTAGCTCTGATGAGGTGATCGCCAGTGTAACCAAATTAATTCGGTACAGAACCTTCCATACAATATGCTTCAAAAATCGATGTTTATCTTCCTCGATAGAAACTATCTAAACTAGATAGAAATATTCATTATTTATGTAAGAGAAGCGAAAGTTACAAGCACAAAAGATTGAAAAAATATAACTGCTAGATGGAAAAACAATGAATATAATGCTTAAAATCAACAGTTATAAATCTTTTCAGACCTTAAGAACAATGTATAAGCCTTTAGCTATTAAATGTAAACTAATTTTATGCCATCAAACTAGAATGCAGACATTTACGTTTATTGCTGTATATTAGGGAGAGTGCTAGTAATGGACCCCGTGCGTATAATAGACCCCCTGAACAAAAACCAAAAGTTAACGCTGGAATCAACGATTTCCTGCAAATCTCCATTGGATAAAGTTGCTTCACATATAATGGTAGTTGTTTTTGGCGTGCCAATGAAATAAACCTCAAAATGGTGTTTGTAAAAGTTTTTTTTCCATAAAATTTTCACGGTAGGTAATCATCCAATCTATATACATAAAAATGAATTTCTGTCTGTCTGAACCTTATAGATTTCGAAACTACTAAACGGATCGGCGTTAAAATTTGTATGCAGAGGTTTTTGGGGCCGGGGAAGGTCCCTAAAATGGTTCGAACCCCTCCCTCATTTGGAAAGGGAGCTCCCATACAAATGAAACATCAATTTCTTCATAACTCAAGAATTATTCAGAAAATAAATCAATTTTAGGCAAAACGAATGCGAAACGCGAAACCCACCTGCAATTTTCACTCAAGAATAGTATTAAAAGGGGTCATGTTCAAACTGCATGGTCTAGTTTCGAGATTCTTAATCTACTTTTCCTCGTAGTGAGCACTGGCTTTCAAAAAAATAAAACAGAGCATGTCACCATTTTGTTACCTCCACCTTTCACTTCCCTAGTCCCCTGTTTCTTCAATCGAGGGGTTTGCTGGTTAATTAATGTGAATATACCAAAAAGCCACAAACGAATTGATTAAGCGCACAATTCAAGCGAACCTAATAATTAATCATCTTGAAAGGTGCGGTTCTTTCTCTCTTTGCGGAAGGAAGTTTTTAATACTACCCGAAGCTATTTTAATTTCAACGGTGCTTCTTAGCGCTATTTGTACCCACTGATCCCGTTACGATCTTTGCAAGGACCCGTGCCTTCGTTTTACGTTGGACCCGTTTGCGGAAGTAAAATTCCGACAAGCGGTGGTAATCCTGCAGGGACACCGTTCTGGGAAAAAACCTCTTAGAAGGTCACGTCTCCACGCTCAGCCATGAGCATTAATAAAAACAAGAGGAAGGGGGAGTCTCTGAATTCTCCACTTCCTTCGCGCGGAAAAAATAGAAGGAAGCTGGAGAATTCAGATATTCCTTCTAACTCTAATATCGGAAATAATTCTTCTCCAATCGAACTGAGCAATCAGTTCGATTTGATTAATGATGAAATTGAGCAAATCGAATATTCCTATAGCCCAGGTGATTCGATTCATGCGAAAAAGCAAAGGATTCCGCCAATTGTGGTATCTGTTGCCGAGTTTTCTGGCTTCCGGAATGAGATTTTGAGTAACCTTCAGGGGATCAAGGTTTCATTTCAGATTGCTAGGAAGGGTGACTGCCGCGTTTTGCCAGGATCCTTTGACGATCGCAAACGTCTTCTCGGGTATTTAACTGAGAAGCGCCATAAATTCTTCACATACGACGACAAAACTGAGCGATTGTTCAAAGTCGTCTTGAAAGGTCTCCCCAGTGATGATAAATCACTGGATGAGATTAAAACTGAAATTTCTGAATTACTTGGATTTTCACCAGTCCAAGTAATTAAGATGAAAAAGAAATCCCACTCTGGTACTTCCCAGAGGGGCATTTCTCAAGAATTTTATTTAGTTCATTTTAACAAAAGTGAACTAAATAATATGAAAAGTTTGGAAAAGGCCTGTATTATGTCCCATGTCCGTGTTACATGGGAACATTTCCGCAGGCCTGGGGGAAATTTCCAAAACCCCACCCAGTGCCGTAAGTGCCAAAAGTGGGGTCATGGAACCAAACATTGTCACATGGATGCTAAATGCATGACTTGTGGTGGAACCTCTCACGCCAAGGACGCATGTCCTGTGAGAGAAGATTCCAATAAATTTAAATGTGCAAATTGTGGGGGCAATCATAAATCCAATTTCTGGGAATGCCCTTCACGCAATTTTGAATTCCCGTGCAAAATTGATGACGGGAAATTCCAATCGGATCCCAGATTCGACGGGTAGAAATTTTTCAAACGCTCAAATTTCGAAACCGGTTACCGGTCGAGCAATTCATACCCACCACAATTCACAAACAAATTTTGCCGCTCGTCAACGGGTAGCAAGCACTTCAGTAAATTCCAATTTTTCCAATGTACCTACGTATGCAAACATCGCTGCTGGTAGACAAAATTTCTCTTCTAAAAATGAGGTTTATACCCATGTCCCAACGGAAAATAATGGTCATGTTGCCGACTCAGGTAGCATGACTGCTTCCGATTTTGATTTTTTAACTGAACAATTGCATCACATGATTGATGCAATGTTCAAAGCAAATACCATACCAGAAGCTGTTCAGGTTGGTATAAAGTACAAACAAAAAATTGTTATCGGACTCCGTTTTAATGGATCTAAATAATTGTGTGAAAGTTCTAAATTGGAATGCCCGCTCTCTAAAGGGTAATGAAGATGAATTATTCAACTTCCTTTCAGTTCATAATGTGCATATTGCTATTATAACAGAAACTTATTTAAAGCCCGAACTCTCCATTAAAAGAGATCCAAATTATTTTATCTACAGAAATGATCGTCTTGACAGCGCCTGTGGTGGGGTCGCCATTGTCATTAATAGACGTATCAAACATAAATTATTTTCTTCGTTTGAAACCAAAGTTTTTGAAACCTTGGGAGTTTCTGTTGAAACAAATTTTGGACAATTTGCTTTCATTGTAGCCTACTTGCCTTTTCAATGCAATGGGCAGCAAAAGAATTTGTTGAAAGCTGATCTTCAAATTCTGACTCGCAACAAATCAAAATTCTTCGTAATTGGTGACTTCAATGCCAAACACCGTTCATGGAATAATGCTCAAAGCAATTCCAACGGCAAAATTTTATTTGAAGATTGTTCTGCGGGATATTATACTATTCAATATCCCAATGGCCCTACTTGTTTTTCTTCCAGTCGAAATCCTTCTACAATTGATTTAGTTTTACCGGATTCAAGTCAGCTGTGTGGCCAATTGGTAACTCATGCTGACTTTGGCTCTGATCACCTTCCTGTGACATTTGAAATCTCACAAGAAGCCATTTATAATCCAATCAGCTCTACTTTTAATTATCATAGAGCTGATTGGGATTTATATAAAACATATATCGATAGGCATTTTGATGTTAATATTCCTTTGGATACCAAAAGTGACATTGACAATGCGCTCGTATCTTTGACAAATTTTATAGTCGAAGCCAGAGGCATTTCAATTCCTAAATGTGAAATTTAATTCAACTTCATTATTATTGACGACGATCTTCAGCTACTGATCCGTCTTAAAAATGTGAGAAGAAGGCAATACCAAAGAACTCGCGATCCCGCGTTGAAAGTTATTTGGCGAGATTTGCAAAATGAAATTAAAAAACGTTTCGCTATTCTGAGAAATACCAACTTTGAGAATAATGTCTCGAAGTTGGATCCCAGTTCGAAACCCTTTTGGAAATTAACGAAAATTCTTAAAGAACCTCAAAAGCCAATTCCAGCGCTTAAAGAGGGAAATAAAATTTTATTAACAAATGGCGAAAAGGCTCAAAAACTTGCTCAGCAGTTCGAGAGTGCCCATAATTTTAGTCTAGGTCTCACTAGTCCAATTGAGGATCAGGTTACACGGAGCTTCGAAGACATTCTCAATCAAGGGAATGTTTTTGACCCTTCGTTGGGAACTAATTTGGATGAAGTGAGATCTATTACTAGAAAATTTAAAAATATGAAAGCCCCGGGTGATGATGGTATTTTCTACATACTTATCAAAAAACCCTGATTAATCCACCTAGCGGTGATGATGCCTTTCTCGTGCATTATTAAAATAGTATTTTGGCCATTACTTTTGAGCCCATAGTCCGATCTGGCCAATTTTCAATAGGAAACGATGGGAGAGTATTCTGCGTCGAGTGAAACATGTTGCGAGTAAATCGGTTAAGGATAAGTACCTGAAAAATGAGTGACATTTTTTACTTATTTTTTCTATAAAAAAGTGGTATTTTGGCCATAACTTCCGATCCCATAGTCCGATCTGACCAATTTTCAATAGGAAACAATGGTAGAGTATCCTGCGTTGAGTGCAAAATGTTGCGAGTAAATCGGTTAAGGATAAGTGCCTGAAAAATGAGTGACATTTTTTTACTTCTTTTTTTATAAAAAAAAGTGGTATTTTGGCCATAACTTCCGAGCCCATAGTCCGATCTGACCAATTTTCAATAGCAAACAATGGTAGAGTATCCTGCGTCGAATGCAACTTGTTGCGAGTAAATCGGTTAAGGATAAGTACCTGAAAAATGAGTGACATTTTTTTTGGGTGGGGTGCGCACAGACACACACACATACACACACACACACACACACACACACACACACACACACATACACACAGACATCACCTCAATTCGTCGAGCTAAGTCGATCGGTATATAACACTATGGGTCTCCGGGCCTTCTATAAAAAGTTTGTTTTTGGAGCGATCATATAGCCTTTACCGTATACTTAGTATACGAGAAAGGCAAAACTTCCTGAGAGCTCTTTATCCTTTTTGGTTAATTTATTTAACAAATGTTTTCAATTGGCATACTTCCCAGATAAATGGAAAAACGCCAAAGTTGTTCCAATTTTGAAGCCGGACGAAAATCCAGCTGAGGCTTCTAGTTATCGCCCAATCAGTTTGCTTTCTTCAATAAGCAAACTGTTTGAAAAGATTATTTTAAATAGAATGATGGTTCATATTAATGACAATTCTATTTTTGCTGATGAGCAATTTGGTTTTCGCCATGGGCATTCAACCACTCATCAGTTATTAAGAGTAAATATTTAGGACTTCTGCTAGATCAAAAATTAACTTTTAAAAATCACATTGAAGGCCTTCAAGCCAAATGTAACAAATATATTAAGTGTCTATATCCACTTATAAACAGAAAATCAAAACATTGTCTTAAGAACAAACTTTTGATTTACAAACAAATTTTTAGACCTGCCATGTTGTATGCTGTGCCAATATGGACTAGTTGCTGCAATACCAGAAAGAAGGCACTTCAGAGGATTCAAAATAAAATTTTGAAAATGATTCTGAAGTTGCCTCGTGGTATAGTACCAATGAACTTCATAGAATTTCTAATATTGAGACATTGCAACAAATGTCCAACAAAATAATTTCCAATTTTAGACAAAAATCGTTGCAATCTTCTATTGCAATGATTAACTCCTTGTACGCTTAGTATAAAATAGGTTAAGATTAGTTTAAGTTGAAAACATTGTAATTCCTACATGGTTCAAATCAACCAGAGGAAAAATTCTAACTGCCAGAGGCAATTAAAATGTATTGATAACTAGTTGACCCGGCAGACGTTGTCCTGCATAGTAGGCGAGAATGTGTGTTCCGAACTGCCCATGCAAAGTTCGCATAGGAATCACAATTTTAGTTTTTCACGATTTGCTCAACTTTACTCGTAATTTTCGCATTAGGAAATATCATATAAACCCGTCGGAAACTATAACGAATGTTTCTGCTGAGGAAATGAAAAAATCCATCCAGTCGTTTTCGAGTTATGCGGATACGAACACAGACCATTTCATTTTTATATATAAGAAGAAGAAGAAGATAACTAAAAATATAACATAGCAAATAAGGATGATAGTGTTAAGAAAACACGGAACACCTAGTCTAAGAGATGAATGCATGTATTAGATAATTAGCAAATAAAATTAGTTAAAAAAAAAAAATCATCTTGAAAAGTAATCCGAGTAAATATCAAGATGGACAATACAAGAAGGATTTGATTTTCAAAATTCTAGAACAAAGCCAACTATTTAATCACTTTTCCTTAACAGGAGACAATTTTGAGCTAACGTCTGAAAGATATTCAAAATCATCAGAAGTTTACATCAACATTTACATAGGACTCTTATGAGTGTCCTGGCAGTACAGTCACCATGCCAACCTTGTGCATCTTGAGTTTCACTGAGTACTATATTTTGTTTTTGATACGGCAAAATTGTCTAATGTCTGTATATAGCGCAGTGTTTCAACTTGCCCCGATACGTGGGGAAGTTGAAACGATGCAAATAAAAATATAATTTTAGTATACTAACTGTTTATAAGAAAGTTTGGTAAGGTTGCTAATTTTTTATGTATAATCTTTGCCCCGAAATAGCAAATGCCGCAAACGAACTCAAAATTTATCAAAGAATGATTTTTTTATAGCACTACAAAGTTCAACTTCGAAAAAACCGTTTCAATTTGCCCCGATGTACCTTATGAAATTTTAAATAGAGTTTGAATGGCTTCATTCAGCGGCGCAGCCAAATTTTTTTACGATATGAAAATTTGAAATATTAAAAATTTATTCCGATATTCCGCGAAATTCCGTTTAATTTCGTTAAAAGCATGATATTTCCGTCGAAATTTTTGAAATTAATCGATACGAAACGAAATCAGAAAATCAGATTTCGCCATACTAAAATTCCGCGACATTTTTTAATTCCGCGAAATTCCGCGGAATTTCGTTTCGAATGCCCTAAAATAATTTTTTTTCGAAATACCGTATATGCTTAATCATGACTCGTATTTCTCTGCTTGATGCTACTTTATACTTCTTGTTCCTATGAATGAATGGTCACAATATCAAGCCCTTGATGCGCTACTCTTGAGTTTTTTGATAAAATAAAGTAATTAGTGCGTGCTTGGTCATATTTTTGGTTAGCACGCCGATTCTATTGGAAAGAAAGTGAGTAGAATATTTCCAATGTGCATAATTATATCCCAAGCTATATCTTTATCATCACAATTGTCGTAATTTATGAAGCGGTGATTGGAGGGCGGTTTATGTAGGCGTATCGGTGGACTGAAGAGGATTTTGGATGCGATCGATTCATCACCATTGCTTTGTATTAGCACAGGAAATTCTTCGGAAATACGATTGATTCCTCTAATTTATAATTTAACATACTAAGCGCTTGAAGAAAAAAGTATTTACATTTACAAATGTTCGTTCCATTTGAATGAATTCTGGGCCATATGATTTGAAATAAACCCAATGTGCAGATTTTAATTCCATAACTTACGATTACAACATGTTAAAAATAGTTAGTTTATTAGAATCAAAATTGAACCAGAAAAATATGCATAGTCAAGATTAATTTACTCACCGACATACAACCCGGTGTCCGTGTTAAGCTGCCTCAGCTTGCCCGGGGACCTCCGAGTAATGGGCTTTCCACCATCAACCTTCAGCGTGCCTTCCTGGGAATTCCTGTGGAAAATAGAAAACATCGTGAGTCGAAACAAAATTACCTGCCACCGACTTTCAATAAGACAACAAAGGGTTCCCACAAAAGCATGTCTACAAAAACGGTACCCAGCCAATGCTCAACCTCGTACAGCGGCCACGTCGTCGGTACGACCAAGTTTGTAGACGACCACTAATAGCAAACACTAAAATATCGATTTTTTCACTCCGACCACCAGTTTCCTGCATATCCAATGTGCTTGATCCTCTTACCGCGCGCCGGGCATTCGTGATTGATTGATTTATAATTCATGGAAAATAGCTTTCCATGTTAGTTGCATGGGAGAGCAAAAAAAAAGAAGTCAAACAATAACCAGAACCCACCGCACGTGCACACATAGGGACCAGTCAGTGGTGATCTCGCACCGCGTTGTATCTTTTCCTAGCCACATGTCACGGGAGGTGACGTGCTTTCGTTCGCCTGACTCTGGTGGAGTTCTGCTTCTATTCAACATAAGGTGAAAGGGAAACTTTAACTAAGGGATTATGTAATAGTTACATAAAGTAGAAATTGATTATTTGTTTATGATTCGTTCAACATCATTTCAAAGTTCTGGATTCAGGATTAAAAAAAGATTTTTCCATATGCTTCTTTTATTTTTCCTCTAAATTTAAGGAACATCTTTATTATTAAATAAATTGAATATCTTTTTACTTTTTTTGTAACTTTTAAATAAACTACCAGAAACAAACATGAGGACAAGCCTGATTCTCTTGCATTATTATGGCGCCTGTTGATTCGATTAACAGCGATTTTATTTGGCCCACCTTCGTTTTAAGACCGGTACTATTTATCTGTAAGTAATTTGTAAGAAAGCCTTTTGACCTTCCTTCAATCCTTTGAAACTGAAATGAATTATGAAGACATTTCATTCATTGAAAATTTAATTCCTGCAGCAATATTCCTCATCAAACATGAGGATGGTGGCCATTTTGTATAAAAATCAAGCTTGTCTTCGTTCTCATTTCTTCCAGTGTAGGGCGATTCATGAATTCCTCCGAAATCCACACCCCAAAGGTGTCAATCGTTGAGGTCGGAACGGGCAGGATACGAAGAAGACTGACAAAATGATTCACCGGTTGGTTCTGCAGTTTGTTTCCACAGAATTGGGTGTGTTGCTAAATTTCCAAACAACACCCGCGTGCTGAGCGATTCGCTTCTTGCACATCTTGGCGTGAAAGTAGAATTTGAATATTAAATTCGATGTGGCCGCGAAAGCACTTAGTTCCTGTGACTTGAAACTAGCACTAAAACTGTGGGTGTCGCATAAAACAGAGGGAGGAGAGGAAGACGGGTTTTCCTTTGCTTTGTGAATTGAAGCTGGTGCCTGCTTCCGATGAATGGATATATGTACCGCTTCATGTCGAAAACGGTTGGGTTATTTACCGGGTAGGATTAGTGATGAAAATCAAGTAGAGGAAAATTCATGGAAGTGAAACATTGAAGGAATACTTAATAATGGAACGCATCTTGTTTGAAGATTCGTTCGCATAATACGCTAAGAGGTTAAACACAGATTTATCTTTACTGTCGCATGAGTGTCGCATGCTATCTCACTTAGAAGATACTGCCCTTAAACAGCCTGCAGAGAGTAAGCTAAACAAAGGAAACATTTTTGCTCATTTTGCACAGTTCACAAAAATTAACTTTCTTATGGGCCCTGTACACCTCCGGTGGTGCAAAGTGTCGACTTGAAAGATCTCCATCCTGAGCGATGTCCAGCTAACGCTTTAACCTGTTGCCAGGTTAGATTTCGGTCGACTTCTTTTATTTCTTTATTGAGGCTTCGCCGCCATGAGCCTCTGGGTCTGCCTCTGCTGCGATGTCCCGTTGGGTTCCAGTCTAATGCTTGTTTAAGATTTCGTTTCTGCCCCTACCGAGAGTGTGGCCGACCCAGCCCCACTTCCGATCCCGAATTTCTGTTGCTATCGGCCTCTGGTGACAACGACGATGGAGCTCGTTGTTTGAGATCTAGTTATGAGGTCACCAGGCCCGAATTATATATCTCAGGCATCTGTTGATGAACACCTGCAGCCGTTGAGTGTTCTTCACTGATACACACCATGTTTCGCTAGCGTTTAACGGCACAGATTTCACGTTAGAGTTGAAAATTCGTATTTTGGTGCGTTCACTTATCTACCTGTTATTCCAGATATTTCGTAAATTCGCAAAGGTAGCCCTTGTTTTCTTGACCCGTGCGCCTATGTCGATCTTGGTACCGTCGTCTGACGCCATTTGGCTACCAAGATATTGGAAGCTTTCAACATTCTCCACTGGTTGCCCGGCTACTGTGACTTGTTGACGTTGATGACTAAACCTGCCGGGAAGGAGCGCTCGGCAAGGTCGTTGAGCTTACTCTGCATATCAGAGCGCCGTTGTGCGAGGAGTGCAACGTCATCAGTCAATTCGAAGTCGTTTAGGTGCTCCATGGTTATAGGCTGCCATAACAGTCCGCGGTTTGGTTCACGGTCAATCGCATCTACCAGGATCTCATCGATTACGATGAGGAACAGTAACGGTGATAGAATAAATCCTTGCCTCACACCAGCTACGACCCGGATAGGGTCGGATAGGACCCCATTGTGCAGTACTCTACACGAAAAGGCCTCGTACTGTGCTTCGATGAGGCCGATGATTTTCTCAGGAACCCCCTTGCGTCTCAGGGCGCCCCACATATTCTCGTGATTGAGACGGTCGAAAACTTTTTCGTAGTCAATGAATACCAATTAGAGGGACTCTTGGGATCCGTTGACCTGCTCCAGAATGATGCGGAGCGTGGCAATATGGTCCACACAGAATCTTCCGGCACGGAATCCGGCTTGCTGCCGCCGCATCGATCTTCTCCTGAATCCGGGCTAGGATAATTTTGCACAGAACTTTGAGAACGGTACACAGCAACATAATGCCTCGCCAGTTATCGCATACAGTCAGGTCACCCTTTTTGGGCACCTTCACTAAGATGCCTTGCATCCAGTCGACCGGGAAAGTTGCGGTGTCCCAGATATTACGAAATAAACGATGCAGTAGTTGAGCGGATGTCATGGGGTCAGCTTTGAGCATCTCGGCTGATATGCGGTCGACCCCTGAGGCTTTATTCGATTTCATGCTTTGGATGGCTGTTTGAATCTCTAGCAGTGATGGAGCTTCGGTATTGACGCGTGTTATACGTCGGATCCTAGGCAGATCATGCCGAGGTGGTGATGGCCTGGCTGGCACTTGAAAAAGTAGTTCAAAGTGCTCGAACCAGCGTTTCAGCTGGTCAGTTGGGTCGGTCAATAACTGATCATTCGCGTCTTTCACAGGCATCGTTGCATTAATCTTCGCCCCGCTTAAGCGTCGTGAGATATCGTAGAGGAGGCGAATGTCCCCGGTTGCGGCGGCTCTCTCTCCTTCGTCGGCCAGAGAGTCTGCCCACGCTCGCTTGTCCCGTCGACATGAGCGTTTTACTTCCTTCTCAAGAGCCGCGCATCGTTGACGGGCTAAGACTTTGGCTCCTCTGGTTTTCGATCGCTCTATCGCGGCTTTGGCTTCTCTTTGCTCCTCTATCATCCTCCAGGTCTCATCGGTGATCCATTGTTTTCTCTGGGTGCGTAGTTCGCCAGATTGTTCTCGCTGGTGGCGATGAAGGCATTCTTGATGGCGGTTCATTGGTCTCCCACGCTGCCACCTTCCGGAATATCTGCAGCACGCGTCTCCAGTTCTTCAACGAAGGACCGTTTCACCGTGGCATCTTTCAGTCGGCGTGTGTTGAATCGTCGTCCAACTCTTTCCTCCTGCCGACGAATCCGCGCAATGAGCAGGCGTATTTCGCCGATGAGGAGGTGATGATCAGACGCGATATCGGCACTACGTTTATTCCGTACATCAAGAAGGCTCCGTTTCCATTTTCGGCTGATGCAAATGTGGTCAATTTGATTTTTTGTGAAGCCGTCACGGGTGACCCACGTGACCTTGTGAACCGGTCGATGAGGGAAGAGCGATCCCCCGATCACCATGTCGTTATTACCACAAAATTTTGCGAATAGCTCTCCGTTTTCGCTCATTTCTCCGAGACCATGGCGTCCCATAATGCGCTCATGGTTCGAGTTGTCGGATCCGATCTTTGCATTGAAGTCGCCCAAACAGATCTTGATATCACCCTTCGGAATTCTATCTACGACAGCATTGAGTTGACTGTAGAAGTTCTCTTTGTCTTGCAGATCGGCAGCATCGGTTGGTGCATAACATTGGATTATAGTAAGGTTTCGGACCAGTGTTCTAAATCTGGCAACGATTATCCTTTCACTTATAGGTTCCCACTTCATAAGCGCAGAGTGTGCCTGAGCGCTTAGTAGGAAGCCAACTCCGCGATGCCGGGGAGCGTGTTCACCTCGTAAACCAGAGTACAGCAGAACTTGTCCCGACGGCGTTCTGTGTTCTCCAAAGTTTGACCAACGGACTTCACTTCACCGGATTCTCGAACAAATTGATGTTTCGGGAACAGTAGGTTGTTGGCCCAAGGTTCCCTATCCACCGGAATGGGGCTGCCATCTTAGGTATAGCTTCCGGGTAATAGCATTTCATACTCACCCGCTGGATGCTAGAACAGACGCTGTTGGAGTCGCACCTCCTTGGTGGACAGACGCTCGATCAGTCGGCTCAAATTTGTTTAAAGTCCCACCCAACACCAGGACTAGGCTAGTGCGCTTTGAGCGGCACACGGTCGTTTTGATAGGGCCTGCTTGGGGACACATGCGGTTTTTTATAGAAGTTCAACAGAGCCCACTGTTGAACCCCACAACATCCTAGGCATACCCCACAGGACGCACACTCTCACTCTAGCTGATGTCAGAAGGACAACAGTGCCCAAGCTGCACTACCAGCTAAGTACGCAACCCTTAGCTGGCGGTCAATTGTCATCGGAAGACCCGTGGAAGCATGAGTATTGGAACTTGTGAGGACCAGAGCTATGTTGGACGCCCCTTCCCGGATGTCAACTCACCATTTCGCAGCCCCAGCCCGCAGCCTCTTGAAAATTTGCTCTCCAAAACTGCTGATAGAGTATGGTAAAACTCAAAATGTTACTTGAGAAGAACGAGACACTGAAGACAACCCAAATTAGTGTAAATAACATCAATGAATAATTTAATAATTTTGTCCAGGAAATTACTTCAATCACTCCTATGTGAGACTATCCGGCTATCACACTTTGCCCAGCGTCCTGTTTCATCCCACCAGTTGTATTGCTTAGGACCGAAGTGCAAGAAGACTAAAATGAAAAAAATGCTAATGCTAAAAAAATGAAATCAAACTTAGTCCTTATTAGTGACAGTAGGGATCAAGAGCTTCAGGTTTTCACCGGAAGAAGTAACTTCGAAATGAAAAAAGCTACTTGAGGAACATTATCATATTTAGTGTTCACATAATTTGTCACCATAACAATCACTTCATATCACTTGAAGTTCACCGTGACTGTGTTACGTTGCACATATGGCTCAATGCGTAGGCGGCACGAAGCTTTTTTTTTCCAGATAACTTTTACGACAACTTTTCTTGTCATTCTCACTTAGCTTACCACGCTATCATGCTACCGTGTGTGTGCAGTAGCGAACTTAAATAATGCGGACGTTCATCCGCTTCTTGGAATCTGTGTAAAAGAGGGTCAGACACCCATAAAATGGAAATGTTTATTCTCCTCACCTCAATGCCCGCACACGATGCCACAGCCCGTCGCTGACTTTCGTTGAGTTGTATTTGATGTTCACCTCACCTGACCCCAGGTTGTACCGGAGGTGGAGGAACCTGGAAGTAAAATAGAAACAATAAACGATGGGAAAAATCTCTATTGAAAGAACGGTTTGCCATAATTATGCTCCATTTCCGACCGATAGCCTAAATCAACTTGAAAATCCATCTAACTTCAAACATTTAATCACCGACACCACCCCAGATGAATCCGAAATTCATTTCTGCACTTCGTTAGCTAAAGCTAAATATTTGCTCATTCCAATCACGTTATCGAACATTGAATACAGCACATCGGGCGTATTGCTGCTCGTGGATCGTAAAGTGGTATCAGCAGTTTGGCAAAAACCGATGATTGGGAAGAAAAAAAAATCCAAGAATTGAAAGTGAGGTGAATAATGGGAATAGGTACACAGAAAACGTAATCGAAGTAAAATCTCGGGTACTTATTCAAAAGGACGTATGTGATTTTGTGAACAAAGATTCAGACGTCGATTTGTCCAATCTGATAGTACTCTCACACAAACAATCACCACAGACAGATAGAGGAAGCCTTCGGCTACCGATTGGTTGAGTTGTTTTGCGTGGGAGTGCCATCAGATCGGACAAATCGACGTTTGAATCTTTGTTTACAAAATCACATACGTCCTTTTGAATAAGTACCCGAGAAATATCAGAATCCGCTTTTTCTAACAAGAATAAAATACATTTCAAAACGGGTTATTTGATTTTGAAAATAGGCTTCTACCTGGTAATGATCTCGGTTTTCGTGATGTGCTACCAGATTCGACACATTTATGTTTGATAGTATATAAATACGCCGTTTTGAAAATTTGTTACTTATATATTTTATCTTCAGATGTCTTTCATTGGTGTAAAAAATCTTTTAAGTCTCCAATAAACTACAAATTATTTAAATTTATGTATGTGTAAAGAACATATTATTCGAGCTGACTGAATCCGCGAGGAGTTGAATATCGTTTATCGTTTCATGAACTTCATTGCCATTAAAGAAAATTATTAATTCACTTACCCATTCTCGACGCCCAGCGAGAGGAAATCATCTCCCTCGAGGGCGCTGTGCCGCCCGGTCCACAGTATCAGCCCACTCGTCGAATGCGTTTTAAACCGCAAATTTAGATCAATTTCATAGCTGATCACCCGGCGCATAGTCTCCGCGTCACTGTAATGAAAGAAACTTTCCGTGCCGGTGAAACACGCCCCCTGATACCGTCGGTAGTATTTGTTCTTGTACTTGACGCTGCGAGACACTCCGTCCTCCCCATCCGCGTGCTTCGGGTGTTGCCGGTCGTTGTTTGTACTGCTGCTCCTAGCACTGGCCCCACTACTACTGGATGTCATTTTCGTTGCACCCTTGCTAAGGTTCGTATTTTTATCACGAAGTTGATTGTTTTCTTTTCTCTCGTCGTCGGGCGCATCGCGAGTGACATCAATACCATTTTCGTTATCGTCACCCAGGCTGTTGCCGACCCCACCCATCACGGTGCCCGCGTGCCTGATTTCCTCGTCGTCCAAGGCGAAATCCCAAACCTCAGGGCCACCATCGGACACATCATCACTTTCGTACCCGTCGTCTTTATTTTTCATTATTCTATGCATCTCTTCGATTAATATTTCATCAATGTCAGGCTCACGTTCCGTCTGCTTGCTATGAGCTCTCATCCTTGGCTCATTTCCCGCCTTTTTCACTAGATCAGGACGATACGGTATTCTGTCACCGTTTTGATCATAATCCTTATTATATTCATCGTTTGAGCCACTGAAACCGTTGCTTTCATCTTGCGAATCATCATCTGTGGTTTCGCTATCCAAACCATTATCTATGTTTGTGGTGGAAGCATCGCTCACTTTTCCACCCTGCTGTTTTATGGCCACCCCATACTCGGGAGCCCTCGATTTTTCAGCAAAGTTTTTTCCTAGTCCAATATTTTTCTGCTTTAAAAATCGATTCGCTTTCTTTGATGATGATAGCGAACCAGTGCCATAACGATATTTATGTTCATCATCATCACCATCATCTGTGTTACCATACTCCCGACCACCACCAGCGTTTCCGCCATCTACATCGTCATCCTGAACCAGATATCCCGTTCCATCATAATTTTTGTCGTCGATGTCGTCGTCACCATTTGAACTCATATTATCGCCCGGAAGTTGACCCTTTCGCTCACCGTCCCGGTAGCCATCATCGATGACACCACTATTGGCCGGTTCCGCTTGTTGTCGTTCCGCCCTTACGATTATTTTTTCATTATCTTTCACACGACCGCTATTCTCATTAGCTTGCCCATTGCTTTCTTGGCTCTCATCATCATACTCATAATAATAGTAATCATCCTCCCCACTGCCCGTCTCCCCTTTACCACCAACACCTTTGGTCGATGGAACCATCGTAGTCGTTGTGTAGTCATCATCTTCCAGCTGCTGCTCTTGCACCAAATCCTGGCTCCGAAGGTGCACCTGATGTTGCTTCAGTAACCGTTGGCGTTGCTCAATCACTTCCGTGGGCAGCTCTTCCGCTTGGTTACACTGCTTGTTCTGCGGATTGCATTGGCACTCGTAGCTGTCCAAATTGGGGACGCATTTGGCCAATGGTCCACAAGGCCGAGCTACGCAAGCGTGCGGGCAGTTTTCCACATTCGAACCACCGAGAGCCTCCGAGATGATGGAAATTGTGCGATCGTTAATGTCCACCTGCAGAAAGGATAGGGAAAAAAATCTTTTACTGTGATTGGCAGGATACGAGGAGGAAGTAAAAAATTTCAATAATCAAAATTCTAGTATGGAAATCACACAATCGTTTGGGGCGATTTTATTTTACTCCGATTAAAAAAAAAAAAGATGAAAATCTTGATTGCACAAACTGTCGAGCGATCATACTGCTAAACGCCACCTCTCCCAAATGCTATACCAAAAAGGGGCAGTATTGGCGAGATGGACCCTTCTTCTTATTGGCCCATGGACCCATGGACCATGATTGGTCCCAGCCGTCTGTCAACAGACATCACAAAGAAAAAAAAAAGGGGCAGAGATATTCGATCCGCCATTGGAAGCACCGCAACCGCTGCACTAGGCACGGTGGCTCCGGATCAGAGAAACGACTGGTATGACGGCGAATGTGAGCAGTTAGTTGAGGAGAAGAATGCAGCATGGGCGAGATTGCTGCAACACCGCACGAGGGCGAACGAGGCACGATACAAACGGGCGCGGAACAGACAAAACTCGATTTTCCGGAGGAAAAAGCAGGAAGATCGAGACCGTGAAGAGACGGAGGAACTGTACCGCGCTAATAACGCACGAAAGTTCTATGAGAAGTTGAACCGTTCACGTAAGGGCCATGTGCCGAAGCCCAATATGTGTAAGGACATAAACGGGAACCTTCTTACGAACGAGCGTGAGGTGATCCAAAGATGGCGGCAGCACTACGAAGAGCACCTGAATGGTGATATGGCAGACAACGGTGGCGGTATGGTAATGAACCTAGGAGCACGCGCGCAGGACATGCGACTTCCGGCTCCGAATCTCCAGGAAATCCAGGAGGAGATCGGCCGGCTGAAAAACAACAAAGCCCCTGGAGTTGACCAACTACCAGGAGAGCTGTTTAAACACGGTGGTGAAGCACTGGCTAGAGCGCTGCACTGGGTGATTACCAAGGTTTGGGAGGATGAGGTTCTGCCGCAGGAGTGGATGGAAGGTGTCGTGTGTCCCATCTACAAAAAGGGCGATAAGCTGGATTGTAGCAACTACCAGCTATGGCAGCTAATGCACGAAAATGGATTTCCGGATAAACTGATACGGTTGATCAAGGCGACGATGGATCGGGTGATGTGCGTAGTTCGAGTTTCAGGGGCATTCTCGAGTCCCTTCGAAACCCGTAGAGGGTTACGGCAAGGTGATAGTCTTTCGTGTCTGCTATTCAACATCGCTTTGGAGGGAGTAATACGAAGGGCAGGGATTGACACGAGTGGTACGATTTTCACGAAGTCCGTCCAGTTATTTGGTTTCGCCGACGACATTGATATCATGGCACGTAACTTTGAGAGGATGGAGGATGCCTACATCAGACTGAAAAGCGAAGCTAAACGGATTGGACTAGTCATCAACACGTCGAAGACGAAGTACATGGTAGGAAGAGGCTCAAGAGAGGTCAATGTGAGCCACCCACCACGAGTTTGTATCGGTGGTGACGAAATCGAGGTGGTTGAAGAATTCGTGTACTTGGGCTCACTGGTGACCGCCGATAACGATACCAGCAGAGAAATTCGGAGACGCATAGTGGCTGGAAATCGTACGTACTTTGGACTCCGCAAGACGCTCCGATCGAATAGAGTTCGCCGCCGTACCAAACTGACTATCTACAAAACGCTTATAAGACCGGTAGTTCTCTACGGACACGAGACCTGGACGATGCTCGTGGAGGACCAACGCGCACTGGGAGTTTTCGAAAGGAAAGTGTTGCGTACCATCTATGGTGGGGTGCAGATGGTGGACGGTACGTGGAGGAGGCGAATGAACCACGAGTTGCATCAGCTGTTGGGAGAACCATCCATTGTTCAGACCGCGAAAATCGGAAGACTGCGGTGGGCCGGGCACGTAGCCAGAATGTCGGACAGTAACCCGGTGAAAATGGTTCTCGACAACGATCCGACGGGAACAAGAAGGCGAGGTGCACAGCGGGCAAGGTGGATCGATCAGGTGGAGGACGACTTGCGGACCCTCCGCAGACTGCGCGGTTGGCGAAGTGCAGCCATGGACCGAGCTGAATGGAGAAGTCTTTTATGTGCAGCACAGGCCACTGCAGCCATGTGCAGCACAGGCGTATGCTTCACCACTGACCTGGTGTGGATTTCCGGGTAAACTGGTACAATTCACCAAGAGGCTATGTAGATATTCTTAGTTTGATATTGCCTTTAGAACGCACAAACGGTTATGGCAAGATGATGGTATTTCATGCCTGCTGTTCAAGATTGCTTTGGAGAGTATGAGTGGTAAAATTATAACAGGAAATCACGGCGTACGTCTACATCGAAAACAATAGTATTATGCCATGTGTCTGTGAGAAGATGGAAGAAGCTTACATCACACTAAAGAAGGACGTCAAGTGGGACGGACTAGTCATTAACACGTCCATGGTGAACCACATGATAAGAAGAGACTCAAGAGAAAAAAGACAAAAAAGAAAGACAATTTAGAGTACATCATCGTATCAAATTTACCATCTACAAAACGTTTATTAGACCGGTTTTCCCGGACACGAGGAATTGAAAACTTGTATATGCCTGCTGCAAACACTGGCCACACGAACGGTCACATGGTTAAGCACCCAATAGATGGTGGCAACCCATCAAACACAAGATCGTATATCATAGCGAATAGGTGTACAAAGTGGAGGCCATATACGTACAATTTGCGTGCAGTCAAATGGCGACATGCGCCCATATCGCCTCCAGCATCAACGGGATCAGGATCACCTTTCGATCGCACGTTCGTAAGCAGATGTAGATGTAGCTACAATGTGTCGGATATCAGTGGACGATCACATATCTATGTGAACAGACGCATTGTTTGTTGCTTGGTTGAGAGAATGTTGCTCAACTTTCTCTGGCGAATGTGGGCCGCTTAAAGAAGTTTTTAAACGGAAACAAATCATAGTTGGTAAATTACCATATAAAGAGACGAGAAGTTGGTTTTTTATTCGATTCAAAAGTGAAGATGCTATGAATAGAGGTATGCGCCGGTTCAAAAATCGTCGGCAGCGGCGTTTGTCATAATTATGGTCGGCGGCGGCGGCGTTGTCGGCGTCACACCGAAAACCATTTCAGCCGGCGGCGGCAGCGGCGTGAATCGGCGTTGATTTTACTTCATTGCGTTCGTTTCTTGAATTTTTTTTCTGGATTTTTTCGGGACATGTTCAAGGCATTACCGGGAGAATTTTTTGAGCTTCTCTAAAAAAAATCTAATGGTTTTTCTAAAATACCGTTTTGACTTATATTCCGATCATGACTCACATTCCGAACACTCGCTTTTAAATGGAAATTTGAGCTTTATTCTCGTAATTCTTTCCATAGGATCTTGAATTCGTTTGTAATCTTCATCCTCAGTACGGAAAACCGATGAAAAACTTAGTTTATGGTCACTAAAACACCAGTATTCGGAATATGAGTCATGTTCGGAATTTGAGTCAACTTATTAGAACATTGTTTTAAGAGTTTCCACGGGAACTCTTTTGAAGTTTTCATGCGAATTTCTTTGGAATTTCAAGGGAAGGTTTTTGGAATATCCAAGTGTTTGGCATTTCCATTGAAAATTCTCCGGAATTTACATGAGAAATATTCAGGAAATTGTTCTAAATTTCTATATTAAATTGTTTAAAATATGCTCGGAAAGTTTCTCGGATTTTCTGTTGATTGTTCTTCAAAATTTACTCAGAAAACTCTTCGAACTATCCGCGGGGAAAGTTTTTATTAGAAACTCTGTATTTTTCATGAGAAATTCTTCGGAATTTCCACGGAAGATTCTGGAAAATTATTCGAAATTTCCACGAAGAATTATCCGGAAATTTTACTAAACTTCAGAATTTCTAATTTTTCCAAGGAAAACTTTTCGATATTTGAACGTAGAATTTCACGAAGAATTTTTTTTGCAATTCCACGGAAATTAAAAAAAAATTGACGAAATATGTTGGTGGAAAGCCATTTGATCGAATTACGCGTTAAGCCGTCGCCCCGAAATGAACGTTCGGACGAAACGATCATTAGACCGAAAACGGTTTGACTGAAAATTTCATATGGCCAAAGCGTTTACCCTAACTGATCATGAGGGTGGCTCAAAAAACACTTTTTCAAATTTTTCAATAGGCCGCCCTCTTATTCGGTTCTATTTGTTGCCCTGATGCTCTGGACAAAATTCCAGCCAATTCGGTCAACGTTTGGGCGGTGCTAAACTCGTTGGAAATTTATACGGAAAAATTTATTCAGAAACATCCAAAAACAGTGATTTGCAGTTGGACGGCACAATTTACGATGAAGAACAATGATACTCATTCAGTTCTTGTAGAATTAAATTCGGAATGTTATGCTAAAAACCGCGAGAAGATTCGAGTTTATTAGGCAAAGATATTAGCATTTTACTGGAGTGTTGTAGGGGTGAATTTATTTCTTTTCAAAGGTAAAAGAAACGAAATTTGCTCAAACCCCACTTCAGAGAAATGCTAATAACTTAGCCGGGAAAACTCTAATCTTCTCGCGGTTTTCTGCATAACATTCTGTATTAAATTTTTCAAGATCTGAATGAGTATCATAGTTCTTCTTCTTAAGTTGCGCCGTCCAACTGCAATTTACAATATTTGGATGTTTCTGCATACATTTTGGCATATAAACTTCCAACAAGTTTAGCACCGCCCAAACGTTGACCGATTTGGCTGAAATTTTGTCCAGAGCATCAGGGCCTCAAATAGAACCAAATAAGAGGAAGGCCCATCAAAAAAATTGAAAAAAGTTTTTCCCATACTAATTTGAGCCACCCTACTGATCATTTGGCCAAAATGGTAGTTTGAACGAATAAGTCATCTGGCCGAAAATGCCATTCGGCTGAAATGGTTGATTGATAGAAAAGGCCATTTGGCTGAAAATGTCATTTGTTCGAATGAGGCATACGGTCGAAAATGTAATTTGCTGAACATTTGAATCATTTGAATCAGAATAACATGAAAGCTATTGATTGCAGTATTCAAATTAATTCATGAAAAAAATGTTACTTAGGTCCTTTTTAAAAGTTAAGCGAGATTTGTTTGAGAAGCTGCATAAATCCATTTTACACTATTTTTCTCGAAATACAAAAAACTGTTTTTGAACAAATGTGCACCGAATCTTTCGATTTCTTCGATACAGATCAATAGTTTTTGGCAAAACTCAACACCCTGGGGCACTTTCAGTGCAAAAAATGTAGGCAGTACACCACAATTGCTCTTCAAAGATCGTGGTCTTATGTAGTTTCTCAAACAAACGAAAAAAATTCATACATTCCTGAACAAAAAAATGTTTTTCGTGTTTTTTGTCAGAATACGTATTTTTGGACGAGGATTCAGAATATATAAAAATCTCATTTTGGCCAAAAATGTTACATATGCAGTTTCTCAAACAAACGGTTCATTTGTTCCAGGGCAGAAGTTATGAATTGAATATTGTAGGGTGGTGTCAATACGATACACCGCGCGGCTGTTGTAATGTTTTTCAAAAGCGCATTTGCACAAGATTTCACGCGGCGTTCCACATTCGAAAGGAACAACCGCACCTTAAGAATCGAGTATACGGACAGCAAAAAGCGCGGTGCGTCGTTTCCTGTGGGGAGTGCCGAGTGTACTTTTGGGAAAATGCGTTAATAAAAAAACATCATATGGACTCGATTGGTACAAGAGATAAAAGAACAGGCAACAATGTCACAAATGTGCACCGCAAACTAATAGTTCGAGATATTGGTCACTTCTTACAAATACACCTGACATAACTGTGATATTCCAGTGCAAAATATTATGAATTCAGTAGAAAACCGAAATGGGCGCAGTTGAATTTTTCTCACAAACCGAACTCTAAACCTAACTTCGGAAGTGGTGCGCTGTTTTTATTTGGTGATGCGCTATACAGCGCACCACTTCCGATATTAGGTTTAACGTATAGATTGTGAGAAAAATCCAGCTTCGCTAGTCACCCATTTCGGTTTTCTACTGAATTGATAATATTGATATTGTCGTCCGATCAACTCCATATCTCATTTTGTCATTGAATCACGATTTGTTATTATTGTGCTATTTTCTTCTGCTCAGTTTATGAATAAAATGTCGACTCGTTTGGCCAAAGGACCATTTCGGCGAAATGACCTATTTGTCCTAACGACTTTTTCGACCAAATGATATTTTCGATCATATATGCCCATTTCGGCTAAACGACATTTTCGGCCATATAGGTTTCGGCCAAACCATTTCCTAATAACCGTTTCGGACAAATGGAATTCGGCAAGATGACTTTCGGCTTAACGTTCTATCGGCCAATAAGCATTCGATCAAATGGCTTTCCGCCAAATGCCTTTCGGCTAAACGATGGTAATTTGGCCGAAAAAGTTGTTTGCCTTCACAGGTCATTTAACTGAAAATGCCGTTTACTCGAAATAATCGTTTGACCGGAAATGTCGTTTGTTCGAATAGATCATTTGGTCGAAAATGCCGTTTGGTAGAAAGGATGTTTTGGCAGAAAGAGTCATTAGGCTCGGAAATGTCCTTTCTGTCAAATTATCAGTCGGCTAAACGACTTTTTCCGAATAATGGTCAGTTCAGCCGAACGACACTTTCTGCCGCATGTTCATTTCGACCAAATGATCCTTTCTGACAAACGACCATTTCAACCATATAAGCTATTTAGACAACCGACTTTTTCAGCCAAAGGAACTATTCAGCGTATTTTTCTTTTGATTAAATGACATTTTTCCCAAAATATGAAATACTTTTCATAGCATGTAGAAATATGGTTCAAGATCATTTGGTCGCAAGGGTCATTTTAGAAGAAAGGGTCACTTGGCCGAACAGGGAAAATGGTGAAGAGAGAAGTGAGATTTTCGAAGTGACCAGTTAAAAGTGAGAAATGAGAAGTTGGAACTGAGTACAGGGTAGTGAGAAGTAAGTGAGAAATGGAAGTGGGTACTTAGTAGTGAGATATGTGCAGTAGATAAATGAGAAATGAGTAGTTGGAAGTGGGAAAAGAGAAGTGAGTGGTGACCAGTGAGATGCGATAGTTGCGAAGTGAAATGTAGTAAGTGAATGGTGAGGAAAACAGAAGCAAGAGATGACAAGTGAGGAATGATAATTGGGATGTGAGAAGTGAAAAGTTAGTGGTAAGGTATAAGACAGAAAGAAGAATAAAGAAGGATGGATGAATATATAATAAGGAAGAAGTAAGAAGGAAGAAGAAAGACAAAGAAAGAATAAGGGACAAAGGAATAAGAAAAGGAAGGATAATGCAGGAATAAGGAAGATAAAAGGAGAAAGAAGGATGAAAACAGGATGAAACAGGAGAAAGAAGAGAAATGGGTTTCTGCCAAACAATATCGTTAAAAAATCCTTTAGAATTTCCTTTTGGTTTGCCTTGGTTTTTACAGAGAAGTTTCAACGTGATGTTGTATGTATATCTATTTGAACATTCCAAGGAATGTTCATTGAATCTTCGGAATTTCCGGGAAAAATCTGTGGACTTCTACAAATTTGCCTCGGGGTGATAAATTGTAGATCAACGGCGTGATAAATTTCAAACGGCGGCGCGCCGATGCAAAAATGTCGGCGGCGGCGCACACCTCTAGCTATGCTTCCTTACCATTACACCAATGCACTATGGGGCGGCTCCATACAAGTAGGTGGCCCACACTTATATCGTAGATTATTGTCTAAAAGATGTGAAATACTTGTTTTCCAGGTCGTTATTACTTCTAAGGTCTCCAAACTCCCTGGAATACAGACCTTTGATCTCTATGGAATATATCCCTTTTATCTACGAATGTCTCATGTACACAGCAGTCTATAGATGTGTATTTTATTGCAGCGCAGACCTGTAGAGTTCAAACTAGAAAATTGTATACTGTTTTTATGTGAATTGAATTGTACAGATGTTCTAAGTTGCACAAGGACTCCGTCAAATACAGGCCATTGCATCTACATACGTAACAGGTTGTCTTTGTAGGATTTTTCAAATTGGTTCAGGCTCTTAACCCGTAAAACAAGTAAAGGGAATACAATATAAAGCTCTATTAAAGCTAAACGAACTCCATGCAATAAAAGCTTCAAGATATATAAGTATACTGCAACAACATTTATTTATTCATTATGTACATGAACATCCTCAACAAAATCATCATTTATTTCTTCAAGATCGATTAAAATATCTGCTATGGTATATTTTTCTGTACTCGAATCTGTTGTATTGCAAGAAGTTTCAGTCACTAAAAAACTTTGAACATCTTCTGGATATTACAGATTAGATTTATTTTGAAGTCGCTTACCTAAGTTGAGGGAGCTTATCAAAGGATCCGACGAGTTCATAGCACGAATGAAAACGTCATGTAAATTTTCTTCTCTTGAGGTTTTCCTGGCATGATGAGTCCGACTTTTTTTTTAAGTGCTTGTGTTGACACTCAGCTGCTTCTTCAGTCAACATTCCAAGTGGTGCTGGTGAATGAATAATTATATCCCCAGCATGGGCAAGGACTTTATGCACCGTAGCAGGAATTTTATACCAATATCAAAATTTTACTTTTTATGAAATAATTTCAAATGAAGCCTAGAGTATTTTCGTAACCCTCAAGAGTATATTGTTTTTTTTTTCATATTTATTTGCTTGATACTTAATAGATAATGAGTTGCCTCCTCTTGGTGAGCCTACGCCAAATGTATCATATAGCTGCATAAGCTATCGTGTACACGGCCTACCACGAAGCCTACGACACTTTTCGTGTTATCTACTATCTCTATTTTAACTGTTCTTGATGCTCTTTTGTCATACGCATGGGATTTGTATCCAGCCCATCACAGTCTGCCGTGTATTATAAGAATAATTACATTTAATGTTTCAAAATTAATGACTTTTTTTCGAAAAAGTGATCGGAATCGCAGATTTGCAGCCATAAGCAGCTGGAATTTGTTTTAATGCCTTCTGGGAGGTCCAAAGAAAGTCGTAGTGGTAGTCGCTAAGCGAAACTTTGAGAAACTTTTTTTGTATGGAACTTTTTGTATGAAAAAATTTTTTTTTTCTTCGGGTCATTTTCGGATGTTTCACTACCTATTTTCCCATAACTAATTCGTTCTTCGCAAGTCCATGAAACAAGCTTTCAGAAACTTTTTAAAGAGTTGGAAAAGAGCTACTGTAGCCGAAGATATTGACAGTTGAATAATGCATTGATTTTTCAAGAACTAAAAAGTGTCTGGCTCTAATGCCTATATCTTGATAACCATATGGCTTAGAGTGCTGATATGCTGGGGTTTAATGCTCCAAAGCATTAGCATTTAGTAGGTCAACTTGAATTACGAATCAGAGAAAGTCGATTTTTTTATTTTCGGCCACCTGATTCCCCATAGTGCAATGGGATGAACAATTTTGGTGTCACGCTATGTGCGGTTTACGATCTGCCACCGAGAGTGTCTGATCGCGAGATCTCTTCCGTGCTATCTAAAACCGAAAAAGTTGCACGCACCGTACGCGAAAACGCAACGCTGCCCTCTTATTCTTTTTCTACTTGCCGAAGCAACACAGCTTGTGTCACTACTGACAAATTTTTTTCTCGGGCAGTATCCATAAACTGAAAAACAAAATATGATATGGGCTTGATTGATATCTCTCTATATAAAAATGAGTTTGTATTTCCTTTTCGGCAATATAACTTACGAGCGACAGATTTGCATGTACGATGTACGAAATATTTGAAAAATTTAAGGGAAAAGTTGAAAAACTATTAAAATACAATATAAGGACGAGTTGGTCAGCCAATGCACCACACGAATTCTGCTTTACTGCTCAGTTTTGGTTCATAAGTTCCCCGCAAATATTTGAATGTACTGTGAAGCGAATGGTTGAAGCTGATTTGCATCGTTCAGCAATTACGCGGAACACATGGGGCAGCAGTGCTACTAGCTTTTCAAATTGACCACAATCCACAAAAACTTTTGTAGAACAAGTTTTGCTGGTCATTTGTCAACCGCAGGGTAGACCATAATAGCCCTTGCCATCACAATCAATTACAATTTAACGAAGTATTCAGATTGAGGGAATTAACTCAACCCAGATTTACTTTCAATCTGTTTTTGGCGCATCAAATCACCAGATGTTGAAAATAACATTTTACAGCAAATTAAAATAGCCTTTGCTATCATAAAATTAGCAACAAATTCGATAAAGGCACCGGCCGGCACTCAATCCCTGTGGATTTACGTAGCGGAGGATTCTGCATGCCAGCAGTACGCCACCATACCACATCGCAGATGGAGCCTCTGTTGGCGGTTTGTGATGCGGAATAATTGCATTTGCTGCCAGAAAGTTCAATCCACCGGAACAAAGTCATAAAACCTCAAGAAACGTTTCTGGGTGAAGAGAACACGATATAGAAACAAGCCATTTCATCCCTCGGAGTTCGAACTCCGCATGCCACACACCGCACCGGCGTACGCTGCACCAATCTCTGTCCGTCTACGCTTGGCGACGACAACGACGACGTGGGATTCTCCATTTCGTCCGCCGTCATCGTCCTATGACAGAACACTTGTCAGAGCAATAAAATCAAAAGAGGAAGAAGCTCGCAAAATCGGGTGATTCTTACCTTCTGTACACACCCGGCGAAGGAACCTTTATCCCTGAGGCTCATTGGCAGCGTGTGGATGTTGTGCACCCCACCCAGGTACAAGCTGTGCGGCAGCGAAAGATGCCAGAATCCGTTCGGCGAAACCGTCATCACCTCTGGCAGTTGATCGATCTGCAATGCGGAAACAAAGTGGAAAATGGGAATAAAAACGATTTGCTGTGAGACGGAAAATTTAATTGGTAGTTAAGTAAATTTAATTGGAAGAATAATCAATTCCGTATGAATAAGTTAATGTTATTTTCCATAAAACACCTTTATACAATGTGAAGAATGTAAAAAAAAGAATTGTTCGTGCTGATGTAGTAAGTGCCGTTGTTATAGCTCTTAATGTTTTATTTGAACTTGATAATATCAACTGTATGTATACAATGCAAAACATTATAAATGTAAGATAAAGTATATAATTATGTTAGAGAGTTGGTAACTTACCTTCAAAACTGCTAATCGGGATGTCCTTGAAATTTTGATTGTATGCCATTGCCCCATTGTCAACGGAAACTCGCTCCTGGAAAAAAATTAAATGCAAATTAGCAAATAAATACGACATAAGAGACCAATGAATTAAAATATTTCGTAATAAATGCAGAGACAATTTAAACAGTGTCATATACGTAATTTTATTTGCATACAGTAATTCACATGTCTATGAATAGAACTCATACTCCTCCGTATGATATTTAATTTGATCGTTCGACCCTTGCCGGGATCCACCACAAGAGCTCTTGCACATCGTTGAAATACTGACATCGTCAAGTTTTCCACTGCCACCTGCCTCTGGTTCCGTTTCCATTGGAAGCCCCCTATCCGTCATCGAGGCATCGGAACCGACATCATTCACTGAGAACATTTCCACATCGGTCAACGTTAAACACGACGAACAGGAATCCATTGATTCGATGGCGAGTAAGTTGGAACTGGTACCAAGTGGTTGCGGTTCATGGATGGGTGGTGCAGCTTGGTAGATTACTGGTTCCGATAGTTTAGCGACTCCAATGAATTCCAGTGATTCGCTTTCGTAAGGATAGTGATGTGGTTTGTTGAAGGTAAAGTAATTTTGATTTAACAATTTGGAGGAATCTTCACATAACTTGAAATTTTGATTATTCATTTTAGCCAGAAATTGGTCTAGAACACAATTTGGTTTTGACGTCCTGAATCGTATTTTTGTGCAGCACACTTTGATTGCTTGCCGTGCCCATGAGCATTTTTTGTTGATCAATAAATCCACAACTCGCTGTATGTATGTATTTATATTAGGGTGATTCAAAAATCGATTTTGCTCTCCAACTGTGACATGTTCTGAGTGTTCAGTGAAAATTTGAGCTGATTTGGATAAAAATTGGTTTAGCGCAAGCCGTTTTAAGTTTGCATGCAAATTAGCATGGGAAAATTATTTTTTTCGAAATCGATATTTTTAACCACTCTTAATTGTAGGGGAAACTGGGGTAATATGCACCCCGGGGCAAAACGTCCTTTTGGCATTTTGGAGTACATTTTCGGCAGATTTTCGATAGTATTTACTACAGAGCATGTAGTTCAGATCTCGAGCTACCAACTCCGTAGTAAGCATTCTTGAAAATATTCCTGGAACACCGCTAAATATGATTAAAGGTCGTTTTGCCCCGAGGGTCATATTACCCCAGTTTACCCTATATGCTTTTATACTGATAAAGAATCTCATAACATGGACACCCCCACCTGCCAACACCTTATAATTACTTCCACATTTTATCAATTACTACAACATTTTATAGCATTGTTTGTGAAGTCAATAAAAACATTCTGCTAAAAACTACTTAAACGTGGTAAACTTCTAAAACAGTCAAGAAAATAGTTGATCAAAGCTTCAACGCAACATCAAATTAATTCTCAACAATGATACTGCATCAGAAAATGCAGGTGCCTTTACAGGACAAAACACTACTCCGCAATCAACCATATTTTATTTTTGCACTGGATGTGAAGTTTTCAACCCCCCGTCTCTTTATAATATTTAGGAAACGGCCAAGCTCTGCATTAGTTTTATTTTTCAGGCACCAACCAGGAACTACCAGTGATTCGATATGGGATTCTGGCAGTTGGCCACCGTAGAGTGCCGTCATGTTGTGGTCAATGTATAATAATGACTATCGGTGTACCGTAGCTTGCTCCCTATGGCGGCACACATGGGCACTATACAGAGACCACGCTCAAAATTGGCTTTCCGAAACCAGAAGGATGAGACCGTAAAATGTCCCATGGTCTACCGAGCGATGATGATAGCTTTCTGTCGTTGCGCCACTAGTGAGGTGAAATGATTTTTGTTATTCAGTTTCTAAATTTATTGTATATGCTTGGTGTGAACCGTTCCATTCATGCAGAGTTCATGAACTGGAGTTCAGATAAGAGTTTGACCATTTGGAACTTAATTTGGAACGGAAATGATTTATAGCAGAACTTCCAGCTGAACAATCATTAAAAGCTGGAACTTTGTACTGTCGAAAATTCCGAAACGGAAGCTTTTTTTTAAATAAATTTTACAGTACTAAAGGTTTTTAATACAATAAACAATATTCGAAAGTGCACAAAGCTTTTGAATATTTGAACACGATTGAACTTTTCCAATTTCCTGTATATGTTGTTTTTTAAATAGGTTATCAGTTATTCTTATTTTTAACTAAAAAGTTCAACAGAATGTTTCCATATCCAAGATTAAAAGAAGACCTTTCCAGTCCTTCATTCCCACGAAGGAACACGCTTGTTGACGGACCGCCTTCACCTTAGCTAATCGATAGCTATGGGCCTGGGATGAATAAATCATCTTTTCAACTCATGTGGCTCTAAATCCACCGAATAAGGCTGTCCAGGTCATAGTCAATTGTGAATCCGCCGAAAAATACCCAGCAAGTATTTGGGTGGGGGCAGCAGGGACTATGTCCAAGGGCTTGACGATCCCTCCCCAGGCCATCTGCGAGTTGTGGCGCCTGTCTAGGATGTGGTGGGGTTTGACAGTGGGCCCTGTTAAACCCCTATAAAAAGCTGCTGTGGGATGCTAAACAGCCCTGACACGACGGCCCTCCGACGAGACAGGAGGTTTGCACAGGCCCAATAAGCCGCCTTTAAAAACAACCATCACGAACGACATAGAAGATAATACGTTTAGATAGAATCGGCAACGACCTAGGCGACGAATAAAGGATCACGATTGGAAGCTTGGAACATGGAACTGCAAGTCGCTAGGCTTCGCAGGTTGCGACAGGATAATCTACGATGAATTACATCCCCGCAACTTGGACGTCGTAGGCTGCTGGACAGGACAGAAAGTGTGGAAAGGGGACATTGAGCGGCTACCTTCTACCAAAGCTATGACACCACCACAGAGCCGGGAACCGGGTTCATAGTGCTGGGAAAGATGCGCCATCGTGTGATTAGGTGGCAACCAATCAACGCAAGGATATGCAAGCTGAGGATAAAAGGCCGATTCTTCAACTATAGCATCATCAACGTGCACAGCCCACACGAAGGGAGACCCGTCGACGAGAAAGAAGCGTTCTACGCACAGCTGGAGCAAACGTACACAGTTAAAAATTCTGAAAATTACACGCTATGGAAATATTTGAGCCCATATTTTTGTGCTCAATAGCCTCTAATGTTACATCCAGAGTTCAGTGCGAGATTGCTCTTGTTTCGGACAGCAGAACGATGGCGCGATCGACCGAAATATTGTGTTCTGCTTTGCGCGGCCGGTAATAAAAATCAGTTCAGTGCGAGATTTCTCTTGTTTCGGACAGCAGAACGACGGCGCGATCGACCGAAATATTGTGTCATGCTTTGCGCGGCCGGTAATAAAAATCAGTTCAGTGCGAGATTGCTCTTGTTTCGGACAGCAGATGGCGCGATCGACCGAAATATTGTGTTCTGCTTTGCGCGGCCGGTAATAAAAATCAGTTCAGTGCGAGATTGCTCTTGTTTCGGACAGCAGAACGATGGCGCGATCGACCGAAATATTGTGTTCTGCTTTGCGCGGACGGTAATAAAAATCAGTTCAGTGCGAGATTTCTCTTGTTTCGGACAGCAGAACGATCGCGCGATCGGCCGAAATAATGTGTTCTGCATTGCGCGCCCGGTAGGCCGGTAGTTAGTTTGTACTACTTTTCGCGCCCGATTCATGGCTAGGTAAAATCACTGTGTATAAAGAATGGCACGGTCGTATCGCTTATCAGAGTGAATCCAGATCCAACGATGCCTACCAATTAACTGATAATCCTTCCTGTGGTTTTGTGGAGACGCAGAGGTAAACACGGTCTTCAAATAGCAAAAACCACCTACTAATATTCCTTCCTTCTTCCTAACTGACTACAAGGACGTGGCCGGCGCCGTTATTGATCATTTGAATTTTAGAGTCACTGAAACTTGCACACTGAGAATGCTTGAACAATCCCAGTCAATCATTCAGTTGATTCTTTGTGCAATTTCACTGATTCTGGTCAATTACGGAGTAGCAACCATAGATATGTGTAGTCAGTCAAAGCTAAGCTAAGCTAATAGCCTCTAATGTTACATCCATCTTTTTCTTGTACACAATATTGAATGCAAGCTCCATAGTAATGACGACCTGTAATTTTAATAAGTGATGGAAAAATGAGTCGAATCGAACGGAGCCTTTTTGTTACATCATATATGCTGTAACATTTTTATACTGTGTACGATGGATGCCCACTGCTGGACGTCAAAATCGTCATCGGTGACATGAACCATCAGGTAGGAAGGGAGGAAATGCATAGACCGGTCATCGAACCGGATAGTCTGCATACCGTATCGAACGACAACGGCCAACGATGCATAAACTTTGCAGCCTCCCGCGGAATGGTAGCTCGAAGCACTTTCTTCACCAGCATGAATATCCACAAGACCACATGGAAATCACCTAATCAAGTAACGGAAAATCAAATCAACCACGTTCTAATCGACGGTTAATTCTTCTCCGACATCACGAACGTACGCACCCTACCGCAGTGCGAATGCAACGAGGTAGTGATCGGATTCAATCGACCACTACCTATGTCTGTATGTCTGCGCTCAAAAATCTCGATGGTGTACAACACTGCCGTAATATGAAAAAGTGACGTATGTGCCATTTTACAACACCCATGTTTTCCATTTTCCACGATGAGTACTACTCGTTAACACCATTTTTGGAAAATGGCGTATACGTAATTCTGCCAGATTACGGCAGAACACGCGTTGGAGTCGTCCGCCGCGGCTAAACATTGGGCGGCTACAAGACGGTAGACTAGCCCAGGACTTCGCGCAGCACCTGGAAGTGGCACTCCCAACGGAAGAGCAGCTAGGAGCAGCATCTCTTGAAGATGGCTGGAGAGATATTCGATCCGCCATTGGAAGCACCGCAACCGCTGCACTTGGCACGGTGCCCCCGGATCAGAGAAATGACTGGTATGATGGCGAATGTGAGCAGTTAGTTGAGGAGAAGAATGCAGCATGGGCGAGATTGCTGCAACACCGCACGAGGGTGAACGAGGCACGATACAAACAGGCGCGGAACAGACAAAACTCGATTTTCCAGGAGAAAAAGCGCCAGCAGGAAGATCGAGACCGTGAAGAGACGGAGCAACTGTACCGCGCTAATAACGCACGGAAGTTCTATGAGAAGTTAAACCGTTCACGTAAGGGCCACGTGTCACAGCCCAATATGTGTAAGGACATAAACGGGAACCTTCTTACGAACGAGCGTGAGGTGATCCAAAGGTGCTGCACTACGAAGAACATCTGAATGGCGATGTGGCATACGAAGATGGCGGTATGGTGATGGACCTGGGAGAACGCACGCAGGACATAATTTTTCCGGCTCCGGATCTCCAGGAGATTGGTCGGCTGAAGAACAACAAAGCCCCTGGGGTTGACCAACTACCAGGAGAGCTATTTAAACACGGTGGTGAGGCACTGGGTCATTACCAAGATTTGGGAGGAGGAAGTTTTGCCGCAGGAGGGGATGGAAGGTGTCGTGTGTCCCATCTTCAAAAAGGGCGATAATCTGGATTGTAGTAACTACCGCGCAATCACATTGCTGAATGCCGCCTACAAGGTACTCTCCCAAATTTTATGCCGTCGACTAGCACCAATTGCAAGGGAGTTCGTGGGGCAGTACCAGGCGGGTTTATGGGTGAACGCTCCACCACAGACCAGGTGTTCGCCATTCGCCAAGTACTGCAGACATGTCGCGAATACAACGTGCCCACACATCATCTATTCATCGACTTCAAAGCCGCATATGATACAATCGATCGGGACCAGCTATGGCAGCTAATGCACAAACACGGATTTCCGGATAAACTGACATGGTTGATCAAAGTGACGATGGATCGGGTGATGTGCGTAGTTCGAGTTTCAGGAGCATTCTCGAGTCTCTTCAAAACCCGCAGAGGGTTAGGGCAAGGTAATGGTCTTTCGTGTCTGCTGTTCAACATCACTTTGGAAGGGGTAATACGAAGAGCAGGGATTAACACGAGTGGTACAATTTTCAATAAGTCCGTGCAGCTATTTGGCTTCGCCGACGACATAGATATTATGGCACGTAACTTTGAGAAGATGGAGGAAGATGGTGACGAAATCAAGGTGGGAGAAGAACTTGTGTACTTGGGCTCACTGGTGACTGTCGAAAATGACAACAGCAGAGAAATTCGGAGACGCATAGTGGCTGGAGATCGTACGTACTTTGGACTCCGCAAGACGCTCCGATTGAATAGAGTTCGCCGCCGTACCAAACGGACAATCTAGAAAACGCTCATTAGACCGGTAGTCCTCTACGAACACAGACCTGGACAATGCTCGTGGAGGGCCAACGCGCACTTCGAGTTTTTGAAAGGAAAGTGCTGCGTACCATCCATGGTGGGGTGCAGATGGCGGACGGTACGTGGAGGAGGCGAATGAATAACGAGTTCCATGAGATGCTGGGAGAACCATCTATAGTTCACACCGCGAAAATCTGACGACTGCGGTGGGCCGGGGAGGTAGCCAGAATGTCGAACAGTAACTCGATGAAAATGGTTCTCGACAACGATCCGACGGGCACAAGAAGGCGAGGTGCGCAGCGGGCAAGGTGAATCGATCAGGTGGAAGATGACTTGCGGATCCTCCGTAGACTGTTTTTTTGGCGACGTGTAGTCATGGACTGAGCCGAATGAAGAAGACCCTTATATACCACACAGGCCACTTCGGCCTTAGTCTGAATAAATAATAATAATAAAAAAATAAAATAATAATAAAAAAAGAAAATTATTAATTTTTCGGAGGACTCTTCATTAGCTGTAATTCACTATTGGCTTACTGGCTTATCATCAAGAAAACAAAATATGCCGCATAAAATCATGTCCCTTTATTACATCGATTACAAAATGAAAGAACCCTATATCTGTATGTGTATACAATAACTTACATATTCATAAAATCTATCATATAATTGTCAATTACTCATATAATTTGTATTTTCGTCATTTTATTTTTCAATGCTTCCCAGTCAACGCAAGATCGTATGTGATGCCGTATAAGATGCTAAAGTGTAGGCAATATGGGTACTTCCCCATACAATATGTACGCATATCGCCTTCACTTTAGCATCTTATGTTGCATAATATACGATTTTGTGCTGACTGGGTTGTCTATTCCCAGCTATAGATCCTGATGGATACAATCTTACAAAATAGAAACGTTGCAATTAGGGTGGTCGATATTAAGCATTTTTGACAAATACCATTACCGGTAATACCGATATTTGTGAAAATACCAGAAACCTCTGGTTTGGGCTTTTGAGTAAAAAATTAAAATGTATTACTTGTCACGTACGACTACCAGACACTGAAGACTGGCCAGCAGCTGGTAATGTCCTTTCTGATTCAACCGAAGAAGGACGAAAAAGCGCTGAAAATCACTTAATACCTCCAGATGTATAGTATGATAATTCTTTGCGGATTGTTTGCAAGGGTCCTGGCATCAACGTAGTTGTCACCAGCAACGCAAGTGTTTTACTCTGCTGTTGCAGTCTTTTCACGAGTTGTTGTTGAATCGATAAACCAGAAAAAATCATCCATAGAGGCATTCTCTTCATACCAATCGTCTGGTGTGGTCGTTGTCTCAGCTTCAACTTTCGCTCCAGAAATGTTCAAACGCTTCAAGATCTCATCCGCTTGCTTCATCAAAGTACCTCTGAATGTCTAGAAGAAAATGCCAAAATCGTTTCGGATCTCTGCAAAAGGATTATTCAAAAACGCAAAAAGGTCGGCGTATTCTGATCACTCCTATTGGATTGGATTGAGAGCATCGAATAAGTTGGCGGCAATCTATGTCGCTTGTTATGACAATTGCTCCAACATAAATTGGAGCGCCATAACGGTTTCCTTGTTCTTCAAAGAAAAAAGTCATTGGCAATTTGACAGAAGATGGCTAAGAGAATGAAGCAACACGTATGACTAGTAACGTTGATGGTCGATTTCTGTAGCGTGATCATTGATCTATTTGAGGTTTTTTATACTGACAGCAAAATTTGAAATGCCGAAAATACCGGTATTTTCCGCTTTAATACCGATATTTTCGGTACTCAAAATTGGCCGGTAATGCCGGTATTACCAGTTTCGATACTACCGGTTAGACCACCCTAGTTGCAATGCAATTTTACGGCTGATAGTAAATTAATAAAAATGGTATTATGTACTAATTATCGGAACGAACTCATTTCCAGGTGTTATATAGTTACATCCTTTGACACCTGGTACATTTTATTACATGTTTTAAGTATGTTATATCCTCATATTCATTTAATTTTACGGGTAAACCTCGACAGCACGTACAGGCGAAATTTAGCTTCATATTAATTATCTAACAAACTGAAGTTCGAATATTCAGCTAGTAATGTTTTTGGATCAATGCTCAGATTCTGATTTCTGAGGACTAGAATTTAAAAAAAAAAGCAAGGCCATATATGAATTGTCGAGGTATACATTTTATCTATATATTCAAATTCTTTACATGCATTGCAATTTATTTCTGAATCCACTGTAAATATATTAGATGGGATTGGGTGGGTGCATCAGGGCATCAATGGAGTTACAACTGGAAAATGAAGTTGTAGCCAATCGGAGTCAAGGAAGGAAATTATCATTCGTTTGCGTCTATTACTTTTATCTCCAACAGTTGTTAACCAGTTGACGCGCCCTTCTTCAAACAAACCATCCCGTGGAAAGTTTGACAAGTATTGCAAATTTCGTTATTCTTTTTGTTGGATCATTCAGCTGGAGGGAAATTTTCATTTTCCCGTGGGTTTTGTGTTAGTGTCTCTGTTCACTGGTCTACCACCCCCATTTTTGGCCCTTCATACAGCAATATGTCTTCTTCAAAATCATATTAAAAATGGACCTTAGTGTCAAGTGGATCCGCATGCAGAGCAAGACTCAAGCCAGGATGTTGGCTAACTACATACATACATCGTAAACATCGATCACGGACTTTTTTAACGATGATGAAATATTCGAGAGGAATGAGTTTGAATGAGACGGTTGAGATTGAGTGACAGTTTATATATGAAATATGCAAAAAGTCTTTACAAAGAAGGAGTTAAAAAAAATAAAAAAATATTGGACGTCACATTTGAATTGTTCATGAGTTTTTAGAATTTGAATATTGCCTATAGATGTTTACTGCCGAATCTCCCCATTTGAGTATAAAAAATATTATTTATGTAGTTTGTAGTCTGGTGCCATTTAAATTACTCAGGTAGTTTTGATCCATAACGAGAATTCACCAAACGGTCTTATGCCTAGGGCAGAATAAAAAATAGTTGTCTTATTTCCAACAGTGACTCTTATCCAATAGTGACCCTTCATAATAAGGACTGTTCAGTTTATTGAGAGGTCACTTTTACATGACGATAAAAAACAGACAGATTGGTCAATTTTGATGGAGTTTGCTTTATCTTATATTATTATACACTTTGAATCAATAGTGAGGCCGATACAATTATTAAAAAAAACATTATGTCTCCCCACCTCGAATTTGTCTGCCCAAAAATAATATTTTGAGAGGGCAACAAAATAAAATTTGGATAATTTTGAGAATTTTCAAAACGTTCTTTAACAAATCCGAGGATTTTTTTGATTTTTTTCATTTTAATATTTATTTTTATTATACCCCCGGAGACCGATAGGACAAAATGTTAATCAAATAATTATAATGGCCTAATTTTTGAAAAGAGATAAAAAAAAGTTTATATCCACCAAAATGACGCCAATTGTCAAAGCTTCTCGAATTTCGAGTAAACATAAGTTACCCAACAGAATTTTTTATATGCAAAATAGAAAGTTTGTAAATAAAATTATATCGGCATGTCAACGAAATCATCAAGAAGATGAAAAAGAAACACACTGTCAATGATTTGTCGATATCCAGAAACAGTAGAGCCGGGAAAAAAACGGTTGGAGCTGTTGAAAATCCAATAAATTGAGATTGTTATGAATATCGCAAATTTCTGGATTGCAATTATTTCGTTAATAATAGGATTTCATTTCTAGAAGGTCAGATAATATATTCAACGAAAAAAAAAAAAAGATTTCTATAATTTCTATAAGTGTCCTCTTTATAAACTGAACAGTCCTTAAATAGTAAATTGCCCTTTGGCTGTAGGAATGTTTTGGATTTCGTGTCAGCAGATTTTTCCAGTTGTTTACTTGAGCTCATCTGCAACGAGTGCATTTCAGATCGATGTTTACTTCTTTTTCAATGCTGTTGAATTTGCCCTAGTAATGCAAACATTTAGCACATAACTTTCAAGGACTTCACTTTGCCGAGCTCATGTTGTTAACGCATCGGGCCAAAAACTTCTGGCATTGGAATCGAGCTAAAGTGCTTTACGGAATGTTCATCTCCAGAAAAGGAGAAAACAAGTACCGTGAGGTACCGAGAACCGGACCTCTCAGCACATTCCATAGTCTCTTTTAACCGTTTAGCACTCATGCAGTCCTGGAACGCTCATGCAGGCTTTTTCGTGCTGTGTAGATGTGAGCGATGTTTCTTCGTTAGTGTTCGAGTGTTAAATACAGTTCTAATAGAAATATTTATACCACGATGGATGGAAAAGTCCGTTTTGTTCATTCGTTTTTGTCTCTGTCCTGTGAAAATTTGGGCATTTTCCGATAAAAACTTATTTAGTACAAACCGTTTCAAGTTTACATAAAAAGTAGATGGAGATTTTATAATCCATTACTACTGATTGGAACGATCAATCAAGAAGCGATTTTGATTTAGTTAAAGCTGTTGAATGTTCTTTTCAGTTATGTAAGTTTCTCTCCATTGCTCAATGGGGAAGCGCTATAATCAGTATAATGAAAATAATTTCCCCATACACTAATTTCTTTACAAACTTGCATAAGTTTTTTTTAGAAAAAGCCCAAATTTCCGCAGGACACTATCAAAATCGAATGAACAAAATCGATTTTTTGAACCATCGATAATAAAAATATTAGGACTGTATGATACCGAATCGGGTGAGCGTGATGAAGCTAAATAGATTTTTTCAACCACGGTCGTTGCACACTTAAATTAGTTTGCCGACCTCGGCAAAATTTTCTCCGAGATTCCAACAGCCGAGATCTCGGTATTTTTCTTTACCGAAATTTCGTCACAATTTTACCGAAACTCGGCAAAGTTGGCTTTTAACCGAGATCTCGGTAATGATTACCGATGACGTGTATGGACGTTCGCCTGGTGTCTCTTTTTTCAGAACTATACTTTATTGAAAACGATTATTCAACTCAGGCATGATTTGTCAGTTGCTGAATTGGGTGCGTTTCAGCTCACAATTTGTATCGTTCATGAGTTTTTAAAATTTTAATTTTTCTAGCACTGCTTCGAACTAATTTCGAAAATTTCTTCAATTCGACTGAATGATTTTTTTTTGAGTAGGGTAACTGTCCCGATCTCCATTTCACTGAACATATATTCATCTCAACGCGAAACAAAGAAATACAGCACCAATTTTGTCGCTTGTTTTTGTCAACATGCGTACTCACTGCTGAAAAAAATCTCAGAAATAAGAAAAAAACAAAATAATTGTTGCTTTGTTTTTGATGGGATGAATATCGGAGCCATGATATCAATTCCAGAAGCAGTTCCCCTATATGGAAGATTGCACTTTATGTACCAAGCAAACACATACTAACCCAGATTATGGTGAATGTCCGCCGAATCCACAACATTTGGCGCGCATCCATATATCCATTACTGCCTAAATAACTTTCTGTACACATACCTACGGTGGTAGGTCATTTGGCATAAAGTCGTTTGGCATAACGCCGTTTGGCATAAGGCCGTTTGGCATAAAGGTCGTTTGGCACAATGTCATTTGGCATAACGGCCGTTTGGCATAATGGCCGTTTGGAATAATGGTCATTTGGCATAATAGTTGGGTAATCATCAATTTCGAAACTTATACATAATATGTTCAATTATTTATAATGATTGTCACTTTAACATTATAAGAGAGATGTTTTGAAACGATTTTTCGAATTAAAATTCAGATTCTATCAAATCACTGCTACTGAGACTTTTTATTATCTGCCTATTTCACTTCACTTAACGATAATCTTTTTACCTCTGAATAAGCAGCAAGATCGTTGTTGACTGAAACAAACTACAAAATACGGAAAGTCAAATAGCAAAATTGTAAGTGCTCAAGAGCAAAAACAATGTTACACAAAAAAAGGCAATACAAAGCAAATGAAGTTATTTCTGCATATATTCATCTTTTCAAAAACGTACATTGTCGTTCATAAGTCTAAAAAGTATAAGCTTCTTTTTTCAAACAATGCATTTGTCAGGCATATCACAAGGGAGAATATGTATGGTTCCTGTTCTTAATATATGCATTATTCAGTTCTAGGGAAGGTAATATATAGCTCCTTCTTTCAAAGGATGCATTTTCTTGGCGAAGGCAAGAAGAGATTTTATTCATTTGTTCGATTAAGGCATTTGCTCGTTTTAAGGCAAAGGATGATATGATCTCTTCTTTCAAAGGATGCATCTTCCCGACAGTTACATCAGAGAAGATATGGTTTCAATTTTCAAAGGATACATTTGCCCGGCAGATGGCGAAATACGATATGCTTCCTTTTTCCAAATCAGGCGGTTTAATGCGAGAGAAGATATGATATGATCAGAGGATGGCAGAAGGTCAAGTAGAAGGGAAAGATGAGATTCCTTCATTCAGAAGATGCAACGGTAACGGTTTATGGCAAACACAGGAGATAATGCCTTCTTAGAACGAACGCATTTGCCCAGTATAAAGCAAACATAGGAGATAATGGCTTCTTCAGATGAATGCATTTGTCCAGTATATGGCAAAGAGAGGAGGTAATGCCTTTTTCAAATGAACGCGTTTGCCCGGTTTAGGGCAAACAGAATTGATAATGCCTCCTTTAGATGAACACATTTGCTGGATATAAGGCGAACAGAGTTGGTAACACCTTCTTTTAATGAACGCATTTGCCCGGTATGAGGCGAGCATAGGCGATCATGCCTTCTTTAAATGAACGCTTTTGTCGGTTTAATGCGAACAGAGATGACAATGCCATGCTTAGAAGAATGCATTTGACCGATATGAGGCGTACATAGTTGAAATGAACACATTCTTTAAATGAACGCATTTGCCCGATTTAAGGCAAACACAGGAGATGATGCCTTCTTTTAATGAACGCATTTGCTCGGTTTAAAGCGAACAGAGTTGAAAATATCTGCTTTTAAAAAACGCGTTTGCCCGGTATGAGGCAAACAGAAGAGATAACACCTCCTTTAAATGATCGCGTTTGTATAACGAAACAATGCCTGTTCCTTGCCATGGAGGAACAAACATATTCGACGAACAGAAGAAATTGTCTCATTCTAGGGTCTTGTCATCATGCCCTTCTTATCACAGTAAAGTTTATTGCCGGAAAATTTCAGAAGCAACTTTTTCTACCCCTTTATTCTGTTTGAATACATGTTCGCAAGCCGTCTCAAGCCCAGTCGATGTGGGCTGAACTTTCCTCCAGCTTCCTGCATTGAGCATGAGAACGTGCTTCAAAATTCTCATCTCAGCTTAAACAGTCTTCAAAATTGGCATATGACATGTAATGGGAGTTTTTAGACCGAGAACTATTTGTGCTATACTGGCTTCAAATAGTTCGATTTTTTCTCTCGCCGGAGACGAGCCAGCCTCGGGCTGAAAGTCTCTTTAATAAAGACACAAAAAAAAAAAAAAAGTTCGATTTTGATGAAACGAATCGCGACTCCAACACGGTGAACCTTGTAAAAGGGTCAAAAAATAAGTAAGGATCAACGATAAAAAATATCGTAAAAATTGTGTAATTTACTCACCCTGTAATTTTTAGTCACCCTGCTATTGAATAAGTCGTAAAACAAGTGATAATCATTTACATAAATTATGAATAAATTTCTATTGATTAAATTTTTCATTGAAATAAACTATAAACTTGAAATCAGGACTACTGGGGATACTGGCTCATTCCCATTCCCAGGTAGTGTCCCACTCGGGGTGATGGCATTCGGGGTAGTGGCCTTTGGGGTAATGGCATTATGGATTATGGATATATGGGTAGTGTTATAGAGTCGAAATGATTCCTTCTTTCAATTCAGGAATTTGCTTGGTTTCAGACACGGGAAGATATTTCCCTTCTTTCAAAAGGTACATTTTACCGGCATTAACCCAGCAGAAGCCAGAGAGGATATGACTCCTACTTTCAATTCAATCATTTGGTTCGCTCGGTTCAATGCAAGGGGAAATATGATCCTTTCTTAGAAACCGTTTGCTCATAAAAGGGAGAAATATGCAAGTTTTCTGGCTATCCCTTACATGAAAAAAAACAATGTCAATTTAATTTAATCCTGATCTATCTTGCTGGTTGATGCTCAACATTTCAAATGGTCCCGTTTTGACAGAAAGCTTCTTTATTCTTAATTTATCACGCCGTACAATTCCGTTCCCAATTGTCAAGTATTGCCCATATAAAAGAAACCACGTAACTGAATTGCTCAACAAATCTTATTTATCCATTAAACAGCTTAAATAATAATTATGCCAAATGACCTTATGCCAAACGACCATTATGCCAAACGACTTTATGCCAAACGACATTATGCCAAACGGCATTATGCCAAATGACTTTATGCCAAACGGGGTACAATCATACCTACATTAGACCTCTTCATGTTTTCAAAAAGTATCAAAAATTCAACCGGTCAGCCAAGAATCACAATTCTTATGCTAAAATAAGTCTCCTGTCAAATTTTCAGCTAATTCGGATAAAATTTCGAGGTGCCTCAAGTCGATTTAGTGTTTTTGGGCTATTTTAAATTTTGGAAAAAATCTAGCAAGATATATAAACGTCGAAAACTATCGCAACATCCTCTATATGGAAGCTTTTGGTGTGCTCTACAAGTCTTGTGAACATTGCCGTTCGTTTCGTTCACGTTTTGTCCATGTTAAAGTGATTTCCAAACTTTCAAGTGCATAAAAATACTGTTTCCCCCAAAAGTCGTTGTTCTACAGAATTCTTGAGTTTATGACAAATGATTGTTAATTTATTATATTATTATTCCTCTTTTTTCCCTAGAAATTTGAGTAATATAATTGCCCATGTGCGATTTACCGTTAAATTCTTAAAAATCAGAAGCTGAACATTTGTCATAAATTTGCACGCTGAGATTTCTTCAAACAAGTTGTTCAAACAAAGAAGCTTCGATTTCACTTGTTACTACAATGCACTCAATGTTAAAAGCATGCAGACATATGATGAATTTAACAAAATTTGGAAGTCGTTTGTTGTAAGTATCAAATATCATATGATTTAATTTACGTTTTGTTCGAACAACTTGCTTGAAGAAATCCTAACGTGCAGATTTATTACAAATGTTCAGTTTCTGATTTTTAAGAATTTAACGGTAAATCGCACATGGGCAATTATATTACTAAAATCTCCAGGAATAAAAGAGGAATAATAATATAATAAATTAACAATCATTTGTCATAAACTCAAGAATTTTGTAGAACAACGAATTTGGGGGGAAACAGTATTATTATCCACTTGAAAGTTTGAAAATCACTTTAACATGGACATAACGTGAACGAAACGAACGGCAATGTTCACAAGACTTGTAGAGCACACCAAAAGCTTCCATATAGAGGTTGTTGCGATAGTTTTCGACGTTTATATCTCTTGTTAGATTTTTTCCAAAATTGAAAATAGCCCAAAAACACTAAATCGACTTGAGGCACCTCGAAATTTTATCCGAATTAGCTGAAAATTTGACAAGAGACTTATTTTAGCTTAAGAACTGTGATGCTGGGCTGACCGATTGAATTTTTGATACTTTTTGAAAACATGAAGAGGTCTAACCTACATCAACAAATTATTGGCTCAATGTGATGATTTGTACTTAAAATGCTCAAAAAATCATGTGCGAATCTATTGCCGTTATGTGGATTTGGTGGTGAGAATGAAAGAATTAAATAGTACTGCAAATAGTTCTTCTGAATGATCTTGAGAATGATTTAAAGGAATTTATATTATGTTTGTCACTAGTCACCCGCTTAAAAGTTCTTATCTGTTTTGCTATCACTTTTATTAACGAAGCGATGCATAACCATCTTTCCTGTTCACAGGAAAACGTGGTGCGGTTATTCAATAATTATTAAATTATGAAAGAATTCATTAAATTTTATTAGTGGCACTCATTTACTCAGTGTTTTGTTGTGTTCTCAAGCTTGACGTAAATCCTGACTACTTTTGTCATTCTCTTCATACTAATTTCAAAATTTCATCTTCTGACCTTACCAGCCTAAAACCTTCAAAATCCAACCATAAATCATGGGGTGGGCGTATTTCGGCCCCATATGGTAGAAGAACTATGCAGGGAGCGTCGAGCGTCCATTACTGAATCGGGAGGAATTCTTGTCTGCTCTTGGCTGCTGCATTGTGGTAAAAATGTTTTGCCGAGTGGTTAGGGGCAATTGCTGATGTGCGGACGATCGTGGTAGCATAATAACTCCCTTGTTCAGCGTAATGGAAAAGTTTCATCTACATTTTTAAATATGTGCCCTTGGTAGTGAAAAATAATGTATCGGAAAATGTCTTAAATCTAAAAAATCAGTTATCGATAGAATAATATAATATTTTATGCATTACAGAAGTCAGGTAATTGGATTTTATCCTTTTTAATTCATGCTACTAAGAAAGTCAATGCATATTATTTGAAATTGATTGTTGCCTCGCATCTTTTTTAATGACAAATTTTGCAAAATAAAAATTCTCTTTTCGGACCCTCATCGTCATCATCATCATCAACATCAATAGTAAAGTGATTTCGCTAAAAAAAAAATCAATGAAAATGTCCCATGATTTTAAACCCGCCCTCCTACAATTTACTGTTTCTAATATCTGACGTCGTTATCTTTCCGCATGGTTTTAATTATGCCATACGATACGAAGAGTTGGGTGAATGTTTTTGTTTGAACATCATTATGAATAAGCCTCGGTAGGCTTTCGACCGGCTTTCGTCGTCTGTCGCGTCGAAAAGTGTGTAGCTCTGGCTCCGGCGTTTTCCCCCCAGACCAAAACAAGAGCGCTCGAAACTCGCTCCAAAGCTGCTAAATTAAAACATGCACGTTTCCCCTCATAATCACGGACACGACTGGAAATGATACGTACCTCACCGTGGCTGGGCCGCTTCCAAGATCGAAAGTAAACTCCACGTAGCCCATGTTCAGGCAGAGAGAGATGTAGTCCCCGTACTCGTGATGGCCACTGTAGAGCAGCAGCCCGTCCTCCAGCAAGGGTTTGATGATAATCTGTGCCAGTGCCGAAAAGGGTTTATTTGTTGTTTGATGTTGCATACGATGATTGGCACGGAAGCGTCAAGGATAGCATTATTTTGTTCGGATTGTTCCCGATTTTGACCATGGTTTCCAGTGATCCCGGTCATTTGTGGCGATTTGGTTTGGCGCGAGAATCGATGGCGCGATTTTGTTTGAGTGAAGGTAATTAATTAGCGATGGTACACGATGTTTTTTGGTGCATGGAAAGATAAAAGAGAACGATATTTTCGTTAGTATGTGCGATATGTGAGATTAGCATAAATTGATTATTTGTTCTATTGCATTTGTCGTACATCAAAGTTTTATCAAAAGGCAATCATTTCACACCAAAAACAATTTGAAAGCAAGCTAGTTTAATAATTCTTTAGACTCAGCTAGTACAATATACACAAGAAGCCAATGCTAAGGTAAGCTTGACCAACTCTACATGTCGTAGTTGGTACTCCGTAGAGACCCATTTTAACAAGTTCCATTGTGGCACTGTCCACGTCCTTACAACCAATAATAAAATGAACGAATTGTTAGTTCAGAATATATTGCTGTTAGCTTGAGCTTGATCTTGATTGACTGTCCGTAGTTCCTACTCCATTATGACCAGATCAGCTGTTCTTGCACAGATGTCCAACAGATGTTTTGCTTGGGCCTAGCACACATCTTTAATGTACTGGTGATCTCATTTGTTAGGTCACACTGGCGCCTGCCACGTCAGAATGCAAGTCAATGTAGGGAAGGATGAGAAAATGATGGTGCAATCACTCGCTCATTGCAAGCCGAATATACCTCTGCATTTGCCACGAGGTTCATGCCGAAATTTATCTGAACTTTTGGGCTAGGTTTGTAGGAGAGGGGTTCGTCTTGGTTAACGAGCTGCCAATGTGATAGATAGGAAGAAGCAATAGTAAATGGTATATCAGGTAAACAATTGGAGCCCCCTGCTGATTGCTTGAATTTTAATATTGAGGTCTTTAGTTGTCTCTTGTGAGTTATTTGCAAATAACGTTTAATCTAATGGATTATAACTTTTGAGGTAAACAGAAAAAAAACATCCACGATATCACAGTGAAAACCAACAAGAAACACAATGAAAAGTAGGAAAGAAACCTTGGGAAAATTATCTTGGAAAAGGATGCAATACATGCTTGAATTATTTTCAACCTGAAACTGTTCTCTGAATGGATAAACATTCATACCATCGAATTGCAATCATTACAATTATCAATCTATTCCAGTCATTCGATTGCAAGCTATTTGTGATTAGCTGCACAAACGATATTATTGACTCACCACAACCAAAATCGATTCGTAACGTAATATTGTTCGTCACTACATGGATGCCACGTAATTAGACTATCTCGTTCAATTCGATTCATCCCGCCGCACGCACGCATACCTAGTCTCATAACTCTCGCAATCCACCCAGGGCGGGCGGCGCGGCGTTCTAATCTACTTGTAGCAATCCGGAGCGTTCACAGGAAGTCAATCGTCCTCATCCACAGAATCAAATATCAATATTATGTGGAGAGCGAGCGCACGTCGCAAACAACCTACGTGTGGGACACTTCGGTGGCAGGGCACAATGCTCACGAGCTTTCGTTCTGCCGGCGCCAACACTCGAAGACGAGCCGGGAATATTAATGTGCGGCAAATTAATTTATGCAATTATGAATCATGTATCGGTTCATCGGTGCCGATCTAATTATCATTTTAGCTGCGTATTTAGAGGTGCTCTTTTTACGCAAAACCGAATCGGCGCAGATGAGGGCCATTTCGCACGCTAAATAATGTTTGCAGTCAGGATCCGAGGGCGGAATAATTATGTGTGTTTGGGCCGATGATATTGCGACGCTTTTATACCCATGTTACCCTTGCCACCCCCAGATCAATGCAATAATGGGTGGAAGAGTTAAAATGTGTTGCTGAATATGTAGACTGATTATCAAATGTAATTGATGAAATTTGCGTACTTGGCCGAGTGTGCATGTTGCCACCAGTTGCCGCATAAACTTTCGCACACGGGAGTTGTTATTCGAGATTTATATGCCTCAGATTATTTATGAGATTGAAAAGGGTGTAGTTCATAAATCGTTTGTTGGAAGTTCAATAAAGTAGACTGATAGCTAAATTAAATTGTACGAAAGCTAATGGGATTGGTTTCATCTGTTAGTTAAGGCATTGTATTTTACTTCAAGATTTTTTTATAATAAGCTTATTTAAAATTTAACTCTATTAGGCCATTTAACAGATTTCGGTACATCCAGAAGAAAACTTACCTTAAGTTCAAACCAAATGATGCAACTATCCCCTAGTGGCGCAAACCGCAGATAAGATGATCCATTAAATGAAGGTACCTGCAAATAAAACGAATAGGGGTTAGGAATACAACATTTCAAACATTTTCTTTAATAAAGATATCCTCCAAACACATGGTTAATTGAATGATAATTTCCGGGTGACCAAAACTAACATGATAATTATAATGATCGTTGTCTCGTATTTTTGTGAATATGAAAAAGTTGTGTTCACTAAAGAATTCAACTATTTAACCGCCACAAGTTAGGTGGATTTTGAGGGTGAAATAACCTATCGTGTACGTAGCATGTAAAGAATCATAAAGAATCTTTTCTACTGAATACAGACATACCTCGATAGTATATTGACGTGCGTTTAGTGTACGAACTATCGAAGCAAAAAAAAAAGGTTCGCCCTCGCTTCCAATCATAGACAAAAATGTTTGATCGTTCGATTGGACTTCATCAAACGGAACATAGTCTGCCGTTAGTCAGCAGATATAAGCCGATTTAAACTCGCCATCAAATCTACCAAATCCGGCCTTATATTCGGTTCAGTTCCGGTAGAAGTTCTCCGATTCGTTTGCGCTGCATATCTCAGTAATCTCAAATTTTCTACCTGTCTGAATTTTCTTTCGATACCATCAAGCATGACGAGTACACGTTGATTCCATTTATTTTTACACCACTTGTCGATCTGAACTTGATCATGAGTTTTATCATTTTCTGCCAAAAATCTTGTAATAAAATCCGTTAAATTGCGTTTATGATCCTTCAATGGAACAGTTTTAAAATCCCCGTTTGTTATCAGCTGTGAATCAGTAGTGCTTAATGATCGTATGAGCTTGAGCTCCAACTATTCCAACAAAGAATCAGAAGCAAAAAGATCAATAACCTATACCGTGTGGAACCGAAATCCGTCCACCTCAATAGAAATCGGTAAATTATAGTGGGTTCAATGTAATTAATTTATAAATAATTTTTCTGGTCCTCTTCATATTCTTGACAGTAAGCTTTTTGGCCATTAAAATGGAGAGTAGGCTTTGAAATTGAAACAACAAAAATCTAAAACAAACCACCATACATAAAACTCGTAGCTTTTGGTGCCGTTCGCGTGCTGACTAGAATTCTTCCAAAAGTGACTGTATTCAATCTGTGAATAACAATAAATAAAGCAAAATCAGTGGGGAATAAATCATAGGGATCGCTTTTCAAGGTGCATATTGAACTATGTATAGTGGTAGCAGAGTCAATCTATCGACTGCAATTTAAATATTTAGTCAAAAATAAGCTATACGGATTATGATCCTTTGATTCGTAATCCGTCCACGGTGGACGGATTTTGATTCAGGAGGTGTTGACTTTGGTCATTATTTTAATATGTTTTTCGTATCCTTTAATGCGTAAAAGTGGAACACTCCAAAAATAGAGTCCCTTGTGAGCCAGTACTAACGACGAACGTTTTATTTGCGTTCGGTTTGTATTTTTTAAAGACTTTTACATATACTGAAGTGCTTAAGTGTACGGATTTCGATGCCTCACGGTATTGACCTAAGTGATATCTAGGATAGGATGTGCCAAGCAGTCAGTAAAAATCGTACCGATTTGCTGTCACAATCGTACCGGTTGCTGATTGGTTGAAAATAACAATCGATTACTTCGATTGGTGGCGGCGCGTTTTTCGTAGGGCAGCATGTTGTTAGTTTGGCGTGTTGCAGGTTTGTAAAGTTAATATTAAGCAAAATTTCGTAAATGTTTGAGTTCCAGTTTTTTGATGAAAAATAAATTTATATTGAAATGCAAACGCAAAATAAATTATTCTCAAGGGCTGTAAAGGTTTAAAACTATTGATTTTTAACATTATCATTCACCTTTCCGTCATTTTCGATCTCAAATTCATTTTTTCAGTAGCGAAAACTTCTCTCTGTTAATCTTTCGCTTCTCTTACATGAATAATGGATGAAACGAGAAGAAAAACATCAAGTTCTGATACATGATATTTGGAAGATTTTGTACCAAATTACTTTGGCTGCACTGGCGACCACCTCGTCAGAGCAACCAAAACAACAAGGCAGTCTCAATTGAGTTGTCACATCCTATCCTAGAGTGATATCAGATAAATTTGTGATGCACCCTTTAGTTTATGATTTCTTGAATATGGTCGAATTTGATGCCATCGAAGGCTCCTCCCAAAAGCATCGGATTTGACATGTGAAACCTTGTTTTTTAAAGTTGAATTTTGATACCCATATTTCAGATAGTTTATTTTTTAATGGTTGTTTATGATGCCTTTCGAGGCTTTCTGAAAGGCCTCTGAAGTGACCTCGGGGTGGCCAACATCCCTAAAATCATGATTTGAAGCCAAGATTAATTTTGTCCCCCACATGTTTTTAAAAAAAGCCAAAATATAGAATTAGCTGTTTTTTGGAACTGTTTCAGTAGAAGGAAGGTGCCGATAGATCCGACTCTTTCAACAGACACTGTCAGAGACATATTTATGCCTAAGATCAGTTACAAAGCTTTAAAAATATGTTTATTACACAAACAATCTACAGAAATATAATACGACTTACTGATTCAGTGAAAGAATGTAACAAATTATTTATTTTCTTCGATGCGTGCACCTACTCACGGTCGCAAATCAGTTTTCGTTCTGTCTGGATAATGCACTCTATCATAAATAAGTATCTTAGTTTGCTTAGAGTTGCTCAAGTTATAAAATACTCTATCATTACATTTACGTGCAGATTGAAGGGCATGATTATGCGCAAAAGGGGCAATGATTTTTGTTTCTGATATAATTCCTATATACAAATCTACCGAAATGGTATGAGTAGTGAAATAAAGGTTGACACGGGGAAACCAATCTGAATCAATCTGAGCACCGAAATTAATAACACATACGAACAGCCCGGTGGCATCCCTATCTCACACAATAGGTTTGGTTTGCAGCCAACATTGCGCGACTGTATCCCACTGACAGTTCTGTATCCTAATGAGAATCAAATGTGATGTTTGTAAACCAAACACATACTATCAGGAATTTTACACGGATATGTTGGCTGCAAAAACGTGGCGTCGTGCCACCCACCTGCATACGAATCGACCCATGCAATGCCATACATTGAAGCCGCACAACTGTCATTTTTATTATTCTAATTTGCTGCGCAGCAGTATGCGTGAAATAATAAAAATGACAGTAGTGTGTTGCTTCCGTTGTAACAGTACCATGATTTATGTTTTGAATTTTAAATAGAATTGTACAAAGTAGCACAGTAACGATGAATTTGCCCATTGAACTACCCCTTGAATTCAAACGCTCACTTTGAGTGCATACCGATAAAGTTCAGTTTTGGACTCAGTAAATCTCTGCACTGAATGAGTACCCACTCAAATGTATGGCGCAAAATATCCGTCGTTCAAACGAATATCTCAGCGACCATGTGGCAAGGCCTGGCCAATGACCTATCCGGATCGCTTTCAAGATTCGTTGACCCCCGGAATCATTTACAAACTTCGGGTGGGAGACAAGTAGATTGATCGTTTTCACTTGGAAGCTCGGGAAAAGGGAGGTATTTACTCTTTACCCGCCGAATATGGATGTTGGTGTGGGTAGAGGCGATTTTTGACCTTCGCGATTCGCGTAATTTCCGGCGACGATCATAGAATCTCGCGCTTTGATCTGAGGATCCAAGGACTTAGCTCGTTCACTTCGTTCTGGTCTACGGAAGAGGCAAGAGCAGTCCGGATTTTCTAAATCGCGTCGTGGTGTGTTCTTGAAGTTAGTCAAACCGTAATCAAGTGATTAGTGCATTCTGGCGGTTAGGTGGTAGTGTAGACTTGCGGATAAAGCGATTGTGGCAAGTTGCAAGGCCCGACACACCACCCACACAGTTGGAGACTGCTTTTGACCCCGTTTACCTGCTACGAAGGACGTCCCGGTGGTACACGTGGACCGGAGAGGGCAGCGCACGTTTTTTCCCGCGCCCTTGGCAGGGCGGCAACAACCGGACCGGTTACGAACCGGTAATCAAGTTTCTTCATCATTTTTCGTGAGTGACGGCGTGCAGAGCGTGACACGGTCACGTATAAAAAGTTTTCCCCCGGCCGAACCGGCGACCTATGGATCGGGAGGCGCACACCGTAGCTCGACACCACCGACGGCTGTACCCCGTCGAGCAGTCCATAATTTCGCACCGGAGGCGTCATCGACAACGGCGACATCAATGAACGACGCGTGAACATTTTCGGAGTCCGTGGGAGAGACCGCGCCTGACACGCGTGGCGCCAAAGCAGCAGTAGTGGAGAACCGTTGACGCCTCCAAGTAACGAACAGAGTGAGTAACATGCATGTTCCATTATTTTTCCCCATGCGCATGGCGAATGAGAGCCCCTAGCCTTAGCCAATCCGCTAGCGTGGACAAGCTGATAGCCCTACCGTTCCTTCCATACGCATCAGCGAGGTAGTTGGCTTATTTATAGTTCTGAAAGAGGGTGAATACCGTTTTTTTTTGGTTATTTTCTGGGGAGGTTGGCCCTTACTCCAACCAAGGATTCTCTCCATTCGAACGTGGCATGTTCGGAGTGTATTGGTTTTAAGTCTTCCAATGATGATAACAACCGCGTATATCGCTTTGTCGCCAGCAGAAATCACCTCTGTTCACACCAATTTCTCTATTTACTAGACCTCACGGTCTAAAGGCATCCAATTTTCCCTGAACAGCCCACTTGTCTCCCGCCCAATCTCTTTGGGAAAAATCTTACCCTCTTCTGAAGGGTCTCACTAGGTCGGGCAACCTTCGATCAGGTTAATGGTCTCCTCAGGGAGTGGCGCTTAAGCCATTTCAACCAATTTCACCGTATTGAGTGGTGTGTCCTTGAAAACGCGAGTGAATTTGGTTTTCGATTCTAAGGGGCTTGTCCTGAACTACAAATTAAAAATTATTCTAATAAAAAGGAAAACATACTAAACTTTTGACAGTGAGAAGTGAAATGTGAGAAATGAACATCTAAAAGAGCGCACTAGATAATAAGAAATAAGTAATTAGGAGTGATGTCTCATGTTTTATTTCTCACCCCTTCTCACTCATCACCTCATACTTCTCCCTTCTCACTTCTAATTTCTCACTTTTCATTTTATCAGTATGCAGTGAAAAGTAAGAAGTTTGAAGTGAAAAGCACGAAGAAGAAAATAAAAATGAGATAACACACTTCACTACTTGTTTCTTGTTTCTTACTTATGACTTTTCGCTACTCATAGTGAGGCGATCTGATTTCACTCCTTACTTCTCTTTTATCACTTTTCACATCTAACATCTTTCGTCTAACTTCGCGCTGTATAAAGTGAGAAGTGTAAAGGGAGACATGTGAAATTAAGAAGTGAACAATCTCTACTACTTAAACCTAACTCCTCCATCTTATCTCTCGTTTCTTACTTTCCACTGCACACAGTGAGACTTTTAAATTGTTAAGTAAGAAGTTAGTGGTGAAGTTTGGTGTTTTATCTTCCACTCACTACTCCACACGAATCACCTTTAACTTCTTATTGCTTCTCCCTTCACACAATGAGACGCAAAAAGTCAAAAGTGTGAGTCATGGAAAGTATTTTTTAAACAACCGACACGCTATTTCTTACATATTAATTCCTTCATGATACTTATTCCATATTTCTCACTCTTTACTTCCCAATTCTAACTGCTAGAATATGAAATAAAAAGTGACAAACGTAAACTGTCAAGTGACAAACGTAAACTTGCGAGGCAGCAATGTAGTTTACGACCTCAGAAATTGATTGATGACTGTCGCCAGCTAGATGACGGGGAAATTCTGAGATTATTTGGTCACAGCAGGAGGTTCGCCATTTGTGAATTTCCCTTGACATTTTTGTTAAAGTGATTTGGATGTTTTATATTCGCCAGAATATTAGTTATTTGGTCATTTGGCCGTGAGGGTCATTAGGCCATTTGACAGAAAGAGTCATTTGGCCGAAAGGGTCATTTCGCCGGGAGGGTCCTTTGACCGAAAGGGTCGTTTGGCCTAAAGACACTATATACAAAGACGGGAAGTCTGATCCCTGAACAAATAAATCACCAGGCAACTCTGCGTGCGCAACACTACTGATGCCGGACATACTTTCCACATTGGTCTATACGAATTTCATAATTCAATTATATTTGATTTGTATCGTGTTCAACCACCCAATAAAAAGCCACAATTCACTATAAACATGCTTAATTGATTTTCGACGACTGCGATGGGCCGGGCACGTAGCCAGAATGTCGGACAGTAACCCGGTGAAAATGGTTCTCGACAACGATCCGACGGGCACAAGAAGGCGAGGTGCGCAGCGGGCAAGGTGGATCGATCAGGTGGAAGATGACTTGCGGACCCTCCGTAGACTGCGTGATTGGCGACGTGTAGCCATGGAACGAGCCGAATGTAGTAGACTCTTAAATATCGCACAGGCCACTTCGTCCTTAGTCTGAATAAATAATAATAATACAGTCAAACCTCCATGAGTCGATGTTCTATGACTCGATATCGACTCAAGGAAGCAAATTATGCCATATTAAAAAATATTTTCTGGGTTACTGTGATGGTCCCTTCAAACGGCTTTCCAAAGATTTGCTATTCCTCATCTCGATATTTCCATAAGTCGATGGTCCCTTCAATATCGACTCATGGAGGTTTGACTGTAATTGATTTTCAACCACATACGAACACTTTTTTACCTAAATCCAGGGTTTGCAGAAATCGCTCTCAACAGATAACGAACAACGATAAAAGAGAGGCAAAAACTGTTCCGAATCATAACAATTGCGAAAAAACAGAATGGGATAGCCAGCCCCCACAGAAAAATGGTGATTTTTGCTTTATTTTCGCTCCTTTCGTGTTGGTTACTGCACAGCTGTGTAGAACAAGTTGAAATGCATCATCAGAGCCAGTGCTCCCCACATTTGGAGCTTTCTAAAATAAATTTATCATGGGGTATAACATCCCGAATCATTCCTCTATCATGACAGCTTGCGAAAAAAGTTTCTCGCGGTATGCTACATATCCTATATGTACACAGAGATGATAAGTGAGAGACTTGCTCTTTCTCTTTAGGATTCAATCCCTGCCTAAATCCATCAAAGAATATTCAAATAATAATATAAACATATTTATTCGTGCTGGTTCAAATGAACCCTTGCCAAGTGTTGCAACGCGATATTTTGGAATGACAGGTCTCTTGCTCGATTGGAATGATACTGACAGTAAATTTTGAATTCCAATTGGAACATTTCCCGTCTTTGTTTATAGTGTCTTTAGTTTGGCCGAAAAAGTCATTTGGCCGAAAGGGTCGTTTGGCTAAAGAGGTCATTTGGCCGGAAGGGGCACTTGGCCAAAAGGGTCATTAGGCCGTAAGCTTCATTAGGCCGAAGTCTCACTACTCACATTGCGCTTCTCGTTTTTTACATCATTCTACTCTTCATTTTTCTCTTCTCACTGTCAAAAGACGAGACGTCTCACTACCCACATGGCATTACTCATTTCTCACTGAAAAAATGAGAAGCTGAAAGTGCGCGCTTCTCACTTTTTACAGTGAGAAGAGAAAAATGAAGAGTGATACGCCTCACTTCTCACTGTAAGAAATAAGGAGCACGAAGTGAGTTGTGAGTAGAGAGACAAATGACCCTTTCGGCAAAACGACCTTTTCGGCCAAATGACCCTTTCGGCCTAATGACCTTTCCGGCCAAATGACCCTTTAGGCCAAACGATTCTTCCGGTTAAATGACCCTTTCGGCCAAATGACCCGTTCGGCCAAATGACAGATGGGTTTCGGCCTAATGGTGTGCTCGGCCTAGTTGTATTCGGCCAAATGGCTTTCGGCCGAATGGGTTTTGGCCAAAATACCCTTCCCTAACATGTATATATGTATGATCTATGATCCTGCTAACATGGAGACGCATGGTGTATTGGTTCATCAACTTCTTGTGGTGTGAATAAACGTTTTGTGTGTATACTATCACATCTGTTAATTAAATGATTTAACAAGTGTGCTAACATATGCATGGAAATTTGATTTAAGGGGAACCTGAGCCTAGTTACTTGTTGGAATACAGTCACCGGGAAAGCATAGGAGCAAAAAGTTTGATTTTCGTGTATCTTTTGATCGATCTTTATATTTTATTCACGGTTATCACCATCTAGTTTCATCTGGCTCTCAATTTCTGGATCTCCTTGGCAAATTTTTCGTTTGAAAATAGGTTATTTTTCACATTTGTTTATACACATCAGTTAAGGTTAAGTGCCCGAGAAATGAGTGAGTTTTTGTACGAGTTTTGCGTATAAAAACATGGATTTTGGTCATCACATTCCATAGTCCGAACGGGACGATTTTCAATGGAAAACAATGGGACAGCATTCTCCCTAGTAGAACAATTCTGACAGATTTTGCTGCAGCAACTCTTATGTGACTCATTTTGGTTGCACATGAGTCAAAAAAGCTCCCCTGTAACAAGTGTGTTGCTCGGGCTCCGTCGGTTGCAACTTATCGCTAGACCAAATTAAACTGCCCAAAAAATGAAAAAATGGGTGTGTTTTTTTGCGCACAGACATGCACAAGACACACACAGACATCACCTCAATTCGTCGAACTGAGTCGATCAGTACAAACTCTATAGGTCTCTGGGCCTTCTATAAACAGTTTGTTTTTGAAGCGAACATATAGCCTTTACGCATACTTTGTATACGAGAAAGGCTTTGTACACGAATCACTTCTTCTTCATCTTCTTCTTTCTCTTCATTGACATTACATCCACCACTGGGACATTGCCGTCTTGCAGCTTAGTGTTCACTTAAGCACTTCCACAGTTATTAACTGCGAGTTTTCTAAGCCAAGCTACCATTTCTGCATTCGTATTTCATGAGGCTGGGAATCGAACCCAGCCACCCTCAGCATGGTCTTGCTTTGTAGCCGCGCATCTTACCGCACGGCCAAGGAGGGCACGAATCATTAGCAAGGATGTTATCGATCATTTAGTAATTTGCCTTCGATCATTTAGTAGTTTATCAATAACTCATTCCAGAAGCCAAATTTCAAAATGTGTTGTATGGTGGACTTGTAGTGCCAAGGTTTATCTACAGCTCTACCTAACAGTTCGTTGTTTGAATTTCACTAATAACGGAGCTATAGCGCTAGTAGCAGTAACTTAGACTAAATTATTGCATATTTTGTTATCATTAAGTATAAGTATAGCAACTAGCACCGTAATTCCTTTAATAGTGGAATTCGAACATCGACTTGTTAAGGATAGTTGTAGAAAAACCTTCGCACTAAAAGTCCACCATACAATACATTTTGAAATTAGACCTCTGGAATGAGTTATTGACAAACTACTAAACGATCGAAGGCAGATTACTAAATGATCGATAACATCCTTGATCATTAGCAATAATTACTTAATGTGGCACATTGGGGAGGGGGAGTTTATTAATCGTTGCGTAACAAAACAACCAAATTTTAAAAAATTAAAATCGGAAACGCAATTTGTATTAATACAAGGTTTTGCTTTAATACAAATGAGCATAAAAGCATAAAACATAAATAACAACAATAACGGTTTTTCTTGTAATAAGGTTAACACGGAGGGAAAGGTTGTGTCGGTGACCGTTGCGTAATTAAAGGGGGAGTCTGGTCACGCGTTACTTGTTGTTACATGAAGGGGGAGGGGATTCCAAATTCCGATTTTTGCGCTGCGTTATTTGTGTACAAAGCCCAAGGCAAAAATGTAAAAATAATGACAGCTTAGAAGCCTTGTAGATAATAACTGTGGAAGGTTAAAAAAACTAAGTTGCGAGGCCCTAGTTTACTATTGGGGAGATGTCATGCCGACGAAGAACTTGGCAGTGAATAATGTAGACTCCAACAAAATTGAATCGGAGTGCAGCCGATACAAACACGTCGGCTCAAGCAAGATGCTGAAAATTGACAACCCTACATTTCACAGCCCAAATGTATGGGTTATGATGTTGAAAATGGCATAAAGTCCCATAATTGTGAAACGGTAATTATCATATAATAAATGGCGTAGTCTGAATTAGGGCTGTGCGAATTTCGATATTATCGTTAACAAACACGTGCAATTACAGCATATGTTACAGACTTTTTAAAACGGAAATATAAATTCTTCAGAGTTCTTGCGTAAATCATATTTTGTTTTTTTTTTGTTAGACAAATTTTTCGATAATTTAATGCATTACACCTATGCTGCCGCTAACCGCTAGTCGAGCACATCTGTATGTGGACCTCCATATACAAATGTGCTCGACTTGCGGTTAGCGGCAGTATGTTTAACAACACATCCCTAGAAACCCATGAACTGATTGAAAAATTTTAATCTGCAAAACAATGAACTAACGTACCTGCAGATCCAGTCTCATCTCGCATAAATCACCGCCAAATCCCAGCGGACAGAGACAGATTGCACCATCATCCGAGGGTAGACACTTTCCCCCATGCTGACAGGGATACCGGCTGCACCGATCGGTGACACATTCCTCTGTTGGATGGATGTTGTGATTGCGATTTTTTTGGTTGATGTTGTTGCCCCCGTACCGGAATACACAAATTCACAGCCACAAACAATCAGTTCGTAGTTCAGTCAGAGGATCCCAAATTATAGGGCGGCGTTTGTTCCATTGTGGCGAATGATTCGGTCGGTTGACAGTTGCACACAGTAGGGCATGACACGTGGGTGGTTCAGCCATGGTGGGAATGGAAAGAGAAATGCATAGAATGATATGAATTATGGAACATGCAACTGACGACGACGACAGCAGCACGCGCGGGGAAAACGATGCGAGAGATAAAAGTTTAAAATTAATTATCGTTTAATTAAATTGTAACAGAATGAACCATGGAAGGAAGATGCACGATTTCGTTTAATTGTTTTTTTTTCGCTACTGTAATGAACGCTCTGGTATTGCGCTGTGGAATTGCTGCCTGACGTCGTCCATGGCAGATGTTGGGTGTTGTGAGGAGAAAAAATGTGAAATCTGCTCTATTTCTCGTTTCAAAGTTTTGCCGCTGATATCAGTTTGAGTTTGCGAAGCGAGCTTAAAGTTGTTCATCTGGAACGTTTTGCCATCTCAGCTACTTATTGAACCGCGGTAGGTGGCGTATTTTTATGGATCGTTTGAAATTGGGTGGAATGAAATGCTTTTGTCAATGCCAGGACAAAATTTGCTAAAAGACTAAATATTCTTGAAAATGCGTAAAATGTGGCTATTCAATAAATTTTGCATTGCATTTTCAAACAAAATTTTCAACTCATAACCTAAGACTACAAGTTTTGCTCCACTTATGTGATTTTTCTCGTTTTTTTCACAAAATAAACAAAAAAGCATTAGGTGACGAGACCCCGTAATGCCATCGAAGGTAAAAAGCTAATATTATTCGTGGATGAGATTGATGATGTACAAAACTAGATCTCAAATGAAGTAATGGAAAAAGAACTATAAAAACATACATGAAAGTGTGAAACACAATTGGATGGTACGTCTAATAATTGTGCGACGCAAAACTCTCTAATGACATTAACCTGCAATATACCGCGCGCCTTCACATGCTTCCAGTGTGTATGTATGTATGTACAATTTTGTAAAGTACAGAATGAAATGAAAATTGCACTTATATTATACATGTCACTGCACTGAATAATAAACCCGATATGTTCCCAGAGAACATGAACGAACACACTTCAAAGGAAGAAACTTTTGAAACAAGAAACCCTAACAAATGACCCGCACCACAAATATTAATGCATACTTACGGATATCAAAACCCCGGGAAACGTCACCGAGCGGTTGGAAGTTGTAGTCGTGCTCGTTGGCGACAAACTTTCGTATGCAGCCGGTAAAGCCATTGCTGACGGGAAGCTTCTTATCCAGGCCGGTGATGTTGCCAAATCCTCCGAGAAATACCGGCTCCCGGAAAGTGATCCGAGAGAAGAGTCCCTGTAAAAGAAGGTTGCATCGTTAAATGGAAAAGTTGATACACATGATGGAAATAGCAAGTCACTACTATCTGCACTGGTAAGACATACATGGGAAAGTTTTAATCGTTTTTGATGCGTAAAATTATGAAAGAACTGTAAGGCAAAGCAGAATGGTCACCTCACTAGGGTGGCACCGTTTCAGTTTTACAACTGAATTCATTCAATGTCCAACGGTTGTTAGAATTATGTACCTACATCAGCGTTTCTAAACGCTTTTCATTACTGGACTTCTGCAAAGCTTGTGGTATCTCTTAGTTTTTTTAATGGACCTTCGCTCAAAGCACACAAGCCCAACACGTGTGCCAACAGGCGCATTAGGATTGAAAGCAGTTAGATCATGATTTTGGTTACTGGTCAATGGCAAACGACATCGGTTGAAACTTGATTTATGGATAGGATATGGCAGCCCAGCTCGTTGTTGGGGGTTTAGGTTGTAATGTTCTTGATAATAAACAAGGTGGGCTCACTTGACTGTGAATATACAACAGTAAAGCATGTGTGAAGATTGGACTAATCAAGCATCCGAAAGATATTCAATTTGCAGAAAAGAGCTAACCTCGGTGTAGGTTGGTACTCGGATTCTCATGGTTTTTCCGCAAACGTGACTTATAAGTGGTCGTGTTGTGTAGGGGTTATCACGCCTATCTAGAGAGTAGCAGGTTGAGGGTTCGAGTCCCTCCAAGACACGTGGATTCCTTTTCGCAAATTTCATATCAATTTGTCCATTTCGTAACATGTGCTGTGCATATCAGGGTGGTCGGTATTGGCCATTTTTGATACCGGTATTCGGTATTTGGTGGAATCAATACCGGTAATACCGGAAAAATACCGGTATTTGTGAAAATTTCAGAAATTTGGACTTTTGGGTGAAAAACAATATTTATTGACAAGCTTCAAATGTTAAAATCATTGCTTGTTGAGCCAGGCGAAGTGAAACTTAAGTAGACATAACATACTGAGCGATTTATCTCCCGATTCACATCGGATTTTGTTGGTAATGTAATGTTGCCGGCTGCAGATTTTGTTGGCAATGTTGCTCTGGTTCAACCGAAGTTGAACGAATGGTTCCAAGAGCGTCGAAAATCAGTGTCATCCCTCAATTCTTTTAGATTCATAGTAGGAGAATTATTTACAGATTGCTTGCAAGGATCCTGGCGTCAACGTAGTTGCCATCAGCTACGCAAGTGGTTTGATCTGCTGAAGTCTCTTTACGAATTGTTCTTTAGCCGATAAGCCAGACAAAATCATCTATAGAGGTATCTTCTGCGTACAGATCATCGAATAAGTTGACGGCAATTTCTGTAGCTTGATTTGATAATTGCTCCAACATAAATTGGAGCTTCACGTCGGCTTCATAATGCAGAACTCACGGCAGAGTAGTTCCACATCGGCTTGAACAGGTTCAAGGGCCCACCTAGGAGAGGTTCACCTACCGCCAAAACATCATCATCACTGAAGTTGAATTTGAATTGAAGCTTCAAATCGATGAGAGTTTTTAACGGGCCCCTTCAACTCATAGAATCGTTTGAGCATGGATAAAATGTGTCTTGGTATCAGCCCCCAATACAAGATGTTTTCCAATTTCAGAACAGCAAATCATTTTTCACTGGTGATCTCCGGAACAAAACTACTACGGCACGTACCTTTATCACCATTTTATACGTAGCAGGAAAATTCTCAACGTTGTAAGCAATGTCCATTGTAGATAAAAGTCATTAGCAATTTGACAGATGGCTGAAGCTATTTGACGGGGCAACGGTTGTTCAATTCCGTTGCCCCGTCAAATAGCGACTGAATTCAATTGACTTGACAAAAGTTAAACTTATTCAACTTTCTTTTCATTCAAGTGAGTTGAATGAAGGTGTTTAGACGTTCAACTCGAGCGACTTGTTCAATTTACTTGCCCTGTCTAAAAGTTACATAAGAGAATGAATCAACACGTATGATTAATGACGATGATGATCGATTCTTGCTGTAGCGTGCGAACGTCGTCACTGATGTTTATTTGTGCAAAGGTTCATTCATGTGCGCATTCATTTTTTGTAAGTGTTTGTTGCACGGTGAGTCTTTAGCTGATATATGTAGGTGAAAACTATTCGAGATTTTTCATACTGACAGCAAAATACGAAATACCGGAAATACCGGTATTTTCCCTCTCTAATACCGGTATTTTCGGTACTCAAATTGGCCGGTAATACCGGTATTACCGGTTTCGGTACTACCGATTGGACCACCCTAGTGCATATGCACAGCCAAGATATTTCACAGAATGCTCGCCAGCCAGTCTACTTCGTCGATCGCTTAGATCTGGGGGTACGGATAAAACCCGTGTCACTATTCGGGAACTGGTCTCGGCAGCAAAAAGTCTAAATACTAATCATGCTACTGGACTAGATAGAATCCCCAATTTGGTCTTGAAAAAGGCGATCCAGGCTAATCCTGATATGTTTTGCACTACTTTGTTTTTTTTTTTAATTTAAAACGGCTACGCAGTCTTTAAGGATTAAAACAAGATTTATATTTGTCCAACGTTTCGACACGGGGTTGGTGTCTTCATCAGGGGAAAAATATTATGTTTGTTCCTTGTCTAATGTTTAGTCTTACAATAACTGATCCCCTGATGAAGATACCAACCCCGTGTCGAAACGTTGGACAAATATAAATCTTGTTTTAATCCTTAAAGACTGCGTAGCCGTTTTAAGTTAAAATAACAATAAACAGTCGATCATTCGAAAGTTTTGCACTACGTTACAAAAGTGCGTAGACGAAGGATACTTTTTCGATTGCTGGAAGCGGCGAATGTTAGTACTGATATATAATATTGTTTATTAATATTGTTTTCGCTAATCTTTCTTCCGACATTCAAACTAAGTGACCAGCCCACTGAAGAATTTTATACGAATCACAATATTTTTTCTTTTTTGTATACTTGATACAGCTCATGACTCATGCGTCTGCGCCACACACCATTTTCTAGTTTCCCTCCGAGTATTGTACGCAGTACTTTTCGCTCGAAAACCCCGAAAGCTCCCCGGTCCGCCTCTTTAAATGGCCATGCTTCATGTCCATAAAGGGCTACTGGTAGAATCAGAGTTTTGTATAGAGAAAAAGAATTTCGTTGCCGTCTGCATGTTGCGGGTCCTAAGCTGGTTACGTAATCCGTAAAAGGCCCTATTCGCAGCAGCAATACGTTTTTTCACTTCACGGGAAACGTCATTGTCATATGTCACAAGCGACCCAAGGTAAAAAAAAATTCTTCAACAACTTCAAACACATCCCCATCAAGCACTACCTCTGCACCAACACTACTAGGTCTTCACCTATCTCTACCTGCCACCATGTACTTTGTCTTGGTAGAGTTAATGGTTAAGCCTATCCTTGCCGTTTCCCTCTTCAGTGGGACAAAAGCCTCCACTACTGCTCTGCGATCGATTCCAATAAGGTTGATGTCGTCCGCAAAGCCCAGGAGCATATGCGACCGTGTGATGATAGTGCGTTCCTCTGCACGCCAGATCTCCTAATAACGCCTTCAAGTGTAATGTTGAACAATAAATTCGAAAGTGCATCACCCTGCTTCAATCCGTCTAAGGTCACAAACGAAGTTGACACTTCGTCTGCAATCCGAATACTTGATTTCTAGCCATCCACCCAAGCAGCACAAGTCTAATGAAACTGGTTACAGAAACCTAATTGTGACTAAATCAGGTCACACATAAGCTACTGTGATCTATGTACAACATGTGTGATGCTCGGGCAGCGTTACACGTATCAGTTTGATCAGTTTCGCCTGAAAACCATGTTCGGACATTATCTGCCACAGCTCACATCTCTTCACTGAATCGTACGCAGCTTTGAAATCAATGAACAGATGGTGAGTCTACAAGTTGTACTTACGGAATTTATCCGTCGTTGATTGGCCCACACGAAAACCTGCCTGGTATTCGCCAACGGAGTACTCCTCAAGCGATCTCAGTCTGTTAAACAGTATACGCGACAGTCTTTTGTACGCCGATTTCAGAATGGTGATCCCTTTTTCAATTGGCACACTCTAGCATGTGCCCTTTATTATAGATTGGGCATATGAGGCCATCCAACCAGGAAGGAAGGGAGTTCTTCATCCTCCCATATTTTCTGGATAACGTGGTGGTATGATTGATGCAGCTGCTCACTTCCGTATTTGAGAAGTTCGACCGGGATCTCGTCCTTCCCAGCAGCTTTACTGTTTTTCAGCTCGTTTGGAGCCTTCTTAACCTCGTCCAGCGTTGGTAGTTCCTCAGCTTGACCGTCGCCGACTATGTCCATCCTGCTGCTTAATACACCTTCATTTTCACCGTTCAACAAATCTTCAAAGTGCTCCTTCCACCACCATAGTCTCGTCTGTCAGCAAATTCCCCTCTCGGTCATTGCACATGGCGGACACTGGCGCAGTCTTATGCCGCGCGCCATAGACAGTTGCGTGAAACGTCCGCATATCGGTTCTATCCATGTTCTCCTGCGCTTCAGCTATCACACTCTTTTCGTGTTGCCTTTTTATCTGCAGTGGATTCGTTTCTCTTCTGCCCTTGCTACACTGTACCGCTCTCTGTTGGAACGGGTACGAGCCACTAGCATTCGACTCTTATCAACATTTTTCTCGTCCGTCACTCGCTGGGACTCCTCATTAAACCAACCATTTCATTTGCGTCGCTGTGCAGTGCCTAACACTCCCTGCGCTCTTGTAGTCACAGCTTTGTGGATATTTCACAATCTGTTGACGTCGCCAGATCCGGTGCACCTCCTATCCGCTCGTCCAGCTTCTGGTGGTACTGTTCAGCAACTCCTTTAACTGACAAGCGTTGGATATTGAATTCGTGAAGCTGGAAAGCCGCATCCGAAATTTTGTAGTGATCCGAGTCAATTTTCGGACCTCTGAAGGACCTTACATCTTTAACATCCGAGAAATGTCGTCCGTCGATCAGCACGTGGTCTATCTTTGAGCAAATGTCTCCACTTGGATGTTGCCAAGTGTGTTTGCGGATATTCTTTCGTGTGAAGTAGGTACTGCTGATTGCCTTCCCTCTAGCAGCAGCAATGGTTACAAGTCGCAGACCATTAACATTGGTAGCGGAATGAAGGCTTTCCGTACCAATGACAGGGCGAAAGAAACTTTCTCTTCTGATCTGCGCTTTTGCATCCCCAACGACAATCTTTACATCGTATGTTGGGCACTCTCCGTAGGTCTTATCAATGCTCTCATAAAACTCTTCCTTCACGTCATCAGGCTTATCGTTCTTTGCGGCATAGACGCTGATCAGGCTATAGTTGAAGAATTTGCCCTACATTCTCAACACGCAAATGCGGTTGCTTATCGACTTCCAGCGGATAACACGCTTCATATGCTTCCCCATCACCATGAATCCAACTCCTCGTTCTGCTCTGTCACCGCTGCTATAGTAGATGTGGTACTTGAATGAAGTGTTCGCTATGGGATCCACCGCCCGGAAATCACGTTCTCCAGTACTGGGCCACCTTTCCTGGATTGCTGCCACACTCACGATGACCTTCTGCAGCTCACTAGCCAGGATATCAACACGTGCGGGTTCATTCAAAGTTCTCACGTTCGAAGATCCGACTCTCCAATCGTTTTCCTTTATTCGTTGCCGGGTGTGTTGCCGTTGAATCAATCCGTTTACTCTACTTGTGCCTTTCTTGGTAGCTGTAGAATCTTGGATAGGCTACCTTATCAGGGTTGCACTACCTACATCACATTAAAGGAGCTGCCTTCTCGATGCTGACACGATGCAGCATGATGCGCACAGTTTAGTTTAGAGTCCTACCCTGGCACTCGGACGATGATCAGCCGCCCCTAACATGGGTAACAGACGCTGTTGTAAGCCGCTCCTTACATGGAGGACAGACGCTCGATCACCTCCGGAGAGGAGAAAATCCCCCCTTCCCTGTCAGCATACGACCATAGTTCCCACCGGGGTTGGTTACCCGATCTTCCCAAAAGTTGCTCGTATCCTAGTCAGCGCCACGAGGAGATAGGGGTCTATTTTATTCCTTCAGGTACCGTCAAATGGGGGGAAGATGATCATTTTTAAGACAAAACATGCAATAACAATGTGTGTTTACATTTTAAATCGAAACAAATATTTTCAAAACATGTACTGCTATACGTTGCAATAATCAACAACTTTAGTTTTCTGAAATGCGTTCGCATTTATGCAAATAAATTAAATTATCACACATTTTTTGAATAATCTGGTTTGGGGTGAAGTTGATCAAGACAGCTCTACTAAAACCATTATGACCTAGTAGTCAAAATACACTTTGTTTGAATGTTGAATTTACTACGTGAAGAAGTCTAAAAAGTCCATATTTAAAACGAAAATAGCGTCATTTATGACTATCTCTCTCTTCTTTCCACAAAATACATTTTCATGATTATAATCGAAAAACTCGGATTTCTACCTAGCGGTAACATTACTTGAACGGAGAATATTTTTGACTACCGTTTCATAAAAAAATTTGGCACTTTTGACTGACACATCAAATGATCATCTTCACCTCAATGATCATCTTCCCCCCAGTTGACGGTACGCGAAGTACCAATGGTACAAGCATTTGCCGTGCCGTGCATTTGCTGTGCCATTAATATTGACATGAAAATGCCATCATATAAAAAAAACTGTGGATTAATTTTATAATATGTTTAAAAAGCATCAGATGGCTATCAGGTAAAAAATGTTCTGATCTATCTGTTTACGCATCGATTCGTGATAACGACCCATTTCTCAATAATTATAACATATTTCTAGTCATACACATACTATTTGTTTTATGATGGTGGTGCCGGTGATAGTTTCAGGTCGGCACCCAAGTTATTTCGATGCGCATACCGTTTCCCTGTTGTACCAACCACAGAAAGCCATTCCATCATCGGCCAGCTTCCTCCCAGGTACTCATCGACACCATCCACAGCGGCTTGGTCTAGTGCCAAGGGACTCGACTCCGATGCACCAAAATGAACGACGACCACGGTGTGGAAACAATGGGATTTTAATTATGTTTGCTCTACGGATTACACGAATAGTTCAATTAACTTCGAACGATGAGATTAGAGTACGCCGTAACGCTGATGGTTGGAAGGTATCATCACCGGTGCTGATCTCGACAACGATGATGAAGGCAAACTTCAATGCAATGGCGATACTTCAATAGATGGTACCGAGATAATGGTGATGGCGATTGGATGCTTTGTATATCTTTTATAAAGAGGATCTACATAACGGCTACAATCATCGATGTTTCAAAATTGAGATTTCATCTTTTCCAAATACTTACACACTACAACACTTCTGCGAATTTTGTAATCCAATGATTAAGTAATTTCAGACCACATAATTCGGTTTATAGTATCGCATGTCCATCGCTCTGCATTTAAAGTTCGCTCACGATCGTATGTCATAGCGACCAATTATCCCTCCATTTACGAACGTCCTTTGTCCTAATTAATTACCAAAGAACCTATTTGCAACTAATTAAGCCCCATCATCATCAAACATTATTTCACCTCTCGGCGGCGGCGTTCGGTTCGGTCACACCAGCAGTGACTAACCGCCTGCAACATGCCTTCGCCAAACGAATGTGGGATAAAAGCTCTTCATTATTTCGAGCACATTCCGGCCGAGTGCATCGGTTTTCGAGGAATGCACTTCGGACAGCACTCAATACATCAAAGAGTGCGTAATGACCTGCAGAGCCGGATCCGCTACTCATCAATCTGTAATCCGATCTGAATTCCGGTGTCTCGCTGGCTGGCTCGAGCACGTACGTATTTTATCGTCCTGCAGTTGAGCAAGCGGAGAGCGGTCATAAAGAGCTGTATGCAATTTAGTAGACAACTCCATCAGAGAGCCGGAAAGAGCAGACAACTACGCGGATGTCCGCCCACAACGTATCAATTTGCCGAGATTATGATTGCATTGTACATATGCGCCATGAAGAATTATTTTGTCCAAGGCGACATTTCCAAGTGGCGGGGATGAAGGAAGGAGACAAATACTATATCAAACACTATAATCGACCTATTATTTAGGTTCATTAGGTATCAATCTTGATCGATGCAAATGTGAGGATTGAGAAAGTGTGGTGGTGCAGCAAAGACTGATGCACTCGGCTTTGTAGCTGGAATGAGGAATATTTAGATTGTCTTTGGATCTCATTGATGGCAGAGGGAATATAAACAATGTGATAAATCTATTTCAAATCATTTTATTGAAGCAATCGTTCGAGCCGGTAGTTCCAGGTATAAAAGGTATCCTTGAATATCAACTTATAGATCCTTGAAGATTCTATTTATTGCAACATATTGTTTATCTAGAATCACCTGCACATGGAGACCACAGCATGTTTTATTTGGATGCCTCTCTATTCCCCAGTAACTGTTATTATTTGAATGCTTTTATATGCCTCCCATTATATGAACATGACTCTTGTATGGCAGGGACAATGAATACACTTTTTACAGGGACTACCGAGATTAGGGGAACTGGGGGTAAGACGTCAACGTTAAGGAAGAAACTTTTTTAATCGCTAAAAACCAAGATTTTAGCAACTTTTCTTCAGTGCAAACGGAATAATAGGATATCTGCTACTAACTACCGATAGCAGTTATCATATTAAACATTTTATTTCGAAGAAATTTTGTTTTTAAAAAGCATCTGAAAACAAATGATTTTAAAACCATGCGGGGTGAGATGCGCCAGTAGTTGAGTTAAAACACACACACACACACACGCTAAAATGAGGGGTGGTTCGACTTCTCTAAGCGGCTATACTGCCGTTCTACGCATAATTGTCCCATGTTACCTTTGATGAAAAAATCCAAACTCGAGTCAATTAGTCCCACCAATTTATAAAATCGATTCGATCTTAAAATTTAACAAATATTTTTGGGATGTTATGAGCGTAGGCAACACTTTTCCGGGACATAAAACGAATCCCTACTTATTTAAACGGTTTTCAGCCTCTATTATTATCAGACAACAGCTTTATTTTTTCAGTGGGACAAATTGACTCGAGTTTGAGATTTTTCATCAAGGGTAACATGGGACAATTATGCGTAGAAGGGCAGTATACGTCTTAGGTAGGCTTGAATTATTCTTGTATGACAGGCTTCCTTAGCAGCGCACATGTTGCACAAAATTTTATGCTACCCATATGTAAAATCGGATTCGATTTGAATTTGATTTGAATAGCTCATTTTTAGTGTGCATGTGTCACCGTACTCATCTTACCCCCCATACCAGGGAAGGAGTAAACCTGTCAACAAATAAAACCTACCAAAGACGTAAGGGTGAACAGTCCAAAATGCACCCCTTAAGGTGATTATACAATCAAGCCATGTGGTGAATTTCAAATTCACCACAAGGTTTTCTACTCGTAACATCAAAAGTTCAAATCTAGCGTAATAATTTTCGTGCAATGCTGAAATTAAGGGAGTCGATTGTTTAGCATGAGTAAGCAAACGATCTACGGATGTTTCATCCCCATGGGCGTTGTGGTTCTTCCAATTCGTGCTCTCGAAAAATCACTAGAAAAAGAACGTGGTTTCCAAGATGGCCGATTTGTGGCTTTGTTGTACAACCACCTTAAGCTTTTCCGACGTTTTCGCCCATATAAACAAAAATACCCAACCATTTCATCTTATAGGTGCAAAATTTACAAACCCAGCTACATTTCACAATGATCTCCTATTAAAAACAATAAGGTTTTCATGACTTTCTAACGCATTTAAAAAATGTTTTAAAAATAGGCCTGGGCAAAACGCCCGAATGGTGGTCTAAAATGACTCAATTGCATGTAAAATGATGGTGAACGCATGGTTGTTTGTTTTTTCTTAATGGATTGAGCTACAATCTTACGGTTGAGGTGGAAGAATCTCAAATCGTTAAATTTGAGTGAATATGAAGGGATTTCGCTCACTTTTTCCAATGGAGCTCAATAATGAATAACTAATTATTAATTGCAATTGTAATATTCGTTCATAAATGTACTACAACAGATTATATGAGTGACTTTATGAGTGAGGCCATTTTCCCCCAGGGGTGCATTTTGGACCGTTCTTCCCTATAGCCGCTTAGAGAAGTCGAGCCACCCCGCATCAAAATCGATGTTTTTCAAAAACTTCCACTACACTTTCTCACTTTTTTTCTCCGCTATGCACTAAATCAAAGGAATATCTTTCACTGAATTGTGAAATTATTCGAAAACACACTCCTGAATAAGCATATGTGGTATTTCGAAAAAATTCGTTTCAGGTCGTTCGATACGAAATTCCGCGGAATTTCGCGGAATTTGAGCATGGCGAAATCTGATTTCTTCATTTCGTTTCGTTTCGTAAAATTACAAAAAATTCGCTAGGAAAAACTAGCTTTTCACGAAACTTAACGGAATTCCGCGAAATTTCGAAACAAATTTAAACTTAAACCATACTTTATATTATCAAAAATTTTGGCTGCGCCGCTAAACATTTCTTTCTTTTTGTATTTCTTTTGTTCATCGGACTATGTTGTCTACATGAAATTGGGTCCTAAAGCCCTACCTCGTTTATGGTTGCAAACGATAGTGCATCGGTCAAGAATACTTGAACCAATGTTATAAAAATTTTGGTAAAATTCTAAATCAGTAAAAATAATATTTTTGTGTTTAAGACATTTTAAGGCAAATTTTGGGCTGTGCAACATTTCAGAACGAATGAACCATCAGCCCAAAACGTCAGGCCCATATATTAACTGTCAAAGGTTGAGTCAAGTGCCCTGCGGTGTTTTGCTAGTGCGTTTGAATCATATTATTCCGTACGTCAAACAAGACCAAAAATGTCGAGGAAGCATTTTTCATCTATTTTTTAATTTCAAATTAAACAATGTTCTTTTCGATTTTTGAGTCGAAATAAAAACTGACGCGTTCAGGATGATTACCTTCATCGTTCCCTGAAAGAAAATCGAATATCGATTCTTCATTTTAGGACCCAATTCTTAAATCTAATGGTGGTCAAACAATAAAAACATTAAAGACGGCCCAGCAAGCGGCAGCACACTATTTCTATATTTTCACACCATTTCTATATTTTTATATACTTACTAAAATAAAACTGAGCAGATCGGGAGCACACGCTCCCCGATGTTTTGCTTTGAAAGCGGCACAAATGCTGGGGTGTTGCCTTAACGCCAATGGTATATAAACGGGAACGAGGCGATTTATCACAGACTATACTTCTTCTCTTATTGTAACTCTATTGGTCGCAAAACCGTTATTTGACTGGGAAATAATTTCATAGTAGAAATTTGATGGCAACACTACCCACGTACATTCTCCGCTCTTGTGTTAGTTGTTTGACAGACTGATGATGATTTTAATAAAGTACCCGCTTCTTGTGGTACAGAGAAAATAAATTGTAGACAGTATAAGTTCCAGTCTTCCTAGGAATCCATGGAGTAAGGCCTCTCGATCCTGGAGTAAGGCATATGATCTTGGTCATTCAAGAAATTCCTGGAGTATGGCGATCCGATGTATACGTGTAACCAAAGATCAATTTACTCAATTGAAAAATGGTACATCTGTAGTACAAAGAATGGAATGCGTTCACAACATATGCTCTTGGTCAATCAAGAAATTCCTGGAGTAAGGCCTTCCGATCTACACGCGTAACCAAAAATCAATAAGCCCTATTTAAATCTGGTACATGCTCTCTGTACTACAAAGAATGGAATGCGTTCATAGCATATGCTCTTGGTTATCCAAGAAATTCCTGGAGCAAGGCCTCCGATCTACACGCGCAACCAAAGATCAATTTACTTTACAATTACGCTACAATGGGCGTATTACATATTCAAAACAGGCCTGTAGATCATCAGTTACGCGTGTAGATCTGAAGGCCCTAATTCCATACGCATATTCTATCATATGTGCTACAATGGGCATATTACATATTGAAAACATGCCTGTAGATCATTGGTTACGCATGTAGGCCCTAATTTAAGGGGTTTCGTGGATAACCGCGAACATTTTTCATACGCATATTCGATCATATGTAGCACAATGGGCATATTACATATTCTGTAGATCTGTAGATTATTTGTTACGCGTGCAGATCTGGAGCCCTTCACTTCAGGGATATCTTGGATAACCGCGAGCTTCTTTTCTACGCATAATCTATCATATGTACCACAATTAGCATATTACATATTCAAAACAGCCCTGTAGATCATTGGTAACGCGTGTAGATCTGGAGGCCTTTACTTCAGGGGTTTCATGGATAACCGCGAACATCTTCCATACGCATATTCGATCATATGTACCACAATGGGCATATTACATATTCAAAACAGGCCTGTAGATCATTGGTTACGCATGTAGATCTGGAGGCCTTCACTTCAGGGGCTTCTTGGATAACTGCGAACACCTTCCCTACGCATATTCTATTCTGTTTTTCACAATGGATACAAAACATATTCAGAACAGGCAATATTAAATAAATTTATGTCATTTTGATTTAACACGGTGCATATGCACTAGGGTGGCTCAAAAAACACTTTTTCAAATTTTTTGATGGGCCGCCCTCTTATTCGGTTCTATTTGGTGCCCTGATGCTCTGGACAAAATTTCAGCCAAATCGGTCAACGTTTGGGCGGTGCTAAACTCATTGGAAGTTTATATGGAAAAATGTATCCAGAAACATCCCAAAACAGTAATTTGCAGTCGGACGGCACAATTCACGATCAAGAACCACGATACTCATTCAGTTCTTGTAGAATTAAATACAGAATGTTATGCTGAAAACCGCGAGAAGATTAGAGTTTATTACGCAAAGATATTAGCATTTTACTGGAGTGTTGTAGGGGTGAATTTATTTCTTTTCAAAGGTGAAAGAAACGAAATTTGCTCAAACCCCACTTCAGAGAAATGCTAATTACTTAGCCGGGCAAACTCTAATCTTCTCGCGATTTTCTGCATAACATTCTGTATTAAATTCTCCAAGATCTGAATGAATATCATAGTTCTTCATCGTAAGTTGTGCCGTCCAACTGCAATTCACTGTTTTTGGATGTTTCTGCATACATTTTTCCATATAAACTTCCAACGAGTTTAGCACCACCCAAACGTTGACCGATTTGGCTGAAATTTTGTCCAGAGCATCAGGGCATCAAATAGAACCGAATAAGAGGGCGGCCCATCAAAAAAATTGAAAAAAGTTTTTCCCATACTAATTTGAGCCACCCTAATATGCACCCAGGGCCGGATTTATGGGGAGGCCGGGGGGGCCGTGGCCCCGGGCCCCCACAAATCTTATGTACTAAAACCAACCTTTTTTGTACATTTTGGGGCCCCCACATACCGTCGGCCCCGGGGCCCCCTTCCGGCTAAATCCGGTCCTGTATGCACCCCATAAAAAGCTAGTTTGGTGTACTTGTTGAAATCGCACACCAATACCTACAGATTCATTTGACAGCAATCCACCGAATATTGGTTTGGACGAATGAAAACTATCATGGACGTGAACAGATTTTCGTAAGACAAAATTAAAAAAAATTAAGGGAATTTTTGATTACCGATTCCCAATAAACCATTATTTGTTCATTGCGCTAATAGTACGCAATGGAAAGTAGGAACTCTAAAATACATGTTACATATAAATAAATTGAAGTCAGCGTTTAAATTGGAATTGTAAACCATGCAGTATATACTATGACGGGAATTGGCTCACTACCTATGCTTTGCTGAAAAATATCGTTTATCGCAAAAAAAATTATAATCCCATTTTTCCAACATTTCCCACGTGCGGCATCTCCCCCTGAGGTATGGCATCTCACCTGGATTTGACTTTTTTTTTGTTATGTAAATAGTACAGTTCGATTTTTTTCCGCAAATGACTTCTACACTAAGTATTTGGATCCCTAAACTTCTTCTTCTTCTTATTGGCATCACATCCCCACGCAGGGACAGAGCCGCCTCGCAGCTTAGTGTTCATTAAGCATTTCCACAGTTATTAACTGCGAGGTTTCAATGCCAGGTTACCATTTTTGCATTCGTAGATCATGAGGCTAGCACGATGATACTTTTATGCCCAGGGAAGTCGAGACAATTTCCAATCCGAAAATTGCCTAGACCGGCACCGGGAATCGAACCCAGCCACCCTCAACATGGTCTTGCTTTGTAGCCGCGCGTCTTACCGCACGTCTAAGAAGGATCCCTAAACTATCAAAAACAATAATTAGAGTTTCAATTTAACGGATTGTTTTGAAGAAATATAGATTTTTAAAAAGGTGTGGCATCTCACCCGGACTTACCCTATTCACATTATGACTGAAGAAAATTCTATGGCGTCAGTATTAGCAACAAAACCAAAGTCAGAATCTTTTAAGAACATGGTATTTTTTTATAACGACAGCCAAATAGATGAAGACGCCAATAAGTGTCTGAAGCAATCACTCGGAACGACACTGTCGCCATGATTCCGCGACCCATGCCAAGCATTTTTTCTGTAGTTTGAAGAAAATTCGTCTCAGATCAACTCTCTTGTTACTCGTCTCAAACTTTTAAATTTTGTCAGCAAACGTCTTAAACTTTGAACCGGTTCTAGGTAAGTATGTCTTCCGGTTCCAATCGGATCCAATATACGGTCCAGGAAGTACAAAACTAGCATAGAATGCCATAACTTTTGAAATCACGATATATATTTTGGACCAATCAAATTCATGATCATATTTGTTATAGTTTATGCGCCGTTTCCAATCAAAATATCTAAAAGAATCATTTCTGAGGTATGCGTTCTGAGAAATGACCTAAAGCTAACACCCATTTTAAATCCAAAATAACTCCAGATCCAAGTGACCAATCCTGGAAACACTTAAAACTCCTAAAACTTGAATAAATTCCGCGTTTTTTGGTGGAAGTTGCGATAAAAAATGTTAAAAGACAACAAATTTACATCCAAAAAGATTTTTATTTTCGTTTTCAAAAGGGGGGTTGGTAACGAAAGGGTTAATAATCTAATATTTACACGACGCTACAAATAAAGTGCATTTCAAAAATATAACGCCACCTTAATATTTACAAATAATCCTCGAAGTGTTTATCAATATACTTGATTTTATATGGTATATTGATGCACTAATAAAACTAATCATGATAACCACTATAACGATCAAATTTCATATTTGCTAGTATGTGTGACCACCGACATTCAAAACCTTAGTAAAAATTCTGTTGCAAAATTATAACGCCAGTATGGCACTAATACAGTTACACACTATTTATTTCGTTCCGAACCGCGTTGTGTTTTCCTTTTCGTTTGGTTAGTACTATTCTATGAAAGTAGAGTAATGCCTCGTGGAAAATCGCTCAGCGACATTGAAAAGGGCCAAATCCTTGCCTTCCAACAAGAAAATGTTGGAATCCGTGAAATTTCTCGCAGGCTCGGGAGAAGTCACCGTGTTGTTCAAAATTTTCTCAAAGACCCATCAAATTACAACAAGAAACGTCGATCCGGACGTAAAAGAATAATAAGCAGACGTGATCAGTCGAGAATTCTCCGACAGGCGAGCAATTCCCCACAAAGTTTGACTTCAATAATAAACGTTACTGGTGTGAAAGCATCGAAATCAACTGTTTGGAGAGTTCTACATCGTAGTGAAAATATCAAATTTGCAAAAATGAAGCTAGCTCCGAGACTACTCAAGCGTCATAAAGATGCAAGAGTAGAGTTCGCCCGTGATAATATGGACCGGAATTGGCAAATGGTGATGTCTATTAGAAACATAAAGTTTATTGATGTTTTCATTTCTGAATATTTTTAGGTAATATTTTCAGATGAGAAGAAGTGGAATCTCGATGGTCCAGACGGATTTCGTGGATATTGGAGGGATCTTCGAAAGGAACCGCAATATTTTTCAAAGCGTAACTTTGGCGGTGGAAGCGTAATGGTTTGGGGAGCATTCACGGCTTCGAAATGTCTTGATCTACAGTTTACAACGAGTCGGATGAATAGTCAAGAGTATATTAACGTTCTTCAGCGCAGTCTAGTACCATTTTTGAGAAGGAACCGATCCAAAAAGTTAACATTCCAGCAAGATAATGCGAGAATTCATGTTAGTCGTGAGACCATGGCATGGTTTTCAAGCAACAAAATTAATGTTATGGATTGGCCAGCGTGCTCCCCCGACCTTAACCCAATTGAGAATCTTTGGGGGATCATGGTTCGACGTGTTTACAAAGATAATCGTCACTTTGAGACAGTTGAAGAGCTCAAAGCGGCCATTATGGAAACTTGGACCTCGCTGGACAAAGAATTGTTGCAGAACTTAATCGGAAGCATGAAAAATCGTATTTTTGAGGTTATCAAGAAGAATGGGAAGCAGTTGGACAAATGAAAGCTGTTTTGAATTACAAAAACATTATTTTTGTCAGTGGCGTTATAATTAAGAAATGCCTAAATAAACATTCCCTTCTGGTATTCATACAAAATAGATAATTTTTTATTTCCGCACATACACAAGAAATAGTCTCAAACGAGTGTGCCAAATGATCAAATCAGCATAGACGTCTGACCTCCCCTAAAAGGTTTACCATGCGAATCACACGTGGCGTTATACTTATGAAACGGACTTTACCATTGCACCAAAAGGTTTTTCGTAGTTTACGTCAGGTGGTCATGTCTTGTACATAACCATTCTGATTTTTGAGACCCTCATATATCAGCGCTTCAGGAAATTCGATGGCGAGGAACAGGAAAACGAGAATTCCGCGCAGTATCGTTGAAAAGGTGGGAATTTGGAGAAGGATGTAAAAAAAAATAGCTGTAGAGTCAAATAAGCTCTACTAACATATTTTAATATCTACAGCTTAAACGCTAGAGCTCCACTATAGCAGAACGTTGTTCCTGAGCTTACGATTTGGTAAGGATGAGTTTGGCAAAACAGTGTCTCTTTTATTGGTTTTCGAGACTATGATGTAAATGCCTGCCTTAACCCTATTTCTATTATTTTTCATGTGCCATAGATATTAAAAGTAGAGGACATCGTTAGAATACCGTTTTAAAAGCGCCTGGTAAAAGACAATACCTTCCGTTGACAACATGGCGTTTCCCTAGCTGTCTTTTTGAATGCATTTTTATGAAACTTGTCAAATCCAATTGATTCAAGTTTTGCATTTCAAAGAATGCCTAATTTAATCATTTTTAAAATCGATACAAACGAATTCGAGCATCTATTATGATGCCGCCAATAAAGAACAGGAAAAACTACTCTACGACAAACCTCCAATCGACATACCAATCATGCACAATAAGAAGCACCCAGCTCGTACCCTCATGTGTATGCAAATCGGATTATTTGTTCGGATTTGAGAAGTAAAGAAATTAAATCTGATTGAAATTGAGCTTGAATCGGCAGAACCGATGCACAATCATGGCAACCGATCGAGAACGATAAATTGTGACTTTCTTTTCCCCTATGATAAGAATGATGATGTATGGATACTAAATATGTGTACAGATACGCTCTTTCCATAACGAGTGCAGATGCAGTATTAGAAAGCATTCCGGTGATGATGTGTATTTCTACCGGAATGCAAAATGCGAATGCAGATCCAACTGTACTCGATAAAAGAAGAATGGTCCTGTGGGCTTACCTTGGAGCGTCCCTGCACTCGGTTGCCTTGGTTCAGCACCAGCCAGGCATCCCAACGATGCCGATAGATTGTGATGGTATTCCACTGATTCAAGACAATCGTTTCTTCCGAACGCACACGTCCCGTTCCGGAGCCGCAATCGAACCTGTGTGTGTGTGTGGGAGGAGGAAAAAAATGATGCATTGTTAGAGGAATGTTCTTCGCTAGAATGCAAAATATTTTATCGACGGCAAGTGAATTTTATTTGCGGTAACGATTGTTCACCCAATATGCAAAGCTTTTATGTATTCTATGTACTGTATATGTTAAGGCTTATCGACGAAATTGTATTTCATTTTTTTATAATGAATGAGTATGGCTTCATGACCACAAGTTTAATTGAATATTGAAAGCTTATTTTTTTGTTTGTTTATATTAACATCCGACACACCCCTTTTCACCACACAAAGCCAGTTATGACTTAAAGACTTGTGGTTGTGGGGACCATCTTTATTCCGAAATATAACAAATGTAGCTAAGAGACTCTTGCACGAAACAATCTTCTCCATATGCGGTTTTATAAGTCACCAACCTTCTCCCCTGGATCTAGTCTTTGCTGATACTATATGCAACCCAAGTGCCATATGCAAGGCCAACATACGGCATTCAGTTACGAAGAGAGCGGATAAATCAATTTCGACCCCTAGTAGCCCATAAACTTTTCCGTCAGTCAAACACTCCAATCCATTGAAGATTTCTAACTTTCTATTAATTGCTTCCCAAACTGTGGTTTCCTATTGTCGGAAGAGATATGACAATTACCCTCAGTAGCCCTCGGTTTCACTTCTCTTGTCAACGTTGCCATCGTGCACCATTTCACACAAGGAAATTTCAATCGAACAGTAGACAAGACGCAATATACCGTGGGGCATCGAAATCCGTACACTTATGCACCTTAGTATATGAAAAAGTCATTAGAAAATGGGAATCGAATGTAATTAAAACGTTTGACACTGACACAGGAGCATGATGGCTTTTACTTTTAAAGTGTTTCACATTTGCTAATTAAAAACTACGAAAAAGATGATAAAATTATGAATAAAATAAACTACTCCTGAATCGAAATCCGTCCACCGTGGACGGATTTCGAATCAAAGGATCAAAATCCGTACAGATATTTTTTTAACTAAATATTTAAATTGAAGCAGTTCGATTGACTAAACTACCACTGTAAGTAGATCAATACGCACTTTAAGAAGCGATCCCTCCGATTTGTATTTCGCTCATCTTATGTAATGATTCGCAATTAGCAAATAAATCACAGTTACTTTTGGTGCAATTATGCTCTACCCGAAAACAAAATGGCGGCAGAAACTCCGCGTTTTGTGGGTGGCGATTTGTTTTTGATTTTTGTTATTTTAATTTCAAAGCATTCTTTCCATTCCTATGCCCTAAAAGCTTACTGTCAAGTATCTGAACAGGATAAGATAAATTATTTCTAAATTAATAACCTTGAACCCCCCTTAATTTACTGATATCTCATGAGGTGGACGGATTTCGGTGCTGTACGGATTTCGGTCCCCCACGGTACCTACATTTTGATTCAAAGCTTTGCAAAAGTTGAGAAGAGAAAATATGTGATAAATGAGAAACGGGATCTCAAATCAAATCACTTGAAAGTGACTAAATTTTGAATGTTATTCGATTCCGTACAGTCTCGCGTTTGGAAATATTAAACCCATCAACGTACGGAATTCGGAATTCGAGTTGAATTGTCAACCAAACTTATATACGCGATGTTTAAGATTCCTTAAGAAATTGCAAAATTTGACCAAATTGTTTGACAAATTATTTATATGTGCGCAAGTAATGATGAAGTTTGGCCAACTTTTTGTGCACGCCTCCTGCATTTCATATTTTAACCCACAAATGGTTTATAGTGGCAGGGCGGTGGAAAAACTTTGCTTCGAATATAAATTGCGGCATTGCATTCCTAGTTGCATCGTTCAGTGGAGAAACTGTATCTATTAAGTGTTAAAGCACCAGTGCTGTAGTAAAGACTAATGATGCAACGTGTATAATATGTTTTCTTTATAACTATTTTTCAAGTGATACCTACAGTTTTCAAAATGATGTAATATCTTGTTGATTGTAATTTTCTATCCATTTGTGTTCTAAATAAAAAATGATGTAACCAATCATACATATCATCCAGTTTTTGTTTTTCTATGTTCAAAATTGAATACAATGCAACAAGTATTGAGTATTTCCCAAATGCCATTTTCCTAGGCACAGTACAGCCCTCGTTTATGAAGCCGCAAGAAGCCATGAGAACAGAAATTCCTCACGATAAATCAACTAGCAACTGATATTTATGTGTACATACATTAATTTGAACAGGGAATGTTCAATTATGCAAGATAAATACAGGACGATGCTTCTGGTCTGCTGTATCTAGGTATATGATTGCTTGAGGAAGAGAAAGACTGAGCATACGAACGGAATATCTATTGGAAGCACCGGATAGAAGTCCAATGCTCCAATGACTTTTTGTGAAGCTGTCACCGTTTGGAATGGTGTTACCATATTATTGCAACTGGTGTTGTCGGACATAGGACATACGAGAATAAGCTGAACAAATGTCTCAGTAGTAAAAAAAAACACTAACGTCATGCTCAGCAAGTGAACAACTTTTGTACTCATTGGTTTTTGCTAGTAGGCAGAAGCTGAGTGCCTGTTGTGAAGTTTTATTATGAGTTTTCGAAGTTTTTTTTTATTAAATGTAAGCTCCAAGCTTCACATTCTCAACTAAATTATACCACTTGCTGAAATGTTTAATTCAACCAGAAAAAAATTCTAGCTGCCAAAGGCAATGTAGATGTAATAATACTTAATAAGTATTCTAGCAAATTAGGAAAGCGGTTTTATCCAAACCAGCAACATCTAGTCTGAGAAACGAATGAATGCAGTAAATAATTAACAAATAAAATTAAAGCAAAACAAATTTGGGTGTCAGAAATATGGTCAAATGAAAATCTTTTATTTTCGGGATAAGTATAGGTGAGAGGGCCATCGCATGAAATACTAAAAATGAAGATTGTTTACATACAATGCCCTCTTTTCTCTTCCTCACCGAACCAACTGGATAATGAGTGTCATCAAGGAGCTGACCAGGAGCAACACATGCCCATTCAGGATTATCGTTTGACAGCCCTTTGGCAAAGTCGCAAAACGGTCGGATGAGCCATAAAAGATGGCTTTATTGCACACATAACTTCTGCCATGAACTTGTTTAGTCGCTCGATAATTTGATTGAATTGTTCACATTTTACGAGCTGGCATCCGGTTTCTCTTTGGTACAGTTTCGATTCGGGAGCAACTCGGACGAACAGTTCGTACGGGGCTTTCGGTGTGGGAGGGATATCAGTTAATTGGATGAAAGTTGTTAAATTTAATCATTTGAAACAAAACGGTTGAGAGTGAAGAGGATTTTCAGCTGTGTTGGAGATAGGAAAAATCCAAAAATAGCCAAGAGAAGAGCTAATTTAATCCTGCAAGGTTTTTTTTCTGAAGAGGCAGAAACATTTAAATTTTATATGTTGAATTCCTAACATGATATTGGTTCGCATCACTATTTAAGGCTTGCTGTAGACAATACTTTAGTAGAATTATTCCTTAACCAAGCGATAAGATGTGCGTCTGCAAAACAAGACCATGATAAAGGTGGCTGGGTTTGATTTCCGATTCAGCCTAAGAAATTATCGGGTTGGAAACTTGACTTCCATGGGCATACGACATATGAGTATCATCGTTGTAGCCCTTGTTCTAGCCTCATGACATACGAATAAAAAAAAATTAACATGTTTTAGAAATTTTGCAAAAAAAAAATAACCATGGAAGTGTCTAATAAATACACATCACTCAAAATTAACACTTCCATCTACATGGTCCGGCAACTGAACTATTGCATACGTGAGTAATAAACTTAGTACAAAATACGTATTGGGAATTAGATCTACAAAACGTCGTCGAACCATGGGCACATCGTTATTTTTATACCAGGAGTTGTACGGCAGGATTTGACTAGCTAGCTCAAAAAGTGAAGAAAACCCAACTAAGAGGGGTTCAGTGTACATTTCGAGCTTAAAGCGGCCAACGAGTTCGTCGGACATGAACTCTATGAATTAGGAACACTGTCCGGAGTATGCTGGAGGCCGCGTCTGCTCTAAAATATCATGTTTTTCGTACTATTTTTCGTATGTAAGTCCTGGAGCGACATCTGGTGGCATTTGGGAAAATAACTCAAGAGCACCTGCATGACTCGTACGATGCGTTGCTTTATCCTCTGCGTCCAGTGGACGAAAAAGATCAATTTGACTAGTGAACTGTCAAAAAGTGATACGTGTTCTTGTGAAATTTAATGAAATTGAAATTAAATTTTTGTTTTTAATAATTTAATAATAATGTAGCACTTTAACCCTTCCGTTACCAACCCCCCTTTAAAAAACGAAAATGTAAATATTTTTGGCCGTAAGTTTTTGTCTTTCGACATTTTTTTCGCAACTTTCACCAAAAGAAGCGGAGTTTATTTAAGTTTCAGGGGCTCTATGGATTTTTAGGACTGGCCAGTTGATACCGGATTTAAAATGGTTGTTAGCTTTTGACCATATGCAAGAACGCATACTACGGAAATTATTATTTTAGATATTTTTCGTTCCACCGGAACCTGTTACGGAGTCGCTTTACGGAAACAGGCGAATACCATCATGCGACCCATCAAACTTCATCATTTCAAAAGTTATGGTATTCTATAGTAATTTTGTACTTCCTGTACCGTTATTGATCCGGTTGGAACCGGTAAACGGTTTTACCGTGAACCGGTTCAAAGGACAATTGAGGAAAACAAGCAAACCCCATCATGCGGTGTATCAAACTTCATTATTTCAAAAGTTAAGGCATTCCATGGTAGATTTGTATTTCCTGGACCGTATTTGAACTGATTGGAACCGGTAAACGGTTTTACCATGAACCGGTTCTAAGGACAATTTGGGAAAATAAGCAAACCCCATCATGCGGCATATCATACATTATGATTTCAAAAGTTATGACATTCCTTGGTTTCTTTGTACTTCCTGGACCGTATTTGAACCGATTGGAAGCGGTAAACGGTTTTACCATGAACCGGTTTAAAGGACAATTTGGGAAAATAAGCAAACTCCATCATGCGGTATATCCAACTTCATGATTTTAAAAGAAATGGCACTCTATGGTGATTTTGTACTTCGTGGATCGTATTTAAACCGATTGGAACCGGTAAATGGTTTTACTATATACCGGTTCAAGGAACAATTTCGAAAAATAAGCAAACCCCATCATGTGGCATATCAAACTTCATGATTTCAAAAGTAATGACATTCCTTGGTTGCTTTGTACTTCCTGGACCGTATTTGAACCGATTGAAACCAGTAAACGGTTTTACCATGAACCGGTTCAAAGGATAATTTGGGAAAATAAGCAAACCCCATCATGCGGCATATCAAACTTCATGATTTCTAAAGTAATGGCACTTCATAGTAGTTTTGTATTTCCTGAGCCGTATTTGAACCGATTGGAACCGATAAACGGTTTCATCAGGAACCGGTGCAAAGGACAATTTCGGGAAATAAGCAAACTCCATCATGCGGCATATGATTTCAAAAGTTATGGCATTCTATAGTGGTTTTGTACTTCATGGACCGTATTTGATCCGATTGGAACCGGTAAACGGTTTTACCATGAACCGGTTCAAGCGTCTATTTTGGAATATAAGCAAAGCCCATCATTCAGCATTCAAAACTTCATGATTTCAAAAGTAATGGCATTCTATAGTAGTTTTGTACTTCTTGGACCGTATTTGAACCGATTGGAACCGGTAAACGGTTTTACTATGTACCGGTTCAAGGAACAATTTTGGAAAATAAGCAAACCCCATCATGCGGCATATCAAACTTCATGATTTCAAAAGTTATGACACTCCATGGTTGGTTTGTACTTCCTGGACCGTATTTGAAACAATTGGAACCAGTAAACAGTTTTATAATGAACCGGTTCAATTTGGGAAAATTAGCAAACCCCATCATGCGGCGTATCAAACTTCATGATTTCAAAAGTTATGGCATTCTATAGTAGTTTTGTACTATTTGAACCGATTGGAATCGATAATAATTCGAGGATAAATTTTGGAAAATACGCAAATTTTATCATGCGGTATATCAAACTTCATGATTGGCATTTTTATGCTAGTTTTGCATTTCCTGGTCCATATTTGAACCGATTGGAATTATTTGACAGGTGAACTTGGGCATTTGTTCAATTTTGGGAAATAGGCACCGGAAATAGGAACCCTGGGCATTGTTTATGCAGTATAATTGTCTCAAAAAATACATACTCATGCAATTATAAAGCAGAAAAACCATCTTTGACCAGAAGTCACACAGACTGAATACTTAACACCTAGTGTGAGACAATGGACAGGGCATTTTACAACACACATGTATACGAAAGTTTTCTCCTGACCAGGGCGGAAATCGAGCCCACACTCCACAGCACATGCGTCTAGACGATTGACGTCGCCAACCGAACGGCCATGAAGCTCTCAATTGATGGGCTTAGAAAAGTTTTCAATGAATAACTGCAGTAATGGTCATAGAATACTAAGTTGATACCTTTGTATTTTCTGGGTAACAATTTTATCCATTCGTTGCGTTGCGTTGTACCGGACTATTTCGTTGATTTCATACTGATAGCTGTCATGTATATTCTTTAACTTTCTTACCCCAATTGCTTATGTGTCACTACTTGGGATTTTTAGCACCCAATTGAAGGTAAAAAATGATAAAGCATGAAAGCTACCATTGCTGGCCACGTTGATATGACATCTACTTAACGAGAGGCCAGTAACTCGCTGACGCTCTCATAGATGTCAACGAGTTGGATGGTCGGTAGGGAATATAGTTTAGGAATATCATCATAAGCTAATAATATAGTAAGTTTGAACAAACTATAGGAGTGACCATGCTTAGAAATTAATGTCAATCCATTGTTGATTTTCCTGGGATGGCTATTAAACTTGCCCTGGCTTATTAGCCCAGGTTTAAGCTCCACTGTTCGCTCTCTGAAACAAGAAAAAAAAATAACATTAGATTTCCCTCCCCCTTTATTTTCAGTTGATCCATTCTTTTATCGCCAATACGCTACCAAAAATAATCAACTGTTCATCTGCATCTTAGAAGATTTGAGAATATTTTACAAATGGTATTTTGGGGCATTATGTTAGGAATAATTGTTCAATATACCTTCAATGTTTGCGTTGAATTTAAAGCTTATTTCCCCAGGAAAAAAATATTGGAAAAACAACATTTTTCTCCATTCGACCAGTACAAAAATTTCGATAGGTTCAAATATTGTCCATGAGGTGAAAAACTACCCTTCTACCGCTTCCAATCGGATCAAATACAATCCAGGAAGTACGAAACTACCATGGAAGATTACCATGCCATAACTTCTGAAGTCATGAAACTGTATATGCCGCATGATGGTATTAGCTCGTTTTCCCAAAATTGACTCTCATACCGGTACTCTATAAATCTGTTAACCGTTTCCAATCGGTTCAAATACGAGCCAGGAAGTACAAAACTACTTCTCCTTCTTCTTATTGGCATTACGTTCCCACACTGGGACAGAGCCGCCTCACAGCTTAGTGTTCATTAAGCACTTCCACAGTTATTAACTGCGAGGTTTCTAAGCCGAGTTACCAATTTTGCATTCGTATATCATGGCTAACACGATGATACTTCTATGCCCAGGGAAGTCGAGATAATTTCCAATCCGAAAATTACCTAGACCGGCACCGGGAATCGAACCCAACCACCCTCAACTACTATAGAATGCCATTACTTTTAAAATCATGAAGTTTGATATGCCGCATGATGAGGTTTGCTCATTTCCCAAGATTGACCTTGAACCGGTTCGTGGTAAATCAGTTTACCGGTTCCAATCGGTTCAAATACGATCCAGGAAGTACAAAACTACCATGGAATACTATAACTTTTGAATTCATGAAGTTTGATACGCCGCATGATGGAGTTTGCTTATTTTCCTAAAATGTCCTTTGAACCGGATCATGGTAAAACCGTTTACCGGTTCCAATCGGTTCAAATACGGTCCAGGAAGTACAAAACTACCATAGAATACTATAACTTTTGAATTTATGAAGTTTGATGGGTTGCATGATGGTATTCGCCCATTTCCGTAAAGTGACCCCGTAACAGGTTCCGATGGAACGTCCGGATTTCGGAATACAGGCCGGACCGATAAAATTCCTGATAAAATTTGGTATAGTTTATGCGTCGCTAACACCCATTTTAAATCCGGAATAATTCCAGTCTCGAGTGACCAGTCCTAAAAATCCATAGAGCCCCTGAAACTTGATTAAATTCCGCTTCTTTTGGTGAAAGTTGCGAAAAAATGTCGAAAGACAAAAAAGTTACAGCCAAAAAGATTTTTATTTTCGTTTTTAAAAGGGGGGTTGGTATCGTAAGGGTTAATTGCCGGACCCTGTATATTGAACCTATGTTTAGCATACGTATAAAGGGTTGTGTCACTTCATTGGAAGCGCATCTTTTGGAGCATCCACAAAATATAAAAATTAAGAATAAATGCAGACTTTGAGTCAAGGCTCTAAATTTGAGAAAAGTTACGGTCTAAGTCATCATCCGCAATAATATAGACAAAATGATGATAACACATTTTCAATCTTTTCAGTAATAGGTATAGCAAATGGTTACATTTCTAAAACATTAACACCCTTCCCATCAAAAGGCTGGAAACTAATTTTGCCTTACTCACTCAATTACAACGCAATAAATTAAATTTCAGAAGTGAAAGACCTCTTTTATGTATCCTCGATAATTAATTGCATCGACTTCAATTCAAAGGTTATACGCCGAAAAACCAACGCTTAGGAACTTACACCTAAATATAGTTAAGTCATCGATGGAACAGGACAACAACCGCCGGAACAGAATTTGTCCCCACTCCATTATTTTCCGGTATCGGTCGAGCTTCGGCAAATAAAAGCGCGGATGATTCATCGCTTTTGTTTTCCGTCCAAGGTAAAAAAGCGATGAAGATTAATAACGTCCCACATAATTTTATCCCGCATTTGCCGCTCGCGTGCTACGCCAAAATAATAATCATTCATCTTTCAGCTGATGTCGGATTGAGAAATTACATTGAATAATTTTGTCCAAAACAAATGTGATGGTATACCTTTAATTAGAAACGAGGGGAATTCTCAAAATACTTCCAATAATATTATTTGAAGATAAATTTTGAAAAGATTAATCTCTATGTGAACAAAGCAAAGAATGCCAAACAGAATTGGTCTACAAGTAGAATCCGGGGAACCCAAAAGTTTGGAAAATAAATTATTATCATGTTTTTATGGAAACCACCAGGGGAAATCTAGAATGTATCTTGGCAGTTACGTCCTTTTCAAATGATGGTCAAGAAATAGTTTGACTTGTGAATTTGCATCGATCTACAATCGGATTTTTTTTCTCAAAATCAGAAGTACGCCTTGGGATTATGAAGCTATTCTTGTATTTGAACTTTTTCCACAAAAGATTGTTTTTGTTATCTCCAAGTATTATTTTTTGTTGTATTATTTCTCTATAACAATTTCTGATTTCTATAGAAAGCATACATTTATAAGGACACATTTAGAATAAACCTTTTTCTGAGCTGAACCAATCAGTTCAATTTATTGCCAATCTACAAACTCTTTACTCTGATGTACACCCAGTTTTTTTCCGGTTTGGTTTTAGTTGATTAGGACCTTTAGCGTCAATGACACAATGAGTCAATCCTACGAAAAATGATCGCAAGAAGTCAAAGAAAATTCAGGTTATATTTAAAACAGCTGTGAAAAAAAATCCAACTACGGAAAAAACCTGGTTTAATTAGTTTGTACACATCAAAGCAACCTTTTTGTAAGTAATTTAGAATTTTGTATACGATGTTCCTGCAAAAATATCGACTCTATAAAAAAGCACTTGAGACATTTGCAATAGGTAATTTATTTTGATTGTAATGCAGAATAGGGAGAAGTGGAAAAGATATCGGGGTTTGATCGGTTTCAAATGCGTCTACTTTGGTGACCGTCCGACGCTCAAGATTTTACAGGAATTCTACTTCTTCATGAATTATCTTCAAGAATATACCTAGATATTTTTTTTTCGCAACAATGCACTATTCGGGGGAAAAGTTTCTCTGCTGGCAGCATTCAAAGGTCGGTAATCTTTTCAGCGTAAGTTTGTAGATGCAGTTTGCTGCTTTTTCGTCGGGATTCAGACGATATGAGGTATAATTCGCACGGTAGGCGGAAAATTAAACGGGATATTTTTCCTTTTTACTCCTGGAGAAGCAATGGGAAAACAATTGTTCACCGCAAAGCATACGATATGGAGTTAGTTTTTGGGAGAATTTTACCACGCAACTGAACGTGAGGGAAATTTAGTGAGTTTAAATTAAATTAAGATTGTATCGTTAGGTAGTTATTGTATGAATATGAATTACTAACAGCACGGAAGCATAGTTTTATTTTTGGAAAATTTGCTGATGATACGAGGCGATTAACTAAATCAAGGTAGTCACTTTTTTATCAGGTCGATCGAAAGGTCTATCAAAAGCTAGATTTTGTAGTGATTCTATACTCCTATGTACGCAACAGCGTAAAGTTGATGTATAAGAAAGTCACAAATAGTGTAAACGAAAAGAGGTCTGCGACGTTAGGCATAAGCACGTCATTTTATGCCTAACGTCCTCATGCCTAACGTCCTCATGCCTAACGTCCTCATGTCTAACGTACTTATGTCTAAGGGTATGCGATAACACTATTTTTCCTGACGAAACGAAACGAAACGAAATTAGAAATGCTACTGTTGAATCGAAACGAAACGATACGAAATTCAAATTTACTTCCGACACTTCGGAACGAAACGAAATTCGGGTCCATTTGATTCAAAATTTTACGAAACGAAACGAAATTTAATTTTTTTTCCGCGGAATTTTTTGTAAATAGTTTTTTTACAATTATATACATAATGCAAGAAAAACGTATAAAAAAATCTACGGGGAAAATAGTTTTGTTTAATATTTTTATAGTCAAATAAGGTCGATACAAATATAAAAAAAATGAAGATTTGTTTTGTTATAAAATGAAATTTTGATGCGACAACAAAAAAGAATTTCGGAAAATTATAAGGACTTTCTAAACATTCTTTAACAAATCCGAGGAGGTTTTAAATTTTTTCTTTCATTTTAATATTTATTACTTTTATTATTTATTATTATTATTTTGACCTTTCTGGCATCAATAGGATATAATTTTTAATAAATGTAACGGCCTAAAAGCAATCCCAAGTAGCACACGCAACATCTTCCAAAAAGCACCTTGTTTCTATTCAGTTTCATTAAAGGCATTGAAAAAACATCAAAGCACGAAAAAGTTGCAAGAAGATGTCAAAAACGTTCGAATTGTGATCAATGTTTCATCAACATTGCAATGCAGTACGTGTTTGACATTTGGAAACAAACAAACAAAGAGTACTGCACTTTATGTTGCAAACACGAAACAAAATCATTAAGTTGCATATTTTTTACCATGCAACTTTTATGCGTCTTTCAAAATTTAATTGTTTGTTCGAATTAAGTTGCTGATAAGTTGAGTGTGTCTTCATGTTTAATTAAGCATCGTTCAACGTTTTGGCTACTCAATTTTTTTTTTCCAGTGATGGTGCAATCAAGTAACAGAAAACCCGAGTACAAAACTTCATAATCGTATGGTTTTCATGGTGAGTCAACATGCAGTCCCTTCGAGGTGTTGAATGGTGCTGTGGTAGAACGAAGGACTGTCAATCACAAGATCCATAAATCGAATCCAGTTTTATATTTTTATTTTTATTTTTTTCCGCTGTAGTGTTTTGCAACATTATTGTAATTTTTCTGCAATCGAAGGATTTTTCCGTAGGCTCCACCCCTTGCGCTTTTTAGATTGCAAGAGAGTTAGATTTGATGGCACATACGCAAATATTGTTTCTTTCCGAATAGTTGAAACACAGTGAAATGTTCTGTAGTGAAACAAGTTGTGCTGCTGGGGAAACGGCATAACGGCCTAAGAGCAATGCTCATATTGAATATGAATCTGAATCATTTATTTGCTCAGCAGCTGTTCTGGATTCATTTTTTATTCCAGTCAACTGTCAAAAGCTTAAAACAGACATAACGCTCAGCTCTATTTTCTGCATATTTGAACCACGAAGGAATCACGAGTTTCAAATATTTTGGTGCATGAATGCGTCATTTTAAATACGGATTAATCCACTTTGCAAATACGATGCTTTGCTTGGCAGCAACATAATTATATCATTAATTTGAAAATTTCAAAAACATGTGTTGTACACTGCTGGGGAAACTAGCGAGTTCGTTCTATTTTGCTCCAGATTCAAACTAGAATAGTGATCGAAAATTTGAATTGAAACTGAATCACTACTGATTTAAATCTACATAATTGTCACCCAAATGCCATAGGGAGAATCTAGCTTAATTTTACAAAAGTACATAGGTAAGTAACAGATCATTTTGGATCTATTCACCATTTTCAAAAGTATGATGGTGAGGGATAAATAACGTGAAAATATTCATCACATAAAATTTTCAACAGACCTCAGTGAAAATTAAAAAGCCGAATTTTAACTGCAATCAACAAATTTCATATTGATTTGATCTGTTCACCATTTTGAAAAGTATTACAGATTCAAAGTGCCTCTCCTCCATTTCAGTTAACATCTTGAATAAAGTCTGATGGTAAGTTTTCGACCAAATTCATGAAGATTTATTGAATCTGTAAAACTTTTAGAAATGGTCTTTACAACAGATCTAAGCAGTATAAAAGCTTATTGCAATACAAAACTCGACTTTTTCTATTTTTTTACTAAGGTCTGTTGGAATATTAGGCGAGTATTTTTTTTACGTTGTGAGGTTTTTATGGCGAGGGGCATTGGAAGATAAACAAAAAACGTGATTGCTAGATGGAAACCTTTTTTCTTTTTTCCAAATTCTGTGGTGGCTGCGGTGCGATAATATCCGTGAAATGCGCTCAAACTGTCCTACACTCTTAAAAATCGTGAAAATTACATCTGACCGAATCTCTGATATGCTTTAATATATTGATACTCAATCATATATAAGACTTAAACTTACGTTCGTTGTCACGTTATCGTTGAAAGATGTTCTCTTTGATTGAAGTTTTGATTTTTTGAAATCAATTGCACGTAGATTTGCACGAGGATGTACTGAGAGCTCACATCACGGCCATCATTAGTTTGCTTATTCGATCAGAGCGCGGTGCATACAAATATAATCGGATACCGGAATCGGCGCATGAGGCCAATCCATGAAGCAGTAGTGATTTTGTTTTCAAAATATGAACAGATTTTGTCTATTTTGCCAGCGATGATTAACGACGTATTAATCCATAGATCGACAAAACTAAAACGTAAGTTCAGTGCGAAAATTGAAAAAGAAAATAATAATCTGCTGCATTTCATCACTTTAAGGAACACAGGAAAAAATAATGAAAAATAAACAGCGCGTAAAACTTGACATGCGAAAATTTACGCTATTCTACGCTGAAATGGTCCTCTTGCTTACAAGATTGCTTTCAACTTGTATGCAATATTGACGATTCACGTCGAATATTGTATACATTTCAAGCTCTATCTGGTAAAAGGGCGAATGTCGCAAGAGAGGATTCTCTTCGTCGACTTCCCCTCTTTTAAATAAAAGTGACAAGCAGAGGATTTCATCGCGGTTTATCACCTCAGAATGCAAGTTTTCATTGTTTTCTTTCGTTCTGAGGGGAAAAACCGTAACGAAATCATCTGCTTGTCACTTTAATTTAAAAGAGGGGAAGTCGGCGAAAAGAATTCTCTCTTGCGACATTCGCCCTTATTCCAGATAGAGCTTGATTTATGCTATATCCCGTATGGAATTACGCTAATAATGTCGTTCCATTTATGTGCATGATTTTTAGCGTAAATTTCTGTGGATTTTTCTATCTGTGAAACATCTTCCGTGGCATGATAAATGAAAACAAAATTACACGTCGTGACGTAAAAATGGGCTTCTCGTTTGCTGCTCACTTTACGTCACGACGTGTATTTTTTTGGTTTCTTGTCATCATGTAATTTTAAGACATGACACAAATTTACGTTTAAAGGGCCACTTCTTTTATGTGCATGTTTAATGACATAACTTTACATGCTTATTTTTAAGCGTGTAGGAAAAACGCACTGAGCAAGCGCGGTTGTGACGGAAAACCGGTACGATTCTGAAGCATTTGAATAATCTGGATCTGTAGTATCTAGAAGTTGTGAAAAAAAATATAAATTTCCATGATATTCGGAATCAAAAATATCTGAAGGTAGAAGTTTCCCAAGCAACCAAAAGTTCAGATTTTATTTAAATTTGTTCCTAACCGAACCAACTGGTTCACTTTTGGTTCACATCGAGTTCCAAGCACCTTAACGGAACTTCAAAGTTCACTTTTGCGCTCCCACCATACAAAAAATTACCTAAAATGCGAGCTGATTAAGCTAAAACATCCCCTCTTATCCGAACTTTTGGTTGCTTGGGTTAGGTCATGACAATGATCTCAATCGGAAAGATACGAATCAGTTACAGAATACGAAAGAAATGATATATCAGAGAATGCCCCAAATCTGGAGCATTCTTAAAGCTGCAAAGATCTAACAATTTACTAAATCAGGAAAACAATGGTTGTTCAAACTGAATACTTTCAAAGGACAACGGAAAATGAACAATACTCAGTAGACCAGTGAGGATTATTTCGCTTATCGAATAGTTTCCACAACTAGAAGAGCACAATTCGAACAATTCCCTCATAATACATTACATATTACATACACAAATCAGTTAACTTAAATAAAAATATAGCATATCAAAACGATGAGATCTACAAATTATTTTTACTTCACTGAACAATATTTTTTAATTTAAGGTACACCGGGGCAAGTTGAAATGCGGGGTAAGTTGAAACGGAAGCTGTAATTTGGATCGGAAATGACCCAATGCCCTGATTATTTTTTACAACAAACTACTCCCCTGAACGCACCTTCTGACTGCCATTCCCGGAAGATTGCAGCTACAAAAACGCAATCCTTGCCTATGTTTATTTTTCGCCCTTTGCAAAATTTTAACCAACTTTTTGACGTGCCAATAAAACAGGTCTCAAAATGATGTTTGGATGTTTGGTTTTCCTTAAATTTTCACGGTAGGTAATCATTCAATGTTGAACAAACATAATGATTATGAAAAATCGATGGGAGATCCATTTTAATTTTTGTATTTCGGTCGTTTGAAATTGCTCCGCAATTTAAACCCATCGGGGCAAATAGAAATGTGTGGTGCGGGGCAAGTTGAAACAACGATTCAAAACGTCTCCTCGCAATTTTTTTCTTCTAAAATTCAGATACTTGATAGTAAGCTTTTAGGGCAATAAAATGGAAAGTAGGCTTTGAAATTAAAACAACAAAAATCAAAAACAAGTCGCCACCCACCAAACGTGGAGTTTCTGCCGCCATTATTCTACGGGTAGAGCATAATTACACCAGAGGTAACTGTTTTTTAATTGCTAATTGCGAATCATTACATAAGATAAGTGGACTACAAAACGAAGGGATCGCTTTTCAAGGTGCGTATTGAACTTTTTACAATGGTAGTTTGTTTAATCAGTCTGCTTCAAATTAAATATTTAGTTTGAAAATAGCTGTACGGATTATGATCCTTTGATTCAAAATCCGGGCGCGGTGGACGGATTTCGATTCAGGAGTAGGTGACTTAATTCATAATTTTCTCATGTTTTTCGTAGTTTTTATGTGTAAATGTGAAACACTTCAAAAGTAGAAGCCTTAATGTTCCCGTGTCAATGACAAACGTTTCATTTGCATTCGATTTCTATAGTCTAGTCTAGAGTACGGATTTTATCCCACGGTATATATTGATATGAGACAATTGAATGGACCATATTTAAGTTTATTTTTTTAATAAAAGAATATCAATATCTGGAATGTGACTTTTATGCGAGTAAATATCAAGATGAGGCGACACAATTAGGGATTTGGTTTTAAAAATTTTAGAACAAAGCCTACTATGTTATCAGTTTTTCTTAAACAGGAGTCAATTTTAAGCTAGTTTCTAAAAAAAATCAAAATCATCAAAAAATTACAAGGGACTCTTATGCGAATTTAGTCACCTTTACAACCTCGTGCATCTTGAGTCTCACTGAGTACATATATTGTGATTTTAATACGGAAAAAATAGATTATCTATGTATGTAGCGCAGTGTTTCAACTTGCCCCGATACGCGGGGCAAGTTGAAATGATGCACATAAAAAAGTAATTTCAATATACAAAATATTTATAAAAAAGTTTGGTGATGTTGCTTATTTTTTATGTATAATCTTTGGCCCGAACTAGCAAACACCGCAAACGGATTCAAAATTTATTAAAAAGCGTTTTTTTTATAGCACTTCAAAGTTCAACTTTGAAAAAACCGTTTCAACTTGCCCCGGTGTACCTTAACAGATATGCTTACGTTTACATGAACACTTTTAACAAAACAACGAAGAAATTTGTGGAAAACTAAATGCGTTTCTGTTGAAGATACAAAATTGGATTACGTAGTGAGATTTAGTGAAAGAATTTATATGTATAGAATTTTGAATAGAGTTTGAATGGCTTTATTCAGCGGCGCGGCGGTGATACGGAAAATGAAATTATTAAAAATTCGAAATTCCGCGAAATTCCGTTAAATTTCGTTGAAAGTATGATTTTTCTGTCGAAATTTTTTAAATAACGGGCTATACCCAACGAAAAGTGCAGATTCGGAATAAATTTTTCTGAGTAAATGAGTACAATTTGCATGATTGCATGAGAAAGAACGTAGTTTTAATAATGTTCCACTGTTGCAAGTATTGCTGTTTTAACCAGATAGATTAATGCCTACTACATAATATATTCTAATCAAAGTTTACAAGCGTTAATGATCTTGTCATCCACATCTAATTAAAAATTTAAATAAAATTAGTATAACGCACGGCAAATGCTGGGTAAAGCGTACCATTGGTACTTCGCGTACCTGAAGGAATAAAATAGACCCCATCTCGCGGTTCTTAGCCTCTTACCCAGCAACTCCTATCCCTACCTCCCCGCGGTGCTGACCGGGATACGAGCAACCTTAGGGAAGATCGGGTAACCAACCCCGGTGGGAACTATGGTCGTATGCTGACAGGGAAGGGGGGGTTTGCTCCTCTCCGGAGGTGCAAATCTTATTGAGCGTCTGTTCTCCATGTCAGGATCGGCTCACAACAGCGTCGGTTCTCCATGTTAGGGGCGGCTGATCATCGTCCGAGTGCCAGCGAGGGACTCTAAGTGAAACTGTGCACCATGGTCCACCGGAAATAAGGAGGAATGGTCCTCCGGAAATTTAGGGGGTTTGGTGTCAGGCCCTGCAAGCCAAAAATCATAAGCAACGAACAATCAACAAGAGAGTACGGACCGGAACCATCGGCGAAGACCACTGCGACGAAAAGGGACTAGCGATTGGAAACTCGGTTCGTGGAACTGCAAATCTCTCAACTTCATCGGGAGCACACGCATACTCGCCGATGTGCTCAAGGACCGTGGATTCGGCATCGTAGCGCTGCAGGAGGTTTGTTGGAAGGGATCAATGGTGCGAACGTTTAGAGGTAATCATACCATCTACCAGAGCTGCGGCAACACACACGAGCTGGGAACAGCTTTCATAGTGATGGGCGATATGCAAAGGCGCGTGATCGGGTGGTGGCCGATCAATGAAAGAATGTGCAGGTTGAGGATCAAAGGCCGGTTCTTCAACTTCAGCATAATCAACGTCCATAGCCCACACTCCGGAAGCACTGATGATGATAAGGACGCATTCTACGCGCAGCTGGAACGTGAGTACGACAGCTGCCCAAGACACGACGTCAAAATCATCATAGGAGATTTGAACGCTCAGGTTGGCCAAGAGGAGGAGTTTAGACCGACTATTGGAAAGTTCAGCGCTCACCGGCTGACGAACGAAAACGGCCTACGACTAATTGATTTCGCCGCCTCCAAGAATATGGCCATTCGTAGCACCTACTTCCAACACAGCCTTCCGTATCGGTACACCTGGAGATCACCACTGCAGACAGAATCACAAATCGACCACGTTCTGATTGATGGACGGCACTTCTCCGACATTATCGACGTCAGGACATATCGTGGCGCTAACATCGACTCTGACCACTATCTGGTGATGGTTAAACTGCGCCCAAAACTATCCGTCATCAACAATGTTCGGTACCGACGACCGCCGCGGTACGACCTAGAGCGACTGAAGCGACCTGATGTCGCCACTGCATACGCGCAGCATCTCGAGGCAGCGTTGCCGGAAGAGGGTGAGCTCGATGGGGCCCCTCTTGAGGACTGCTGGAGTACAGTTAAAGCAGCCATTAACGACGCAGCGGAGAACAACGTCGGGTATATGGGTCGAAGTCGACGGAACGATTGGTTCGACGAAGAGTGCAGACAGATTCTGGAGGAGAAGGACGCAGCGCGGGCGGTTGCGCTGCAGCAAGGTACCCGGCAGAACGTGGAACGTTATAGACGGAAGCGGAGACAGCAGACCCGCCTTTTTCAGGAGAAGAAACGCCGCCTGGAAGAAGCGGAGTGCGAGGAGATGGAACAGCTGTGCCGTTCTCAAGATACACGCAAGTTCTATCAGAAGCTCAACGCATCCCGCAAAGGCTTCGTGCCGCGAGCCGAAATGTGCCGGGATAAGGATGGGAGCATCTTGACGGACGAACGTGTGGTGATCGAAAGGTGGAAGCAGCACTACGAGGAACATCTGAATGGCGCTGAGAGTACAGGCAGTGAAAGTCAAGGCAGCGGAGGAGATGACTACGTCAGTTCAGCGGACGATGGAAGCCAACCAGCCCCCCTTGAGGGAAGTTAAGGATGCCATTCAACAGCTAAAGACCAATAAGTCAGCTGGTAAGGATGGTATCGGAGCTGAGCTCATCAAGATGGGCCCGGAAAAGCTGGCCACTTGCCTGCACAAACTGATAGTCAGAATCTGGGAAACCGAACAGCTACCGGAGGAGTGGAAGGAAGGGGTTATATGCCCCATCTACAAGAAAGGCGACAAACTGGAGTGTGAGAACTTTCGAGCGATCACCATCCTTAATGCCGCCTACAAAGTGATATCCCAGATCATCTTCCGTCGTCTGTCACCATTAGTGAACGAGTTCGTGGGAAGTTATCAAGCCGGCTTCGTTGACGGCCGCTCGACAACGGACCAGATCTTTACTGTACGGCAAATCCTTCAAAAATGCCGTGAATACCAGGTCCCAACGCACCATCTGTTCGTTGATTTCAAGGCGGCATACGACAGTATAGACCGCGTAGAGCTATGGAAAATTATGGACGAGAACAGCTTCCCTGGGAAGCTTACCAGACTGATCAAAGCAACGGTGGATGGTGTGCAAAACTGTGTGAAGATTTCGGGCGAACACTCCAGTTCGTTCGAATCGCGCCGGGGACTAAGACAAGGTGATGGACTTTCGTGCCTGTTGTTCAACATTGCGCTAGAAGGTGTCATGCGGAGAGCCGGGTGTAACAGCCGGGGTACGATTTTCAACAGATCCAGTCAATTTATTTGTTTCGCGGATGACATGGACATTGTCGGCCGAACATTTGCAAAGGTGGCAGAACTGTACACCCGCCTGAAACGTGAAGCAACAAAAGTTGGACTGGTGGTGAATGCGTCAAAGACAAAGTACATGCTTGTGGGCGGAACCGAGCGCGACAGGGCCCGCCTGGGAAGCAGTGTTACGATAGACGGGGATACCTTCGAGGTGGTCGAGGAATTCGTCTACCTCGGATCCTTGCTAACGGCTGACAACAACGTTAGTCGTGAAATACGAAGGCGCATCATCTGTGGAAGTCGGGCCTACTACGGGCTCCAGAAGAAACTGCGGTCGAAAAAGATTCGCCACCGCACCAAATGTGTCATGTACAAGACGTTAATAAGACCGGTAGTCCTCTACGGACATGAAACATGGACAATGCTCGAGGAGGACTTGCAAGCACTCGGAGTATTCGAGAGACGGGTGCTTAGGACCATCTTTGGCGGTGTGCAAGAAGACGGTGTGTGGCGGCGAAGAATGAACCATGAGCTCGCCCAACTCTACGGCGAACCCAGTATCCAGAAGGTGGCTAAAGCCGGAAGGGTACGATGGGCAGGACATGTTGCAAGAATGCCGGACAGCAACCCTGCAAAGATGGTGTTCGCTTCCGATCCGGCAGGTACGAGACGGCGTGGAGCGCAGCGAGCGAGATGGGCAGACCAGGTGCAGAACGACTTGGCGAGCGTGGGGCGTATCCGAGGATGGAGAGATGCGGCCTCGAACCGTGCATTGTGGCGTCAAATTGTTGATTCAGTGTTATCTGTTTAGATGTTAACTAAATAAATGAATGAATAGTATATTTTGTCAAAAAACCGTTTCTGAAAATATGTAAAAAAAACCATCAAACTAGAAATGTGGTTTCTGTACTTTTTTTTCAAAGACGAAAATAGCAGCCGTAGTAATTTCCATCACCATCATCTTCGTCCCGGCCATCAAAGTATCAACGACACCCGACCAGCAGCAGTCTCGTCGGTGAATGTGCCTGAAACTTTTCTTTGAACATCCCACCGGGGCACAGGGGCATGCACACCGTCTTTCTGTGCGCTGTCAGTTAGTGGGACGCAAAACTCCATCTATCCGGTAAACTTTTGTACTCCTTTCCTCGAAACGGGTTCGCTTCGGGTGTTCGATCAAACTTCGAGAAAAGAAAATGTAATGAGTATTTGTGCAGTGAACAAGCAACCGCTACCAAGAAGAACAGGTGGATCCAATTGTCAGGGCAGGGCAAACAGTCCATCGGAAGTTTAAATTGCATCACATTCCGGGATGCTGTAAACAGTTCTGGCGATTTTTTTTTCATCCGACTCAGTGCGAAACTTGTCCTAGCGTTGCATTACAATTCACTTGGTACGGTTTAGTTTGGCAGAAGTTGTACCTACGATGGATTAAAATAGGAAGCTGCGACAAACGGATAATCGATGCTTGGCTGATAAACACTCTGGTTTTAGATTTCTATGTTTAATTTAATCAACACCAAATGTAAAGATGATCTTGGTTTGAAACTCGAATTTAGAAGTAAAGTAGTTGATGCCTTTTTCCCATTTTCCAGAGCTGTTGAAATTTCCATTTTCCTTCTAAGAACAAAATATCACATCCAGACCAGTTTAAAGGAGTTTTGTACGGTTTTGCAGAAACCCAATCATATAGAAATGATCTCCTACTCAAAATAACTAGGTTTTTTAGACTTTCTAAAGCATTTAATTTTTTATCACGCCGAATACCGAGATCAAATTTGGAGGAAACTAAAAATTCAAATCGCTATAGGGACACGGCAGGTATTTTCGTCCTTCGTCGTATGGGTCAAAACCTATGAAAGCAACGTCCATTTGCTGGAACTACACTTTAGCAGAACGTTTCTCCTGAGCTTACGATTCGGTACGGATGAGTTCGGCAAAAAAATGTCTCTTTTATTGGTTTTCGAGACTATGACGAAAAGACGAAAATGCCTGCCGTAACCCTAGGTATCACAGCAGCCCGTTGACCGATTTTCAAAATACTTTTATTGATCTTTTACCCATCTCATTTAATTTCATAATACCGGTGTTCTGTGTTTCTAAGGGTGCTCAATTTTCCACTGAAATGCCGTGAGTCAGGACGCTGCCAATCAGAAAATAGTAAAATTCGGTTTACTCAATTTAATTTACATAGTTCACTATCATTCCATAAGGAAATGCCACAAACACTTTTTGAACATTCCTAGATACCTTTGGAAGGGTTTACTATGTTGGAAAACTAAACAATGACTATATTTTAGCTATTTCTCAAATGATCTTGAACCGGCTTTTTTCATAAATTTGTTCAAAAATTATTCCTGAGGAGATAGATAACGTATTACAAACAACATTCCTACAGAAATTTCAGGTTCTCTAAACCGTTCTGGAGTACAGATCAAATGATCTACCAGGTCAACTACGTTCTGTAACACATCGATGTCAACCCACCAACCCACCCATGTCCATAGGGCTTTTGTGAATAACTTGCAGTTCAATCATGCCACAAGTTCAAGGCTGGGCCAGCGCTCCCATCACGGCAGTGTCGCACAGGGATCGTTTCTGGGTCCATTGGTGTGGAACGTGATGTACGATGGCGTGCTGAGGTTAAAGCTCCCGCCAGGAGTCAAGTTAGTGCGATTCACCGATATCGTATCCATGATCGTGTATGGATAATCTATTGAGGACGTCGAATTGATTTCAGTATATTCGATCAGTTTAGTTGAGGAATGGTTGGACAGCAAGAAGCATTAGTTGGCGCATCATGGCGCATCACGGAGATGTGCCTAAAATAATCTCGCGAGGCGGCATGTGTAATAGCGGGCATGATGCCTATCAAACTGGTGGTGAATCAAGACGATGTGTGCTACGCCCTCAGGGGCACCATTAATTCCCGAAGGAATATTAAGGCATCAACGGTAGTCAAATGGCAGAGGGAGTGGGACAACTCGACTAAGAGCAGATGGACCCATCGTCTAGTCCCAAGTGTGTCGGCATGGATTAACAGAGCTCATGTCAAGCTAGCTTTGGCTTGACTCAGTTCTTAAAAAGTCACGGAAGCTTCAGATGGTACCTGCACAGATTTGGACATGCGGCTTACTCCGTCTGTCCACGATGCTTAGACGTGACAGAAACGGCTGAGCACACCATGTTCACATGTCACTGGTTAGAAACGGAGAGGAGTGCTACGTTGAAGGTATGCAAAATGAACGCTACCACCGATAACATCGTCAGAAGCATGTGCCAAACCGCAGCAGAGTGGAGTGCGGTCGCAAGAATGTCGACCAGGATAGTCGACATCCTACAACGAAGTTGGCGCACGGAGTAGCAGTAGGCCGCCATTGCCATGAGTACACCACCGCGGAAGATATATGTCTATAATGAATGGTAATGCCAGCGCCATCTACCAACGTCTCAACTGCTGTTCGCGATCGCGTACGAGGAGGGAGCTAAAAAAAATAAGGCGTTATCGGTGTAGGCTAGGTCCACCGCCGGGGACCAGCTGAGTTGACCGTGGCGTGCGAATGCTCCAGCTTCGGGTCGTCGGAGCTCCATTGAACCGGAAGCTATTTCCACCCGGAATCTTTGAATCGACCTGAGCACTCGTCCGGTCACCCGTTGAAGTGAAAAAGTGTGTAGGGCCATGGGCGTAGCCAGGTTTTTGATTAGGGGGGGGGGTGCAAATTTTTTAGGTCTTCTGAATCATAGTTTTATACTAGTTTTATAAAAACACATGAATATAAGTGCTTGGTACTTTTTCCTTCTAAGAGGCCGTACACATATTACGTAAGCACTTTTGGGGGGAGGGGGGGTCTGTTGTTTTCTTACGCGCCATATAAATAAAAAATCATTTGTATGAGAAAAATCTTACATGGGGGGAGGGGGGCTCGAAAAACCCAGAAAAATTGCTTACGTAATAAGTGTACGACCCCTAAGCTCCAAACACTTTGAAACCAAATCAACAACCAACAGAAAGGCTGAATCTCAACAGTGCGTTGCGCGTCAGCGTTTGTACTAAAACGTAATGCCAATAAACGTGACGCATTCACGCCCGGATTCTTCAGGAATGCCTCCCGCAATTTATTCGGCAATGTCTTCAGGAATTTCACCATCAATTTCGCCGGGAATTGACCGAAAATTCCACCATTATTTACTCCAAGAAATCCTCCACGAATTCTTCCACTTTCGTGCTGTTTCTCATAAAAAAATCTGAAAATATGCACCGTGGAATTCCTAAGAATATTCCGTGGAAATTCCTCAGAATTGCCAATAAACATTCCTGAGAATTTCGCGAAAAATCTTCGAACTTCCTGTGTAAATTCCATATTTTTTTCCGTGAAAGTTTCGAATAATTTCTTGTGAAAATTTCAAAGAATTTCTCCAGGAATTCCACCGAAAATTTATACAGAAATTATACCGAAAATAAAATCATCAATGGAACTTTTGGAGGAGTTCCTAGATTAATTCCCAAAGAAATCCAGAAAGAATTCCGGTGGAAACTACAAGATTTCCACTGGACATCCTGCAGAAGTTTCTTCGAAAATTCCTCCGGGAGTTCCTCTGGGAATTCATTCAGGAGTTCAACCGGCAGATCCTCCAAGAATTCCTCCAGGATTTACTCCGAGGATTATTCCAGTAGTTCTATCGGCAGTTCCCATGGGGGCTCTCTGGAAATTCTTCCGGGAATTTCTCCAGAATTTCCTCCGGGAATTATACAGAAATTCCTCCAGAAGCTCCCCGACTAGAAGGTCATATCATAATTATATCATCCTATGTTATTATGTTATACTAAATTTTTATAACAAAATTTGTTAGAAATATGGTGCAGGATGTTGTTAAAATATCTAAATTTCTTTTAAAAACTACACTACTGGAGGTTCATTTAAAAATTCTCCCGGGAGTTTCTTTAGAAATTCCTCCGGGTGTTCCACCAGTAGCTCTTCCAGGAGATCATTCAGGCTTTTTTCAGGAAATCATTTAGGCTTTCTTCAGAAAATTAGCTGGAAATTCCTCCCGAAGTTCTTCCGATAGTTTTTCTGGGAGTTCCTCCGGGAGGTCCTCTAGGAATTCTTCTAGGAGTTTCTCCTGAAATTCCTCCGGGAGTTCTTACGGGAGCTCCTCCGGCAGTTCCTACGTGAATTCCTCCGGGAGATCCACCAGCAGTTTTTATGAGCATTTCTCCGGGAGTTTCACCGGCAGTTCCTTTGAGAAGGAACTCCCGGAGTAATTTCCGGAGCAACTCCCGGTGGAATTTCTGTAGGAATTCCCGGAGAAAGTATCAGAGGAATTTTCGGAAGAACTTCCAGAGGAACTTCTAGATGAACTTATTGAAGAACTACAGGAAGAATTTCCGGAGGAAATCCTGGAGGAACTCTCGTAAGAACTTCTGGATAAATTCCAGGACAAACTCCTGGAAGAATTCTTAAAGGACCTTCCGGAGGAGCTTCCAGAGAAATTTTCCGAGGAACTTCTGAAGGAATTTGTAGATAAATTCCCAAAGAAAGCCTTGATGAACTCCTAAAAGAAAGTCTGAATGAATTTCCGGAGGAACTACTAGTGGAACTCCCGGAGAAATTTTCAGAGGAACAGGCGATGGAATACCCAGAGTTGAATTTCTAGAGGAACTTCCTCAAAGAATCCCCTGTGAAGTTCCTGTAGAGATTACTATAGGAACTTTTGAAAAAAAAAACTCCTGGGGGGGCTCCCGGAGGAACTCCCACAAGCACTTCCAGAGGAATTTTAACAAGGTAGTACTAAAATAATTATTGGAGAAGTTCATGAAGGAATTTCTGGAGAAATATCAGAAGGAATTCCCGAAAAAATACCAGGAGGAATTAATGCAGAAGTTACCAGATGAGTTCCAGAAAGTATTCCCAGATGAATTGCTGTTCTTTGTTTGTTCTGAAGAAATTCCTGGAAGTACTCTTGGAAAATATCCTGGAGGAACTCTAACATTAATTTCCGAATGAAATTCTGGAGTAAATTCCGAGTGAAGTCCGCAAAGAATTCTAAGACAATTTCGCGGAAAAAATCCCGGAGAAATTCCTGAAGGAAGAGAAGAATTTTCCGGCGAATTCTTGGAGAAATTTCTAAAGAAATTTCTAGAGCAATTCTTGGAGGATATTCTGAAATAATTGCGGAAAAAATTCCAAAATGTAATTCTAGAGGATTTCGCTATTGAATTTCCGTCCTGGAAGTTATCCGGGAGGAATTTAAGGAAGAGTTCCTGGAGGAATGCCCGGAGCAGTTTCTTATAGATTAGCAGATGAAATTATGGAGCGAAATCGGAGGATTTCCGTCATAAATTACTGAAGAAACTTTTAGTGGAATTTTGGGAGGAAATTCCGTATGTATTCTTGGAGGAATTCTAGAATGCACTCCTGAAGGAAATGTCGCAGATTTTCCTGGAAGAATAGCCGAAGAAATGTCTAGAAGTAAAACTTGAAGAAAAGAGATCTTCAAGAAACTTTCACAAGAATTTCCAAAAAAAAATTAGTTGGGGGTTTCTAGATAAGGAGAAATTACGATTACAAGAGAAGGATTTTCAAACGATTTTCAGAGGAATTTGTGGATAACTTTCCAGAGGAATTTAGAAGTTCCCAGGGGAGCTTCTAGAAGGATTTATAGGATAATTCTTGAGCCCGAAATGTTTCGAGTTGTTTTGAAATTTCATATAGTATGGATCCTGGATACCCTACTAAGTTGAAAAGCCGGCTTAGTTCCGGTTGGAATGAAGAGCCATAGAAGAAGAAGGATGTAAAGTAAATGGAGCTGTCACTTTTCTTTGCGGAAAAATATTCTTTCCATAATTCCACAAAGAAAAATGACATTTCTAGACCAACATTTGAAAAAGGGAGTAACAGCCAAAAAGTATACCTTCTGATTCTTTCTCCACATATATAGTTTTAAATGTAGACGAAGAATCAGAAGAAATAAATGTCGGCTTTTACGCCATTTTCAAATGTTGGTCTAGATTTGTCCCATACTTCAACATCATTCCGTACCACCGTAAGAACCTGCCGATTATATTCGATTCTGTCCTTTCTGGACGCAGTCTCATCCAAGTGCAGATCCTTGAGGATGTCGGCGCAATCCTAGACATTGCATTTACCTTTCGGGTTCACTACAATGACATAATCGCCAGAGCCAAGAATAAAATGGTGGCTGTTACGCCCTTTTCAAATGATGTTCTAGAAATATCGAATGTTTTGATCTGCCAATTCAGAGGCCACTTCGTCAAGGCAATGTTTTGTACCTGAATCGACGAGAAAGGCTATGCTCTGCATAAGCTCATTTCGTCATCAATTTTTAATAATTTGTTCAACCTATTTGATTTTAACGTTTCTTCGGGTGTGTTTCGACAACAAATGCTCATTTTTTTCACCGCCTATCGTTTCCAGATAGGATAAGTTTTATTCAATGAGACTTTTTTTCGTCCGTTGGATTATACGATAGTGTAATTATGATCTTCGGAATGAACACTCTCTTTTAACTTTAAAAACTTTTCATTATTTTACACCTTTTTCACTTGAAAGTGCTTCGCTTATTTACTAAGTACTAGACTTACCAAAACTCCACAAATCCTTGGTGAATCAGCAATGCCATGAAGTCGCCCGTTAGATCGTCTTTCTCACCCGTCAGCAGCAGGATGCCATCAAACGATTCCGGTCGAAACTCGATGTGAAGCTGGAAACAATAAACAAATTTAATAAGATGATATTTACGTGAATATAGAAGCAAACCGTGGCTGTCATGCTTTAAACGAAATAGAGCTAAAAGAGACGTTTTGCAAGTTTGATGTCACCGATTACTTATTACTATTAGGTATGTTTACGCACTTGAACTAACGGGTGGCCACTTAAAAACTGGAATTTCAATACTTTTCTATGAGAACACTGATTCTTTCAGAGAAATATTTTCCTATGTGCATGAATCCTTAGTATATTCAGAAATTGTCGCACACAGTTCCACTTCAATGTGTTCAGTTTTTTTACAACATGCCGTCAAAACAGGAAGTTCTGCGGTGGGCATTGATTAATTCTTCCAAGCTAACAAAAATCATGAAAAAAAATACACGGTGAATAATTTTAAGCGTGAAAATGTTTCGAAAACTATAAAAGGATTTTTGGTCTACTGCGCTGCATTGTATACAAAGGTGATTGGAAGGCCAATGACACGAAGCAACTCATCAATAGGATCACAAGCATCATCCGGAAATGGCAGCCGTCCAGCGGTCATGTGATATCTGCAAGATTAAACTACGCTGCAAGGCAAACCACGGACCATATGCTATTATTCATTAATTTAAGTTTAAAGACTAAGGCCAACACTTTATATAACGTATATCAGATTGAACTGTACTTCTTTGTAGTTTTCTACCCGAGCAATTCTTTCAATTCCCGCTATTTAGTGGCCACCCGTTATTAACATTAACACAGAGAATGCTAAATGGTGCTCCGTAAAAATGATGATATCGATAAGCCTTTTTAACGAGTTGGACGACCAACCTTATCATTTAGCTATCGCAAGCAGCTAAAATACTATTTTGTCAATTTGGTATGTCTCTACCATCATTGCCTTGCAATTTACCATTTTCAAAGGCAGACTCTATCTCACATGACTACATTGACTGCATCGAAGCCGGACATAGAAAAGTGGGAAAACTGCCTGCCAAGCGATGCGACAGCACTTCTGGCTGCTAGATATCGCTGTGTGAGCGAGTTATTGTTGCAGGAGTGGTTTTTTCTGGCTCGTTGCCTTTTTCGACCCATTTGTAGCTGCTGCTCTGTTTTTTCGTATTTTTTTTCGTTTTCCAGCAATCTAGAACAATGCAAATACCTGTCTGGCCGCTCATCACGGCAGGAACAGTGCCAAAGGCAACGGTTGTTCGCCAGTAAACACACTACAGCAATAGCACTTGTATATCATCGGAACATCAGTGGCATGCAGTGCAACAGCAGGTGTTCTCGAACCTTAAACTCAGCATTTTGCAGCAAAACTGTTCTAGCAGAGAGCAGTAAAGATTCAAGGGTTTGTATATCTTATTTTGTTTGAAACTTTTCTTTAAACATCTGATTCACTGCATAATTTTTAATGAATCCATAACGCTTGAGTAGTTTAATATTTTAGTTAGGCGAAAAAAGTTTCAAAATAGTGTATGGGAAGGTCGGAAAAACCGAAAATTTCCACATTTTGAAGAAACATCTAACATTTTGGCGAGGCAAAACGCCCTAGTGGCATTAATCTACAATGTACTTGCGTCTCCACGCACTATCCATACTAGAATGCTGATTCGCCGACGCATGGTGCTTTGTTCCCTAGGAGCTGCCAGCTAAAAGGCGTTTTGCCTCATGAGTTTTCCGGCAACAGAATATCACCACTTTTTTGAAATGTGAATAATATCAATATGATTAAGAATTTTGACAATTTTTGAATGGCATCAACTAGCTATCTTGTTTAACTGTTGCATAATGTAATAATACCCATGAATAGCGTTACAAATAAGACAATAAAGCAGTCTTTACTTAGCTAGGGCATATTGCCCCCCCTTCCCCTATTTGATTCGCCTCACGAACACCATCTGCTATAATATGCACCACAAGGACATGGAGACGCATGGTTGTTGACCATAGTGTTGGTATGGCAAATCGATGACGTTAATACTAGCAGAAAAATGTATCTCCAGAAACGGCTTATCCAATATCTCTTATTTTGTATCTGTTATGTGGAATGGGACAATCTATTGCATATGAGGTATTTACTGATTTTTAGCTATTTTAATCAGTTTTTTCCTACATGTTTGACCAATTTATTGTAGAATGTTATACAAGTTCAAAATGTTGGGAGTCCCTTCCACTTGGGAAAGTCATATGAATATAGGTGTACGGTATGCTAGTCTGCAAACAATTCCGAACACTTTTATGAATGGACCCGCAGATCCGTAGTGCGAGCTTCGCAACACCTCCAGTTTTGATCAAAGGGTAAAAACTGGACAACGCCGTTTTTTTCTGGCTTTGTGAGTCCCGTTTCACCGAGCACTGCGCCGTTTAGTGGCTGCTGGTACAACATTTAACCGGGAAACAAACTATTATTCATCAGGTTTGTTGATCAATTAAAATGTGCATTTTGCGTGAGTTGATTTTTGCGTTTACCCCGATGATTTTTGCTGCATCCGGGCACATGTGATTGGGTGTGGCTATTCGGAGTTTATATTCCGCGTGAAGTAAATACACACACGCAATCGAACATAACACCATCATGGTTTGTGAACAGAATTTAGTGCTTACCTGGACGTGTTTATAGGCTCCCCGCAGTGCCGGAAAAGCAAGCCACGAATGCTGGTTGAAGCGTGGTGTGTTGATTCGAGAATCTGAAAAGAAGTAGGAGGAAATATTGAAATTGTTAGAAGCGAGCTAGATATGATCGATATTTAAATATTTATCCATTTGGATTTAGATGAGCTGCATCGATTCCATTCGGTAAATAACGCACTTCACATGGTTTTAAAAATAGCGTTACAAGTTGATATATTACATATTAATTAAAGACTTCTATAGGATGGAAAACTCAGAATCCTTTCATGCTGTGACAATACTTGTGTCGACCTTGTAGTCACCACACACTCTATGTTACATCTCATACCAATATCTAATACCATGGGATATTCACGCTGAGTAATTCTCGATGAAAATGGGCTACAGCTTCAAAACCTGCGAAGCAGGTGGGTGCTTGCTTCCCCAATTTCACAGAAGAATGCCATCGCCATAAAGAAAAATAAAGGCGTGACGTTTGATCGGATTTGACGGAAAGGTACCGATCCGGAAAAAGGATAAAACAGGCCGTGTATGTGCCTATTTCTATACATTGTTGTTCTCCTTTTTGATAATGCTATCAATAAACCTAATGTAATCGGTTGAAGTTATTCTTCTTCAATATGTATACCGGTAAAGGTGGTTAAATGAAACCCTTAAGGACTTGCGTTCAATTCAATCATAAAACGAGTATAATTCTTAGGTTTCACCGTTCAGTTACAACACACATGTGGTAAAACAATTACTAGTATTTTTATATAATCAAATAAGGTAATATATGCAACTAAATCAACATGAAGCGTGCTGCTATGGTTTACCTACACCAACCTATATCTATGAAGGTCGGGAGGTTCAACCATGGCTCAGTTCAATAAAATAATCCAAATTCACATTGAAGTGAACAATAATTTAACTTATCTCAAAAACATAACTATGCGTGTTTAAAAGTGACTCGAGAATGACCCTGATACTCAAACCATTTTTCAAATAATTATTTATGTGGTTCGATTTTCGGATTGGCTATCAGTCATGAATAAAAGCGTTGACAATTTTACTTCATCGCCGACGTTTCGTTCCAGTTTCGATGAAATCCGAAAATCGAACTACAAAATTCACAGTCGTAATCCAACCACAATTTATTTATGTGAGTTTTGAGATTTGGATCAGTTTTTCACTCGTCGTATATTCCAAGGTCAGGGGGGTACTTGACAGGAGGGGTGAGGACTTATCATCTTAGGAGAATCCAAAAAAGCAAAAGCGCATCGTGTTTTTCGTATGGGTCTTTTCCCGAGATTGCCATGAAATCTTTCGAGCCTCTTTATGAAATTACAGATACGGGCAATAATGCTGGCTACTTCGACCGAAAACGCATCCCTGCCTTTGGTAGGTATCTTATAAGTCTGGGAACCTGAAATTCGGGGCATCGGCAATCGTAATGCAATCAATGACAGTCCGCTCGATCCTTAGCCGGAACTTCCTATTATTAGTTTACGGTAGGGTGGGGGGCTGGGTTGGGTCTTGGAAAGAATCCGAACCAAATTGACTCTGGTCCTCCAGAAACCTTGACGATTTTTTTACTGTTCTTAGGGTTAGGAATGATCAAACTTTTTCGCCACTCATTCGGGAAGGTTTGTTCAGACAATATTTGGTTGACCAATTCTAAGAACCGGATCTTAGCGGAAGGCGTTAGGGTATCCATTCTCATCGGGATCGGAGGACTTTCCATTGCTGTTGAAGAAGGCGAACGACAACTCGGCATAGAAAATGGTAGACTTGTTGACTTTCCTCCAGAGCTTGGCAATGGAGTGGCCCGGTTGACGAAATCGAAGAAATCGTCCCACTGTTTCCTATTTACTTCAAGTATTACTGACCTGAATTCGTAGAGCTTTTCTTTGTTAGCCTGAAGGGCACTTCCCTTATCAGAATGACCAGCGGGAAGTCTCCATAGTGCTCGGAGTGCCATCCTTCTCTTTTTAACCATCCGATGCGTATCATCCGGCTACCAGCGGAATGCCTTTCATCCTGGTCAAGTGCTGATTTGCGAGATCGTTTCTTTATTATACACGGAAGATTTCCGTAGGGTAAGTATACGTTTACGCTAAAAGGGAAACTGTGAGGACTCCATTCAACTGGAATACGTCGGATGCCCCGCCAAAGGACCTATATAGTCACAAAATGCCGGATGTTTGAATCTTAATAGTCCATTTTACTTTCCCTCGAGGGAGCAACCCATGAAGTCAGGTGCGACCCGGTTGACCTCATCCTGGCCAATGATCTGGGCTGGCGGGTTGTCGTGCGTAAATACGATCCGGTGGAAGGTAGGGGCGATTTGTTCGACGAGTCACTCGAGTTGTGCTGGTCATGGGGGAAGAAAGCAGGTTGTGAGTTAAGATGGTGTCCCCCGGAAAAAAATCCGGATGGATGCTGTGATCAGCAGGAGACTCTTGAGTGGTCAGAGTTGTGTGATTCCTGAACCCGAAGGGTCGAAAAAAGAGCTGGATGAAGATGCTGGAAGATGCAGAGGACTTATTACAACCGATGTTTGGCTGGGAGGCGTAGGTTACATCCCAGGGGCGCCAGAACAGCGGCCTGAAGGGGTGGGATCACCTCTCAAAAAAAAAAAAGATTTCGGGGTGCCCGAGATGGCTAGTAATACTCACAGCGACTATGAATAAAAGAACAGTTGGTTGACACGTTGCTCCTCGATGTCTTGACTTCCACGCCCTCCGTCGGGGAAAAACTATACGTACCGAGAAAACGCTTGCCTCTAAAGGAGTCATCCGGAGAAGCAGCGGCTTAATATCTTTCACTTTACAATTTGCTTGCAGGGAAAAAAGGCGTACAACTTCCGTACAACCCCGAACGCCAGGTGGATGTTCCCAAGTTCCGATGGAAAGACGTCTGCAAAAACGGGATGGCTGGGAGAGGGGGCGTATCTTCTACTGGAGGACCTGGACAGTCATTCATGTGGGGTCATAACGTCCTGTCTACTACCCAAGGCAACGAGGTTGTTTTTTTCGACCGATACCGCCGCCAGACTCTGTGGTCGGTACAAAGGTTCCAGCTAGAGTATAACTTCCGATCCTAAGGCACCACGACTATCCGGATCAGGAAACGGCTCAGGTGTTGCAGTAGTGTGGGTTGTTTTTGGCACGGTGGAAGCTGAAGCATATGGGGTGTTTGGGTGCTTATTGAAAAAGTGGTTACCCAGCCAACACAATGTCGCATATCCAAGCTGGAAAACACATTCCCCCGTTTGGCACCATAGTGACATCGTTCTTTGCCAGTGTTATATACTGATCGACTCAGTTCAACAGTTCAACGAATTGAGGTGATGTATGTGTGCGTGTAAAAATTCTATCAACTTTTTAGCAACAATTTCAATAGATTTATTAGGACGTAGGCTGAGAATGGCTGTAGGTGAGCCCAAATACCTCAGGCATTGAAAACAGCTTTATCTGCATCACATGACAAATCCAATATCGAGCAAGGTCGTCAAGTCAAGAAGAATAATAGCAATGATAAGGCATCGATTACAAAAAGAAGCTCAAATAGAACTAGAGGTATGCACCGCCACCGACATTTTTTGGCCCGCCGCCGACATTTCTGCATGGTCTATAATTTTCCTCGGCGGCGGAAATTCCGACGATTCAATGGAATTTCCGTCGACTTTATCGATTGATCCCTAGAATAACGACAGAACTCCACATATAGAGATGAGCCAGCCATGGGCTGAAAATCTCTTTAATAAAAACAAAACAAAAAGGAAAATAACTCCGCTAATTCCAATTTCCAAATTTTGAAGATCCTACCGTGAAAACTAAGAAAAATTTCGAGTTTTAATTTCTAAGGATTTTCCGTTGAAATCCGAAAAAAATCTTGTTGAAAAAGAATATGTTTTAACGGAGAAGAGTCGTTTGACAGAAAGCCATTTTCTCGAATGCCACAACGCCCAACAAACACTGAAGGATAATGACCAAAATTAGTATTATATAGTTTATATAGCTAACATTATTTATTGATAAGGCCGAAAGTTGTATAGCCTAATATACTAGAATTGGCTAAAGCCCTTCTAGTCTAAAATTATTTTATCGAAAATGTCATTTGGTCGAAAAGTTACTTTGACTGAAAAAAAACAGTTGACCGAATAGCTCAATTGGCCAAAAAGGTCATTTGGCAGAAATGGACATTCGGCCGAAAGTGTCGTTCTACTGAATTGGTCATTTTGTCAAAAAAGCCATTTAGCTGAATAGGTCATATGTCAGAAAATGCTGTTTAACTGAAATGTTTGTTTTGCAGAAAGGACATTTTCAGGTCAAACGATTTTTTTTGCCAAACGACCATTTATACCAAACGGCATTTTCGGCCAGATGATTTAGACGGTCAAATTACTTTTTCGGCCAAACGACCATTTCGGTCAATTTGACTTTTTGTCATTTAAACAACTTTTTCGGCGAAATTACTAATTCGGCCGAATCAGCCTTTCTGCTGTTTGTTGCCTTGGCCGAACAAAACATTACCCAGTCAACACAAGATCGTAAATGATGCCGTATAAGATGCTAAAAAGGAGGCGATATAGATACCTTGGATCCTTGCTAACGGCTGATAACAATGTTAGTCGTGAAATACAAAGGCGCATCATCTGTTGAAGTCGGGCTCCAGAAGAAACTGCGGTCAAAAAATTCACCACCGCACCAAATGCGTCATGTACAAGACACTGATAAAACCGGTAGTCCTCTACGGACATGAAACATGGACAATGATCGAGGAGGACTTGCAAGCACTCGGAGTATTCGAGAGACGGGTGTTTAGGATAATCTTTGGCGGTGTGCAAGAAGACGGTGTGTGTCGGCGAAGAATAAACCACGAGTTCGCCCAGCTCTACGGCGAACCCAGTACCCAGAAGGTAGCTAAAGCCGGAAGGGTACAATGGGCAGGACATGTTGCGAGAATGCTGGACAGCAATCCTGCAAAGATGATCTTTGCTTCCGATTCGGAAATTGTTGATTCAGTGTTATTAGACGTACAAAATGTGGTGTCAAATTGTTGATTCAGTGTTATTAGATGTAAACTAAATAAATAATAATAGCTGGAAAATGAATAGTCCTACAAAAAAACGTTGTACATTCAAAGTTAATTGCCTATATGCCGGGTATTAAGCCACCCGGAGTGGAAATTAATTACTATGTCTGAAACTCGATTATGCATATGCACAACATGTGATAGATTTAGTTCGGAAAAGGTATTGGAGTAGGGTTTTTAGTACCGACCTTTTTTGGCGAGTCCCGGTACTACGGTACCGGGAGTACCGGGAAAATACCGGTACTGGAAGATTTTTTCGAAAACCATTAAAATCAATTAAAAGCCAGGATTAAATGGTAAGGATTCAAACTTTATTCATTGCTTTATATGTATTAAACACTTGTCTTGGGGTTTGTCCTTATCCTTGAAATATGCTTTCAAAACGCACCGCATATTCAATGTTTCGTCAGACATACGGGATCGTATTTTAGTAGCGAAGCTTCTAGAAACAGAGAAAGCTCTTTCTGAGTCTACAGAAGTAGGGCGAACTGTTGCTAGTGAATCATGAAGCATTGACAAGTATTTTCCTTTCAGCTTTTTTGAGTCGTTGTAAGTTAACTCTTGTCTTACAATCTTCACGAATCCTGGAGCAGCAATCGAACTTACAAGAACACTCTTGCCTCAAGCAGGGACGATTTGGAAAAATACTGATGAAGTGTGACGATTTTTTTGGGATGTGAAGATGTCGTTGCGGTTTGATTGTCTTGAGGTACGTCATCGGACGCCTGACGTTTGTCCTAATTGATTGTGGCTGTCGTCACTGGCGAAACATCTTTTACTGGCAAGGATAGGGCACTAAATGTCAACGAAGGAATAATGAGTACCTTTTGACAGATAGGTAGCCAACATGTTTTGGGACAATAACAAAGGGAAAAAAATATCTTTCTTACTAGCTGCTGCATTCAAATAATGTGGTTTAAACCATCGGAAGTTTTAACCAAAACTTTTTCCTTAGTACCGAAAATACCGGTACTTTCATTAAGGCAGTACCGGTATTTCGGTACCGAAAATAGGTCGGTACTCCCGGGAATTCCGGTACCGGTACTCCCGGTACTAAAACTCTATATTGGAGGGTAACCGCCCCTTCGGTGGGCTTTGATCCCACGACCCCAGTAGGGGAGACTGGGTAGACTTGATCCCCTTTTCTGATTTCGGATGTATCACAGCCAAAAATAAATAAACAGACGCGATTTCCACACAGACTCTCTAAAGAATATAGTGTCGTGATCCGCCGGCCATTTTCGAGGCCCGATCCGGTGGTTCACCTGACTGGATGACGTCCGTCGCTAACCACATTTTTGTTATTGAATTCGACAGCACATGCAATTTTAAAATTCGGGTAGACTTGATCCCCTTTCTATGATATCTACGCAATAAATAATTTTTCCTGCCAACCCTTCATCAAATCTGTCAAATCCACACAAAATTAGAAACCTGAGAATAGATTTATATTTTTTGAATTTTTTCGCCAAATGTTTGCATGGGTGACTAATGGGGGATCAAATGTCCCCATATTGAGGCAATAACTTCAAATCCAAATATCCTAAAACTTTGATGGAATGTTGGAATTTTCATCAGTACAAATCATTAAGCACATTTTTGGCTTTGTGCTGTGAAAAAACGAAAGACTTTGGTCATTGTTATGAAAAGTTATTCAAATTTTGCGTGGCCAATAAAAAAATCTTTAGGAAGGTCAAAACATACAAACCGTCTGCAGAATAAATAAGGTTGTCAATCCAAAAAATAACTCACCACATAAAGGTCATTTGTCTAGAGGATCTATACTAAAAATACGCAAGAACAAAATTACTTTAGTTCTCGATAAAACAGGGGGTGATCAAGTCTCCCCGGGGATCAAGTCTACCCACTTTCCCCTACACTAGACAGGAACTTTTCCCAGCACCGGGCCCCAGCCGAACTCTCGCAATACATTGTCAGAACCAACTCTCTCATATGTATTTTTGTACACATGCCAACCAAGTAGGATGAGTATTTAGTATTGTCCGGCTCCTACACACTTGCTTCATCAGCAACGGCGCTCAATGAAGTAGGGTTGTGTGAGGTTGTGCCAGTTGGTCGTCAGATCCCGACCATATAAGCGAAGAAAGATAGCCACTCGAGTTCAAAAAAATGTTGTATGGTGACTTTTGCAAAATCAGTAATATTTTCGAACAAAAATATTTGAAAAACTCCAGATTTGATTTCAATTCATTGATTTGAAAAATTAAGAAACCCAGATTAATCCACCTAGCGGTGATGTGCCTTCTTTGTTTCTTTCTACGCACTTTTGGAATGAAAAAAAAAAAAGGAATTTGGGCCTTCTGAGCCCATAGTCCGATCCGGTCAATTTTTAATAGGAAACAATGGGACACGATTCTCCGTGGAATACAACTTGTTGCGAGCAATTCGATTAAGGATGAGTGCCCAACAAATGGGTGAGAATTTTTTTGTAAAAAAATATATTTTGCCATAACTCCGAAGCCCATAGCGCCCCATTGGGTCAATTTTCAATACAAAACAGTAGGACAGGATTCCGCGTCGAATGCAACATGTTGCGAGCAAATCAGTTAAGGATAAGTGCCTTAAAAATGAGTGAGATTGGTTTGAGCACACACATACACACATACATACACACAGACACATCACTTCAATTCGAGCTGAGTCGATCGGTATATGACACTATGGGTCTCCGGGCCTCCTATAAAAAGTTCGTTTTTGGAGCGAACATATACTGTCGCTAACTGCAAGTCGAGCACATCTGTATATGGACGCCCATATACAGATGTGCTCGACTTGCGGTTAGCGGTAGTATAGCCTTTACGTATACGGTATACTTAGTATACGAGGAAGGCAAAAAGACCTTTTTGATTTGGACGAAATTTTGTTTCGAGATAGGTAATTATGTCCCCTGCCATCCATACATGGCAAGTTGGGTACCGTCAACTGGGGGGAAGATGATCATTTTTAAGACAAAACATGCAATAACAATGTGTGTTTACATTTTAAATCGAAACAAATATTTTTAAAACATGTGCTGCTATACGTTGCAATAATCAACAACTTTAGTTTTCTGAAATGCATTCGCATTTATTAAAATAAATTAAATTATCACACATTTTTTGAATAATCTGGTTTGGGGTGAAGTTGATCAAGACAGCTCTACTAAAACCATTATGACCTAGTAGTCATAATACACTAGGTTATTTGTATGAGTGTTGAATTTACTACGTAAAGAAGTCTAAGAAGTCAATATTTGAAACGAAAATAGCTTCATTTAGGACTATCTCTCTTTTTCTTCCACAAAATACATTTTCATGATTATAGCTTGAGCTTGAGCTTGAGCTTGATGACCGCACAATTCGTAGTTGCTACTCCGTGATTGACCAGAACAATCGAAATTGCACAGGGAACCAACAGTTGGGGCTTGGGATAAGCTTTCCAACCTCAATGTGCACAGATCGAGAGTTCAGTAATTATAGGATCAATAACGGCGCCGGCCACGTCCTTACGGTCATCTGGGAAGGGAAGGAATAGTTGGTGTGACATCTTGTTACTAGAGACCGAGATCACCCCTGCATCTCCACAGTTGCCACAGGAGGGATTCTTATTAGTGGGCGGGGTAGGTAGTTACACGGATCAGGATTCACCTTGGTAAGTGATGCGATCCATGCAACTTCGATAATATGAAACAAAAAAATGCTTTTTATTATTTTGACCGGGATATTAATGATTAATTAGGGATATTAATGCCAACATAAGTCGTCACCTACTATGACGAACCATTCAATGAATTTTTAAGTGCAAAAAAAGAGAAGCATATATTCAAAACCCTATATTTTTTATAATTTTAATAATTTTATTTTATTTACTAGAAGAAAAATGTCTTGTGTATCGAATATATATAGAAAGTCCATAGATGTTGTGAAAACAGTCTAAAAAGAATAAACGAAGTCTGGCAACTACAAAGAAAATTACCTAAAATACATTTGCTTGACCTTTTCAGTGGTGGTTCTATTGTGAATTTAAAACTAAAAAGCTTCCACCAAACCATCAAATAAATCGCATGTGATAGTTAAAAAGAGAAAACCTGTATCGTATTCACAATTTTTACATTTAAGATGAATATTTATATATCAACCACCCCAAATGAGCAATCATAGCACTGATGAAGCCACTCACATCCTTAACAATGACACTGAATATAACTACAAAATACATTTTCATGATTATAATCAAAAAACTTAGATTTGTACCTAGCGGTAGCATTACTTGAACGGAGACTATTGTTGACTACCGTTTCATAAAAAAAAATGGCACTTTTGACTGACACATCAAATGATCATCTTCACCTCAATGATCATCTTCCCCCCAGTTGACGGTACTTTAAAGAAAAAATCTGTTGATCGAACAAAAAATGATTCCAGTCCAAATAATTTTTTTTTTCGGTGTCGAAACTAAACAAGTAAAGATGATTATGGCATCTCAGAAACTGAAAACCTCTATTTGCCATGAGATTTTCCTTATTTTACTAATAGATAAACTTTTTCAATCAAGAAAATCATTTTAAAATGGTCTATATCGTATAAAAATGTTACATCATGGTTTTGCTCTCTTGTTCAGTTCTGTTATTCGTTTAATCGGTATTGTTAACGTAGGCATAGGAATCGTATCCCAAGTAACATTTTAAGTTTTATAATGCTCTTCAAGACAGTAATTTAAGCTACAAGAGTGTTATAAAACCAGCATAAAACCAAAATGTTACTAGGGATGAATTTGTCTATACTTATACGATATCTTCAAAATCATCATCGTCGTATAGAATTGCTCGTGCAACATCATGATAAATTCGGAATCTGCTCTTAAAAATAATTCTAAACAGGATTTTCGGTAATTGGCTTAGGGTACGACTTTGCGATGCGTACAAAATACCTGGTAAATAATATGAATAAATTCGTAGTTATTAGTTATTATATTGAATTGAGGTTCCCTAGAACACACGCGATGCGATTCTATTATTTGGCGACTGAGATTCTGTCACCGTTAGTACGGAAGCGTAAATGGAACATTGCCTGCAGTAACCCAGCTATATGTCGCGTCGTGGTGATGAAATCGCTTAGGTCTGCCAAAATCTTAAGACCGGAGTCAATGAAGCAATATAAAAACACCCTAAGTCAAACTGATTATCCATCAAAGTTTATCCGTTGGTAGACTTACAAGCCATCACATTAGAAAAACATTGTTAACCAGAAAAATGTCCATTCTCCTTTTCCGTTGGCCACCAAAAGTCCATTAAACAAGCTGCAGTGGGTTCGTGCACTTTTCAGCAACCGCTGGCACTCAAACAACTCAACTATGTACTTCCTGCAATGGCCAGTTTTCTGCTGTTCAGTTGCCAAAAAATAGTTTTGCCGGTCGGCTGTGTTGGCGGCAGAAGGCAAGACAAACGGATTTCCTCCTCTCAAAGTCATCCAACGAACTGCTCGAAATGTTCCCCACCCAGAGTGACGCTGCATTGTGAAATTATGCTTCCGGTTAAACTTTCCTGCTGAGCTGTCATCATATTTATAGTTTGCTATATCAATATACTGTTTAGGAAATTTCCCCCCGGGGATTAAAAAGTTTGAAATTTATGCCATTATCAAGGAGGTGGAGATTTCTACTGCAAACGTTAGCTTGCCGCTTGCTCTGCTCGCACGCGAGCACGTCCCAGACAGGTATCGGTTGATCCACGGCACAAACTACGGGTGAAGTGGTAACTTTTCATAAAGAATTTAATAAGACTCCTGGCATCAACGTTGACTTTGTTGTCTAGGAGGAAATAAGGATTAGAACTCGATTTTCGTAGCCAAGTCAAACTCTATGCATAATTGAATTCATCGCAATCTACATCACGATGCTGGAAGCTGCAACCCGATCAAAAACATCAACAAAACGAAAATATAATTTGACTTAATACATACGAAATTATCAAATAGAATTATTTGAGCTTAAGAAGTTAAAATCTCACCTACTCGTCAATTGAAACAAATCGGCGATTGTGGCGGCCATTCAGGATTCTGAAATGTTTATTCTTGAGAAAGTTTTATCAGGATTTCCATTATTCAAGAGTAGTGATTTAAATTCATATTTATAATCTTAAGAGAACCCCGTAAGGGTAAACTCACCGTGCAGTCACTAATCCGACGTTCTTCGAAACTAGCAGGTACCTTACCTAGTCGAGTAGTATCAAATTATGAGCAAATTTTAATCGCCAAAGTTCATCTTCCCCCACTGGCATCAACGTGGAACGCGCGAGAGCTGGCAACTGAACGCTGGTGATTTGTTCCAACAATACCTGACAACAACTTGTCAAAGTCAATTAAAATTTAAATTTATGACGGCCAAACGATTATTTTTCAATTTCACCGCCAAGGGTCGTTTGTTAGGGAAAGGGGTTTCCTGGCACAGGACGTTCGTGGACGGATAAGTGGTCAGTCGCTCACCAGTTTTAGACAGCAAATGAAATAGTAGCCGAGGGAGAAATAATTTGGTAGTGAAGAATAAATTATGTCTGAAGTATGTCCTTGGTCGAACGATAAAAGTAGAGACTCCTCAGTGTAGTTGGATGGAATAATATCGGTGGACTGGGAATTGGTGGGCGATAGCCGTCGTTATTATGATTGATGGTATCAATGCCCGATGTATCACGAGGAAAAATATCCACAGATGGTGGAAATAATGGCCAACAAAGAAATCACAGAATTGACTAGGCGAGTTCCGTACTGTTAGGAACAATTTGATTATATTGGCGAACATTAATATAGAATTGTTAGATTAGAAAATGACCATCGCGTCCGTTTGAAGGGTATATAGATTAAATAGAAAAATTGATTTAACAGCTCAAGTTTGTACAGAAAAAAGTATGTATAGAAATTAAATTTCTCATTGTACTGAATCCCTCCAAGACCAAGGACGGACCAAGACCTAGTTTTTTTTTAAATGGCTCACATTTAGCACCTGATCGTCGGAATTTCACGCGGTTTCATTTGTGCTCAATGGAAATAGCTATATTTTTGCCCTGATATATTTTCAGACCGAAATACCTGTTCAGATCCAAATAATTGATAAACATAATTGTGCGCAAAGGTTTTTTTTTCTGTAATATGAACATCACCTGGATGGTTTCATTCGTTGATAGGGCAGGATTGACTGGATTCAGGTCCTGATTCAGAGGCCACGATGGTAGAATATGGACTTTAAAATCAATTACAATGAAATATGCATGTGGCTGCTTTACTTACAAATCAGGAGTTTTAGAAATTTATTTCTAGGGGTCAAATGGGGGAGAGTAGGGGCCATAACACTAATTACAATGAAACTAGGCATCAAACTTCATGAGCACATAAGTAGCTCAAAGAACTCTGTTTGAAAACAAAATTAACCTTAAGAAATTTTGGCCAGGGCCGGATTCAGGGCTTGAAATAGGGGAAAGCAGAAGTCATAACACCGACAATAATGAAACTTGTCATGCGGCTGCTCAAATTACATGAAAATACATCAGGAGTTCAATGCATTTTGATGGAACTTGAAATTTACTTTCTAAAATCTCGGCCAGGGCCGAATTCAGGGGTCGGAATTGGGATAGATCGAGCCATAGCACAAGTAACAATGAAACCGAGTATGAGACTGCTCAAACTTCATGAAAACACATCAGGAACTCAAAAAAAGCTATTTGAACTTGAAATTGTCTTTTTAAAATTTCAGCCAGAGTTGGAAACATGAAAAACATGAGAACAACATTGGACATGAGAAATTGGTTCTTCTCTCAAAGTTTGCTCGCAAAATAAAAGAAATACAATTTGAGTTACTAATTATTTTTGTGATTTTCATTCGGCGCTAAGCTCACATGTTTGCAAAAAGGGTCAAAAAAATTGGTACCTTATTTTTATGATGATATTTTGTGAAGTTTGAGTAACCGCATGACCTTATGTGTGCATGAAGATTGAGCAACAGCATGCCCAGTTTCATTGTAATTGGTGTTATGGCCTCCGCTCTCGCCACTTTGTTTCCTAAATCCGGCCCTGGTCGAAATTTCAGAAGGTCAATTTCAATTGCGGGGAAGGGTCATTTGGCCAAAACCCATTTGGCCGAATGCCACTAGGCCGAAAGTTATTTGGCCGAATATACCATTTGGCCGAATAGTCCATTAGGCCGAAAGTCATTTGGCCGAAAGGGTTGTTTGGCCGAAAGGGCCGTTTGGCCGAAAGGGTCATTTGGCCGAAAGGGTCATTTGGCCGAATGGGTCGTTTGGCCGAATGGGTCGTTTGGTCGAAAGGGTCGTTTGGCCGAAAGGATCATTTGGGCGAAAGGGTCATTTAGCCGAAATGGTAATTTGACCAAAAGGATCATATGGCCAAAAGGGAAGTGAGTAGTTAGACGTCTCACTACGCACTTTTCACATTGAGAAGTGAGTAGTGCGAAGTGAGTAGTGAGACGTCTAACTACTCACTTTGTGCTCCATTTTTTTTAACAGTGGGAAGTAAGAAATGAGGAGTGAGAAGTGAGACGTTTCACTTCTCACTCCTTATTTATCACTTCTCGCTGTAAAAAGTAAGAAGCGCGAGGTGAATAGTGAGACGTCTCACTGCTCACTTCGCGCATCTCACTTTTTACAGCGAGAAGTAATAAATGAGGAGTGAGAAGTGATACGTCTCACTTCTCACTCTTCATTTCTCACTTCTCACTGATAAAAAAGAGGAGCGCAAAGTGACTAGTGAGACGTCTCTCTACTCATTGCTAATTTCTCACTTTTCAATGAACTATTAGGCTAAATGACCTATTCGCCCAAATGTCCTATTCGTCCAAACGACCCATCCGGCCAAACGACCCTTTCGGAAAAATGACACTTTCGGCTAAATGACCCATTCGGCCAAACGACCCTTACGGTCAAATGACCCTTTCGGTCAAATGACCCTTTCGGCTAAATGACCTTTTCAGTCAAATGACCCTTTCGGCCAAACGACCCATTCGGTCAAACGACCCTTTCGGCCAAACGACCCTTTCGGTCAAATGACCCTTTCGGCAAAACGACCCTTTCGGCCAAACGACTCTTTCGGCCAAACGACCTTTTCGCTCAAATGATCCTTTCGACCAAATGAGCCTTTCGGCTAAATGACCCTTTCAGCCAAATAACCCATTCGGCCAAACGACCCTTTCGGCCAAATGACCCTTTCGGCCAAATGACCCTTTCGATCAAATGACCCTTTCGGCTAAATGACCTTTTCAGTCAAATGACCCTTTCGGCCAAACGACCCATTCGGTCAAACGACCCTTTCGGCCAAACGACCCTTTCGGTCAAATGACCCTTTCGGCAAAACGACCCTTTCGGCCAAACGACTCTTTTGGCCAAACGACCCTTTCGCCCAAATGATCCTTTCGACCAAATGAGCCTTTCGGCCAAATGACCCTTTCAGCCAAATAACCCATTCGGCCAAACGATCCTTTCGGCCAAACGACCCTTTCGGCCAAATGACCCTTTCGGCCAAACGACCCTTTCGACCAAATGACCCGTTCTGATGACTACGTTCTGTTATCTTTACAGATACGTATTTCGATCTCAACTGTGAGGCCGTCATCAGTGTCTCGTACTAGACTCGACACTAAAAGAGCTTTAATAATTTTTCTCCTTATGTGTTTTCATTAAGTTTGAGCAGCCGCATGCTTTCGTTGTAAATAGTGTGATGGCCTCTGCTCTCCCTCGTTTGACCCTTGAATCCGTCACTGACAATAATTTCAGAAGGTAAATGTCAATTGAAAATGAAATTTTCAAAACAACTGATTTGTAAAGCTTGAGCAGCCTCATGCCCATTTCAGCATGCTTATTCCATAGTAATTGATTTTGAAGCCCATACTCTACCATCGTGGCTCCTGAATTCAGTCAATCCTGTCAATACTCAAAAGCATTCACTAAACGAAAACCGCATCCCAATAAATCGCTTCAATAAGCAGGCTAATAAATACATCAAGAGGTAAATTTGATCCGTGAAAGATGTCCTCTTGATCCTACCTTAGTCGTGCGGTAAGATGCGCGGCTATAAAGCAAAACCATGCTGAAATTTACGGATTGGAAATTGTCTCGACTTCCCTGGGCATAAATGTATTATCGTGTAGCCAATGGCTACTAGCCATACAAATGCAAAAATGGTAACATGGCCTAGAAACCTCACAATGAAGAGAGAAAACACCAAACTGCGCGGCACCAATGTCTCTGTGGGGAATGTAATGCTAATAAGAAGAAGAAGTTAGCTTCATGATTCATATCATGACAAAAAGTAATGTACTTACCAATAACATTATTTATAATTGATAATGCATCTAAAATTCATATTATGTGCAAAAACACTTTTGTTAGTAAAAAACACTTTTGTTAGTTGAACGATCCTGTAATTGAACTCACAACTTTCTTCGTTTAGAACAAGAGCCAAAGCAAAAGCCGTTTAGAGTCAGCCAAGCCCATTTACGTTTGATGATAATTTCCTATAGAACAAACAATATCGTCCAAATCTATCACGACAAAAATCTATCGATTTATAATCATCTGAAATCAGTCACCAAAATTAATTCATTGGATTTATTTAATACCCTTCTACTGCTAAGGATAATATGTTTTCTAGTCTTTTTTCCCCTCAAATAACACCCATTCGTCTTGAGGAATAATGATCGTCTATAAGAAGAAAATTGTTGTGAAAGCTGTCCCCCGTTGGTACATGAAATGCAATACTAAATCAACCCTCATCTCTCTCCCGTCAGTTCAGTCAGTGGGTGAACCATACGGATGGCGATGTGGACTATTGATCCTGATGTGTTCATCCTGTTGAATTTTCTCACCGGCTGACTGTATCCACCCACAGAGCCACAATCCGGTAAGAACAACAGAGAATGCAACACATCCGAGAAAACTAATGACACAAATTGGCCCCCTCCAACACGAGAAGCACTTCCACTACTGGCTGCTAAACTGAATGAAGCTCAACTAAACTGGGAAACTGCTGCATCAAAACAAAGCAAGATAGCAAAAATCTATAGAGTAGCTTTCAATGCCTTTGTGCTATGGGTCTTGTACTCGAACTCGGTACGTACATGTGCCTCTTGTGTGTACATTCAGCAACGGCATTTCGGGACGACGACGGCTATGTTGAAGAGTGGATGTTGTTGCGATTGTTGATTTCCCGAATAAAATACCGGCTTTCGATGGCAAGGATGTGCATTGTGCACCCGGGCATAATGGGATGGGCTTCAATGGATGCAGTCACCTGGATACTATTTTTCTCTATGACATTATGTTGGTGAAAAGAAAACTATGAAACCATTTCTGTGTGTTTCTCATTGAAGCTGTTTCACGTTTGTAGGTTATATTAAAAGGGTTAAGTATCAAGTGATATAAGTTTTTAAGTAATAAACGTAGAAATATAGTTTTTTTCATACTCGGACCAAAAGAAGAATTGACCTATTTTTGCAGTTTCGTAGAAAATGAAACTTCCACTCAGAAGCAGAAGTTTCATAAACATAAAAATAAATATATTACCAATAATGTGGCAGACGGTAGAAAGCCTTTTAATAAGTTTTCCAACAATTTTGTTATTTTATGCGAAGAATAAATCTCTTCCTAATTGGGCTATTTTATGCCGCAAACGATGTTCATTCAGTTATTTTTTCTAGAATCCCAATTCGATGGCATTGGCACTCCTTTTCCCCATTGCTGTTCCAGGTGTTACAATCAATTTACATAAGGTTCAGTTTGATTCAATATCCAAACAGAATTGGGATCACTTCAGAGCAACCTACCCAATGTATTGCACCGTAAATGGCTTTATCTAAACTTAAAGAATAAAAGCAAATTTGCATAGGGAGCAACATTAACATCAAGGTTTGTTTGTTGCCTGCAGGGCGGTTCGTCCATCCCTTCCACGAAATTGGAAAACATTGGATTTTCCCCGTTCTGCTCGGTACTAACAGAACCGACCATTCATATGCTAATCGCCGGGAACGGCACTGGTACGGGTTATTTTCCGGTGTGGCCTATTCTCTGTTTGTGTTATATTTTTCTTGGAATTCAGTAAAAAAAATCTAACGCCATCACAGTTAGGTTGAAACATGGGTTGCCCCTGGCTATTGTTTGTGTTAGTTTGAAATGGTATGTAGCTGTAGCTGTAGGTGCCTACACGTTCGTAAACAACGACGCATGCCACGATTCGTTGTGTTGGGGCCAGGCCAGTTCAGGTGGTGACCGTGTGGAATGGAAGTAATTGGGGTCTCGACTCGACAAAAAGAAAAATATATTCTCCCAGACTCATAAATCATGTACCTACTAAGAGCACACATCCACATGCACAAAAGCACGCGGAGCGGAGCGAACAGGACCGTGCCACTGTCGTGCGTTTATTCTCGGTGACTCCCACCAGTTGGATACCGAATGTTCTGTAAGAGGAAGGGCAGCTCCGTCTCGCGGATTGGCGAAGTGCTGGTAGAAAGTCATAAATATTGTTTGTATACGGGAACATTCATGTAAGTTGGCGTGCATTGATGCATTAAGTCTTGAATAAATGGTTATATTCTTGTAAATTCGAAAATATGTCACAACTACACGGATAACTAACAATACGGTTATTGTGAGGTCAGTGTATGCAGAAGATTTTGTATGCATATATAGTATTATTCGACCTTCAAAGCTGAGAGGCAATAAAAAAAACCTATGTATTGCCTGAGCTCTAGGTTCATAGTCAAAGCAATTCTGATGAAACTATGAAATGGTGTGTCCAAAGTCCAAGCCCCATAGGTGCTGGATGCGTAAACCTGCCATTCCTTGTGAAGATGACCAGAGAACAAACTCAAAATTGTAAATGATACCCGTGAGGTGCTATGGCAAACATATACTGGAGGTAAAGTTTTGTAATCTATTCGTCAAGAATTTCCCATGAAAATTTTAAAAAAATTATCTCTGCTGATTTCAAGCAACTTCTTGTGGATAATCTAAAGAATTTTCTACGGAAATTCTATTGAAATCCAAAGAATTTCTCATTAGGTTTGGGATCAAAATAAAAAAATTAAAAATAAAAAAAAAATCTAAAATTTGACCAAAGACCCATCTGGCCGAAAATGTGATTTGGTCGAAATGGATGTACTGCCGAAAAAGTTGTTCGGCTGAATAGGTCATTTGGCCGAAAATGCATTTTTATAAAATTGGTCGTTTGGCAGAAGGGTCATTGAGCCAAAAATGCCATTTGGCCGAAATGGACATACGGCTGAAAGTGCCCTGCTCATCGAGTCATTTTGCCGAAAAAGTCGTTTGACCGAAAAGATCATTTAGCTGAAAATGCCGTTTGACCGAAATGGTATTTTGGCAGAGGGACCATTGGGCCGAACAGGTCGCCCTTCTTGGCCATACGACCCGTTCAGCAATTGACTATTTCTGTCAAACGACATTTCAGATCAAATGACCTGTTAGTTAGTTGCTTGCAGCTAAATTATATTTTATAATATACCGTTTCGGCCAAACATTCAATTTGACTAAATGACTTTTGGCTTAACTTATTTTTCAGCCTAGTGGCATTCCGACAAATGGCTTCCCGCCGAATCACCTTCGGATGTAGAACGGGAACGGCCAAAGGCCACAAGACCGGAAGTTGTTTGGCCGAATATGTCATTTGGTTAAACCGACTAATAAACCGAAACCTATCCGAAAGTCATTAGGCCGAAAATGATGTTTTGTCGAAAAAACAGTACCCATTCGGTCGAATGACATTTTTGACAATATACATTTTTCCAGGAAAATTGAAAACTTCAAGTAGATATTCTAAAATTTTTAGTGGAAAAAAATCAAAAATTAAGAAATTCTATTTAGCGTTGATGATGCCTTTCTCGTCCTATGTTCGGTTGCATATGAGTAGCTTGTGGTAGATAGAAGTGGGTTAAGCCGGAAACTAATTGGGCGACTTGACGCTTTGAATTGCCCTGATTAAAGCAGAACTCGTCATCTCCTAACTCACACACCTATTAAGCCGCTTACACCGATGCATGTGTAATTGGTCCTACAAAGGGTTTGAAAATTCCATCATCCCAGCTAGCGATTTTTAGATTTCAAGGTTTTAATTATATCCACGAAACTCAAATTGAACTTGAGTTATGAAAAATATTAGCCGAAAGATTTGAGATCAATAAACGCAATTAAAAAACGCCCATTTTTCAAATTGAAAATTTTCAATCTATATTTGTCGATAACACTTGATATTCTATTGGGACTTCACTAGTTACGAATTCGGCACGGCAAATGCTGGGTAAAGCGTACCATTGGTACTTCGCGTACCTGAAGGAATAAAATAGACCCCATCTCGCGGTCCTTAGCCTCTTACCCAGCAACTCCTATCCCTACCTCCCCGCGGTGCTGGCCGGGATACGAGCAACCTTGGGGAACCAACGAGCAACCAACCGGTGGGAACTATGGTCGTATGCTGACAGGGAAGGGGGGGTTTGCTCCTCTCCGGAGGTGCAAATCTTATTGAGCGTCTGTTCTCCATGTCAGGATCGGCTCACAACAGCGTCTGTTCTCCATGTAAGGGGCGGCTGATCATCGTCCGAGTGCCAGCGAGAGACTCTAAGTGAAACTGTGCACCATGGTCCACCGGAAATAAGGAGGAATGGTCCTCCGGAAATTTAGGGAGTTGGTGTCAGGCCCAGGATTTTTTTTTTTTGGCTGGCTTGCAGGGCCTGACATTTTTTTTTTTTTATAAAAAAAATAAATAAAAATGTCAGGCCCTGCAAGCCAGCCAAAAAAATATCATAAGCAACGAACAATCAACAAGAGGTACTCTCTGGACCGGAAACATCGGCGAAGACCACTGCGACGAAAAGGGACTAGCGATTGGAAACGCATACTCGCCGATGTGCTCAAGGACCGTGGATTCGGCATAGTAGCGCTGCAGGAGGTTTGTTGGAAGGGATCAATGGTGCGAACGTTTAGAGGTAATCATACCATCTACCAGAGCTGTGGCAACACACACGAGCTGGGAACAACTTTCATAGTTATGGGCGATATGCAAAGGCGTGTGATCAGGTGGTGGCCGATCAATGAAAGAATGTGCAGGTTGAGGATCAAAGGCCGGTTCTTCAACTTCAGCATAATCAACGTTCATAGCCCACACTCCGGAAGCACTGATGATGATAAGGACGCATTCTACGCGCAGCTGGAACGTGAGTACGACAGCTGCCCAAGCCACGACGCCAAAATCATCATAGGAGATTTGAACGCTCAGGTTGGCCAAGAGGAGGAGTTTAGACCGACTATTGGGAAGTTGAGCGCTCACCGGCTGCCGAACGAAGACGGCCTACGATTAATTGATTTCGCCGCCTCCAAGAATATGGCCATTCGCAGCACCTACTTCCAACGCAGCCTTCCGTATCGGTACACCTGGAGATCACCACTGCAGACAGAATCGCAAATCGACCACGTTCTGATTGATGGACGGCACTTCTCCGACATTATCGACATCAGGACATATTGTGGCGCTAACATCGACTCTGACCACTATCTGGTGATGATTAAACTGCGCCCAAAACTATCCGTCATAAACAATGTTCGGTACCGACGACCGCCGCGGTACGACCTAGAGCGACTGAAGCAACCTGATGTCGCCACTGCATACGCGCAGCATCTCGAGGCAGCGTTGCCGGAAGAGGGTGAGCTCGATGGGGCCCCTCTTGAGGACTGCTGGAATACAGTCAAAACAGCCATTAACGACGCAGCGGAGAACAACGTCGGGTATATGGGTCGAAGTCGACGGAACGATTGGTTCGACGAAGAGTGCAGACAGATTCTGGAGGAGAAGGACGCAGCGCGGGCGGTCGCGCTGCAGCAAGGTACCCGACAGAACGTGGAACGTTATAGACGGAAGCGGTGACAGCAGACCCGCCTTTTTCAGGAGAAGAAACGCCGCCTGGAAGAAGCGGAGTGCGAGGAGATGGAACAGCTGTTCCGTTCTCAAGATACACGCAAGTTCTATCAGAAGCTCAACGCATCCCGCAAAGGCTTCGTGCCGCGAGCCGAAATGTGCCGGTAAAAGGATGGGAGCATCTTGACGGACGAACGTGTGGTGATCGAAAGGTGGAAGCAGCACAACGAGGAACATCTGAATGGCGCTGAGAGTACAGGCAGTGAAAGTCAAGGCAGCGGAGGAGATGACTACGTCAGTTCAGCGGACGATGGAAGCCAACCAGCCCCCACCTTGAGGGAAGTTAAGGATGCCATTCAACAGCTAAAGACCAATAAAGCAGCTGGTAAGGATGGTATCGGAGCTGAGCTCATCAAGATGGCCCCGGAAAAGCTGGCCACTTGCCTGCACAAACTGATAGTCAGAATCTGGGAAACCGAACAGCTACCGGAGGAGTGGAAGGAAGGGGTTATATGCCCCATCTACAAGAAAGGCGACAAACTGGAGTGTGAGAACTTTCGAGCGATCACCATCCTTAATGCCGCCTACAAAGTGATATCCCAGATCATCTTCCGTCGTCTGTCACCATTAGTAAACGAGTTCGTGGGAAGTTATCAAGCCGGCTTCGTTGACGGCCGCTCGACAACGGACCAGATCTTTACTGTACGGAAAATCCTTCAAAAATGCCGTGAATACCAGGTCCCAACGCACTGTTCGTTGATTTCAAGGCGGCATACGACAGTATAGACCGCGTAGAGCTATGGAAAATTATGGACGAGAACAGCTTCCCTGGGAAGCTTACCAGACTGATCAAAGCAACGGTGGATGGTGTGCAAAACTGTGTGAACATTTCGGGCGAACACTCCAGTTCGTTCGAATCGCGCCGGGGACTAAGACAAGGTGATGGACTTTCGTGCCTGTTGTTCAACATTGCGCTAGAAGGTGTCATGCGGAGAGCCGGGTGTAACAGCCGGGGTACGATTTTCAATAGATCCAGTCAGTTTATTTGCTTCGCGGATGACATGGACATTAGAGTGGGGCGCAGTTGTATGGAAAAACGCAAACTTCGTCCGATCAAGTGAGATCAAGGTTTTTCTGAATCGTTTTGGGACCGCAATCAACTGTGCAAAATACGGGATCGATTGGTTGCAACCTCGCATGCCGCATCGCGTTTTAAATTTACATGGAGATTAGTATGGGAAAACGTACTTTTTTACATTTTTGCACTTAGCGGCTTCAATTTATCATCAATCACGTGACTCAATATGTTAGCATATAGTTTGGAAGATGCCGAAAGACTTTGCCAAAGAAGGTACGTAGCTGGAAGGTCTACAAAAAATGTTATTACGTTTTGAAAATTGATTGCTCAAACCATATGCAAGAAATCAATGTTTCTGCCAGCACTACCGGACAACCTATGGTTATCGAATGGCAAATCCCATCTTCCTTCTTATCGGATTTTTTTCTTTGTGAAATAATTCCGGATAGCTCCCATTAGCTCTTAAGCCCAATTATTTTATTTATTTTGAAATAACACTCAGTTAAATAATTTGTCTACGTAGTACGGCAGTGCTGGCAGAATAAACGATTTCTTGCATATGGTTTGAACACTCAATGTTCGGAACGTTATAACTTTTTTCGTGGATGTTCCAGCAACGTGCCTTCTTCAGCAAAGTTTTTCGGCATCCTTTGGGTTATACTTTAACGCAATGTGTTACTTGGTTTACGATAAACTGAAACCTCTAGTAATAGAAATGCAAAAATATACGTTCTCCCATACTAATTTCCATACAAACTTCAAACGCGATGCGGAAAGCGAGGGAGCAACCAATCGGTCCCAAATTCTGCACAGTTGTTCAGGACCCAGAATGGCTTCGAAAAACCATTGATTTGAAAAAATGACCATGATGCCCCACTCTAATGGACATTGTCGGCCGAAGATTTGCAAAGGTGGCAGAACTGTACACCCGCCTGAAACGTGAAGCAACAAAAGTTGGACTGATGGTGAATGCGTCAAAGACAAAGTACATGCTTGTGGGCGGAACCGAGCGCGACAGGGCCCGCCTGGGAAGCAGTGTTACGATAGACGGGGATACCTTCGAGGTGGTCGAGGAATTCGTCTACCTCGGATCCTTGCTAATGGCTGACAACAACGTTAGTCGTGAAATACGAAGGCGCATCATCTGTGGAAGTCGGGCCTACTACGGGCTCCAGAAGAAACTGCGGTCGAAAAAGATTCGCCACCGCACCAAATGTGTCATGTACAAGACGCTTATAAGACCGGTTGTCCTCTACGGACATGAAACATGGACAATGCTCGAGGAGGACTTGCAAGCACTCGGAGTATTCGAGAGTCGGGTGCTTAGGACCATCTTTGGCGGTGTGCAAGAAGACGGTGTGTGGCGGCGAAGAATGAACCATGAGCTCGCCCAACTCTACGGCGAACCCAGTATCCAGAAGGTAACTAAAGCCGGAAGGGTACGATGGGCAGGACATGTTGCAAGAATGCCGGACAGCAACCCTGCAAAGATGGTGTTCGCTGCCGATCCGGCAGGTACGAGACGGCGTGGAGCGTAGCGAGCGAGATGGGCAGACCAGGTGCAAAACGACTTGGCGAGCGTAGGGCGTATCCGAGGATGGAGAGAAGCGGCCTCGAACCGTGCATTGTGGCGTCAAATTGTTGATTCAGTGTTATCTGTTTAGATGTACACTAAATAAATGAAAAAAAAAATAAATGAAGAATTTGTTCTGAAAATGTATTGCGAGAGTTCGGCTACGTGTCCGGTGCTGGGAATTTGGTTTCATCAGTACCCAACTCTAACGTGAAATCTGTGCTGTTATACGCTAGCGAAACATGGTGTGTATCAGTGGAGAACACTCAACGGCTGCAGGTGTTCATTAACAGATGCCTGCGGTATATAATTCGGGCCTGGTGGCCTCACAACTGGATCTCAAACAACGAGCTCCATCGTCGTTGTCACCAGAGGCCGATAGCAACAGAAATTCGGGATCGGAAGTGGGGCTGGGTCGGCCACACTCTACGTAGGGGCGGAAACGAAATCTGTAAACAGCAGAAGCAGACCCAGAGGCTCATGGCGGCGAAGCCTCAATAAAGAAATAAAAGAAGTCGACCGAAATCTAACCTGGCAACAGGTTAAAGCGATAGTGAATTGAACAACCAAGACTCGAATAATATTTAAAGAGTCTTTAATAAATATAAAAAAAAGCGATGGCCGGGCAACGCTCAGGATGGATCTTTCAAGTCGGCCCTTTGCACCACCGGAGGTGTACAGGATCCATAAGTAAGTAAGTAAAGTACCCGCTAAGATGCGGAGGATGACGGACAGGGAGAGCACCTGTCTAGCGTACTGGTTTCATGAGATCTAACCCCACCGGGAGCAATTAAACTCCGGGTGGCTTAATACCCGGAACATAGGCAATTAACTTTGAATGAACTGATATATAAATTGTATTTTGGCCATAACTCCTGAGCCCATAGTCTGATTTCTAATAGGAAATAATGAAATAGGATTCGCCGTCCTGTACAACTTGTTGTGAGTAAACAAGTTAAAACTAAGTGTCCCATAAATAGGTGATTTTTTAAATCCATTTTACGAATAGAAAAGTAGTCCCAGGGCCTCTTATATTTTTATTTATTTTTTTTTTTTTGTAGAAAAACTTCCGAGCCAAGAGTCCGATCAGCCCAATTTCCAATGGGAAACAATCGGAATCGTCGAACACAATTTGTTGCGAGCAAATCGGTTGATGGAAGCTAATTGAAATGTTGGTGAGACTTTCCACGCCTTTTTTGCATAAAAAATGTATTTAAAGCTATGTCCATTTAGAATCCGGAATGGTAAAATCATCTGTGTCTCGGTAACGGATTGACGTACAAAGAAGGTTAATACACCAAAACAAGAGTAATTCACTGTACTTTAAGGAAAAATTATTGATACAAATAATTTCTTCTTGTTTCTAGTGAAAATTCGCACCTTCTTCTTTATTCCTCTCATCAGAAGTTGCACACCTCCGGAGTCAACTTCCTTGGCACATTTGTTCCACATTTCGGTCATCTGAGTCGCGTCCCGAGCTGTTTTTCCACTTTTTACACTTTTCTTAAGCTTCCGCTTCATTATTGCCCTAAATGTCTCGATGGGCCGGAACTGTGGGCAGTTGCGTGGATTTATGTTTTTATCGATGAAATCTTTTTTATTATCCCGGTACCACTGGATGACTTCCCGGCTGTAGTGGCAACTCGCCAAATCTGGCCAAAACTTCACGGGACCTTTATGGGCTTTATGGAAGGTCGACCGCGGTTTTTTGAGACATTCCTCCTTGTACAGCTTCGAGTCCATCGTCTTATTCGTCAAACACACTAAGGTCTTTGCCCCACAGTTGCATATCCCTTGCCATAATCGTCCGTTTTTTTGCAAGTTTGTCCAAAAATCAAACTTAAACTTCGCAGGAACTACTCCTCGTGCCGTCACAATCTAGAATTTTTGGCTAGGAAGCTGTCCGAAATCCATTTTGACGTAGGTTCCATCGTCGATGAGCAGGATTATCAACGTGGGTGTGCAGACTTTTTTCTCTCCTTTAGGCTTCCATCTGGAATAATTTTTGACACGCTGCACGAAACATCGTGAAATTTATACCACAGCAAGTGGGCGCCTAGGTAGACAAACCGCTGTAAAAGAATTCTTGCAGCGGTCACTTTCCGTGCCGCTGCAATACAATAAATGATTCCGGATTCTAAATGGACATGGCTTTAGCAAGATAGATCAACTAGGTCCGAGCTCATTGACAGAAAAAGAAAAACATGATCCCGTCAACCCAGTTCTCAATAGAAGGCAATGGGACGGGATTCCGTCGAACGTTACTTTTTGCGAGCCAAACGGTTAAAAATAGATGCCAAAAAAGTGAACTAGATTTTTTCACTCGTCTTCGTCCAAATAAAATTTATTTTGGCCATAGCTTCTGAGCCCAGAGACCGATTTGGCCAATTTTTAATGCAACTGTTGCAAGCAAATCGGTTAAAGATAAGTGTTTGAAAAATGAGCTAAACTTTTTGAGATCTTTTGCACACATACACACACAGACATCACCTGAATTCGTCGAGCTGAGTCGATCGGTGTATCACACTATGGGTGTCTGGGCCTCCTATAAAAACTTTGTTTTTAGAGCGAACGTGTAGCCTTTACGTATACTTAGTATACATACGAGAAAGGCAAAAATGTATTTTCTCTGTTTTTTTGTGAAGACGCAGGGCTAAACAGTAATGTTCCTACTTTTTTCATAACTGACCTCACACCTTTGCCTTTATTGATTTTTGTATTTATTGAGTTGAGCTGAAACTTTCATAAAAAAAACTCAAGTGTGATTCTTTCCTGTCAAACGAGATTTCTCACACCTGACTGTTCGATGGTTGAATGATAGTTGAGTATGATTTTACCAACTCTGGTCAAATCATAATTTCAAAAAACAGTCAATCAATTCCCCTCAAAAATTAAGAAATACAGTCATCTGTATGTAGCTGGATGTGTTCTCTAACTCGATGTAAATCCCAGCTACTCGTAGAACTTTCTTCATATTATTTTAAATTTTGGCCTCTCTAACTAGATATCTTTCCTCACCTCACTCTATATACCTTCAGTACCGACTAGTAAGAGACATTTCACTGTTAAATCGTAGATCGTGTATGACAGAAACTATAATTGACCATGTCATCAATACGCTGTTGCTTTGTCATCGTATTACTTGCATCAGATTTGCCGAAATGTTTGTATATGGTATAATCATGGCCGTGCCTGCTACATGACATATTATTACGAACATTGCCTATTGACCCAATGGGACATGCAACTATTGGAGACAAGTGATGATAGTACTGCTCTTCCAAGAAAATCGCCCTCGGCTAGAGATATGAACTTTCTTTGCTGTCCAAACATTAGACACCACACGCACCACAAATACGTTTCAATTTATTACATCTGCATCCACGTCCAACCATTCGTTGGACGTGAATCTGTATCCTGAGCTAGCTTCTACCGTCTTCGCTCAACCAGTTACAGAGGAACACGAAATTCCCATCAACATTTAGTTCCAACCTTCAGGAGCTGCCTCCTCCCCATTCGTATTCCACTTCAACAGTGTGGCAGTGGTGGTGGCACTCTCGGCAACAACTGCAACGAATGAACGAAATACATGGCCCAATAAATGTCACCGCACTTGGACACATTGTTATCGTAACTAGTCCGATGCATCTCGGATGACTATCAGTCGTAATACACGTGCTACAGGAGGCCAACCAGCAGCGAATCGAAAGCGATGCGATGGGTGGCAGATAGCGATGCACGGATGCAAGGTTCGAGATGGTCTTGTTAGGAAAACCATAAAGATGGACGAAGCGTAATGCAAACTGTCATCTCATCAAAACGATTCCCTTCCGGCTTACTGCCCACCTTCACTAGTTGTGAGTTCTCATCGACTAACAGTTCTTCGAAGAATGAGAATACACGACCTACCCAACCAACGTTAGTCTATACTCTCCAGCAATGGCGCAATGGGCTCCGATGACGACGTATCCAGGACGACATCACGACAACACAAACATAATCGATTGAATATCCATTTCAAACCATTAATTGACACATGCAGTGCAGTAGAAAAACTGGATCGAACTGCCAAGCCGTCGATCTCTATGTTTAGTTCTATATATCAGTTCTGCACACCGGGGTAGAATCCTATTTTTGTAAAAATTATTCTTAGGTCCCGATTTGGATTTTAAGCATGTTTGTGCTACTCGCAATATTCACATGGTCAGAAATATGATCTTCTTGTCCTTCATATAAATAAAAAATGGGCTTTCAGTATTTCTAAAAAAACGATTTTGCTGAACCGATAATTTGTTCTTCGCGAGAGTCGTGGTGAATCGTAACAATCAGCAGGGAGTATTCATTTTCAAATAAAAAGTAGAACTTGCGTATTTCCATATTAAAATCACATTTTTTTTCCACGAGTGTTTCAATAAATAAAAGTAAGATAAGTAAGTTGTGTAAGTTATCCAAATAAAGGGATTTTTAGCTACAATTAAGTGAATTTAGCTTTTGGTTTAGAAGCAACAATCATTTACTCACTGAAGAAATTTAATGAACGCAGCAAGAACGCAGGCAAAACTTGAGCCTGCTGGTATTGCAAAGTTTAAAAATTTATAGATTCTCATAAACTAGCTCAAAATTACCATCTTCCAATAATCGTATTGACAACACCAAACCTTGGTTCTGTTCCAATGTACGCCACGGGGTTGCACATGCTTTTCTGGACCAGATCGTCTAACCGATGGGGACATCGCCGTCATCGTCAGCAGAGGTCATTCCGGATGCGAAAGTGTAGCACGCGCGTGGTTTCAATCGGTGCTGCAGCCGGCGATGGTCCATTGGCTGTGATGACATTGCGGGACGAAACTGCAGGTTGTGTATAGGACTGGCGACGGGAAATCCATTATCTGGTTCGCTGGGGCTGGGAAACCTTGCTTGTGAACGGACGTTCACGAATGAGTGGCATTTTGCTATCAATAAGCGCACATTGTGAAGTAAACGTAGATGCGTACCACGATGCACACTGCACAGTCATTTATGGTGTAACGTGTTAGAATTCAATCAGAATATAATCACTCGAAACACAATTTTGAACAAAGAAGGATGAGAGAATCGTTTTGTAATCACTGCGGTGATGCATTAATCACAGTTATTTAGTAATTTGTCTATTTCCTTTGTGTTAAATCCGCCAGGAAGAGATGAAATTTCTTAAATCCCACAACTTTAAAATTTGTTCAGGTTCAAGTCTTAGTGAAGAAACTTTTCAAATCCAGAAAACGTTTTCCACTTCTATTCTTTTCAAACTTGACAGATACGCAAATTTCGACCTCATCCGTACGGTCGTCTCTAATTTCTCGTACTTTACTCAACAGGTTGAGGCACCTCAAGTGGGACAATTGCTTATTCTTGACAACGCATAAAATACAAACGGCACAAGATTCTAATCGAAGTACGTGCTATCATTCAAGAATAACAAAGCAGAAATAAAGATTTTCCCATCACGCAGCAAACTTTCTCACAACAACCGTCAATTGCTTAATTTCCCGTCCACTTCGCTTGATTTGAAAAGTTCTGTTTTCTTTCGTTCACGCTACGTCTCTAAATTAAAATACGCCAATAAAAGCAAATGGCAGAAAACTTCGATTCCGCTATCAATTTCTTCGCGAATATTTTTATAAACCAACGATCTAATGGTTCGAGAGAAGAAAGGCGATATAAACTGAACAACAAACAAAAGTAAATTTGAGACGTGTCTTCCAGCGAACCGAGATGGTGCTATAAATAAAAATGTGCAATCGATCTGCAGATAGGTATAGGTCGAATGCAAAGGATTTTATTCTGAAACCTGAGAAACACATTTTTTGATAATTTGTCAATGCTAAGCAAGAAAATCGGTTGCAATGAAGAAATGTTTGGAAATGGCAAAAGCAAAAATGTTCTCCATATTTTGAAAGAGCTTTAATTAAATATTCAAAACAAATTCATCATCAAGTGTTACGTGAATGCTATTTGGAGAAATATAGGCTTTTTCCTATCTTCTTCTGTAAATTCATTAGAACCCCAAGCAAATTAATTTGCCAAAAAAAAACTGCTCTAATTCTCGTTAAACAACATTTGACCATCATCACCCCACTCTCAATTTGAGTGCTCCCACTAGCGACCAACACCCACCAAAACGAGAAAAACAATTTTCCAACGCATCCCGCTTGGCTTGGTGTTGCTTTCGAATGTTACCTTTCACAACAGCTGACACAACTTCCGCAAACCATACTAGGTTGTGGGGTAGGACGGCATTTGTTTTCTTTTTCAAACAGACTCCGGGGCACCATGTTGCTACTTTTTCTCCTTGTTTCCGATACGATGGTTTGCCCTGCAGTAGGTGAAAAAAGTGATCAAATGTGTTGTAGACCTCCTGGTGATATTTAATTTTTATCAATTTATATCGAAATAAAAATTATATAAAAAAAGATTCTGAATAATAATAAATTTAATCATTATTCGTCAAGTTGAATTACTGCGTCACATACTTCCATATCAACACAAGATCTGGTTTGATGTATCGCTAGGTGTACAATCTTGATTTTTAGGGTTCTGATTATTATTGGAGAATATATAGCTTTACATATAGGATAAATGTTGCAAGATAAAGCTAAGAAAGAATCTAAAATTGCAATCGGAAACTTTTTCAAATTATTAAATTACAATAGAATGCTTTTTCCATAATTAGTACAAAAACGACTTTTGCTTGTGTCTGTCCTTTACTACAACCTGGAGGATCAATCTGGGTTTTTAGGAATAAGTTTAACTTTTTAAAATCAAAACGACCCATATATTTTCAATTCTTTCTAAGAAACTGTTCCTCCACTTGGAAATATTTACTTTATTCTAGGGCTTTTATTTCAATGCCGAAAAACGCAGCTTCACCATTGGAATCTATTCCGAGCTCAAAGCCCCGTAGCGGAACCTGCGTAGAGTGGAAAAAAGCATAAGCCAAGAAATTCACGGTATAACTTCGAATGAAATTAATATCCGAGTTTCCTGAAAGCTGTCAGTTCACGGGAAAATATCCTTCCCCCATTCGTACACCCCACCGCAGTCAGCCAGCGTTCCGAATCTTTCTCAATCGGATTCGGAAGAAATTCGGAGCAATTTCTTCGCGTTTAATTTTTCCTAGTTTGGTTTGTTGTGGTTGGCAGTGCAGCAAATAATTCAGCCCTGAGATCGACGACAGCAACGAACAACAAGCTGCTTCTCGAAAAGGTGAAGCAATCTTATTTGCAGTGTAATAAATAACGGTCTATTTACCACGAAAACGTTTATTGATAAAAAGGGTCGTATAAATTGTTTCGCATAATTGAATTGGAAACCATTTATAAATAGCATTTGGAATGCTATCATAAGGGGTCATTCAAAAATGTTGTCCGCAGTTTAAGAGGGGAGGGGTTTATGGTTCTGTGGCAGTGTATTCAAGACTAGTTGTCGCCGTCGGGGTGATGAAATCGCTTAGATCTGGGGAAGCCTTTTCTCTGTTAGCTTTTATAAAAAACGCTACATGAAATTTAAAAAAAAAATCAACACTTAACTATGAAATCCATTTACATCATCCTTCCTCTTAAGATTAGGAAACTGCGTTCCATTTTGCGATATTCAATTTGTTTTCTCCGTAAACGGTCAAATAACCAGAACTCTATGGTATAGATTGATATTGTTTTATTGTTTTATTTGTTTTAATCCAACTGACTTTGTTTAGTCTTATTGAACAACTTATAAATCTAAAAATCTAACATCATATGGAAAACATATACGAGAATTAGGTTCAAAAAGCGCCAGACATCTAATATGCGCCATGGTAATCTCTTAGTTAATAGACTGAATATAGTTACAAAACCGATTGCAGCTGACGTCCAAACGTGTTGTCAGATCACTTAATTGAAAATATTTCTCATTATTTCTTTCACAGACATCTATAGTGAAATTTAAAAAAATGTGTTTTTTCCCCTTTTGATAAAATTTATCCTTCCGTTTCGCTAAGGTTTTTTTACTAGATGAAATTTTTTTTTTTCGGTAGCCTTAACATAGAAGAACAAATTAATAATGATTGTGTCAAGTTACTAAAAACTTAACTTAACACCATTTTTCATAGAAAAACACACATATATGCTTGAATGTGAGTATCATAGTTTGACAAAGGCGTATGTAATAAATGATATATTTATAAACTATTTTTAACCCTTAAAAGCCGGGACGACAGTCACCTCCTTCAAAGTGCTCAAAGGCACCTCCCCGCGTTCATGAGTTTTGAAAATGTCTGTGTTTCTTCCCTATTTTTTGCTACGAAGGCCAAATTTCTTCAGTAATCAAGTGCAATAAAGTTCTGGCGTCCTAAAATAAAGTAGATACAAGAAATATATCAAGTCGAAGTGATTTTGAACGTTTCCAAGTTATCTGATTACTGTAATTACCGATATTGAAAGTCATATTCCTGATCTAAGAGTTATGGTCATATTTATTCAAATCTGATCACGAAATGAACCAAATTGTGCCAGATAAGAGGGAAAAGTATTACAAAAAACTGTAGACATATATGTTATCAATTTTGAAGATACTATTTTGGAGCATTCCAGTTCATCCAAAATATCCATAAGTTCAGGTCTTGAATTCTACCATAGAAGCGAAAGGTAATGTGAAAGTGCAGCGGTTGCGGTGAAAATACTCAGAGTACATCCTACTCAGTTCAAAGATATCAAATGACTCATGGGAATTTTTTCTGCATGCCCCATTGTGACATTCTAGAATGCGCGAAATGTTTTGAAGTTCGGCTCGTAAGATCTACGCAACAACGGCCTCGAAAATGTTTTCGGCAGCTATCAAAACCCTTCCCAACAGATCCTTAGATACCTGCCAAGAAACGTTATGCCAATCTATCTGCATTTCGATACACTGAAGGCCATCCAAAACGTCCTTGAGTTCAGGTCGTCAGATCTACAATCAAGTAGAAGCGCAAGCAAGGTTATCCTGCCCAATTCAATGAAATCAAATGACTTATTGAAAAAAAATCGGCGGGCCCAATAATGACATTCTAGAATGCGCGAAATGTTCTGAAGTTCGGTTCGTAAGATCTACGCAACAACGGCCTCCAATATGTTTTCGGCAGCTATCAAAACCTTTCCCAACAGATCCTTGGATACCTACCAAGAATTGTTATACCGATCTTTCTGCATTTCAATACACCGAAGGCCATCCAAAACGTTCTTGAGTTCAGGTCGTCAGTTGTACAATCAAGTAGAAACGCTTTGTTCGTATCAAATGAAACTCAGGTGATCCTGGCTTCAAGTTCAAAGAAATCAAATGACTTATTGAAAAAAAAAACTGCGGGCCTCATAACGACATTCTAGAATGCGCGAAATGTTCTGAAGTTTGGCTCGTGAGATCTACGCAACAACGGCGTTCAATATGTTTTCGGCAGCTATCAAAAACCTTCCCAACAGATCCTTACATATCTGCCAAGAAACGTTATACCAATCTTTCTGCATTTCAATACACTGAAGGCCATCCAAAACGTTCTTGAGTTCAAGTCATCAGATCCACAATCAAGTAGAAGTGCAATGCTTATTTCAAATCAAGCTCAGGTCGTCTTGCCCAGTTCAAAGAAATCAAACGACTTATTGAAAAGCTTTCTGCGTGCCCCATAATGACATTCTAGAATGCGCGAAATGTTCTGAAGTTCAGCTCGTAAGACCTACGCAACAACGGTCTCGAAAATGTTTTCGGCAGCTATCAAAACCCTTCCCAACAGATCCTTGGATACCTGCCAAGAAACGTTATACCGATCTTTCTGCATTTCAATACACTGAAGGCCATCCAAAACGTTCTTGAGATCAGGTCGTCAGATCTACAATCAAGTAGAAGTACAATTTTTTTATTTATTACCAGGCTAAGGCCGGAGTGGCCTGTGCTGCACATAAATGTCTTCGTCATTCAGCTCGGTCCATGGCTGCACTTCGCCAACCACGCAGTCTGCGGAGGGTCCGCAATTCGTCCTCCACTCCACCTTACCCGCTGTGCACATCGCCTTCTTGTTCCCGTCGGATCGTTGTCGAGAACCAATTTCACACAACCATTACTGTCCGACATTCTGGCTACGTGCCCGGCCCACCGCAGTCTTCCGATTTTCGCGGTGTGAACGATGGATGGTTCTCCCAACAGCTGATGCAACTCGTGGTTCATTCGCCTCCTCCACGTACCGTCCGACATCTGCACCCCACCATAGATGGTACGTAACACTTTCCTTTCGATCGTCCAGGTCTCGAGTCCGTAGAGAACTACCAGTCTTATAAGCGTTTTGTAGATAGTCAGTTTGGTAAGGCGGCGAACTCTCTTCGATCGGAGCGTCTTGCGGAGTCCACAGTACGTACGATTTCCAGCCACTATGCGTCTTCGAATTTCTCTGCTGGTATCGTTATCGGCGGTCACCAGTGCGCCCAAGTACACGAATTCCATCGTCACCACCGATAGAAACTCGTGGTGGGATGCTTACATTGACCTCTCTTGAGCCTCTTCCTATCATGCACTTCGTCTTCGACGTGTTGATGACTAATCCAATCCGCTTAGCTTCGCTTTTCAGTCTAATGTAGGCTTCCTCCATCCTCTCAAAGTTACGTGCCATGATATCAATGTCGTCGGCGAAACCAAATAACTGGACGGACTTCGTAAAAGTCGTGCCACTCATGTCAATCCCTGCCCTTCGTATTACTCCCTCCAAATCGATGTTGAATAGCAGACACGAAAGACCATCACCTTGCCGTAACCCTCTACGCGTTTCGAAGGGACTCGAGAATGCCCCTGAAACTCGAACTACGCACATCACCCGATCCATCGTAGCCTTGATCAACCGTGTCAGTTTATCCGGAAATCCGTTTTCGTGCATCAGCTGCCATAGCTGTTCCCGATCGATTGTATCATATGCGGCTTTGAAGTCGATAAATAGATGATGTGTGGGCACGTTGTATTCGCGGCATTTCTGCAATACCTGACGTATGGCGAACGTCTGGTTCTGCCCCACGAACTCTCTTGCAATTGGTGTTAGTCGGCGGCATAAAATTTGGGAGAGTACCTTGTAGCCGGCTTTCAGCAATGTAATTGCGCGGCAGTTTTGTAGATGGGACACACGACACCTTCCATCCACTCCTGCGGCAGAACCTCATCCTCTCAAACCTTGGGAATCACCCAGTGCAGCGCTCTAGCCAGTGCCTCATCACCATGTTTAAACAGCTCTCCTGGTAGTTGGTCAACTCCAGGGGCATTGTTGTTTTTCAGCCGGCCGATCTCCTCCTGGATATCCTGGAGATTCGGAGCCGGAAGTCGCATGTCCTGCGCGCGTGCTCCTAGGTTCATTACCATACCGCCAACGTTGTCTGCCATATCGCCGTTCAGGTGCTCTTCGTAGTGCTGCCGCCACCTTTGGATCACCTCACGCTCGTTCGTAAGAAGGTTCCCGTTTATATCCTTACACATATGGGGCTGTGGCACGTGGCCCTTACGTGAACGGTTCAACTTCTCATAGAACTTTCGTGCGTTATTAGCGCGGTACAGTTCCTCCGTCTCTTCGCGGTCTCGATCTTCCTGCTGGCGCTTTTTCCTCCGGAAAATCGAGTTTTGTCTGTTCCGCGCCCGTTTGTATCGTGCCTCGTTCGCCCTCGTGCAGTGTTGCAACAATCTCGCCCATGCTGCATTCTTCTCCTCAACTAACTGCTCACATTCGCCGTCATACCAGTCGTTCCTCTGATCCGGAGCCACCGTGCCTAGTGCAGCGGTTGCGGTGCTTCCAATGGCGGATCGAATATCTCTCCAGCCATCTTCAAGAGATGCTGCGCCTAGCTGCTCTTCCGTTGGGAGTGCCACTTCCAGCTGCTGCGCGTAGTCTTAAGCTAGTCTACCGTCTTGTAGCCGCCCAATGTTTAGCCGTGGCGGACGACTCCGACGCGTGTTGTACACCGTTGAGAGTTTTGATCGCAGACATACTGCAACGAGGTAGTGGTCGGATTCCATATTCGCACTGCGGTAAGTGCGTACGTTCGTGATGTCGGAGAAGAATTTACCGTCGATTGGAACGTGGTCGATTTGGTTTTCCGTTACTTGATTAGGTGATTTCCATGTGGCCTTGAGGATATTTTTGCTGGGGAAGAAAGTGCTACAGACTACCATTCCGCGGGAGGCTGCAAAGTTTATGCATCGTTGGCCGTTGTCGTTCGATACGGTATGCAGACTATCCGGTCCGATGACCGCTCTATACATTTCTTCCCTTCCTACCTGAGCATTCATGTCACCGATGACGATTTTGACGTCTGTGCGTAGCACGCTTCTTTCTCGTCGTCGGGTCTCCCTTCGTGTGGGCAGTGCACGTACTGCACGTTGATGATGTTTTAGTTGAAGAAATGGCCTTTTATCCTCAGCTTGCACATCCTTGCGTTGATTGGCTGCCACCCAATCATGCGTTGGCGCATCTTTCTCAGCACTATGAAGCCGGTTCCCAGCTAGTTCGTGGTGCCACAGCTTTTATAGAAGGTAGCCGCTCGATGCCCGCTTTTCCACACTTTCTGTCCTGTCCAGCAGATTTCCTGCAGCGCTACGACGTCGAAGTTGCGGGGATGTAATTCATCGTAGAAGTAGAAGTACAATGCTTGTCTCAAATCAAGCTCAGGTCATCCTGCTCAGTTCAAAGAAACCAAATGACTTATTGGAAATTTTTCTGCGGCCCCCCCATAATGACATTCTAGAATGCGCGTAACAACGGCCTCCAAAAAATTTTCGACAGCTATCAAAACCCTTCCCAACAGATCGTTGGATACCTGCCAAGAAACGGTATACCGATCTTTCTGCATTTCAATACACTGAAGGCCGTCCAAAACGTTCTTGAGTACAGGTCGTCAGATCTACAATCAAGTAGAAGCGTAGTACCCCACAATTACATTCTAGAATGCGTGGAATATTCTGAAGTTCGGCTAGTAAGAAAAATGATTTCGGCAGCTATCAAAACCCTTCCTAACAGATCGTTGAATACAATCAAGTATTGTAGATCTGACGACCTGAACGTTTTGGATGGCCTTCAGTGTATTGAAATGCAGAAAGATTGGTATAACGTTTCTTGGCAGGTATATAAGGATCTGTTGGGAAGGGTTTTGATAGCTGCCGAAAACATATTGGAGGCCGTTGTTGCGTAGATCTCACGAGCCAAACTTCAGAACATTTCGCGCATTCTAGAATGTCACTATGAGGCCCGCAGTTTTTTTTTCAATAAATCATTTAATTTCTTTGAACTAGCCAGGATCACCTGAGTTTCATTTGATACGAACAAAGCGCTTCTACTTGATTGTACAACTGACGACCTGAACTCAAGAACGTTTTGGATGGCCTTCAGTGTATTGAAATGCAGAAAGATCGGTATAACAATTCTTGGTAGGTATCCAAGGATCTGTTGGGAAAGGTGTTTTGATAGCTGTCGAAAACATATTGGAGGCCGTTGTTGCGTAGATCTTACGAGCCGAACTTCAAAACATTTCGCGCATTCTAGAATGTCACAATGGGGCATGCAGAAAAAAATTTCCATGAGTCATTTGATATCTTTGAACTGAGTAGGATGTACTCTGAGTATTTTCACCGCAACCGCTGCACTTTCACATTACCTTTCGCTTCTATGGTAGAATTCAAGACCTGAACTTATGGATATTTTGGATGAACTGGAATGCTCCAAAATCGTATCTTCAACACATAAAATTGATAACATATATGTCTACAGTTTTTTGTGATACTTTTCCCTCTTATCTGGCACAATTTGGTTCATTTCATGATCAGATTTGAATAAATATGACCATAACTCTTAGATCAGGAATATGACTTTCAATATCGGTAATTACAGTAATCAGATAACTTGGAAACGTTCAAAATCACTTCGACTTGATATATTTCATGTAGCTACTTTGTTTTAAGACGCCAGAACTTTATTGCACTTGATTACTGAAGAAATTTGGCCTTCGTAGCAAAAAATAGGGAAAAAACACAGACATTTTCAAAACTCATGAACGCGGGGAGGTGTCTAGCGGGGCGGAGTCGAAGTCAAAAGAAAGCCCTACTAATCCCCTTTAAGAAAAGTCCGGGGTCATGAAATTTAGTCAACGCTTTACTGAGAACGAGCACTTTGAAGGAAGCGACTGTCGTCCCGGCCTTTTAAGGGTTAATTAAAAAGTAAGAAGAGTAAGAATTGAAAAGTGAGAAAATCAACGTAAAAAGTATTGAGTGACGGGAAGTGAGAAATGAGAAACGACAAGTTAGAAGTAGAAATCGAGAAATCCACTGAAAAGCGCAGAATAATTTTGAAATCAATCCTTTCAAGAGGCCCGGAAGCCTCCTTTCAAAAGGGCCGGAAGCCTCCTTCCAAGAGGCCCGGAATGCCTCCTTTCAAGAGGCCCGGAAGTCTCCTTTCAAGAGGCCCGAAAACCGCCTTTCAAGAGGCTCGGCAGTCTCCCTCCAAGAGGTCGAAATTAATCTTTCTAGATGCTTGGAAGTTTACGTTCAAGGGGCTCAGAGGTATCCTTTCAAGATGCTTAGAAGCCTTCTTTTAAGTGGCTCGAAAGCCACTTTTCAGGAGGCTCGGAAGCTTCATTCCGAGAGCTCGGAATAATGGGAATTTCAGCCAACTTCATGAAGAGTCATATATTTCGTAAATTTTCAGTTTCATTTTTTATATATCTTATAAGTTACACTTATTTTCATTTACAGCAAAAAAATAGGGGGTACCTCAATTGATGCAAAAGTGCGAAGGGATACCTCTCAAGCAAAAGGTTGAGAACCGCTGTGCTAGAGCATAGTTTTCCGATGAAACTAAAATGGCTTATTTGTGTAACATTGCAAACTGGGGCAGATCTGTGTTTTCGTTGGACAACTGAGAAAACGGTTTAGAGGTGATTGTACAAATCGTGGCTATACAATGCTCAACTGAAGAAACTATTGTAAATGTATATTATCGCAAATTGGCTTTAGGTTGTTTCAGCACGGCATGGACCAAACCGGATGTTTGAGATTCGCTACAGTATTCTTAAGAACGTACTGATCGATTGCGTATAATACAATATTTGAAAACAATACGGCAGCGTTATTTACATCATGAGTGGATAGTAGCTCATTCCAGTTGATGCACGCCAGAAACTGATTCATTGATTGATAGTTAGCTTTTTTATAGTGGTAATACCTACAGCTATTGTGTTTCGGCGCTGAGTTTGATCTGTAGATTAAAAAACACTTTAATAAAGTTTAAAAATAAAAATAAATAAAAAGCTATTGTGTTCGTGAAACGAACCAAGGCATGAACAGACATTTGTAGGGCAGGACAGTAGACGACGCTACTTCACAGTCTCTTCTTCTTCTTCTTCTTCTTCTTCTTCTTCTTCATTGGCATTACATCCCCCACTGGGACATTGCCGCCTCGCAGCTTAGTGTTCATTAAGCACTTCCACATTTATTAACTGCGAGGTTTCTAAGCCAAGTTACCATTTCTGCATTCGTATATCATGAGGCTAACACGATGATACTTTTATGCCCAGGGAAGTCGAGACAATCCGAAAATTGTCAAGACCGGCACCGGGAATCGAACCCAGCCACCCTCAGCATGGTCTTGCTTTGTAGTCGCGCATCTTACCGCACGGCTAAGGAGGGCCCCACTTCACAGTCTTTCCTTCGATTGACTTGCAAGACAACGCTGTGACTCTCAACGATGTAATGAAAATCACGTGACTATTATGCGAATATTTTCGACATGGCACAAAACAAACGGGTTTTGATTTCCAACATGTCAGGAACAAAATCTACAAAGTTATCAGTTTTTCATGAACTGCAGTCAATTTATAGCTGATTCCCGCAGGAAAACCAAAATCATCAAAAACCGACATGGGACGGACATGCGAAGAGGGGCAGTCCAGGTCTAAAATCAAATTTAATGCTCTCTGTCATCCAGGTAGCAATAGCCTAGAAAAACCAGGTGCAGCAATTCAGAGACATTCAAATCCAATTTCCCAACATTTCAATTCAGTTCCCATGTAATGTGTATATCATCACCCCAAACGCTTATCACATTCCAGCCGCATTCGAATCGAACATCACACCGCCACGTCACGTTTACACTGTCATTAGTTCCAGGTGTCAGTGCGGTTCGCATTCACATCAGTCAGTAAATTAAACCCCAGTCACTGTCGAAAGCTCGTTTCCTATTTCCGATGATGTCTGTGCTGTTCATCGCTCCGGCAGGAGGCGGTCGCCCGGACTCATATGACACTATCGCTGATTGTACCACAAACGTAAAAACGAGGTGTGGCACTGAAACACGGACCTTCTGTTCAGGACCAATTTCCGTACTCTCTTCCGCGATGAAACGATGCCGACTATGGCTCAAAAAGCCAATCACTTTTTTTTTCGCTTCATTATACTCCAGGTGGGTAGGTTGACACTGGTGGCAATAATCACCGGCACATCATCATCATCATCGGCGAAACGTCATTGTCGTCATACTCACCAACGCGGACTCCACAAATGGCAATGGAACAAAATATTGAAAAAATGTTTATCAGATAGTTCATACTGCTCGTAGGAGTGACGGTATTCGTGCGTTTTCCGCTCATGTGCAAATTGCAAACTTATTGTATCCATCCACCTGTTTGGTACAAATGGTGAAAGGGGAATGTCACTTCCGGTCTAATTTGAAGTTGGATGCGGCACTTGATGTGGACATTTATTTTATTTAAAAAAATAAGTGCATAAAAGTAATCTCGAGTGGACGATAATAGCTCAATAATATCAAATGATGATTCTCAAAATGACATATGGATATTATTGATTATGACTAAAAGATCAAACGACAATATAAATATTTATATCAATCAAGTCCATATTATGTTTTGTTATTCTGTTCATGGCTTCTGCCCGGCACAACAAGATTTTTTTGTGCTTGAATTTTGAGTTTAGGACGGCTTTTGACGATTAAATATTCACCATTAAATATATCTTCACCAGATTTTAGAAAATGTGGATGTGAAATAAAATTGCCGTAAACTTATTTTATTTTTCAAATCTCGCGAGAAATCAGAAAAAAATATTAAGCTCTTTTAGTGGAATGTATTCAACCGTCTAGGACGAATTAAGTACTCTCCATTTAATTCCACCAAATATTTTCGATATCTTTGCAGATACGTATTTCGACCACAACTGTGTGGTCGTCTTCAGTGTCCCGTACTTGACTCGACTTACTTAGAAAACAGATAATGTGTTTTGAAAATTCACACGTTTTCCAAAAAACACTTGAATTTTTCGCATTTCTAGTTAATGTACAAAATAGCTACATCCATAAGAGAAGCCTCATACATACCACTCGATTCAGATGATAACTTAGTATGTAGGTTTTCATGTCTTTATGGACACTATGCGATCTTGTTATACTGTTTCTATTTGATCGACAATTGTTAACGAGGAGAGTAGCATTAACAGTAGTTCAATGTACTTGTAATTTGTGTCCTGCTATGCCTAATGATGAGATACAATTTTCACAAACTTCGATTAAAAATAAGCGAAAAATTCAACTAACGAAGCTCCGTGCCCTTAGATACATCCTGCATCCTATCAAGACCACATTTCATTTGTATCGACGTTAAGCTATTGAACATAACATCTAAATGCATATGTCACGTACGTGCTGTGGCGAAATTGTATCCATCACCGTATTGCCCATCGCAGATAACACGGTGACGAGACGAAACGCGTAGACTATCATAAGAGAAGTCTCACCAAATTCTAAGATAGAATGCACTGCTGAATTCTTAAACAAAATTCTTTCATGAATACGCACAGCAAATCGATTTTTTTTTTAAATATTTAGAGCACTTTCATCTATACCCAATTCTCGAAAAGAAATTAATTCTTCCATCTATTTGGAAAATTCGAGTTAAGACAGCACTCCAAAAAATGGATTGTGTATTAAAAACAACAACAATTAATAGCTGCAACACATTAGTAAAGTAAAATTATATGCTTCCCGTGAAAGTTTGTACGAAAACCACGTAAACTCCTTTATTTTCGTCTGTGATACATTCTTCTTCTTCTTCTTATTGGCATTACATCCCCACACTGGGACAGAGCCGCCTCGCAGCTTAGTGTTCATTAAGCACTTCCACAGTTATTAACTGCGAGGTTTCTAAGCCAGGTTACCATTTTTGCATTTGTATATCATGAGGCTAACACGATGATACTTTTATGCCCAGGGAAGTCGAGACAATTTCCAATCCGAAAATTGTCTAGACCGGCACCGGGAATCGAACCCAGCCACCGTCAGCATGGTCTTGCTTTGTAGCCGCACACCAAAAAATTATGAATATTACAGGTCACGTATTTCAATATAATGACACAAAACCACAAGACATAAGCTGTGTTGTTAAATTCAACAATCGCCTTTGATGACTGATTTTGATGAGTAGATCTGTCATATTTTGTTTCGTATGGTTCATCCGTGACAAAATTGGTTCACGCGATATGTTGCACAGATTTTGCTGCATAAAAACTCGGTTTGTTGACATCTAAGATGTCAAAAAAAATCATTTGCAGTAAATTATTCAAAGCTGTTCCAAGCGTTGATATTCAAAGATGATTTTTCATGAAATTAAATTATATTTTAATCCTTAATTGTTATTCTAGGTCGATTAATGATGTTGATTCACGATGGCATCTGGTGTTCGTACTGGAATTCTACTGGAACTATGCTCTGAAAATTTATCAGGACGTTCAGGAATTTTTGCGGAAATACTTCAAGAAATTCCACTAAAAAATCCTGCGGAGAGGTTATTCAGCAATTCCTTTTTAAGAAAGAGGGTTGTTATCTGTGAATTCCACCGGCAGACTGAAACTTTTGGTAGTTTCACCGAGAATTTCATCGGCAATTCCTCCGGAAATTTCTTCACAAATTCCTCCGTAAATTTCTTCCGGATCTTTCAGGATCTCCTACGGGAAATCCTTAAGATTTTTTTTCGAAAATTTCTCCGAGGTTTCACTCGGCAATTCCTTTAAGAATACTATCGGGAATTCCAAAAATTCACTCGAATATTCCTCACATCACGTTGGGATGTTCTTCGGGAAATCGTTCCTGAACTTTTTCCGGGAAATTCTCCAGGAATCCCTCCGGGAATTATTCCGACAGAATGAATTCGCAAATTCCATTGGAAATTTTCCCGAGAATTGCATCAGAAATTCTTCCAAAAAGTTCTTCGGAAATTATTTTAAGAATTCCTTTGGAAGTTCATCATGGAGCTCCTTCGTTGATACCATAAGGATTTCTTAAGAGAAGTCGTTCAGGAATTTATATTCCTTCGCGAATTCTTCATAGAAGTTCTTCTGGAGTTCCTTTAGTGAATTCCTCCGGGAAGTCCTATGACAATTCCTTTGTGAAATCCTTTGGGAATTCCCCTGCGACTTCCTGTTTCTCTGGGGGTTCATTTGTGAATTCCAAAAATATTCCTTTGGGAATATACGCTTTGCAACCTTTCTTGGAATACGCTGGAGAATTGCTTCGTAAACTCACTTGGGAATTTGCTCGGGAATTCCATTGGAAATTCCTCCAGAAATCCGCTCGACAATTCTTTTTGGAGTTTCTTTGGGTATACCTTTTGGAATTTCTTTGAGATTTCCTCTGGAAGTACCACCGGTAATTCCTGTGGAAATTCTTCCAGAAATTCCTCCGGAAGTTCATCAACGATTTTTTTTTATTTCTTCTCAATAAAGACAGGGACACCATCTACGACCAAAGGTCGTACAGACTGAATACTTAACACCTAGCATGAGACAAAGGACATGACACATTACACCCAGTGGACCAGTGAAGGATTTTCCGTATCACGAAAAGTTTCCTCCTTACCGGGGCGGGAATCGAACCGGCACTCCATAGCATATGCTCCTGGGCGAATGACGTCGCTAACCGCACGGCCACGAAACCCACATTCTCCTAGGAAGTCCTCCGGAAATTCCTTCAGGAATTTGCCCGGAAGTTCCTCCAGGAATTCATCTGGAAGTTCCTCCAGGAGTTCGTCCGGAAGTTCCTCTAGGAATTCCTCCGGAAGTTGCTCTGAGAAGTTCCTCTAGGAATTCCTCCGGAAGTTCCTCTAGGAATTCCTCCGGAAGTTCCTCCAGGAATTTCTCCGGAAGTTCCTCTAGGAATTCCTCCGGAAGTTCCTCTAGGAATTCCTCCGGAAGTTCCTCTAGAAATTCCTCCGGAAGTTCCTCTAGGAATTCCTCCGGAAGTTCCTCCAGGAATTCCTCCGGAAGTTCCTCTAGGAATTCCTCCGGAAGTTCCTCTAGGAATTCCTCCGGAAGTTCCTCTAGGAATTCCTCCGGAAGTTCCTCTAGGAATTCCTCCGGAAGTTCCTCTAGGAATTCCTCCGGAAGTTCCTCCGAAAGTTCTTCCAGGAATTCCTCCGGAAGTTCCTCTAGGAATTCCTCCGGAAGTTCCTCTAGGAATTCCTCCGGAAGTTCCTCTAGGAATTCCTCCGGAAGTTCCTCTAGGAATTCCTCCGGAAGTTCCTCTAGGAATTCCTCCGGAAGTTCCTCTAGGAATTCCTCCGGAAGTTCCTCTAGGAATTCCTCCGGAAGTTCCTCTAGGAATTCCTCCGGAAGTTCCTCTAGGAATTCCTCCGGAAGTTCCTCTAGGAATTCCTCCGGAAGTTCTTCCAGGAATTCCTCCGGAAGTTCCTCTAGTAATTCCTCCGGAAGTTCCTCTAGGAATTCCTCCGGAAGTTCCTCTAGGAATTCCTCCGGAAGTTCCTCTAGGAATTCCTCCGGAAGTTCCTCTAGGAATTCCTCCGGAAGTTCCTCCAGGAATTCCTCCGGAAGTTCCTCCAGGAATTCCTCCGGAAGTTCCTCTAGGAATTCCTCCGGAAGTTCCTCTAGGAATTCCTCCGGAAGTTCCTCTAGGAATTCCTCCGGAAGCGCCTCTAGAAATTCCTCCGGAAGTTCCTCTAGGAATTCCTCCGGAAGTCCCTCTAGCAATTCCTCCGGAAGATCCTCTGGAAGAAATTCCCTAAAGAGTTCTCGGGAGTCCTTTGGAAGTTGCTCCGGGAATGCCTTCGAAAACACTTCAGAGAATTCTTCCAGGAATTTCTTCGGAATTTTTGAGAGAATTCACCATCGGGAATCTATCTGAGAGATCTTACAAGAATTTCTTCTTGAATTCCTTCGGAAATTCCTCAGAGAATTCCTTCGGAAATTCCTCAGGGAATTCCTTCGGAAATTCCTCAGGGCATTCCTTCGGAAATTCCTTAGGGAATTCCTTCGGAAATTCCTCAGGGAATTCCTTCGGAAATTCCTCAGGGAATTCCTTTGAAAATTCCTCCGGGAATTCCTTTGGAAATTCCTCCAGGAATTCCTTCGGAAATTCCTCCGAGAATTTCTTTGGAAATTCCTCCGGGAATTCTCAAGGAATTCTTCCAGAAATTCCTCCGGAAATTCTTCCAGGAATACCTCCGGAAATTCCTCCAGGAATATCTCCGGAAATTCCAGGAATTCCTTCCGTGAATCCCTGTGGAAATTTCTCCGTGAATCCCTCCGGAAATTTCTCCGGAAATTCCTCCAGGAATTCCTCGGGAAATTCCTCCAGGAATTCCTCCGGAAATTCCTCCAGGAATTCTTCCGGAAATTCCTCCAAGAATTCCTCTGGAAATTCCTCCAGGAATTCTTCCGGAAATTTCACCAGGAATTCCTCCGGAAATTCCTCCAGCAATTCCTTCGGGAATTCCTCCGGAAATTCCTCCAGGAATTCCTCTGGAATTTCTTCCCGAAATTCTTCCGGAAGTTCCTCCAGGAATATCTACGAAAATTCCTACAGGAATTACTCCTGAGATTCCTCCTGAAGAAACTTTCAAAGGAATCCCCGAAGGAATTCTTGAAAAAATCTCCAAAAGTATTCCTGCAGAGATTTCCGAAAAAGCACAAGTGGAATCTCATTTTGCAATTCCTCCGGAAGTTATTTCGGGAATTCCTCTGGAACTTCCTTCGGGAATTCCTCCGGAAGTTCCTCCAGGAATTTCTCCGGAAGTTCCTCCAGGAATTCCTCCGCAAGTTCCTCCGGAAGTTCCTCCAGGAATTCCTCCGGAAGTTCCTCCAGGAGTTCCTCCGGAAGTTCCTCCAGGAATTCTTGCGGAAGTTTCTCCAGGAACTCCTCCGGAAATTCCTCTAGGAATTCCTCCGGAAGTTCCTCCAGGAATTCCTCCGGAAGTTCCTCCAGGAACTCCTTCGGAAGTTCCTCCAGGAATTGCTTCGGAAGTTCCTCCAGGAATTCCTTCGGAAGTTCCTCCAGGAATTCCTTCGGAAGTTCCTCCAGGAATTCCTTCGGAAGTTCCTCCAGGAATTCCTTCGGAAGTTCCTCCAGGAATTCCTTCGGAAGTTCCTCCAGGAATTCCTTCGGAAGTTCCTCCAGGAATTCCTTCGAAGTTCCTCCAGGAATTCCTCCGGAAGATCCTCCAGGAATTCCTCTGGAAGTTCCTCCAGGAATTGCTTCGGAAGTTCCTCCAGGAATTCCTTCGGAAGTTCCTCCAGGAATTCCTTCGGAAGTTCCTCCAGGAATTCCTTCGGAAGCTCCTCCAGGAATTCCTTCGGAAGTTCCTCCAGGAATTCCTTCGGAAGTTCCTCCAGGAATTCCTTCGAAGTTCCTCCAGGAATTCCTCCGGAAGGTCCTCCAGGAATTCCTCTGGAAGTTCCTCCAGGAATTCCTACGGAAGTTCCTCCATGAATTCCTCCGGAAGTTCCTCCAGGAATTCCTCCGGAAGTTCCTCCAGGAATTCCTCCGGAAGTTCCTCCAGGAATTCCTCCGGAAGTTCCTCCAGGAATTCGTCCGGAAGTTCCTCCAGGAATTCCTCGGGAGTTCCTCCAGGAATTCCTCCGGAAGTTCCTCCAGGAATTCCTCCGGAAGTTCCTCCAGGAATTCCTCCGGAAGTTCCTCCAGGAATTCCTCCGGAAGTTCCTCCAGGAATTCCTCCGGAAGTTCCTCCAGGAATTCCTCCGGAAGTTCCTCCGGGAATTCCTCCGGAAGTTCATCCGAAGTTCGAAAAAATACTCGAAGGAATTCCCTGGGGAATTCCCGAGAGAATTCCCTGAGGAATTCCCGAAGGAAATCCCTGAGAAATTTCCGAAGGAATTCCCTTAGTAATTTCCGGAGGCATTCCCGAAGGAATTTCTGGAGAAATTCTCAAAGGAATTTCCGGAGGAATTTCCGAAGGAATTTCCGGAGGAATTCGAAGGAATTCGGAGGAATTTGAAGGAATTACCGGAGGAATTCGATGGAATTCGGAGAAATTCGAAGGAATTCCTGGAGGAATTCCGGAAGGAATTCTCAGAGGAACTCACGAAGGAATTCCCCGAGGAATTCTAGTAGGAATTGCCGGAGAAATTCCCGAAGAAATTCCCGGAGGAATTCCCGAAGAAATTCCCGGAGGAATTCCTGTAGTAATTTCCGTAGGAATCCCCGAAGGAATTCCCGATGGAATGCCCAGAATAAATCCCGAAGGAATTCTCAGAGGAATTCCCGAAGAAATTTCCGGAGGTAGTAATGATTTTCCCGAAGGAATTCCTGGAGAAATTTATGGATGTAATCAGAAATTGCCGAAGGTATTCCCGGAGGAATCCGCGATGGAATACCCGAGGGATTCCGCGAAGTAATTCCCGAACAAATTCCTGGAGGAATTCTCGAACGAATTTTGTGAGGAGTTTTTGGAACAATTTTCGGAGGAATTTTTGGAAGTAATCTCGGAGGAAGTGCTGGAAGATTCCTTCGAGAATTTCTCCGCGAATTTCTTTTAGAATTCCTCCGGGAATTCCTTCGGGGATTCCTCCGGTAATATCTTTGGGAATTCCTCCGGTAATACCGGTAATTCCTTCGGGAACTCTTTCGGGAATTCCTTCGGCAATTCGGATTCCTCCGAGAATTCCTTCGCGGAATCCTCCGGGAATGCCTTCGGTAATTTCTAATTCCATCAATAAATTTCTCCAGGAATTCCTTCGGGTAAATCATGGAATTTCTTCGGGAATTCCTCTGGGAATTCCTTCGGGATTTCCTCTGGGAATTCCATCGGGTATTCCTCCAGGAATTCTTTCGGGAATTCCTTCGGGAAATCCTCCGGGAATTTCTTCGGGAATTCTATTGCGAATTCTTTTGGGAATTCCTCCGGGAATTCCTTTGCGATTTTTTTCCGGAATTCCTCCGGGAATTCCTTCGGGAATTCCTCCGGGAATTTCTTAGGGAATTCCTCCGGGAATTTCTTAGGGAATTCCTCCGGGAATTCCTTCTGGAATTCCTTCGGGAATCCCTCAGGGAATTCCTTCTAGAATTCCTTCGAACTTCGTAGGAACTTCCGGAGGAATTCCTTCGGGAATTTCTTCGAACTGCGGAAGAACTTCCGGAGGAATTCCTGTAGGAACTTCCGGAGGAATTCCTGGAGAACTTCCCTAGGAATTCCTGGAGGAACTTCCGGAGGAATTCCTGGAGGAACTTCCGTAGGAACTCCCGGAGGAACTTCCGTAGGAATTCCTAGAGGAACTTCCGTAGGAATTCCTAGAGGAACTTCCGTAGGAATTCCTAGAGGAACTTCCGTAGGAATTCCTAGAGGAACTTCCGTAGGAATTCCTAGAGGAACTTCCGTAGGAATTCCTAGAGGAACTTCCGTAGGAATTCCTAGAGGAACTTCCGTAGGAATTCCCGGAGGAACTTCCATAGGAATTCCCGGAGGAACTTCCGTAGGAATTCCCGGAGGAACTTCCGTAGGAATTCCCGGAGGAACTTCCGTAGGAATTCCCGGAGGAACTTCCGTAGGAATTCCCGGAGGAACTTCCGTAGGAATTCCCGGAGGAACTTCCGTAGGAATTCCCGGAGGAACTTCCGTAGGAATTCCCGGAGGAACTTCCGTAGGAATTCCCGGAGGAACTTCCGTAGGAATTCCCGGAGGAACTTCCGTAGGAATTCCCGGAGGAACTTCCGTAGGAATTCCCGGAGGAACTTCCGTAGGAATTCCCAGAGGAACTTCCGTAGGAATTCCCAGAGGAACTTCCGTAGGAATTCCCGGAGGAACTTCCGTAGGAATTCCCGGAGGAACTTCCGTAGGAATTCCCGGAGGAACTTTCCGTAGGAATTCCTGAAAGAACTTTCGTGGGAATTCCTGAAGGAACTTTCGTGGGAATTCCTGGAGGAACTTCCGGAGAAATTCCTTGAGGAATCTTGAAGAACTTCGGAGGAATTGCAGTAGCAATTTCCGGAGAATTTCCCGAAGGAATTCCCGGAGGAATTTACGAAGAAATTCCCGGATTAATTATCGAAGGAATTTCCGAATCAATTACTGAAGGACTTTCCGAAGCGATTCCTGGAGGAATTCCCGAGGGCATTGCAAGAAAAATTCCCGAAGGCATTCCCGGAGGAATTCCCGAAGGAATTATCATGTCAGATGAATTCCCGTAGGGATTCGCAGAGGATTTCCCGAAGGAATTCCAGGAAGAATACCCGAAGGAATTCCCGAAAAGATTCCCGGAGGATTTCTCGAAGGAATTTCCGAAGAAATTTCCTAGGTAATTCCTAAAAATAATTCCGGAGGAATTCACGGAGAAATTCCCGGAGGAATTCACGAAACAAAATTCTGGAGGAACTCCTGAAGGAACTTCCGGAGGAATTCCTGAAGGAACTTTTGGAGTAGTTTTTGAAAGAACTTTCGGAGAAATTCCTGGAGGAGCATCCGGAGCAATTCTCAAGGAAAAAAAATCCTGGAGGAATTCCCGAAGGAGTTCCCGGAAGAATTCCCGAAGGAGGAATTCCCGGAGGAATAATTGAGGCAGGATTTCTCGAAGGAATTCCCGGAGGAATTCCTAAAGGAACTTCTGGAGGAATCCCTGAAGAACTTCCGGAGAAATTCCTTGTGAGAGGAAATTCCTTGTGAGAGGAACTTCCGGAGAAATTTTTGGAGGAACGTCCGGAGGAATTGCTGGAGATGCATCTTCCTCCTCTTTCAGAAGTTCCTTCAATAATTCCTTCGGAATTTCCTTCAGAAATGTCTCAGGAAGTTCCTTCAAGAGTTTTCCGGAAGTTTCTTCAGGAATTTCTCAGGAAGGTCGTACAGGAATTCCTCCAAAGGAAAATGCCTGAAGGAATTCCCGAATGGATTTCCGGAGGAATTCTCGAAGGAATTCTCATAGGAATGCCCAAATGAATTCCCGGAAGAATTCCCGAAAGAATTCTCAGAGGAATTCTCAAAGGAATTCCCGGAGGATTTTTCTAAGGAATTTCTGGAGGAATTCTAAGTAATTCCTGAAAATATTCCCGGAGTAATTCACGAAGAAATTCACGGAGGAATTCACGAAAAAAATTTGTGGAGGAACTTCCGGAGGAATTCCTGAAGGAACTTTTGGAGTCGTTTTTGAAAGAACTTTCGGAGAAAGTCCTGGAGGAGCATCCGGAGAAATTCTCAAGGAAAAAAAATGCTGGAGGAATTCCCGAAGGAGGAATTATTGAGGCAGGATTTCTCGAAGGAATTCCCGGAGGAATTCCTAAAGGAACTTCCGGAGGAATCCCTGAAAGAACTTCCGGAGAAATTCCTTGAGAAACTTCCGGAGAAATTTTTGGAGAACTTCCGGAGGAATTGCTGGAGATGCATCTTTCTCCTCTTTCAGAAGTTCCTTCAATAATTCCTCCGGAATTTCCTTCAGGAATTTCTCAGGAAGTTCCTTCAAAAGTTTCTCCGGAAGTTCCTTCAAGAATTTTTCAGGAAGGTCCTACAGGAATTCCTCCAAAGGAAAATTCCTTGAAGGAGTTCTCGAAGGGATTTCAGGGGGAATTCTCGAAGGAATTCTCACAGAAATGCCCGAATGAATTCCCGGAAGAATGCCCGAAAGAATCATCAGAGGAATTCTCAAAGGAGAATTTTTCTAAGGAATTTCTGTAGGAATTTCCTAAGTAATTCCTGAAAATTTTCCCGGAGGAATTCACGAAGAAATTCCCAGAGGAATTCACGAAAAAAATTTCTGGAGGAACTCCAGAGAAATTTTCAAGGACAAAAAAATCCTGGTGGAATTCCCGAAGGAGTTCCCGGGAGAATTCCCGAAGGAGGAATTCCCGGAGGAATGATTGAGGCAGGATTTCTCGAAAGAATTCCCGGAGGAATTCCTAAAGGAACTTCCGGAGGAATCCCTGAAAGAACTTCCGGAGAAATTCCTTGAGAAACTTCCGGAGAAATTTTTGGAGGAACGTCCGGAAGAATTGCTGGAGATGCATCTTCCTCGTCTTTCAGAAGTTCCTTCAATAATTCCTCCGGAATATCCTTCAGGAATTTCTCAGGAAGTTCCTTCAAGAGTTTCTCCGGAAGTTCCTTCAGGAATTTCTCAGGAAGGTCCTACAGGAATTCCTCCAAAGGAAAATGCCCGAAGGAGTTCCCGAAGGGATTTCCGGAGGAATTCTCGAAGGAATTCTCATATAGGAATGCCCGAATGAATTCCCGGAAGAATTCCCAAAAGAAATCTCAGAGGAATTCTCAAAGGAATTCCCGGAGGATTTTTCTAATGAATTTCTGGAGGAATTTCCTAAGTAATTCCTGAAAATATTCCCGGAGGAATTCACGAAGAAATTCCCAGAGGAGCTCACGAAAAAAAATACTGGAGGAACTCCTGAAGGAACTTCCGGAGGAATTCCTGAAGGAACTTTTGGAGTAGTTTTTGAAAGAATTTTCGGAGAAATTCCTGGAGGAGCATCAGGAGAAATTCCTGAAGGAATTTCCGGAGAAATTGGAATTGTTGAAGGAACTTCCGGGGGAATTATTGAAAGAACTTCCGGAGGAGGAGAAAGAAGCACCTCTAGCAATTCCCCGGATGTTCCTTCAAGAATTTCTCCGAAAGTTCCTCAAGGAAAAAAAATTCCGGAGGAATTCCCGAAGGAGTTCATGGAACAATTCCCGAAGGAGGAATTCCAGGAGGAATTACTGAGGGAGGAATTCCTTAAGGAACTTCCGGAGGAATCCCTGAAGAACTTCCGGAGAAATTCCTTAAGGAACTTCCGGAGAAATGTTGGGAGGAACGTACGGAGGAATTGCTGAAGATGCTTCTTCCTCCTCTTTCGGAAGTTCCTTCAATAACTTCTCCGGAATTTCCTTCAGGAATTTCTCAGGAAGTTCCTTCAAGAGTTTCTTCGGAAGTTCCTTCAGAAATTTCTCAGGAAGGTCCTTCAGGTATTCCTCCAAAGGAAAATTCCTGAAGGAATTCCCGAAGGGATTTCTGGAGGAATTCTTGAAGGATTTTTCTCATATGAATGCCCGAATGAATTCCCGGATGAATTTCCGAAGGAATTCTCAGAGGAATTCCCGTAGGAATTGCCGAAGGCGTTCCCGGAGGAATTTTCGGAGGCATTCCCGGAGGAATTCACGAAAGCATTTCTTCGCGAATTCCTCCGTGAATATTTTCGGGAGTTTCTTCAGGAATTCCTTCGGAAAATCTTCCGGGAACTCCTTTGGAAATTTCTTCGTGAATTCCTCCGGGAACTTGTTCGGGAAATCCTTCGGGTATTCTTCTGGGAATTCCTTCGAGAAATCCTCTGAGAATCTTTTCGGGAATTCCGCTGGGCTGGGAATTCTTTTGGAAACTCTTCCGGGAATGCCTTCGGAAATTCCTCCGGGAATGCCTTCGGGAATTTTTCCGGGAATGCCTTTGGGAATTCCTCCGGCCATGCTTTCGGGAATTCCTCCGGGCATGCCTTCGGGAATTCCTCCGGGAATGTCTTCGGGAATTCCTCCGAGAATTGCTTCGGGAATTCCTCCGGAAATTCATCCGGGAATTTCTTCGTGAATTCCTCCGGGAATATTTTCGGGAATTCGTTCACTAATTTCATTAAAGGGATTCCTGGAGGGCTTCCTGGAGACTTTTCTGGACTAATACTCCAGGAAATGTTCGCATGAATTCTCAAATAAATGTCCAAAAAAGTACCAGAGAGAATTCCTAAAAATATTTTTGAAATAATTTCAACAATAATTTAACTTTCATTTTGAAAACATCCCCGACAAATACTCGAAAGAATTGGTGAATCTGTTTTTTTTTTAAATGCTAAGAGAATCCTCGAAAAATTATTCAGGATTCATTGGAAGCGGAATCTCGATGGACTTCTTCGTTTAATTAGTTCTTTTGAAGGAATTTCTAGAAAAGTTAATAAAGAAATTCCTGTGAGACTTTATACAGGTATCCCTGAAGAAACTCCTCAATGGTTTTTGGAAGAATTTTCAAATAAATTGATTGAGGAACTCACAAATGATCTCCTGAAAAATTTCTATAAATGTTCCTGAAAGAAATCAAAAAGGAATTTCTAGGAATTCCCAAAGGTACCTCTGAAAAAAAAAATGATCACGTATTCATTGTGAGACTTCAATTGGAATGGCTCGTTGATTCCAGTGGGTTCTGCTTGTAATCGAACTAAAAGTTGCCACAGGTCGAGTTTTGGATTGGGGGATTCAGTTCTGTGTGTCTTTTTTGATGTACTGTATTTTGTCTCTGTGCCGGATGCGCCTAGAGATGTCGTAAAATCCCGATTAATCGATTAGTTACTAATCGATTACTCTTGATTCTTGTCGATTATTGAATCGATTAATCATTGTATAGTAATCGAGTCAAAATTAATCGATTATCACAACGATGAATCGATTAATCGAAATAATCAATTAATTTTCGACATCCTTATGATGTCGTAAAATTCTGATTAATCGATTAGTAACTAATCGATTACTCACGATTCCTCTCGATTATTGAATCGATTAATCGTTGGGTAATAATCGATTCAAAATTAATCTATTATCACAACGATGAATCGATTAATCGAAGTAATCGATTAATTTGCGACATCTCTAGATGCGCCTCCTTGGGCTGGAAGTCTGAGGAAAGGTGACAAGCTTTCTCGTAAATTTTTTTGGTGGATTTTGTCTTTAATTTAATTAATTTCAACTGAGTTTAATTATAATTTCAATAAAGTTTACTCTGACATTGGTACCATGGATTTCTTTGAGCGTTTCATTTGCTTATTGTGAGTTAACTGGTCTTATTTTTCATAGAACGTCGTGTTCTTGATGGACGTAGGCTCGTTGGTTTGCCGTTCTGGGTGGTGGGCTCTACAATCTCTACAGTGGTGATTGACGAATAATTCAGATTAGTTTTATTCCCTAATGACGCGCTAAAATAAATGCCTGTTTTAATCTGGTTTAAAAACACTGAGCAATGGTCCTTACCATGAAATATACGCGTCTCGTTGGTTTTTATTTTTAGATTAAATTGGTTCTCCTTAACAACAAAATTCGACCGGAATAAAAGAAATAAGCGAATTCTCGCAAAAGAATCTTTATATAAATAACTTTCAACTTCAACGGAAGCAAGCGAGCTGTCAAAACAAACTACGCTCTCCTTTTCACTCTGATCTGGGCCATCAGCCCATCACGATCCATCCTACGATGCCTTGATGTGTTGCATGATGGTTGCGGATGAACTACTTATCGTGTAGCGCGACACAGTTGCAACAACAACAACCAAACTCATCAAAAAACGATAAGATGAGTTTAACAACACACCTATAAACTGAATCGTATATTTTTCATTGTCACGTGATTTAAAATTACATGTCACGGAACCTAAACACAGCACTCGATGCGACGCACCTAACGCACAAGCAGTCGACGACTTGATGCAGTGAAATACTTGTTCAGTGCAAATCGTGGAACCTGTTTCACTTCGATGACCCCTCTTTCGAGAAATAAATATAGCTGAGTGGTAAGGTGTTGGGCTCTCACTCAGCGGGCTTATATTCGATTCTCGTTCCAACCGTTTCATTTTTTTGTCAATAAAGTTGTGATGTAAAATTAAAGTATCACCTAATTTCACGTCAAAAATGATGCTCGAATATGTCAGCGTCACAACACCTAAAGTTACATGAATATTTTTAGGTGTGCGCGGCTAAGGATGGCCCCTTGTGATACATTGGAAATGATAAAATAGGGACAAGTGTCCTCAGCTCCCCCTAATGCGAAAAAAAAAACTAGCGACTTGAGAAGTTGGCAAAAAAACTAAGCGCTGGTAATGGAACAAATTAAATACCAAAAATGAGGAAGGGTCGTGGAAATACCAAAAATGGGTTGTATACTAAAAAAAAAGATATTGCCTACTTTGAATGGATGCGTCTGCTAAGTATATGCGGTAGGGGAACAGACGGCTTTGGCAGGTTTTGTTCTATTATTGGCAGGGGTGTTTTTGTCGACCGAATTTTATATATTATTATGATATGCAAAGAATGTTTAGGCCAAATTTGAGCAAAATCAGTCATAAAAAACCCCCCTGCCAATAATAGAACAAAACCTGCCAAAGCCGTCATTCCCCCTATTTCGAAAAATTTCGTTTATGGTGGTTCGAAGCAAAATTCCGCGGAATTTCGCGGAATTTGAGCATGGTGAAATCTGTTTTTTTGATTTCGTTTCGTTTCGTAAAATTGCAAAAATTTCGCTAAAAAAAACTAGCTTCTAACGAAGTTTAACAGAATTCCGCGGAGTTTCGAATTTTTTGTTTTCAAGACGCTACACAGCAAATAAATTTGACTTTTACTGGTAATGTAATCAATAAAACTAATGTGAATACAGATCATGTAATCGTTTTTTCAATGTAATTATGCGTTGAAAATCATGCACATAAACGGAGCATGAATCAAACCGTATAGATACATCACCTTACCATTAAAACTACACTCTATTGAAAACAATACTTTATCCACCCTGGAAATTAATTTATAAACCATTAAGTTTACATGAAATTATGTGAACCGAAACAAAAGGTGGCCACGCTTGCGACGATCTCGGTAGAATGTAAACAAACCAACAGTTCCATCAAGGCAGCTGCAAATGCAGCGGGAAACCATCGTTTTTGACCACCGTCATACTAAAGCGAAGATTTTCCATTGCGACTACAAAGCAGCATCCATGATGCTGCATTTCATTGGTGTACTTTATCAGGCGTTTTCTTAAATCGATGGAAAACTTCAATTTCTTGCACTTCATCCATCAGATATTTTCCCTTGACGATGCGCTTACTCAGATCATGTAAATTTACATTACCTAGCCAGAACCCGATCACGACGGGTTCGGTACTGTATGTTAGAATCGCCATAACTCAGAACATGTTACTCTTTGAGCAACATTGGTTTCAAGAAGTGAAAACGGTAGAGTGGTATCAGAACGGACTATCACTCTGCGGGCCTGAGTTCGATTCTCATGTTGACCTTTTTTTATTTATACAGCATAAAATAGATTATGTAAATTTAAAACAACACATAAATTGGAAATGATAAGTGATGTAAAAATAAAATGAAATGTAAATTTCTATCGTTTATCATGCTCCAATTATGTGCATGCTATTTGATGTAAATGTACATGATTCGTTCGAACTGTGTAGTTATTTAAGCCCGCACTAAAGTTTTGCCATTTTTGCCACTAAAATGTAAGCCCAAAGAATGAACTAGCCTCACAATTAACAAAACTGAATAAAATAATATTCAGTATGCGGTATTTCGAAAAATTCCGTTTTATGGCATTCGAAACGAAATTCCGCGGAATTTGAGTACGGCGAAAACCGATTTTCTGATTTCGTTTCGTATCGTAAAATTTTAAAAATTTCGATGGAAAATAATTCTTTTAACGAAATTAAACGGAATTCCGCGGAATTTCGAAATGAATTTTTAATAGTTCTAATTTTTACATCATAAGTAATAAAAATCGGCTGCCCCGCTGAATAAAGCCATTCAAACTGCCACAGCAAATAAATTTGACTTTTACTGGTAATGTAATCAATAAAACTAATGTGAATACAGATCATGTAATCGTTTTTTCAATGTAATTATGCGTTGAAAATCATGCACATAAACGGAGCATGAATCAAACCGTATAGATACATCACCTTACCATTATAACTACACTCTATTGAAAACAATACTTTATCCACCCTGGAAATTAATTTATAAACCATTAAGTTTACATGAAATTATGTGAACCGAAACAAAAGGTGGCCACGCTTGCGACGATCTCGGTAGAATGTAAACAAACCAACAGTTCCATCAAGGCAGCTGCAAATGCAGCGGGAAACCATCGTTTTTGACCACCGTCATACTAAAGCGAAGATTTTCCATTGCGACTACAAAGCAGCATCCATGATGCTGCATTTCATTGGTGTACTTTATCAGGCGTTTTCTTAAATCGATGGAAAACTTCAACTTCTTGCACTTCATCCATCAGATATTTTCCCTTGACGATGCACTTACTCAGATCATGTAAATTTACATTACCTAGCCAGAACCCGATCACGACGGGTTCGGTACTGTATGTTAGAATCGCCATAACTCAGAACATGTTACTCTTTGAGCAACATTGGTTTCAAGAAGTGAAAACGGTAGAGTGGTATCAGAACGGACTATCACTCTGCGGGCCTGAGTTCGATTCTCATGTTGACCTTTTTTATTTATACAGCATAAAATAAATTATGTAAATTTAAAACAACACATAAATTGGAAATGATAAGTGATGTAAAAATAAAATGAAATGTAAATTTCTATCGTTTATCATGCTCCAATTATGTGCATGCTATTTGATGTAAATGTACATGATTCGTTCGAACTGTGTGTATTCTTCTTCTGTTATTTTTTTATCTAACAGTCATATATAGGGGAACTGTCCCGATCTCCATCTCACTGAAGATATATTCATCTTATCGCGAAACAAAGAAATACAGCATCAATTTTGTCGCTTCTTTTTGTCAACATGCGTGCTCACTGCTGAAAAAATCACAAAATTAAAAAACAAATTGAATTGCTTTCCATTGCTTTATTTTTTCCCTTAATTATTCAGATCTGTTACAGTTTTTTTTAATTTCCATTTCCAATGGAGATTCAAGGCTTTACAGATTCTACATGGAATGCGGAACATTTACCGGGCGCCAGGCAATGCGAGCTTAGTAGGCTGAACCCAGGACTGTCCAGCAGAATACGGGACGGTTGGCCACTGTAACCTAATGCCTGCATGCAGATAACGTAATGGTGTTGCTAGAGTTAGCGCATCCCACGGCTATTATTGTTAAGGTTTGACTCCTAACATACATTTGTTTTTTTAATTTCCGCCACTTCGCCGTGAGAGGTGAAGTGATGAAACGAAAAAAGGTTTTCATCTAGCAGTCACGATTTTCGTTTATCTTCCAAGGCTAACTTCATAGAAAAAAGTGATCATTAGAAAATTTAGAAAAAGTCGAGTTTTGTAATGAAATCAAGTTGATTGCAGTTAAAAATAGGCTTTTTTTATTTTTACTGAGGTCTGTTGAAAATATTAAGCGATGAATATTTTTACGTTGTTTGTGGTGAAGGCATGCTTTTGAAAATGGTGAATAGGTCCAAAACTGATCTGTTACGTATGTCCTTTTGAAAAATTAAGTTAGATTCCCGGAAAGGTAAAAAAAAATAAAAATTAAAATCGAGAAACTCCTCGAATTTGTTTAAGAATGTTTGCGAAATCCTTATAATTTTCCGAAATTTTTTTTTGTTCCCTCAAAATATTAATTTAGGGCGAAAAATCCAGGGAGAGGGACAGAATTCGTTTTAAATATTAGTAGCGGCCTTATTTGACTCTAAAAGTATTAAACAAAATAAATTTCATCCGCGGATTTTTTGGATTTATTTTTTGCATTTAGCTTAAATACAAAAAAAAACTATTCAATGAAAATTCCGCGGCAAAAAATTAAATTTCGTTTCGTTTCGCAAAATTTCGAATCAAATGGACCTCGATTTCGTTTCGTTTCGAAGTCTCGGAAGTAAATCTGAGTTTCGTTTCGAATCAGCAATAGCATTTCCAATTTCGTTTCGTTTCGTTTCGTCAGGAAAAAAATTGTTATCGCATACCCTTAGTATTTTATACCTGAAACCCGTACCCGTTTTATCTTACAAACCCGTACCCAAGGAACTCGATATTGTCAACCGCCTAAGACGAGTTAAGTACTCTCCATTTAATTCCACCAATTATTTTCGAATCTTTGCAGATACGTATTTCGACCACAACTGTGGTCGCCCTCCACTAAGGAAATTCGGCATCGATCTAGTATTCTCCAGTAGAAGCAACCAACTCAAGTTTCTATTAGGTTCAACGAAGGATAAAGTAGAAATATTGAATAAGGCAGGTGTTTATAAAATAAGTTGTTCCCAATGTGAAAAAGTCTATGTAGGCCAAACAAAAAGATCATTAGATATAAGGTTCAAGGAACATATGGCGGAAGTGAGTAAGGCGAAAATAGAAAACGATAAGGGATTACAGTACGAATTTAGATTCAAGGTAGCAGAGCATGTGTATAAGGAAAATCACCCAATTACGTAATCAAATATTAAAATCTAAAGAAATGTCTCTTCTCCATGGAAACTCGATGTAGCTGAGAGTTTGAAAATCTACCGACAGGTACAAACAGCGCTGTTGAATAAGGATCAGGGAAACGGCAGCTCTTGGCTCTTCAAGTTTCTACCTAAGCAATAAAGTAATTAACTGTATAGGTAAATAAAGTAGGCAAATAAGATTAGATTTAGGTACCTTAGCGTAGTATAAATAGTGTAAGTTGCGATTGTTTTCTTCAAGTCGAGTCAAGTATGAGACACTGAAGACGACCACACAGTTGTGGTCGAAATACGTATCTGCGAAAATTCGAAAATAATTGGTGGAATTAAATGGAGAGTACTTAACTCGTCGTTGAATACATTCCACTATAAGAGCTTTCGATATAGTACTATTTTTTTCAAAACCGAACCCGTTGGCCTTCTTTGAACGGATGCATTTGCCTGGAATAGGTCGAAAGGAGTTGATTAAACCTTCTTTAAAAGAATGAATCTGTCCAGAAAAGGCGAAGGAAGGAGTAATGCCTTTTTTAAATAGTAGCGTCTGCTCGGTACTAAACGAAGGGAGGATATAATACCATATTTAAATGAATACGATTCCTCGGTAAAGAAGAAATAAAGGATTATTTATAAAAACGTCTATCCGTAACAACCGTAACAAAGTAGAGGGAGGAGATAATCCCTTAATCTTATCTGGCCCGTCCAGATATAATAAAGGATTTGTAAGAGGAAATTGAAATGTTTAAAACTACTTCTACATATTTTGGGAGGCCTTCTTTGGACGTGCGGGATGCGTGGCTGCCAAGTAATACTATGCTGATGGAGGCGTCTAACTTCTGGCCTGGTCTATATATTTTTTCGACTTTTTAGGCATAAAAGTTTCAACGTATTAATTTCGTGTTATACAAATGCCAAAAAAGGTAACTTGGCTTAGAAACCTCACAGGTAATAATTGTGGAAATGCTGAATGAACACGAAGCTCTTCGTTATTAATATTCCGCGAAATAGTGCATTCTGCAAAATGGTACGTTCCGGTCATTCGGCGAAAAGGTACAAACTGCCAAAAGTTTGGTTTCATCAGTACCCGCTAAACGGCGGAGGACAACGAACAACGGTTTCGTGGGATCAAACCCCACGGAAGGGAGCGGTTACGCTCCAATACTTTTTCCTAACTAAATCTATCACATGTTGTGCATATGCATAATCGAGTTTCAGAAATAAAAAAATAATTTCCACTTCGGGTGGCTCAATACCCGAAGCATAGGGAGTTAACTTTGAATGTACTCAGTTACAAACCACCAAATATCATTCCGCGAAATGTTCAACTGCGAAAATGAATTCCGCGAATTAGTTTTCGGCGAAATGTTATACAATCCCAAAAATGAGGAAGGTTCAAATGGCAAAAAGTCTTTCGGCCGAAAGTCATTTCACCGAATGCCAGTTGAACGCTACATTGAATGTCATCTATCAAAAACCCCATTTAACCGAATGGGTCGCTTGGCCGAAATGGTTATTGGACCGAAAAAGTAATTCGACCGATAAGGGACATATGGCTATACTGATCATATGGTCAGAAAAGTCATTTTGCCGAATAGGTTATTTGGCTTATAATCCTGTTTGGCTGAAATGATCGTTCGACAGAAAAGATTAATTGGCCGAACATGATATTCAGTCACAAATGCCACTTGATTTAACTGGTAATAAGGTCGTAAATGTCGTTTGTCCGCACAGGTCTTCTTCTTCTTCATTGGCATTACATCCCCACACTGGGACTTTGCCGCCTCGCAGCTTAGTGTTCATTAAACACTTCCACATTTATTAACTGCGAGGTTTCTAAGCCAGGATACCATTTCTGCATTCGTATATCATGAGGCTTACACGATGATACCTTTATGCCCAGGGTAGTCGAGACAATTTCCAATCCGAAAATTGCCTAGACCGGCACCGGGAATCGAACCCAGCCACCCTCAGCATGGTCTTGCTTTGTAGCCGCGCATCTTACCGCACGGCTAAGGTCATAGGTCATTTGGCCGTACGAATCAAACGATCGTAAAGGTCATTTGCTATATGGATCATATGGCTGAACATATCGTTTGGCCGAACAATAGTAAATGTGAAAAGAGTGAAGTGTTTAATGATGTGATTGAGAATAACTCTGATAATATGTGGCAGCCGTTTAAACCCTGCGCTTCGATTGTTTTCGTGGCTAGTGGACGAAGTGATGCAAAATTTTTCTTCACAAGCGTTCTGAATTTGATCTACCAGAAACCTGCGGTTTTCAGTGTACCCTCCTCCATTGTCGTCGTGCATGCACCGAGTATTCAGAATTCTATTTTTACGCCGGCGGTTTCACAAGTGCACAATAAAGCACAATAAATTGCCTCAAAACACGTCATGTCCAAGGAGCAATCAGAGTTCTACGGTAATTCAATAGCTTGACCGTTATTCGTGAGCAGCTATTACCACTCAACTCGTTCAACTTGCTCCGGCGCCGACAGAAAACCAGTTGAATATTTTAGTAAGCTTCTGACAGGTAGTGCAGAACCTCTGTAGTCAGTTGCGTAGTATGGACATGATTGCTCGCTCACTTATAGAATAAGTGGTTGACAATCTGCCGGTCTCAAAGTGAGCTGCAGCCAGCAACGTTAGCCTCCAAAGAGTTTCATTGAGAAAGCTGAAAAACGATGAGCAGGAAGAAAAACGTTTTGTCAATGCACATACAACAGAGGCAGATTACAAGACTGTGGTCAAGTCGACAATGCAACTAATCACCTGAAACCCTGTTTGATGTGCAAGAAGAATGGACACAAAGTGAAAAACTACAACAGGTTAAAGCAATTCTCGCTGGAAGACAGTTGAACCTTTGTCTTCGATGCCTTATTCCACACGATAAGCGGCCATGCAAGGCTACGGTTTGTGATATTGGCAGTTACGAAGCCCGTCATCATAAACTACTGCACCCTGGAGATCCTCAACTGTCAACTACTGCATCCAGAATGTCAGTGAAAAGTCATGCTACATCACCAGCAACTATAAACGTCCATCGCCAACTTTCTTGTTCAGTGCTGTTCCGGATTCTGCCCAAAACACTATATTGAAATAATGCGTCTATCAACACGTTGGAGATTCTCCACGATATGGCTCAGTGCATACAACAATTTTGAAGGATTTGAAGGATTTGTGAAATGATATAAAAACAACTATCAAAAGTCCGGCTTCAAATCTCAGCTGCTGGCTGGTAGTGATAGTAGGCAACCTTCGAGCTACGTGCGAACGGTTGAAAGTTTGAATCTTCAGCCGCATCCTCTGCATCAGGGTATAAAATATTCAACTACATCAGCGGTTCTCAACCTTTTTCTTAAGAGGTACCCCTTCGTGCTTTTACCTTCATTGAGGTACCCCCATTTTTTTTGCAGTGAATTAAACATAACTTATAAGATATATGAAAAACGGACCTGAAAACTAACTGAATATATAGCTCTCAAAAAAGATGTCTGAAATGTTCGAAGAGGGAGGAGGTTGGAGGGGGCTTCCGAGCCTTTTGAATTAAGGCTTCTGCGCATCTCGTCCGAGCTGGTTATAGACTCGCTAAATTGGGTTTGCGAACCTCTTGAAAGGAGGCTTTCGCGCCTCCTAAAAGGAGACTTACAACCATAATGGCAGAAGACTACCGAACCTTTTGAATCGCTTTTGAACCGCTTGAAAGGAGGCTTCTGAGGCTTTTGAAAGCAGCTTCCAAACCTCTCGAAAGGAGGTTTCAGATCCTCTTGAAATGAGGCTTCCTAGTTTAATAAAAATAGGCTTCCTAGCCTCTTGAGGGGAGAGTTCCTAGCCTTTCGAAAGGAGGCTTCTAAGCCTCTTGAAATGAGGCTTCCGAGCCTCTTGCAAGGAGGCTTCCGAGCGTCTTGCAAGGAGGCTTCAGAGCCTCTTGAAAGGAGGCTTCAGAGCCTCTTGAAAGGAGGCTTCCAAGCCTCTTGAAAGGAGGCTTCCAAGCCTCTTGAAAGGAGGCTTCCGAGTCTCTTGAAAGGAGGCTTCCGAGCCTTTTTAAAGGAGGCTTCCGAGCCTCTTGAAAGGAGGCTGCCGAGCCTCTTGAAAGGAGGGTTCCGAGCCTCTTAAAAGGAGGCTTCCGAGATTTTAGATTCTAGAATTTAGACACTCTGCATTTTGTTCCATACTGTATATTGATTAGGTTTTGATTTACTGATCACTATGCATGTTATGTATAAAATAGGACGTTCAAGAAAAAAATTGCACAATTGTCAAAACTTAATCGATAAGTTTTAATTGGATCTGGAATACATCCGCCATTACGCATTTTTGTCCGAGGTACCCCCAGGGGCCAGCGAAGGTACCCCCAGGGGTACATGTACCTCAGGTTGAGAACCGCTGAACTACATGAAGCAATTTCGGCCAGAATTTTGAGTAACATCGCATGATTAATCAAAATGTTGTACAACCTCCTAGGTCTTCTTCTTCATAAACTGACTCATATGATTGGTACTAATAATGGTCACTGTGTATGACAAAATATAATTCGCCTTGCTTATATTGACTTTTGGCGCTAAAGATACCTTTCAGTTGAACGTCGAGATCAAATCTTTGTGGGTAATTATTGTACCGTGCAAAAAAACTACTCCTCCGTTTATTTTCAACCGCAACGACAAAAAAGCGCCAAATAGACGTCTTATAAAAAATACATCCAGAAAAAAAGCTGATTTGATTTTTTTTGTAAATTTGACCGCCACGTTATGTGTTGTGGTGGTGAATGCTTTGATAGCACGTGCTATTTTTACTACGGATACATAGTATACATGGCACAGCAAGTGCTGGGCAAAGCGTACCATTGGTACTTCACGTACCTGAAGGAATAAAATAGACCCCATCTCGCGGTCCTTAGCCTCTTATCCTGAAACTCCTATCCCTACCTCCTCGCGGTGCTGCCCGGGATACGAGCAACCTTAGGGAAGATCGGGTAACCAACGCCGGTGGGAACTATGATCGTATGCTGACAGGGAAGGGGTGTTTGCTCCTCTCCGGAGGTGCAAATCTTATAGAGCGTCTGTTCTCCATGTCAGGATCGACTCACATCAGCGTCTGCTGATCATCGTCCGAGTGCCAGCGAGGGACTTTAAGTGAAACTGGTGATCCACCGGAAATAAGGAGGAATGGTCCTCCGGAAATTAAGGGGGTTTGGTTTCAGGCCCTGCAAGCCAGCCAAAAAAACTCACACAACGAACAATCAACAAGAGAGTACGAACCGGAACCATCGGCGAAGACCACTGCGACGAAAAGGGACTAACGATTGGAAACTCGGTTCGTGGAACTGCAAATCTCTCAACTTCATCGGGAGCACACGCATACTCGATGTGCTCAAGGACTGTGGATTCGGCATCGTAGTGCTGCAGGAGGTTTGTTGGAAGGGATCAATGGTGCGAACGTTTAGATGTAACCATACATCTACGAGCTAGGAACAGCTTTCATAGTGATGGGTGATATGCAAAGGCGTGTGATCGGGTGGTGGCCGATCAATGATACAATGTGCAGGATGAGGATCGAAGGCCGGTTCTTCAACATCAGCATAATAAACGTCCATAGCCCACACTCCGGAAGCACTGATAATGATAACGCATTCTATGCGCAGCTGGAACGTGAGTACGGCAGCTGCCCAAGCCACGACGTCAAAATCATCATAGGAGATTTGAACGCTCAGGTTGACCAAGAGGAGGAGTTTAGACCGACTATTGGAAAGTTCAGCGCTCACCGGCTGACGAACGAAAACGGCCTACGACTAATTGATTTCGCCGCCTCCAAGAATATGGCCATTCGCAGCACCTACTTCCAACACAACCTCCCGTATCGGTACACCTGGAGATCACCACTGCAGACAGAATCACAAATCGACCACGTTCTGATTGATGAACGGCACTTCTCCGACATTATCGACGTCAGGACATACCGTGACGCCAACATCGACTCTGACCACTATCCGGTGATGGTTAAACTGCGCCCAAAACTATCCGTCATCAACAATGTTCGGTACCGACGACCGCCGCGGTACGACCTAGAGCAACTGAAGCAACCTGATGTCGCCACTGCATACGCGCAGCATCTCGAGGCAGCGTTGCCGGAAGAGGGTGAGCTCGATGGGGCCCTCTTGAGGACTGCTGGAATACAGTCAAAGCAGCCATTAACGACGCAGCGGAGAACAACGTCGGGTATATGGGACGAAGTCGACGGAACGATTGGTTCGACGAAGAGTGCAGACAGATTCTGGAGGAGAAGGACGCAGCGCGGGCGGTCGCGCTGCAGCAAGGTACCCGGCAGAACGTGGAACGTTATAGACGGAAGCGGAGACAGCAGACCCGCCTTTTTCAGGAGAAGAAACGCCGCCTGGAAGAAGCGGAGTGCGCGGAGATGGAACAGCTGTGCCGTTCTCAAGATACACGCAAGTTCTATCAGAAGCTCAACGCATCCCGCAAAGGCTTCGTGCCGCGAGCCGAAATGTGCCGGGATAAGGATGGGAGCATCTTGACGGACGAACGTGTGGTGATCGAAAGGTGGAAGCAGCACTACGAGGAACATCTGAATGGCGCTGAGAGTACAGGCAGTGGAAGTCAAGGCAGCGGAGGAGATGACTACGTCAGTTCAGCGGATGATGGAAGCCAACCAGCCCCCACCTTGAGGGAAGTTAAGGATGCCATCCAACAGCTAAAGGCCAATAAAGCAGCTGGTAAGTATGGTATCGGAGCTGAGCTCATCAAGATGGGCCAGAAAAAGCTAGCCACTTGCCTGCACAAATTGATAGTCAGAATCTGGGAAACTGAACAGCTACCGGAGGAGTGGAAGGAAGGAGTTATATGCCCCATCTACAAGAAAAGCGACAAGCTGGAGTGTGAGATCTTCGAGCTATCACCATCCTTAATGCCGCCTACAAAGTGATATCCCAGATCATCTTCCGTCGTCTGTCACCATTAGTGAATGAGTTCGTGGGAAGTTATCAAGCCGGCTTCGTTGACGGCCGCTCGACAACGGACCAGATCTTTACTGTACGGCAAATCCTTCAAAAATGCCATGAATACCAGGTCCCAACGCATCATCTGATCGTTGATTTCAAGGCGGCATACGACAGTATAGACCGCGAAGAGCTATGGAAAATTATGGACGAGAACAGCTTCCCTGGGAAGCTTACCAGACTGATCAAAGCAACGGTGGATGGTGTGCAAAACTGTGTGAAAATTTCGGGCGAACACTCCAGTTCGTTCGAATCGCGCCGGGGACTAAGACAAGGTGATGGACTTTTGTGCCTGTTGTTCAACATTGCGCTAGAAGGTGTCATGCGGAGAGCCGGGTGTAACAGCCGGGTACGATTTTCAACAGATCCAGTCAATTTATTTGTTTCGCGGATGACATGAACATTGTCGGCCGAACATTTGCAAAGGTGGCAGAACTGAACACCCGCCTGAAACGTGAAGCAACAAAAGTTGGACTGGTGGTGAATGCGTCAAAGACAAAGTACATGCTTGTGGGCGGAACCGAGCGTGACAGGGCCCGCCTGGGAAGCAGTGTTACGATAGACGGGGATACCTTCGAGGTGGTCGAGGAATTCGTCTACCTCGGATCCTTGCTAACGGCTGACAACAACGTTAGTCGTGAAATACGAAGGCGCATCATCTGTGGAAGTCGGGCCTACTACGGGCTCCAGAAGAAACTGCGGTCGAAAAGATTCGCCACCGCACCAAATGTGTCATGTACAAGACGTTAATAAGACCGGTAGTCCTCTACGGACATGAAACATGGACAATGCTCGAGGAGGACTTGCAAGCACTCGGAGTATTCGAGAGACGGGTGCTTAGGACCATCTTTGGCGGTGTGCAAGAAGACGGTGTGTGGCGGCGAAGAATGAACCATGAGCTCGCCCAACTCTACGGCGAACCCAGTATCCAGAAGGTGGCTAAAGCCGGAAGGGTACGATGGGCAGGACATGTTGCAAGAATGCCGGACAGCAACCCTGCAAAGATGGTGTTCGCTTCCGATCCGGCAGGTACGAGACGGCGTGGAGCGCAGCGAGCGAGATGGGCAGACCAGGTGCAGAACGACTTGGCGAGCGTGGGGCGTATCCGAGGATGGAGAGATGCGGCCTCGAACCGTGCATTGTGGCGTCAAATTGTTGATTCAGTGTTATCTGTTTAGATGTTAACTAAATAAATGAATGAATGAATGTTGTGAAGTGAGGTGACAAAGAAGGCCAATAGGCTTTGCCAAAATCAATAGATTATTTGAAGCTTTGCTCTGCACCTGCAGTATAATTACCTCGAAGTATTTTGTGACCTAGAAGGCCTTCATTTACAGTACATAGCTAATCTATACCACCATTGCCTCTGTATTTTGATCAGTATTGATAATGACAAGCTGTTGTTGACGTTTTAAAAACGTAAGGGAAGAATTGCAAACAAGTTACGACTAAAACCGAGACTAAGTTGGACCATATACGGAAAAGCCGAAGGTTTTGCTGCCTTTTCCGAACAAAGTCTTCTCCACATTTGCGTTCATTTTTTCTGATCAACAGCTGCCTAATTCAGTGAAGGATTTCTTCTTCATCGAAAACGTGACGTGGGTGTTGCATTATAGTTCCACTAGTAGAACACTTAAGCAGATAAGAGTGAAATTGTGAAGTACACAACCATTTATTGTTGAAGTTGAACACCTACGCAAACAGTGCAGACTAAACATACAGTGCGTAGCGTTAGCCTAGAGGTAAGCCAATTCACGCAAGTGCAGGATTCGAGATACGAAATTGGCTTTTCAATTCCAGATTTTGAGCGGTTCTGGAAATAAGGTTCGGAATCTTCGGAATATTTCATTGCGAAGAAGTCGACTGATTTAGAATGATTTCTGGATATGACGTGGCAGCCGGAAAGTGCTGTGGGAATGTCTATACAAATTTGAACAACCAACCAATAATGTACCAATTGACAAAATAGGGATGTAAAACCATCAATATTGATAAACAGTAAACAACTCGTTGAATGAATTAAAACATTAACAAATCAAAAAGTTGAAATACTAGGAAAATATGATAAAGTTTATTGCTCAAGAATCATTTAGTTACCGATTTTTTTTTTTTTATTCTTTATAAGAGTGATTTCTTCAGTGTTAAAAGTTCTTCACTTAAAACCGAAAATGAACTTTATAGTCGGTTTTCAATAAAAGCCAACCAAGAATGATAATATTAACTGCAATGAACGACCATTTTGCTTCAGCTCTGTTCAGGTTTCATGAATAAAATTTAAATATAAAGTATCGTAGACTAATCTCCCATGGTGTATACCTTCAAGCTATTATTTTACAGTCCATTGAATATTCCTCTGATAGCGCCACAAAACTTTCATCATAACGGTTGACTGTTGGGGGTTTACAGTGTAAACTTTTTGCTGCGATCACGTGAACAATCCACATTGTGGACAGCAGCACAGTGGTTCGTCATCGTTTAGGGACTGACCAGATGGGTTCCGATATTGAAAATAATGCATATCAAACCACAAATAATTTCAGATGAAAAAAAACTGTTTTTTTAGCTAAAGAAGAATATTTTTGGCCAAATAAGCGCTCACTCAACAACACTCGCACCTTATGAACAAAAAGTATGGTACAAATAAGGTGAATTGTAATTTCCCGTACGAAAGGGGATGTATAAAAATTTAACCTCATTTCATAAATTTAAAAATAATATTATTGTGCTTTTATAGAATTTTGATGAATTGATTACGTCATCTCTGTTAACCACCAGTTGGGAATGACTGAATTGCAGCAAACTGAATTGATTCTGTTTTTTTTGTTTTTGTGACGGCACAGCTTTTACGGCCTTGTTCAACTGAAACCTAGTAGCGTACATGCATCTGGTTTACCACGTCTATCCTTCACTGTTGTGTAGTGAATGAACTTTCCCACACAATATGATCAGTGTCATGCAGTGTTACGTGTCTCTTCATTTCATTCACAAGTTTTTCGTGCCATACTTACTATGCCACCCACAATGCCTCCAGCGCGGTAGCTACGTGTATGTATGCCCGAGGCATTCATCAAACATGCTAACATTGGGATCAAGTGAGAGGCTCCACGACACTCCACGCTGCCTCTCGGCTGTGTATCTGATGCTGCGGAGCTTTTATTTATTCATCTCACACTGAGCAAAAATAGTGATGAACGTTAGGGGGTACACATGGAAACCATCGCTCCTTTTTCATTTGATGGAAAACATTCGGAAAAGCTGTGACCTAAACAGTTGTTCATTATCTCAACCTTGTTGGGACCCCAATCGAATCAACTTTATTATAGAAACCATTGTTATAAGGAGCCACCCTACTGTTTACAGACACGAAACCATCAACTCCCGCAGAAAGTTCGTCACGGTAGCACTCAATCAAGACGTTACGCTGTTAGCCATGTTGACCGCGTTGACGAGCTTTGGGTCGGTTAGTGCACTACTGGTGGCAGCAATTCAGACGTTTCCTATGCATATTTAATTGCAAAATCAATGATGTGGTGAGTTTTCGCTCCGTTTCTTTTCGTTCAACTTTTTGTACAAAACTTAGTCGAATCATCGCAAACACGTGTACGTCAAAGTGAAGGTGGAAACGACGACGATAGGATTACTTACTTTGAATCGATTGCCATCTCACCACCATTGGGCGAGGCTACTATTTGCGGTTTCACGTGCTGGTTGGTCAAGTAGAACAGGGAAATGCTGGTATTTCGTTGTTTGTTTTGTTGTTTTTGATCTTCATATTGAGAGACAGTCAAAGCTTCAGGTAATAATATACAGAATGTTTTAGCTTTTCGACATTTAATATTAATCGCCTACCACTCTGGAGGCATTTTGGGTGCCAATATCATGGCTTATGACAGATGTTCTATCATGTGATCCAGTGACTCAGTGTTTAGATTACAAGGGTATTATTTGTTTTCTTTCGTACACTAAGTTATGTCGTGGTATGTCTGTGGAATATTATGAAGATAAATCGGATTAGTTGGACACAACACCAGTCCCGGAAGCTAACACTTTTTTCGAACAAATTCCCCTCTAAAAAAACCCTGACAAACTCGGTCATTCCGCGAAATTTACTGTTTTGACTACTTGATTTGAATTTAAATGCATTCGTGTGGTTTGCACTAGTCCACGTAATCCAAACCGGAAAAGCCACCAAAAGCTTTCTGGCTGAATATTTAGCACACCTCGCAGCGGGGAAACCTCTCAACAAAGTCGCGTTGGACGGGCGGTGCTTGAACTTTTTCGTCGTCTATTTTGCGGCTTCGGTATCACTACGGCTTTATGCGCGGCGAATATTTGCGAGATCCCTACATCCCTCGACGGGGACCGAAACGTTCCACGTCAACCATCGTTAGCAAAAGCTTCGACGAAAATTTATATAAAAAACTTTCCCGTCCCCTGACATGGCGTGTGGTGCGGTGCGTCAGACAACTGAATCAAAAAAGTACGAATAACGGTATGAAAAAGTCACTTCCTTCAATTTGACCGGACGCAGCAGACGGCGACGATGATGACGATTTTGCTCAAAGCATACTCCCTTGGGACCTGCATGAGGAAAACATAATTTTACGACGGATTATGAATCGCCACGGCAGTTGGAATGGGAAGCGTGAGTCTCGACGGGGGAGTTGAACTGGGTCCCGGTCTGGGAAACCAATGACATCGACCACAACGACGATGACGACGCGACAGCGATTGTCACTTTATTTTCGAGCACACAACATTTTGACACCCTGACCAAGGAATTTGTTCTACTTGGTCGAGAGGGCTCCGCATATGAACAAGTGTTTGCAACACATGTTGTCCTCTTCTGAGTATCTACATCATCACTAAAGTTGAAAAAAAAACTCAACATCCGAAAATCATGCATGATTATAATCAAGCACAAATCACAAGGCGATGAACTCATCGGAAACAGAATTGTGAATAATTCAATTCATTCCATTGTATCATTGCATGATATGTTGGTGCTCCTCTTTGTTCAAAACAGAAAATTGAGGTATTTATCTATCAGCTGTCCCACACGCCACGCAGTCTACCACAGTCTACGAAGGTTCCAAAAATAATCTTTTATCTGAGCGATCCACACGCGTTCTCGTACTATCGAGAATAATTTTTCCCGATATATTGTCCGACATTCCGGCTACGTGTCCTTTAGACACTTGCTATCAATATTGAACAGAAACAAGCTTATCAATAGATTATCACTAGAATACATACCATCTTCACACCGGGGACCGGATTTGCCGAAAGGACAAAGACACCGCTGTTGCTGCCCACTTTCGCCGTTGCTGCAGATCCCTTCATAGCCGCAATCCAGCGTACATGGCTCCCTGTTTCGAGACGAAAAAAAACACGACGCAGTCAATGAGTCACGCCTTGAAGCGCACATATTTCCCGTACAGAGCGGTCCAAATATGATTGAATCGAATCAATGCTCTAATATATACCTTGTCACGACGGGTGTCGATCCCAGAGTAGAAGCTGACGATGTCGAACTTTCCTCACTCGTGGCAGGTGGTGAAACGGAAGCTACTACCTTGCCACCGTCAAAGTCATCCTCGAAAGCCGTCAGCGCGAGAGCTTTTATTTCACCGGGATTGCTTCCGTCTGCGTCCTGCATATGTAATGAGATGTCGTCGGTGATTTCCATATGAACTGACCTGGAGCTAGTGCCACTACTATCGCTTTTACTTCTGCCAGCAGTGGCACCAGTGACGATTGGTCTCTTTTGGTCGCCGTTATTGCTGCTATTAGCGGAATTGGTTTGCCCGCGGCCACTGCCACTGCCGGACGATTTTGACGTGGCCAATTTCGAGCTGTTCGTTTTCCAATTATGATTAGCTTTTCTCAGCGACAAAGTGCTGTCGAGTGCGTTGAGATTTATTGGCTTCATGCTGCCTTCGCCGTCCTCGTCGTCGCCGTCGTCGAAGGTTTTCATCGATATGTGCAGGTCGGACATGTCCAGCTTGGCACTGAACGAGGCACCTCGCTGATACAGGACGTCCTCCTCTACCGCAGACATGTTTTCGTCGGTCGTTGTGGAGTTGATTTCTGGAAAGAAGGAATGAAACGAAAATAGTTTTATCAATATGAAAAACATTTTTGTTCTGTAGATTCATTGTGCAATATCACTGAGGCTGTTTCCCGCCTCGTTATTTATCAGCAAATGAGCAGTCAGTTCAGCTATGCCAAAATTGTGTATGATATATGTAGCGTACCCAAAGCAATACAATTTAAACCTCTACATTTTCTTCAAAATTCCAGAACTTGCTAGCCAATTTGTGGACTATGTCATGATTGCTTCAATTCTGCTAAAAAATCCGGGATCTTTACCCAAATTTATTTCAAAACATTGAATTTCTCTTCAAATTGAAAGATTAATTTAATGAATCAGAAATTAATTCAAGAACTGTTCTCGGCTTCGCATCAGCGTTCCTTATATGGGTCTTTGGATCCATCAGATATAATTCTTAACGTATGTAGTCTCATGCACAAGAAAGCCGAATCGAGGACACGACCCCTCAAATTGGGAGATTGAGATCATATAACTGACTGAAACAGAATATGTTTCGAAAGGAAAAGAAGATTTGTCATGAGATGGTACTCATATGTTAAGGGTAGTAGAGAAAATATCCAATTAATTGCATATTATTCGGCAACTCGGCCGTACGAAAACCATTTTTTTGTTAAATATCTTGGCTGTGCATATGCACAGCATATGTTTCGAAATGGACAAATTGATATGAAATTTGCGAAAAAGTGTCTTGGTCTGTCCACGTGTCTTGGAGGGACTCGAACCCTCAACCTCCTACTCTCTAGATAGGCGTGATAACCCCTACAACAAGACCACTTAAAGGTCACGTTTGCGGAAAAGCCATCAGAATCCGAGTACCAACCTCCACCGCGGTTAGCTCTCTTTTTTGCAAATTGAATATCTTTCGGATGCTTGATTTGTCCAATCTCCACATGCGCTTTACTATTGTATATCCACAGCCAAGCGAGTGCACATTGTTTATTAAACGAGAGGATCGCACTCCATGCCCCCCAGTAACTGTCTGGGCGGGACGGTATAGAATGCGAATTCAATCGCACTCTGCTGTGCCAAAGGCTTGCTTGGCTAAAGCATTTGATGAGTTTGATTGCCTTTTTCGTAAGCGGTCGCGTGTACTCAGACGACTAATGACGGTGAAAGGCCGACACTTGATTACGATTAATTGCATATTATTCGGCAACTCGGCCGTACGAAAACCATTTTTTTGTTAAATATCTTGGCTGTGCATATGCATATGTTTCGAAATGGACAAATTGATATGAAATTTGCGAAAAAGAATCCACGTGTCTTGGAGGGACTCGAACCCTCAACCTCCTACTCTCTAGATAGGCGTGATAACCCCTACACACTTACGAAAAAGGCAATCAAACTCATCAAATGCTTTAGCCAAGCAAGCCTTTGGCACAGCAGAGTGCGATTGAATTCGCATTCTATACCGTCCCGCCCAGACAGTTACTGGGGGGCATGGAGTGCGATCCTCTCGTTTAATAAACAATGTGCACTCGCTTGGCTGTGGATATACAATAGTAAAGCGCATGTGGAGATTGGACAAATCAAGCATCCGAAAGATATTCAATTTGCAAAAAAGAGAGCTAACCGCGGTGGAGGTTGGTACTCGGATTCTGATGGCTTTTCCGCAAACGTGACCTTTAAGTGGTCTTGTTGTGTAGGGGTTATCACGCCTATCTAGAGAGTAGGAGGTTGAGGTCTGAGTCCCTCCAAGACACGTGGATTCTTTTTCGCAAATTTCATATCAATTTGTCCATTTCGAAACATATGCTGTGCATATGCACAGCCAAGATATTTAGCAAAAAAATGGTTTTCGTACGGCCGAGTTGCCGAATAATATGCAATTAATTGTAATCAAGTGTCGGTCTTTCACCGTCATTAGTCGTCTGAGTACACGCGACCGCTTACGAAAAAGGCAATCAAACTCATCAAATGCTTTAGCCAAGCAAGCCTTTGGCACAGCAGAGTGCGATTGAATTCGCATTCTAAATTTCATATCAATTTGTCCATTTCGAAACATATGCTGTGCATATGCACAGCCAAGATATTTAACAAAAAAAAAAAAAAAATATCCAACCTGAAACTTTCCATGTAAGGCCAGAGGGATTCGAATGTTTTCACATGGTCTTGCTTTATACAAGCGCATTTTATTGCTAGGCTAGAATAAACCTAATAGACCAACTTGTATCAAGTACGGCCGAAATATCGAAAATCTTCATATTGATCACGTAAAGCATCAAGAATTGTTCGGATGTTAATATTCTGAGATCGCTAGACTTTGCCTAGTGCAGTGAAAGGATGTTCTTTGTAGTTAAACCAGCTTGAAAATACGGCCGAAACGTTGACAACTTTCTTGTCAACTATGTGAAATATCAAGATCTGGCTACTCGAAGTACCGCTGATGTTAGCTTAGATCAGTTTATTATTTTCGGAAATATTTTAGGAAACAAGTGAAACCACCCCATCGCGAGAGGCATATGAAAAAAAGTCACAAGACCAAATTTCTGCAAAATTTTTGAAAATTTTAAAGTGCTTAAAAAATTAGATTTATTATTTTTAATTTAACATAGAAATACGTCTGTCTATGAGGCCGTTACTAATATTGAAACAAAAAATGTCCTACTGGTCCTCGAATTTTTTAAAGAATATTTTGCAGATCCTCAAAATTTTCCGAAAAAATCATTGTTGCCCCCTCAATTTATTATTTTTGGGAAAAAAACCGAGAAGGGTGGGAGACATAGTTATTTCACCTATTTGTGTCGGCCTAATGTAGTAAAATTAAGAAAAAATTCTTTTGACGATTTCTGTAAATTTTTGATGTTTGCCTAATTTTATTTTCCCATTGAATCCTTTTGAATGTTACCAAAAAATGATCTTCGATATGAAAATTATAATGCAATAAGGAGGACTCTAGTAGCCTTGCGAGCAAAGACGAAGGATTGCCAATCCGGAGATGGCGAGTACGATTCTCGGTACGGGCTAGAATGTTTTCTGGTAAGAAACTCTCTCGACACCCTGGCCATAGTGTATCCATTGTACTTGCCATACTCATACAATGGCGGACATAGAAAAGCTTTCAACTAATAACTGAGAAACGAACTAAACGAAACGTGGAAGATGGGGGCGAGGAACTCCATGGCTTCGCTGCGATAAAGATGCGTAGCCTATACCAGTAGAAGGCGTAAGCAATTGGGTTGCTTTCAAAGAAGAAACCGCTTCTCCATCGCCAACCTTCGCTGAAGATTACTTGAACCAGTTCTTCAATTACTACCAAAAGACCAAACCTGTTGTTTCTTAGTCGTTAACTACACGTCCCGAGCAGCAGAAATTAACTCAATGGAACCTTACTCTGTTATTGATACCATACTCTGTTATGGAAGAAAGCTGTCTGTTTAAACAGTCAGATTTAATCCAGAAGTTGGAAAGTGCTAGCTCTATTGCAGCTCCAGTGACCCATTTCAGACTGCCTGGTATTTCATGACCAGTCCGAGGTCACTTTTGCTTACAATAAGCCCCGCCTGTTTATGCTACCATTATCAAATGAACAATGGACCCATAAATAAACTTCCGGATTATCCAATCCAGAGCGTATTTAGTTTTTTTTAATGAAATTAGAGTGCAAATTGAAACAATCTCACCAAATCTGTAGCATCAGCAAGTATCTGTAAATTAACTTCGTAGCACTATAGATGCGCCAACGTGAATACACTTTTCACCAATCCACAGTCAGCAACGCTGCATCCGACCTGTGGTTAATTCCAAATTCCAAATTGCACTACTTTAGGGCTTAGAATAAAAAAACACACGCGTCAAAACGGACGGACTTTATCAAACGAAAACCGAACATTTTGTATGTAAAGCAGTGTTGACCTCGTTGGAACAGCTTCCCGGAGGCGTCTCTTCTCCTGCACAGAACTTCCCGTTCACAATCCCGCAATGCATATTCTCGAAAAGCACATAGAAATCCTGACACACAAATCTCCGGCCGTTTATTCATTGACCGGACGAAACAATAAAAAAAATGACGTGACGAAATGAAAACACATCTAGGGTAGTGAGCTAATTCCCGTCGTAGTAGGTAATGCTTGGTTTTCAAATCTAATTTATACGCTATCCCAACTACTTACTCTAACTAAGTTGTATGTAACACGTATTTTAGAGTTCCTAGTTTTCATTGTGTACTATTAGCGCATTGAACAAATCATAGTTTATTGAGAATCGGCAATTAAAAACAAACTTCAAAATTTTTAAATTTGTCTTATGAAAATCTGTTTACGTCCATGATAATTTTCATTCGTCCAGTCTAAAATTCGATGGATTGCTGTCAAATAAATCTGTTGGTATTGGTGTGCGATTTCTACAAGTACACCAAATTAGTTTTTTATGCGGTATCATACCGTGTTAAATAAAAATAACATAAATTCAATTAATATTGGCCTGTTTTAAATATGACATGTGTACATTGTGAAACATAGAATAGAATATGTGTATGGAGCATGTTCGCGGTTATCCAAGAAACACCTGAAGTGGAGGCATTCAGATCTTTACGCGTAACCAATGATCTACAGGCCTGTTTTGTAAATGTAATGTATCCGTTGTGGTACATATGATAGAATCTGCATATGGAAGATCTTCACGGTTATCCAAGAAATCCCTGAAGTGAAGGCCACCAGGTCTACAGGACTCTACGACACTACCCATAATTCCATTACCCATAATGCCATTACCCCGAAGGCCACAATCCCGAACGCCATTACCCCGAATGAATCACTACCCCGAATGACATTACCCCGAATAGGGCACTGCCCCGAATGAGCCAATACCCCGAATCAGTCAGTATTTCAAGTTTATTCTTCATTTCAATGAAAACCATTTTTTTCTCAATAAAAGTTTGTTCAGAATTACTAACATTTTTTTACGAAATAATCAATACCAATCTTTCGTAACCTCCTATTTGCGTCTTTTTCAACTAGCAAGTACTCGATGGTGCGTTCCGTTCTTCAAACTGGAATTGTTTCAATACAGTATAGAACGACTAATTCTTGTTCCGTGAAATCCCATTCCACTACGTATTTGAGGGTAGATTTTGCAGCATTTTTCATGTAAAATGCAGATAGTTGGTGGAAACTTAACCACGACGACTGGGCTATACTTTAGACATATATAGACTGCATACTTTAGATGCAATGATGGACAGAATAAATTAAAAGATCCTTTGTGGAAATGTAGCTTCAATACTGTATGAAAAGCTGGCGGTTTACCTTGCTGCGACAAGAAGAATGACAGACAGACAGCTAGAAGCATAATGAGGGCGGCATCTACTCTTTTTGTCTTTTTATCTGATTTTATACCAGGCAGTCAAAGGAGGCATCATCTCTGTTTGCTTTATACTGGGCAAATTCGAACTTTTTGCATTATACCGGGCAGATGCATATATTTAAAGAAGGCATCATCTCCTCAGTTCGCCTTATTCCGGGCAGACTCATTTATTAATTATTCACCCTGGTTACCTTATATCAGACAAACGCGTTCATTCATAGAAGGCATTTTTCTTCAATCTGCATTATACCGGACAGGCGCGTTGATTTTAAGAAGGCATTATCTTCTCAGTTCGCCTTACACCGAGCAAGCGCGTTTATGAAAATTATTTTTAAACGCAAAATTGATCATATTAGTAGTCTAATGAAACTATAAAGCTGTGCTAAATATTGCTTTTTGTTGTTGAAAAAATCGAAGGAAGTTGAAAGCCACCATGGGAAGCATAGGGTTAGAAAAAGGTGGTCCAAAATTTAAAAAACACCTTAATAAAGTTAAACAAAGGTTTAAAAAGGCATTGTTTTCTCTGTTCGCTTCACGCCGGACAGATGCGTTAATTGCAAGAAAGTATTATTAATGGACGAAATGCAGAGCCATAACATTCACTCGCTGTCGGTTTTCTGAGTCACACAGCGCTTCAGAGAGTTACATCGACAGCAAGCTTCGTTTCACTGAACACATCTCAGTTACCATCGCTAAGGCAAACACTATGCTGGGATTCTTACGGCGTAACACAGCACAGTTCGATGATGTTCATGCTCTTAAATCGCTGTATTGTGCACTAATTCGTAGCATACTCGAGTATGGAGTACAAATCTGGGCTCCGTGTCATTCCGTTCACGTCGACCGCATCGAGAGAATACAGAAAATACAGAAAATTAGTTTTTTTTAAATAGAATTAAGTCAAACTATCAGTCTGTGCAATCCATTAATTGAAGGCGGTGTTCAAATAAATTATAAATTAGAAAATTATTATCTCCTCTCTCGTACAATAGCACTTTCGCAGATAGTAATGGGGTAGAATGACAGTCCAAGTTAATTACACGTAAATAAAAAAATGTTTGGTTAAACAGAATCATTATTGCGTTTCTCTAAGTGACTCCAAGTAGCATATTTTTTTTATACTTTGCAATTTTTTTCATTTCACGATTCATCGGTATCTGTTTTGAAATACTTTCGGGGTAATGGCCTTGCAGGGTAATGGATTTCGGGGTAGTGTCCCATTCGGGGTAATGGCTTTCGGGGTACTGTACCGTTCGGGGTAGTAGCCTTCGGGGTAATGGAATTCGGGGTACTGTCATTCGGGGTAGTGGGGTGGAGCCGGTCTACAGGCGTAACCAATGATCTACAGGCCTGTTTTGATCAGGTCAAAAGGTCTACAGGCATAACCAATGATCTACAGGCCTGTTTTGTAAATGTAATGTACCCGTTGTGGTACATATGCTATAATGTGTATATGGAAGATCTTCACGGTTATCCAAAAGATCCCTGAAGTGAAGGCCTTCAGATCTACACGCGTAACCAATGATCTACAGACCTGTTTTGTAAATGTAATGTACCCATTGTGGTACATATGATAGAATCTGCATATGGAAAATATTCACGGTTATCCAAGAAATCCCTGAAGTGAAGGCCATCAGTACAACAGGCATAACCTATGATCTACAGGCCTGTTTTGATCAGGTCAAAATGTCTACAGGCACAACCAATGATCTACAGGCCTGTTTTGTAAATGTAATATACCCGTTGTGGTACATATGGTATAATGTGTATATGGAAGATCTTCACGGTTATCCAAAAGATCCCTGAAGTGAAGGCCTTCAGATCTATACGTGTAACCAATGATCTACAGACCTGTTTTGTAAATGTAATGTTCCCATAGTGGTACATATAACCGAATCTGCGTATGAAAGCCGTTCACGGATATCCAAGAAATACCTGAAGTGAAGGCCATCAGTACAACAGGCATAACCTATGATCTACAGGCCTGTTTTGTTAATGTAATGTACCCGTTGTGGTACATATGATATAATGTGCGTATGGAAGATCTTCACGGTTGTCCAAGAGATCCCTGAAGTGAAGGCCTTCAGATCTACACGCGTAACCAATGATCTACAGGCCTGTTTTGTAAATGTAATGTACCCATTGTGGTACATATAACAGAATCTGCGTATGAAAGCCGTTCACGGATATCCAAGAAATACCTGAAGTGGAGGCCTTCAGGTCGACACGCGTAACCAACGATCCAAAAGCCTGTTCTGAATATGTAATGTACCCATTATGAAGTGAGCATGTACCATATTTGAAACCGGAAAACTTTTTTAAGTTATGCATGTAGATCGAAAGGCCTTACTCCAGAGATTTCTTGGATGACCAAAAACATATGCTGTAAACGAATTCTGTTTTTCGTACTACAGAGAGCATGTACCATATTTGAAACTGGAAAATTGATCTTTAGTTACGCGTGTAGATCAAAAGGCCTTACTCCAGGGATTCCTTGGATGACCAAGAACATATGCAGTGAACGCATTCTGTTCTTTGTACTACAGAGAGCATGTTATTATTATTATTATTTCAGACTAAGGCCGAAGTGACCTGTGCGGTATGTAAGAGTCTTCTCCATTCGGCTCGGTCCATGGCAACACGTCGCCAGCCACGCAGTCTACGGAGGGTCCGCAAGTCATCTTCCACTTGATCGATCCACCTTGCCCGCTGCGCACCTCGCCTTCTTGTGCCCGTCGGATCGTTGTCGAGAACCATTTTCACCGGGTTATTGTCCGACATTCTGGCTACGTGCCCGGCCCACCGCAGTCGTCCGATTTTCGCGGTGTGAACGATGGATGGTTCTCCCAACAGCTGATGCAACTCGTGGTTCATTCGCCTCCTCCATGTACCGTCCGCCATCTGCACCCCACCATAGATGGTACGCAGCACTTTCCTTTCGAAAACTCCGAGTGCGCGTTGGTCCTCCACGAGCATCGTCCAGGTCTCGTGTCCGTAGAGGACTACCGGTCTAATGAGCGTTTTGTAGATGGTCAGTTTGGTACGGCGGCGAACTCTATTCGATCGAAGCGTCTTGCGGAGTCCAAAGTATGCACGATTTCCAGCCACTATACGCCTCCGAATTTCTCTGCTGGTATCATTTTCGGCAGTCACCAGTGAGCCCAAGTACACAAATTCTTCTACCACCTCGATTTCATCACCACCGATGCCAACTCGCGGTAGGTGGCTCACATTGTCTTCTCTTGAACCTCTTCCTATCATGTACTTCGTCTTCGACGTGTTGATGACTAGTCCGATCCGCTAGTCCGAGAGCATGTACCATATTTGAAACCGGAAAACTAATCCTTAGTTACGCGTGTAGATCAAAAGGCCTTACTCCAAGGATTTCTTGGATGATCAAGAACATATGCTGTGAACGCATTCTGTTCTTTGTACTACAGAGAGCATGTACCATATTTGAAACCGGAAAACTAATCCTTAGTTACGCGTGTAGATCAAAAGGCCTTACTCCAGGGATTTCTTGGATGACCAAGAACATATGCAGTGAACGGATTCTGTTCTTTGTACTACAGAGAGCATGTACCATATTTGAAACCGGAAAACTAATCTTCAGTTACGTGTGTAGACCGAAAGGCCTTACTCCAGGGATTTCTTGGATGACCAAGAACATATGCAGTGAACGCATTATGTTCTTTGTACTACAGAGAGCATTTACCATATTTAAAACCGGAAAACTGATCTTCAGTTATGCATGTAGATCGAAAGGCCTTACTCCAGAGATTTCTTGGATGACCAAGAACATATGCTGTAAACGAATTCTGTTCTTTGTACTACAGAGAGCATGTACCATATTTGAAACCGGAAAACTAATCTTTAGTTACGTGTGTAGATCGAAAGGCCTTACTCCAGGGATTTCTTGGATGACCAAGAACATATGCAGTGAACGCATTATGTTCTTTGTACTACAGAGAGCATGTGCCAAATTTGAAACCGGGAAACTAATCCTTAGTAACGCGGGTAGTTCAAAAGGCCTTACTCCAAGGATTTCTTGGATGACCAAGAACATATGCAGAGAACGCATTCTGTTCTTTGTACTACAGAGAGCATGTACCATATTTAAAACCGGAAAACTTTTAAAGGTTATGCATGTAGATCGAAAGGCCTTACTCCAGAGATTTCTTGGATGACCAAAAACATATGCTGTAAACGAATTCTGTTTTTCGTACTACAGAGAGCATGTTACTCCAGGGATTTCTTGGATGACCAAGAACATATACAGTGAACGCATTTTGTTCTTTGTACTACAGAGAGCAAGTACCATATTTGAAACTGGAAAATTGATCTTTAGTTACGCGTGTAGATCAAAAGGCCTTACTCCAGGGATTTCTTGGATGACCAAGAACATATGCAGTGAATGCATTCTGTTATTTGTACTACAGAGAGCATGTACCATATTTGAAACCGGAAAATTGATCTTTAGTTACGTGTGTAGATCGAAAGGCCTTACTCCAGGGATTTCTTGGATGACCAAGAACATATGCAGTGAACGCATTCTGTTCTTTGTACTACAGAGAGCATGTACCATATTTGAAACCGGAAAACTAATCCTTAGTTCCGCGTTTAGATCGAGAGGCCGTACTCTAGGAATTTCTTGGATGACCAAGAACATATGCTGTGAACACATTCTGTTCTTTGTACTACAGAGAGCATGTACCATATTTGAAACCGGAAAACTAACCCTTAGTTACGCGTGTAGATCAAAAGGCCTTACTCCAAGGATTTCTTGGATGATCAAGAACATATGCAGTGAACGCATTTTGTTTTTTGTACTACAGAGAGCAAGTACCATATTTGAAACCGGAAAACTAATCCTTAGTTACGCGTGTAGATCAAAAGGCCTTACTCCAGGGATTTCTTGGATGACCAAAAACATATGCAGTGAACGCATTCTGTTCTTTGTACTACAGAGAGCATGTACCATATTTGAAACCGGAAAACTAATCTTTAATTACGTTGTAGACCGAAAGGCCATACTCCAGGGATTTCTTGGATGACCAAGAACATATGCAGTGAACGCATTCTGTTCTTTGTACTACAGAGAGCATGTGCCAAATTTGAAACCGGGAAACTAATCCTTAGCTACGCGTGTAGATCAAAAGGCGTTATTCCAGAGATTTCTTGGATGACCAAGAACATATGCAGTGAACGCATTCTGTTCTTTGTACTACAGAGAGCATGTACCATATTTAAAACCGGAAAACTAATCCTTAGTTCCGCTTTTAGATCGAGAGGCCGTACTCTAGGAATTTCTTGGATGACCAAGAACATATGCTGTAAACGAATTCTGTTCTTTGAACTACAGAGAGCATGTACCATATTTGAAACCGGAAAACTAATCCTTAGTGTGTGTGTGTGTGTGTGTGTGTGTGTGTGTGTTATTACAATCTAACTCCCACTGTCTGGCAGTGGCATTATGGATAGAATATTCGTGCAGCTATCAAAATTTAATATAATTGCAAGAATCTTAGATCCGGGAGCTAGAAGGTGATAGCTCTATTGTCACTCCTATAGCCCATTTCAAGAGCGCAAGCATTCCGAAGCTATAGTCGTTTGCAATAAGCCCCGCGTGATTACACCCACATATCATAAGGATATCTGAAGTGCATTCACACTTCCTGGATCAAAATTTGACTTTCTAATCCTGGCGCGTATTTAGTAATAAAATGAATCAATATAAAAAAAGGCATTTATGATTTATCAAAAATTACTTACCATTTTCCCAATAGTAATAGTACACTAACCATGTTTGTACATTTACATTTCTTGATCACATTATTAGTAAGGGCATTGCCCGTGCTAACAATCGATCACTCAGAAAATAAGAAAAGTTTAGTTATAGTAAAAAGAAGAAACTAAACAGACTAAATAAACTAAATGACTTTCGGTCACCACACTCCTAAAAATAGTGCAAAAACTATACCCAATTCAACTTACGACTCAATATTGAAACACTTTAAAAACCAACAAGAAACTTGCTCACCATATTAACATCTGCATCCACAAAGTTCAAAGCCAGCAGGAACAGTACTTTGACTTTGTTGCGTATCCTTTTTTACAAATATGTAAAGAGTTTACACGCATATAAGGATATTTTACAGTCGTTAACACTTTCCACGGTATCCAATAAACACACCAGAAAATCACTATCCTGCTGGGTGGCGTAGCCCGAAACACCACCCGCCGAATCTCACAAAATGCAGAAAAATTGGCAAACCGACGCGAAATCAACAACACGTGCGTTCATAACCATGGCACACTTAGTCGCCTAACACCGGAAAACTAATCCTTAGTTACGCTTATAGATCGGAAGGCCTGACTCCAAGGATTTCTTGAATGACCAAGAACATATGCTGTGAACGCATTCTGTTCTTTGTACTACAGAGAGCATGTACCATATTTGAAATCGAAAAATTGATCATCTACGTATCCTTTATCTGTACCACAAGGAGCATGTACCATACTTAAAACAAAACTGCAAATCTTTGTTCCTGAGCTCAAGTCATTTCTTAGATAACTTGATGACTTATCTGTGACTTCGTGCAGAATAACTATCATTTCGGTCAATTTTGAAAGTCAAATTTGAAAATTTATTTCAATTCCAGTTAACAAAAATTTCCTAGTGCAATCCCATTTCGACCGCATAAAAATGGTTTTGATTGTGCTGCCATTCAGCTAAATGCCTCAGTCTGTCAAACAACTAACACACATGCTTAACATGTACGTGGGTAGTGCTGCCAACACATTTCTATTATGAAATTATTTCTCCTGTTTCAAACTTTTGGAATAGTAGAAATTTTTAGTATGAATGACGAGTGTGTATGAAGAATATTTATTTGGAAGACTTTTCTTTTATTACGCTAGCGGAAAATAATTGAAAAACCTACTTTTATTGATTGCATGATGTATTATCAGATGTGTAACATAAGATTATTTCAGTTCAAACCGCCAGTTTGGCAACGCGTTTTTCGACTATAAACAAGGCGACGAAGAAAATAAATTTCAAACGCTCTAAAGTTTGAAAAAACAGATCATTTGAACGCCTTCCGGTAGTTATTTTACAATTATTTTTCACTTGAGCAATAAACATTGCTTTTATTTAGTGCGCAGTGAGAAAATTATGTGAAAAAGTGCGGTGAAAATCAGTGAATTACGTTGATTTTGGTGACGGTGTTGCGCGTCTTCTACAGCAGTGAACGAACTGGATTTTCCTTCGTCGCACGGATAACGTAGGAAATTGTGCAAAAAGTCACAGTCGCAAAGTTAAATTTAACTGTATTTCAAGTAAGTAACACCGGAATGTAATTTAAATGAATGCAGATCGTAGTGTACACTTTTTTCTAACTCGCCAGATGACTAGTATATTATGTTAGTTTACGATTCGCGAGTATTTAGTGATTTAGAATTTGATATGACGGATACTAGCGCCATGGACGAATTAGCGCATAACCCTACCCGCGAGCACGGCACACTTCGATCTCCGGCAACAACTTAAAAGCCAAGTCTCGCGTGAGTGTCATCAGATTGGACAAATCGACTTTGAATCTTTGTTTACAATATCACATACGTCCTTTTGAATAAGTACCCGAGAAGTATCCGTAAATTGTGATGAAATATTGACATTTTCATCAGCACACATTTGAATCTTTGTTTACAATATCTCATACGTCCTTTTGAATAAGTACCCGAGAAGTATCCGTAAATTGTGATGAAATATTGACATTTTCATCAGCACATTTTTTTTTATGTTTTTTGAATCTTTATTATCCGATTTCATTCGGATCAAAGATGCTTCCTCCCTTCTCCTCGTGGTTTCTTGACAGCTCTCATAGTTTCTCCTTAACTTTTGATTAGTACCGGACAATACTCTTATTATCGAGGTGAAAGCTTCTCGTCAGATTAGCCAAAAAAAGGTTTTAATACGTGCTTAAATGGGTAAAACACACTAAGAACAAGTATTAAAAAAAATCTGCTCGTTAACAAACTCTTTTCTCGTATTCAGTAGCTTTAGAAATGTCGATGTTTGTTTTCCAAACGGCAGTAAGAATCAGTCTCCTTATATTAAATTGGTGTAGATCTTTGTCTGTGAAGTTTAAATTCCATTGACTATACACGATGGTTCTATTTACTATCAATCATAGATAAAGTCTCACATTATGCTTTGGATTCATGGTTAAAAAAGCTTGTTCAAATAAAAAAAACTGGAACTTTGATCGTTTGATCGTGGTGTAAATGAAAATAAAAGAGTTGAATCTGCCCTCAATCAGTAATACTATGGAATCGTCATTGCTAGAAGGGCTAGTCATTTTCTTAACCAAGAAACCCCTTGCAACTAGTATCTGATGAATTTCTGCTCATTACTGGTATAAAATCTTGAAACATTGTTTTCTAATATCTTACCTGTGGTCACCTAAAATTTACAAACATTCGGTAGATTGATCAATTGTACGGCGCACCACTAAAAAAGCCAGAGCCATACGGCTACCATAAACCATTCCGTGTTTTGCAGTGAAGCACGTACATGATCAGAATTCATCATTCCTCAATCAAAAAGATTGTTGCGATAGCAGAGAAAGTAGCTTCGCGTGAATACCTACGGTGTCTCTCGAGACGGAACACGGCAGGTCCTTTGTGCCACACCGCATACCTCTGAAAGCATAGCTTTTTAGGATGCCTCTACTACCCCCGCATTCGATAGCGTAGCTTCGCTCTTATACTGCATGCCGGTGGATCAAGATATCCTGTGTACGTACTGAATGGGGTTGTTGGCGCGGTGCTATATGACAATAATGATGGCACATGAGAAGCATATCCATTGCGTGCAGGTTAGGTAGAAAGAATTTGCATCCCACACGGTCCACTGCCTCGGGCTAGGCAGGGTAGTGACAAGTGTCACAACAGTTCCGGTGTGCAGGTGCTTAACGTCAATGTCGTAGCGAGGATTTCTATCAAGAGCTCTCTCCAATCAACCAACAAGTTCCACTCGCCTGACTCAACCGCAGGAAAGCGTCAGACACACGTCGGGAATGGGAGCCTGTGCCACTCTACGCACGCATTGAAGATTAATGCTCGGTGGAAAATTCAACAGAGCAACGCTATCAACGGCATAAGTGGTTTCTCGTTTGCGGCACAGCTCTCATAAGCAAACAAAAGAAATCTAATTTTTCCGCAACTCGGTATCTATGTAGTCCCCGGTCCCACACCATCGCAAGCTTGGCCTTGTGGATATGCGATATCTGATTTGATTTGATTCTGAAATCCAATAGAATAGTTAAGAATACAAAATCTCAATAAAATTGGCATTTCAAATTCATTAATCACGCAAATGAAAAAAGTCGACATAAATTTTGATAATAAAAAAAATTGCACAGCACCACATAGAGTCCAATAAATATCTGACAAAAATCCTCAAAAAATTATTTTGTTTCCTGGGACATAAATGGAATGTGAATGAGAAATGACGCGAATCGGAATGGTTCTCCCGAGTTCCGTTCAACACTATTGAGTTTCAATTTATTGCATATTATTCGGCAACTCGGCCGTACGAAAACTATTTTTTTGTTAAATATCTTGGCTGTGCATATGCACAGCATATGTTTCGAAATGGACAAATTGATATGAAATTTGCGAAAAAGAATCCACGTGTCTTGGAGGGACTCGAACCCTCAACCTCCTACTCTCTAGATAGGCGTGATAACCCCTACACAACAAGACCACTTAAAGGTCACGTTTGCGGAAAAGCCATCAGAATCCGAGTACCAACCTCCACCGCGGTTAGCTCTCTTTTTTGCAAATTGAATATTTTTCGGATGCTTGATTTGTCCAATCTCCACATGTGCTTTACTATTGTATACCCACAGCCAAGCGAGTGCACATTGTTTATTAAACGAGATGATCTTTCACCGTCATAGTCGTCTGAGTACACGTGACCGCTTACGTTAAGGCAATCAAACTCATCAAATGCTTTAGCCAAGCAAGCCTTTGGCACAGCAGAGTGCGATTGAATTCGCATTCTATACCGTCCCGCCCAGACAGTTCCTGGGGGGCATGGAGTGTGATCCTCTCGTTTAATAAACAATGTGCACTCGCTTGGCTGTGGGTATACAATAGTAAAGCACATGTGGAGATTGGACAAATCAAGCATCCGAAAAATATTCAATTTGGTAAAAAAGAGAGCTAACCGCGGTGGAGGTTGGTACTCGGATTCTGATGGCTTTTCCGCAAACGTGACCTTTAAGTGGTCTTGTTGTGTAGGGGTTATCACGCCTATCTAGAGAGTAGGAGGTTGAGGGTTCGAGTCCCTCCAAGACACGTGGATTCTTTTTCGCAAATTTCATATCAATTTGTCCATTTCGAAACATATGCTGTGCATATGCACAGCCAAGATATTTAACAAAAAAAAAAAAAAACTATTGAGTTTGAATAGGAAATTATTAAGATTTTTTGATGGAATACTACACTTATTACACTTATAAATCGAGTTAGTTATATCCCATTTAATTTCACTATTTGACCAAATGGTGGAATTAAACGAGATAGTACTAACTGGCCTGTCAAAATCGAAAACGAAATAATTTGTAGCAGCACATACCTCTAATTGGAATCATTTTCATTGTGCTTGGCATTCGTAGTCAGCAGGCATGACGTGGTGGAGGCTTGAGACGTAGATCGCACGAGATGATAGAAAGGTTTTCTTCACTCACGTACTGCAAAGTTGTTTTTTCTCAGGATTTTTTCTCATTTCGCTATGAATACTTTGCAAGTCCCCTGCGAACGGATACGACTTCATCCCCGTTCCCCTTTTCTTTAGAAATTATGTGTACAGACACTCGATTTGGATTTGTTGCTTCGGCAAGGCAAGAAAAAACTCTCAATCTCTTCCCTCGAAATCTCGACTTAATCATGCGGTTCACTTTTTTTAGAAATGAGTACTATATTATCCTTAATGGAGTGCCGAACCAGCCTCCACCCACCGCAACAGAAGAAGTTGTCAGCAGGACTGGCCAGGGAGAGTGGGTTTTGTGTTGTATTGCATGCATGTCGAGAAACGATGAGAAGCATAGGAAATGAGCTTGACTATTTTCCTTCGCTCGCTGTCGACGGAAACAAAACCTGCATAACGAGTAGGTAGTATGATGATGATGAGCAGTGTTTGCGACTGCCAGATGACATAGTTGACGTGTGTCAGCCGAGTCGTAGAAAGGAAACTTTCCAGCTGGTTTTGTTCTGTCAGCTACAGAATCATCCACTGTGAATTGTAGTCGGGAAAGAATGCCGTTTATTGCACATGTTTGGACGGATCTATAATTGTACGAACAATTCTATGTTTATGTTATGAGCAATTATGTTGGTAATATTGCATAGGGTTACTGCTCCAGGGTCAAAACTCATTTATTATTTCGATAAAAAATAAGCTTCTTCGCGTCAAAACTATAGTTTTGCATAAAATGTGTATTAAAATTTATAAATTGTTGATTTGGACCAATACAGGGACTATGTCCAAGGGCTTGACGATCCCTCTCCAGTACACTTAGATTTATGGGGCTTGCCTAGGATGTGTTGGGGTTTGGCAGTGAGCTCTGTCAAACTTCTTTAAAATGCTGCATGTATCCGCATTCCGCAAGCAGGTTCCACCGAAGCGACCGTGTGCCGTTCAAAGCGCACTAACTCAAGTCTTGGTGGTTGGTGGGACACTAAGCAGTTCTAACACGACGGCCCTCCGGCGAAACAGGAGATTTGCGCAAGCCCGATAACTAGTAAAACTAGTAAAACCAAGCATTACGACCAACATAAGTGGTAGTACGACTCAACCTAGACCTAGACGACGAATAAAGGATCTGGGCTTGGCTTGAAAAAGCGTGGAACATGGAACTACAAGTCGCTAGGTTTTGCGGACTACGACAAGATAATCTACGATGAATTGCCTTCCCGCATCTTCGACCTCGTGATGCTGTAGTAAATTTGCCGATTTTCTACCGAAACTATGGCATCCCCAATGAGCTAAGAACCAGCTTCATAGTACTTACTGGGTAAGATGCGTCCACGCGTGACTGGCTGGCAGCCAATTAGTGTAAGGATGTGGAAGCTGAGGATAAAAGGATGGTTCTTCAACCATCGTCAACATGGCCAGTCCACACAAAGCAAGACCTGACGACGAAAAATATACGTTCTATGCATAGCTGAAGCAGACATATGATGAAAAACCTCTGCGGGACGTCAAAATCACCATCAGCGACATGAAAACTCATGTATGTTTAGGAAATAAAAAAATACAGATTCGTGATCGGACCCGACCATATCGAATGACCACGTTCAACGATGCATAAACTTCACAACCTCCAGCGGAATGGTAGGACGGAGCACTTTCCACCCGCAAGAATATCTACTAGGCTCACTAGCAGACCCGACGAACTTTGTTTCGCCTAAAATCGATTTTCTCTAATTATAGTAAAATTCTTTGATTAGTTCTCGAGTTATGCAGAAATTTATACTTCATTTTTATGGAAGCTTGCTTTTTCAGAAGGGAGAGGGGTTTCGCACCACCACAGAAACATATTTTCCCTTTCAAATCGTCTACATGCCAGTTCTCGAGTTATGAAAAAATGTGTGTTTCATTTGTATGGTAATCCCCCTTTCCAAAGGCGGAAGGGTCTAGAACCATCTTAAGAACCTTACCCGGCCACAGAAACCTCTGCATACAAATTTTCACGCCGATCGGTTCAGTTGTTTCCGAGTCTATAAGGGTCAGACATTTGGAAGCAAAATCATACATAGCCCACGACGTGTGTATGGGGGACCTTTAGGACAAAAAAATGAGCATCGCTAAAACCTTCACTACATGAAAACATAGCTCTTCAGCTTTCATTTCTTTTTTTTTCTCACTAAAACGAAACTTTTTAGTTGGAAAACCATCGATTATCTACCGCTTCCCCTATTAAATTAAACTAAATTACCGATTCCTGGTTTTTTTTTTCTTCCAATCGTCATAAAAAAACTAAGGGAGAATCGATTATTACTTAGTTATAGTCTAAATAACTTGTTTGGTGGATCTCAATCGTCAAAAGGCATAACGAAGCCGAACTCGACAAATTTATGTTGTCCTCTGAAAACAGCTAAGAAAGGCTTGGATGGAGATTATGCACTGCATCGTAATCTTATGCGCATCTACACCCAATTCTTTCCCAACACATGCCAAAATTGAATTGTTATGTGAACGAATAAGTTTAACTGGTGTCAAAAAATTATCCAAAACGATTGATCATGTTAAACGATAATTTATCATGGTAATATACGGGCCCTCTTTATCCATGTGGTAATATATGTGTCTATAAAGCAACACCATGCTGAAGGTGGCTGGTAATGGAAGTAAATGACAACCCGGGTAGACGAAAATAGCTAAATAATATCAAATGTTGATTAGATAGCAAAATGAGATATTGACTTGATTGATTAAGGAGATAAAAGATCAGACGACAATATCAATATTTTGCACTAAAATATCATGAGGAGATCAAGTTATGCTATTTGTAAGAAGTGATTAATATCATGTGCCATTAGTTTGTTCTTTTCCATAGCATATTTTGATATTTAAATGATATTTCAGTGCAATTTTTTTATATTGCTGCCTGTTCTTTTATCTCTTATGTCAAACAAATCCATATCATGTTTTGTTATTCTGTTCAAGGCTTCTGCTCGGGAAGCGTATAAAAATCTAAAAAAAAAATGTTAGCAGTACTTTGTCCTAATAATCATATCGCTGCGATGCGTAGTTAATGAGGACGAGTTATTCAATCAAAAAGCAAATTCATTTCACTACAAATGATGTGGCTCTTTCAAACAGCAGCTTAATTTTCTCCCTATTTTTATAACAAATATTATCACACCAGTTTTCTATGATATTGCAATGCGTAAGTTTGGAGAAATACTTATTAGAAACAATTATTTCCTCCAGAAGTTCTTTACCAATTCAAAATTTAGTTCACTTTTCATTTAGAAGTTGCAATATTACCATTGACAATCATTTTCAATAACATTTAGGCTAGATGTACCAGTTGTGGCTATAGCACCAGTTGTCGCACTAGTGCTTTATATGCCAAATGGCCAATCAAATCATCGCATACCAAGTTCATATCGATAAAGCATATTCATATGATACGATAAAACCTTTGATCTCCCCCAAAACAAGCCAAGCATAATTGTAAAAATTGATTTTGCCTATTTTTTGACGTCCTTTGCACCAGTTGTCGCACTAGTGGTCCCTTTTTGGCCAGTCCCATAAGAAAACAATGGGATTTGCCAAATAAGGAACCAAAATTAAGAATAGTGCCACAACTGGTGCATGCGTTCCTATTATGGATTAATTAATTTTGATGATTATAACTAATTTTATTGTGGTTTTCACAGCTGTTCGAAGGAGCAGGAAGTAAAACCTTTCGCTTGATATATAAAGTCCACCGACATGCCTTTTACTTATTTTTAAAAAAATAGTTGTTCTTATGTATGGCGACAATTGGTACATCAACCCTATTTATTTGGTCAAGCCCGAGATCAAGCCAAATACCACTAAGAGAAAACGAAAACACAAAATCTGGACGATCAGAACCAGGGTAGTTTGTAAAGGATTTTCAAAAGTTTGAATTTTTAGTCAGAAGATCGTGCTAAAGGGATGAATCTCATGAAAACAAAATTGTCCCACAGTTCAGAATATACCCAGGTTTTTTTTTACACGGTTGGAATTAAGGGGCAACTAACTTTCAACTGTCGACAGTATCCAGAAATACTAACAAATACTAGCGAAAAACTACGTCGTATCTACGGTAAATTGATCGAAGAGCCCTGGTAGGAAAAGCATGAAACACAACGGTACCCAGTCGATACAGTCCAACCAGATTTAGGCAACACATGATTTCAGTCTCCTTTAAACTCTTAAAAAATCACTGAACAACTATTTTTATTATTATTACTTTTAAGAAATCTTTAGAACCCACGTTTTGGTTTAAAGGCATTAGAGTTATAAAATGTGGTTTGAAAGTTTTCTAGAATCTGTAGAAAGTAGAAATCAGGTGTTTCCAATACGAGGGAGCACTGTGTTTCATCAACTAACTGACAAACGCCATAACAACCGAACTAGCAACCGTTTCTTTGTTTGACGAAAATCATGGATACTAGAAATATCACGAAATACTATAGTGAAACAATGAGTAATATTATCGTAAAGTTTAGAGTTACTTGCCCCTTGGTTGGAGTTCATTAATTTCTCGGTTAACCTAAACTTTCGCAGTTTTTTAAATACCCCCTGAATTTTCTTTGATTTTTTGTGAATTTTTTCGTGGGGTTAACTCATTGTTTCATTGACGCTGAAGGTCTTAAACGACTAAAACTAAACCGTGTAAAAAACAACCTGGGTGTAGTGAACCAAAAAACGAAAATATACTCCATACTCCAAATGCATTTTTTTAGACACTTATTTTCATGATTATTGGTACAACCAGTAGACTTTGAAGTGATCGATGAACATCACTTTCATTCATCTATCTAAAGGAAAGAATCTAGATGGGCAATGCTCAGAGCCGTAATTTCAAAAAGTTTTACCAATGATTAGGCCCCACTAATATTTGTCAAAACTGTGTTCCTTACTATCAAAACCAAAAAATCGTCTTACATAGGAATACCGGGAAAATAACTAACTTAAAAATTTCCTAGACCAAACCGGGGATACAGATCAGCCACCTCCTGCATGGTCTGGGCATGCTCAGCGCACAGGTAGGTAAAAATGGGTTAATAATATCATCCTTGGAAATGTTCTTCGTCTACTTATATAGCTATATATGTGAAGAAAGAATCAGAAGGAATAAATTTTGGCTGGTACACCCTTTTCAAATGTTGGTCTAGAAATAATAATTTTGTAAATTCTCATATATCTGGATAAATCTCTACGGTTTGTTTTTCCAATTTACATTAGAATCCAAAAAGTGTAACAAAACCAAAGTATATTGATCAGGAAAAGATTGCATACCAGTGAGATTAATCATTGCGAAGCGTTATGCTTGTCCACATCTGAGCCTTTGAAATTAGGTTTAAAATAAAAGAAAAAGAAGAATATTTATTTATTTCCTTTGATTCATGAATACAATATCATCTATTCCTCGACTTCAAAGCCGCATCTGATACAATCGATCAGGATCAGCTATGTATGTCAGGTAATGCACGAACCCGAATTTTCGGGTAAACCGATACGGTTGATCAAAGCGACGACTGCGTGGTTGGTAACGTGTAATATGGACCGAGTGGAGTGCAGAGATAAATCATTTGCAAGATAGAAATCGTAACACATTCCCAATAGTTAATTCCGAAGTGAGTATTCAATAAGATCCTCTCCACATGATATGATCATACGCATTGAATACAAAAAAGCTTCTAAATGTATACGCCATTGCTTGATTGGAGAAAAATAGGCACTACACTAAAAACTTTAAAAATTGGGTAATCATCTATTAACACATTCCATAGAAATATGTTTAAATTACTTTCGGAACACTTATTTCAGCGAGAACAACATCATAACTACAAATCTTTTAACTAAACAAAAGTCAAAAAATGACATTTTATTTATAAGTTCTAAAAATCATCCTGATGATATGTTCCATGTCATGAGAATATAAAACAAAACATGTGGTATAATCAAGCAACTGACAAAAAATATGACGTGTTATTAGCATAGCTAGTATAGTATTTAGATGCAGAATACAGTTGAAAATATAAGTCGCCAAAATAGCCATTAATTTTCTAGCAAAAATGATTAAATTTTAGCAGCAAAGTATTTGTTCTGTAAGAAAATTGCAATTCTTCTTAGAAAAATACAGATAGTAACGCGAAAATTGATCAAGAATGGTGACAAACAGCTGATATTTGGGACTAACATCATCTTCTATTTGTTAGAACTGGTGACCAAAAACTAAGCAATACCAGCGCCGACAGTGTTCGAATGTAAATCAATTAAGGGTTAGGTCTGAATTGTTGACGTGATGGTCGCTTTGATGGAAGCCGACGTGTCATTTGCACTTCCACGAAAAAAGACTGGTATGTTGGATAGATGCAGTAGGTAGTGTACCAGGATTCGTTTTAGTAAATGGTTACCAGGTGTAGAGTGTAGTTTGATCAAGGTTGAATAATTGTTCGCGATTGTTCTGCGTAATCAACGAAACACGGTAGTACATGCACTGATTTTTATTCGCTAATCAACAAACTCACCTGCATAAAGCAGAACAAAGTACACAGACGTTTTTAAAGCTGTTGGAATTCATTAATTTCTCGGTTAACCTGAACTTTCACAGCTTTTTAAATACAACCTGAATTTTGTTTGGTTCTTTGTCAATTTTTTCGTGGGGTTGTATCATTTACGCTTAAGGCTTTGTGCACAAACTACGTAACGCTTGAGGGGGAAGAAGGAAGGTTGAACGACCGTTGCTTATTGTGACATAGGAGGGAGGGGGAGTTTATGATTCGTTACGTAACAAAATAACCAGATTAAAAAAAATCAAACTCGGATGCGCATTTTGCATTAATACAATGTCGTGTTTTTGTCGGTAGTGTTAGAATGACTGAAGTATGGTGAGGGCTGGCAGTAGTATCGGGAGGAGATATCTCTGCGGCACCTCAGAATTAGAGGACACGAAAGTCTCGCTATGCCTGATAGGAGTGTCGGGGGGTTGATGCTTCTGCGGCACCTCAGAAATTGGAGACATGAAAGGGTCTGCCTCGTAGTGCCTGCCTCGGATTGGTAGACAAGTGGTGCTACCTTGTTGCAGGACGGGGTGAGCACCATACTGAATGAGGACTGTCTATGTTGGAAGATGGCGACATTGGGTACCTCCTGAAGGGTGCCTATAGACTTCTTGCTATCATTCGAGCGGCACATGTGGTGCCAGTATGTCTTGCGCACATGTGATGCATGGGAGGTCCTAGGAGAGTCGAGGATACGTGCACTTGTGTACGTCATGTTGAGGGCGCAATGCCCAATAGTCATCCCCCAAAGTATTGCTTAATTGAATGTTGAGGAAGAAGTTGGTTTTAGTAGGTCGGGAGTGGTGATCCCATCTCCACACTACCTGGGTTCGCCTCCCCAGGTGTCTGGATGCAGATTTCCGTTACCTTCGTTAAAAAAATGGCAATCGAACAATGCAACGATCATTGGCTTCACGACCAGAGCGTTAATGAATAAAGCTTCCAATGAATGATTAAATTTGTTATGATTAAATCATTCAACTCTATGATTAAAGATTATGATTAATGATTTATTCATTTTTGACAATGATTAATGATTATGATTAACGATTAAATTAATTTTTGAAAATGATTAACGATTATGATTAATGAATAAAACGTTTGAAGTATGATTAACGATTACCGATCGTGATTAAATGTTGACACAATATGTGTATGATTAATGATTAACTATCGATATGATTAATGATTAATGATTATGAATAATCAAATTGAATGATTTGCATAGTGATCAATAATCAAGTAACCTTTCTACCAAATTGTATGATTATGATTAAAGAATAATGAATAAAAGCGATGTATGCAATGATTAAAATTGATGATTAATGAATAAACTCAAAACAATCATGAATACGATTAGTGATTATTGATTAAATGCAAAAATCTATGATTAACGATTAGTGATTAATGATTGAATCGTATTTTGAATGATTATGATTAATGAATAATGATTAAATAACCCATTATTCATTAATCATGATTAAATCTATGATTAATCACTAATGCTCTGTTCACGACATGGACAAATAGACACAATGGACTCACAGTGAGATAGACCAGCAACGACAACAACAATGAATAATTGAACATTTAAAAATAGATTCTGTCTGGATTCTGGCTGTAGAATACCACAGTAGATATTGGCACCGTAGTAGCAAGTAACACAGAGTGTCGACCAAATAAGGAATAAAAAAATAATAAACAATGAAAGGAATTCCGTCAAATTTTCACGGATTTTTATTTTATGTAAGAACATTAAACTATTGTAAACAAGCAGTTTCTTTTTTCGATAATGTTACTTCTAACTCGAAAACCAGGAACAATATAACCATTTTATCGCCTAGTTATCATTATTTGCACAGATCTATTGAAACTATTAAGATATTTACATTTCAAAACAAAGCAACATTCAATAGAGATAATAAACTATAGAGGACGATTGTCGCTGCGGTTCCCTTTGTTATCGTCCCCAAACATGTAGGGTACCTATCTGGCAAAAGATGTTCCGCCAGTGACGACAGCGACAAGCGTCCTCTATAGTTTATTACCTCTATTCAACATTCCCATCACGACTGATTGTAATGTGACCAGGAGCCCGTTACATTTTCATGTGGTCTCTTGAAAATGAAAATGCAATTGCTTTCGCTTTCACATGACGATCACGAAAACTACAAGTACTGGCTCGGATACATTTCTCGCTGCTGCTGCCAGCTGGAACTGCATAAACAGAACAAACGATCCGTACTCCTCGAATATTTCCAATGATGGGAAACGTGGGAGTCTTGAAAACATTCAAAAATTCAATTAAAATCTAAAATTAAGCCTATTTCATGTTGGGTGCAATGACTCACGTTAGTATAAATAATAAAGGAACACGAAGTAGCATGGTAACACTGACGTATCAAACCTTAACTCCTTTTCTGGTCCCAACTTTAAGTCTGACCATGACTTTGGGCAATAACAAAACATCAAATATAAGAAATAACATTTGTTTTGTTGTCGTTTATCAGAGCAATGAGCATATACATTTTTCTTTCATACCCCGATCTCTCCCTATCTCGATCAGCTCTTCAATTTCAAAATGTAGAGAGTCGACAGTACATTGCAGTATATGTACTTCGACAAGCTTAACTTGGCCGTTTATTATGCATCATGTTGTAGTGCACGTTTAGTTTCATCACCAACATCGGTTTGACATTTTTAGTACCGGTGCTTTGACTGCAAACTAGATGTTGGTCACTCGAACATCAGCTTCATTGGCAATCTTATAGTTCTGCATCAACTGTTAGTAAAGGGATAAAGTGAATCACTTTAAGTGATCACATCTCTAATAGAAAATCTCCAACGATGTTTGGATGTCCTGATGGATTTCGCTCTAGCTGAAAAAATCTTTCCAGCAGAAAATACTTATGCAAAGGCGGGCATAGAAAAACTGTCAAATAATAACTGAGGAAATGCTGATAGAATACTAAATTGAAAAGCAGACCTAGTTCTAGTTAGAAAGTGAGACCGTAAAAAAAGCGAAAATTTAAGAATTGCAATTCATTAGTTCGTGCTATTTATACTGGCTACTCAGAATATTAAATTATTTGTAAAACAGTAATCTTCTATTTCTTCTATAAACATAATACATGTCTGTCGGACCCTTATAGACTCGGAAACTGATGAACCAATCGGCGTGAAATTTAGTATACAGGGGTTAACTGGGCTTTGGGAAGTGAGCTCCCTTACAAATGAAACATAAATTTATACATAGCTCCGGAATTGTTCAATCAAATGGCACCAAATGTGGCATCTTTAGGGTTTTTAATGACAGAAACGTTTCTATGACTGATCGAGACGGGTGGTCTCCCATACAAATGAAACAAAAATGTCTGAATAACTCGAAAACTAATCAAGCAAATGGAACGAATTTGGCATGTGGAGGTTTTTTAAGACAATAAATGTTTCTATGATGGTTCGTGATCCCTCCCTGCTCACACAGGGAGGGGGGTCCCATGCAAATAAAACACACATTTCTGCATAACTCGGGAACTAATCAAGCAAATGGAACCAAATTTTGCATGTGGAGGTTCTCAAAAACAAGAAATGTTTCTACGATGATCCAAGACCCCTCCCCGCTCTAGAAGGGGGATCTCATACAAATAAAATACAAATTTCTGCATAATTCGAGAACAAATTAAGCAAAAGGAACCGAATTTGGCATGTGAAGGTTTTTAAAGACGATTTTCGACTGCGAGTCTGCTAACCGAATACCGAGTCTGCTAACCGACAAACCGAATTTCAACCATTGGATTGTAGAAAAGAAGTAAATTTAAATTTTTAATATTTTTCCAATATTTTCTTATTTAAAATTCTGTTTCTTACCAATACATTGCAATGTTTGTTATACACTTATACGCTGTAAGTTTTTCCCCTGTCCATTAGTAATGGTCGACTGTTTTGACTGTTTCACCCTACTTCCGTGCGTATCTTATTGCTACTTCACCAGTTGTAAGCAGTTGAAATATTACCAAATCACTCGTACACATATACACCGCGCATACGACCTTTAACGTAATTAATATTTATGATGATCACTATGAATGGTAAGTACAGTGGTTGAAGGCAAAGAGATATGAAAAGCCAAAAAATATAAACAACATTCAATATCGAATCTTAAATATATTCAGAAGTGTTATGTTTAAATAATAAATGTTTGTTTTTTAGTTATATTTTTTTCTCTTGAACATTTAGCCATATTCAAGTCCTTATCAGTTCTTGTTAGCCAATTAGTAATAATGGCAATTTGAAGCCACGGAAGTAAATCCGTGGACACGATTGTGAACCATTTCAGACGGGAAAGGCTGTTGATTTCCTGGTTATGTAGTACACATATTGTACTCGCCATTACCACATCTGAACAAATAAGTTATGCTCAAAATACTGGTACATATATCTGTTTGGTACCAGGCCCCATAAGTGTTGCGATGAATTCCGCCTAATAACACCCACTGATTCGTCTAGACCGTGGCGCAAATGATGAAATGTTTATTAAATCTCATCGCAATTTGTTTCACGTTCCGCTCTTGTGGTTACCTTTTTTACCCATCGTTGCGCCGCCTGGTATCAAGCTATCTGTAGAGTATCAAAAGATACGCTTGTCATCGATCGTTCTTCAATTTTTCAGCTTACTTGAAGAAGCCATTAGCTTCAGTTTACAAGGAACTGTCTTTTGGATCACATCGCGTCACATTCTTCCACATGGCCCACCAAGAGCAGTATTTCAAGCACAAGGATGGTGAATACGTCCCTGCGTCCAAACCTAAAAATCACCCTCAAAAATTGGGAGATATTGTTGTCCAAATGATAAAAGTGATAGTGATGTTTGTTCCCACATTAGTTTTAGAGTGGTACAAGTTACTGTTCGGCAAGAAAAAATCTATCAAGGGACAGATCGCATTGGTGACCGGTGGCGGAAATGGGCTCGGAAAAGCGCTGTGTCTTCGATTGGCCAGAGAAGGTTGTAAGGTCGCGGTCGCGGATATCGATTTAATCGGTGCTCAGCGAACGGCGGCAGAAATTCGTGAACTTGGGCTCAAATCGGCAGCGTTCAAGGTTGACGTTGGAGATCAACGGTCCATTGAGCAGCTAAAGATTGAGGTGGAAGCAGCGTTAGGCCCGGTGGATATTTTGGTGAACAACGCCGGACTGCTGGCTATGCTGTCACTGTCGGAAGGAACTACACAGGATGTTCAACGAATCGTTGATGTGAACTTTACTTCGCACATTTGGGTGAGTTACAGTTCTGTAACTGAATTGAAAATCTGAATGTATGCTTATTTGGTTTGAATCGATTAACCTTGACGCTGACAAAGAGGTTGAAAATATATTTAAATAAATATGCATTATTAATATTTGACTTATCGCATGAATGAAGTGAAGAGCAGTACTACCGTTATATGCAGTACTGACCCATATACATACATAGGAATCCCTAACATGATAAAATATGCGTATAAGGCAGTATAAATAGCCGAAAGCTCTAGCTCAAATTTGAAAAAATAAAAACAAAATATCCTGGCAGGATTTCTTTGAGTAATCAGTTGTTATTCTATTCTGTATAAAATGGTTAACATTATTCTACCTCCAAAACTTTTTATTTTGTTTTTAGGCGATCCGTGCCTTCAAGGATGGTATGATGGAACGCCGCCGGGGACATATCGTCGCAGTTTCATCTACGTTCGGTAAAACAGATTTAAAAAATTACAAGTAAAACATTTGAACAGTCATTTGTCATAAGACGAGTTTGTACAATTCCATTTAATTCCACCACTTAATTGTACCTTGACAGATACGTATTTCGACCTCAACAGTAAGGTCGTCTTCAGTGTCTCGTACTTGACTCGACTAGTACGAGACGACCTTACTGTTGAGGTCGAAATACGTATCTGTCAAGGTACAATTAAGTGGTGGAATTGAATGGGATTGTACAAACTCGTCTTATGACAAGTGAAGACATTCCACTAAAAAGCTGAAAAATAATTTTCTTAACAATTTGAACAGTATTTTTCTCTGTCATTTAACCAGGCATAGTTCCATTCGGTCGGACAGTATGCTACAGCGCTACAAAATTCGGAGTTCGTGGCCTCATGGAAGGTCTCAACGAAGAGTTCTACATGAACGGTTACGCCAACGATATATTCGTCACCTGTGTATACCCAGGATTTGTGGCTACCAGGAAGGAGTTTATGGAGTATCTCGTACAGCTTGGGTAATTGTTTGCTCCGAACTGAAAGTTAAAACTATTATTGCAGTCATAATTCAAGCAATCAACTCACCAAATAAAAAAAATGTTTATTATTCCAGATGTCGGGTGCCGATTCACACACCGGATGAGGTAGCAGATGTTGCAATTGAAGCCGTTTTACGAAACCGATGCGAAGTCATTACTTCGCCCCTGTACATGCAGATCATGATCAAGCTCTATGCGTACGTTGCAATAGATAAATGACAGTTTAATTGTAGCAGCACACTGATTGTGATCTTTTATTTTAGGCTGATGCCGAACACGGTGACTCGGTTGCTGGTTGGAATGTTTATCGACAAGGTGCCACAGTTGACGGTTAGGAAGGAGGGCTGATGTCGACTGAAATAGGCACGCTCCGTTACAGATCAGTTTTTTTTTCAAAGAAAATTTAAAAATTGCCAGAAAACGGCTTGTGGTTAGTGGTTACAAGTTACAAGTGGTTACAATTCCTAAATATGAAATTTAAAAAATAACTGAAAACTTCCATAACCAAAAATGGAAATTGTTCAAAAATAATGAAGCATTAGTACCGAAATTGCAGAGGAAAAAATAGTAAATAAGTCAAAATGAGCAATCAATAATTTCAAAATTTTCCACAAACTTCTTTCCTTAGAAAAATGTTTATGTACAATGTGCTCTATATTCTAGCCTTTTCATAATTTCTTATAGAATTTTTACCATACATTTTAATTTTCATGTGTATTTCCGACACGAATGCACCCTTCTGGTGTAACGTGTCGTAAATACACAAACAAACAAACAAACAATTTTCATGTGAAACACTATTTATCTTGAGAATTCTTTATTGTTGCTTGACTTAATTTATCGTGAAAATTAGAATTTTTCTATGAAAAATTGCTATCTTTTGACGATTTTTTTTAAATATAAATTTGACCATGCAAAATTACTTGCTTTTTCGTACATGGAAAATTATGTTATGACAAAAACATTTAGTAATTGTTTTAGCCTTATTTTCTGACAAATTTTTGATTTACTATAGAAAATTGACAAACCCTTCATTTTGTTTTAATTTACAGAACGAATGCAATCTAGCATTAGATGTTTTTTTATAAACGAACAATTATTTAATAGGCCCAATACAGTCACCTCTTTTCATCTCGATATTGAACGGATCATCGAGATAAGAAGAGAACGAGGAATGGAAGGAAAATTGAAATGACTACTAGATCGAGAAAAGCTCGTTGCTATGAAAAACGACAACAAATGTCAAATCTTGTTTTTTATGTGTTTGCTATCTAGGATAGGATGTGATAATTGAATTGCGACTGCCTTGTTGTTTCCTCAGTCGATTGCTTCGACGAGGTGGTGGCCAGTGCTTCCGATTTTTTTTTTTGGCGAAATCCGCCAAATAATACTTGTAAAAAAATAATCTTTTCTCGTTCATTTCTTTCATTATTCGTAATAAAAGATGTTACGTACTATGAAAAAAAAAAGTTTTTACATGGAATTATATGAGTTTTACAGTGAAATGGGTAAAAAGTTGGTTAATAATGCTTCTAATCGAGAGTTTTAAATAAGCATAACCCTTGAGAATCATACATGCATCATTTGCAGTCGGCCACGGCAACACGGCCAAGTTAACAACAAACTACCCTTTTGAAAATGTGATACCACCGATCGAAGTAATCGATTTGTAACCGTTCGTCAAAGCTCTGAATGAATTGCCGCAAACTCAGTGACTTATGCGCCACTCTCAACGTTGAGAGACCACTGGTCGTGTTATAATAAGTTGCCCGACTTAGCTTTAGGAAGCATGAGCGCAATCTAAAAGGGGTTTTAGAACGGTTCCAAAGCTAGACAACGAAAATTCAGAGGTGAAGTTTCCTGAGGTGAACGCACCGAAGCAGTAAAGTGAACGTAGGCAAAACGTACTCTATCTGTAGCGCAAGAAACGAAAACTCAGCACATTCCCGGGCAGACTAATAAACCACAGGGCTTAGCGAGATAAATGAATGAACGCAAGAGAAATTTATATTGAATTCATTTATGTATTATGTTTTTTTCAAGATTCATTTTCGCGTGCAGTGAGAGTGTGAGTGTTGTTGTGTGTGTTACATGGCCATGATTTGCGACATACCTGATCAGGGTTTATGCTGGCGGCTGGTATACCGACAGGGCTGTGTCGTCATCGAGCGATGATAACGACGGTGCCAGCTACAGGGGGTGTCCGATCAATGGTGCGACGGAACACTCGAGCTCTTCGGCAGATGCATCGCCGGAATGGGCACACGTGCGTTGATGGCCGATTTAGAGTTGCGAGAAGGGGCAGTGGCTGATGGTCCGATACTCTGCCGTCTCCTCTCCTCGGGAAGCGTCACGGGTCTCCAACTGGCCTTCGCCTGCAGGACTACACAACCACCGGGACTAGGGGATACTTTCCTTCGGAGATTCTCGGTAGGTCGGAAGGCCTCACTTCTCGTTTGGCTACCGTAATGGCGGGCCCGCACGGATGGTTTTACACCGCGTGGTCGAGACGTGTCCGGCGGGAATGGGAAAAAGAAAACCCGTACAAAAGCGTCGTTCGGACGCTGCTGTCCGACATGAATCTTGGTTAGGTGTGTAATAATTAAATAAATGAATTCAATGGATAATTACCTTTAAGTACTAAAATAAATTGCTCGAGAGTAGAGCGTTCGCCTCAAAAGTGCGAAATTAAACGTACTCGAACTATTTAAATAATTTTAAGAAAATAGAAATAAGAATGTATATTAAGTTTTCATCACTGCACTACAAGTTGTACTTTATGTAACTTCACTTTTTAATACACACCTTAGAGAAACTTTTTAAAAAATAGCTATCGCACTGAAACTGGCTTCTACTCTTCAGCCAAGTTAAAATAGAAATGGCAGAGCAGTTTCAGAAGCACATATTAGTTCCTCAAATTTGGGTAGTCATAGCTTTAGAATAATTGAAATTTACTAATACATTCATATTATTTTTAGACGAGTTTTATAGTATTACTTTGAAGCTAAATAATTTCTCTCAGGACTCATTAATATTTAATCTACTTTAGTTCTAAACTTTTATCCTAAAAAGCATATTAAAAATGGCAGTTTTTTTATTACACAACTTTATGGCAAGTGGCAGTTGTGTAAATGGTTCGCGAAATATTAAGTATCAATTTATCTAAACTAGTTTAATTAATTATTTATTAACTGGAACGTAAAAATTAATGTAAGAATATTCACGCAAAATATTAGACACCGTTACAGATTGTCATTTTCGCCCAATCAGCAACCGGTACGATTTTGACAGAAAATCGGTACGATTTTTAATGACTAATTGGCACATCCTATCCTAGTTTGCTATTGTCCAAAGATGATCTAGTAGCCTACATATTTTACTGTATCGACATAGGGAGAGAGAATCCTGAACAAAATATGGCCATAGGACACCGAGATAGAGAAATATCGAGATAGGGAAATTATCGATATGTAGAAAGCCGAAATGTATAAAGATTTAAGAGACCAAGAAAATCATCGACAAAGGGAGAGATATCTGTATATAGAGCATCGGGATGTAGAGAGTTGACTGTATTTATTTTGATTTTTATTTTAAACTCTTTGAATTTGACATCGGCAAGCTTTTTGTTGTTATTGACAGTGAAATCCCGAAGATTTATTTGATTTTTAAATTTTTGATTCGAGCAGAAAAATAAGTTTTCGGGGAAATAATGAATCTGGGAGATTAAAAAATGGGGACGGTTAAAACCATCTACCCCTGGGACATTTCCGTCACTTTCGGTAGAAATAAAAGTCTTCTTTCTGTGGAATCGAGGATCTACAATCAGCCTCCTGGGTCGCAGGAGTATCAGCAATACAGCCTACTCTCACACATATTTCCCATATGAGTAAAAGGATGAATGGATAAAAATCCAGCAAGATATCCAGCGTATATACACAGAAAGGTTTTCGATCCAGTAAAAAATATGACTTATCATAAGATGAGTTCGAACTATCTCATTAATTTCCATAATTTGATTGTAATTTTAACAGATACGTCCTCAGTGTCTCGTACTTGACTCTACTTAAAAATGGTCACAGCTTACACTATTTATACCAGGCGAAGTACTATCCGGATACAATAACTTATTCTACTATTTTGGAGAACAACCTACAGAGAAATGGTGGAGATACGTCGACGATATTTTAAACATCATTACCCGGAGTATCTACGAAGGCTTTTTGAAGCGATGATAATTAATATGCATAAGAACATCCTATTCACCCACGAAGATGAAAAGGAAGGTAAATAACCTTTCTTGGATCTTCTGATCATCAAGGGAACAAATGAAACATTAGACTTCAAGATTCACAGAAAGCCCACCGACACCATGAGAGCCATAAAATGCCAGCATTTCATCATATGATCCACAGGTTGCAGACGAAACGAAGGAATATTTTGGAAACAGCGAAGATCAACGGATATAAGGAGAGGACAATATACAAGCATTCATCAACAAGAGGAAAAGGAACGTACGGAGAAACGAATTGACAACACTAACACCGATCGATAAACTGCTAAAGAAGAGTACCGATCCCCTATGATTAACACATCGCCAACTAGTTACGCCATCGACTAAAAAAAATCGACATCAATTTAGTATTTTCCAGCAGAAGTTGTTGCTGCCAGGCGGGCCCTGTCGCGCTCGATTCCCAAATCGACAAAAATAGGGGAGACGGGGGAGACTTGATCCTCTTTTCTGATTTTCGATGTATCACAGCCAAAAATAAATAAACGCACGCGATTTCCACACAGACCCTCTGAGAAATATAGTATTTAACTTTACTGATGTATGACAGTCCTTAATTATTGTTATTGATATACAACCGATTTTTTGGAGTGCTGTCAAAAATCGACTTTTAAAATTTACGGGAGAAATTGATCCCTCTCCAAGAACTTGCTTTGATAAAATAAGAAAGGTGCCCTCAGATTTTTTTGATATTTTACCTTCAAAATACACGGAATATTCGAATTGCTGTGCGTATACATAAGCGATTTTTGTTATTGAATTCGACAGCACATGCAATTTTAAAATTTGGGGAGACTTGATCCCTTTTCCATGATATCCACGCAATAAATATTTTTTCCTGTCAAGCATTTATCAAATCTACAAAAAATTAGAAGCCTTAGAACAGATTTATATTTTTTTGAATTTGTTCCCCAAATTTTTGTATGGGTGACTAACGTATTGAGGCAATAACTTTAAGTCTAAATATACTAAAACTTTGATGAAATGTTGACATTTTCATCAGTACAGATCACTAAGCATATTTATGGCTTTGAGCTGTGAACAACCGAAAGCATTTGGTCATTGCTATAATTTTTTTTTTCAAATTTTGCGTGGCCGATAAAAAAATCTTTAGGAAGGTCAAAACATACAAACCGCCCTGCAGAATAAATAAGGTTGTCAGTTCAAATAATAAATCACTACATAAAGGTCATTTGTCTAGAGGATCTATACTAAAAATACGCTAGAACAAAACTTCTTTAGTCCACCTCCTCGCACTCCGCTTCTTCCAGGCGGCGTTTCTTCTCCTGAAAAGGTGGGTCTGCTGTCTATAGCGTTCCACGTTCTACCGGGTCTCTTGATGCAGTGCGACTGCCCGCGCTGCTTTCTTCTCCTCCAGAATCTGTCTGCACTTTTCGTCGAACCAATCGTTCCATCGACTTCGTCCCACATACCCGACGTTGTTCTCCGCTGCGTCGTTATTGGCTGCTTTAACTGTACTCCAGCATCCATCAAGAGGGGCCCCATCGAGCTCACCCTTTTCCAGCTGCAGATGCTGCACGTACACAGTAGTGACGACATCAGGTTGCTTCAGTAACTCTAGGTGGTACCGCGGCGGATGTCGGTACCGAACATTTTTAATGACGGATAGTTTTTGGCGCAGTTTAACCATCACCAGATAGCGTTCAGAGTCGATGTCAGCGCCACGATATGTCCGGACGTAGATAATGTCGGAGAAGTGACATCCACCAATCAAAACGTAGTCGATTTGTGATTTCGTCTGCATTGGTGATCTACAGGTGTACCGATGCAGAAGGCTGTGTTGGAAGTAGGTGCTGCGAATTGCCGTTTTCTTGGAAGCGACGGAATCAATTAGTCATAGACCCTTTTTATTTATCAGCCGGTAAACGTTGAACTTTCCAATAATCGGTCGAAACTCGGTACGCCGCGTTGAATAAGTATACTTGATACTTGATGGGCTACAGCTCTTCGATGAACCTACGCCGAATGGAGTATCCTTCTCCACTGGACTCGATCCTGGGCCAATCGCTTCCAGTCGCCCTGAACATTGAGCGCCCTCAGGTCCTCTTCAACTGCAAAAAGCCATCCCTTCCACGAAGCCTGCGGCCTCTTCCGGGTTCTCTACTACATATTATCTTCGCTTGACGTTCTTCCGGCATACGAACAACGTGACCAGCCCACCGTAGTCTGCCGTGTTGTATAAGCTTAATAATATCCAGCGCTTTATACACCTGGTACAATTCGTGATTCATGCGACGCCGCCAGATACCGTTCTCCTGTTTACCGCCAAGTATTGTCCGCAGCACCTTACGCTCAAACACTCCGAGAGCTCTCCGATCAGCCTTCTTTAACGTCCATGTCTCATGGCCGTATAAAGCCACCGGAAGAATCAGAGTAGTATACAGCGCGAGTTTTGTTTTCGTTTACAGACTACGGGACATAATCTGGTTACGAAGTCCGTAATAAGCCCTATTTGCAGCTGCAATACGCCTTTTCACCTCGCGGGTAACATCATTATCGCACGTCACTAATGTTCCAAGATACACAAATTCTTCTACCACTTCAAATTTTTCACCATCCAGCACTATTTCGCTACCACCACCACTAATGAACCCACGTTGATTGCCAGCGACCATGTACTTCGTTTTGCTGGTATTGATCGTGAGTCCAATCCTCGCTGTCTCCCTCTTAAAAGGTGCAAAAGCCTCTTCCACGGCACGGCGATCAATTCCGATAATATCGATATCATGCGGAGCATATGCGATTTTGTGATAATGGTACCGCTTCTTTGCACACCAGCTCTCCTAATCGCTCCCTCGAGCGCTATATTGAACAGTAGGTTCGAGAGTGCATCACCCTGCTTTAATCCATCTAAGGTAACAAATGACGTCGATATTTCATCCGCAACCCTTACACTTGATTTCGATCCGTCCAACGTTATACGAATCAGCCGTATCAGTTTCGCCGGAAAACCATGTTCAAGCATAATTTGCCATAATTCATTCCGTTTCACTGAATCGTACGCCGCCTTGAAATCAATAAACAGATGATGTGTCTGCAAGTTGTACTCCCGGAATTTATCAAGGATTTGTCTCAGGGTAAACATTTGATCCGTCGTTGATCGGCCCTCACGAAAACCTGCTTGGTATTCGCCGACGAAGGACTCTTCAAGCGGTCTCAATCTGTTGAACAGAATACGGGACATAATTTTGTACGCCGAATTAAGGAGTGTTATTCCTCAGTAATTGGCGCACTCCAGTATGTGCCCTTTCTTAAAGAGAGGGCAAATGAGGCCGTCCAACCAGCTAGCAGGCATTTCCTAGTCTTCCCATATTTTCGACATAATATGGTGCAGAATTTCATAAAGCTGCTCATTGCCATGTTTGAGAAGTTCAGCCGGGAGCTGGTCCTTCCCCGCAGCCTTATTGTTTTTCAGCTCTTTGACAGCTTTTTTTAACCTCATCTAGTGTAGGCGACTCCACAGCTTGTCCATCGTCGCTAATATTTATTCTGTTCACCGATGCACCGTCACTTCCTCCATTCAACAAAGTCTCGAAGTGTTGCTTCCACCTGGCAGCCACTTCAGTTTTATCTGTCAGCAAATTCCCTTGTTGGTCGTTGCACATGACGGGAGATGGCGCTGTCTTTCTCCGCACGCCATTGACAGACTCATAAAACCTCCGCATATCGTTCTGCTCCATTTTTTCCTGCGCCTCACTAATCACTTGTTCTTCGTACTCTTTTTTCTTCCTGCGGTGGGTTCGTTTTTCGGCTGCTCTTGCTTCCTTGTACCGATCTCTATTCGATCGGGTACCTGACACCAACATCCGGCTTCTGGCAACGTTCTTCTCGTCTGTCACTCTCTGCCACTCCACATCGAACCAACCCGTCCTGAGTCGCCTCTGTGCAGTGCCTACCACTTCTCGTGCTGTTGTGCTCACCGCTCCATGGATCGACTCCCACAGATCGTTGATGTTGTCACTAACGTTGATTGCACTTATCCGTTCGTCGAGCTTCTGGCGGTACTCAACCGATACTCATTCCGCCGACAATCGCTGGATATTGTAACGCATCGTTCGCTGTGATCTTTCGTTCGATACAGTTGACAACCGTGATCGAATTTTACTGACAACGAGGTAGTGATCAGAGTCAATGTTCGGACCTCTGAATGTCCGCACATCGATAACATCCGAGAAATGGCGCCCATCCACCAGAACATGGTCTATCTGGTTGCAAGTTTCACCATTTGGGTGTCTCCAGGTGTGCTTTCGGATGTTCTTTCGTGCAAAGTAGGTGCTACTGATGGCCATCCCTCTGGCAGCAGCAAAATTTACTAGCCGTAGGCCGTTGTCATTGGTAGCGGAGTGAAGGCTCTCCCTACCGATTATGGGACGGAAAAAGTCCTCTCTACCGACCTGAGCGTTAGCGTCTCCGATAACAATTTTCACGTCATGCTTTGGGCATTCTCCATAGGCTTTATAAAGACATTTATAAAACGTGTCCTTCACGTCGTCGGATTTATCGTTTGTCGGTGCGTAAACGTTGATTAGGCTGTAATTGAAGAATTTGCCCCGTATCCTCAACACACAGATTCGTTCGCCAATGGGTTTCCACCGCATCACTCGCTTCATCTGCTTGCCCATCACTACGAAACCAATTCCATGCTTTGCCTTTTCACCGCCACTGTGATAGATGTTATACTTGAATGCAGTATTGGTCGTGGGGTCCACGGCTCGGAATTCACGTTCTCCGGATCTAGGCCATCGGACTTCTTCTTCTAGCAGCCACGTTCACTCCAACCTTCTGCAGTTCACGAGCCAGAAGGCTCACTCGTCCAGGTTCATTTAGGGTCCTGACATTCCAGGTACCGAGTTTCCAATCATAGTCCTTATTTCGTTGCCGGGTCGGTTGCCAAAAATAACGTTCTCTTTTTCTTCTATCTCCATTTTTCATGGTATATGAGAGGCTTCAGTAAGCTACCTTACCGGGGTCGCGTTACCTACATCGCGATGATGGGGCTGCCACCTTAGGTATAGCTGACGCGATACAGCATTTCGTTAATTAACCGCTGGGTACCAGGCAGACGCTGTTTGAGCCGCACCTCCTGGTGAACAGACGCTCGAGGCGTACCTTCTCACTCTAGCTGATGTCAGAAGGACAACAGTGCCCAGGCTGCACTACCAGCTAAGTACGCAACCCTTAGCTGGCGGTCTTTTGTCATCGGACGACCCGTGGAAGCGTGAGATAGGGACTTGTGGGGACCAGAGCTCTGTTTGGCGCTCCTTCCTTGATGTCCTCCCTCTGCTGCTCGGGTTCCTATTAGGTGGAAAACTATGTTTCAGAACATTGACATACTTTTCACGACGTCCCTGTAGGGCTCCAAAAAACTCACACTACGGTGTTCGGGTCATATTGACCCGGATTTGACTTGATTTGATTGGCCAAGTATAATTTTATTTAATTATTTTGTATTTATTCATGTTCTTTTTATGGGTATGTGTATTTTTGGAAATCGTTTAAAGCATAATATAAACCTCCCATTGGTAAATTTTCATAATATCACATTCAATGTTTGATTGACTTTTTGACATTCATAAATGGTACAGAAATGGGTACTGGCATATCAAAAGAGTCACATTAGCATAATAAAATACAGCTGCCACGCTTTTAGATTTTTTTAATTTCAATAAAGTGAATGCTCTTTGTGATTTGTTTAAGTAAAATATTAGGATACATTATTACAAATTGCATGAAAATCATCGGATTCTATACTTCCAGATTACGTTAATTTGATTTTGCTGTAAGAATATACTCCTTAAATTGATGTATCGTGGATGATTTTCAATATTTATCAAACATATATATTATGTTTCATTTCGTTTTTATCATTACCTGGAGATGAAAATGAAGATTCAAAGAAAAAGCAATTACGTTCTCAAATCACTAGTCAAAAGAAAAAAAATGTCTTGTAACGGCGTAAACTATTTTCATTATATCATAATATTAAATTATTGTCAATTTTTAAACAATTAATCACTCAATGTTTGACAAATGAAAAGTAAATAAAAGCATAATGCATAATGATCATGAATGCATTAGCCATTCACAAGTGTACATCGGTCATTAAATGGTCGTAAGTATTGGTGATAGTATAATTGTAATACATTTCAATTCTAGTGAAAATGATCATTTAGGCAATAGAATTAAGACTTAACCTTAAGGAGATGTATAAAAAACGGTACATTTCTAAAATTTGCTTCAACAAATGCGTGTGCTCATTTGGGCATTTTTACGTGTTATTATTTCGCACACAACTCGAATACAATAACGTTTAGACTAGAAATAAAAAACGTTAATCATGAATGGTATCGTTACAGAATAAATATACTTGAAAAATATGCTAAATATCTACAATATCCTTAATTACACTTAATGTTCGATATCCCATTAAACTCAAAATATCGAAACATTCAATAAATTTTCCAATATTTATTGCTAATCAGATTCCCACACCCAATCAGCATGTGATAGATTTTTCTTGCGTACCAAGTACACCACCGAAATAAGAATATCCATGAAAAAAATTCCCACTTCTTTTTTTTTAAATAAACTTCAATATAACACATAATGACATTTTCATACAATATATAAAATATGAGCTCAAATGTCTGGAAAGAGATATAGTTCTGAAAATGAGTGTCCAGATCAGATTATAAATCAGGGAAAAAATATTCAAAGGATTGAAACCAAAAACTATTAATTCAATGATTTCAACATCATATAGTTAATTTCTTTCGACCAATTATTGCAATGTTTTACCCTTGACTAATAACTTGGTTATGAACAGCAATCAATTAAATGTATATATTAACATTTCACATATTTTCACAGAAAACTAAATATGGCAACTAAGTCAAGGAAGAAAAATGTCCACTTAAATTATACTTGATACGTGGATGTACTGGATTTGAACTGTTTAGATGTTTCCAAGGAAATGATCTTACTGGATTTGATGATCTGAATGGCATACAGATTTGGCATACAGTACTGAAAACTAAAGTCTTCAAGCGAAGTTGTGAGTCCGTTCCATGATTACAATTTATAAAAACGATTTTACTAAATACACGCTAGGATCAAATATGTATAACATGGATGTTTATCCGTAGTACAAATCGAAAATTCCACACACACACGCGTACACATACACGCACACACACGCACACAGGCACCTACGTAAAATAAACATAAATTAACTAAATTCTTATTTAACCTCAAATTGAGATTAAATAAGGGTTGTTGATTGCTGATTGACATAAGCTTTAGGATTTCTATCAATGTTGTTGAATAGCCATGATTATCTTCATATTTTCAATTTCAATCCTACTTCTTTTCTTCTTTCCATTCGTTAAAAATGATGACGCGGGCACTTAATCCAAAATTCAAATGAACAATCGCCCACTTTAAGTAATTGATTGTTTATTCTCGCGAAGGATGAACAATTGAACAAGATAAGGAAATGCTAATACTGTTGTATAGAAGTTGCATAGGTCACGTCACTTTCCATGGTGAATCCCGATCTATGTTACTGATTACCCCACCCAACTTACAAAACTTCCTTCCCGTGGTAATTGTGGAGATGCAGAGGTATTCTCGGTCTCTAGTAGCAACAATAACCACACACTAACATTCCCTCACTTTCCCAACTGACTGTAAGGACTTGGCCGGCGCCGTTATTGATCAACATTCGCGAGCTGCTGAAACGTGCACTTCGAGAATAGATGGAAAATCCCAACCACTATTCACTTGGATCGAAGTGCAATTTGCACCAGTTCCGATCAATCACGGAATAGCAACCATTGATATGTACAGTCAGTCTAAGCTAAGCTAAGCTAAGGAAGTTTTTTTGTATGGACCGTAATGTTTGGCCTGACCCCCTCCTTCCCCCTACAGCGTTACGTAATTTGTGAACGGACCTTTATCTATCATGAATATCGCACTTTGAAAACAAATTATGGTTTCAATTTGATGTCGATATCAACATACGTTTTCTTCTGGCTCTCATTATGATGTCAGACTTTTCTCGGGTAGAGAACCCTAGGAAGAAATCCTGCTATTCATTATAGTGAATCAACCGAGTCACTGACTAGTGGCTTTCGTCTTATGAAAATGACCTTCACCTGAATGTTCATACAGAACCAAAAGTGAGATTCCATCGCATGTGGATTGCATTGTGGATAGGTATTTGCGCGAAAGCCAGAATAAAACATCAACATAAACCATACAACAAAGTACCTCTCCGGCACGCATCGCACTCAACTAGGTTTCGTTTGCCATGCACTCCGAAGTGGGCAACAACAGAAAGATTTGATGCCAGTCTCAGTCAACCCCACAGCGCAGTGCAGTTAAGTTTAAAGTGTGAGCCGAAACGGTCGACCGGACTGCAAACTCCTTCCTCCAAAGTGGTGCAGCAGTTTCAGAAGTATGGTGCTCCAAGAGCAGTATTTTACACACGCGGACGGCAGATATGAAGCGGCTGCCCAACGCCACCGCTCGAGCAAACCGTTCAACCTTGATAGGTTGGAAAAGAACGTGCGATTTGTGCTGGTGGAAGTTGTTCCCAAAATAACTAAACTGTTGCTGCTTTTAGTTCCTGTGCTTTTCCGAGACTTTGTGCAATTGTTTTTGCCGGCGAAAAAGAAATCCATTACCGGGCAGCTAGCATTGGTCACCGGCGGTGGCAACGGTCTGGGCCGAGCGCTTTGTTTCCGTTTGGCGCAAGAGGGCTGCGCGGTGGCCGTCGCCGATATCGACCTGGTTGGAGCGCGTCGTACCGCCGAAGAAGTGCGGACCCGGTTCGGCGTGAAGGCCAACGCGTTTCATGTGGACGTGAGTGATTACGGTTCGGTTTGCAAAATGAAAGAGGACATCGAATCCGCACTGGGAAATGTTGATGTTCTGGTGAATAATGCGGCCTTGTTGGCCATGCTCTCGATATCGGAAGGAAAACCGGAAGATATCCAGCGGATAGTGAACGTTAATCTGTTATCACACTTCTGGGTAAGTTAGAGAAGATTGTTGAGCATACATAGTACAAGGCTAACATTGAACTTGATTTTACCTTATTTGCACTTGTTGCAACCTTGGTTGCGCTATATAATTACATTGATACAAGTCAGCATAAGTGTAGCTTCCATCGTAGTGTACCTACATGAAATCGTGTATCAGATGTTATCAACAACGATTTTGTACAAATCGTCCAGTGATCATAACCACAATCATAAGTGTTCAATGAACTTGTCATTATTTCTTGACAGCAGTAATTATAAATTGTGGAACGCCTAATTTCAAATTAGAAAATGCATTCGTCTATGAGTTGCCAATCACTACTGATTGGCTACTGACGGGTAGCTGAAACTATTAAGGCGCGCATCGACGCGAGCAGGATAATTAATGACACACTGGGTCAAGTTCAGCTCATTCACCGCCCTTTATCGAGGCGCATTCTACAGTGGGCTTGCGAGTTCAAAAGTGAATGTCCGGCAGGAAAAGTATTTCATTAATCTTTGACGAAAGTGGATTATTCAAATGGGGACACAACATGTTATAGCGACATAGCATGTATAACGTTTGAAGAAATAGAATCAGTTTTTTTTTAAATAGTCGCAAAAAAGCATTAAATATTATGAAGTAAGAAATTGACCCATAACTACACTGCCGTCATGCTCATATTTGTCCCATGTTTGATGGGATTCATATGGACAATTATGCGTATAATGGCAGAACGGTATCATATACGATTCGTGTTCCCCCTGCCAGTCCTGCACAAAAGTGAATTTCCTCAAAATCGTTTCTAGGCAGATTTTCAAATTTAGGTGGATTTGGAATTCACTCGGATTTTGAGAATGGGTTTTTTAACGCAATTATGTATTTGCGGAACGTATCTACCGCGAAAAAACGACATAAGTGTGATTCATTTCAATGATGAAAGTTAAAAAAATAGCGTAAATGGTGCAATGTGATGCATTAGAAATTGTCTATTAATGTAAGGTCAACATAATCACCATGATCGTGTGATTCTTCTGCCGATGCTTTAGCTGCATTATCTGATTTGTGACAAAAGTGCGATCAACTGACGAAGATGGACTAAAATTTGAGTCAAACACCCTGTCCGTATTTATATTTTCTTTTTCGCTCAATTTACAATTTTCAGCAAGCTGGCGATACATTGTGCATTCGATACAATGTGCATTCGATACAATGTGCATTCGGTAGCCAGCGTAGTAAGTTCCCAATGTTAATTGAATTAATTAGCCAAAATGAGCGTTTAGCTTCTCTAGGTTTTTATTCATCAATAAATTTTACGCAAATGAGATACACAAATGAGTACAAACTTTGCGTTTGTTGTTAGCAGCCCTAACAATATTTTCGTAATCCGACAAAAATACACCACCTTTGAACAAAATTCAGATCCCAGCACACAATTTGAAGTGCAGGCTTTTAATGTACTTTAGCCTAAAAGTAAAAGAATTTGTAGAATTAAAAGCGGAAACAAATTTGAACCTGCGAAATCCTTGCCATTTTCCTTCCCTTTCCTACTGTACTATTGTATTCCCTAACCTCAACTAAATCGAGACTTTCGGTTCCCCAAAACTAACACTATGTATAAGAATCAAGAAATGTAATATTAAATTTAATCGCGGCACCGTAACGCTCACGGCAATTGCATTAGCACTAGCATTAGCATTTAGCAGTTCGCACAAATTCGTAGGTGGTACAAGCCAAGACTATTGTATGAGAGTAGTATCACTTTCATCCGTTACCACAGATATTGATTTGAGACTAATCACTAACTCTTAGATGGAAACAATGCACTCTCCAATAGTCGAGATCTGTCCTGGCCACGTCCTTGTGAATGCTGAGGAAGGGGAAGGATGGTTTGTTGGACACCTACTTAAAAAAGATGCAGAGAACTCTACGACCTCTCAATGGTGCCACGGAAGGTTTTGGGATTGTGGGGAAGGTTATAATAGCAGGCCTGGTAGCGGGTCACTTTTTAGTGACTTGGTCACTTTTTTCGGGCTAGTCACTAAAAAGTCTCTTTTTTCGACCTCAAGTCACTAAAGTCACTTTTTCTCGCAAAAAGTCACTATTTTCAACTATTTTGGAACTATTGGCCAAGATTTTTTATAAAGTTTTATGTATCCATCGGATGATGCTTTGTTCATGCAGAAATGAAATTACGGATCTTGGAAAAATTATCGCTCGGAAACTTCGCGAGCCATTCAACTCGGTGCTCTTATTCGCATTTCGCCATTTTATTGAAGGTGCTTTACGTCACAATTTATAAACTGGTATACAGTCATGCAAGCAGAAGACCTGTCGATTTCAAGTTTTCTTAAAACTCAATACAGCAGGGGAGGTGGGGAGACAAATGATCGTTATGTGGCGAGTTATTTTTTGGAAGACAACCTTATTAACTCTATTATTTACTGTGTTTTGTTCCTCCTAAAGTTTTTTATTAGTGGCCACGCAAAATTCGAACAACTTCTCCCGATAATGAAAAAATGCTATCATTTTTTCACAGCAAAAATCCATAAATATGCTTAATGAAGAGATAAAAATGCCAACACTCCACCACAATTTCAAGATTTTTGGATTTTGAGTTGTTGCCTCAATTTGAGGAGACTTGATCCCTCATTAGTCATCCATATATAATATAATATAAAAATTTTTGTCTAAAAAATTCGAGAAAATATAATTTGTTCTCAATTGTTTTGTAATTGGACAGATGTAATGAAGGGTTTTGCAGTAAAAAATATTTATTTAGTAGATATCATAGAAAGGAGATCAAGTCTCCCCAATTTTGAAGATTGCATGCGCTGTCGAATTCCATAGCAAAAATCGTTCATGAATACGCACAGCAAGTCGGATAATCTGTGGAAGGAGGAAAAAATTTAAAAGTTCAGAGAGCATGGTCCTCATTACAAGCAGGAGGTCGAGCGTTCAATCCCAGTCTCGTTGTACATGAATCTTTATATTTTTTTTTGTTTCGTTGTCTACCAAAACGATCCGCACTTTTGTTCCTGTCGCACTAAAAATTACAAAAACTTCCGTGGCACCAGTGACAAATCGTATATTTCTCTGTATCTTTCTAAAGTAGGTGTTCAGCTAATCCAATTATCGTAATTTTCACTCATTCTCAAGAGAAGAAAATGCTCATTCAGGCAGATTTTCGCAGAGAAAACATTTTCGGGAAAGAAAAACAGGTGTTATGAGTGATGAGTGCTCACTTCCAATGGAGTAAAACTGATTTGCTTGCAAGACTACTCATAGTTTTGAGTAGTCCTGCTTTTGACTGATATTGAGTAAAATTTTCGTGGGGTTGAAAGAGAGGGCAATACAATTTTATCTAGCCACTGAGTAGACAAAAGTTAGCGTGTACGATTTTCGTTTCTCTTCTAAGTTTGTTCTAAGAGAAAAGAGTGGTAAGTGAAACATGTTTTTCGCCACAAATTATTCTCATTCGACCCAAAAACGCTTGATTTCGTCCCATTAAACTTGCAATTGGCAGTCACTATTTGGTCACTTTTTCTGCAACTGAAAGTCACTATTTGGTCCCTTTTTTCGTCAGCTTTGGTCACTAAAGTCACTATTTTGAGTGGCTTCGGTCGCTACCAGCCCTGTAATAGCAGGAATCGTTTTGGTATAACGTGAAACACGGAAAGAACTAAGATAGATATACGAAGTAGGAAAGGGACGAGACTGGAATTGAACACACGACATCCTGCTTATGAGGCAGAAGCGATAGCCACTAGACCACCGAGCTCGTTCAGTAACGCTTCACGGCAATTGCGCCTCCAAAATAAACGAGAAATAGAAAAATCCTTGCCATTTTGTATTGCATTGTTAAAGAAAACAGCACACGAATAGCAAATTTTTACATTCAAAGTTAATTGCCTATATGCCGGGTATTAAGCCAACCGGAGTGGAAATTAATTACTATGTCTGAAACTCGATTATGCATATGTACAACATATATGTACAAGGTATTGGAGGGTAACCGCCCCTTCGGTGGGCTACCCTACAATACCTTATCCGAACTAAATCTATCACATGTTGTACATATGCATAATCGAGTTTCAGACATAGTAGCAAATTTGTACTTACTTTGTAGGATACACTGTTTCTCCTATTATCTCCTGTTATCTCCTATTTATATTCAGGGCTGACAATAGTCAATGACTTCGTCTCAGCACGAAATGCCACAGTAGCGACGAGTATTAGTGTCTTCATTGCTACTCTACGCATCGTCGATGACGCGCACGACGTTAACTTTCGTCATGCAACCAAATCGTCAGGACGACATCGAAGAACGAAGACTTCAAACAAATATGGCTAGAAGGAACAAGATACCCGACTTCTATGATTTTACGGAGACACGATAAGCGCCAAGTGAACAAAAGTCGAACTAGTACACTGTTAATTTTAATCGATCATCTTTTGTAGAAATTTCAATAAAATAAAACAATAACAGCTGAGACTGCACCATGCAAACATGCAAAGCGATGCTTAAAAATAGTTTCTTTAACACTGAGCTGGAAAGCTGTTTATCCATTTTATTTTTATTTAATGAAGTGCGTATATTAAATTATGTTCAGGGATGTGAGACCCTGGATCGAGTTTTGCCAAACCCCGGGTATCAATAAGAACAGTGAAATCTGCGAAGCATTTCGCCAACTCTGCTTTCACAAATCACAGAAATAAATCTCAATGGTGTATTGAAACAATGATAACAAAGTCCAACAATTAAATCAATTTTAAATGCATTAATTTAGCAGCTCCATCGCTTTTCCCGGCTAATCCAGCAGTATTGATATCAACTCCGATGGAAATACATGTTTCATCGATCGAAAAGCAACTCCAATGGATTTGGATCAAGACTATGAGGATAACGAAATTGATGTTGCTGGAGAAGTTCAATTGGGAAATGTCAACATGGATCAGCAAATACACCTAACGAAAATCCGAGGAAAACTCGCGAGTCGCGACAAGAATGGATCAATCGAATCAAAAAAGATCAAAGCAAAAACTGCCGCTATGAAACGAACATAATAGAAATATACGTATACAGTGTCGCCGTTTTTTTTGATGCGGTGAGTGCGAAATGAGTTACCTTGTTTGATCCATTAGGTCCATGATCATGATTACGCATTTGATGCGGAACGAGTTATTAATCCTCTTGAGCGACTTGTTATCGTGAAGGAGGAGGACAGAGTTTTATAGAAAAAAATAAGGAGCTACCATAAAAATATGTGTAAACAGAATCACGAATCAATCTTGTTGCAGAATAAAGGCTTCCCCAGACCTAAGCGATTTCATCGCAGCGACGGCGACAACTAGTCGCCGCGATTCTATCGCTTTGTCGCTGCAGGCAATGATCTATTTACGCTTCCATATCAACGTCGACAGAATCGCTGTCGTCAAGCGATGGAATCGCGTCGCGACTGTCCCGTCGCATGTATTTTGGAGAACCTTAAAATAACAAATAGGTACAGATGGTGTGCCGAGTTATTTGACGTTTGTGTTTTTTTTTCTTATTTACATTCTCGATACACGGTAAACCAAAACCTTCAAGAATAGAATTATTCATTTCATTTATTTAGTCTACGTCTAAACAGATAACACTGAATCAAAAATTTGACGCCACAATACACGGTTCGAGGCCGCATCTCTCCATCCTCGAATACGCCCTACGCTCGCCAAGTCGTTCTGCACCTGGTCTGCCCATCTCGCTCGCTGCGCTCCACGTCGTCTCGTACCTGCCGGTTTGGAAGCGAACACCATCTTTGCAGGGTTGCTGTCCGGCATTCTTGCAACATGCCCTGCCCATCGTACCCTTCCAGCTTTAGCTACCTTCTGGATACTGGGTTCGCCGTAGAGCTGGGCGAGCTCATGGTTCATTCTTCGCCGCCACACACCGTCTTCTTGCACACCGCCAAAGATGGTCCTAAGTACCCGTCTCTCGAATACTCCGAGAATAGAATTAATGGTTGAGTTTTTGTGCAATAGATGGAAGCACTTTCATTGATTTCAGTGTCTCCGGTGAGATGTATGAAAAGTTTTGAACTCGGTTATCTTGTTGCTTCTTGCCATCTTTGCTTCAAACCATTATTCTTCAAGCGCCAGCTGCAATGCGAAGATTTTTATCAATCCATTGTCTTAATGAATTAATAAGTGAAGGCGTTATGTTATCGATACATTTATGATACAAAACTGCATACTATTTGTTTATTTGAGACGCCATTATGTTTTAACCAGCCAGTTTATAATGACGTGCAATCAATCATGAGAAGAATTGACGTCGACGGTGATGACGTCATAACCTTTGGCTGCGCGACTAGGTATTGCGTCGTGATATGTTATGACAAATACTAGGTACTTTTTTTCGCTTTCTTTATACGACTAGAATGACTATTGACCTGTGTATGATACAACAAATCTCATTTGTAAACCTCATTCAATATTTTATCATCACTTGAATCAAAAAAATTCTAGCACACGCTGAAATAGATACCAAGTAAAATTATTTGCGATTTGGTTTTAGCACAAACTACGAACAATATAGCCTGCGTTGGCTTGCCTTTATTTAATCTATACACTTTAACAGGAAAAACATTTGTATTTCGTCTGAAAAATACAATGAGCTTGCTCAATAAATTCTTCTAAATTATTCATTTGTTTTTTTTTTCGGAAATTCCTTGAAATTTCCATTGGCAATTGTTTTAAATTCCCCGAAAAAATCTATGGAGTTTCCAATGAAATATTAAAGAAATTCCTATGTAAAATTGTTTGGAATATCGAAATTAATTTTTTTGGGATTTCTGAATAAATTATTTAGAATTTCCGCGAGAGATTCTTTGGAATTTCCACGGAAAATTGTTCCAAAATTTAACGAAAAATTATTCAGAATTTCCGCGGGTTGTTCTTAGAATTAGCAAGGGATATTCTTCGGAATTTTCACATAAAATTCTTTGCAATATCTGTGGGCAACTCTTACAATTTTTCACGGAAAACTCTCTGGAACTTTCACGTGAAATTCTTGGGATTTTTCGAGGAAGATTCTACGGGAATTTCACTGGAAATATTTGGAGTTTTCGCGAGAAATTGCTCAGAATGTGGGAGAAATTCTTTGAATTCCACAGGAATTTTTTTGGAACTCGCACGGGATTCTTTTTTTACGAGAATTTTTCAGGAATTAGAGGAAATTATTTGTATTTTCCATTTAAAAATCTTCGGAAATTCGACGGGACATAGTTCAAAAAGAGGAAGAATCATAAAGCCAAAACTCATTCGGCAAATTAAACGCTAGGCCGAAATGGTTAACAGGTCTAAAACGGTTTGACCGAATATATCATTTGTCAATGTAATTTGGCCGAAAAGGCAGTTTGCCTTAACAGGTTGTTTGGTCGAATAGGTCAAGTAGCCGAACATGCCGTTTGGTCGAAATGTTCATTTGGTCTAAGGCCGAGAATATTAGTTGCTAAACAGGTTATATGGCCAAAAACGTCGACCCGTTAGGTCAAACAACATTTTCCGTTAAATGGTCCTTTCTAATCAGTTACGACAGCGTTTTTTCTGCAAAACTACTTTCACGGCCAAAGGCCAAAAACAGTTCCGGTAGTAAATATGTCCATCTCAGCCATTCGGACCCTTTATGCAAAAGGGAATTTTAACCTTCCGGGACTCGCTTCATCCTGGACCGCTCACGCAGTCCCGCCTGTGATGTAAACGAGAAGCGTGCTTTTTTCGAACCTGTTGTACTTTTTACAACGGCGCAAGTCCCCGAAGGTTAAGCCAAATGACTTATACGACCAAACGACTTTTTTGACCAAATAACCAGTTGTTCATTTCGGCCGAATGACATTTTCGATGAGTTTTGGTCTAATGATTTGTTCGGCCAAATGGCATATTCGGCTAAACAATTTTGGGCCGTATGGCTCTTCCCGTCGTTAGACTGAAAGTCATTCGGCTAAGACCATTTGTTCGAATGCCACCTGGCTGATTGTCATTTAGCCGAATTACATTTTGCTGAATTGGACGTTTGGCCGAAATGGTTATTAGGTCAAAAGTAGTTTGGCCGAAAATGTCATTAGGCTGAAAGCGACATACGGCCAAAAATGTCATTACCAAAAGAGTCATTTGGCCAAAAAGGTCAACCCGTTTGGCCTATTCGGACAAATGACTTTTTCGGCAAAACAATCAGTTTAGACAAATAACAATTTCGGCCGTATGTCCATTTCAGCCTAATGACATTTCGGCCAATTGACTTTCGGCCTAATGGTACGTTCCGCCAAATCACATATTTGACCAAACAACTTTCGACCTTGTGGTCTATAGCCAAATGACTTTTGGACAAACGACCCTTCTCCATTCAATAATTTGATTTCGTCAAGAAACTGTTTACATTTCAATGGAAAATACTCGGTAGCGTCTGCGGAAAATTCTTACAGTTTCCACAAGGAGTGTTTCGACTTTTTTCATTTTCGTGGGAAATTATTCGGAATATACGCAAACAAATGTCTGAATTGTGCACTTAAATTCTTCAGAATTTCCACGGAGAATTCGGCCAAATTTTTACGGAAATTAATTCGGGATTTCAACGGGAATATATTCAGAATTTCGAAAAAAAAATCTGTGGATTCAGCAGAAAAAATTTAAACCTAACTTTACACTCACGAAAAATAAATTCGAAAAATAAAATCACGAGCGAGACGAGAAAAGGAAGAAAGAAGAAGGAAGGTGGAAGAAGGAACAAAACGAAGGTATATGAAAAAACAAGAAGCTAGAAGGAAGAAAGAAGAATAAGGAAGCAGTGACAAGGAAGAAAATAGAAGGAAGGCAAAAAATATGAAGAAGGAAGAAAGGAAAAGGATGAAAGATGAAGGAAGAAGAAGGAAGAAGAAACTAACAAGAAAGAAGAAGAGAAGGAAGAAGAAAGAAAGAAGAAAGAGGAAGGAACTAACAAGAAAGAAGGAGGAAGATAAAAGAATTGTGAAGAATGGCCGCAGGGAGAATGAAGAAAATATGCAGAAGAAAGTAGGAAGGAGAACAAATACGAAAGGATAAGGAAGAAGGTTAAAGAAAGAAGAAATAAGGAATTAAAAAAAGGAAGAAGGAGAAAGAGAAGAATTAAGGAATAAAAAAGAAGGAAGATGGAGAAAGTAAGTAGAAAGAAGAAGGATGGATGAAATATTTTTTTAATCTTTTTTCCCTTTCGATCTTTCGACCCTTTCGATCTTTTCTCATTTTCGACCATTTGTCCTCTCGACGTTTTGTCTTTCTACCTTTTTCTCCTAACCCAGACAAAAATGTTGATATAGGACACTGCACGGACTGCTTTGTCTCTTTCTCGCTGCAAAGAAATTAGAAAACAACAAGGCCAGTAAACGTCAAAATTTATAAAGAACGAAAGAGAAAGAGACTTTTCCGTGCAGTGCCCTATAGGCTAATTTTTTGTCGAAATTCGAGCGTAAAATTGGAGAATATAATCCGATTATGATAGAGTTGGGAGATCGGACGTAGAAACTTTTCTAGCATTTTGTCCCTATCCAAAGTCTCAGACATAGTTGCAATTTTTTGACAGCGCATGTTGAGTGCGATTTGTTAAAATTTTCGCAATTCTCCCACTTTCTCATTTTGGTTCTCAACAGATTGAAATAAACAGAAAAGGCAAATAAACTAAACACTCTAGCATCGGAATGAATGTGGAATTCGTTCGCCACATTTCTCTTTTCATTTTTTTGTAGAGGATAACATTGGCCATACATTTGTATAGGGCACTCATTTCCATAAGGCAAAGAATGAATCTAATGGTCTATCACTGTGGTGCATGCGATGATCTACGAATGCTTTGATTTGACTACACTCTAACTTTCACCTACTCAGTGACTGAGTAAAATTGTATTGCCGTCTCTTTTCTTCCCACGGAAATTTTACTCAATTTCCGTCAAAAGCAGGATTACTCATAGTTTTGAGTTGTCCTGCTTTTGACGGAAATTGAGTAAAATTTCTGTGGGATAGAAAGAGAGAGCAATACAATTTTACTCAGTCACTGAGTAGGTGAAAGTTAGCGTGTAGCTGCTTTGCGTTCATTATCAGTTTTCAGTGGGGGAAGATGCAACTATGGTCTCAGATCGGTCCACGGGTACCGGAGACGTTCCGGTCTCTGGGTTTTCCGAGTGTCTGTAAAAATGCTTTTTTTACTGCTTGTCGTTTTATGTGAATGTGACGACTACTTTATTCAAATTTGCAGCTCAACAGTACAAAGTGTAACTGAGCAAACATCAATTCTACAGGGGTGATGGAATTCCGGAGGAGAATCTAGCGTTGGCGAAAAAGAATGGATAGCAAGTCGACCCGGATCCAGCAATAGGGTTATAATGGTTCCCCACAAGTGGCGTCTTCAAGTTCCTGTTCAAGGCTGTGGGAGCTAGTCCAAATGAACCCTTATGTTTGATAGCTGCGGTTATTGTGACGACGAGAATATACATGCAACTTCTTCGGTGCTGGACTGATGAAGGAGGAAGAAAGCTAGCCTGGGTCTAAGCAGTAAGAGCCCGTGAATGTGAAGAATGGATGGAACTTCATAAGCAAATCCCACTTGTGATTTTATTATGTATTCAGTTATGCGTAGTGGTGATGCCAGGACCAACACGTATTCAACTTCTTTTAATTTCGGACGCTTCCAAAGTTGTCTGCAGGACCTGCCTTTGTGTCTAAAGTACAGACAATTTCAAAAGAAGCAACATTTTTTTCAAAATCTAAGGTTACTCCACTGAAATCGCAGTCAATTTCACGTCTGGAGCTTGGTAGAGCATAGTTAGTGTTACAGCTGAATGAAAAGGTGCTCAGCTTGCTGAAAATAGAAACGGAAACATTCTTTTCGACATGCGTACTACAGTTTATATAGACAGTACCGGCTGCATAGAATACTTTCGTAGCGAACCGTGTGATGAAAATACAACAAGCACCGGAGAATTGTGCATGTAACCATGTTCAAGATGTAGACCTGAACTCTAGAGGATTACTACAGCAACAATCATGCGAACCAACTGTGCTGGGAGCCCCGTAGCTGAAGCTGAAACCGGAATCCTGGCCAATACACGTCACAGGAAATTATGTGAACGAAGAAGAGATACGCAGATCCGTCGCACACTGCGCAGTGCCGGAAGGAAAATGTTTTGGAAGATCGTAGATGGATGGTCGTCACAGTTGACCATAGATTTTCAACTGTCCCATCGTGTCACGTGTAGACTCTTCTGAGCACAATAAAAGTGTTTCCAATTTGCGAATTTGTAAATCGATTGCCAAAAGGTTTTCATATCGAGAACAAAATATACGTTCATATTTGTGTAATATTAAGCTACCCGACTAATTTGGAATACTCTTCAAAGTGAAAAAGGCTTCGTAAAACAAAAAAAAACATGCGGAACACTTTAAATGGGATACCCATACTTTCACACAAAAAGCTGGTGGCTGCATTCGACAGCTCGTGACAGCATTTGACTAGCAGCAGATGACGTTACATTTTTTCCTCTTTGCAAGCCCCGTCCAAGGTCAGCATTATCCAAGAAGAGTCTGGTCACGAGAGGCTCACCACTTCCTTGGCCATTGAGCGATATGGGTGAACTGCCAGCAGTTTATGAGTGAACTGCCAGTAGCACAACCCTTCTCAAGGATATGCGTAGATTGCTTAGTAGGGTGGTTCAAAAAATCGATTTTGCTCCACAGTGCTCATCTGATTCTTTACCATGTTCTGAGTGTCCTCTGAAAATTTGAGCTCATTCGGATTAAAACTGATTTAGCACAAGCCGTTTCAAGTTTGCATGCAAATTAGTATGGGGAAATTTATTTTTTCATTATACTGTTAATGACGCTTCCCCATTAAGTGCAGGTTAAAAGAAAACCTACATAGCTAAAAGGAATACTCAACCGCTTTCACCCAACGAAAAACGCATGTTGATTAATCGCTCCAATAATTAGTAATCGAATTTAATCTATACCGTGGTTTTCTGGAGCTAATTGCATAACTCAACAACAGGCAACATTGCTGCTCGTGGCGCGAAAGATAGCACACACAAATTCAGGCTACTATGTTGCACTGCACATTTCAGTGATGCCCTCAAAGAAGTTTAACTATCATGACTAAAGATTCGCAACCTGTCTTAAAATCGATTACTAATTATTGAGGCGATTAATCAACATGCGATTTTCGTTGGGTGAAAGCTGTTAAGTATTCCTTTTAGCTATGTAGGTTTTCTTTTAACCTGCGCTTAATGAAGAAGCGCCATAATCACTATAATGAAAAAATAAATCTTCCCATACTAATTTGCATGCAAACTTGAAACGGCTTGTGCTAAATCAGTTTAAATCCAAATGAGCTCAAATTTTCAGAGGACACTCAGAACATGGTAAAAAATCAGATGAGCACTGTGGAGCAAAATCGATTTTTTGAACCACCCTATTGCTTCGGTCCCGTCTCTTTCCGACCAGGTCCACGCAGAACTGCAGTAAAAGGATACGTGACACTGTTAGTCTGTGTGGCTCTGAAAAGCTCTGAGAAGCAGCCGTTCGTTTGACGAAGCTACGCCTAATGAAGGCCTTAGGAGAAAACCTCGTTTCATACGAAGATCTGGCTACGATTTCGGCTCATGTAGAGTCATGCCTAAACTCAAGGCCACTGACTTCTATGTCAGATGATCCAATTGACCCAGCTGTTCCTGTAACCGTAGGGAAACTCGTCGTTGTCAGGAAAGACAACATGCCTCCATTACAATGGAACTTGCGACGGACTCAGGAAGTTCATCCTGCGGTAGACATCGTAGTTAGGATAGTGACACTTAGGACCGCTTCCGGTATGGCAAAACACGCTGTTGAGACACTTTGAATTTTACCCCCATCGTGCCAACCAGCTGAATAAGAGGCGTGGTTATGGATTCGATTGCCAAGCCACCCGTCCTGTGTTCGAAGAGGTTTCTTTTCTTTTCAGAAATTGCGTAATTTCAGGGTTAGGGAGAATGTTTGTACGACACCCAGCGTTCACCATCCGCAATCCCCTCGATAATAGTCAAGTGTCTGTCCGGTGTAAGGCGAACATAGAACATAATACCTATTCTAATTGTATGAAAACGTTATCCAACCTCCCCTACCTCTAATAATCTTGATATATGCCACACGATGTGGAACGGGATTTTCGTGAACCTTGTCAATAAAAACTCAGAAAATAAGTATGGATCCAGCATCAAGATTTTCGTTAAAATTGTGTAGATAACTCGACTGGAGTCGCCTTGATATTTATTAATTCGTAAAACAATTATTTAATATTCACATGAAATTTAAATAAACTTTTACTGAGTAACATTCTTGTCATTGAAATGAAGTATAAACTTGAAATAATAACTAATTTGGGTAGCGTCCCATTAGGGGTAATTGCGATCATTGAGGTGACCTTCGGGGTAATGGAATTATGGGTAGCGTAGAATCGCATATTGTTGTAATGTACGAAATTAGCCTCCTTAGCCGAAATCCTAGTAATTCCTCATCTGCCGTTAGAAGTTCCGCATCTTTTACAGAATACAGAATACAGAGTTATTGACGAAATAAAAAATCGGTGAAGAGAAATCGATCAATACGAAGAAAATCGAAGCTTTTAATCTCATCAATTTGGAGAAACCACCAATCCACTACACATGTGAAAACCAAGGAAGACCACAAACAAGTCTACCCGAATACCACTCGCAGAAGGAGAACTATTCTGAGGTCCATCCCCAAGGAAATCTAACATCCAGCTGAGTAGAGTACCATTGCGGGTTTTCATCTCACAGCTTCAATTTCCGTCCTATAAAAAAAACAAAGTATGAATAGCAATTTGATGTGTTCCTTTTTTGTGATTGTATAAAGCATGTAAAAAAAGAGATGCATATGAATATGTGAGATGCAAGATGGAACAGTTCCTTCGTGTGCATTTTTTTCTGAAACTAAAAAATCAGTTATCAATAAACCTGACCGACTCATTCTTCTCTTTTGCAGACAATCCGAGCATTCAAAGATGGCATGGTAGAGAGACGTCGGGGACACATCGTTGCCATCTGCTCTCTACTGGGTATTTCATTTTCTGCATGAGGTTATTTCTTCCCCACATTCACTAAATAAACATTCTCCCCCATTCCGGTAGGCATTATTCCGATCGGTCGAACCATCAGCTACTGTGCGACCAAGTTCGGAGTGCGAGGACTGATGGCATCGCTGACGGAGGAGTTCCATCTGGATGGACTGACAAACGATTTGCACACCACCTGCGTCTATCCGGCGGGAATCCGCACTCGGAAGCAGTTTATCGATCTGATGAGAGATCTGAAGTAAAAGCGAACCCACAACAGTGCTGTACTTAAATCATTAATTAAACTTGAATTTTAGGCTGACGATTCCGGTGCACTCACCAGAATACGTAGCGAATGCAATCGTTGATGCGGTGCTAGTGAACAAGACGGAGGTCATTCCAAGTTCGCTTGGAGTGCGGATCATTGCAGCGATGTATCAGTAAGATAGACCTTCCCATGTAAATCGAATTAATACTTGCAACATTGTATTTTCAGCATTGTGCCCAGATCTTTGAGTCTTCTTGTGAGTGAAATAATAGTGGGAAAAATTCCTGTGCTCACTAGAAGGGGATAAACTATCTAATGTCGATATGGTGTGGTTCATTGTAAAGTAATAATCATCAGCACGCAATACCAAACGACAATATGATCGATGATAAACTGTCAGTTTTAGCAGATCATGGATGTTGATAAACGAAAGCATGTCCATATACATATTATTAAATCCTCGAATCTGTCATTATACTTTTCGCGTGCATCTGGGCGAACCAGATTTTGAAATAGCCGATGACATGATACAGCAAAAGTGCTTAGAGTGCAAATATAGAATCAACAGTCACTATTTATGATAGGGGTAATTGTACAATGTTAGATTGGATGTAAGGCGTTGAAATGTAAATAGATAGGCATCAAATAATAAAAATAAATATCATTCTCACGTTGAGATAATTACAATAACTGTATGTTTGGTTTATTTTAAATATCATGATCTTTCTTTCTGTCTTCGGCTTTCAGTTTTACAGTTCACTTCTATTGACTTTTTTCCAACGACTCGAGTGATGTTAGATTTAACCTTGAAATTTTCTTGGATATTAAGGGCGCTTTTGATTCGGTTTTCATAGAAGTACTGTCAGACACAATCTGCACAGTAGTAGGATTGCCAGTTATTTTGAATATTTTCTTGTATAATTTGTAGTCAGAAAAACACATGAATTTCACATTAGGCACTCTAAAAACTTCCAGAAATAGCTACATGGGCCTCCCCCAAGGTTCGTGTTCAAGACCCTTGCTTCATAACTTCTATTTTAGAAATGTTGATAATTGTTTGGAAGAACAGCTGCAGATGACACCGTAGTCTCTCTAAGAGGTACATGCGCTGATGTATTGCATGGACCATTGTAAAGTACCCTAGATAATCTGACTGTTTGGGCCAGACATTTAGGGTCCGCTACTCGATATCTTGAGACGTCATCCATGCGAATACATTTTTGTCCCGTTTTTCATCGACGAGCGCTTGCGTTGCTACCAACGAAGAATTTCCCAGCCAACACAAAATCGCATATGCTAGCGAATAAGTGTACAAGGTGGAGGCGATATAGGCGCATTGCTCCATTTGACTGCGTGCAAAATGCACGTATATGGCCTCCACTTTGTATACTTTTTCGCTATGATTTACGATCTTGTGTTTGCTGGGTTGTGCCGTCGCCAAGCGATTATGATTTGCCTTCTGTCGTGTAAAATGATGATTCTGAAAAGAACCGATTTGTTGTCTATAATGCGCCTTTTCAATAACAAGCCGCTACAAAATAGAAATCACAATCTAGAGAAAATTCAATTTAATTGCTGCTGACGTCTTAGCACTGGCGTCTCCTCGAAGGCGATGAACATCATGAACAGCTTCTTAAACGACATCAAGGCTGTGACTCCCCGTCTGGCGCACTGCAACAAACCCTCAACGATCACGACACACGAGATTCAGACCACCGTCCACCTCTTGCCGCCGAGCGAGCTGGTCAGACACGCCACGCCATCTCGAACAAGGGATAGCTTTACCCAAAAAATCTCTTTTTAGAGTCCCAGACGTGCTCACAGAAGAGAGGAGTTGCACGCAGAAAATCAAAAATTTGAAATTTGCATGAATCTTCCAGTTTACTGCTACTAACGTCAACGTCAGTTACTCGATGATTTGAGACGTCATTCATACGAATGAATTTTTGCAACGTATCCCTCTAACGAGCGTCTCCACTGCTACTAACTCCAACTGTCGCCAAACAGTTATGATTTGCACATTGAAGAAAATTTTTCGGCTCTACCTCTAGTAAAATCGTTGATCTGGAAAGAATAGTTTTTCAATCCACAATTCACCTTTCTAATCACTCATTACGTGAAAATTTTTCTTGAGTGCGGCTGCTGTTGGCGACGGCTTCTCGATGATCAGCCTACTGCTGGAACTGCTTCCACCGGCGTCATGACGCGTCATCGTTGCGACAGCACTTTGCGGCCCTCGTGTCCGCTCTCCATGAAATCTTAATTAAATTGAGAGTTAGAGCGCAGCCCGTAAGCTGCACAATATTGATGTCTGTGCTTGTGATGCACATACGAAATTGGTTGGTTTACCTATTTTAACAGTGCTTGGCAAAATTCAATTTTTCAATAGATTGGCGCTTTAAATCAATTGTTTTTAATAGTTGATAAAATCTTAACAATCGATAGATAACAAAATTTCCTAAATTGGTTGAAAGATGGCTAAGATATTAGCCCATACTTCCTTGTCACTTTTCGTGACGGTCTCAAATTTGAATCTGCAGAATGACTCCCCAGAATCTTCCCGAAGGACGTAATTAAACGTAAAAAAAAAGAAGAATCAGAGTCTTAACCCGTCAACGCCGGATAAGGAAGTGAAACGCTCATGTTGACGGGACAAGCGGGCGTGGGTGGACTCCTTGGCCGAAAAAAGAGAGAGAAAGCAAGTGAGGACATTTGCAGCATCCTCTACGATATCACACAACGCTTAACCGGAGCGAAGATAGCTGCAACGATGCATGTGAAATATGCGACTTGCATAGTTGACCGACCCAATTGACCAGCTGAAACGCTTATACGAGCTCTTTAAAGAACTTTTTCAAATGCCAGCAAGGCCACCACCATCTCGGCATGATTTGCCTAGGATCCGACATATAACACGCGTCAATACTAAGGGTATGCGATAACACAATTTTTCCTGACGAAACGAAACGAAAATAGAAATGCTACTGTTGGATCGGAACGAAACGAAACGAAATTCAAATTTTATTCCGAAACTTCGAAACGAAACGAAATCCGGGTCCATTTGATTCGAAATTTTACGAAACGAAACGAAATTTAATTTTTTTTTCCGCGAAATTTTTATTAAATAGTTTTTTTAGCATTACCTATATAAATAATGCAAAAAACGAATAAAAAAAAACCGCGGAGAAAATAATTTTGTTTAATATTTTTAGAGTTAGCAAATGAGCCTTCCAAATAAACGAATGATTAAAAAAAAATTTCAAAGTCAACTAAAATCGTAGAATTTTTTTCTCTAAAATAAAATTTTGACGCGACATAAAAAAATTCGGAAAATTATTAGTATTTTCAAAACATTCTTCAACAAATCCGAAGAGGTTTTTGATTTTTTTTTTTTTAGTATTTATCTTTTATTACCCCCTCCCCCTTGACCTTTCCGGCATCAGTAGGACATATTTTTTATTAATTAATAAATTATTTATCAATTTATCTACGGATCAATCCACTTTGCAATTGCGTTGGCTTTCTTGGCAGCAACATAATGATTTAATTCAATTGAAATTTTTAAAATCATGTGTTGGGGAAACCTGCGAGTTCGTTCTATTTTGCTCCAGATTTCATTAACCATTTTCAAAAGTATGCCCCTCACCATAAACAACGTTAGAATATTCATCGCTTAATTTCGCTCAATATTTCCAACAGATTTCATATTGATTAGATCTGTTCACCATTTTAAGTCTCCAGGTAAATTTTCGACCAAATTCATGAAGATTCATTGAATATGTAAAACTTTGAAAATTGAAAAACAAAATGATCTTTTCAACAGATAAGCAGTTGATTGCAATACAAAACTCGACTTTTTAATTTTTTTTACTAAGGTCTTTTTGAAATATTATTTTTTTAATTTAAAGTATTTCTGAAACTTGATTATGCATATGTACAACATGTGATAGATTTAGTTCGGAAAAGGTATTGGAGGGTAACCGCCCCTTCGGTGGGATCATGTGGTCGTGGGATCAAACCACACCGAAGGGGCGGTTACCCTCCAATACCTTTTCCGAACTAAATCTATCACATGTTGTACATATGCATAATCAAGTTTCAGACATAGTAATTAATTTCCACTCCGGGTGGCTTAATACCCGGCATATAGGCAATTAACTTTGAATGTACTTAAAGTATTTTTTTTTTACGTTGTGAGTTTTTTATGATGAGGGGCATTTTTCATCCATCACTTTTTGCCTTTCTCGTATACTAAGTATACGTAAAGGCTATATAATCGCTTCAAAAACAAACTTTTTATAGAAGGCCCGGAGACCCATAGTGTTATATACCGATCGACTCAGCTCGACGAATTGAGGTGATGTCTGTGTGTATGTGTGTGTGTGTGTGTGTGTGTGTGTGTGTGTGTGTATGTGTGTGTCTGTGCGCACCAACCCAAAAAAAATGTCACTCATTTTTCAGGTACTTATCCTTAACCGATTTACTCGCAACAAGTTGCATTCGACGCAGTATACTCTACAATTGTTTCCTATTGAAAATTGACTAGATCGGACTATGGGCTCAGAAGTTATGGCCAAAATACCACTTTTTTAATAGAAAAATTGAGAAAAAAAATGTCACTAATTTTTCAAGCACTTATCCTCAACCGATTTACTCGCAACAAGTTGCGTTCGACGCAGGATACTCTACCATTGTTTCCTATTGAAAAATGGTCAGATCGGATTATGGGCTCGGAAGTTATGGCCAAAATACCACTATTTTATAGAAAAATTGAGAAAAAAAATGTCACTCATTTTTCAGGCACTTATCCTTAACCGATTTACTCGCAACAAGTTGCATTCGACGCAGGATACTCTATCATTATTTCCTATTGGAAATTGGCCAGATCGGACTATGGGCTCAAAAGTAATGGCCAAAATACTATTTTTATAATGCACGAGAAAGGCAACATCACCGCTAGGTGGATTAATCTGGGTTTTTTTATGAAGTTAGCCTTGGAAGATAAACGAAAATCGTGACTGCTAGATGAAAACCTTTTTTCGTTTCATCATTTTTTCACAAATTCTATGGTGCAATGCGGTGGGAGTTGAACCTTAACAATAATATCCGTGGGATGCGCTGACTCTAGCAACATTTTCACGCTATCTGCATGTAGGCATTAGCTTACAGTGGCTAAACGTCCCGGATTATGTGGAACAGTCTACTTGCCTCGCATTTCCTGGTGCCCCGGAAACGTTCCGAATTCCATGATGAATCTGTAAAGCCGTTATTTCTGCAGCTCAGCAAAATAAAGAACAAATTTCCGTAAAAAATACGGTTATTTGCTGATTTTAGCAATAAAATGAAAGCTAGGACATGATATAACAATTCAATTGAGAATGCCTTGTTACTATTCAGTAGGCAGCTCTGAAGAGGTGATCGCCAGTATAACCTAATTAATTTCACACAGAATCTTCGAAATACAGGTTGGACTCGATTATCCGAAGTATCGATTTTATTTTCACTCCGGATAATCGAATCACCATAAAAAAATAAATCTGCAATTAAAAAACCTATGTTTTATTTTACTTGCAGTGGTGTAGTCAAAAATTATTTAGAAAAAAAAACCTTGAATAATCCACCTGCGGCATCGGTAACTTTCTGGTATATTATGGAAAAATATTATTTTTGCCATATCTTTTGAGTCCATTATCTGAAGGATCTAGAAAATGTGAGAAAGTTATAGATTTCCACGCATTTTACGGAATCAAAAATATCTGAAGGTAGAAGTTTAGATCATGACAATGATCTCAATTGGAAAGATATGAATCAGTTCCAGAATCCGAAATAAATGAGAAATCGCAGGATGCCTCAAATCTGGAGCATTCTTAAATCTGCAAATATCTTACAATCTACTACATCAGGAAAACTTCTGAAACGTCATCATTTCCATTTCATTGCTTTTAAACAATGATTGTTTAAACTGAATACTTTCCAAAGACAACGGAAAACGGACAATACTCAGTAGTACAGTGAGGATTATTTCGCTTATCGAAGAGTTTCCACAACTAGGAAAGCACAAATCGAACAAACGCCTCATAATACATTACATATTTCATACACAACTCAGTTAATTTAAATAAAAATATAGCATACCAAAACGATGAGATCTACAAATTATTTTACTTCACTTAACAATATTATTTAAATTAACAAATGCGTTTCTGTTGAAGATACAGATAAGATCAAGTGGAAGAATTTATATGTATAAAATATTGAGAAGAATTTGAATGGCTTTATTCAGCGGCGCAGCCGAATTTTTTTTATGATATGGAAATTGGAATTATTAAACATTAATTTCGAAATTCCGCGAAATTCCGTTTAATTTCGTTAAAAGATTGATTTTTCTGTCGAAATTTTTTAAATTTAACGATACGAAACGAAATCAGAAAATCAGATTTCGCCATACTAAAATTCCGCGGAATTCCGCGGAATTTCGTTTCGAATGCCCTAAAACGAAATTTTTCGAAATACCGCATATGCTTAGTCAATACCGAAGTTCCGAAGTTTCGAGCTCTACCATAATGTCCGCTCAACTATTGCATCGTTTGTTTCGTAATATCTGGGGCACCAAAACTTTCCCGGTCAACTGCAGGGCATCTTAGTGAACGTGACCTTGAAGGGTAACCTGACCGTATGCGATAACTGGTGGGGCATCATGTTGCTGTGTGTGTCATCAACAGATGTCTGCGGTACATAATTCGTGCCTGGTGGCCGCACAACTGGATCTTAAACAACGAGCTCCATCATCGGATCGTTGTCACCAGACACCGATAGCAACTGAAATTCGGCAAGTTGGACTGGGTCGGCCACACCTTACGTAGGGGCGGAAACTAAATCTGTAAACAAACATTGGAATAGAACCTTGCTGGACTTCGCAGCAGAGGTAGGCCCAGCATAGCCTCCATGAAGCAATAAAAGAAGTCGAAAAGCTCATTATACTGGTATTCCTCTACTAACACGAGAGATGCACAATACAGTCAGCAGTTGGACGAAAGAGATGACCGCCGGGTAGCCAACGGATTACCGAATAGAAGGGCGTAGGGCGAGGTCGCTCATTAACTTGGCTTAAGTTCAACCTAACTATCGCATAAATTTGAACTCGCCCTTAAAAAACTTAATAATAGTTCATTTATTTATCTTCAGATAATTAAAATTAATTCATACAGTTTTCACCTTAACATAAACATAGTTTTTACAAATTCAGAAAACTTTCTTTTAAATTCAATAATAGTTCTTGCATTTTTTATATCTAAAGGTAATTCATTAAAAATTCGTATTCCTCTATAATACATTGACTTTTGATTTGTCGTCATTGTAAATGGTACAACACGTAAATCGTCAATTTGCCTAGTTCTATGCTGATGTAAATTTCGTCCTCTAACAATAGTGGTCTTCGCCGATGGTTCCGGTCCGTACTCTCTTGTTGATTGTTCGTTGCTTATGATTTTTAAAGGCTGGCTTGCAGGGCCTGACACCAAACCCCCTAAATTTCCGGAGGACCATTCCTCCTTATTTCCGGTGGACCATGGTGCACAGTTTCACTTAGAGTCCCTCGCTGGCACTCGGACGATGATCAGCCGCCCCTAACATGGAGAACAGACGCTGTTGTGAGCCGATCCTGACATGAAGAACAGACGCTCAATAAGATTTGCACCTCCGGAGAGGAGCAAACCCCCCCTTCCCTGTCAGCATACGACCATAGTGCCCACTGGGGTTGGTTACCCGATCTTCCCTAAGGTTGCTCGTATCCCGGCCAGCACCGCGGGGAGGTAGGGATAGGAGTTGCTGGGTAAGAGGCTAAGGACCGCGAGATGGGGTCTATTTTATTCCTTCAGGTACGCGAAGTACCAATGGTACGCTTTACCCAGCATTTGCCGTGCCACCTCTAACAATAATGTTTGTTAAATATTCTGGCATGAGGTTATTCTTTAGTTTAAAAATTAGCACCAGCACATTAAACTTAGCAACTGGCCTTCATGCATGGTTTAAGTGGATATGGATAAACGTATGTTATACGCCGAGGCAAATGAGCCACGAATTGTTGTTGGGAGAACTACCCGATCAAGAATGCATAACAAAATTATAACAAGGGGAGTTATTTATTTCAGAAAAATAATTAACAAAATGTGTTATAAAATTGGCTGGTTAGTTGTTAAAATAACAAAAATTATATCAAAATTCCCTCTAGCCGTAACATAATTATATCAGAGGTTGTTACCTTCATTTCAACATTATAACAACCGTTGATATGATTATGAGGTACAAAAATCTACTTTCATGGTAATTGCCTACATTACGTATAAAAATGTGGTACGCTGCAACGCCGGATTTCCATCCATAATGTAGGCAATTAACTTTGTACTAGCTATTAGCATCGAACATTGATTCAAGTTATACTGGAGGTGATTACTTCCGCTTTTTTCCAATATCAAAAAATGTAGGCAATTATTTTGTGTAAATATACATAACTAATGTTGTTATAATTTTGATATGAAATAAAACTGGCCGAAGACACATTTTTATCGAATTATCTAATTATAACACACGTTGTTTTAAATAACAACCATTGATAGAATTGAGTTATAATTTTGTTATGTATTCCTGATCGGGTATCCTTCGTTCACACCAAGTTGAATACAGTACTAGAGAAGAAGGCGGGGGTGAAAAATTCATTTTTAGTGCAAAACGAAAACAAACCGGCTGGCTCTTCCATACTAAAATCGTGAATTTGCAGATTGGAAACACCTAGTGGTGTATTCATCTTGGTTCACTTATCAATAATCGGACGACCACGGTGGACCTGTCACCAAGTCAGAATATCGAACAATAACTAATTATTGTTCAATTGGATATTCCCAAGCCTTCGAGTCTAAGAATTTTGTGTGGAAACAAATGCTTGAAACAAGTTGAATATACCCGATTTCTTGGTCTAATAATTGACTCCAACCTCAAATGGATATACCACATAAAACACGTCGAAACCAAGCTTAAAACTATGGCATTTGCATTTAAAAAATTACGACCAATAGTTACGGAAGATACAGCATGGAAATTGTATTTTGCATTTGTGCATCCTCACTTAATGTATATGAATTGCATTTAGAGTAGTGCAAATAATACGAATTTACTCAAGCTATCGCGATTGCAGAATGGTATTATAAAAACCATCAAAAAATTACCTAGATTAACCAGCTCTAGGGGGGTCCCGTAGCGTAGTTGGCTACACGTTCGCCTTACAAGCGAATGGTCATGGGTTCGATTCCCAGCCCCTCCACCAAACCCTCGTCAGTCGCCAGCAGCGCAGTCCGTACGGTGGCGTTTGGGGAATACGCCTCTCCGACACGGCTGCCTGATGATGACTGACAAAACTGTTCTTCTCGGAGGCATTCCTCCAACGTTACCCGGATTAATGGCAACCGAACAATGCAACGATCATTGAATACACGACATGGACAAACGGACACAATAGACCCCCGATGAGATGGACTGGCAACGATAACAATAATGGTAATGGAAAATTTAAAAATAGATTCTATGTGGATTCTGTAGAGCAGAATACCACAGTAGATCTCGGCACAGTAGCGGTCAAGTAACACAGAGTGCCTAACAAATAAATAAAGGAATAAAAAAAAAATTAACCGGCTCTTCTGATCTGTACAATGAAAGAGTTTTAGATCTGTATAATTTAAGTAGGTTTGAAGTTTTGATTTATAAGTATAAAGTACAACATGGTCTGATAAAATGTAATATACCTCTTATTAGAGTATCTACTGTTCATTCACAACGTACTAGACAGCAAAATCATATCTACCAAGTTTCATCACTATCTATGGCGCAGAATAGTATATTTCAAAGAGGAGTACGGTTTTTCAACAATCTTCCTGTTGATATAAAAACTGCAAGAACTCTAGCTTATTTTAAGGACAAGTTACGTTCATTTCTGAGCAATTAGTACCAATTCAACAATAAAACACTCATCACGATTGCGAAACCACACTGTACAAAGATAGTGTGTCTAGCGTCGGATGACGTGAATTATTGTTTCCACTGAAAAACCCTTAACCTCACAGTGCTGGCTCCCTACGACTATCAAAAGTAACGCGACTGTAGGCGCGGGATCTGCTACCAAGATCATTAACCTATTCATCTGGACTCGTAGGGTTGGGAAGTCCCCGACGTACAATCTGTACGGTTGGGTAAATGGCTTCCTTTCCGGCACTTTAAAGATGTCCATCATGTTTTTTTTGCTACAAACTTTGAACCAACAACATTAGAATAGGTACATTACATTAAACATTACAAATCACAATCATTGAAATAATTAGTTGGTACATACATATACTCTGTCTGAATTGCACTTTAAGGCGACTGTACACAGTTTTCATTAACTTCAGTAGCAATAAAAGTTAAATAAATAAATAAATAAAAAAAAAGTTCAAGGGTGAAGTCTGTATGTGTGCGTGCTCACAAAAAAACCCACTCATCTCTTAGGCACTTTTGCTTAACCAATTGATTGGCACAAGTTGTATACGACAGACATTCGTTCACATTACTTCCCATTGAAAAATGCTTGAATTGGTTGTTGCGTTCCAGAGTTGAAAACAATCATCAGCATTTTGTTTGTTTTTTTAGTAAAAGGGATGATATTTGTATGAAAAGCAGAAAATAACCAAACGATCGAGTCAGAAATCGGCCATACACAGTCCGCACTGACAATTAAGCCACTCATTTCGAACGAAAGCGCAAGAAATGAGTGGTCCATTCAAACGATTAACACATTTTTTCACCTCCGCTTAGCTCTTAAGTAGTGATTAGCCATATGCTGGTTTGAGGACTAAGCGGAGGTGAAGAAATCGGCGCTAAGTGATTTTTTCTCATATTATTGGTGAATGCATTGCGATGATTAATTGCATTGTAATAGGGGAACTGTTCCGTTTTCCATCTCACTGAACATATATTCATTTCATCGTGACACAAAGATAAACTGCACCAATGTCATCGCTTATTTTAGCTAACATGCATGCTCACTGCTGAAAAAACACACAGAAACAAATCAAATACCTTTTCATTGCTTTGTTTTTCATGGGATGAATATCGGAGCTATAAGATGAATTCCAGGAACAGTAACCCTACATACAAACCACCAAGAAACTTTGTATTCAAAATACTGAAGTCAATCGATTAACTAGTGAGAAAAGATATAAATTAATCAAAAATGGTGTGTCATAGAATAATTATTTGAGTACATGATGGTTAATGAAAATTGCAAACATTTCAAGAATTGTTCAACTGTGGATTGCCACGAAGTGTCTAACTATCTATCAACTATTGATTTTCAATCATCACTGAAATCCTTTCACCAACATATTCAAATCATGCATCAATGAATGTATTTAACTGGAGCAGCCGAAAACAAGTAGGAAAGTGCTCAATACGGAAATCAATTTTATCGAACACTCGATTTTTGAATGTAAATAGACATCTGCACCGATCTGTTTCATCGTTTTTCCGAAATTAATAGGTCGATAATTATATCATTGAGAACACAAATCTTTAAAACTAGATTTTATAAAAGCCAATTTTTATGTGTTTCGGTGGAGAACTTTTTTGAGTTTTCCAAATCCTAAAAAATATCCATTCGTGAAAGATCCAAACCGCCATGGCCGACGGCGTATAAACAAGCATCACTGGCGGCGGCTTGTCACAACGGCGAACAAGCCTAGACGGAACAGCAAGTGCCTATGAATATGCTTCCAACATAATCAAAACTGATACCCGGCATACGGCAATCGCATGCACGCACCGCATCAGAGCCCAGACGTACATAGTCAGTTACGTTTGCAGCGACGACGACGACGACGACGACGACGACGACGACGACGACGACGACGACGCCAATAACGATGGTTGCATTTCCCTGCCCCGTATGGTGGGAACCCTATGAAGGAGTCAACACGTGCGCCTAGCTTGGTCAGCACAAGCAATCGGTAACTTAGTTCAGCGCGAACCACGGTCGGCTTGAGACCATAAAGTCACATTCTGTGCGCTGCCAGGGTCTTCCAGTGCAGTTCAGATAGACACTACATTTTTCGCAGATCGGCCGCACCAGTTTCAGCCTGTGCGGTGAAACTTTGTTTGCGGGATCAGCAAGATGGAACGCATCAGCGATATCGGGGCAACACCGTACGAACCGGCCCCACGTGGAGAATCCCTGCGGAAGCTGCAAAACGGCGGTCGGAGCAGCGGGCTGGAAACGTTGAAGTTTGCTTTGTCGGTTGTGCTCGATTGTTTGACGTTTGTGGTGCTGGTGATTCCCATTTTAGTCCGGTATGCGGTTGGTCTGTTCGTGACACAGCCAAAGAAGAAAATCGCCGGACAGCTGGCGCTGGTGACGGGTGGTGCGAACGGGCTCGGACGTGAAATCTGTCTGCAGCTGGCAAAGGAGGGCTGCAACATTGCGGTTAACGATCTGGATGCGACCAATGGGGCGAAAACGGTGGACGACTTGCAGAAGATGGGTGTGAAGGCGAAGTTCTACAAGGTATGTTAAACAGTTTCCGTTCTAGAGTTGTTCGAGAGTCCAATTGTAAGATTATGATAAGCCAACAGTGCTGCTAACCGCAAGTCTAGCAGATTTTGGCTTGATTTCAATTCAGAATTCAATTTAGCTATTCGAACACATCCAGTTAAACACTGAATTCATATAACAGTCAGTAATAAAATAAGAAAATATTCAAACAGATTTGGGCTTTTAGAAAGTTATGGTGGCTACTGGCTATTAAAAAAATATCAAATATCACGTGATATATGTGTTGAGTCTGAAACTAAAGTAGATTGTTCAGCATCAACAAGCAAATGTTATACCTTTACTTAGTTTCATTTTAATGCGCGTTATCTCGTGCTTTTGGAAAACAACTAGAAAAAGTACGTGATTTCGACTTGTGACTTTGCGACAATACTGAAAGTGATGAACAGGATACTATTCATACGAGCGAGTTTTCCAATTCTAATTAAAATATCAATTTTTCTCTAATTATCAAAATTAAGATTTTTTTCCTTTCAGTGATGAGCTTATTATTAAAATAAAAAATCACCTAAGTAAAGATAAAATGATCTTCCTTTGAGGTGCGCATTTTGCTTCGGCACGCCACTAAAGTTTCTCACGCATAATTCTAAGATGTCTACATAATTCACAAATCAAAAGAAAATCAATAGATATAATCTCGCATGAATGTTCCACGGATGAAATACCGAAGAATATTCCATCGCTAAATTTCTGAAAATTGCTAAAGAAAGTTGAAGCGACTTTTAGTCGTCAGTTCAAACATTATAAACTTCTCAGATGATTTACAATGGAAAACTGCGGAACTCTGCGTAATTGAATCATTCATCATTTGGATGCTTTTGGTCAATCCGGTTATTTCATTGCATCAAAATTCAATTCAACATTCAAAGACGATACTTAATTTTTCACGACAATGCCTAAATTTGGTTGGGCAAAACTAACTATAGAATATTTGTATTTTGAACTGGTGTACGTATTACATTTTTTTTCCTGTTCGGGTGTGCCACTGCGACCAGTTATTAGATCTATTGTAGCGGTATTACAATTTGCTCGATAATTATCGATAAATCAACGAATATTAGTTAACGATAACGAAGAATCAAAAATAGCGTCAAATTAACAACGATAATTTATCGATTAACAACCCTGGCACAAAGGACATTAAGTAGAATTTGCTAAGGAAATCACAAAAAGTTTTCCGAGGAAAGTCAGAAGCAATTGCGAGGATATTTCAGTAAATTGGTCATGAATATTCCAATGACATTGCTGAGGAATTTTTTCAAGGAAATTTTGAAGAAATTGCACAAAAAAAAATTGATGAAATTTCCTGAGGGAAGAGCCCCAAGGAAATTATGAAGAATTCATCGAAGAGTTTATCGAGGAAAAAAGATGAGTTTGCTGAGGAAATTTTGACAAATTTGGAGAGAAAATCCCGAATATTTTGCCGAGGAAATTTCGAAAAATTTACTAAGGAAACACTAAAGAGTTTTTTTTTCGAAGAAATTTTTAAATTTCAGAACTAAATTTGTGAGAATACCTACGATACCTCGGAATATCCTCAAGCTCAGATTTTTATATTCTAAATAATCAAAATTAATAAATGCGATGTCCTCAAATTTTGAGTCCTATGGACATCATTACATAATCTATATACATAAAAATGATTTTCTGTCTGTCTGAACCTTATAGACTCAGAAATTACTGAACCGATCAGCCTGAAAATTTGTATGCAGAGGTTTTTGGGGCCGGGGAAGGTTCTTAAGATGGTTCGAGACCCCTCCCCCTATGGAAAGGGGTGCTCCCATACAAATGAAACATCAAGTTCGGCATAACTCAAAAACTAATCAGTGAATAAATCAATTTCAGGCGAAACGAAGTTTGTCGGGTCTGCTAGTCATGCATATTTTAAAGTATTACCAGAATATCTACAACAATCCGAACTATCCTCAAGTTCAGATTTTGATATTCCAAATAATCAACATGAGTTAGGTCAGCTATTAGGGATATTATTGTATAGAATATCTACGACAATCTGAACTGTAGTCAAGTTCACATCTTGATGCTCTTAACAATCAACATGAGCATTATCTACGACAATACGAAATGTCCTCAAGTTCAAAAATTGATATTTTAAACAATAAACAAGAAAATGTGCAATGTCCCTGGCATTTTTATGAGTTGGATCAGCTCCCTGGGACATTATTACATCATCAAAGACGCATTATTTAACGTAGGATTATGAAAAAATTGTAACCTGTTTATGATAGATAAACAGCGTCCAATATATTTCTTCAACTCAAAAGTATGGCGAAGTTCAGTTCTTCAAGATCCGAACTCAATAAGTTTGGCCACGGGCTCGTAGAACAGCGGTTCTCAACCTGGGGTACACGTACCTGAGACAAAAATGCGTAATGGCGGACTTTGTATTAAAATAGCAAAGAATACTAATGTTATGAACTTTTTTCGAGTACGCTTAACGACTGTATTTTTTCAGCCTATTCCGTTAAGTTTCCAAATATAACAGCATAAATACTTTCTGTTGAGCATATCTATGGGTGCGCGATGTAAGAAATACATCAAGCCCCGTCTTCGCATGCATGCATACATGCATAAACAAAGTGAGATTCATGTCCTTGATACTTCAGTCGAATTTTTAAATCAGTCCTCACGTAACTTAACATAGTTATCATGTACAGTTGCACATAACAAGTACCGTCGTGCATGGCTTCTTTTGTAAAATTGGGGGACTTTGCACATTTTGAAACAAGAACTACTATCAAATGGCCATTATCATAACTCGGGTGTCTTGTTGATTTTTGGATGGCAACTTTCTATTTCAAATTTGGTGTTTTTTACGTTTAATTTGTTTCTAGAAAATAGAAGGATCGTAGTGTGCGAAAATAGAAGGATCGTAGTGTGTGCCGTCATTTTTCCAAATTTTATTTAATTTGTTTTTCGGAGTTCCATTAAGTTCAATGAAAACGAATATTAACAGTGAAGTGTTTTATTTGAGTACCTTATATGTTCCTAATCTGTTGCACCACAACAAAATAGTGTCCAACTTCATTATACGATTTCACCGTCTACCTCCGGTACAATACTGGCGTTGAGGGAACATTAGTGGAACGGCTTCGAGTCTGCAGACAAGAATGTGCAAGCCAACGAGAATGAATCACAGATTCGACCGAAGCGGAGTGGCGGAGTGCTTCAAGAATTCTATTTTTCAACTTTTTAATACTTCCTGAGGTTTGGGCTTCCATTGACATTGACTGAAAACGAAACTTTTTCTCAGATAATATCCTGGACATGCATGGCAAGCCCATTTGATGACATAATTCTAATGTATCTATTAATTCATTATTGTTACTTGCATATGCAAATTATATACTTTTATTTAAAAAAGACCACCCGATTAAAGCGATTTATAAAGGGTGGATAAAGGGTAGGCTCACCTTCCCAGGTATTGGGTCAATCTGGGAAATGTAGTTTATACGAAATTTCTCCTGGAAGAAGATTTTCTGTTCATTCCGTGGATTTCGCATAAATGGGTCTGCTTATGAACCACCCCAATCATTTTTGGAGTTTGATGAAATACAAACATGATCAAATCGTTTTCCGGATATGATCAGTGCTATAGGCAGGCGCCTTGCTACAATAGATGGTAGTATCATCATCATCATAATTAGCTCATGGTATTTGAATATATAAAAATTGTTATTCATAGGCATGGTTTCTAGAGGCCTGTATGAATATAAAAAGTTGCTACTGATTTTGTACCGAACTTAATTGGTCTGGTGGACCAGTGAATTACTATTAGTTTGGTTCCGTGCCTATTTGACTTGGTAGTCCAATTGCTCTGAGCTCCAGAACGATTTGAAAAACCTAGAACATCAGATTTGGACATATCTAAAGTGTAAATCATACGCATTGTCTCTTGACCTAAATGAATTCAATGAGTTGTTATTGTTTTTTCCGAGCCTAGATAGCATGGTAGGGGTTGTAGGACAAAAGGTCGAAGGTCAAAAGGTCGAAGGACATAAGGTCGAAGGTCAAAAGGTCGAAAGGACAAAAGGTCGAAGAGTCAAAAGGTCGAAGGGTCAAAAGGTCGAAACAAAAAATCTCAGTCAAAAGGTCGAAAGGACAAAAGGTCGAAAGAACAAAAGGTTGAAAGGATAAAAGATCGAAGGGTCAAAAGGTCGAAACAAAAAAATCTGAGCCAAAAGGTCGAAGGACAAAAGGTCGAAGGTCAAAGGGTCGAATGTCAAAAGGTCGAAGGTCAAAAGGTCGAAAGGACAAAAGGTCGAAAGGTCAAAAGGTCAAAAGGTCAAAAGGTCGAAACAAAAAAATCTGAGCCAAAAGGTCGAAGGACAAAAGGTCGAATATCAAAAGGTCGAAGGTCAAAAGGTCGAAGGTGAAAGGGTCGAAGGCCAAAAGGTCGAAAGGACAAAAAGTTGAAAGGTCAAAAGGTCGAAAGGTCTAAACAAAAATACAAGCCAAAAGGTCGAAAGAACAAAAGGTCGAAAGGTCGAACAAAAAAATCTGAGCCAAAAGGTCGAAGGACAAAAGGTTGGAAGAAAAAAGGTCGAAAGACAAAGGGTCGAAAATGAAAAAGTCGAAAGACAAAAAGTTGAAAGAACAAAAGATAGAAATTGCGGTTGTTGGACAAAAGGTCGAAGGTCGAAAAAATTGGGCAAAACGTTGACTGTTGATCAACCATTCCTTTGCGCATTTATGATTTACCTGATATTTTATTGTTGAATTTTTCCTTCTTTTAGTCATAGGCCGTTCTTTCGAGATTCACATATTTATATTTATTTGTGTTTCGCCTGATTATATTTTATTATTGAATTTTTCCTTCTTTTAATCAAAGGCTTGTCATTCGAGTTTCGCACGTTAATATTTTTTTGTGCTTAACCTTATTTCTATTGTTGATTCTTTTCATTATTTTATTCATAACCTTTTCTTTCGAGTTTCGCATTTTTCTACCGCATATGAAATACCAACACTTGAAAACATTTCATTTTCTACCGCATATGAAATACCAACACTTGAAAACATTTCATTTTAGAATGTTCCTTTTGTTAAAACATAGGGTATTCTTATTTTTATCAAAGTATTGCCAGGCTTTAATAACTTCAATTGTAATTCATGAAAATAGTGCTTTACTCATTTTCATCAAAATGATAATTCAAAATATATAATTTTAGCTTAACATACCATCTTCTAATGACAATAATTTATTTTTATGTGCTCAAAAGATGATACGTTTTTGTTCACATAATGTGTTTTTAAGTGAGGCCGATACAAATATTTAAAATCTATTTTGTCTAGCCCCCCCCCCCTCAGATTTTTTTGCCAAAAAATAATATTTTGAGGTTGCAACAAAATAAAATTCGGATAATTTTGAGGATTTTCAAAACATTCTTTAACAAATCCGAGGAGTTTTTTGATTTTTTTTTATTTTAGTTTTTATTTTTTATTATCCCCCCTCCCTTGACCTTTCGCAGACCAGTAAGACAAAAAGTTAATTAAATATTTGTAACGGCCTAACTATGCACGAATATACAAAATACATTTATTTTTATAATTAGAAACCGTTACATTACGCTGTGAAGTTGGGAGGGGTATGGCATTGCCAAAACTTGCATTAGGGAAGATCCATTAATTACGTAACGCAAAAATAGCGAGTTTTCAAGCCTCCCTCACTTTGTATAGATCATCACACTTCGCTCAACCCCTTCCCTTACGTGATTGATGAATGTTTGTGTTTCATTTTGAAGTCAATTAGTAACCCTCTAACGCCCAAGACCGCCTTCAGACGGGAAACTTTAATATTTTTTTTGACCTGTTTTTCATTCAACCTTCTGTTATTTTTTCGACCCTCTTTTCCTTCGACCTTTTGTACTTTCAATTTTTTGACTTTCGACCTTTTGACTTTTCGACATTTTATCCTTTCGACCTTTTGCTTTCGACCTTTTGTCCTTTCGGTCTTGTCTTTTCGACCTTTTGTCCTTTCGACCTTCTATACTTTCGACCTTTTATCCTTTCGACCTTTCGTCCTTTCAACCTTTTGTCCTTTCGACCTTTTGTCCTTTCGACCTTTTGTCCTTTCGACCTTTTGTCCTTTCGATCTTTTGTCCTTTCGACCTTCTGTCCTTTGACCTTATGACCTTCGACCTTTTGACCTTCGACCTTTTGACACAGATTCATGGTAGGTCAATTCTGCCGTAATCTGAAAAAGTGACGTATGTGCCAAATTACAACATACTAGTTTTCCATTTTTCTGTTAAAAAGCACGATGAGTACTACTCGTTAACACCATTTTCGGAAAATGGTTAAAACGTCACTTTTTCAGATTATGGCAGAATTGGTCTGAGCTCCAATATGATTTTAATTTAACATGATATATAGACAAATCGAAAGGCCTGTATGAAAGTGATTGGTTGTAATTGGTTTTTGGATTGGATTGGTAATCATATGATTTGAGTATATCTAAATCGTAAATCATACGCATGTTATGGATCGTTTTTGTACCAAGCGTCAATAACCTGGTAGGCCAAGGGCCTGAACTCCAGAATGGTTTGGAAATCTGAAACCAGTAATGAGATTTTAAAGAACAGCGAAAGACTGGGTCAGCGTTAGAAGCAAAATTTCTGAAAAAATACACATAGAACTGGATACTGCAGGTTAGTTTTCTGAAAACGTCTCACAACTAGGTATCCACTGATTTTTTCTATCTGCAGTTCGTCAATGATAGTTTAATTTAGATTTCGATTTTTTTAGGGGCAACCTTTTGATCATTGGTCATAAGACTAGTGCTATTCCAGTGTGTTTCTGGCTAAGCTGTGGGGCCGACTTTGGTGTCTCATGCTTGACTCGAAGTGAGACGCTGATGACGACTTTGCCGTTGTGGTCGGGATTCGTATCTGTGGAGATTGCAACGCAGTCTAGTTGAATGAAGTTGTACTGTACTCGTCTTGCGACAGATGGGAGCATTCCTCTAAAAGAGCTTATCTTAGTCCTAGCAACACATTTAGTGATTAGAAACTGTTGGTGTTGTTTTGTTTTCCCAACACACTTCTACTTTTATATTAACGGCAATAAATGTTGCTAATGATTTTTGATAATTTATTACAAATGCATTAATAGAATGCATAAAGGGTATAAATGTTAAAAAAACACACACAAGAACATATAAACGACAAGTAAAATAAACATAAATCGTCAAAATATGTCTGGCTGTGCATCCTTATTTATAAGCATATGCGGTATTTCGAAAAGTTTCGTTTCAGGTGGTTCGAAACGAAATTCCGCGGAATTTCGCGGAATTTTAGCATGGCGAAATCGCATTTCATGATTTCGTTTCGTTTCGTAAAATTACAAAAATTTCGCTAGAAAAAACTAGCTTCTAACGAAATTTAACGGAATTCCGCGGAATTTCGAAACAAATTTAAACTTAAACCGTTCTTTATATTAACAAAAATTTTGGCTGCGCCGCTAAACAAAATCGTTAAGTTGTTTTCAAAACTTTAGGTTATACATTTTTTTCTATTAACGCTTACTACATAAATAACCCCATTATTGGTCGACAAATACGTATGCAGTTTTCTTCTATAAAACGTCTTCAGTGTTTCTAAGTTTCAAATTTATATTTTGTGATATTTTTTACTATTTGTACAATATGAATGCGGAATCGATTGTGCTGCTGCTGGTCATGGGACGGCATCTTGTAGATGCTGATCACGCCAGCTAGTGTGGGAGAACGCGAAGTGATAAAACAAATGTCTGCAGCGAAGAGCACAAAATTATTTAGTACGGAATCGATCGTATTGTAGAAGCTTATTAAACGAAGCACATTGAATTGTGTTGGATTGATTTGAAACACAGTTTTCGTCTTCATGTTTTCAAAATAACTTTGTTTACAATAAATATTCAGTCGCTTACCTAGGGGCTTCACATGAATTACCTTCTCTACTAACCAACGATTCCTTTCCCGTAGCGCTCACGGAGATGCAGAGCATTCCTCGGTCTTTTGTAACAGCGGTTCTCAACCTGGGGTACATGTACCCCTAGGGGTACTTTTGCCGGGCCCAGGGGGTACCTCGGATGAAATGCTTAATGGCGGATGAATTACAATTTTAATCCAAACTTATTGATAAAGTTTTGTATTTTTTTTATTTCTAAACTTTGTCTTGTACATAATAGGGTAAAGGATGTATTTTGGACCACCCTAACGGGGGCTCTTATTTTGGACCACAAGGAGGAATTTGCACTCAGTGGTCCAAAATATGAGCCTTCGAACTGGTGGTCCAAAATACCTCCCTTATCCTATGCATGACGATCAGTAAATCATGACCTATTGAATCCTGTCATTCACAACCACAGCAATGGATGAAAAGATGTGGGACAAAAGATCAAAAGGGCAAAACCTAGAATGAACAAATTTTAAAAATCTTCTATGCAATCTACCGGGTCAAAACAGAATGTTGAATAATATGTTAAGAATATGATTCTAGAGTCTACAGATTCGAAAGCCTCCATTTGCAGAAGGAGGAAGCCTCCTTTCAAGAGGCTTCAACAGCTGTTCTCATATGCCAAGGACACACATACTTTTATACTTTCTGATATGAAAGCGGCATAAATGCTGGGTTATTGCCTTATCGCCAATGGTATATGCGGCGAGAATGCGGTGATTTATCACAGACTGCCTCTTCTGTTATTTTAACTCTATTGGTCGTAAAACAGTTATTTGACTTCAAAAAAGTGAAATCCGAATTGCGTACATAATGTAAAACCAATTCAATCAAAATTCCACGAAAAAAAAAATTGAAATTTCGTTTCGTTTCGAAAAATTTCGAATCAAATGAACCTTGATTTCGTTTCGTTTCGAAGTTTCGAAAGTAAATCCATATTTCGTTTCGATTCGATCCGAATCAACATAGACATTTTAAATTTCGTTTCGTTTCGTTTCGTTAGGAAAAAGTGTGTTATCGCATACCCTTACTTATTTAACCACAAGTTGAGATTCAAAAAGGGTTGCTGATTGACTTTCCGAAAATTATCAAAGTGGTTAAACAGCCGTGGTTAAACTGTCCTCGCTTTAAAGGTATTCTGTTGCAGGTGCTTGACTCAAAACTCAAATACACAATCGTTCACAATCGATTAGTTGTTTATCCTCGCGAAGAATGAACAATTAAACAATATAAGGAAATGCTAATATTCGAAATATCGTAACTAATTAGTAGAATAGAAGTTCCATACATCACATCACTTTCCATAGTGCATCCCGATCTATGTTTCTAATTACCCTACCGTACTAACAAAACTTTCTTCCCGTGGTAATTGTGGAGATGCAGAGGTATTCTCGGTCTCTAGTAGCCACAATTACCACACACTACATTCCCTTCCTATCCCAACTGACTGTAAGGACTTGGCCGGCGCCGTTATTGATCAACATGTGCGAGCTGCTGAAACGTGCACTTCGAGAATAGATGGCAAACCCCAATAACTATTCACTTGGATCGAAGTGCAATTTGCACCAGCTCTGATCAATCACGGAGTAGTAACCATTATTATGTACAGTCAGTCTAAGCTAAGCTAAGCTTTAATTTGTTTTTAGGAAATAAATAATCTATAGTAGTGCCGGAGTCAAAAGAAGCCCGCACAACGTTTTTTTGACTAATTCATAAGAACTAGTTCTCCTCAGTGAGGTTTGGAAAAAACCGGGCATTGATTTTGACATACTAATGAAGAGAAGTTCAACGCAAGTTTTTTTTTAAATAGAGTCCTGGAGTTCATAAAGACCATACACTAACTACGTAAGGGTTAGTCATTTTCTTGCAGTTTATACTAGAACAGTAGAGCGTCAATGAGGATGCAAAAAAACTAAAAATTCTGTAACGCACAATAGATGCCCGGGGTTAAAGTCTGTGATTGTGATCCATTTCTATCCTAAGGATGGACTTGAGATTTTCGTCTCTTAAACCACAAACAGCAGAGACTGAGATTAAGCCCGGCACACTCGTATGAGAAGCAGGCATACTTACCTTTCAACCACCAGAACGCCGACAAACCATTTGAAACTATTATTTCATAGCTTCAGACAGAGTTCTGCTACAACGGTTTGTGAAGGAAAAATAATATGAACAATCGAAATTCCTACAATTTCTCTAGGCATGAAAAATGACTAGACCAATTCGGGTCTCCTCTCGAATCCAACATGATCAGCAGCAGCATGACGCAGTTTTATTATCTTAGTTTCTCAATTAAATGCGTAAGTAACTTAATTGTTAAAAGATCCTTAAAAAGTCAACCCTTCTATCACATTTTGGAGTATAAAAAATGTCAGAAATGGACACCAGTAACATCCTTTTAATTCCTAGAATTTCGTACAGAATTCCAAAGATTTACTAAGAGTCCCATATCCTCAGAATATTGTCCGATACTAATAAAAAACAAATTCCGAGAATTTCAAAAATTTTGAACATTTATTTTTATATTTCAATGGCATATTTACACTGAGGCATTTCCAAATAGCAGCTCAGTGTTTATTAGGCGCTTTTATTGTTATTACCTGCGATTTTTTCAAAGCCAATATATTATTGTTGCATATATATCTTGAGGCCAACATGTTGAAATTAAACTCTTATGCCTAGGAAAGTTAAAAAAAACTTCCTAACTCAGTCGGGAATTGAACCCAGCCGACTTAATTTTTTTTAAATATCAATCCAAGTTTTAATTGTTTCGTCGGTAACCCGATGATTTTTTTTTGAAATATGAGCCTTTTGTTCAATTTTCATTAAAAAAAAATACAAGGGGTACCTCAACTTGAGTTCCTCAAGCAATGCAAAGGTCTAAAGTGGTACCACTCATGAAAAAGGTTGAGAACCGCTGTCGTAGAACATTGTGACTCAAGAATAGTTTGCAAAACGGGAGATGGCATGATTTTAGTAATGAAGTGATGTCTCAAGGGGCTATTATAATTCAAATGTATAGCTAGTTCCCCGTAGATCACTTTGTTAACCATACATTTCGCCAAGATCTGAGTTGAAGAACAGTTTGGAGTATCGTAGATATCCTGGGAGTACTGTAATATGTTCGTACGTAATAAGAAAGTGATGCCCCATGGAGCTAATCTAGCTAAAAAATATGTGATCAAGACTCCACATAACGCTTTATTGATCAGTTAGATGACAAGGATCAGACCTCAAGGATAATTTGGAGGGTTGATTGAATGTTTATGTTCAGGGAAAACTGAAATGTGTATGTAATCATGTTACTTTGTGCTATTCCCAAGAAGCTGTTCCAACTACAAATTGCCACCGAGACCCCACGAATCGCTTTGTAAGTCACGTAGATAATCTAGTTCAAAATCAAAGAAAGATTTGAACTGTCTAAAACATCCTAAACAAATTTGCTCCACGTATTTTTATGGTTTGTATCACATTTAGAACTGGTATAACTAATAATAATATTGAAATGAAAATTTAAAAAAAGGATTGAATCGGTTAAAAAAGATTGAATCGGCCTTATTGTCGGCCATCGGAGTAAAAATAAAAGATAGGTAAGGGAAAAGACGGCTTTGGCAGGTTTTGTTCTATTATTGTCAGGGGGGTTTTCGTCGACCACAATATGAAATTTGGCCACAATATTATTTGATATGCAAAGCATGTTTAGGCCAAATTTGAGCATAATCAGTCATAAAAAAAACCCTGACAATAATAGAACACAACCTGCCAAAGCCGTCATTCCCCCTATATAAAAACGTATCTGCAAAGCTATAAACCAGTGGTGGAATTCTGTAGTAGCTCGTAATTTAACAAGTGGGGCCACACCGGCAAAATCGTTCAAAAAGGTCTCTTATATTTTAATCTTTTTGCCCTCAGATACATTCAATCCATTCTACAAGCATTCTAAGTAGTTGAAACACCCCCATTCTCACCCCCATTTGACCCATTGTCACCCCCGACGACGGTATTCTACAAAAATTTTCATTGCAAATTTTTCGCTGTGTTGTAACTTTGAAAATTATCAATTATCATTATAACATCATATATTTATCAATCACTCTTAGTACGCATAGACTTATGCTATTCTCCAGAATTATATTTCGCTAGAGTTATGATATGATAAATAAATAAATTAATAAATAAAATAAATAAATATTGAAAATTTCGAAAATTCATTAACAGTTCTCTGTCTAAAGGCGGATTCGGTCCCTAGAGGGTTAATATATGAATGTAGTTTTTATTACATTCTCATAACGCCCACTATGGTTCCGTTATAAAACATGCGGAAGACAATCCAATTCATAATAGGCGTGCAAACGTAGGGTAAAACAATGTTCTGTATATCAAAGCAAATAATCGCATAATAAACAACCAATCGGAGTAGACTCGTCGCGGCAGTGTTGTTCGACACCCGAAATGTGCTTCTGCAGCAAAGTATGAATTCTTCCGTAAAACTTCCTAGCTTTTTTTCTTCCATCATTTCGCATGTGAACGTAAACAAAACATCGAACGAGTAAGCACACTTGCAACGGTAGCATGCTCAGTAAAGTTATGTGCAATGTACAACCAAACTGCTCTAAACTCGTTTACCGGCCCAAGTATTGCATTGCACTGAACGTCCGACGACGACTGCGCTGCAGAAGGGTAAACACAGTGCAACTGAAGTGCGATTATGCAATTGGTGGGAAACATTACCCGATAGACTTGTTTATCTGTATATGCTCTATGGTCTATGCTATGCGAGTGCTTGTGCACATTGACAACAAACTTTGGCGGCCATCGAACTATTAATGGAAAATTCTGACTGATGAATCGCCAGAGATATTTTTTTCTTTTATTTGCTATCAGCTTTTTTTTATTTCGATGATTTTAGGCGGACATTTCCAACTTTGATGCGGTGCAGGGGCTGCGCAAAGAAATCGAGAACAGCTTGGGATCGGTCGACATATTGGTCAACAATGCCGGTGTGCTGCCGTTGATGTCTCTTCGCGAAGGCAAGCCAGAAGACATCCAGAAAGTGTTGGAGATTAACCTGCTGTCGCATTTTTGGGTAAGTATCTTGCTTGAAGTTCAGTGTACGTACATTGCTTCAACTGTTCAACTGATGTGCTTTGTTTTGAATAGATTGATTACTGGTTTATAAACCGCATTGAATTAGATTTTTAATAACGTTCTGTGTATTGTTTCTATTGGATAGCCTGTTAAACTAATTCGCACCAAAAACATGATAGGAAGGGGAAGAATACTAGGATAAACAGCAAACGAGAAATTATCTCGTTAAAGAGCATTCGTATTACTCACATGATATAGGTACCACTGCATAAATGGTAACTTGGCTCGCAGATAATAACTTTATATATGTCTAACTGAATAGAGAATAGTTAGCTGCGATACGGCCATGTCTCAGTTATGAGATGCGATGCTATTATGAAGGAGACGAAATATTGTGTCTTAACAAATATGAAGAATTTGTTAGATTTGATTTGATAGTTGTAAAGGGACTTCAATAAATTGTCTTCGCACCTCCCCTAAATAGCCAACAACTTGTCTGAATTTTTTTTTATATTTTTATTAAAGAGACTTTCAGCCCAAGGTTGGCTCGTCTCGTAAAGACTGAAATTTTGCTAGGATTCCTAAATTACTAAAATGATGCTAACAGACGTTTGGGAGTTGGAAATTTCGAACATTTTTGGAATGTGAACTGTCCTAATTCGAACAGTAAGCACAAAATCAATTCAAAACAATACGCGACTATTCCTAATAAACTGAGAGAACCCAGCTGTAGAGGCCTTCCATACTCGTGCGGTAAGATGCGCGGATACAAATCAAGACAATGCTGATGGCTGGGTGGCTGGGTTCGATTCCCGTTCCGGTCTATGAAATGTTTGAATTGGAAATTTGGTCGACTTCCCAGGGCGTAAAAATATCATCGTGCGGTAGCCACAAATTCAAAAATGGTTACTTGGATTAGAAATCTCGCCGTTAATAACTGTGGAAATGCTTTATGGACTCTAAGCTGCGAGGCGACAATGTCCAAGTTTGAAGGCCAATCAGAAGAAGAACCCAGCTGTACAAAAGGTTCACTGTACCATACATTTGTTATCATACTTTATCTACTTTGTTATCTTGGAAGAATGTCAATTTCGGCCAGAATAACAAGTTGGGCTGTGTTTTATAAAATTCATGACCGGGGAGCATATTTGAATTAAGTAATTTTTAATTTCTCGTGATGATTCGAATGTATTTTTAATGATTTTGCGCATAAATCTATACGGGCTTGCTTTTTTTGGAAACCTTCTCTGAACTACACAAAGATCATACCCATCCATTATTAATTTAATCACTAAGGATATTTTGGTAGAAATAAAAGTTAAAGCCGGAGCTCACCGAATGGTTTTCTTAGAATAATGTGAGCCGTCGTCTTTATTACAACGCGAAACAATAGCAACTTTGAAGATTTTTTATTATGATCACAGTTACTCTTCAAATATCGTCAATTATTATCACTGTCATATTAATCCAATATCCGATCTGACAAATCAATAATAATTGCTGAGCAGAATAATGATATTGACACAAGGATCCGACTATATCAGCACATCTCACAAAAATGAAACTTTTCATTCTCATTTTCGACGTAAGTCCCATCTGACAGTACACTTGAGATTCAATCATGTTCTCTTTGTTTTCTTTCATTGCAGACCCTCCGCGCATTTATCGAAGGCATGGTTGCTCGACGCTCGGGTCACATTGTGGCAATTGCTTCTGCCACCTGTAAGTACCCAGTTGACACTCGTTGCCGTAAGTCGCATCTTAAAGCTAACAACTTTTCTCCATAACGACAGCGTACGTCCCGGTGGGACGTTTGGTGTCATACGTTGCCTCCAAGTACGGAGTACGAGGCTTGATGGAGGCGCTCAACGATGAGATATATTTCGATGGGCTCGAGAACGAAATCCATACTACCACCGTGTTCCCGTGTTTCATGAATACGCGCAAAGAAGTAATTAATACTTTGCAGAAGCTGGAGTAAGTTTGTGTGTGTATTTGAGGTGGCTCGGGGACTTTGATTAATTGGAAACACATTACATTGCAGTATTCTGTCGAGAATGCCAATTTTTTCGACCAAGAGAACAGCACGAGCCATTGTCAGTGGTATGCTTCGGAATCAACGCCACGTTTTCATGCCGAAATATGTGGGTCCTTTCCTGACCCACTATGAGTAAGTTTGCTACAGAAATTCTATTCTGTTGGCGCAATATTTCAATCCCCTGTTTGCTTATTTTTAGAACTATTCCAGTGGATATCAGGAGAGTTGCGACCAAGCTGTTGCTGAAAAACAAAGGAGTTCCTAAACTCATGGACTAGGAAACCAAAAATATTTTTTTTTTAGATTTTAGTATGACTGAAATGTAAATACCAGAATACGTTTTGCTTTCGAACATCACTGTGATTGTACATCAAAAAGTCGCAAATAAAATAATAAGAGCTTATGATACTAATGATACGATTTAATGCCATTCTTTCAAACATAAATATGCGTTAATCAAATCATAAATTAGTTTTGTTTTATTCATTATTTTTCAGACCATTCGTGCCTTCATCGATGGGATGATCAAACGGCAGAGAGGTCATATTGTGGCGGTTGCTTCCGTTGCGTGTATGTTCCAACGATGATGAACATTTGATGTAATTAAAACTTCATACATACGTATTATCAATTTTGCATTTCGTTACAGCGTACCTCCCACAGGGCCGAATGATATGCTACGTTGCTTCAAAATACGGTCTCCGTGGTATGATGGAAGCCTTCAGTGACGAGCTCTACTACGAAGGAGTATCGAATCAAATAAATACCACAATCACATTCCCATTTTTCATGCCCACCAGAAAGGAACTAATTGACATGCTCTGTAAACTGAAGTGAGTACATTATGACAGGTGGGTGGAAGAAGAAGCTTGAATAATTCATGATTTTTTCCCAGAATCATCGGCAGGGTGCCAATTTTCGCACCGGAGAGAATGGCACACCTGACCGTCAAAGGAATCCTCACCAACAGTCGGCAGGTCTTTTTGCCGAGGATTTTGGGTCCGGGATTGAAGGAATACGAGTGAGTGTCTGTCAACACTGTGCTGACGTGAACGTCAGAATTAGGTTTGTAATTAATGCTTTAATGACTTTGTATTGCAGATTCATACCGAACGATTTGAAACGGCTGGGACGGAAACTGGTGTTTCAAGGAGATATTCCACGATTGATGCCGTTGCCCGCCTAGAGTTAGAACCAAACCACTTAGCATTGATTGTTTAGTCGGAATTATTCACATTTTTATTTCTTTACTATTTACTTGTTCCAGACATATTCAATCATTGATATTTCCACTATTGTGGAAATTCTTCGAGGCTGTAGAAAATAAGTGAATTAAACCGATTTACAATGGAAGAACTCTTACCAGATTGAAGAACAATTCATTCAAGTGGAAATTAGGTACCATAAAATGCTGCAATACCTGAAACGAAAGAAAGAAAGTAAATGTTTAATAAATACATAGAAGATTAAAGTATCGAATATGGAGGTTTTGACTATTCAGTCTAAAAATGTTATAACATGGGGACGAATCTTTAACGGTAGAATAATTTAAATGTACGTATCCACAATACGAAGAACAAAAATAAAATTAATCCAACACGTTGTCAAAGATGCAGATAAAATGAAACACGTTTAAAGGAACACGCTATCCTGGTTGGAACTGCTAAAGTTATCGACTCCTACTCTCGCTACGGGCCAGTATCCAATTTTTGCGATTGTAGTATGATTGCCAATCTAATCATGTTCGGGGCAGGCAAAAAGCGAGATTTTTCGGTGTGATAGTAGGTCCAGTAGTTTAGCTCTCAGTGACCCAAGTGCAGAGATCTTTCGGAAAAAAGCATATCTGCTGCAGAGCGCTCTCTGGAGCACAACAACAAAAATATTCATATAGTTTTAGGGTGTTCAGATCACATCCCAAGTAACAATTTTCATGCTTGTTAGATTTATTATAGATTAGTTAGTTAGTTATTAGTTAGTTAGTTAGTTAGATTCTTATAGCGGATTTATTACAGCAGTCACCATGGCTAAATGCTCAGATATATTGACGATCTTATTGCTATCAATAAACCTCTAATAAATCTGCTCGAAAAGCTTCAAACGTCAAATGCCGACTGGTTTTGTTAGCAGCTCTACGGTTGTAACGAAGAGCATAATAAGTCCAATTTTCAAAGCTTAATCAAAGCTATAATTTTGGGTTGTAATGTGGTCAAATGAATAACCCCAATAAGAATATTTACATTGCAAAGGGTTTATAACGGTGTTTAATAAGAGCAACATTTTTCTAATCGAAATCTATGTTGGCCATATTGGAAATAGAGAACCATCTTCAAGTCACTGGAATTTATGATTAGACGGTGTTTTCGCCGCAAAAGACACGTTTTTGGTAAAAGATATAAAAAACAAACATATTTGGGTGTAATATCAATAAATTTAGTGAAGATTTACGTTATTGATGTTATAATAATTTTAAATTCATTGCCCAAAACTATATTATTTTGAGAGCGCGTAGTGCTTAATCTCATTTTTGCACTAGCTTTCACCATGAAATTGAGCGCGCACCTCATTTCCATGAAAGTACATTGGAAAAAAATCTTGAAAAAGTATTATTTTGTAGTCATCCTTATCATGATTTTCATCAACACTTTAGTTTGTTATTATTTGTTTGCAAGGTTTTGTTTCTCTTTTTTCAAAGCAACATTTTTGACAGCTGCCGCAGCCAAATTCCCTTTTTTGCGGGCGGCTTGAAACGGATTTTTATATACTCTTATAAGAGGTTTATAGTGGTAATCTAGAGAGGGCCATTTGGACATATCTTACTCTCATAGTGGTCATCAGAAGGTTATCCTGTAGTAATGGGTTTATGGTCAGTTCTTGTAATTCGATCTTGAAAACCACTCCTAGAGCGGAATAAAACTTGAAATGTTACTTGGGATATTGGGCAAAAGGGGCCAATTCGATAGAACATTAAAAAATCAGGGACAAATCAGTTCGACCAATCTATTCTTGCTGATTGGGGGGGAAGCCTTCCTCCAGCTAACCTACGGGCTACTGCAGGAGAGTGACTTATATCTTTTAAACTCCAAGGAAGACCTCCTCTGGGGTGGGATCGGCTTTTCTGCGGTAAGTATAGTTCCAGTGTACCATGGCGAAACCTCTTCAAATTGGTGGCGTGTTTCATGAAGTAGAGAAGCACTTGTTAGGTGACTCCGTCGTCACCTAAGACGTCGGGTTATCTGGTCGGAATGTTGTAGGTGACTCTTGGCACTTCATATTTAGGGCACCCGCATATGGAGTGCTCCACATTGTTAAGAACGTCAAAGAGCTCGCACGAGAACCGAAAAAGTTTGCCTCTAGAATTATGCGAGAATCTCGTGTGACAGGTCCGAAGCTTCCAGCTCGGTCCGAAGACCGATTGTGCCCTTAACTACCCTAAGCAGAGTTAGTTAAACAGCTTTCTTGATCCAGTTTTTAATGTCAATGGGTTGGAAAGTCCTGCCCTTGATACCCTGTTCCAGCTTATAGGTTGGCGGCAGTGTTCCCCGAAATTATACAATTCTCCAGAATTTTTGCAAAAGGTGCTACTGCGTGGTTACTGTGGATTCAGGGGTATTTGGAGTGGTCACTTTGCAGGGTCGCAATCACACTGGCTGAGTCCAATAGAATGAGTACAAGTTTATATGAAGGGTGGTGCACTGTCACAGCATCAGTAGAAAATACGCTTCACTGATAGGGCAGGGTGTTGAAAACGGCTATCCAAGCAGCACAACTTGTCTCACTACTGAACAATTCACTGTGTTGCAACTATTTGAAAAGAAGCCATCTTTGCGTATGTGCCATCAAATATAACACTCTTGCAATCTAAAAAGCGCAAGAGGTGGAGCCTACGGAAACATCTTTCGATTGCAGTAAAGTTACAATAATGTTGCAAAATACTACAGCGGAAAAAAATTAAATAAAAATATAAAACTGGATTCGATTTATGGATCTTGCGATTGATAGACCTTCACTCTACCACAGCACCATTCAATACCTCGAAGGGACTGCATGTTGACTCACCATAAAAACCATACGATTATGAAGTTTTGTACTCGGGTTTCCTGTTACTTGATTGCACCATCACATGAAAAAATTGTGAGTTGTCAAAACGTTGAACGATGCTATATTAAACATGAAGGCGCACTCAACTTTTCTGCAACTTAATTTAAACAAACAATTACATTTTAAAAGACGCATTGAAGTTACATGGTGAAAAATATGCAACTTGATGATTTTGTTTCGTGTTTGCAACATGAAGCGCAGTATTCTTTGGTTGTTTGTTTCCAAGTGTCAAACACGTACTGCATTGCAATTTTAATGAAACATTGATCACAATTCGAACGTTTTTGACATCTTGTTGCAACTTTTTCGTGCGTTGATGTTTTTCCAATGCCTTAATTGAAACTGAATAGAAACAAGGTGCTTTTAGGAAGATGTTGCGTGTGCTACTTGGGTAAGCCGTTCCCAGATACACTCATCCCGACGCCTCAGTTCGAAAGTGACCCGCTGGCGCTGGTGTAACGATGCTCGAATCTGGCAAAAATAGTATTCAGCAGTTCCGCAACAGACCTTTGAAGAACCTCGATATTCTACCCATTTTAAAAAGGCAGCTGTATGGAGTAATTTACGTTGACAATGGTAGAGCACCAGCTCCCCGCCCCGTGCCAGTGGAAGCGAGTCAATGCACTGGGGGAGACTGGCGCTGGCCATCGTGCGCAGAATATGACCTCCTTGCACAAGGAGAGGGATCCTGTAAACTCCGGCTGTGATGGAAGCGTACACGGTGGCTTTTCGGCATATGGCCGCCAGCATACGGTGGCAAAATGGAAGGACGCCTGCTTCAGCACAGGCGGCCTCGGTGGGTTTAGAGGATAGAAGTCTGCATGCCATGTACAGGTACTAATTGAATACTGAGGAGAGGGAGTTGATTTATTCTCGGCGTGCTGTGCATGTCAGTTCTAGCCCGTATAGCAGCCTGCTATCAGTCAGTGCCTAAACGATTTAGTACCGGGTGGCCCTGTTGTTTGTCATAAGCGATATTAGAAGGGTTTTGATCAGGTTGAACCTGCAGCCGCTTTTCACCGCTTTAAAATTAGGGAGGAAGATCAGACTTTGGTTGATGAAGATCCCAAGAACATTAATAACTTAAGAAGTTTCCGGTTGAGCATGAGTTAATCATCTAACTTGAACTCTACCCAACATTTGCCGTGCCATTATTTCTATCAACTCACATTTATTTCTATCATCTCACATTTATATACATTCATGTATTTATTTGAACTACCGATCTTTCCGTGAAAAGAAAAATAATAATCTCGTGAGCGAGAGATCACCAGTCTGTTGATTTGCCCGAATTTCTTGACGCATTACCAGGGAAAATCTTTGAACGGTTGCTGGCTGCATATTTCAAACTACCTGCCGAATCTGCGGAAAACAAACTCTCCCTGCTTATCCCGTGTTGCCCCTCGTATTCCCTTAAGCTCGTTCAACTCAATACCCACTTACCGAAGAGAAATATGTAGAAGTCTGATAAATAGAACAGCGTCGAATAAGTCTCCTGCTGAAAACCTCTTTAATAAAGCTATATAAAAAAACCTGATTAATCCACCTAGCGGAGTTGGTGCCTTTCTCGTGCAAAAAAAATATATATATAGTATTTTTAGCGTGTTTTGGGCATGAAAAATAGTATTTTGGTCATAACTTCTGATCCCATAGTCCATTCTGGCCAATTTTCAATAGCAAACAATGGGACAAGATTACCCTTCGAATAGATCTTGTTGCAAGTAATTCAGACAATGCTAAGTTCCAAAAAGTGTGTCTACAAAATTTGTACACATACACACACACTGTATAGACCGGTCATCGGACCGGATAGTCTGCATACCGTATCGAAAGACAACGGTCAACGATGTCTAAGCTTTACAGCTTCCCGCGGAATGGTAGTCCGAAGCACTTTTTTCCCTCGCAAGAATATCCACAAGGTCACATGGAAATCACCTAATCAAGTAACGGAAAACCAAATCGACCACGTTCTAATCGACGGTAAACTCTTCTCCGACATCACGAACGTACGCACTTACCACAGTACGAATATTGAATCCGACCACTACCTCGTTGCAGTATGTCTGCGCTCGAAACTCTCGACGGTGTACAACACGCGCCGGAGCACAGTGGGACCAACTCCAAAAAAGGCGGTCAAAAATGTTAGAAGTCAATAAAATGGTCTAGCAGGCCACATATTATGATATTTCATTGAATGGATGGTTCATCTTCTCGGCATCACCGACCCGTAAGCTAGAGATCCACTACCGGAACGAGAGGTGGGGCACCAGTCGTCGCAAGCACGCTAACGTTCTCAAAGACAACGTGCTTGCACCAAGTGGTGCCTCACCAAATATAAATGGCTGGCGCCGCCAGTGTAGAGTTCTATTTCTATGAGCACTTTCACAGGTATTAACTGCTACCTTTAATTACCAATTTCTGCCGCCTCACTGCAGTGCTAAAGGAAAATGTATTCCATTATAAAAATTGTAAACATTTAGAATGGATTTTGTTTCGTCCCTACACAAAGTAAGAGGCGTAATCGTTTCTTGATATTACGCAAATCGTTTCTTGATATTACGATTCATGTGAAAAACTCATGATATTTTACAGAGTAAGTATGGAAAATTAGACGTGGGGGTCAAATAAAATACTGTCCCTGCATTGCGACTAAACATCACATGACCTGATAGTTTGTCCTACTTCCTTTAATAATATTTTCAAAATCTCAGAGCGCAAGTGCCTGTAAAAACTCATGATCACGCGGAATTTCCTTAATTAAAGTATGCGTGAGACAAGAACAAATGGTACTAGAGAGCCGTACACATATTACGTATGCTCTTATGAGAGAGGGGGATCTGTCGTTTTACCTATAAATGAAAAATAATTTGTATGTAAGAAATCATACATGAAGGGAGGGATGTTGAAAAAACTAGAAATAAAGCTTACGCAATAGGTGTACAACCCCTACACAGTTTTCAGCTGATGTCGCACGATTGCATTGAGGCAAATGAGAAGTAGAAGGAGAAGAGAAAACATATTGTGCGTTGCTTTTTTATCAAAATTGATTGGCAAGACCGCTGTCAGTAAAACTAAAATAATTGAGTGGGCGGAGGGTGGCGGAACATAATTTCTGCAGGATTGGATTCCTGACAAAAAAATGAAACTACAGTGTGAATTTCATTGATGGGTACCGATGGGTACCTTTTTGAATTTCACAATGAATACAGCAAGAACATAATACAATAATAATTTTATACATAATAAAGACCGAGTACTTTCTGCGCGATCAAAAATAAGTAACGAACATATATGCGTGGCTTTATTAGTTTTTGGACTACACTTTGTGATGGTGCCAAATAAAATAGGTTTGGGTGATGTATACGTTGTGGCCAACATAATGAAGCAGTAAGATAAATGTTACAAAATTTAACAGAATTAAAAATCGAAAACATGCTCAACTTGTATTGCCTGTAAATGTAAGATCCACCCGAATAAAATGACTCAAAACTATGTTTACATCATCGTCAAGTATTCTACTAACAACCCATGACTCAAGTTATCAATTTGGATAATTTTGAAAAAATGGTTTTTGACCGTCTTTTTGAAGATTGGTCCTTCTGTGCGCCCGTGCTCCTAGGTTCATTACCATACCGCCACCACACAATGGGATCATCCTGAAAATAGACGGTCGAAAATGTTTTGACCCCCTAAACGGCATTTTTTCGCCACGGTGTCTTCCTAGGGTAGTCTCATACTTTTCCCCTGCATCAGCAGGAATATAAATTTCAAGGGTCAATTTACATGAAAACCCGAGCAAAAAAAAAATTATGATAAATTTTTTTTAGAAGGTTGATGTCTTCAGCAAAGTTTTAGAGTATGTTATTTTAAACTTCTTTGCTGAATAAACCTTGTACGTTGGACTAACATTTGTAGAAGAAATCGCTTCAATTTGGTAAACTAATCTCAAAATCGGGTTTTTAGGGTTTTCCATGTTTTAGTTTCAATTAATCCCCACAGTATGTTCTGTGAACTTATATATCTTAGTAAAATATAGCAATTTAAGGAGACTCCAGCAATATACAATGAGGATATGTGATGATATAATGATTATTAGGTCAAATAGGTACTATTTTATTCAATGTTTATTTTTTCAATTGGCACTTCTTGGCACCTACATTTTTGATAATTTATTAGCCTATTATGTCTAGAATGAGGTAAGGAATAAAGAATTATCGGGTCTCATAAGGTACATTTCATCCAATTGGTATTTTTAAATGTCTCAAAAATCAAGGAAAACAAACTTATTCGTGAATTTGTCAAGCAAAATCGAATAAATTGTAAGATCTCGTATCTTTTCTTCAAAGTAGAATTCTTAAGCTTTCATTTCATAATAATAGATTGAAAATCGGTTCAGTAGTTCAAACGTTATGGATTCTTGACAAAAGTAAATATTCGAAAATATCGTTTTTATAGAAATGGTATATCGTAATGCAGGTATACGTACAGCAATATCAGGTGAAACCGATTTACGACCTTCCAGAGTTTTGGAAAATTTAAGTTGAATTGTTGAATTATTCCTCTACGAAAATTAATAGATCCGTTGTTGCATTGTTTAGCCATTAGGGTGAATAATTTTGAAATGTATTACCATTATCAAAAATTTACTTTTGTAAAAAAATCCATAACTTTTGAACTACTGGACCGATTTCCAATCTATTATTATGAAATGAAAGCTTAAGAATTAAAGCTTCTTTCAAGAAATAATATGACATTGACAAATATTTCCTTGATCTTGCTTGGATAGTAGAAACAGTTCGTTCTCCATAATTTTTAGACATTTAAAAATACCAATTGGATGAAATGTGCCTTATGAGACCCGATAATTATTTATCCCTTACCTTATTCTAGACATAATAGGCTAACAAATTATTAATTTGGGTGCCAAGAAGTGCCAATTGAAAAAATAAACATTGAATAAAGTAGCACCTATTTGACCTAATAATCATTATATCATCACATATCCTCATTGTATATTGCTGGAGTCTCCTTAATTTGCTATATTTTACTTAGATATATAAGTTCACAGAACATACTGAGTTGATTTATTGAAACTAAAACATGAAAAACCTGAAAACCCGATTTTGAGGTTAGTTTACCAAATTGAAGCGATTTCTCTTACAAATGTAAGTCCAAAGTATAAGGTTTATTCAGCAAAGAAGTTTAAAATAACATACTTTAAAACTTTGCTGAAGACATCAACCTTCTAAAAAAAATTATCATTATTTTTTTTTTGCTCGGGTATTCATGTAAATTGACCCTTGAAATTTACATTCCTGCTGATGCAGGGGAAAAATGAGACTACCCTAGGAAGACACCGTGGCGAAAAAATGGCGTTTAGGGGGTCAAAAAATTTTCGATCGTCTATTTTCAGGATGATCCCATTGTGGGGCGTAGGACATGCGACTTCCGGCTCCGAATCTCCAGGAAATCCAGGAGGAGATCAGCCGGCTGAAAAACAACAAAGCCCCTAGAGTTGACCAACTGCCAGGAGAGCTGTTTGAACACGGTGGTGAGGCACTGGCTAGAGCGCTGCACTGGGTGATTTCCAAGGATTGGGAGGATGAGGTTCTGTCGCAGGAGTGGATGGAAGGTGTCGTGTGCCCCATCTACAAAAAGGGCGATAAGCTGGATTCTAGCAACTATTGCGCAATCACATTGCTGAACGCCGCCTAGAAGGAACTCTCCCAAATTTGATGCCGCCGACTAACACCAATTGCAAGTACCAGGCGGGATTTATGGCATTATACCACAGACCAGGTGTTCGCCGTACGTCAGGTATTGCAGAAATGCCGCGAATACAACATACCCACACATCATCTATTTATCGACTTCAAAGCCGCATATGATACAATCGATCGGTACCAGCTATGGCAGCTAATGCACGAAAACGGATTTCCGGATAAACTGTTACAGTTGATCAAGGCGACGAGTGATCGGTTGATGTGCGTAGTTCGAGTTTCAGGGGTATTCTCAAGTCCCTTCGAAGCGCGTAGAGAGTTACGGCTAGGTGATGGTCTTTCGTGCCTGCTATTCGACATCGCTTTGGATGGAGTAATACGAAGGGCAGGGATTGACACGAGTGGTACGATTTTCACGAAGTCCGTCCAGTTATTTGGTTTCGCTGACAACATTGATATCATGGCACGTAACTTTGAGAGGATGGGGGAAGCCTACATCAGACTAAAAAGCGAAGCTAAACGGATTGGACTAGTCATCAACACGTCGAAGACGAAGTGCATGATAGGAAGAGGCTCAAGAGAGGTCAATGTAAGCCACCCACCACGAGTTTCTATCGGTGGTGACGAAATCGAGGTGATTGAAGAATTCGTGTACTTGAGCTCACTGGTGACCGCCAATAACAATACCAGCAAAGAAATTTGGTGACGCACAGTGGCTGGAAATCGCACGTACTTTGGACTCCGCAAGACGCTCCGATCGAATAGAGTTTACCGCCGTACTGAACTGACTATCTACAAAACGCTTATTACACCGGTAGTTCTCTACGGACACGAGACCTGGACGGTACTCGTGGAAGACCAACGCGCACTGGGAGTTTTCGAAAAAAAAAAGTGCTGCGTACCATCTATGGTGAGGTGCAGATGGCGGATAGTACGTGGAGGAGCCGAATGCATCAGCTGTTGGGAGAACCATCCATCATTCATACACACGCAAGCACGACGCATCAACTGAAACCATCGTAAAGTGTATAGTTATGAAAAATCTCATTAAAAGCTTCCACTTCCACTATTGGTGCTGCCTCCACTAAGGGTACGGTTACCCTAAGTAATTCAATATTATTCAAACCGATTATTTTTTTTCAGATTTTAGACATCGAAACTTGGGGCCCTCTTCAGCCGTGCGGTAAGACGCGCGGCTACAAAGCAAGACCATGCTGAGGGTGGCTGGGTTCGATTCCCGGTGCCGGTCTAGGCAATTTTCGGATTGGAAATTGTCTCGACTTCCCTGGGCATAAAAGTATCATCGTGCTAGCCTTATGATATACGAATGCAAAAATGGTAACCTGGCTTAGAAACCTCGCAGTTAATAACTGTGGAAGTGCTTAATGAACACTAAGCTGCGAGGCGGCTCTGTCCCAGTGTGGGGAAGTAAGTTTTATTCAATATTAGGTGATTTAAATTGAATATAATTCGGATTTCTAGCAGTTACATGATACTATTACTCGTTAACTACCAGTTCTGTTTTGAATCGTATTGAAAATAAGGCAATTTCAATCAAATAGGACGATTTTGTGATAGTTAATTTTTAATACCCTCGGGAAGGTAGCGGGGCAGATTGGACACCCCCATGGGGCAGTATGGACACCCTTATAAAATATGAAGAAAATTATTTTACTCGACCTATTTTATGGATCATCCAACAAAAATATTGTTGGATGATCCAATTATTCATCTTCCTGTAATGTTTTTGTATTAGACACCTAAAATTGTGTTTGGATCATCCACATCCGAAAATCTATTTCCCTCTTCTTAAGCGAGGTTATATATGGTCGTTTTATATTTTAATTCCATGGTGAATAGAAGAAGAATGATTACGTAACGCAAAAATTTGCCACTTTCTGCAGGCCTTATACATGTATGTCGAA